>NC_081251.1:65898199-67129191 GCF_030490865.1 Poecile atricapillus | reverse complement strand
GCAAATCACATTTACTGTCATTATTTCCGATAATAATGTTTTTCAACCATGTGGTGCTTTGTTATGTTTCATTTTTACATAGTGCCTTTAGTATTGTCAGTCTGGTCACATTAGGCCTCAACCTGCGTCAAAGAATGCGCTAGCTTCCCAAGTTCTAACTCTCAACATACCACACATGTTAAAAACAATCAACAATTTTAAACTAATGGCTCAGGACAGTTGCTTTTCTACCTCAGTTACAGTTCTGTTACTTTCCAGATATTGGTCCCAATAGTGTCAACAAAACAACTGATATCAACTAAACCTGTGTGAGTCAGGTGAGGATGACAAAAGATAATGGAGCTGCTGCTTTGAGCTTCCCCTCAGGCACCTTTTATCATGACTTTGCAATATTAACATTCCCAGTGAATCACTGGCATGTCTAGGACATGAGCTTAAGTAGCCAAGGAGCAGTTACCATAATAAATATGCCATCTGATTTTCAAGGATATTCAAGTAGATTATGCCAAAGAGCCCCTCAAGTGGCTTCCACTTTGAAGTACCTGCAGCAGGAAAGACTCCATGGAGCTCCCACCTACCAATGCTGCCAACAGACTTGCTTGGGGGATGAACTGAAAAGAGGCGAGAAGGGTCTGAAGTCACAACAGAGGTCCCTAAAAGGGATCCTACAGGCTCTGCAAATATTCCTCTGATATTTTCTAGACTTCTGTTTGCAACTCATGGATAATTTCTTTCCTTAGAGGGTTAATTCCTTTGTCACCTGCTTTTCTGTGACAGGGGGAAACAAGGATCATTATGATTTTTTAATACATAAAATAAAAAAACAAAGGAAGATTGAAGCACTTCCTCCACATAAACATGACATTTATAACTTTTAAAATTCAGGTCAACATAAATATCTGACTGTTTTGCATACAGGATCAAGGCACTGAACAAAAGGGCGCTGCAACAATGGTCTTCAAAAGAAAAGAAAGGGAAAACATGAGATGAATTGTGAAAGATGAATAAATGATGAATCAATTAGGACCTAAAAGTTGTACTCATTAAAACCAGGTCCTCTCATCCCAACATATCGTGATTCTCTTTGTTTGATAGTATAACATTGATTACAGATTATTATTTCTAGATAATTTGCTATGTGTATAAACTGTAATTCAGATGTTAAACATCAAGCTGTTACTGAACAGTATTTTGTGTTTTATTGGTTGTGTTGGGTAAACATAATTTTCTACTGTAATTTTATTTACTCTACTAAGGGTTAAAAGCTAATATGGTTAATGCATCTCAAAACAGATGAGAAATAAACCTCTGAATAACAGTATTTTATACCTTTTTCAATGAGTAAAGACTGTTAACAGCAATGAATGAAAGTACTTGCAAGTATTAATGTCTATCTATTCTACAATTTAGTTCTTCACATGCACATTTCAAATTAGCAAGACTTATGGAAAACAAAGCAAATCAAATCCATTAGGTAATATTCAATTGGAATAGTCTTTTCCTGAGGTTCAAAAGACATCTTAACATGGTGCAAATAAGTGAAAATTAAAATACCCATTCTTCAAATGAAAGACATGTTTAAAATTGGGGAATCCACACTTTTTCTGTAATCGAGATTTAAAATGTAAAAGTTACTGCACCTACAGCATGTCTGTAGGGTTCACAAGGCTCAGTCTTTTTACTTTAAATAACCTGTGTCAAATCCTCAGATGCACCAACCTCCCTTTTTGGCAGGTCAATAGGGACAGATTAGGCAGACTGTCTTGCCAGCACTCCTAAAATTCACCTGTCACCCAATACGCCTAATATATTAAAGAAGATAGCATGGTCAGGGGTCTGTTTACTAAGTATTGTAATCAATTCAGACACAGAACAGACCCCAAAAAGGATGACTAGACCCACATCAGCACAAATTTAATCAGAATCAGGAACTGCAGTCAAGCAATTTAAAGCAGTTGGAAATCTAGGCCACTGTCTTTACCTGTTTTTGTGAATGATTTTGATTATCTGCCTGCTATCACCACCAAACTGTAGCAAATTCCCCAAATCAATTAAGGTCCCAGATTAACATTCTGTACAATAATAGAGTAAAATGAGCTTTCATTTTCATGGAAGAGTCTTTAAGGTGAATTAAAGCCAATAGGGTAGGAATGAAAAGCCTTAAAAGCCCTCAGAGGACAAAACATGATACTCTCTAAAGCTTACTTCTTAATTCACAACATACAAAATAGTGTAAGGGAATTGTGTCTGATTTACTACAATTTTAATTCCTTATTTGCTTGATCTTTTATCTGTAACATACCACAAATAAAGTTCCATATAATATATTTAATTTGTATTAGCATTCATCTTTCTATTGAAAAACAAAATAATCTAAGCTAATTCCTAAATTATCTAAAATAATTCCTAAGCTTGAATCTTGCTGTATTTAAAAAAGAAACGAGTTTAAAAAACAAACAAAAAATCTCCCAAAAATCAGTGACCAAAAAACGACCACCAAAACTAGTTTCAGAGCTTTCCAGATATCCAGATGGCATTATCAGCCGGGCAGTGGAATTTTCCTGCATTATGTGCCTTCAAAAGTCTGAGGACCTAGATGTCTATATCACACAGTATAGACAGAATAACCTAACCAATAATTGGGTATTACAGATTTCAAAGGTATTACCACAAAAAGAACACTTTGTACTACATCACTGCACTAAAAATAACATTCAAAGAAGTAATTTAATTTCTGGACCTCTCAGAGAAGTGAAAACAAGTTATATTTCATTCTCAAAAAAATTTTGCCAAGAGAATCCATTGTTGGTCAAAGACCCTACTTATTCAGGGTTTGCATACATATTATGCAGCTATCTGAAGGAGCTAGTAAGATTCATAAAGCACAGACTAGTAAAAGGTTATCTCTTTCAGTACTTGAAGAATAAAAATGGCTTAATCAGAAGTCATCAAAATGCAAAAATAACACTGCAACTCAGCAGCTAAATAGTTCATGACTTAGACCTGCATTCTGCCTCTTAAATGACACATTTCTAACACAATTACTAAAATAATAATATACTGCAAGGCAGCACAAACTTTTTGAGGGTGTGAAGAACTCTTATCTCGCACAGAGGACACTGGGAAGTGCAACGCCCTGCACCGTGAAGGATCGTGCCTGGAAGTTTCACTTAAAACCAGTGGGACCCTATGTATGCTAACTATGAAGCAGGGAGCACAGTGCCTGTGGAATAGCAGGCCACATAACTTTCTCAGTCTTGCCTGAGAAAGTGGCCTGGGAAATCATAAGGAGGAATTAAAACAATCCTCAGAGATAGAAAACAGCCTTGCAGGTGCTGTTTGTCTGTTCCTTGTTTTCTTGCAAGAGAAGATCGAGGGGTGGTGAACCCCACTGACCAATGATGGTGATGTGTTAGTTCACTAACCAATAAGAGTTTCTTTTCTGTACTTTCACGTATCGGTCTATAAAAAAGATCTGAGGTAATAAACGGGGAGAAATTCTCCAGTTCGACTCCCAAGAGAGTCTGTGTCGTTCTTCTCACCATTCCCAACAGAGCGACAGGACCCGGCCTGTCCTAACACGCTGATCCTTGGACAGTTAAAACACACATGGCTAGGGACACAGTGAAAAAGCTCAGATGCTTTTTTGATGAGAGAAATGAAATGCAATGAAGGCAAGCATCTGTTCAGAGGAGGACCATGCACACAGTCAGCCAGAAATAGTGAATATGTAAAGACAGTATGCTTGCTTCTGAATTACCTTTTTTTTTTTTAAATATGGCACTGCAAAATTAAAAGCTTTGCAAATTAGTTTCCTTGAAGGACTTCCAAAGGGTGATATCTACAAAACAATAAATGTTCATTTTACAAAGTTCTTTGTAAAGATGTATGAAAAAGAAGCTCAGCCTAATTCACCACTTAGGCAGTTAAGGAGTGCTTCTTTCAGCATTCCTCTGTGGCCTGTGTCAACCCCATTATTTCTAATAAGATAAGAATGCCTTGACACATGTTTCATTTTCTGTAATAGTCAAAATTGGTGATGCTAGAAAAGCTTTTTAGGCACATGACCTCCCTCTATCTAACTGCAAGTCAGCTCTTGTTTACAAGTGCTGGTATTGTGCTATGCTGGTATAATTATCTATATTATCTGCAGCATAGGTTGCATAATAGATTTATTTTTTTAATGATTTTTTTTTCCTTTGGATGAAAATTCTGTTTTCATACCTCAAAAAAGTCCCCAGACAAAACAATATTTTTATTGTTTTTAAATTTTAAATTTTTAAATTTTCCAACCTATTATTACTAATAGTGCTTCATATTTCTGCCGTGAGTCATTTGCTGGTACCCAAGTGCTATATAAACAGTAATTAATTATGTTTCTCAACATGCTGGTGAGGTACCACGGCTATTATTTTTATCCTAACAAGAGATAAAATTACTTGTTCAAGAATGCAGAAAAAAATCAGTGATTCAGATGGAAGGTTTGAATCCTGGGTTCCTGCTTTTATTGATGACCAACACTTCCTCTCCTTTTGCTGGAGAGAAACAATCATAAAAATTTTAATGACTTATCTGTTAAACATCTAATTGTGCATTACACAGACTATCAGTATCAGTGTGCGTAAATACATTGTCACCCAACCATTTCATCTTCACTCCAAGACAAGTAACTTCAGCAATAATGAAAAAGGAGATGTATCAGAAAGAGATCAAAGGTTAATTGTTATCACATTAGACTCTAAAAATATGCTCCCCTTTAACACCTCATGACAGATGCCAGAAAAACAGACAGAATCTGCCACAAGGGAAGAAAAGATGCTAATTTGCAGATAAGCCAGCTATAGTCTACAGTAATAAAGTCAGTTCTTGTTGTTTCTTAATAACGAGCTGTCAGGTGGCGAGATTACAGCATGGTTTGACACCAAACTACTCACAGAGAGCCGCACTCTTGTGACGACACTCATCTCCTTCACTCCCCTGGGATATTTCAATTCCATTACCTATAAAATGGAACCCAATTTCCTTGGTAGAACAAACCAACTTTGAAACCCTTAATGTAATTCTGTAGGGTGAGCAGGCATGAGGGAAACCACTTCATAAGGAAACAAAATCACATTACTACATCATCATTTCTCACAAATACACTCCCGATTCTGCCTGGTACCCTCCCTTCTTCTTCCCCTTGCCCCAGGGTACAACACAGTACTGTGCAGAACATTGCCTTATGAATCTTCTTCAAGTACCCAATTATCCTGCTGCACCAGACTTGTCATTACCGTGACAGCTGTGTGCAGCATGCAGTACACGCTGTCAGAGGTGAAAGATTGTACACAGGCAGCTTGCATTTCCATTACAACATGGAAAGGGAAGGGGAAGGAAGACAGACACAGACATGCGCACACCCCAACAAACAACTTGGATAAAGATGTTGATTAAAAGCAGAAGCAAAGATCAGGTTTTTTTAAGTGGAAATATAATTGCCAGGCATTCGGGTGCTGTCTATGCCTCTAGCAACAGTCCTCCTGTGTATTTTTTGTCATGAAAATCAATGAGGTGGTGTAAGTTCACTTTGAGCACTTTTAAACAGTCAAATCAAACATTCCATCAGCCTTAAGTTCCTCCAGAAGAATTAAGCTTCATATTGTCTTTCCTCTGAACTATTTTTTTCTTTTTAAAAAGTAAATACCTCATACTTCTCACAAACAGAGATTCAACCACAAAATCTCACAGAATATCTCCACAGAGAATTAGTTGTGCTGGTTTAAATAGCCTCCCACATATAGAAAGGTGCACAGAAGTGATATGGGACACTCACCCTCTAGGTGAAGACTACTGGCTAAGCACAGACATGTGATCCAGGACACATCTGGCAAACTGAACTGTGATGGATCAAACCTGGCACTCACATGGTGGGAAGTAAGTGATGTTACCCCTCTGAGCATATGCTCATGCAAGGTGACATATGCCCTCAGTTCCTACTAATGTCTATGAAAACCATACCCTGGAAATATCACAGTCAATATCTCACTGGATCAGGCCTTTTAAGGACAAACCTGAAGGACGGATGAGTGGTCACAGTTCTTAAGAATGCACTGCAGATTTTCTAATTACACACTGTTTGGCACTTACGTTCTACATCTCACTTCCTCCTTCTTGAATTATCCTCAGCAATCCCTTGCCAATTCTTCACATGATCATGCAGTTCATTACAGCTGTAAACATAAACACTTTTTCCACAACCTATCATTATTAGAAAACCAGATCGTACAAAAATATCTAGAATAAAAGTGAGATAGTGAGATTTCTTCTTCCCTGACTAATGGATTTTCTATTTTAAACCAATGTATAATAAGCTTGTAGAAAACAATAATTACAGAGAGTTAAGGATTCTTTCTAAAGACAAGCAGGCTGAAAAGGCTGTGTAATAACTCCCAATTCAAAATTAATTTAATCTACATTAATAGACATAAATGGAAGCAACTTGAAACCTCTGGTCAAGTATTCTAATATCAGCACTTGAGAAGATATATCTTCCAGGTCTGAAATGGAAGAGAAGGGGAGCAGCTGCAGAGAGAGAAGGGAAGTAAGCAGAGAACTCCCACCTCTCTCCTTTGCAAAGCAGGAATGAGGTGTTTATTACTCAGCATCAGCTGCTTACTTTTCACAGGATGATGTAACAAACAAAGCTTCTGAACATGATCTAGAGGTAATACCCTGTGCAGACAGAGCACATTCATGTTTATAGAGGACATGGGAGGCTGAGGTTATGAGGAGTCAGTGCAGAAGCCTTTTATTTCATGCTGCACATAACTAAAGGACAAACACTGGAAGAGTTCCTTGGAAGAGCTGTACAAAACCTGTGCTCTGAAATCAGAGTCCTGTCGTGAAACATGATAGTACTGCTCTCCTGTTTGGAAAACGCCACTCCTTACTGAACAATAACCACTCAGAAAAGCAGCCTCCCTCTCAGAGTCAATTACACAGAACACACAAAAAAAACGTGCAGACAGGGAATAAGCTCTGAAAGGTAAGGATTCAGAAATATGTTCAAAAAATAGGAACTAAAATATTCTTCAGTATCAAACATTTAATCCTGCATAACTTTTCTCCACTGCAAAGGCCCAGGAGTATGAGGCCATCATCTTCTTAACAGCAAACTCACACCAGTGCCAACAACAGACCTAAGCCTGTTTGAAAAAAGATCTTTGGAGATGGTGTGGGAATTATGACAGTGAGATAAGGAAGTGGAGAAGCGTGGAAAAACAAATTGCAGGAATAAGAAAGTGAGTTCTAAAAAGCTTAGCTTGATATTTGTGAATTATCTTGTAGGAGCAGCTCTGACAAAAACTAAACCCAGCAGTTAATCTGACAAATACAAAATATGCATAATTTTTTACTAGTTATGAAAACTGCAGCTGTTTTACAGCAGAAGGTTATGAATTTCCATATGGCCTAGATTATTATAATTTCTTTTAAAACCCACAGCAAACTAACAAGCAATTATAATTCTCATCTCTCTGATAATGACATTTTTCTATATAATGTGAATTGCTTTAATTTTAAATTATGCATTATCAGTTTTTTCCAAAAAACTAATACTTACAAGATTTTACAAATGCATGGCTTATCATATATTCCTAAAGTAAATATCCTCTTGTGAAGCTGCAAGGTCAGAGGCATAGAATGCACACATGATCATGTTAGTGGTAAGAAGGAGCTATAAATATCTTAATTAATTTTATTACTAATCTTCCTCCCAAGCTCCTTTCAAGTTAAAGTTAGCAAATCATCTTCACCTTGCTGAAGCTTTGCGAGTGGGAGCACTACACAGCTGGAGGATGTGACAACTTTTCAGTCACAAGGATATGCTGCATAATACCTGGACAGCATCTCTCTCTGTGAAGCTCGTAGGAAGGCAGAGAACACTTGTCTTCAGCTTTTTAAGGGCATTTAGTGTGACTAAGTTCTGTCTCAACTTAGCTCTGTAAAATTCCTCATGCTTAAGTTTTGGGGTTTTTTTTCCTTAGCATCTATTAACCCTCTGAATGTTAAATCATCTGCAATTCTGGCTTTAAAAAATAATTTTGATAGCCTGGGATTAATAGTCTTGAACAATGTCATGTATTTTCATAAACACATATAAATCTCTTCCTAACGTGCTGTGTAGGAAACCAGAGGTGCTAAATGCAGCTTCCATTCCGAAAAGCAACACTGTAAAATTAGAGTTTACATCCGAGTTTTTCTGAAAGGCAAAAAATATTGTACTGTATCTTGATAAACAAAATGAGAAATTCAGAAATCACTTGGTGATAAAAAAATCAATTTCCTTGAAAGGAAGAGGCAATTACTCACTGAATATTTATTCCCTTGCACCTCTGCAAATACTCATACACCCAACAATAGAAATTAGAAACACCACTCTGGGAGATGAAGACCTCAAATTACCAGAACCCATGGGACTGTTCACAATCTGTGAACCACTGATATTAGCAGACTTTCCACATGTACACCAATAAACATCTATAACAGATCTCTTTCAGAATTTTTTCTTACTTTAATTCTGGTTATAATTGAGCCTCTGATTTTTGAAGTCAGGCATATTATCCCAAGCCTGTTCTTCCATTACTATTACCATTATTCAAATTACTAATAGCATTTTCAAAACCCAAAGTTATTTTTAAAATACATGTTAACACGGGAAATTACTGTCTATTTGCTTTGAAGAAGAAAAAAATCCCCACATCTGAAAAATTTTGAAAATATCTAAAATACTATTTCCTCATTAGACACATTTTCTTATCTTAAATTAGGTCATTATTATTGCTGTCAATGTTAAGAAAATCCCCGAACAACAAAAAACCCAAACCTAACAGTGGTTAATGAAAGTGGGGGGAAAAACCGTAACCAAGACGTTCTACTTCATTAAAACTGATAGTGAATACCCTGTTTTTACAGAGAATTATTTCAAGCCTCTCAAATCTCCTCCATAGAACATGCAATGCTGGCAGACCATGGTGCTGTTGGGTGCATGATGTCAATTATTCCACCTGATTCTGTACTTCAACAACAGACGGCCACCTTTGGCCAGCTCCTAATTTCCTTTAATCTACTGTTATGTTTTATTTCAATATTAAAACCCCCCTACGTAAATCCACCCAACTGATATCTGTAGTTCATATTCAGGAGACTGGGAAATAGTCTGAGGAGTGTTTGTAAAACCAAATATTCTAATAAACTTTATATGCACAAGTGAATTCATAATTTTTGCTTATTTGTCAAACTGTTAGGAAGAGCCTCACTGCACCTGGAATGTATCAGTTATGGTCTAAATAGTAAAATTCTACTCCCATAAGAAGCATAAAAGAAGTGTTAAATTCTGTAGATGGTGTTTGCACAAGTAGAACGTCTTTGAGGGACCAGCAATATTTTGGGGCTCTAACACAGCCAAATCGCTAAAGTACCTACTGTCACAGGGGACTAACAAGTGAAGAGCCTTCACCACCATGTGCCACTGAGCCCAAAGAAAGAAATAACACTGAAAACTACCTGTATTATGGGACAATAGGGGAAAGTTCAAAACAAGGATTTGGGTCATGGGTCAGGGCTTGGTGAGAGCTTCTAAGTGTTCAGTAGAAGGAGCTCTATATGTGACAGCATGTGCCTTCAAATTGATGCAGCCATCTTCTGCTACAGAAATAGAAAGGTTTTGTTTACTAATCCTACGGTGAAACTATTGGTGGTTAAAGCCTTAAAAGAAACAATTTCTGTAACTACAGAGGAAGCACTGCTGCTACCTACTGCTTGGGATAACACATGGTACTGAAAAAGTCTTCATTATTTTATCATATCATTGTAATAATTTGGATTTCAGAAGTCTAAAAAATAAAATTCAGCATCACATTAGAAAGATTTGAATGTATTAGCAAACTAAGTCTTCTGGAAAATTGTTGTCATGCACAGACAGTCTTGTAATTTCCAGATTAAAGAATCTTCTCTTATGCGCCTTTTAATAATGCAGCATATTTATACTGCCATGGCACAAAAACAATTATTAGCAGAAAAATTTGACAGTAATAAGGCCAGGAGGAAAGCTACCTTCCCTCCTTAACTGTGCTGCAGAGCAGCAGCCCCCTGGTTTTTCCCATGCCCTTACTCTCTCTGGGATTTGTGTAGGAGCAGACCTATCAGTTTTCTTGATCTCCTCCTGCTCATTGTGGCCTCCACCTCCAACCTTGCTCCATAGGATTGCAAAGCCATGTGAAAAGATGGTCTGTGCCTTGCAGGGACACTCTGCATAAGCTCCCCAAACCAATTTAATCTTCTAATATAGGCTTATAACATAAACCTTTATCAACACAATCAAATCAGGGGATGGGGAAAAAAAGAAGAAATTGCTCTATCTGCAGTAGAATTTCACCCCGAAGACCATGACTGTGTTATCAACATTTCATTTTGAAGTTTTTTTAATAGAAACTTCTGTGAAAATATATTCTGCATTTGTTTCTGTCAGTCTGACATTCAAGAACACTCACAGGGCAAAAGTATGCAACTCCGCTTGGTGCAACTGATAGGCAATAATAGTAAAGATAACTTGTGAATTTTGAATCTAATCACAGCAGAGTGCTAAGATGACTGACATAAAATGGGACATGGACTTTTGAGATATTTTTCTTCCCCATTACAGCAACAACAGAAATGCCTTTAGAATTTAGGGAATGCTAAGGCTGTCCAGAAACCATTCTCAATTTAAATTCTATTGCCACTTAAAAAAGCTGAGGTGGGAATAGAAGATAAAATCTCTGTATCAGAGGCATTACATCCAAAAAATAGCAAAACAAATCATGGCATGTAGCATAGGTTGCCCAAGTGCTTCTCAGTCATGGCTTGGGGCCAAGCATTGCTTGTCTGTTTGTTTCACACTAACAGCTGGACACTCTTATACATGGTAAATGGCCTTCCTAATGAATTATGCTTAACAATATAATCTACAAGATCTTCTCCAAAACCAAAATGGAGACACTACAAAAACTTGAGATACTTTATAGACTGAGACTAACCTCCTCTTCTTCAAGGGCCCACACAATACAGGTGTGCACAGCGACTATTTCTGGCTAAGTAAAAGGAGATGGGCTGTGCAAGTCCTCTCCAAGCATGGGGAGGGAAGATGAGAAGCCTTCTAGCAGGTCTGGCTTCAACACAGGGCTACACAAGGAAGCACACACAGCTGAAGCACAGTGCAGCAATCTCCAGGGTCAGAGGCAGGTGAATGAGCTTCTCTCTCTGGTGTGAGGGGTCAGAGACTGAAAAGGCCAGTGCCATCCTTCCAGCCTGCAGGATGTTATCCTAGCTTGGCAGAAGCTGGACACAGAAGCCTGTCTCATGCACTAAGCTGGGCAGGACTGAGGCCAAGGTGTGCATTTAAACCAGTTTACAGATGACATAGAGATGATGCTCTGGAAGTCCTGTCTCAGTGCCCTTGCAGACACTGCTTTGTCTTAGCTACGGCTCTGAGTGATATTATTTCTGGCAGCAAGTCCACCTTGAGGGTTTAATATTCTTTTCTCTCCCCTCCTTGTCCTGTCCATGCATGCTCCTGCTTCACTGTGGTCTGTAATTTAAAGATATACTTTCAGATATAATATCTGTCTTAAAAAAGAATATGGCAATTCTTCAGCTTTCTTAAACATATTTTCCATGTATTAGAACTTAACCTCAGCTACAAATCAGGAGCTTTTGCTCCCTATTGCAAGAAATAAACTATTATTATGCAACAATAAGAGTTATGGGGTTTTTTTAGTTAATAATTTTAAGAACACAATAAAAAGCATAAAAATGGAGACTTATTTTCAAAAGAACCTGCAATTTTCAAGGCATCTTTATTGACTGTTGCTGAGTAATCTGAGTCCTTCAAAAAATTTCAACACAATTCATTAGCCATCTGAAAAAAAGCAGTGTTGGAAAGCTCTCATAGCTCAAAATCTCCATAGAGGCTAACAGTGTGCACAGTGATACATGAGCTCTTGTCCATGTGTGTGCAGTGAAAGGAGGCAACACCCAGTGAGGAGGTCTCTTTATCCAAGCAATATTATCTATTATCTGAGCAATATTCTCTAAAAATAACTCAGAATAGAAAGACAGCAGTAGCCTAGAAAACAAATTAGTAGAAGTACTCCTTGGTAACATCTACAGTAGTAAATTTTACTGTGCCATAGAATGTTCCTGGGTACTAAGCCTTAGTGGTCTCTGCTCCTAAATCACTAGAATATTCTTTTAGGCTGTGATGACCATTGTGCTCCCTAACATCTCCCTGCCACAGTTCAGGAGTTAGTATACACTGGAGACTAACAGGCAGTTTCCCTACAGCCATGTTGGCCCTGCTTATGAGAACATGAAAAGTGTTTGAAAATGTATTATGAGTGTATGGATATGCCATAACAGCTCTGGCATGTTTAATTTAGTAATGACAGTGTGTGTCAGTTATAGCAGATCCCAGAGGTTGATCCAAATACATTCAGAGCAAGCTATTAATAGACACAATGTTCAGCAAAAGATGTTTTAATTTTTTGAAGTACATGTTTAACTTTGCACAGCTGGTGTGTCTAAATAGCTGCCATAAATGAAGACAAAAGATATGAACCATACTAAAGAAGCAAAACATACCAAAAATTTGCTTGAAATTTCAAATAAGTGCATTACACTACGTTTCTGAACTCAGCCAGTGAAGGTTTATTCCCAAATGTATTTAACACAGTGGGAAAACATCAGTCCAGGGTAAAGATCCTTGTTAATAGAAAGGAGGTTCCTAGAGCAGCGATATTTTTATATTGTTGATGTCCAACCTAAGAAAAAAAGTACATTGCATTTGGAATAAACCAACTGCTGTAACACTGTAATTGTTACAAACCCAAGGTCACTACTTTCTGAGCACTGAGTGAAAATAACCAGTAAGAAAACAGAGATTCAAGCAGTGTACTGCTACCAGATGTATACTGTCTATGTTGTTTTTACTTGTTTAGGATATGAAGGGAGTTTTGTTCTTCAGAAGAAAAGAGAATTGGCAACATTCCACCAAATGTGCTTATGCGCTGCACCTCAGGGGGCCAGTCAGTAACTTTATTTTGCTTTTGTTTTGTCTTTACATAAGGGTCTCCATATGCTTTACCAACATATCCATATGCCTTTTCTTTGTGCCTCCGAATAAAAACTTGGGATTTTCTTTTTTTTAAATAATGAAGATTTTGTTAATATTTATCTGATGTGAAATGAAAATTAAAAAAAAAAAAATCTAAACAGTTTTACTTTCATCTCTGGAAGCCCACAAATGGATAATCCTTTGCTACTGTTCTGAGTTCTCAGAAGTCAGTTCTATTACTTAGAGCGTCATGATGTGTCATAGAGAATTTGGGACAGAGCCTTCTAAACATTATCTCCCCAACACATATGGCTAAATTCCTCTTCCAAGAATAAAAACATATTTTGGAAAAGCATATACATCGGAAAAAAAAAGTATACTAATTTGCTTGAATGTCTGCCTTTATAACTACTGGTTTTGCTAAAACTTTTAAAGCAATGAACTTAAAGTTACCAATAACTACTATATTACATTACATATATATTTTATTTACAGTTGTTTATTACATTCAAGTGTACTTTTTCCAAGCCGTGCATCTCCTATGCCTTTTTTTTTTGCTTAGATTTGTTGACTACTACTAAACAAGAATATGGAACTGAATAATCACAAGTAAACTCTTCTCTTGCAAAGCGTCTCTTTACTTAAGCCTCTTTCTTAAGTACATCTAAATAATACTAGTTTTGACACAGTGAAGAAGATGTCAAGAGTTTATCAAAACATACTAATTGTAGATTTTAGAATTTGATATGGAAAATAAAGATACGAAACTTGGGAGACAGCCCTTTTATGGAATAACTTCTCATTGTATAATTGGGGTATCTGTTTTACACATATCTAAAGTCTGTTTTAATATATCACATCCTGTTTTCCATCCTTTGTGTTCCTATTTTTGTGAGTTTTTTTTAGCAATCCCTATAGAGATAGAGCTTTTAGCTATCTTATTACTCAGTGACATTTTATGAGTTCATATATATATGTATGACTACTGAAAGAGCTACATAACATGTAAAAAAAGGATATCCTTACTCATAGGTGGTGAATGACTGCAGCAGGTCACACATACACTTAACAGCACTAACTCTTGGACACAGAGAAGTTAAGATACAAAGGGCTTTCGTCTTGCATGATAATATTTTTCTTATTGTAAAAGTGCCTTTATGTTGCATATCTCTATTAGTCTGCCTGTGTTTTGAATGTTTTCTTTTCCATGGTTAAAACCCCTCCAAATTACATTTACTTTGCAAAAAAGCTCAAAATATATAAATACACAGAATATGACTGTGACAGATAGATACTCAATTTATTCTGAACAGTCAGGCATTTCCTTATGAGTTTTCCCTTCTGATGTTGCCTTTTCCAAGATACATTCATGGCAAAGGATCCCACAAAGGCATTGCCACTGAGCAACAAGACCTTGTAAACTGAAAGCTGGATTATGTAATCAGGCCGCTACATGGAGATAAGAGAACAAGGGAGTCAATAGTTAGAAATTTCACTCTGTAAGTTTTGAAGTAAAGAAATGACCAACACAAAGGAGCACCTAAAAAGCAACATTATTCTTGCAATGAAAACACACAATGTATCTGCACGAATTCTTTAAGGTCCATTTCCCCTTAAAACATTTTTGCAGTAACTGCCAGTGACTCCCAGGAAGGCTATGATTTCCATCACAGTGATGAAACATTATCTCTCTCTCCTCTCTGTCTTAAAGGATGTTTTCTGTTAGTCCTGTCCACCTACTCCTGGTAAAAAAAACAAACTAGCACGTTCTGGTCACCATGAGCAAGCGCAATGGGAAATGAACACTCCTTGTCCCATTACAGCATTAATGGGGTTATCCTGCCTCTTACATTACACTGCCTTAAGGGTTGTATTTGTGGAATAATGCAAAATTTTTGACTTCTTAGTGCAGCAATCCATAAATATCCAAGACAGGCAGAGAGAACTGCAGATTTCACTACAAGAGCTCAGAAACAAGCAGTACTCTGCAATAACAGGAGGAATGAAAAGCCTGTGTCAAAGCCCATAGTAGAAGAGAGCATATTTAACTCTAGTCTAACATTAAGCAACCATGTTATTCAGATGGTAACATAAAATAAAATTAAAATAACCTTCATACAGCTCAAGGCTAGGAGAAGAATCACAAAAAATACAGGGGGGCAGATTATAATTATTTCTTATGCAGTGACTCTGGTGAAAATCATTTGGGTTTGGCTTTCCTACATATTCCTACACTGGCAAAAATATAATAGTATCTGTAAGTGCTATCCGACTGCTAATTGATTTTTGAAGGATTTTTTCTTACCTTTTTAAAAATAACCTGCACAATTAGCCTGTAACAGAATAATTTTTGTCACAGACTTCATATCCTGCAAGGAAGCAAAAACTTATTTTGAGAAATCTAGAGAAAACAAGCACTTCATAATTCTTAAATAATCTTTATTACCAATAAGAAACAGTCCCTCAAACTTAAGAGAAGCCAAGAAATGAGATACATATTGGTGAAAGGGACATCTTTTCCATAGGTCCTGCATCATAATTAGATCCTTGCCCAAAGCCAACCCTTCTCAAGTTATTTGGTTTGAAAACTATCCTGATAAGAGAAAGCTGTGGCTTTGAATCACTAGCAGTAATCTATTAGGATGCTTCCAAGAAATTCTCATTAAGCCTTGATTCCTTACACTCAAACAAAAACCAAAATCCCCTAAAAAGTTTGTCTACTGGCAACAAGAAAAAAAAGACCTTTTCAAATTACTCTACTGCTGTGGTTTGTGTCTGTTCTCTGTGCTTGGTTAGCCCTTTGCTCCTCAGACAAGGGTGGTTATGGCTGAGGCAACTGAAGTTATTTTAAACTTGACAATACTAAAATTATTTTGCTTGACTTTGAGTCAGACTTCAGCCAGAGAGGCTACGTTTCAGATGAGCACAGCTTCTCTGTATCTTAGACTTCTGAGACCTGAAATGAACTTTTCCCTGTCAGTAAAATTATTGTGACTTTGCTTCGAGCACTTTTTAACCCAGTTCATGGTGAATTTAATCTTCTTTCTCTAAACTACTCCTGTATTTTTCACAGTGTACACTGTTCTGCTTTGCACTGGTGACAGACTTCACACAGTGGAATATTTACCTTGTGCCTTTGTCCTACTGCATGGAAAACTGAAGGGAAAGATGTTGAACTTCCAGTTAGATTTTTCAATGTCCACTAACAAATGGATGTTATACAGTACTGCAACAGGAGTAGCCACACCTTTCCCTTTAACACCTCCTTTCTGCTTTTCCACTTCTTTGTGCAAGATGACAATTGAACTGATTCTCACCATCACTGATGCTTAAAACCTCAGTGATAATTATCACTTCACTCTTTACCACACAGCTGAGATGCTCCAATTCTACTGCTACCTCATTCTTAGCATCTCCAAGACCCTGCTTGCGCTTCCTACAGACAAGTTACTATTACTCAGACCCTTATTAACCCCGAAGAACAGAAAGTCCTGTTCCTTGATTCATCAAAAGACTCCCCTCATTCACGAAAAACACAGCTGCAATAGCCATCTTCCTCACCTGTCGATTTGATCATGTCAAGTCACTCTCTCTTTGAAGCCTTCCATTTCTATCACATCAAATTTAAGCTTATTGTCATCACATTCAAAGTTTTAAATTGTCTGTCCCTGTCCCCTTGTTCCCTTGACCAGTTTTCCTTATGCTCTGAGTTCCCTAGAGCAAAGAATGTCCTCCTGGAACACTTGTAAAATCATTAATTGTATGACAGAGGTTATTACCACAAATAAATTACAAACAATAAAAGACCCCACCAAACCTCATTTTTTATTTCACTGTTAACCTTGCAAGTTAATTCCTACAGCTCAGAGACTAGTGAGATAAATTACACTTT
The DNA here is from genome assembly GCF_030490865.1 of Poecile atricapillus. Lineage (NCBI taxonomy): Eukaryota > Metazoa > Chordata > Aves > Passeriformes > Paridae > Poecile > Poecile atricapillus. The sequence goes on along the minus strand of NC_081251.1, from coordinate 67,112,167 downwards.
CCAGTTGACATCTGAAAAATTTCTAAATTATTGGCTTCAAAACCTCCCTTCCCAGAGTACCAGATAAAATTGCAGCATAGAGAAACTGAGTAATGTGCAGAATGCACAGAAATGTTTTAAATAACAAAACTGAGGATTAAAGAACCAACATAAATTCTCTCCAAGGGAGCCTTACACAACAGCAAACAATTCTCCTTTGCTTCTAAAAAAAATTCTACAAAGATTTTTATGACTCTATGCACAATATATCACACCATAAACAAATTTCTTTCCCATATCACTCTTCAGAGTAGCCCTCCTTCTTAGGTGTCTCAGACTTGGAAGAAAACTTCACAACTGCTTTCACTGCTTCATAAGATTATTCTGTACAGTAACATAGCTACCTTATGTGCTTTTTAATCTACTTTAATACAAAACTCATATTTAAGTAGTACACGTGTGTGATGCTTGACTGACTGCAAAGAAAGATTTCAAAACTGGAAAAGCTGTGAACATTGTGGCTGTATTTTCCCTATTTTTCATTTCCAGTTTTCCAACACCTTGCTACAGATATTATGCAAAAAACCTATTTTATACATGGGCTTTCTGTGGACAACTAGATTCTTTAAAATTACACATTGAAAAAATAAGAGACAATCGTGCATCATCATCCAACTCTTCTCCAAGGGTATGTCATTCTGAATTTGAGACCAGGGCTAACTAGCTGAAAGGTCCCATATCTACTCTGAAGCACTTCCCCATAATACTGAAGCACTTCCCATAAGCACTTTATGTGTATTCCAGCTTTTTGTGTGTTAATTAAGACAAGCTAGATTTCCACTTGAGCTAACTTCAATATGTCAACATCTGTAGCAGATTTAGTCCCCTTTTCTGTAGCTGCCTTTACATCAAATGCATGCTATATTTTTATCAATTCCTGGCTTGCTCATGACAGATTTAAACACCTATGACAGCTCAGCACAAAAGGATGTCTCAAGCTTTTAAGAATTCCAGGAAGTGGCACTGGGAAACCTTAGGCAACCACAGCGCCCTACAGCCTTCACATATCCCCTGTAACTGTAAAAGCACCTGTTGCTCTTGTGACTACTCCCTCCTCTCCTTTTATTACTTAACCATTTCAATTGCACACCGAAATTACTCTACAATGTATATAGCTAATTAAAAAAAAATATAAAAAAATCAGTATCTGTGAAGTTCATGCAGATATTTTGGGCATGGCAGATGGATTCAAATAGGAAAACATGCAATAAAAATTACTGTGCTTTTTTTTTTCATCATCAGCAGCAAAATATTTTCACAATCCTGCCACAAGTTCACAAAAACTATAAAAAATGCATGATGACTGAAAAATCTGGATGATGCATCTGATTCCCAGATCTCTGCTGCTACTCTCTTCTGTGCATCTTTTTTCCTGATCTTGACTTTATTTCCTCCTCTGGTTATGATTCTGGGACATTATGAGCAAACATCTGATGTACACTGCTAATGCAGGAGGAGCTCCCAGTGTTGCAAACTCCATTGCCATTCCCCTGCTTTGATCTCAGTCATTTCAACTTCCCCTCATCTTCCTTTGCACCACATCAAGTGCTTCTCTAATTTTGCATTGGGTAGACCTTTTTCTCAGAAACAAAGCCTGAGCAGAGGCACTAAAGAATTTCCTCCTGAATTAACAACTTAAACCTTTAAATGAAAAGTTAGTAGGAGCCAAAGCTGTGGCAAAGGAGACGGGTAGAACCATGTGGTTTAGGAGCAGACAGGAGGAACAAGGGAGGACTCATCTCTACACCTCTCAATGAGCTCAGCTGTAACAAAGGATTGCACCTCCAGGCTGTGGCTCCAGAGCAGGCTAAACAGGACAGCTACTGGTTACTGGGACCTGTGTTTCACTGTCTTGGAGTGGTGAAATAGAGATTTGGTGACAGCAAGAACTGTCAAACATGAGTGGGTTATGTGTGGCAAAGGAAGGGGCAGACTGTGACTATGGAGACAACAGTGAGACCAACTTAAATTCCTGTTATGTGCTTGCAAGAGCTTCAGATATTTTTCTGAGACAGGAACTTGTCTCATCTGCATTCATATGATACAACTTCAAACTCAATAAGGCCATTAAGTGCAATCACACTGGAAAAATAATAAAACAGATAAAATAAGATGTCAAATTGAACATGTCACTTTATGATGTTTGCTGAACTAGCCACATTCCCAGTAAGTGATAGCATCAAATGCATCACAGATTTGGCTTAGAAAATACCTCAGTATATTTAACCGATCTCATACAGATATTCAAAATGACAGAGTCCAGCATAAAGTGCTTTCATTTTGGAAGATCTATGAGCATCAGGAAGAGAGCTATAAATCCTTTATTTTTTTGCTTCCAGACTATTTTTCCTAAGACAGATAGAAGAGATGCATCAATTTAAACACCCTACACTAATGTAGCAATGCGTGGGACCTTGTTTAGAAAACTGATGCTCTTTCTGTGACAATTTGTAACCCTTTTTAAAGGCTCTTCAAAGCTTAAATAAAATCTGACAGTTTTCTTCCTACCATATGTAGAGGTAATGAATCTATCAAGTCTCTTGAGGCAGTCAGCAATTATCTCTGACATTAGATACAACACACTTGCATTTAGCCACACAAACATAATTTTAACTATGGGCCAGAATAATTAAAACTTTCAAAGCTACTATGAAGTAAGGATAGAACAGCTGGCGAAATGAAAACACACTGCAAATAGATTTTAAAACTGCAATGTGCTGATTTTCTCCTGACTGCAGTTGTGGCTGTTAAGGATATCCATCAAAAGATGTTCAGTGAAGCAGTTTGGCCCATTCACCACTGAACAGTTTGTGCACCCGCAGAGTCACTCTTAACACATTCAATTCTCTCTAGGTCTGGGGCACACCTCTGAATATTTTGGTGCTGCTTTAAACTCACTCTTCCTCAGCCCTTACTCTGACTGCATGTTCCCCTTGTTCCTAGTTTTACCAATTCTGGCTAAAGAAGGGTATTATTTAATCCCCTCTTTACTCTACAGGGTTTGGAAATTCTAATTCAAGCCATAAAAATAAATACTGGGATTGCCTACTCTTATCTAATCTCAGTTTCCAGAATCTGAAAATGTCCAGTATTCTAGGGCAGGCAGAATGTCTTGTTCTCTTGTTCGCCAGTCATCTTTGCACAGGGATGGTTAACAAGCTCTTGAATGCACTGTCTCTCTCTGCCAGGTAGAAAGGCTGAGAAGTGTCAGATATTTTTAGTTATTCAGTGATGCTTCCTCAGAAAATTCACTGTCCCTGCCAACTGGGCCAACTTCAAGACACAGCCCAAACTCAAGATCACCTTGCAATGGCTCTCGGGGACAAGCTGTCAAATGTTCCTCTCAGCAGGTTTTTAAATCTGTAGTACAGTCCTGGGCACGGTTAGATTTGTTCCTGCAGTAAAACAAGATGGAGACCCTAAAGTAAGACAGTGACAGTTTGACAGAGATGTATCTTACTGTCATCCTTGAAAATTGGTAGTTTCAAGCCTGTATGAGTTACAGCTACAAAGTGATTTCTGCTATGCAGCCCAGTGAGAAGCTTCCCATCTTTTCATCTTCACCTATCAAGTCCTCAAGTCTACATCACAGGAGAAACTCGGCCTGATTTGTCCTCTTTCCTCTCAGAGCAGATATTTACTACAGATAAGCAGCTATTTGTTTCCAGATGACTGCATATGCTAGCCAGACCTGCCCTGTGAGTAACTTACATGCTGCGTGTATAGGTCAGCAACTATCTGTGAACAAACCCAAAGCCACACAAAACCTGCAGCTCTTGATGTGCCCAGTCCTGCTCACATCACCTCCAGTGTGCTTCAGCATAGGTACAAGGTGAGCACCAAACCTCTTCCACAGCAGTGCTCAGTCCTGCAGTGAAGGACTATGAATATAGGAGAGTAAATTCCAGTTTTACTGTGGAGCTCTCATCTCCATATGGAAACACTGCTCCTTTGAATATACAGGGTCTGTTGTACAGGACTGATACAGATCAGAAACTTTGCACTGAGATTAGAGGGAGTGGGGGTAGACTAAAAAACAAAAGAGTAAAAAAACCCAAAACCCAAATTCCACAGTGACTACTTACATGAGACAGCATGTCTACACTACAGCAGAGAAACAGAGCTCTATTTTAAATTAGTTTAATTTCCTTCACCCACTCCCCGTAAGTCATGAGCTGGAGACCCCTGAAGTCAGAGTTTCCTGGCACTGAAGATCAAGCCTTCTTAGGCTTTGCTCATTTTGGAAAATCCCTGTTGTCAGCACATGGGAATTTTTCAGTCTTGTTTGAAAAAAGTTGCTTTTAGTCTCAGCTCTACAAGACAGAAGCCTCACCCACCATTCCACAGTTGGATTTATAAACCCACTACATGTTTGAAATAGACACATATAACCTTACTAAGCTTTCAGAATGGCTATGGTTAAAATTTATTGTGATCACTGGGACAGCTTTCTATTGTTGGAGCATGATGAAAATTAACAGATTTGATGTATACTGTGAAGGTACATGTTATCTTTTGTGCCTGACACAGCAACTGGAGGGAGAAGCAGAACAGTAATTAACTAACTATCTGGATGTTGTGGCAGTGTTAATTAGATACTGCAAAGGCTGATTTAGCTCCACAACAATTTTCACTGAGGTAGTCACTTTAAGCACTTCTTAAAGGGGTCTTTCTGTCAATCATACAAAAATATTCCTGTTTTGCTTCTTTTTCTTTCCTCCAAACTGTCATAACATACTTAAAAACTTGGCACACAAAAGAATGAAGATCAAACTATGCCTCCTCTCATTTTCTCTGCAATCAAAACAAATTCAATACTTAAAACGTCAGCCCTATGTGACTTGTGCAGAATGTGTCCCAGCATAGCCATATTTAATTAGTGAATGATTTAAAATACTAGGTAGGACAAAGCAAAAGTTCAGTCACTGCTTTCACTCTCTTCCTCAGAGGTGATCCTGGTAAAAACCAGAAGTTTTTAAGAAAGCTACATATTTTCCACTGGTAGAGAAAAGAAAACAGATCTAAGAAAGCAAGACAGCTTTCTCCAGGAGAATGAAATTGTCAGGCTTCTAGCTCTTATGTACTAAGCATGCAAGATATGTCATGTCCACAATTTGTTGCACTTGTAGCTGGCATTTTACAATGAATTAGGTGGGTGGATAGTTAAATGACAACAAGTACTGTGTATCTTTCGCCCTCAAGGAAGAGAGTACTTCAGATCTCCTTAATATGTCTTTTTTTCGTCCTTCTTTTAGATAATAAATTTTTCCAGGAAAGGGTCAGGCAAGAGTGACAGAAAATCATTTTGATTTGAAGGCTTTTAGGAGTCATGAAAGTAACATATCCTGGTACATTCAGCCAGGCTGGATTTGTGCAGAAACCAGCACAATGCAAAAACACAGGAAGATGTGCTGTGGAGGGGAAGTAAAAAAAAACAAACCAAAACAAAAAACCCCAAATACCAAAACCAACCAAACAATAAAAATCTCCCTAAAACAAAACAACCAAACCAAACAAACAAACGCAAGAAACAAGGTCTGCAAAGAAAGTTTTACCAAAAACATAACCAAAAAGGGAAGGAAAGAGACAATGATACTTGTTTTTGAATACAAAGCTTCCTATATCTACTCTAGCACAACTTTCTACCATTTTGCCACATAAAATAGCTACTTTTTTAGACTACGTAGAACAAGGTGGGGTAAATGCATTTTTGACTGGCAGTAAACCTTTCAAAAAGCATGGGGGCACATGTGAGGTGACTTGCATCTCTTTCCTTAAAATGTGTTTACCGGAAGAGGTGAGCTAATGCAGGGGGAAGATAAGCGGTGGCAGGTTTAAAGCTTATGATAATGCAGTGATCTACCTCCAAGACACGTACAATAAAGCTTCTTCGAAGACTTATTTCATTGCATTCTTTACCAAACAAGGAAATCTCCTCTAATCTGCAAGTAAAGGAAATGACAAGTGTGAACAAAAAAATGAACTGGTTACAGACTATTCAACCTTAGATTATATTATTCTGAACTGTTAATTAAACTCTTTTTATAGCTCTCTCCCGAGTCTGCCTGGGGCTATACCTTTAAATTACCTTTTAATGGGAAATTGATGTGAACAGCATGCAGCCACAAGACCAGGGAAATGTGTCCCCATTCTTAGGATGTCTGCTGTGCACATCAATGGACATGAGGGGTTCATGTAGAACTGCTACCTCTATTCTTGGCTGAGTGAGGAGACAGCCAATTAATTGGCTGTCAGGAAATGCATACAGCACTGTAACGGATGGAAAATGAGAAAGAGCATACAAATCAGAGAAAAGAACACAAGATAAGCAGGTCAACTATCACAAAAAGTGTGAAAAGGAAAAATAGCTACAGGAAATAGATGAACACAACAGTGGCTCAAACTTTCATTCCACTGTATTTATACTGACGTAAGCTTGGCCAACATGTTTATACATTGACATAAAACACACTATGATATATTCTGGACTATTTCCAAAAGCTTGATTTACACTTAGAAGATAACCCCTGGTAGCACATGTCAGATGAACGGTGTAAATGAGATTATTGATATGATAAACTGTTACAAAAGAAAACTGAGTGAAATAGCAATGGCTTTATGTTATAGTTTTAAATTAGGAATGTAGGATAACACTAAAGGGGTTATGGGGTTTTGTTTCATTATTATGTCTGTCTTGTTTTGCAGAAAATACAGGTCTGATACAGCCTGTACCTTTAGCATCTTAAATCTCTTGTCAAACACAGCATTTTCTGCTGGGTCTAGCCTGAGAAAATCCAGGCGAAATACAATGATATCAAACACAAGGAATGAATTGCCATAAAAAGGCAAACTGTGTCAAATAGGTCATAAATAGAATGAAACAAAATCAACCTAAATTCTGCCCTCATCTTCCGTCATAGAAAAATCAGCTTTCACAAATGTATTCAGGGGAAGTCTAACTTGGAATAACAGGACTGGCAGAGAACATTTAGAATTCTACAATCCAAAGAATGACAATGGTCACCATTTTCAAAGAGAGACTTCAAAGAAAAGGTATATTAAAAAAATCACTATATGACATATAAATGGTCACGGTCTTAATTGAACTTCGTCAGTGATGTAAATCAGAATAGCTATCTATGATGGGACCTGAATTCATGGCAGAATTACAGGTCAGGTCACTGCCCCACTGCTCAGACATCCCTGGGACTGGGGAAGTGAAAATACAATGGCTCCAAGGAACAATTACTCAAACAGTATTTTTTAAAATATGTATTTAGCTACATTAAATTATTATATCTTTACCTGATATATATATAATTTATATATATATATATATGTATAATATACTTATATATACACAATATATAGTATAAAAGCCAAAAGCCAGTGCATTATTTCAGCGTTTCAGGACAGACTTTAGGTTTTTATTAGTAAAACAAAAACCATAAACACAAAAATCTTGTTAAAGTTGGAATCATGTTAAAGTTGATGTTTAGACAGGAGTATCAAGAATAACTACATCAGTGCAGCATCATGCTGTGCACTTATGTTCTTAGTAATTTCTAAACAATCATCCCAATTTTAACTAAGAAGCAAGAAGTTAGTCACATTCTGCAGAGCAGAAACAGGCCTAAGATCACAAGGCTGAGCATTTTGGTTCTACAACAGCAATTCTTATAAAACAACATTAAGGATAAATTAAAATGTTTACTTCATTAAATATTTCTTAAATAGCACCCACATCTTTGGTTTGAATACACAAGGGCTGATCATGAGATTAAAAAAGCATGTAATTCAGCTTTTCATAACCAAAATCTTGTCCTCCTTTTTTCCTCCTTAAGCAGAGCCAGCATAAGAGGCAGTAATGATTTGCCATTCCAACAGGTTATCAGCTAATTGATAGAGTCTTATTGGGCAAAAGGAGCAAGGAGGGAACAGTAGGAATGGGTCACATCCTGCTGACTCAACACAGCTCAAAAAAAGCCCTATATTTGAAGCAGGAAGAGAAATACTCATGGTGGATAAATTCCTTCCCATTTCCTCAAAGAAAAGAAATGTGATATTTGCATGCAAATGGCATCCTCATGAATGATCATTTCCATGTATTTCAGGATGTTGACATGTTACCTGATCTTTAAAATTCCTGAATATGACACTGTTGAACCATATTTGTCTCTACTAACATACTGCAATAGCCAAGAAACTGCATTTCTCTTGAGAGAGTCTCAGCAAGATAATCAAGTAGCACAAAATAAAAAGTTAGGGGCTGATTGCGCCTCCTAACAAAGATGTGTTCTTTTTGAGAAGGTCATGGACCACCCAAAAGATCACAATAAACTATGGACAACTGGCTAAGCTTTTAGCTTACCTAGTAATTTTGAAGCAGGTAGGTGGAACATTTTACCACACAAAATCTACAATGGACAGCTGGAAACAAAGGAGTAAGTACACAGCATTTAGACTGCCAAGTGGTTAAAGGCATACAGAGGCATCCAACAGGATATAAACATACCTTGTCACAATTTAAATAATTTTAAATGGATCCTTTTCATGCAGGGGTTATTCAAAGTAGAGCCTAACTCTTAAACAACATGGTTTTGGTGTTTAATTGCCGTGCCCACTACTGCTGATAAAAATTACACCAACAACAGGAAAAGAAACCTTTACAGCAGACAAAAAGCTTTGCCAGTGGTAACACCGAGAAAGTAACTTTTAATAGTCAGTCATTACAATTGAAACAAATTGCTGAATTATATATTTTATTTAAATTCAGCTCTGGTATCAGACTACTTTAAAATGTAATCAAGCATAGTTAAATACTGTCAGTTACTTGTTCTTATGCTGTCTAAAGGTAGCACATGTTGAAAAAAAAAGTTTCTAAAACACTGTCTCACTTTCTCTCCCTGGGAAAGACAAAAAATACTCAAGGATTCAAGAAGGAAAAGAGGCTGCAGCTGGCTACTGTTTCAAATGGTACTGTGTCACTCTTCCATTCCGCTGTATAAATGCAAGAGACAGAATGAAAAATATTACTGATATTCCCAGTCCACCAAAGTAGAACACACAATTTACTGGTATACGCTTTTCTTGGATTTGAATGCTGATGTCCACGGAGACGTTACAATAAATTTTCCATTTGTTTTCCTTATGAAGAGAAAGACTGAAAGAAGGAAAAGAAGGGAGAGGGGATGCACAGACTACCTACAAAAATAATAGAAAACCCTTCAAGATAAGAGCTCACCACTTCAGGCAGCTTTTAGTTAGGATAAATACAAAGCATATTCATTCATCGTCACACTTGTAAAATATTTCTTTAAAAAGCTTTACCTATACTCTTCCCCCTTCAAATCCTCTGCTGTCATATCTACAAGAGCTTGATAATAATGTAGGCAATGCATTATTGCAGAACTATTCATAACCTTGGATTTTACAGTTTAGTATCAAATTGTTGTTAGGAATATACCTTGATTCATAAATATTTTTCCACACATACTGCATCATACAAATTACTCTACACATACTATTTCTAACGGAATTGGTTTTTAAGCATGATTTACAGATAGACACACAACTGTAGAAATGCATATCTTTAAAGATAACATTTAAAAACTTTAGAACCCCCACAGTGTTGAAAGGATTGTGTCAGGACAAAGGCAGCTGCAGCCTAAGAAGCAAGGAGTGTACACATCCTCAGCACCTCACATGACACACAAATATACTCCATTCTTCCCTGTCCTCCTCCCAGACACCAGCATAGACACTCATGGTTACACTCTCCTACTAAAAGATGTGTTTGGCTGTCTCAACAGTTCAGGCATTTCTTTTTACACAGTGATGCCACAGATTAGTTTACAACACTTACAACTTTAGTCTGGTATCTTCAATAGTTATATTAAAAACACCAGCTAAGAAAAGTATTGAGAATTTTGCGATTAGTGTCCAGGTACTTTTTGAATCCCTCAAGGTCCAATCAACCCTTATTTGGTTCATAAATGCTCACAAGTGCCAAAGTTTTCCCAGGTGATATTCAATTTAAGTAACAGTTTACTGACTTGATAGGCTATAAAAATCTTTAATTAAAATAATGTATTTAGAATAACTTTCTTTATCCACTTGTATTATCTGACTCTTCCTGCTACACACAAGGGGAGAGATGCAGGAGGCACGCAATACTAAAAGTTTATCCTCATTTCATATTACTCATTTTAAGATTGATACCTGAGGGACTTAAGCAACTGCATAATAAAACATGGCAGAAAGCCCAACAAAGCTATTGCCATTACAAGAAAATAGTCTTAGGCACTAGAGGGAGCATCTGCCTTTACAGTCACTGAACGTTTACATATCCCTACAACATATTCTGTATTATGTGCAAAAATAATTTTTCATCTTGTGTATAAGGTATAAGTCCTACCTTTCCCATGAAAGACAAACAAAAGAAATACTAATATTATAAAACCAACCCTTTAAATAAATATGCCTTGTCTATTTAACTTATTCAACACTAATTTTAAATTATTTTCCCAAATTTCAGATTCTGAAAGTAAACCTTTTCTACAGAATTATCTAAATAGCCTAACAGCATCAGAATACTACGGCTAGCACTGTTCAGGAAATGAAAGCAATGACATTTTACTTTATGGACACAGCTTCAGACTTCTGCAGACATCCACATCTTGGCTGGCTGCCTAGACTCACCATGAGAGAAGGGCATTTCTGGGCTGTGATTCACCTGATCAGCTCAAGGCAACTGTCAGAGGATTAACGTGTGAATCATATTCCCCAAGCACCACTTCTATGAACAGCAAAAGTAGCTGAATTCACACGTGGATGTGTACACCAGAGATAATAAGTTTATAAGGTCTGCACCCAAAAACCTAGATAGAACACACTAAGGAAAAATATGCGTGGCAACATCAGTGATTATAAACTGGGGGGGATGGTACAGTGGGTCGCAGTGTCTGGCTACCTGAGTGTGTATTGGCACTATGAATTTACTGTATAATTTCCAGTACTGTAAAACTCTTCATTCTTGCTACATTCAATAGATTCAGTTAGGAAAGCAAAGATACAAAGAGCAGAAATCCCTTAATACAGCCTGTAAAAAATAAGACAATTTAAACACCTACCAAACTTGCATACAGGACCATTTGAAACACGATTACACTTTCATCTCCTTAGAGTGACGGGAAACAGAAAATATCTGCCACCTATAGTTCTCCTTAATGCCTCAGCCTTCACAGCCTTAGCTGTTAATTCCTTTGCTCACTGGCAGGTTTACATACTCCAAGATAGCCCTCAGCTCTCTGCCTGTCTGGATGCTGCTAACTGAAAGACTGCTAAGAATCACAGCCTAGTTTACCATGGCAGCTCAGTAGCCATGGTTTTAATACCAGGCATTATGTTCCCAGACTTTGTGCCAAGCCCTGAAGCAGGAAATTCTATTTTCAAATGCATCAAATTGGTACTGCTGCAGTCAAGGTTATGGAATTATATAATTTTAGCTTGTTGTGCAGTTTCTTATTGTTGACTACAATGATCAGCCATGTAAGACAGGATTTAAATTTTGGGAAGAAATAGTAACTCTGCTTATGTCCTCCAAAGTACAGTAACTATGGTTCTCCTGAATTTTTATTAGGAAGTTCCTCTCTTTTTCCTCTTGGCATGAAGGTCCTTGCTCATTGTGAAGGACAATGCATCACAAAGGCAAAATTGCCAGTTTCTTTGGTTATTCTTCCAAATTTACAAAGCAAAGTGATCTCCAATAGGACTTTCATTGAAAGAAGGTAAGAGACCAACAGCCTCCAAAGTCTGCTAAGAATGTTCAAAGCTGGGTTTACAAACCCACTAGTTTTGACTCTAATAAAGCTGAATATAAATTATTGTACCAAAAGGATCTGAGCTCCTGTAAATGTCAGATCTCTTTGAAAAAATTTCTTTGCACTTCAAACATTTTTGCAGTACTGTAGCAAAGCCTCCAGAAAACTAACATAAGCATTTATCTTTAAAGTAATAATAAAAAAGGATATAGAAAAATCACAGAAATGAAACTTTAAATGTAAAATATTGAAGAGTCAGCCAATATAAAGGATTTCAGTATATATATTTGTTATACTGTAGTAATAAGGCAGCTGGAAATCTGCATCAGCACTGAGGTTTGTTGGTCACAAAGATGGTCTAAACTGCAGGGTACCTGACCTGAGCATGTATGGGTACAGGGAAAAAAAATAAATAAAAAAGGGACAGCACAGTTAGAAGGAATTACTGTAGGGTCTAGACTTGTCCCAACATGAAACTGGGACATTAAAAGACTAATATTTTAAAGATGAGCAGAGGTGAAGAAATAGGTTTTCATCTTTTTCACTTTCTGCAGTCACTCAGTGTGAGCTTCTGTAGAAACAAAACACTCAGCTCCCTCATGATAGGTACATGATATATTCCTCCCTGTGCAAGAGAACAATCTGTTTTCAAAACATTATGTGAACTCAGATTCACTTGCCAGAAGATGTGTATTTTGCGTAACTAAGAGCCACAGAAATTAAAATCTTTGATTTCTGGGTATATGGGAAACATACTGTTGGCCTCTGTGTTAAGAGAGGTGTATCACCTCTCTTAAAGGAGAGGTGATAACACTACAAGGATGAAACAACTGTGGAATCAGATAACCCCATTTTTTTTTTCCCCTTGTGAAACAAGTTACTGTAATCAGTAATACCATACTATGGAGGCAGAATATTTAAAGTCTAGGAAATTACTCCTTCCCATTGCTATCTGGTTTTAAATAGCAGGAATAATTCCTTCAGTATCAAGTTCCTAAAGACTTGAATATTTTGTTCTCTAAAACATCTGAATTTTAAAAAAGCAGTGAAAAAGACAAGTATGAAAAGCAGTTGGTTCTGATCCACGAGCTTAATTCTGTTTAACTGAGACCACAAACTAACAGCTCTATGCTGTACTGGGTGAACTAAAAGCTACAGAAGACCACACTCAGTCTAGGACAAGGAACAAGCAAAAGTCACGCTTATGTCCCCAAGATGTATTTAACAGTTTAGAGGATGCTTCATAACACACATCAGCTCCTTCCCCCAGTTAGCAGACAGTTTCACCCCCCAAAAGCACCACAGTAGTGTTTGTTTGGTCCACAGGCTTCCTCCCAAGCACAATGCATTGTACATCATGTTCTGAGAGGGAAGGCTATGGATTACATACACCACTTCACTCCTCCTCCATTCCTTGTGCTTTGTAGAGTAAGGGGGAAAAGAAAAAAAAACAAAAAAACACTGTGGAGAAACCGAATTCCTTCCATGTTTCAAAAACAAAGCTTCAGCTATACAGAAAAGGTCTAATTGCTGGTGTTTGTTTTGGTTTGGTTTTTGGGGTTTTTTTTTAAATTTAACAGTGAAATCTGCTAAGGCTGTATCTCTTCAGAAGGAGGTTACAGATAGTTACATTTTTGGAAGTTCTGAAAATACATATTAGAGCCCCCTAACCATTTTCTTTACAAACTGTGGAACACTTTCTGTATCAGGAGCAATCCATAAATATGCATTACTACTTTATAAATATGTATTGTGTTATTACAGATGAAGAAAACAACTGAGTAGAAGACCTCATAATTGTTATGGTCCCTTATTTAAAAATGAAAAAATCCCCACATAATTCCACAGGGAATTACTTTACATATAAGTGTGGAACGATAGTACAGCAAAACAGTTTCTAGTTCTCTGTACTTGAACATAGCATTTCTAGGCTTTGGGAGTTGTCAGGTTGGGCTTTTTTTCCATTTATTTATTTAGGTTTTAATTTTGTTGGTTTTTGTTTTTTTTTTTTAAAGTTCTGTTTATTTTAAACTGAGGCAAAAGGAGTGCAGAACGAGCTGCTTGGGCTGTTGGGAGAAGGAAAGTAGATAGGGCAGTTTTGTATTCATCCACATGGCAACTGTGCTCATGCAAGCCCACAGCACCTCGCACCTTGATTATTGTATTATTTTTCTTTCTAAGTCTGGGAATTGCAAAAAGGCTCAGTTGCGATCACTTCCTGAAGCTACTGCTTTGAGTATGCCACTCACATATTGCATCTCACATTTTCTATTAGACTGAAAAAAGTGTAGACACATGACTGTAATTTTATGCAAGTTCTTATCAAGCAAGCTAATCAGCTATTTGAAGCCTGGCTGTATACTTTGAAATTCATAAATACAAGAAAAAAAATTGGTTGGTTCAACTTCCCTTAAATAAATATGAAGGTTTTGAAATTTATTCTTGCCATCTAAAACATTCCAAATTTAAGAAGATATGTACAGATCAGCCAGGAGCTGCATACTCCTCAAATGCTAGGCAGAGTCACTGGTGAAAGAATCCCCAGCTGCTCAGCACTGAGCTGACGTGAGCTGTTGCAAAAGTAACACACAGGTAAACATTAGTTTAGGCTATGGAATCCTGGATGTTAAGTGAAAACACCAGCAGCCTGAATCAACAGAGAGAAAGAAAACACCTGAAACCCAAGACTTGCCATCTAGAAAAATGAAGTTACTAACACTTTGCTTTAGTGCAGAATTAGAATGCAGAATAACAGATTGTGTATAACTTTTGAAATAAAATTCAACAGTGATAACATCAGTAAATAGAAAGTATTTCTTATTTTAAAAATAGAGGAATAAACAAGATTATAATGGAAGAAGGATACTCATTACTAGGAATATCACCTGTACCTCACTCCATCAATTAGACATTATCCAACTGTATATTTTTCTATGCAAAATGGTGTCTTATAGATATTGAAGATCTCTAAGCAATTATTACCACATATGTTGCAGGCTGCTTTGCCAAAGGTGAGTGCAAGAAAGACTAAGAATCATAATATAAGCAAGGCTTAAAGATGAGGATTTGAATCACCTCCATGCCCGAGGACACAGCCTTTGGACTCTTTACTTTGTGTCTTTGATGTTATTTGTAATGGTCATTATATCGCCTTTCCCAGGGTTAAGCCTGAAGAATTTCCAACCCCCAAGGCAATTTCTAAGCAAATATGGTGCTGCAACTTGGAGAATCCAGCTCAAAGCGAGCTAGTCTACTCCAGAAAGAAAACTGTAAAAAAAGACATTTTCAGGAGAAACTTGAGTTTTTCTAACATCCTTATGCATATTCCATCCATGTAGCTTTACAAATGAACAGTGGAAGAGGCCTCCTTCATAATACTTCATAACATCTATCATTCTTTCATTATTTTTTTCCACACAGAATTACTGCAGACTAGGGAGCTCTTTAGAAAAGCATGAAAAACACCAGGTAGGCCACAGAGAAGGGCCATCACTAAGAACATTACAAAAAGTGACATGATCACAGACTGTGACTGTATCTTCTATGCAAAGCATCACCAGAGTGATGCTTTACAGCAGGCAGGCAGGGTTAGAACCCCATCTTTTTCTATGGAACCACCTATTCTCTTGTGGCAGAGGAAGGTTTGGGCTGTACATCTTCAATTTTCAGGAGAAAAACAGCACTTCCATCTAAATATAACATACCACTGCTGTTTAATATTCTGCAATTTAAATGAAAACAACAGCAGACTTTGCAACTCAGTAACCTGAGGTTCTAAATTAATGAACATGGGATGATGAGAGGGGAATATAAATGAGAGGGCTCAGCGCTAGAATTCCCATAAATAAAGATCCAAGGATTTCAGAAACAATTTACAAAAACAGCTGATTGTTTCACTGCTATTTTTCAGTAAGGACTGGAAATGCAGTGCTATTTTTCTGGCAATCCACTGATGTAGATCTTTATTGAAACTAAGTGTCTCATTACAAAATGAAAAGATAATTTACTGGGAGTTTATGAGTAAGAAATTATTTTACACTTTCTAATCTCCTTCCCATGCAAACACCATAAATGTCTCATTGTTCGCCCAAGAGCATGTCTCTCGTGGAATATAAAGATGGTGCTTACAGCAGCATTTTGAGCCAGTTAGTAGTTAATCATATGTAAAACTGTTAAAAAAACTAGGGGACCAAATAATTTTTAAACCTCCCTCATGCATCCTGTAATTGTGCTGTGGGAGTCTGACAGCCTGACGAATACTGGGTCAAAGTTTTGCAGAACACATAGCGTTTAGGTGACTGAGTAGATAACACGGTAATAACAGCATGATAATTACAAGGAGAAAAGGCTTAAGGAAAAGCCTTACAGGAAATGCAGACGTGAAAACATCACCCTCAGCCAGGAAACAGAACCAAGGGCTTTAAAATTCAAAAGGGCTTTAAAAAGTGTCAGGGCAGACTCACAGAACACAAGAAGGCCAAGCACTGTATATTGTATTTAACATACCTTCTTAGTATCATACTGAAATGTGATGCAAGACTTGTCTACAACATCTCATGAGATTTTTCCTGTTCATCTATCAGAACCAATTGCCACTTCATTTCTTAATTCTTTGGACTCCCCATTTGTTTCCTCTTTTGGGCTAATGTCATTGCCACTCAAACAGATGTAACATAGCCTGCAGCTCTTACATATTCAAACCCTAATTAGAAAATCAAAATAGGAGGCAAGACATTCTCTCACAGGAACACATGTATTATGGTGACCAGAGAAGCCCTGTTAATCACCATTAGAGGATGGCCTCCATGTTCTGAACAAAGTCTCTGGATTCTGTCCCATGTGGAGTCTGTTATGAAGGGGTTTTACCTTATCTGTCTTTTAAGCAATGGCTCTAGGGTATGCTCTTGCCCATTCTTGCACTCAACAAGAAGGCAGAAGTCAGGCAACCTAGCATTAGCCCTATCATCACATCATGAAAGCTGCTGCTCATCATGTAATTTGCTATAAGACTGATGATCCTGATGATCTTGCATTTCATTAAAAAAACCCCAAATCAATCAAAAACCCACCCCCAAAACAAACACCCAATAAAAACTGGACCACAAAAAAACCCCCAAAACAGAAACCCAAACCAAAACCCAAACAAAATGCAAAAAAACCCCAAACCAAAAAAACCCAAAACAACAAAACCCTAAACGATCCCCAACTCATCTTTTACAATAAGGGTAACAATCCCTAAAAGTTTGATTCTGTGCCTATTTCTGCTGAGAAAACCCAAGAGTCTGAGTTTTGTTGGTTTGCTTCAAGCACACCACAGTTAGCAGTGCAGCTCCACTGGCTCTGTGTGAGCAGCCTCTGAATCCTTGGCTGCCTGTACCTCTCAAACATGAAAAGAATTGTATGATTTCAACAATCAGAAGAGCCTTTGAAAGCCCCACTGATTCACCTACTACATGAGGCAATAAAACACAGTGTCTCAATCTCCTTCTGAAATCACTTACATTTTGAGCACAATTTATTCCTAAATTGTTTTTTTATGACTAACTTGTTGAAATGAAAATTCCGTTTTAGTATGAGTTACCTATAAAGTAACTCAAAAATGAACCGCATTCGCTGGTTTTCCCAAGAAGAAACAAGGGACAATGAGAAGCTTAAAATCAAAACTAATTCACTTGGGGTGTTGGAAGTCCTGTCAACATGACAATGTGAAATTTTGCAGTTTAGTAGCATGGCAATTTACATAAAGCCAGACAAATACATTTTTCACAATATTTTTTAATATGTCACAAATAAACCTAAAATTATTCTTTGTGGACATAAGCATGCCTGATAATTTGCAGAGTATCTGGCTATTAAGTGTGGAAACTCACTTCTCAACTTGCACAGCACTGAAAAAAAAAAACCAGTTTACACAGTTTATTATTTATTTTTCACATTTTGGGAATGAAAGAAAGGAAAATTTGTAAAAATAATATCATATTCCGAACTTTGGAAATGCAAAAGAGAACAGGTCTAAAATCTAACTGGATCACACAAGTGAAAAACACATCCCTACTTACTACTCAGCTGGCAAAGAAGACACTGTTTGTGTGAATGCCAAAGAAAATTAAATAATATTCATTTGGAAGTCATTCAGGGTTTCATTTCACATGATTATAATAAATTAAATGCAGACAGGATTCACAGCATCAAAGTACTCAATTGAAATAAAACAATGTGAAAACAGGCAAGAAAGCTTGATGATTTAAATATAAACAATTCTATCACAAAGCAAATAATTTTCAGTGACACAGCTAGGGGAAAATAGGTAAACCCCCTACATTATACGCCTGGCCTTTTAGTTTTCTTGCACCTACTGTAGAATGAACACCGTTTGTTTGAAAATATATAATAGTACATTAAAAAGTGAAACAGACTTGATTGACAGAAAGGGACAGGGATTAAAATCCCCGAGGTTTACTAGCCTAAAGGCAGCCATGACAAACTGCTGCCAGTTGCCCAAAGCCTGCACAGCTACTCAAGCACACAATCCTCAAAATAGTCATATGTGGCTGAGGACAATCCCTGCTGTGCAGAGCTGAATTTCAAACTGGGCTCAAGAGAAGGGAAAACATCAACACAATCACACACCAGTCACTCACATCTTACATTCATTATCAGGTTTTTCAAAGGAATCCCCAAGGCAGCTATATTTCACAGAATTGAAGGTCTAAAATAAAAGAAAAGGAAAAGAAAACCAAAGCAACTCCCTCTACTCAAAACTGTATTTATTCTATTTTATAAATGGGCAATAAAACATATGAAATAAAATTGCTCAAGTAGACTTCAAGACAATTTTTTTTTTTTTTTTTGGAAAGTGAAAAATAAATACTAAGAGACTACATAACAAGAATAACACTGCTACCAGGCAATTGAATGCCATCCAATACATAACTTCTTAGCCAAATACTATATGATTACAGCTTATTTTCCAGGAAAGCCTGCAAAGAAATTTTGATTTCCTGTACAGAAAAGCATAGCTACCCCTCTTGTCCTTTCCTCTGTGAAAATTCTATGTATCATTGCAAGTAAGTACCAAGTATCAGCAGTAGGATGTGATATGTTAATGTGTTCTAATTTTGATTACTTCAGCAGAACTGATGTGTGAAGAAATTAAGGTCTGTGCATTAGACAGATTAATAGAGTCTGGGATGAATAAAATACGCAATTAGAAAACTGTTTAAATTAAGAAGAGAATTTGCAGAGAGGAGGGCAGGTTGCATTCATGTGAATGGCAATCTACTGACTTTTTGTGTGTTTTCTGGTGTCAGACTGAAATTTTCTTTATTATGGTATCCTGGAAAGGGTTGGAAGAAATTATTAAAGACTTCAGAAGGATTAATCCATGTTTTACTTATCTAATGTGCTTCAAGAAAGCCAGTACTAATCAAAAACAAAGCAACATTTAGTAGTTCATGCAGAGAGTAAGCAATAAAAATACACAGATCTTATTGGTTACATGTAACATGTGCAGATGAGAATGTTAAGTACAATCTGTGAGTTGTTGGTTGTATTTAGATTCGTTTTACTTCAAGACCTCCACAGTCCTCAAACAGCACTGCCCTAGTGGGAACCCTTCCTTCAGACTGCCCTTTCACACTGGTGGGAAGTATTTAATAAAAGCCCCCGAGATTAAACAGATCAGAACAGTTAGTGAGACTGACTGCAGCCAGCAATGTCACTGTCATTACCCCATTCAATGCATCACCCATCATTCTCACAAAGGAAATGTGGCAACCAGCAAACCCTGGTTGTGTCGGGCACAGATGGGAAAGCTCCCTCCCTCTGCTAATTGTCTGGGAAGGAAACTCATTAAATAGCGTTTTTCACCTGTCACAGTCCAAGAGCAAACTCAGCAGCCCTCTCAGCTGCCACTTGTAGGGGAAGGCATAGCTGATGCTACTCTGGGCTCTCCTCTGCTACTGAACAAATGCCCCCTTTCTCAACACAAAAAAAGCAAAGGACCATCCTTCTAACAATTAAGCTCCAGTAGATCCCAGTGTCATATGCACCAATGAGTTCCATCAGCACCCCAAACAAATGGTACAATTCTTGATTTTCATAGGCAGTAAATCATGAATAATCTAGAGGATGAAGTCTGTATTTTGTTAGGCTTCTTTTTCCTCCTTGTTTGAAGCTCTGCCAGCCCAATGAAGCCTTATGAAAAGACATTTTGACTTAAAAAATAAGAAAATACATTAATTGTTTTCAAATTACTTTTACTTTTTCATAAAAAAGACCCATTTTTATTTGCACTTGCTAGAAAAAAAAGTAAAAATATAACACTGAGATTTTTTTCTGCTTTGTGCTCTGTTTTGTTTTACTGCTTAATATAATAGCAGCATAATTTTGTAAAATTCAAAGAACCAAATGCATGTATAACATTAGTGCAAATCCAAGCTAGACCAAAAAATATTTAACTTGGGTGTTACACTGGTATAAAACAGAACAGGATTTGGCTTTTGGCTAGAATTGTTAAAATAGTTCCTACACACTTGTGTTACTTCATTGGGTTGTGAAATTTACCAGTGGACTTAGAGAAAAAATAATCACTGCGCCTAAAAAAATCTTACACAATTGCAGTGTTAGGTTCAGAGTAGATATTGAAACTCTAACAAAAGAATATAGCACTGTAATTGTGTACTCATACAGAGACAACACTGAGGGGAAAAAAAAGAAAAAAAAATCCCAGAGTTATACATCTTCACAAAAAGTAATACATGCAGTTACATCAGAGTACAACAGCACTCAGCAGGAATGCACAGTTCTTACAGAGACATGAGTGGACAGCAAAGAGTTTTAGAGAAGGGGTTTGTGCAGGCTCCGAAGCAGACAGTGTGCCCTTCCCCAAAATACAGTCTTAAAGGGAGTAGCACCAGTTTCCTGTCAAGCAGCTCAGCTAAGTAGGAGAGTGGACATAAATCAAATCTATAATCAAAATTTCTCCCACTGCTGCTTTTCCCTGACCTCTCCCACTCCAAAGAAAACCTCACTAATGCTTATCTGTACTTGGATATATCATGGCTGGACTCTCCTGGACACAAACTTGTCCTTGTATTTTAACTGGTTTGCAGGAAGAACAGATTTTACTTCAAAGTAATGCTGCTTTCAAAGAGCTGCTTAGCTACCAATCTATTTTAATTTATGATTTGCATGCCAACTCTAAACCACAGAAGAATTTTCTCTCACAATGACTGGAGATAAATAATGCAGAGCATTGACACTGAAACTGAAAGAAGAATTAAGGAAAACAGTCCCAAAATTAATGCTATTGATAGGAACAGTGCAATGTGGCATGGTTTTTAAAAGGACTGATCCAAATACCTCAGCCACTTTTCTAATTTAGCATGTTTTTAAAGTGTTGTTCTCTTTATCCTTTGAGTCCTTACATAATACAACAAATTAAAAATTTGACTAAGATTACTCACTTTCTGCCTTAGCTGTAGATCAAGATCTGTTGTAGAAAAAATAATGAAGAACAAATGGATGCTTCTTCCTTTTAGTAAAATATTATCTATATGGGAGGAGGGGTGATAGCTTTGTAAAACCAGCAAAATAAAAAGTGAGAGCAGTGCATGTCAGCCCAACAGCCCTCTATAAAGTGTGTTTTCCATTGGCCTCATGATGGGCAGTTTAAAGAAGGAACATGATGGAGAGCAGTGAAGAAGTTCTGTAGATCTTCATGCTGAACTCTAGCCAAGTATGGAAAGCTGCATGCAAAGCTGTCACTGGTCAGTCCGATGCAAGGGAAAGATGTCCCCAAGAGCAGCTTTGCACTAGAGCTACCCAGTGCAAAAGAGGATGCTAGCAAATGGTAAAGGATCACAAATAACAAGCAAAGACAAGTAAGTATCTGTGTAGTAAAGAAGGGGAAAATGCACAGACTCAAAGAGCAGCACAGTCCATGCAACAGGTCATGAAGAGGACATACTATGCAGCAACTCAAAAGGAGGTAAGGCAAGCAAGCTTCCTCTGCAGATGAAAAAGGATCAGTGCCTACAGAAAAGCCAGGATGAAACTAAACCTGTCTTCATCTTTTTCTGCCAGCTCCAAGAGCTGCTGCTGAAGCAACTGGGAAACAAATGAGTAATATATGAAGAGAGACTCCCCAAAATGTAGTTTTCATACTCACAATTCACACTTTACTGTTTTCCTATGGGGCAGAATTCAAGACCATGCTGCTTTTATTTTTTTTTAAATTTCTTTACATAAGATATGATGGTAACAATCATCAGGTTAGACAAATTTGTTGCACAGACTAAATTTGC
This sequence comes from Poecile atricapillus, assembly GCF_030490865.1. NCBI lineage: Eukaryota > Metazoa > Chordata > Aves > Passeriformes > Paridae > Poecile > Poecile atricapillus. The sequence continues at coordinate 67,089,999 of NC_081251.1, read as the reverse complement.
CCATTTTTCTATTTTGGGTTCTACTTTCATTGACAAGTCTCCAAATAAAGTTATTGTGTAAGCTCTTTGGGCTCTGTAAAGATTGCCACAAAGTTATAAAACATTCAAAAGAACACACACAAACCCCCATATTGTGAAAAGTTACTTAGTCATTATCATCCCATTTGAAATGTTTTGTTTGTTTCTTGCTTCAGATGGTATATTCCCATTATGTTCTCAGATGTCAGACATGTCTCGTGAACACAATGCTGTCAAACTATAATGGACAAAGAATTTTTTTATTTTTTTTTTCCCGTAATGTGTTTTGCTTGTATGAAAAACTGGGCCAAGTATCTACTAAGTTATATCATTTCCTTCAGTGAAACTAATTTACAAGGAAAATGAATCATGGGAAAGACAAAGACGATATCAGCTATTCTATATCCACCCTGTTCCTTCCTGTATCTGTGCCTGGAAAAACCGAGCAACTTAGTAACAATAGAGTAAACTCCAACCTGCTGTAATGCCATTGAAGCCAACGATGTTACAAGCATGAATGAAGTTGGCGCAGCATCAATTTAATTTTTACCACTGCCCAAGTCTACCCCAGCATGTAAAGGTTTTCCAATTACTTGACAATATGAAAATAACCTTTCTGTTAAAAGCACATTATGGTGTATCCATTCTAACTGGAAATGTGCTAGTAGGCAGGAGGCATACCACAGCCTTAACACTAAGTTCATGCTTCAGGACAGTAACAGAATAAATGCTCTAACAAGCTGCATGAAGGATTAGTAGGAACAGCAGCAATGTATTGCCACAACCAAACAAAATCCCATCTTGTTTGCTTCACCGAGAACACAGACTTTAGGATAGGAGGGCCAATGTCATAGCTGTGAATAAGTCATTTTTTATCCTAAGTCCCTGTGTCAGGTATTTTCATGCATTTTCTTAGGAAGGTCATCTTTGGGACAAAATTTCTATGCTTGATGTGTTCCCATGATTTTTGAGGGCAATCTGTCATTCTCATTAAGCTGCATATAAAAAAACCCAACCAACCAGAACCTCCAAAACAACAACAAAACAACCAAAAATCCCTCAAACAAAACAAAAAACCCACAGCAAACACCTAAGCATAAATATGCTCTATCACCAATACGTGGATTAAAGGATTATAAAGCTGGAGTTTTTTTCTCCCCAGTTAAGTACCTCAAAAATTAAATTATTTTAAATCTGAAATTTACCACCTATTTTATCCTCATTAAAAGATGAGCCACATAACAAAAGTTTACAATAATGGCTCTGGAGGTTGTTTTCCTGCATACTATCTCACTAAATAACATGCTGCCTCTAAAGTCAGTGATTCTCCAAAGTTCATAGGAATGCATAGATAGAGAGGGTACAAAAATTGTTGCAAAAAGAAAAGGTAAGTATGTAGGCCTGAATCACAAGTTGTGCTGACAGACAAATGATGAGAGATTTTTTTTTTTTTACTAATTTTGGAATTACTTAAATATTTTTTGAAGGGTGTTGTTATGATGAGCAGCAATCAGACTAGTTTTGGGCTTGTTTGTTTCTTCTTGCCTCAGTGAAGAGCACATGATTTCCCAGTGCCCCCTCCACTGCCAACACATTCTCTCTTGTGCAGCATATGGAAATAAAATCCATTCCCATGTAAATCATACCTACTGTTTCAATTTGGTTTCAGTAAAATTGCATGCCACCTTACCTCAATATTATATAAAACTAAATGCCCATTTGAAATATCTCTGAAAATCTTTTTCAAGTACTACCGTTATTTAATATGTGTTCGTAAGGCTGTAGCAGGGTGTGTAGTACTACATCCCTGGATTGCCCTCCCTGAGCAGCGCCATATGACAAACACCTTTCTCTTGGCTGAGCTGCCACTGCTATCTACAGTTTCAAATCACACCAGACATAGAAACTTCTACTCCATCTTTTAAAATTAGGCTTTTATATCCTTGATGTTGAAAACTGATTTTAGATGAAGAATGTTTAGGCACAAAGACTACTGTGGAAGTCTACTAACCTTTGCCAAACTGGAAAAAAGTTTCAAGCTAACAAATAAGGAAGAAACAGATGGATTAGATACGATATAAAAACAAATATAGTTCAAGACAATTACTGATTCCAAAACATGGGTGTATATTTAACAGCTTTAAAGAGAAAAAATCTTTAATAACATAACAGGAGCAACCAGACCATTCACACAGTGCTCTTACATATCCAAAGAGCACTTGAATCAATCTCACTACACTTGGCAACAAATGGCTCAAACACAAGTTGAGGGTGTGTTGCACTGTGCATTGAGCTGATGCTCCAGAGACCAAGTCCTGACAATGACCCAGACATGTCACCTTGTGCCTCAATTTCCCAGTCTTCCAAACAAAGGCCAGTGGCAGAAACTTTCCTGAAGTGCTTATGAGTAACTCAGGACAAGCACTGCAAAAGCAAGGAGCTGGGTGATGTAGCAAGTAGTGCAATGTCACATGTTTTCAATCACACAAGCCTAACTACTTAGGATTAAAATAAAGCCTTGTGCAGGGCAGCCCTGCAAATAAACTGCTCTGGACCCTCTTAAGTGCTTAAAATGGAATTTTTTCTAAGTTTGCAGTCAATTCAGGTCACAAGCAAACAGGATGCAGTTTCACAGCCTCAGAAACAGCCTAAGAGGGACACTGACTCAGTTTGAATTCAGTTCCTTGTGCTCCAGCAGAGTATAAAGTGTACTGTATTTGCGTTGTTGAAACATAAATCCTCTGATGTATTGCACTGAGTGAAGCAGAGCACAAACTCATCTGAAAATATGTGCTCCTTTATCCAATTACTTAGGTGGAGGACTTCCTTTTGTAGATCCAGTTTCTATTGTTTTTCTACCAGCAACTCATGTGACAGTCAGCTGTAAAAAGGACTTCTCTATCCCCACAAAGCCATTCTCTTCTTCTCAAGGTTGCTTGCACTGTCTTAGAAAACAAATCTGAGCCATGCACTGAGTGTATAAGAAGGGCTGTAGTGCATCTCTTCATTTAATATGATACCATAAAATTTGGTTATTGTATTCCAAGCAAAGTATTAAATCTGAAGATCTTACATAAAAAGCGCAAGCAAACCTCGTGTAAGGAAAACAGAAGAAATGCAAGAAATAAATAAAAATGTGAGGGATAAACAGTAATAGTTATGATTTTAGGTATTTGTGAGGGACTACCATACTAAAAAAAATAGTAGGGAAAAAATGTGGTTTTAAATTTATTCCATAAATGTAATGTGGTGAAGAATACAATACATTGCCAATTAAAAAGGCAATAGCTCAGTCAAAATAGCAGTAGATGTACTCCCTTCAAGTCTCTGATAAAACAATGTTAAAGCTAAAACAGCTCGATTCCAAAGCATAGCTGTATGTGTCCAGAAATTTATCACTGGCAAAGACATAAAGAAATGAAGGCAGGCAGCCAACATTTACTGAAGGGAAATAAATAACAGTACCTAAAATGACTCCAAATATAGACAGCATTATAACCATAATTTTAGATTAAAAAAAAGAGTATCTAATAAAGGAATGCTTACAAACAGCTTCAGCCAGAAATCTTGCTTTTTACTTTTTACCCATATAACCCTTGCATACATGCATATGCAAAATAATGAATAGAAGTCAAAATTCTTTGTTTGCTTCAAACTGTTCAGTAACATGCACTACCATCTTAATCATACCCTAGGTATGTTGGCAGGAGTGCAGCACAAGTGGGAGTCACAACTGAATTTTCTTCTGTAAAGACCAAATCAGCCTTTAAAGACTTAGAAAGGAAAGGTCCTGAAGCAGCTTGTTACGTATGAAAAAATTTGTTCCTCAACAGAAAACAAAACAAGTTCCCTTTTATTTAGAAGCCACTAAGGAAAAAACTTACTAATTGTTTAGAGGCTTAAATTGAATCTAAAAACTCTCTTAAATATCACTTAATGGTGATTTTTGCTGCATTATGAGCAGTAAATTCACTTTACTGCAATGAAGCATGTACATACACTGAGGTGGTAACAAGAGTACATCTATTTTATTGTCCCACACACATTGAATCAGTTATGTATTCTTCACTAGATGTTTTTTCCAGAAGAACACACACAGTGTGTGTGAGCTCAGTACCTCTCTGAACTCCTTTCTATACCCTTTAACAATATTCCAGACTGCCAGAATGATTCATTTTTCATATATATTGTACTTATATTTGTCAAGATTAGGAAGCCAGCCATATTTAACACTACACAAAACAATATCACATAGTATATTAGGCAAAAAGACAGTGTCTACCTCCTTGCAGGTGACTGAAAACCCCTAGCAAAGTTATATTTATTTTAGTCTAAAATAATCATTCAGAGAAAAAATTTTGATCCACATGAATCTTTAATCCTAATCAGCCTTACTGTTATATTCTTTCTAATTGGACCAAACCACAACATTAAGAGGTATTTTCTACAGTATAATGCCCTGCTATGTAGAATTATTGCACAATGACCTCTAAACTCACAAAAGGTCTCATTGACTTCAGTTCAGGCATAAGCATCTGCAGTGCTCTGTAATGCTAAATACTCCACACCAACAGATGCAGAGCATTACTGTAAGTTGCCACTGATCCAGGAGATACTCCCTCCAGTGTATCTCAGTATCACTATTATGCAAAAAAACCCATGCAAAACCCCAAAATCCAATAAAGAATTCCAACAGGATTCTCATTTTGTTTTCAAACAGGGAAAAAAAAAAAAAAGTGACAGATTTTGAAAAGGGGCCCTTTACAGACTTGCTTGGCTTTTGATGATGGATCAGATTATGTCACTTTTCCTTCTTCTCCCTGCCCCCCAACCCATAAAAAGGCGAGGAGGTGGTCTCTTAAAATACAGCTACTTATATCAGGCTATTGTTTCCTTTCCCTCCAAGACCACCCAGCTTTTCAAAACTGAATCATCTCTGCATGAGACAGATTGGAGCACCACCACAGCTCTCTATGCAAAGACCTGCTATGCTGCACTATTTACCATCCCTGCATAAACAGAGCACACTGTACTGGCTGGATACACACACATAAGAGACAGTAAAGGCTGGAGGGGAAACTGTGAAATCTTAGGCATTTGAGGAAGGGAGAGCCATGACTAAAGCCGTCTTCAAAGCTCAGGAGATTGCTTAAAAACAGGTGCTTTTTCTAGAGAATGTATGCAAAGCCTTTATTTTCTTCACACATTTGGAGTTTTGAGTCTGTATCTTTAAGGTGGGAGCGTAACTAAAATTTTAAAAGAAACTGGAAATTATCATATAATAACTGAATTCCAAGTTCTAGTATTTTTGCAGGAAAAAAAAGAGAATCCAAAGAAGACTCAGGTTCCAGTTTGTCCTGGAGGTTGTGGCAGTACACTGGGAAATACAAAACACAGATTCTAATTATGGCTTTCTTGTTATCTGCTTCCCTTCTCAGATTATGATGCTTCAGTTTCCCACCCAGTTACTGGTATATTGCTACTAGTCTTTACAGTGCTTTGAAATCTACAAATGAGACGCAGAAAGAATGAAAGGCACTATGCTATTATGAAAATGAGGTAGGGATAACACACAAGGGATAGACACTGCTTAGGGGCATGGTTTTTCTAGCAGGCTTTGGCCAGCTTGAAAAAAATTAAAATAAAAGGGACAAGGTATGAGCTTCTTTGAAGACAGAAAAAAATCACAGCAGGGAGTTGCTCAATGCTGGTGCCTGCCCAGACAGCTAGATTTAGGTGACCTGAAACACACCCTAGGCAACAAAATAAAGCTAAATTATATACATGAGAACTTGTCAGGCATTTTGTCCTTGGCTCATCAAAGCACAACACTGGCACCAGTGTTGTTTGGCATTTCATCAGATGTAGAACAATCAATTTTTATTGTGATCAGCTGTATGTATTCTTGACCAGTCATGAACTTGCCACCCCACACTGTATCTAACTGGCACAAAAGGTATCCTATACATCAGCAGCTGCTCAGCAGTGAAGTGGGGCAGGCAAAGAACTTCCTAAGACCATGATCAAAACAGGCACTTCTTTCTGCTATGACATGTATCAAGGAGCATCTAAAGACAAAGTTATGTTTGAACTAAGACATGTCTTATTAAATCTAATTAACTAGTATCAACTCAGAGTTAGACTGGAAACCATAACAAAAGAGGAAAAGTGTTCACTAGACTACTGTCAGTAATAACATTTTCACCCTGTCTGAATAGCGGTTATATATTTTAGCTACCTTAAGATATGTATTTTTTAAAACATGGAAAAACTAGGTAGAATATTATTGCTCTGTTCCTACTGGTATTTAATAAGACACTTAGCAAAATTCTTCAATTTAGATGTTGAGTTTTTATTCTTAATTTTTCTTCTGGTTCCCTTAAAATGGTTAGAGTTGGAATGTGCAGCTCGTCTTGGAAACAAGGTTGCTGTTCTATGTTTCCATCACACACAGCATAAATATGGTAATACAGCAAAATAAGGTAGTTAAATAGGGGGTGGGGTGTCAACATGTGGAGTTTTCTCAGAAGCACAGAGGGACAGGATGAGTGACACCAACACAGGCTGTAATACAGGAAATTCCAATGAGGTATTAGGAAATAACTTTTCAAAATGAAATAGTCAAGTACTGAAACAAGGGGCCGGTCCAGCTGTTGAATGCTTATCTTTGAAGAGACTTAAAACTGGGTTGGATGAGGCTCTGGGCAACCTACTGTACTTCCTCCTAGTTGCAGTGGAGGGCTGGACTTAGCTCTCCAGAGGTCCCCCCAGCTTAAATTACTCTGATTGTAAACCACCTTGAAATACCTTTCCTTTCAAATGACCACTGTATGCAAGACATTTTAAATGACTACAGTTAACAACACGGTAGTATTTTCAGCATTTCCCTGCTAGGTGAATTTCTGCTTCACAGGTGGGCAAATAGCCCATGCACCAGCGACCTGGGAGGCTGCCTTGAACATCTTAAGCTTGCTTGACAAAAATTAATTTCTTTTTTGCAGTCTTGGCATGCTTCCTTCTCTCTCCATCCCTATCCACAGCTGTGTCCTATAACTAGTTTTGTGCCTGTAAAATAATCAGTGGCATTAGTTCTTTGTGATAACTACATCACACTTTTCCCAAGCTGCCATTTTTATGAGGTTTGATGTTGTCTGCTTCTAACCTGGGCTTTGAAACCCTCCATGTGCAGGAAAAATAACAAAAAAAAAATTAATTGTGCTTCCATAATTGAAGTTTAACTACCCAGAAGTCAGTAAATTGTTTACTCACTAGAATAGGATGTTTGCAAAAATAGTTGCTTCCAAATATATTAGTAAACAGCAAAAAAGAAAGTGGCTGATAGGTTTTCTACCATTCTGATACCTACACTGGCTTATAGTAATACTCCAACAAAAACACATGCAAAATCTATTCAAAATTTCAAAATAAGAGTATAGTTTCCTGGATAGAGAATTCTCTGCTTTAATACCAACATAGCTTCACAAAAATCATCCCAACAGTAAAAGACTGAGTTTTATAAACATATAATTTTTAAATGCAAATGTTCTTGCCATTTTTTGCCAACTCTTCATTTTCTCCTAACTTGGTAGGGGGGAAAGAAGAGCAACCTCACAGGCAGCTGACATTGACAACCGCATGGGATTAGGCTTTGGACAGAGTAATAAATTATCATGATTGTTATTATACTGTATATTCATCAGCCACTGAGCTTTTACAAACTTCAGGAACACAAGTATAGCTACAATGTCACAAATACCAAAATCCATTTCCAAGAATAAGGAGACACAAAAGGAGCAAAAGAGAAAACAGGGAGATTTTTAAACTGTGAGAAAATGCCCAAGTGGAATGGAAGCTGTTGCATTTAAAATATTTTAAGGCTTGAACATATACATATATATCCATATATTTATGATACTGACTTTCTCAATTGACAGGAGTTTTCCATGTCATTCATAATGATTAATTCTGATCTCTAATAAATATAGTCTCACTGTATTTTTCCCTCCCTCCATAACTTCCAATATAGAAAACTTAACACAATATTAACACTAGACTGAGATGAAAGGAGGTTTTTTGCCACAAAAATTTTCATTTTTTTCTAACTATGTGTAAAATGTCAAAAATCCAAACATGGCCTAAAGCCAAAAGTAAACCAAGATCAATCAAAATGTTTTGTTTAGATGGCTGCAATTTTATTTTTTTACTGGTAATTATTATAGCTGTTGAAATAAACACCAAAGAGGGTGATTTAATTTAAAGAGTGTTAAATTAGAATGTCACAATAATTTCAAAACTCCATCAAAAACATTTCAAACCAGGAAATTCCCAAACACTTCCTACTAAGGCTGAAGCCAGGAAAATTCTGGTGTAGCTTGCTGCTTGGGCTGTTCTTTGTGTGCATGACATGAAGTATTTCTATTATGGAACTGCAGTGAAGAGATAGCATTCCGAAGTCAACCATTTTAGAAATTGGAATGAACTATGAGTACATTTTTTAAACTATATTTACATAAATGAATTGTCACAGAATCAGAAGACATTAAATAAGGAATAAAGGAAAAAGCAGAAACTGTCTGCATGTAACTATGAGAAGTAACATTACAGCAACTTATGCTTTGATTTTTAATTCATTGCTTTTATTGGAACAAAAAGTATTTGAAAAATGAGTGAAAAGCTAATGAGCTTCTGTTGTATGTTCTGGGTAGTGAGTCAATCTCACACTCTAAATCATCCACAGGAATCATGAAATACAAAAAAGGGATGCTGTAGATCTGTGCCTCAGCACTGAATTAATTATTTTGTCCCTGGATCAAGCACATTTAATCTTCAGATGTGTTACAGCTGCTTTCAAGATTTACTAATAGTTCTTTAGATATATAGGACTTAAGAGTGTTTCTATGTTTTAGAAAAGACTATCAGGAAAAAGAGAAAGCTTTGCCTTTTCAGCTACTATGTTATATGTGGACATGCTTAACAGATGTCCTGGTACAAACTTTTTGCAGTTTTCACATGAGGAAATGGCCTGGGTTATTAGCCATGTAATATTAACCATGAAGTTCAAGTGTTTAGGTAGACTGAAAACACTTATTTACAAAGAAATTTTATGGATTATTTTCCCTTGGGCACAGAATACACCTTGATATATATGTTACTAGGTATTTATCAACCCCTGCACAGCTGAGCTACCTGCTGTCTAGATATCATTGCCAAATTTTGAGGCACTGTCCTTACAGATCTGAGTACCTGTATACTGAGCTCTAACATCACAGGATAAGGAGGTGCTTTAGCTTCAGAGGCCAGCAACATGCAAGACGTCAAAGTTAGTCAACAGAACAAAAAAATCCAAATGGGAGAGCCTACTGCTGCACCTCCAATGCATCTTCTGCTGTCAGGGGAGCAGCAATATCCCCATTAAAGCTGCCTTCCATGTAATCAAAGTTACATACATGAACTTTACAAATCTAAACTGTTGCTTAATGTTTTTAGGTATGTCTCATGTTTTTTGTGTGCAAAAAAAGCCGTTTCAACTGAAGACTATCCCTCAGCCCAAATGAGTGTCATCTGCAAGGCAGGACCATTTCCTGAGTCTGGGCTAACATTCTCCCAGATGGAAGAGACAAATGATCTTCAATCTTTCACATCCTTGCTGAGGCCTTTAAAACAGAAATGGGAAGGCTTCTCTTTCCTCATGTTTTGGGGTGGATTTTCCCCCATCTCTCATTGCCATTGTAATTCTTCAGTGTAGCAAGCTGGTAGAAATAATCACGTGGATATGGCAGACACTTTAATGCCTAGAATCAGATCTCTCAGCGCTAAAAAAATTTTATTCATGAAAATCTGAGTACTAACTAACTTGAGACGTGTTGTTAGACATACCTTGTGTAGGCTTCTAAATTTCTTTTTCTACCTAGTTTTGGGCCCACTAGGGCTTGGGTCTCACTATGCCACTGAAACACATGGAAATGAAGGAGTGAGGCAGCAGAAAGCAGTTTGTCAGTGAACACTCTGCAAGTGTGTATAGAGTCAAAGATGCTCTGCAATGTCCAAGGACAAAGGGCATCTTCTGTCACACCATCTCCCAGAGCAAAATCTTTTACATATTTCAAGTGTTCATAGTTATGTATGCATCAGTGGTTCCCCAAACAGAAGTGCTTTTACTTGCAGCCTGACACAGTCCTCAAAGACTGGGAAAAGGAGGTCCAGGAATGCACAACTGTCAAAAGTACTGTACCAGAACTGGGAGGCTGTTCACATCTTAAACTTTTCTTAAAAGCCTCAGGTGATCTAATAATATATTAAATGCTTTTACAGAATTCATAATGTCTCAGTTATTAATTAACTAAAAGGTTTACTATAACGTGATCAAGCACAAACAGCTTTTAAAGAAAATTCATGTTCTGGAGAAAACTGCCATCTTCATACTTGATTGATCTCTGGCTTTCATTTCCTTCATTTTGTCAGCATATTTTAGTGCTAATTGGAGTAGTTGAGAAATTAACTTTAGCTGTCTCAAGCTACTAGTAAAGAACTTAAGTCCCATCTAGTTTTATAGGTGAACAGGAACAACACAGAAGGCTACATGAATTTATTGCAATAGAAACAAATCGCTGGGGTGTTCACAGAGACTAACAAGTCATGCTCCTACTATTTTCCCAAAAAGTTACTCCTTTATTAGAAACAAGCCACCTATTTAATTTTTCTGTAAAAGGCAGTTGTTTGTTTGGTTTTTTTTGCTTTTTGGGTAATTTTGTTTTGTTTTCTCCTCCTAGGCCATGTTTTGGGGAGATCTTTCCCCTCCTGTAACTACAGCAAGGATGAAACATGTAGTTTAAATTGCCGAATAGCAATTTCAACAGAATTGCTGTTCATGTAAATTACTTACCCCCTGTGGCATGTTTACTAACCAATCAAAATATTTTCTTCAGACAAAGCACTGCAATAAATTTAAATGAAAATAAGGACAACCACAACACAAGACACATAATAAGAGATTTGTGCACAGCATGGAAAGTATCTTATAAGTAAGAAAATTATGTTCATGCTTTACAGTGCAGAATTTTCAGAATAATATAGTGTATTTATCATTTGCAGCAGTATAGTTGTTTCCAACAACTTAATGAAAAAACTCCAGTAATAAGTTGCTCTTGGAATTGCTGGGAATAAAAAAAATTAATCTGAGCACAGCATTTGAAGAGTCATGCATATTCTATAAGAGCAGATCTTTTATCACAGTCTTACTATAAAAAACACTTACTGAAATGTACATTGAAATCCAGCCAAAAAATTCCATCTAATGATTTCTGGGGTCCATTGCAAGTGTAGATGGAATATAACACAGCTCTCATCAAAAATTATGGGACTAGACACACACACCAAAGCTGAACAGAAAAGATTTGTAAATACCCTGTAAATTAACTTTACATCCCCTCACCAGACAGATGTTGCTAGCAAGCTCAGAAAGTATCTCTCATGGCTTTCTTCTGTTCACTAAAGAAAGGCCACACCCTGAATGACAAAATAAACTACAACTTTGGAAAATTACATCTATCCCAATCCAGGGATACCTCAGTTTGCTTTGGTCTGTGAACTGACAGTCCCAGTAACTTTCCCCTTTGGATTTGTTAATATTTTACATAGATATATATGTATATATGTGTGTGTGTATACACATACAGCTATATATATCTGTAAAAATGTAAAAAATCCCAGTACTGACATCCTGAATCAAGATACAATAAAATTTCACCCCTCTTCAAATCCAATTTTCCAATATGCCGGCCCTTGGTGGTTCATCTGCTGCCACAGTGTGAGCCAGTGTCTGTTCAGACTCTTCCCAATGCAGGATCCTCTAAAGGTGTGCAGCTGAAGCTGGTGATTGCCTACAGCAGCAAACTGTAGGGGCAGGAAAACAGTCCTGTGTCCCTGCTACCTGCTTCCCCATTCCAGCTTTCTGAGGAGTGAGATGGCTGGCGGTGATGCTGAAGAGTGTGAGGCACAGCAGTGGCTCCCGTCCGGGGGAAAAAAGAGCCACAGCCACCCTCCTGGGTAGCCAGTCTGCCCCAGCTGCCTTGTCTGTCTGTGCCTCTCACCTCAGAGAGGAGGAGCGCTGTTTTGCTTGGTGGGATGGGTCCAGTCAGGCCTGGAGACCCGCAGGCCCTACGCTAGAGCCCATCACACCACAGACACCACCATGCTCCCAGGCCTCAGCAAAGCGGGGGCTGTCAGGCTGTGCCCCCAGCAGCTTGTGACCAGTGACTGACTGCACAGCCAGCTTGGGACACAGCATTCCCAGAGCCTCTGGGAATAAAAAACGCATTCCTATGTGAAATGTTCAGAAGTTGTTTACCATCAGATAGTCCTTTTCATTATTACTTATTTTTCCTCCAACAGCTCCCTTCTAAACTGAGGCTGCATATTCTGATAGCAAACACATCAACAATATACTGACATACTGAGCTACCCAACCCAGGCTCAGTTTAAATCCATCACCTCTGTATCACATCTGTGCTATGGAAACAAGTACACCATGGAAGAGTGCATTGCCACGAGCACTTGACAGGCAAGAGGCAGAAGCCAGCTGGTCCAGCAGTTCCCAGCCACCTCCTTTACTCATCCAGCCCGAATGCATGTTCATCCACCCAGAGAAGGCCAAATATGCTTGAGATACATTAAGATGAAGAGGACATTGTGGAACTAGTGGGGACTATGCCGAGCAAAGAGAGGAACGTGCCGCTGGGAGTATTGTGAACGGAAAAAGGGAGAGACCATATACACAGGGAAATGTGCCATGATCTGTCGTAGTTCATCAGGCAACCTGATATGTACATTCTGAATGAGGAAAATGGGAAAAAGTTGGAAGAATTAAATTGAAGAGACTATATTTTTAACTCTTTTTGCTTTTTTCAAACAAAAGAAAAAATAACAGCTAGAACATAAAAATTATTAATTGCATAGAGAAGTTAGAATGCGAGTGACTTACCTTGCAATGTAAGGAGTTGCGCAATGAAACTGAAGGCAGAGAAATGCAGGGGGAAGAAACTTAGCAGTATTGTTTTGCAGAATTAAAAAAAATATCAAAGAGTAAGGATATACCTAAAGTTTTGACAGCCATAATTTGCACAGCTGTCAAGGATACTCAGATTTTGTGAAACCAACATAACATCTTGAAAGGTTATTAAAATCTCATGTTTTATGGGTTTAAACCTGTCTTTAAATATCTGTAATCAGAGTGAAAACAGTTGGAAGAAGAAATTTTATGCCTACTGTGCCATTTTTACAACTTCAGTTATCTGATGCTGTCAAATACACTGTCAGAGCCAGGACACCAGCCAAGACAGCACTGGGAACTGGTATTCCCACAAACAAAGGGCTCATTCCTCATCACTGAGGTTTCCCATAGCCATCGTTCTGCAAAGGCAGTAATTTTAAATCAGGGTTAACAGACCAAAAGAAAAACTGGAAAAAAACACTGTCCTGCTGGAACTGGATTCATACACAACAGAAAGTTGGGAACTGCTGATCTGTACGCTATACTTCATTAAGTATGCTGGATTTTCGTTAAAAGTTTAAACATGAAATTATGGTATACAAAACATAGAAAAGATTTATTTTGGGAAAATAAGTCCTTTCTCCTCTTTATTTTCTTCTTTCCCCAAAGCAGGAAATATTTTAAAAAATTGCATATAACATCTTTGTCTTAAATAACTATTACAGCATTAGGACAGGTTTAGCTATTCACTTAAAACAAGAGCTGTATCATCCAAAGTGAAAAATCAAACTCAGAGCTAAACTGAAAAATTATCCCTTGGAATGGTAAGAAAAAAATTCCAAAAGTCACTGATTCCTGACAGGTCCTGAGGATATTTTATTTTTTTTACTATTTTTTTATGGAAACTAAGTTACCTCAAGCTTTTTTAAAACACTGCAGTCTATTTGTGTTTTACCTACATTACAGATTGAAGAAAAAAATTCAGTACAGAAAATTAATGAAAAATAAAAAAGCCTTGTATTTTTGCACTATCAATGGTTCCAAAATTTTACTGAATCTTGGCTGAAACCTCCCTACCTCCCAGAGACAGAAGGTTAACTTGAGTCTGAATGTCTTGAAACCTGACTAGCTAGCCCAGATGGCAGCATGGCTTCGAGCCCATGATCTAGTTTAAACTCAGTTAGCACTTGCCCATTTTGTAGCAAGAATACAAATAAAAACACCAAGAGTCCTCCAGTGCCCCCTCTGCAACCCCTAAGAAAGGCTAGCTTTAGACTTCCCCATAAGGAAGTCCAGTTTTCCACACCTAGCTGGGAGAACCTTATGGCATCTCAGGCCTTGGGAACATAGTTACAGACACAATGTGACTGCACACTATTCATCAACCAGCTCAAGAGCTGCATTTAAAGAAAGAGATAAACTGAACATTAAGGTTACAAGCATGGACTTACAGTACCTGAAAATATGTTTCCTGGTCTCCATCACTTTGGATGGCAGGGTCAGGATGTGGGGTTGATCAGATACAACTATTACACCCTAAATTAACACTCTACCCTAGGAAGAAACATCGAGAAGGCCACAAAGAATCAACTTTCAGACATACTGAGGCCTCAGGTGAGATCAGCCATAGGAGCCATACATCTCTGAAAATTGTGGTTGGCAGCCAGGTTTACCTGCAGCCATGGAAATGGGCTCATTCTGTAAGTGCGGATCATACACAGCCTTTCCCATCCCACATAGACAAGATGGGTGAAGTTGAAGCAGTGCAGCAGAAGCAACAACACTTGTCCATTTCTAGAAAACCCATTCCTGCCTAGAAGCTTCAAAAAAATTGGCACCTACATTTCCACTGAGGTCCAGTCCTTATCTGTGGAGCTCTGGGAAATGACAGTAGTGCTCAGCTTTATTAAAAAGAAATAAAAATAGAAGTAAGGTGTATTCAGTCAGTATCTTTTCATTATTTGCTTTCTTTTTACTGACACTGCTTGGGATTGTATATGTTTCTATTTCAAGTCTTCCAGTGGCTCTTGAAGAATAAATCCAGAAAATCCTGACCATTTGCAGCACTGCACTGATTTTAAGAGAGGAATGACAACATATCAAGTGGAAATAGAATAAGTAAAATCTAAGAAAACATAAAATCTCAACCATTTGTATTGTTCAATATGCTTATTAAAATAAATTACATTCACAATCATAAATCATATCATAGCTCATAGTTCTCATACCAGTATTTATAAATTACTTTCACATACCATCCATTCCTTTACCATCTCCAGTTAAGTACATCTTATAGCCTTCAATAAACTTTTCCTTCCAGATATATGCTAGGCAGAGAAGTACTATTCTCCCATGCTTCATAAATTTGGTGCCTGGAAACTCACTATTAAAACCATTCTAGTGAATGCTCAGGTTCTAATTCATGACTTCTCTGGAATGATTTAATCAAACCAAGATGTCCGATAGTCAAGGAAGTTCTTCCAATGGGCAAGAGCAACAGATCTTTCACAACGTGTTAGAAGATGTGCCAAGACAAGTTCCTTTCCTGTGTAACAGAAGCCACAGGAATCAGTTTCTGATCAAAGTCCAACACCTCAGCACTGCCAAAAGCTGACAAGCCTTTTTTCTTCTCTTTCCTGAAAACAGCTCTGTAATCACACTGGATTTTAATAGGATAACTACCTCTTGGACTCAGACTGAACTCAGTTGTATTAAGCTATGATTAAACCATATGACACTTGCTACATATAGCATTACTTCATATACTTATTTTTAAAGCATGCTGAGATTCTTATGCAATCCACTACTGCAGCCCAGGTCACTGGGGTTTTCTTAATACATAGAGTTTTCTCTTTTGTCAGGGACACTGTATGGAACAAAATGTTCAAAGAGCAAGTGACGATTCTTCTCTATTTGTCAGTCCAGAATATAGATATTGAATTTAATGAAATTACTTTGTTTTGACCAGCATAAACATGAAGAGTTTTTAACTGCTAGAAACAAGTTCTCCCATACATTCTTTCATACTGTGGGGTACTGCTCCAAACTTTTTCACAGCCACAGCACTTAGGAAACTCATGGCTACAAATTTCCTTCACCAAGATTTAGGGACCTAAATAACAAACTGACCATGCAAAAAAACTAGAGCAGGTCTGGCAAAGTTTACCAGCTCATGTTTTGCATTGCAGCTTACAGACAGGGTGTTTTCAACTCATCAGTGAGGCACACTCCTATCAGTGGGAATGTAACCTGAGGCCACGTGAGTCTTCTTTAAACCATTTGAAACCATCATAAAACTGTTCTTGCGTAACAAAGAACCAGCATTAAGAGGGTCTCTTGCAGCAAAAAGAAAGGAGATTTCTGGACAATACTCTATACAGCCATTTCACACTCAAGCCAGAGGATGAGGAGGAAGAACATCGAGATCTACGCATGTGGCTTTCCACAGCTGTGCTGATGCCATGCTTCCTGCTGAGTGGGGGGACAACCTCACACAGACTAAGCAAATCACACCTTAACTGAGGGACTCCTGTGGACAAGTGCCACTCCAGCCAGCCAACATCCTGCATCAGTAACGCATTTTGTTGAATAATTTTGCACCACTGAGATCCTTCAAAAATGTAAAGATTGTTCTAGTAGAAACTTTTAAAACTCCTTGCCAGTTTTGGATGTGCAGTTGACTTTTAGATGTTATTCAGTTAGGTGTACCAGAGGAAGTAGAAGTTCAGTAGTAACATACAACAATCTGGACTTCTGAACTTCATACCTCTTGTATTACTGATTTAGTGTGAAGCCACAGCAATACCCCAGAGCTGGTTGGTGCTTCATTTACCAGGACAAAAAACTAAACACTGACCAAAAAAATCTAATTGTCTTCCAGAGGATAGATGGTAGCCATAACATGTAGCCTTAAGATGAAAAGTCAGGAAAACCGCAGGACACAGAAAACTGCTCTTTTCTCAGTTCCAGTTCTTCTGTTGGAGCTAAATCATTTAGACGTGCATGCCAATGACCTAATTCTGTTTTCTAAAGATGTATTACTTATGCAAGAGAGACCATAACAGCCTCTTCACAACTACTCCCAGTCAATTGCAGAGGTACATATTTAAAATATGTACAATGCATAGTGAAATGTAATAGTGAGAAAACATGCAGAACCCAATTTAGCAGAGGGATATAACAAGTTAATACAGTCTCAGTTACATCTCAATTCAGTAAAAACAAATCTATCAGATTTCCTACTACACACTTATGGAAATTTTAGCACCTACAGAGAAATGAGTTAGCTTCCTGAGGCATGGATATTTTCAAATTTAAGATGTTATGGAGGCATAAAAATATCATCAGTAAATGATAACATAAACTTCTCATTTAGCATAATTTTTCTTTTAAATCTACCAGATGGGGAAAGAACCTATTTTCTCCCACAGTTCTCATCACTCAATAGTTACTTACCTGCCCACAAGATTCTTCAACCAAGTAGGATCTAACTACTTATAATAGTGGAATAATCACAGTTAATATTTCAAGGGAGTTTTTACAGGAAACAGTTTTCACCGTATGCTTGGACTTGCATTACAAACAGTTCTTGTGAGTCTGTATTTTGTGATTATTAAGCTGAAAACTGCTGACATGAGGCCTTACAACTTGTTATATTAGCTTAACTCTCAGAAAGGACTAAATCACTCAGAGGTGTAACAGGTTTGGGTATAACATAACATAACATTATTTTGAATTTTAAGCTTGTGGCAGACCTGCTAAAACTATAATTACAACCCTAACTAAAGACTTTTTTTTGCCTGCTTATCCATGGATCACTTCTTATGAGCAGGAACAATGGGAACATGCAACAGATTCCTCTGTATCTGGTGATATTTAGGTCTGTTTGAAGCAGTTCCAGTCAGCCTAAGGCTACCAGTGTGGTGCTGACCACACACAACCTCTCAGCAATTGTCATATGAGAAAATGCTGTGGGCCTGTGCACAAGTAGAACCAGCTTTTTCCTACTCTTATTGGCCTGACAGTCCTCCCAGCCAAGCTCTTGATTTTTGCTGACTGCTTTCAGTAAGAGGAGAACTTTAATCCCCCAATACTTTCATTATTTTAAAAATCCTTCATGTAAAGATAAAACACACAATCATCCCAAACCAGAAAAAGGGATCTTTCTCTCTAAACACAGAAACCTAATACTAACAGAAACAGTTTGTAAAAAGAAAAAAAAAGAAAAAAAAAACCACAAAAAAACCCCAAGTCTCTGTAAATGAACATTTTGCAGTGAAAAAGCTAACGTGTATGGCAAAACCAAATTAATTTTATTTTACACATTATAGCTAAAATGTAGCTCTTCACATCCTGGCACAATCTAGTCAGACAGGAAACTGTTTGCTGTCCTGCCAACAATTACTTTATAGTTTGAGCAGGTTGCCTCCCTTTAGTTTGAGCACTAATTTAGCTGAAAAAAACAGCAGACCAAGCTCTTCTCCTGGTGAAGTGGTCTTTGCTCACCCCCACCACCACCCACACAGTCACTTCAAATATTACTGCTTGGCCAGGGAACAGGAAACAAGTTAGTTCCCTTTGCACTGCTTAAATGGAAGCAGATTATCCCATAATATTGCCAAATGGGCAAAGCTGAAGTCACAAGATGTGATCGTGTGCTTGATAATGTTTGTACACATGATGATCACACTTTCTAGTAAGCTAATTGGGGTATTTTGGCACGTGACACCCATACAATGGCTTAGAAGGCATCTATGCTTAGATATTTCTAAGAGAAATTACCTGCTATGCAAAAGACTATTCAGCTAGAAAAAACAAATGCAATGGGAGGCAGTTTTTCAAGTTACTGCCTTGAAGAAATAAAAAGGTTAAAAAGAAGAGCTAAAGTTTAGGTTCTCCTTGCAACATACTTGCCTTGCAGCCAGACAAGAATCCAATACTAACCTAATCGACAATGTAATCCTGCAATCCCTGTGCGGCAACCCAAAAACCAATCTGCTAACAAAAGTATGCGGTTAACTCAGAACGGAGGATTGCTTGCCATTCCACAAGACCAGACAAAATTAATTTCTGCACTGGATCTTCCTAACTACTACTTTGCTGTAGTTTACCATAATAATGAAAAAGAAATGTGAAAATAAAGGCTTTTTAAAATTCTCACATCAAGTGTTAAAACCCCAGAAACACTCATTCATCATGTCTCAGAATTAAAGCTACCATTTTTTTTAATGAGGCTTCAAACAGGAAAAAAAACACACTAAGTACAGTAATGAACAAGAAAATGGATAGAGACTGCCGATTTTATGCAAAGAAGAAGTAAAATATATATTACAGGATTAAATGGGATTAAAACTGTTTTGCTGCATTCTTCTCCAACTGCATGACATCAACAGTAAAAGGAAGAATTTTTTTTTTCTCCAATTTTCAAGATCAACGTACCTTAAAAGTATCTCCACATATTTAGGCAAAATTCTGTAATTGCCAAACCCCAATATTTTGTTGCTTATCTCCTTTTTGAAAACATACAAATTATGGTTTACTGCATCTCACATTGCATACTTCTGAGATTAGATATGTGTCTGTGTAGAAATAAATGTTCATGGTTACAATTTTCTTGAAATCTTACTAAAGCAGCAACCACACAGCACTCCATCTTTCCTCACACATACATATTAAAAACTTCCAGAGATAGAGACAGCAGCTCATTAGCAAACTGAAGACAAGTAAGATGAAGCACCCTTAAATTATTATTTTCCCATTAATTGTTTTGACATTACAAGATAAAAATCTGTGAAGACTGTCACAGCAAAGCAGGGTCTATAAAGCAATATGTAAAGATAATAAGCCTCTACAGATCAGATTTTAGTCTGGTTCCCCAGGATGCTACCTATTTCAATTTGTGACATAAAAATAGCTAAATAGCTAAGAAATTAAATCAGCATTATTGTAGCCTTTAATTTTTAAGCTCTGAGAATTGTTATAGATGTATTGTCAACCATATGTTTTGTATCTAGCTGAACTATCATCAGTTTATCTGATGGTAATTAAGAATTCTCATGTACATGTTGAGGAAATCTATTTGCATGTTACACAAGCCATAGTGCATTATGTCTTAATAAATATAAAATCCACATACATCCATTTTTTTTTCTTTCTAGAATTATGCTTCTTTAAAGAGAAAGTTACTTTGTATAGTGTACAGCTTTTTATCTTACATTAACAATGTCAAAATATGCCTGATTAAAATATCAAGGAGTGTTTATATTTTGCTTCCCAGACATTCCAATTTCTTATTTCCTCTATCAGGAACAATCAATAATTCATTGCAAAAATGTGTGCTTCACATTTGTTTTCAGTAGTCATTCCATTGCCTTTTCTCTAGCATGAAGATGGCCATAATCCAGTCTTGACAAGTACCCATCTCATTAATGCCTTTTTAATCATCAAGGATGGAATCCCTGTCAAGCTCTAGATAAATAATGTCAAAGCACATTCAACACACAAAAGCATCATTCTCTCAATACATTTCAGTTTAAATGGGTTTATTATGGAAATCTGAAATTAAAAAGCAGTGGGCAACAACACAGAAAAAAGTAAAAGAGAATACGTAAGTGCAGGGGTTTTAGTGGTATGTTGAAATACCAAGAGGGTTTTATATTTTGCTTTGGGTTAGTGGGGTCTTTTTAAGTTTGCTGGGCTTTGATTTTTTTCCTCCAATCTCTGTTCTCCCCAGTATCACAAAAAGATATGAACTCCCAGGATTACTATTTCTTCTCCCTCCCAGCACTGCTGTGCTGCCAGCAAAATGCTTCAGCCATGCTCTTTTTCCCTCTTGCTTTTGCACACTCCTGTCTGACAGCTTCTCACACAGCATTGCCTCAGGGCCAGCACAGGGTTCACCAAGAGCACAGCAAAACAGGGGCTATGATTTCAGTTTCACTGCTGGCTCTTCAGCCAGGAGCAGCAATTGCAGCAAAATGAATCCAGCTTTAATGACGTAGCTCCAGGCTAAAGCATGTTAAGTATCTCGGCACAGGGGGTGATATGTGCACAGACTGGTCAGCACTAGCAGAACTAAAACAGGCAGAAAAACGCTCACACACAAATTCAGAGAATTCAGGAAACCCTGAAATGAGAATTCATCAGTACTAACTTCAGTGAAGCAAGTTTTCTCTGCCTTGACTTCCTCCAGAAGTAATGAAGGAAGAGAGCAACTCAGCAGGAACCTAACTTTGATCCTTTGGATAAGTCCAGGAAAAACTTGTTTCCCATTAACTACAGAGATTAACTTATTTTAAATCTTCCTTTTGTATCTTTTCAGACCATGCAAGCAGACTTTAAATGTCTTTAATTTGGCAAATGAAGTATAGAAGAGATATATCCTTGCAAAAAAGGCCACCTGCTCATCAATTTCAAGGCAGTGCTCCAATTACTGATCTCAATAAATAAAGCTAATTATTATTATTAGCTGCTGGAATTATTTTGAATGTAAAACATTTTTTACCTCATCTTATTTCCAGAAACTGTGCAATTTAGTAATAATTTAGTCCAAAAATTTAAATATTCAAAAAATAAAAATTCAATTATAACAAAGTTTAACACACGTGTATAAAAATAGTGATCAGGCCCATCAAAAATATTATACCTGGACTGCCATAAGTCATTCCAGCGAGGTACAAAATCGTCTCAAGTCAAGCAGTGAAAAACTTCCATACCTCTAAATACCTGCCACATTGAGAAAAAAGCCACACAACAGGGAAGAATCATATAGAACAATCCATTCTCAGGAATCACTGTGCAGTGCTATTAAATGTTATCACCACTAAGCACATACAGTTTTTCTTAAGCCAGACCCTTATCTTCAAAAATAAAATAATGTGAAGGCTGAAAGCTCTGCTAAGTGCCCGTTCTCAAAACTTCCCAAAAAACCACATCCCTTCCCATCAAGACCATACCATCACAACGCCCTCCTCACTTCTCTCCTTGCCCCAAGGAAAGAAAATAGCCTTGCAGCAACAAACACCAGTTTAGGTGCATTTCACCATGCTTTTTAGGCATAAATTTATAATTTTGCTATTAGTACAAGATGAGACAAATATATTCAGACCATACAAAATTGTAACTCAACCCTTCACTTTAGCAGTTTCTGTATTCAAACCAATGCATCTCACACCTTTTACTGTTTTTCTAAGTGTATAAAATGACCACATTATAAATTTTTTATAGCAATAGTCTCTTAACATCTAAAGATCTTAAAAATACATTAAAAAAAGATACCCTGAGTAATCACAGCAAAGCACAATAACTACTACACAACTCAAAGAAATGTCAAATAAATTTCTGAATCCCTTTCTATATGCTACTCATTTCAATAAAGAGAAACCAAGATATAACACTTTTCTAAAATTATGTGATGAAAAACTTGCTGTTATGTGTGGCTAGGTTTTGGAAAAGTTCATGGGGAGCTGACAGTAACGTGCTAGCCTTAATGTTTTGAGGTTTTTTAAAAAACAATTAAAAGAGTAACTATGTTAATACATCCATATTCACCGAAGGCTTCTAGGCAAGCCCTTGAAGTAAGCTTTTGAAAATCTGCCAGACAGATGAAATTGCATATCTTTGCCTTGTCTCATCTGACTCATGTTGGCTAAGCATCTTCTCACTGAAACTGGACTTCTCCCACTCACGCTTTCCGATTACCATCCATAATTACCCCTTCCTTCCAAAGAGACTACAACTCTTTCGTACAAGCAAGAAATAGAATATGTTACATTTTGATATTTCACACAGATATTAGAAGAAAACCGAGCTAAATATGCTTATAATGAAAAACAAATAACAAACTAACTAAACCTCTAAACTCCTAACTAAACCTCCTCCTCTCCCAAATATTGCTCCATTTTATGTTTATTAGTTTCCATACACCAAACTTAATGGCACTGCATGAATGAATCTGAGAAGAGAATTCAGCAAAAAGTTGTTACAAAGTATGGCAATGGGTCAATATTTATATTTCTTGGCCAAGGGCAATGAACATACTGCTGGGCTTCAGGGTTGTTGTATGCCAAGTTATTCTCTTCCCACATACAGACCATAAACTTCTGAAAGCAGAGGCAGTGATCCTAGACTTTAAAGCAGCTTATGGAAGTTAGCCACTGAATGCCCCATTGACTGGGCAGTTAATTCCTGAGCTTTCCTTCACAGTCTTCTAGCATAATGGATGCCATACATATAAATTCATGTCCCCATACATCAGATTTCTGCAGTTATTCAGCTGTCTCAGTGCCTAATTGGATTTTTAAAAGCACTGAGTAATTTAACATTTATTGATTTCAATGCAAGTATGCATTCACACAATTAATTACCCGAGTCTGTAAATACACTAACATCTATAATTTAACTGGACTTACAGTGAGATCACCTAATTGGATACTCCAATTTTGTCATTGCTAGTGGTGTGACTTCCAAAGATGCTGAGTCTTTGCAAATGCAAGGGACTCAGAGCTTTGTAGATGCTCAGCACTTCTGAAAAAGCAGACACTAAGCTCACCTGCCCTAATCAGAAGAAAAAGACTACCTTTGATCAAGTATGCCTGACACAGCATATTTATTTAAAGTGCTGAAGTATCATGAACTGTATACTGAGACAGTCTGCCTGAATAGGAGACTAAGGGGTCCTTCCACTTTAATTCAGCACAGACTTGACATTCTAGCAGCTGTGTTTAGGTAGGCTGGGAGAACAAAAACTGATTCATATTTCAAAGATCCTTAGTACATACATCAAAAACAGAAGGTTCAAACTGAATTGTCTTTAAAAACCTGTCTTTGCCAAACATAGAGTAGCCTCTGTGCTATCCTACTCTTTGAAGAAATGGGACCAAAGACACACACCCATTTCTGTGAGACCCATTTTGGAATTTATTTATTTACGCCTGCTTGGAAATTTGGCTGGCATATTCGTATAGCTAGAATCTACTACACTGGAGACACCCTGATGGAGTAAAAGTGTATCTGTACACTACAAACAGCTAATGTCAAAGGAATAAAACGAAGTAAGGAATTGAAAAATTCAAGCACATACAAGAGTTTGTCAGGGCGATAAAAACTACTATTTCTTGAAATAATCTCACCTTTAAAATATGCTTTTAACATATGCCCTTCAGGGAGCTCTCAGCCCTAGCCAAAAATGGAGCTCAATGCAACAAATTATCTGCTTCGGTCATCCTAAAAGGAAGTTTCTCATTAAGTTGCAGCAATAACAAAACTATATTTCTTCAGCACTTAATGTGAAAATCTATAACAGAAAATACTTAAGATAGGGAAGAAGTTCTGTCTCATTAAAGTAGTCTTGTGCTAGTGTAAGGTGTAACAGAGTGTAAGAGTAACAGAGGAGTGATAGTCATGTGTTTTTTTTAATACAAAATGAAAGTGACTGAAGTAAACATTGTATATGTAGCTTTGGTTAGGACACAAAAGGGGTAAAAATCAAGATATTAACAGAGCCAGTACTAAAAACCAGACCTTTGCACCCACTGCCAAAAAACAATTTCAGAAGCACAAATACAATCACATTATACAGTCTTGTAGCTCAGCGGATCTTAAGTCTGTCTCTGAAAATTTCTAGATGCAGGTTTTACACTGCACTGGTCCACAGATTTGAATCTATGAACACACTGAGGTCTAGGTTGGATAGCAGGATTTCTAAAATGCTTTTATTCTACAGACTATATCTTAACATAGTCTTACATACATCTTTCATAACAACTGACAAGTTTTCACAAGTCTTAAAACATCTTTTCAGTGACTATATAAGTTGCTTACAAGAACAATATTAGCAATGTGGTTTTGTCTTCTTTTTAATGAAATTTTAAAATTGAAAATGAAGAGGATACAAGGAATTAGTTACCTCTCTAAGGATCAAATATTTGGCACATACTTACCAGACCATCAGTAACTTTTGAACCACAGAGTGAAACACTTTCTGACACAGTGGAAAGTCAAGAAAAAAGTAGGTGAACAGTGAGTTTTGTTTGTTTCACTTTGCCACTCAAATCTTAGCACTGCTGCCTTAAATCTACAGTAGGGCTAATATTATAGCAAGTGATATCTAGCACCATTTTAAAACTAGGTAAAGAACTGAGCTTGGAAGGTAGGGTGGATGATATAGAGGGAAAAGAGGAAATTTAGGAGGGGAGCGGGGATGTTGAGAAAGAAAACTGGTTTTTTCCATTTCTCATCAGCCAGATTCTAAAGATTCTTTAGTCAAAGGAAATATTTAAGATGCAACTACACAAAGCTCTGCACTCCTAAATCAAATTATAATGTTATTGGTTACTATTTTCTAGTAAATGCTCACATAGTTAAGGTTTTTCCTTGCTTGTTTTTTTGTTTGTTTTGTTTTTTGGGAGGGGTGGAAGGGGAGGAAATTATTTGTTGGTGTTTTTAAAGTACTTCTTTTCAGTTATCGGAATAGAAACATATTATGTAAGTTAGAAGAAAAAAAAAAATACTCAACACCAAATTACTACTTGTTCAGCTGCCAATAAAAGCTTTTTAATTTACAATTGGTCAGATTTGTCTTTTAAATACCAGAACAAAAATTTACAGAAACAGAAACACTGAGAATTCTTAAAGATGAGCTAAATAAAGCTTTTGTCCTTGAAGAAGACTGAGGGTCTTCCTAATTCAAAAGAGTTTTGTAGAGCTAGGTTTTCTATTTTCTTCCTTTAATAGATTCAGGATTTATTTCCTTGGTTGTCCAGCATTCTATTTTCCAGATAGACCTGTTTGCTTGGTTAGTCACACGCAGGGAGCTATTGATACAGTCCAACAGTAGGTTTCTGCACAACATAGTCCAGACAATGAACACTCAGCCGTTATCTTTAGCTCAGTCTATAGCTAGAAACAGAATTATACCCTGGCTCAGTCTTCAGTTCCCAGAACTCAGCTGGAAACCAAGCAAATGTAATCTCAGAGCTCCCTAAAATGTCTGTGTTAACACTAAATAAAATGGGCAGAAGCTGAAGGATCCTGCATAAGGTGTTTCCTACATAAAGTCAGTTTTGCTCAGGTCTGAGCTCTTATAATGTTTAATTCAAAGCACTTGTTTCTTGTTGCCGGTGGTTTGTGTAAGTTTGATGCCAGCTGGCAAAACCCAGCCTGTCACCTGAGTAAAACTACCTTCCTAAACAGCCCAAGCCCCCAGCAAAATGTCAGTACGGACAAACGCCAGTTGAGAACATATGCCCTTGGCTCCTCTGACACCGTCCTTTCACAGTATAGCACCTTCCTCAGCATGGATGCATGGCACTGGGAAAAGCAGCCAACTCTACATATGTTCCAATAATACAGCAACACTGGCAGCTGTGGGCTGGCAAGTTTTTGGAGTGTTGTGCCCACCAACACAGGAATAGAGGGGGTGTGGTTTGCATTCCAGGATTCAATTAAAATGAATACAATTTTCTTGAGGCTTAAATTCCCCCTCCTTACCTTCTTTTGGAACTCATAAATTGAAAGGGAGGAAATTCTACGAGGAAGGAAGAAGAGAAATAAAATAGCGCCTTGCTGCAGAGGAAGAAAATGCTAGCAAAAATGCAGCTATAGTAACTTAGCAATTACATCCCAACCTGTTGTATGATAATAAGAACTGATGAGTTCACATATACCTTGGCTTCAATGGAACAGAGAGGGAAGCATGAACATCAGTTTGAGTACTTTTAGATGACTCTGATTTCATTACTGAATAAACAGTTAATTCCTATACTCATGAAAGAAAATATGCCAAATAACAAGTTTCAACACTTATTTTGAAAATCTACTTTTTCAATAAGTTACAAACCAAGCAGACCAGCATAGCACAAAAAAATATATCCTACATATTACAGTATGCAGAGAAACTTTTTTTTTTTTAATTGCTCAAACCTGTGCACATTATGTGTGGTCAAAACACTTCTCATTCCTGTCTGAGAAATGGTATGTCAGATTGCATCTGACTTTGCCAGACTTGACCCAAATGACAGCACGTTTTCAAGCTGCAGTGCAAGGCAGCAGGCCATAGATAAGAACACTGTGGTAAGATCATGTCTTACTGGCACAAGGTAAGAAGGTTTTTGAAATTGAAAGCAATTTAGCTATTTGCGTGTTTTTACGGTGACATTAATTTCCACAAGAGCTTTTTCTGGATTGCTGGAAAGGAAGCATTTGAATACCATTCCCTTAGATTTAATGATACAATATCTGGTCACATGTATGTCAGGTGAAAAATAACCAATAAAAATAGCTTTTTACTCAGAGGAAAAGATACAACTTTAATAAATTGGGCTCTTGCTTCACATACGACCAAACAAATGAAAGATTCTAGGCCTTGGTTTGTAAAAAAATCAGCAGCTAATATGGCTGCTCAAGGGACAGTATCTCAGTAGACATCTGGAGAACCTACTGATTAATTAATAGATTCGTTAATTAGACAGCTGTAGTGTTAGAAGAGAATTTAATTGTTTGGATTAATAACCCTACTAATTAGTCTTAAAGAAAATCATCATCTACCCACAGAGATGAGAAAACACTGACTTCCTAAATGCCCATCTGCATGATTAACTTCACATTTCCAGAACATGTTAACTAAGTACTGACAAACTTACAAGACTGTATGTGCCATAGGAACATCCAGAGCAAATCTAAAATACGTGATTTTTCTGGTATATAGCATATATGCACCACTGAAGACAAATGTTACTAACAATAACCTACCTATTTCTTGATTCTGAAGTATGGCCTTGACAATGAAATCTGAGAAAAACAATTATAAATATTAAGCCTGTGTGGGGCTACATAAAAACTGAGGCAGCCTATGAATATAACTTCATTTAAAATCATCAAGGTATGCAAATGCCACACAACAGCAAAGATAAGCCTACAAAACCATGACAGGGCTGCAGGGTTTGTGAATAATCTTATTTGTCTCATCTCATCAAGATAGACATATCCCTTTCTAGAAAAGAAATGCTGAAATTATATGGAGGTATTTCATACCATCCATAATCATCTACAATGTGTGACAGCCAGCTTAGAGCTCTGTTTAATAATGAGCTAAAGAGCTCATTGCAGAATGTTCCTGTCAACAGAGTTGAATCTGACAGTATGTCTGTTTGATGTTAAATATGCTAAAAATTCTCATGCTGGTTTTCCTCCTTTGTGTCTAAGTTGCCAAATGTATAATTCAGGTAGTACACCAAGGAGTATCGTTAAAATAAATTAATGAATTTTGTGAAGCACAAAGGTGCTTCACTGTCGTTCACCTCAAAATCCCACAGACAAATGGGTCATTTTGCATGGAATTTTATTTAATTAGCATCAAAAAATCTAATAGAGATATAAAGAGGGAAAAATGACATTTTGCAAATCAAACATTCCACATGATAAAAAAGTTTACAACCAGTTGGAAAATAATTAACTACGAAATAGTTACGCATGAAAGGAGAGGAGATAGGATAAAGTAGTTAAAATTGCAAAGGAAGCCGCAACTTGACTTTTTTCCCCCGTTCTGAGTATTTGCTTCTGTAGACATAAAATCCTGTTCTTGCATTCATGAATTCTTAAGCTTTTTAGGTCTTTGCATGCTGTTGATTTTTGGAAAATGAAGTGTATTGGCTAAGTCAAAGACTGAAAGAAACCACACCACATCAAATTATAAAAGCTACTTAAATAAAAATTCAGAGTGCCTTGTAGAAATTTAATGGGGAAGATATACGAAGGATGTTTTCAAAATTCTACAGCATCACTTTGTGCACAGCTTCCTATGAGTAAAATGAATCTTTTCATGAATGTATGTCAGATTATTATAATAAACTACATGACATTAGGAAAGCAGCCTATAGCTCAAGTGAAACTACAACTTAAATACAGAGAAATCTTGTCATTGTTACTTCTGGCCAGTCTTATTTTACCTGCAATGTCATGTTTGGATATTACAATCAAAATCAATATTTCTTCTCACAAACACCTACAAATTCTGCACTTGTATCTTAAATTAGAAATTTCTTAACAGAATATTGATCAAGTAAATTTAGCTGTTAACACTTGTGTGTACCATAAGCCCCGTGCTTCCAAAACACACTACAACTCACCCAAAATGCAATCTGCAGAGCAAGAACTGAGTAGAGAGTGGGAGAAGCACTTAGAGAAACCTTCAGAGACTGCATGGGTAAGGATGGGGTAGAAAAACGTTGTGGTTGACCATGTCTGGATACCAGGTACCCAAAGCTGCTCATGGGTCAAGGTAAGGGCAGGGAGAGGTCGCTCATTGGTTACTGCCATGGGCAAAACAGACTTGACTTGGGAAAATTAGTTTATTATCAATCAAATCATAGAAGGGAAATGGGAAATAAAACCCAATCTTGAAAACTCCTTCCCTCCCACCTCTCTATTCTTACCAGGGTTAACTTGACTCCCAATTTCTCCACCTCCTTTCCATGAGCAGTGCTGCGAGACAGTGAATTGCGATTGCGGTCAGTTCATTACACTCTGTCACTCCTTCCTCCTCACAGGGAGCATTCCTCACACTTTCCCTGCTCCAGTGTGAGGTCACTCCCACAGAAGACAGTCCTCCACAGACTTCTTCCATATGAATCCTTCTCACAGGCTGCAGCTCTTCACAAACTGCTCCTGGGTGGGTCATTTCCATGGGGTGCAGACCTTCAGGAACAGAAAGCTCCAGCGTGGGACCTGACAGGGTCACAAATCCTACCAGGAAACTGGCTCAAGTCTGGGCTCCACTCCCCACACGTTCATAGGTCCTGCCAGAAGCCTGCTCTAGTGAAGACTTGCCACAGCCTCCTTCAGGCATCCACCTGCTCTCCACCATCACATCTCCCCAGAGCACATACTAATAATGATCAAATCATAGGCTAAAGTTAATTAGCGTGTTTTTTGGCCCTT
The DNA here is from genome assembly GCF_030490865.1 of Poecile atricapillus. Classification (NCBI taxonomy): domain Eukaryota; kingdom Metazoa; phylum Chordata; class Aves; order Passeriformes; family Paridae; genus Poecile; species Poecile atricapillus. Next base: position 67,060,058 of record NC_081251.1, on the reverse strand, counting down.
GTTAACTGTATCTGCAAAGTTTGTCTCTACAATGACACAATCATGATTAAAAATAGAGAAGGGGGAGGGAAAAAAGAAAGTAACTCCACAGTCTAAGACAAAGACATCCATCTGCTGTTCTACTAATCAACACATTTTTCTAACAGAATTATTTGTTTTATGCAATTATTATTTCTATTTCATACAGGATAAAGCCACAGGTAGCAGAATAGAGACCCACAAGACTGAGAACTTCCCCATTAAAATTGTCTATTTCATTTAGCAACTTTCACAGTTCAAAGAACAACTACAACTGAGTGAAGAAGTCCTCTGAATAACCTGGAAAGAAGACAAATGATTTAAAAAAAAAAAAAAAAAAAAAAAAAGAGATGGATCATGCACTGGGGTGACAGGAAAAAACATTACTTCAGGCTCCTTTTATACTACATTAATAAAATGAGCAAATGTTTTTTTTTAACTGACAGAAAAAGAACAAATGTGAATTCTAAGAAACACGTAGAAAATACAGCAATATATGTTCAAAAGACTGTTTTGTGTGGGAAACAACCTTCCTGCCTTCTCTATACCAAAAGTTACCAAAACCACTCTAGAAAAAAAATTAACTTTAAAGACTATGGTAGAAAAATTTTTCAAGTAGATTTATTTCAGGCATAAAATCCACAAATTCCTATTATATGGTGTCAAGGAAAGACAGATATCTATTTAGATTGTGGTGACTGCAGTCAACAAGTGTATTTCATCACTGCTGCTGCCAAAACAGACAGCATAGAAATGTGTCTGACAAGTGTAAAGAGAACCTGAATGATTTATTATTTGTATTACATTAATAACTGAAGTGTCTGAAGGAAGATGAACCAAGTGGGATTAACTGGTTAAAAATAAATCATTGACATTGCATTTCTAGAAATAACCTTTATCCATAACTTATAAAATGACTTTTTCATATTACTTTTTCTTCTGCATTGGACACCCTTTCCTCCTGATGCCGATTTAAGAAAGTATCAAAGTTAATGATTTTATTTACATGAGAAACACGAAAAATTCCCTAACATAAGAGTTACCAAACCATACATTTCAATTGAAAACAGCAACTAAGAGTAGATTATTTTCTGAGCATGGAAGAGACTTACAGAACACAAAAGTAGCTTAAAGAAAAATGTATTGAACCCAACTACTCAAACTAAACAAAGCGCACAGGACTGCTCTTGCTGACTTAAGTGGCATGTCTAAGGTTCTTTAGCTTTCCCTTTGTCCTTCCGCCTTTTTTTGGCATTTTGACATTTAAAAAACAAATTATTCAAACAATATAATTATTTAGGGTGGTATAGATTAAGACAACCAAGAGTCTTTTTTCACCCCATTCAACTAAGTTATCAGGAGAGAAGATAACTTCTAGCAATGTTGAAGCATAGCTGCTTTGATAACTGGTCACCATCAGCACATGAGAGGTGATCTGTCAGTCAGTCGATTAAAGGAAATGCCAGAGGGACTAATTTTACTATTGCAAAAGATTTCTGTACTGACCTTAAACACACACAGAAAATATTGTTACTGCTATAGTTTCAGCTATTGGAATACCTCTTGCAGCTGAATTAATTATTATTAAAACACCCTCTCCTTAAATTGTTTGCATCATTATGCTTTATTGAGAGCAGCAAAGTGCAATAAGACCCAATTCACCAATACAATAAACGTGTATTTGTTTTGAGAGACTAATTTTTATGTAGACAATGCAAAAAAGGAAAGGAAGTTAACACGGGAAAAACAATAGTCATATAAAAAATTAAGACACAAATCCATATGGGAACACAAAACTGAAGACTGGAATGGGAAGAGAGAAATCTGGGACAATGGGATTTTACACCTGTGCTTGACCATAACAGAATTCTCATGACACCAGGATATTTAAATGTGATCCTCAATTCTTTATTTAGATGCTAGCAGTGGAAAGAATAGAGTTTGGAGAGTTTTTGGTTGTTGTTTGAGGTTTTTTCTTGTTTTGTTTTTAATATGCATGTCAGCCAAATAATTTAGAGTATCAAAATATAAATGTCCAAGTCAGCCTGCCTTTCTGTCAAAAACACAGAATATGAGCATGTTGCCAACTTCTACAACACTGTCAAAAGTATTAACAGCACTTTTTTTCCCCTCAAGGCATATGGTTCAGTAACAACCCAATGAGCTTCCATTTTTTAATAACATGTTACTTGCAGCCGGCTGAAAAGCTTAAAAAGCACAAAAGCAAAAATAAGATAAAAATTAACTGATGATAATACAGTGACAACATAGCTGTGGTGGCCTAGAAGTGCTAATAATGGGCTACTATACTCAGTAAGATCTGTGGATGGCAGTGCCCTAAAACTAATTAGGAAGGAACTGGAGTAATGAAGAATCACCATCAAGAGAACAAGTGCCACCAACGTGAACACAGCATTGAAGTCTCAAGTCTGTGCTCCTCATGTGATCAAAAAATCGTGTCTGCTCCTCACCACATCCAGCATGAGAGATTTACTGCAGAATGAGGGTGATGAATGCAGTCAGAGTTTTGTGCAGGCCTCTGCAGAAATTACCCTCAATTGCAGAGCTGGGTGAAATTATGCCCACTGATGGACCACCAATCCTATTCCTGAGAATGCAACAGAGATTTTCTGGCACAAACTCGTAAGGATTTCACAACATCTTTTTCCACAACCATTAAGAAACATCTATTAGAGACACCTACAGATGTGATACTTTTTTTTTTCCTTCCTTCTTTTTTTAAAGGAACGTGTTTGTACTCATGGGCATGAAACAGTCCCTGGATCCCAAAGGGAGCCGCGAGAGTGGAACTGAAACACCATCCAGAAGTCATTAGAACAGCATCCTTTCGCCCCGATTCACCTCATCCTCTTGGCACAAATTCTCTGACTGCTCTGAACAACAAGTCTGGTCCTGCTAAAAAGCAATGCAAATTTCCCTCTTTTCACTTCTTTATGCACACTGAATCCTAGATATTTAACATCTACCTCATGATTTTTGATAAATACAGTTCGGGAAAGAATGCCACTACTCTGCAACAGATTTTTACCTCAAAAGTCCCATATCTTTCCATGGGGTTTTCTGTCACGGTGCTTCAATGGAAGATAAGTAAAAGTGCAACAAATACATTTACACCTCCACAGTGCACAGGGTTTGCTTAATGTGCACATCAAGTATAACTACACTTTCACCACCTGCTTTACATTCATATCACAAATGCATGAAAATGTTAAAAACTATGGTAAAAAGGAAAAATTATGATTCTTCAATGCTTTAATTTACCATTTTCAAGGTGCATTGGCAACTTATGTGTAAGAGCAGCTTTATTAATAGCTCTGCAGTGTGGAATGGAGTATCTTATACTGCATCTTATAAATCAAATCACACATATTTATATACATTAGTGTAATATAGATATAACTCATTTTGGATAAACCTCCACCATGTAAAAGACCACCTTTGTATATTTTCACTGTGAATTTAAAAAAAACCCAAGCAACCTAAAAACTCCAAAAGAATCAACAAAAAACCTGCTACTGCAACAGGCTGACTTTCAGAAATAAAGCAGATATTCAAGAGCCCCAAATATACAACATTTAGTTCTTGAATCTCTTTTTAATGGTCTCAGGTTGCATGAATCTTAATAAATAAGCAGCAATAAAAAAAGTAAACCTACTGAAAAGGTATTGCAATTAAAAAAGTTCTGAAGAAACAACTGCCTTTAAATTCAATTGCTCTGAATTTATTTCTATTCAGCTGTAGACACTACTAAAGCCACTGGAGTCCTGTACCTCTTACATAAGTTTCAGTCTCTATATCTGCAAATCAGCTTGCTTGCTGCTGAAAGTACAAATAATAGGATTTATGGTACATGCAGAAAAAAGCAATAAACATCTCCAAAACCCTTGAATAAGCAAAGCTATTTCTTTTCAGGAGCTACCAAATGATAAAAAAGTAACAGAAGAGAGATTTCTGAATATAATTCCAGCCATCAACATTTTCACAACTACGAATTTGGCAGAACATTTCTTTTCATTCAGGTACCAGATAATACATGTAGATCTTCCACATTACTTTCAGAGCACATGATATTACTCCAATGCTGTGATGCAGTATATTAATACAATAACTCATTTCTCAGTAAATTGTTGTTTTCCATTTGATGTCATCTCTCTTGGATATCATACTGTTTGGGAAATGGTAGCTCAGGATGGTCCTAGGTTCTGCTCCACTTCTCTTGTTAGAGTGTTTTCTACACTCTTGCATGCAGTGCTCTTCATGCAGCTTTCTACTGCCCAAAGATGCTTCTCAAATTCCACATGCAAATAAACCTAGACGAAAAGAACCCCAACACCTCATACATTCTTGCAGCTCCATGTTTCTGGGTTTTTGGGTTTTTTTTTCTCTCAGTTTTCTTCTTTTCCCTTCATTTTGTGCTTCTCATGATTTCGAAAAGCATGAGGCAAAAAACTATTTTGTCAGGAATTCTTAAATCCTCTTAAAATTGTAATCTCTTTCTTGCCCTGGCAGTTCTTGCCCTGGCAGTTCTTTTCCCCTAAAGTAGGATGATGGCTGTACTTCATATTGGAGCATGCAGCAGCGAAAAGAATGGATTTACAGGAAACCATTCTATTTCAGTATTACAGATTCCCATTATATAATTTATTCTTAAGAGCAGTAACTTGCAGATTAAAGCAGTAGATACATATTCAATCCCTGGCAGAACATAAGGTGTACATTTTAGTTCTGAGATACTGAAAAGCTGGGGGTACTCTTTATCCCTCTGAGCCAATTTATGATGCCATGGCAAAGTAGGTCCAAACCAGGAAGGATGACTGAAACCAAAGCCATGTGCCACTGTGTTAAGTGCTGCCAACAGCAGCTGTGAAAGCGTTCCTCCACCACTCTTAGGATTTCTGTGTAAACAACCAAAGCATGTGCCCTCTCTCAACAGAGCTGGCTCAAACATCTGACTGACAGCTTGCTGCCTTTAATGAACTGGAAAAATGTGTTTTCTGCCTCTGCAGATTTGGGCAAGTTCCACTCTGAGAAATCATGAGCTGCTCTTTGCCCTCTCCATCATCCCACTCCTTTCAACAGTCCACTCTGAGTAATTAAAAAGACAAAGGCTTGTTTTACATTTCGAAAGGTTTTCTTGACTCTTAAGACATATCACTTTATCTTCCCTGTTGCTTTGTGTCATTCAGACAGAAGATTCGGATATTTGGAAGCTACTAGTCCCCCATAACAAAAGCTTTTATTCTCAAATGAAATGGGGTCTTGCTTTTTCTTCTTAATATATGTTTTGTTTTTTTCATTAGCAAGATGACATTTTTCCACAAAACTGCATTTACAGAATGTAGCAGATCATATTCAAAGCACTAACACCTTACAAAGAACTGTGCTGACTCAGGACTGTTGGAGCCAATATCCACATTCTGTGGAAAAGACATTCTGGAATAAAGATAACTGAGTTGCCCATCACCTAATTTTAGCTTCAAGTTTTTGGTTTGTTTTTTATTTTTACGGTTTTTACAACTAGGATTTTGATTTAAGAAAAAAAAAAAAAAAGACAGGAGGGTGATAGGAAAGCTGTTTCCTGAGCAAAGCACTGTGAGGCAGGATGTGGAGATTGCTACAATTCTTCCTTGCTGTGAAATTAAATTAGTCTCAATGCAGAGCTAACCACTACAACTGGTACCGCTTAAGTGTGCAGCAAAAGTCTAAGTTCATATCCCATTCTACCTTACGTAAAGTTGTTTTTAATTTTTCTTCTTCATCCTTACTCTACCTCAGCAGTTTTCTTCAGTCCAGAAAACGTTTCCAGATTAGTCTGCCTGATTTCTTCCCGGCAGCTTTTCCAAGAAGCACTTCTCTGCAGTGGCCCAAGTAAGGTTTCTCTTCTCAGGGCAGAAGAATCTCCTTCTGACACTTCTCTTGAAGATGGAGCACTTTCCACAGGAACTTGCAATGGGCCCCTGAAATCCTTACAGATCATTTCATAGCTGCTAAATGAGAAGAAATTCTGTTTGTGATGAAGGTTTCTGAATCAGTGTCCTGACACTAGAATAATAAATAAAAACCTTCTGCTCTTAGCAGCTGCAACCTCAAAGATCTATGAGTGACTGAGCTCAATGGACCTCAGGCCACACAATTCTAGATTTCTCCCCTTTCAGTAGTTTTCTTTCCTCTGGTGCATGAAATATCCATTCCCTCCAGAGGCCCCCTGTGACATCTGTTGAAACATCTGCTTCATTTTCTATTCTGTATAATATCCATAAGAAAACACTCAAAAAACCCACAACCCACAAAAAAAGTACTTGCATTTTTTACACTGAAAACATAATAAAAGCACACATCATTTGGAGAACTTTTAACAACTTGTTCTCATCCTAACATAGTAACAAGCTTTACAGGGAGAGGAGAGTACACTTAAACACCCGTATTCCCAGTGTATCCTATGACATTTACTTTTCTCTACCAGTTCCAAAGAAAACATGTACATATACACTACGCAACAAAGTGGAAAAAACCATATCTCATCATGAATCCACATTTGCAACACTGCCAAAATAAACATAATCAAGGGTAACTGAACACTAGTTCTTTCATCATAACCCAGCTTTCTTCCCTCACATGTCCTTATTGATTCAGCATACAAGGACAAGTACTAAAGGCTTTTTCAGCCAAGGTCTTTACTTTTCTGTGCTCTGCTTCATCCCTAAAAATAAAGTCAAACCGATCAGTATGCTTATTACACACTTATAAATCACTTCAGAAGTGATTTCTCTTCATGATATTTTAGATAAACATAGTAGCTATGATTTCTCAACAATGCATTACTTCTATGAGTCATAAGCAAATTTTCACAACTAAAGGCCCATTGTTTTTGTTCTTTTAAAAAAATCTTTTGTAAGAGTTAATTTAGTACTTAGTAAAAATATCGTGGTTGCAGTTCTAAGACAAGTATTGACCCTATCTACAAATTCTGACGAATTTGTCGAGGAAAAAATTTAACTTGCAACCCAGAGATTAAAAGACTTTGCCATATTGCTGAAAATCCCTTGCTTCACCTGTGCAAATAAAGGGAAAAGGGAAACAATGTAACATGGCAAAATAAGGTTAAATGAAGAAACAGTTTCTCAGTAAAACAAAGAAATGTTTTAAACATGGAAATATTAGAAGCTACTCTTTAAAAAACATTGTTCAAATGAAGTTTAGCACTGAAGAAAATAATGTCACTTGCAGCTACAAGTCCTCATTCTCCAAATTACGCTCTTACCTTTCTAGATCTGACAAACAACTACCAAGTAAGCACAGTCCATTAAAATCCCACATACACTACACTTGCATCACCTGAAAACAGCTTCTTTTAGGACCATCACACCAGGAGACACGCACCAAAGACTCTAGCTATCTCAGGAGCTGCCATTAAAAACAATAAGGATTTCCAGGCACTGAACAGAAAAACTTCGGTACAGATGTCCTACCAGGCTTCCCAGAGCACAGCCTATATAGCCTGATGCGCCTTGGATGTGAGCCCACACAGATCCAGAAAGTCTACACCTTTGCACTACCTCATTTAGTTCATGCTACTTCTCTAGGCAGCATTTCAAACCCTGCCATAACATTATTGAGAGGAACATATGATTTGAAGCAAGTGGACCAAGGTAAGACTTAATGCTGATCAGCATTGTATTTATATAAAAAAATGTAACTAACAAGAAAAGAAATATTGTCTGCTGAAAAAACTCAGCCCTTTATAAACAGCCCAAAGTGCTTCTATAATTAAAAAACTTAAGACACTTCTGACGCCCTTTCTCCTGATTTTGAAAATGGGCTACTTTCAGACAGCCTCAGGAAGAGCAATTTACAGTCAGAATAAGAAAATTAGTCATAAGACTATACACTATTGTGTCCTTTTGAGTGTACACACATGCTTTTTTCTCCCTCCACCAAAATTCCCAGTGATATTAATTTACTAGTGCTAGCTTTCTCCTACAAAACAGTATTTCCTACTGTAGCATACAGATTTTCAACTGAGAAGAAAACAAATGGAGAACCAATTTTGGTATTTTTCCGGTTCTGCTAGAAAAATTTTGAAGCATAAAACCTGATGAGCCGCACCTTGTTTCTACTGTATCTATCCTAATTAAATAAACGCACGTGTTGACTCTAAGAAAATCCTGGGGTTATCATACTAAATCATTTAACACAGCTTTTCATTTTCTAAATCAACACTCTAACTTTACTTTAATAAGTTGGGGATTCTTTCTTCTTCAAGAAATATTTGGAACAATTACACAATGCAATGTGCAAAGCATCATTATATCATATATTAGACAAATAGGTTTTTCACCCCAAGGATGGCTGGGCACTGGAACAGGCTCCCCAGGGAAGTGGTCACAGCATCAGCCTGACAGTTCAAGAACGATTTGGACAACTCAGGCACAGGGTGTGACTTGGGGATGAGGCCATGCAGGGCCAGAAACTGGACTTGATGAGCCTTGTGGGTCCCATCCCAACTCAGGATATTCCGTGATAATAGACAAAATATTAATTATACTGCAAGCTTCCCTAGTAATTACTGTAAATAAATCTTTAAACCAACTTAACAAGATTTTAAACAAGTGTTTAAAAAGGCGGATGCCAACTAATTCATTTTGACAAGTGGTAGATTGAAGATGAGCATTTTGAAATACTGTGAGAAATAAGAGAACACAGACGGTTGTGTAAATAGCTGTATTTCACAATGCTTTATACAGTAAAGGGCTGTCAAATGCACAGTTTCTTTCTTTAAATACCATCTATTTAATAGTTCTATTTGCTTGATTCATTTGATTTTTTTGCAGTCATTTTACTTAATATTCCTGTACAGATCTCAAGGGTCTCTCAGTTCTGGGCTATTTGTATGCAATCCAAAAGAATTTTAAATTTAACTTCTGTTCTAAACATATTGTTTTGATGTAAATGCATCTACATATGTTATGTTTGTTTAGTGCTGCAGATTGACGTGACATGCCATTTACTTTCCTTTTTATTGTATAAAAGACACTTTTTATCAAAGTTGTTGCCTTGATTTTTAATGAAGTATGCAGTTCAAAAAGCAGTAAAATACAGGATTTGTCAAGAGTCCAAGTCACTGTACAACTCGATTTTCATCACTTGACACATTTTGTATGTGCACACAAGGGAGAAGCCTGAAGTAGAAAAGACTCCCTTATTTTTATCAGTTTAAGTAGAGAACATTCAGCCACTGCATTTCATATCATCCAGGATGACACTGTAGGCAACCACAATTGTCACATTCATGTTCTGCTTTTTGAGATGGAATTAAATTCAACTACCCAATTGTGTATATGATTTCCTATTAAATTTGTTCTTATTTTTAAACTTAAAGAAAACAAAGAACTGCAATGAATTTATTCAGGAGGTTACAGTGTTAAGGGACACCCATGAGAGTGTTTTTCAATATATTTGAAATATTACAGCTCAGTGGAAACATTGAGCAAAATGGTTGTACCCACTGAAGCAGACACAACTTGGTATGAAAACTTATGAATCTGAATAAAATTTCCAGATAGTAAATAAGAAGTGACTTCTGGATGGAATGAGAGAAAAAGATACAATTAAAAGCAAAATAATAAGTAGAGGAGCTAAAAAAGTAAGGTAAAGTGACGGAAGAGAAAAGCATACAGTATCTGTATAAACTGATCAATGAGACACAGGTAATATCTACAGTAACACAAGACAATCCAATTAAACTGTTCTTAATATACACCAGAAGCCCGAGAAAAGATCCAATTATGTCAATTCTGCTACACAATTGGTTTAGAAGAGCTGCTGTCTTTCATGATAAACATTGGATGTTAGGATGGCTGAACTTCCAACACAAAGAAGTTTCCTTTCCAAGTGAAAGCACAAGTATCTTCAGGAAGGAAAAACACTAGAGTTTTTTTTTTTTTTTATTTCTAACTGTGCTTTTAAGTTCAGCATCATGCACCATTTTTCTTCATTTTATTTTTTTCTACACTTGTAGGTTACTGAGCTTTTCTATCAAGCTGCTTCATAAGCGAGATTACAAAACAGAGGATGGTGCAAATGGCAAAGCAAAGCAGCACCTGCAGCTCCTGTGCAGGGAAGTCCCCAAGGGCAGCCCAGAGCCCTCCCAGCCTACGGCCCACAAGTCTGCTCTGTAGTCGAGTTAATCTCAAAACCGGATAATCTGCCCTGAGTTAATCAAAAACAGACTTTAGCAAATCAAGACCTACAAATACCGTTTCATTTCATACAAAACCCAGGTAGGAAGATGCAAAAGGACTGAGGGGGAGGGGAAAGGAATGGGGAAGGAAGACTTTCAAGAACAGTCAATATTCAGTGTTTGAACTTTTCTTTTGGCAAACCAACATCTGAACAAAAGTAAATTTTTTTTCTCCAGAAAAACCAAGACACAGATCCGCAACATCCCCTAAGATTGTTGTTTAAAGACTGTCATTTTTTACCTAGTATTTACAGACAGCAAAACCAAAATGTTTTCACCACTATGGAAGTTTGTTTGGTTTTGATTTTTTTTTTCATTAAAACCACTGAAAATAATGCAGTTATTTGACTTGAATATAACAACTTCATGTGTGTAGTCCAGTTCAGAAAGAAAATGGGCACAACTTCATAAAGTCAGTATTAAGACACTGATACTTTTTTCCCCTCATGTTAGTGCTGGTTAAATGCGCACCTTTAATTACAGAAATACACACTGCCCCCAGGCAAGGCTGCAAAATGATTGATATTCATATTTACAATTTGTTCAAGGCTTCTCCTTTATAATTAACCTTCTAATAGCAAGCAGAATACATATTAGACATATAACAGCATGCTTTTAACTGCTTTTTGAGTTGTATGAGGCTAGATCTTAAATTATCCCAGTGACATAAGACTGGTCAAACCATTTGGAAATGTTTCTTCTTTGAAACACGAAAAAAATTCTATGAAGTAACATGACTTGTAAATCTCTTAACAATTATGAAGATAACTACTAGTTCCAGGAGACTTAAACATTTTAAAAACCGTTTTTATCTTTTGCTTACAATCCATAAAAAAAAAATCTGCTCAACTAATATGATTGAGTGATTAGAAATTTGAATGTATAGAAATTAGCAGTTTTAGAAACTGAATTCATAAATTTAATTGAAAAACTTGAATTTCATCTAGGCAGTAAAGGACATAATGTATCATTAATGCAGAACAAGCAAGAATGAAGTTATTTAAAATAAGAGCATCCAAAATAGTAAAAGGAGGGGAGCAGAAGGGTGTGAAGATGTAAACTCAAGGTTTCCAAGTTAAAAATCAATCACATCCTTACCACATGCACTTCAAGAATACTAACTAGATAAACACAGGCAAAACTCCCTTGGCTAAAGTTTCAGATTTTTTGATTAAAGTCTCATCTCAGTAAGTAACACACACACTTTACAATTTGTCAGGGAATGCTGCAACTTCTTTCTGCAGCTGGATTTTTTTCATCTCATCAGTTTTGTACACTGTATGGTAATGGGAAAGAATGTGGCATGTGAAACAGGTATTTGAATGTGATAAATTATTTCTAAGTTACTTTAATTTTCTACTTCAACAACAAGCAACTTGACTAGATAGCAAAATAAATTAATATGTTCTTCACCTCATGTTAAAGTTTATTGAACATAGAGCTATTTTCTCCCCTTATTTAACACACTCCCCATGGAGAATACTTCATTATTTTGCTTATTGCCTTCCATAATTCTTATTTCTGGAACTTTCAGATGATACTCTGCAAACTCTTCTCCCTTCAATCTCTAACCCTTTCATTTGGAAGGCTGAAAGAGTATATTTGCCTTCCATTTTCCCAGGAACACAGATTCTTCTGATTACTTAAAATATTTAGACTTTTTTATTTTTCTTAATTCTGTGAGGTTTTTGGCCTTGGATTTTGGTATTTTCTAGTTTTCAGTGTACTGAGTCTTCTGGAATCACACAGAGTGAAGAAACAACAGATGTATATATGTTTGTCTAGAATATACTGTGGGGCTACGGAAATAAAAGCCTGGAAATGTATCATTTCACAGTGGCTTTTTTAACAAAATTGGAACTGTACAGGACCCTGTCAAAGTAGGTGAAACTGCACCATATTGAATAAAATAAAATTAATAAAGCACTATCAAGGCAGGTGCTTGCAAAGCAGGATATCTGGATAATCTCCTCCTTCCTAATTATAAGAATTAAGGACATCTGTAACATTCAAGTGTTATTGAGACTGACTGCAGCTATAGCTCAAGTGAGAGAGTTTTATTCACTCTTTCTTGGAAATTACCATTTTGGTTGAAAATAGTTTGGTTTATCGTCAATCAGAAGAATACTTTCTTTATGATAGACTCAGCAGAATTTATGGGGAATTGTTGGAATACTGGGAATTGGTTTTTTACCCTCTTCATATGTCCCAGATGATCCCCTCACTGAACATGCAATCAGTCTAAAAAGACCGGATGTGGAAATATTCTTTCAGTTCACAATGGACTTGGAGGCCACAATCATCTGTTTCTGACCCTAGAACAACAGGCCTCAACTATATGCCTCTGGTTTACCTTTTCCACTCAATCTTTTAAGCAGTAATTTTAGTATCTGATAAACTGTACCTTTTTATTAATAAATACAAGGCCTCCCATATCCTTGATGGCACACGGCTGCAGACCACTGCCACCAGCCTACACCTGCTTTGCTCACACAAGCACATTTTACTTTCAGTGGTGGTCCAATAAAAATTTCAAAATATTTCAAAGATAGCATGTTATTCAATGGAGATATGGTTCTACTGCCACAATGGCTTTGGCAAGTGAAAAGAAAGGAGAAAGTAAGATTTATTCTGTCTGAAAAGAATAAACAAAATCCTTCAGAGATACATGTCCCTCAAAAAGCCCAAATCAACAGGGAACTATTTTTAGAACATTATTTAAATAAAATCAAAGACCTCACACACTGTTATATAAGCACTTGCATTGTTAAGCAAGCCCCAGAATGATTTTTCAGGGACTGGGCAGTTTTCCTTATTCTTAGAGGATTTCACTGAATTAAGCCATTAGCACTAATTCTTAGAGAATGTTAAACACTTTGAGCCATTAAAATGAATACAGAAATCAGTGACACGTGTGACATTCAGTCCCAGGGATGGTTCATTATTTTTATCTTGTACATATCTGAAAGACTGTTTCACTTTTGAAATAATAAATGCTGTCAGTTTTATAAAAGTCATGATACAAAATACAACCATAAAAGATTTTTCCGGTCTTAAATTATGTTTAAAAGTTTATTTCCTTCCTAATGTTCCAGTGGAATGACCTTTTGGCAGAACTTGCTGGAAAGTAGAAAGCAGATTTAAATGCAGAGCTTAACCCATTTATTTCTGATCTGAAATGAGTACTAATATTTGAAGAAATCTGAAGTCTCTCCAAGCTTTAAGTTACAAAAATAATCTTTTTATTCACTTTGCCTTTATTTGATATTTTTTCTCCTGAGAAATTATAGGGAGATTACTTGAGAAACCAACCGAAAAGTCCTACTTTGCCTGTTTTTTTTCAACTGTTTAACTTATTTCTTCGTGATTCTCAGCAACCCTTTCCATTGGGAGAAATTCCTCCCAGACTGACTCTGCAGTGAGCTATTCACTGCAGCCCTGTAGTGTTTTGTCTTGAGTATTACAGAAACAAGGATTAGAATTAAACATACATTTATTAAACCTCCATGTAAAACATTCTCTATTCATAACAAGCTGATCACTAAGGCATGCAGTTTTTGGCCCAAGACCAAAGGGGGGAAAAAAGATTAGCTAAGTACACTCCACAACAAGAGAGGAGATGCCCAAGCCTTGAATAAAAAAAGAAGTATCAGTGAAACACATGCAACACATTAAACCAAGAAATACCAGTATAAAAAAAGAAAAGGAAGCCAAAAACAGACCAAAAGGACCAACTCAATGCACAAAATAAATCTCCAAAATCATGGTCAAAACTTCCTTTTTCTTCACCTAAGCATTGTCTGTTTTGTGGAACATGCAAAATCTACAGTAATAGCTGTTTTACACTAAGTACCAGTCCAGAACACACCTTTCATGGGATTAAAACTTGAAACATTTGAATTTAAGACATGAATGAATAATACTTTGTCTTCTAGTGGAACAGCTCACTTGACTAAAAGTTAACATCATTAGAGTTTATAGACCCTCATTCTACAAAGCCAGTTAATTGCTCAGTGTATCAGTTTTATTAGCACACTGCAGCTTTTGCTATATCCTCCACTAGCTATAGTCATTCCTACAGTGCTGCATTTCACTGTTAGCTGCTTACAAATTTCCAGAAGTCAATGCATCTCTTCTCCTAACTAATTCTTCCTTCTACATTACAAGGGAGTAAATACTGTAAGTTGCAAAAAATTCCATTTTATAGGCAGTAATAGCTGAAATTAAGGCAAGCTTTTGCAATTTTACATGGAGGTTCTGCAGCTTTTCTTGGTAGCATTCAACACAGGGATCTCCAAGTGCAAGCATATATTTTGGTATTAATTAAAAATTAAGCAAGAGTTCTACTGTACAGCTTCATCATAGCAACACTTGTTGTCACTTGTTGACTGAATTAAATGCTTGGAGCTTGTACAGTGTGTCTTTTCTTTCCGTAAAAATAGTATTGAAAAGAAAATAGAAGTAGTGATGGTGAGCTTCCACAGAGACTATGAGAAAATATCAGTCAGGTCATTGTATGGCATGTAACTACACAGGGTAAAGTACCTATCACCTTCTCTGCCTCAAAACAATCTGGGGAGAAGGAAGTTCTTCTCCTCCTATGTAGATTTAACGTGGACAATCTTGTTACTTCAGGAAGTTAGAAGTCCTTTCTCAATTGCCCATTCAAGGAAATAGATAAAATGGGTTATTGCCTTCATAGCCAGTGTAAATTCTCCACTGATTCATTTGTTCTTTTTCAGATGTTCCCACAACAGCACGACTTACCAAGAGCATTGCAAGCTCAGCAATGGAATTCACATGTGCTGCTGCTGAACTTCACTTTGCATTCCCCTATCAAACTCAGTTCTATTGTTTTAGCTAATAATATATTAGTATTCTACTGCTTGACAATGGACAGCACACACATCCCTCTACAGTAAAGGAAGATTTTTGAGGATAACACACATAAGTAATTTGTTACAGTAAAATTGATTCTTATCAGAATCTTACAGGTCTGTAAATGTAATATATGTGTGTGGATAAGTGTATAGACCAGTTTTTGTAATAAATAATTACTGAACACTTCTAGAGCATCCATGTGATTTGTACAAAAAGAACACTACATTCTCACTACAAATACCTCCAGTCATGTAGGGCCATATAATTAAAAAGCTTGAGCCACTTAAATTGAAATAAAAATAAAAGTCAAATAAAAACAATAGTTCATGGCTAATGGCATCTGTATCTTCAAGTAAGATTCTTTTCTAGTTAAACCAAACACACCAAAAGAAAAAAAAACTCTTCAGTATGCATGAATCTCAGCAATTACTTCACACATTTCACAACCACTTCCTTGATGATTTCTTTCCTTGGTGATTACTTTAAGCGACCATGCTCCGTATCATTTTCATTTCAACAGATTTTGAGAGCCAGCCCTCTTCCACAATTTTGTTTCCTGCATTTAGTCTTTCTGAAAGAGCCTTTCCAAGGGATCTTGGAAAGATCCCTTCTTTCTTTCTTCCTTCCTCCTTCTACCTTCCTCCCCAAAGAAGAAAAATTACTTAAATGCAAGGCCTTTTATTCTAGAAAAATAAACAAGTATCACAAATATCACTAACTGATAATGATATTTGCTTCTATGTTGCACTCAACTAAAAGCAGCTAAGTTAGTGAAGAACAAAAACAAAACCTCTGCCATATCCTTTTTTTACTGAAATCCATCAAAAAAATACTGAGCAAGCACTAGAAAACATGTATGTAAGTTACATAAAATTATGTGCTGCATAATCATGGCATATTTATCAATGGCACTGTAATTAATAATTAGCTGTCAACATCCTGGAATGGTTTTCCAAACACATTAAACATGGGATGCTTAAATATTTTTAACTTCTTTTGTTAACATAGATCTTTGAACAAGCGGAATTATTTTTCCAAAGCACTGTGTTATTATGAATGCCTGAACAGAATTAAGACGCTTTCCTGAAATACAAGAGACCGAGTAGATTTCATCTGCTATGTGGGAAGCCAGCGCTGTTCATGGGCTTCTCAGGTTTACATTACATTCATTATCCTCAAGCACTGTTAGGTGTTGACAGTTCTAACTGCCTGCACTGGAACGACAGGCCCTGCAAAACCGAACGCACGCAGAATTTACGATTCAGCACCCATCTGCCAAGGCTGAGAGTCAGCCCTTCAGAGGCGCATGTCACAGCAGGAACATCTCCCCCCACCTTTCTGGGGGAGGTGAGAAGGGGGAGTCAGGGCCAGAACCATGAGGGGGGCTGGGGGGAGGGCCCTCAGCAGTCCCTGTAAGCTTCAATTTCACACAACATCCTAGTCACTAGCAAAAATCTTACTAAGAGGTTTGCACATAGTTTAAATGGCACACAAGTCTGTGCCTCAACCTGCTATGCTGGAGGAGTCAGCATGAGTTGGTAATTTGATAAAGATTTCCAGGTCCAGAGGAGGACCACAGAGATGAAATAGAGGACTGAAGCACATCTTCTGTGAGGAAAAACAGAATTGGACCTGGTCAACAAGAGAAGAGAAAGCTCCAGGAGGACCATTTTCCAGCCCTTCAGTTCCTAAAGGGGGCCTACATAAGAGCTGAACAGGGACTTTTCACAAGGGCACATAGTGACAAGACAAGGGGGAATGGCTTCAAACAGAGTATAAACACAGTATGTTTAGATTGGATGTTAAGAATAAATTCTTTACTGTGAGGTTGGTGAGGCTCTAGAACAGGCTGCCCAGAGAAGCTGTGGATGCCCCATCCCTGAAATGCTCAAGGCCAGGCTATAAAGGGCACTGGGGAACCTGGTCTAGTGGAAGGTGGCCCTGCCCATGGCAGGGAGGGTTGGAACTGGATGATCTTTAAGGTTCATTCCAACTTAGACTGTTCAATCATTCCACAAAGAGTACAGACACAAGTGAAATTAGGAGAGATTATTTTGTCAGTGACATGAATATGTTTAGACATCTCTTTTTATGTCCCACAATCCAGCAACACCTTCTCCTGATTTTACTATTAATAGCAATCAACATTCTGAAGTATTCCTGTTCTAGATTTTAACCTTCCCCTTTCCACAAGGAACATAAGTTTTGTCTATACAGCACGTCATTTTATTTCAAAGCATACTCAGATACATTAAAAGCATATTTTTATCCAATATTATTTTCATTATGCTAAAAAAAGAAGTCACACTTCAAATAATTGCCTGATGGTGCCAGTATGTTAACCATGAACATTAATTGATTTTGTATTCAACCAAACTGTGTAGTGCAACCACAAAATGCTAGACAGATTACACAGAGAATTTCACTCATGTGTCTTCTCATACTGCTTATGGAATTTTTAGAAAAGAAAAATGGATATTAAAATACTGAACTAAGAAAAATAAGAAACATAGTGGAAAAAATAGATGAGAGTTTTAAGTACAAATTTTAAAAAGACATTGGGTTGTTCCATACAAAAAAATAAAAAAACCAAAAACACTGCACAACCTTTAGTAGAGAAATTCTTTGACAAAGAATAAACTTTAAAGTATATACAAAAACACTTATTAGTATTTTATCCGAAGTTGATATTGAGAGAAAAAAGTCAAATGATGACAAGTAAAACCTTTTAACAAATACTGGTTGTTTACAGCTCACATTGCATTTTTTGACATTTTTTAGAACATGTAAGTGCAATATCAAGATAAAATCCCTGATGTTCACTCTTGAAGATAACATTATAAAGTAGATTATTTTCAGCAGTTACAAAAAAAGTTTTGGGAGGTATGAAACAAAACCTACTTTGACTCAGTTTTCAATAGCAGAGGATAGAGAACACAAAGGCAGGAGATATGAGCAAGAGAGGCCTGAGCTCTTGAACTCATCAAGAGCTCAGGATTTGGATTATGCTTGGATTTGGAGAGCTAGATGAACAGTACTCCATAAGCTTGAGAAGGAATAAAAGTCATGAGGTCAGTGAGAGGATTTTTGCACAAAGAAAACAAATCATTTGTTGCAGGGGAAAAATGTTTCACTGGTTTAGACCACTGTTCTGTCCCTAGAAGCAGCAGCAATAATGGGAAAGGGCTACTAAAGCAGACGTGAACAGATAATTTCTGCAGTTTTAGAAGTTCCCAGCTTGCTGTGTCAGGAACAGTGTCTTTATCCATTTTACACCCACAACCTACAAGTTTTGAGTCCACTGTTTTCATATCGCAAGATTTGGTGAATAGCAAATCCAGTCTGTCAAGTTGTGGTATTTCCGAGCTGTATTTGGCACTTCTAAGGTCAGAAACAGCTAGGCCTGGTTTGGATTATTCTTCCACTCAATGTACTACTCAGCTTCAGTGCAGAACAATATATATCTGATGCTTTTTGCCCACTTGGTATCGCGAAACTCCTCCCCAACATCACCAAAGAATTTGAGCACCCAAAGAAATCAAAATACAAAAAGCCACACATCACCAAACTCCCCCCCACCCCCTCACAAAAAAACTCCAAAACCACAGCTCAACTTCATCAATTTCATTAGGGATTTATTATGAAAAAGGAAGCAAGTTTCTGAATGTTACAAGGCATAGAAGGTTCACCAACACACAGAAAGGTCAGTTTCACACAGAACAATTAACTCAAGGATTACTGTACGGAAAATGGACAAGTACACCACTTGAGAGGGAAAGGTCTGTTTATATCAAAACACTAGAGACATTGATGTATTTACATCAATCTGTAATTAACCACAAGTGTCAGCAGGACAAACCCACTCACAGGAAAAGCAGATGTAATACAGTGATGGATCAGCAAAGTATATATCATGGAAATATTCTATTTCAGCTGTAATAAATCCAATATATGTATATATATTTATGATAAAGGTAGAAAAAAAAGTTTTAATCCTGCTTTGGAATTTCTTCCTTTTATCTATGCTGGAAACCAAAAATAACCAATCTTAAAAAAAACCCAAAAATTCCAAAACAACAAAATTTCATGGAAGAGAGAAAACTCACTTTATGCAATAAACTAAATCTTCCTTTTTTCCACTCATTCTTTTAAATCATAGAGATCGATGCTGTCATTGGAATACAGACAGCTTTTCCTGCTTGAATTTAAAAACGATGTTAGCATTGTAGATAATTAGGAATATTAATGATACCTACAATACCTACATGGCTCCTTCCAAACAGTGGTGTTTGGAAGGAGCCATGCCTAGGCATGCTCAATATATAGCACTACCTGCACAGATGTAGGATACCTGTTAGTAGTATTGGCAACTGCCATCTATTCTTTCTGGGGAAAAAAAATTCAGGGAAAACCTGTCTGCACAAGAAAGTTGTTTTTTTTTTACTGAAAAGAAAACAGAAGAGCAGCACAGGAATATTGTGGTTTATTTCCAGATCTTCAACTGATCTAATGAGCATATTCAGGTGACTTAATTTGCTATTATCCATAAGTTTCATCACCTGTAAAATGGTACT
Source organism: Poecile atricapillus (assembly GCF_030490865.1). Lineage (NCBI taxonomy): Eukaryota > Metazoa > Chordata > Aves > Passeriformes > Paridae > Poecile > Poecile atricapillus. The sequence goes on along the minus strand of NC_081251.1, from coordinate 67,040,324 downwards.
TATTTCCATTGTAAAACACTTGAAATGTACTGATGAAGATCTCTACATAATCAAGTACTTTTATTTTTTAGTTCACTAAGTAGGCATCTAGGTCAAGAGATTACAGAATCTATGATTTAAGGAACAAAAAATTATCACATGCAATATTAAAAAGTATTCCCACAGCCTTGAGAGTATCACTGCTGAGATAATACAGAGTAAAAAACCCAAAACCCTACTAAAATAATTATTCCCCATTAGTAAGAAAAGCATTTTGATGGAAAGTGATTAATTTATTCCAAAAATCATCTATAGCTTTCTTAAAAAAATAAATCTCTCATACATCAGTTTAAGTACATATTAATTTAGATTTGTACATATTCTTCTACAGAAATATGATTGCACTGGCTAGAAAGCCAAAAAAAAGGTTATTAACTATGAAGTGGCCCCTTCTCAGCTCCTATTAAAATCAATTTTCTGGAATATTAAACATTAACTTAAAATAATTGCTGCTGAGAAACAATGTTACTTAAAATAACAAACAAAAATAAAAGCCTACAGTAGCACAGAGGAAAGTAGCCCGTAATTATGATTTGCAGAACTACTGTGTTCTTGTATTTGGAGAGCTATTACCAAGCCTTTTCTTAATATAAATATAACAAAAGCATTTTTGTCAATTATACTATCTTATTTATGCTCAGGTTACTCTATCACTGAAAATAATTTATACAACACTCCAAACTTTAAATTTCCTTTGTCATTGAGAGTTGTCAGGAACTGGGAGCCTGCCAGCCAGCTCATCCAGCTGGCACCTTCCTACCCAAAAGGGGAAAACAGGAAAATTCTTGTCTTGCTTCAGCAAGATACTCCAAGCAAAAGACAAAATTATGTCACTTGGTCCAATGGCAGCACCAGAAGACTAAGTGCAGAATATATCCCCCTAATGTATGAAGCCATTACGCTTCATACATTTGCAATCCATCAAAAAGAAGATTCCCCCAACAAGATTACAAGGCTGCTGAACTAAGGACAGGAATGACTAAGACCAAGGGCCCTGTTTCCCTTTTTCACCAGAGCTTTGAAGACAGGCAATCAAATTGGAAAACCCAATCCCAGTTCAGCTCTATGTTTCACATATAATTACAATTTAAAAAAAAAACAACAAACCAAACCAAAAACAAACCAAAAAATAATCAAATAACAAAAACAAACAAAAAACAAACCAAAAAATCCCACCCAAAACCAACAAACAAACCCCCAAAAATCATGTCCACTTCAGTAAACCTTCCCAGTATCAGTTGTTAACACTAATGAAAGAATTTCCACTTTCAAATGCTTTGCTTTTTCACTGACATGGTGATGAGGAATTCAACCAAGTCTATTGTCAAGTATTTTTGGTGGTTTTAGTATAGAATTAAACTGCATCTATTTATCTCTGTTACAGCCCTTCTGCCATCTGTAAAGATCATATTTCTTGAATTCGTCATCAGAGGATGACTTGTTTCATATGTTACCCCTTTACACTGCTGTACATGCATTCCAATCACTGATATTTCACCTCCAGGAAAGGAATCCTTGGATTTCAAGAAGCAGAGGGAGACTAATGACAGAGCCCTCAGCAGGACACTGCAGCTCCTCGACACCAATCAGGGATTACATTTCCTGTCTTCCACTGCAGCAGGAAAGCACCAGCTGAGCAGTTCAGAGGAGATCTAAGTATTTTAGAAAAAACCCTCAGAGCCAATCACAATTGCCTACTGGACACAGCGGTCGCAGAGAACCAGATTAGTATGCAAAGCAGGAGGAAGATGTAAGTTATTTATTAACTCAGTCATCCTGGTGCCTTATTAAACTACTAGAGAAGAGGAAAAAGAGACAGAAAATGTCAAAAATGATGTTAGGAAAAAATCTCCCTCTTTTACGACAACAACCAATTTGATAAACAGAGTTATTCCACTATCAGGGCTCTTAGACAATTGATGCAACTCCTCTGCTGCCTTATCGCCACACAGACTGCTTCTAAGGCCAAAGGGACCCAGAACTCCCCTACCAAGCACACCAACCTACACAAAAAGGGCAAGGGCTGGAAACATGAGGGCCTGAGACCCCCGGCCAAACAGCCTCCTGAAAAACAAAATGTTGTCATCTTGTCTGGACAAATGGAAATCTTGAGAGAGGCACCATTCCTAGATTAGGCCAAAATCCTTCCTAGCATGTCAACAACAAGAAGTATCTGCTATGAAGTATCAGAACTGGCATTACGAAATGGAAGATTCTAATTCCTGAAATAATCAAGATAAGCAGGAGTGACATGTAGAGATTTTCCTCACATCACATACAGGAGTCAGACTGACGGTACAAAAAAAAGCACAGTTAGCACTATAACCTGCAATGCTGCTGTAACTACAGTATGTGATGCAACATTTCAGTTCCCATGCAGCAGCCAAGGCCAGCTCTGAGTCATAAGAGTGTAACAAGAACAGTTCTATGCAAACTTTGCGTGATGCATTGTGCACACTGCTGCAGTAGAGTCCTAGTTTTGAGTGCATCAAGGAAGAAAGACAATGGGGAAAAAAGTTGCTCTTATTCACCACAGAATAAGAAGAAGCTCTGGAAGCAATCAATTGTAACAAATCTTGACCATATGGGGGTTAGGTTTTCAGCAGAGGGACAACCCCACATGTATAGGTTGTCAGCAGACATACAACCTGTCACGCAATGCCAAGACCCAAGTTTATTTTGGAATACTGATATGCAAACCTTAAGGGCACAAACAAACATGGAAAATGTAGATGGGCTTTAGAAGATCCCAGTTATCCAAAGCAAGTCACTTTCTTATCCAACAGCATTTAGCTACTATTCAAACATTCAACAGTAACTATCAGTTTATATGACAGGCCACTCCTTTATTTATTCCCCACAATATGAAACCAGCTCTCCCAAAAAGCTGCCATACTCACACACAATAGGTTTTGTACTTGGGCATAGGATGGCTGTACTAACCTATACTTCCACCACAGCCTTCTATGTGTTGTCTTTACTCTGCTACATTTCTTTCCTAGTTACCAAAAGACAAAGAATAAACTTGTAATGACTCCTGTGTGGCCTCCACCCCATCACATCCCTTACTTCCACCTCCCACATTCCTAATCTTGCACGTCTTATATCAATACTTGCTTTTTTTTCCCAAAGCCAAACGATCATTCCAATTTTCCAAAAAAGACTATCATCCTTTCCCTAGGGGGTAAAGACAAAAAACACAATGCAATTTTATTTAAACAAGTCTGTACTTTGAATTAAAGTATTTTATTCTAGATTGACCATTTAAACTCTTGGTTAAAAACTATGACTGCTGCTGTTTTTGTGAAAACACAAAACATTAAAAAAATAAAATCTCACATACTTAATAAAAATACTGCTTCCCCAAAATATTGTCATAAAAATAGAACCAGCTTTACTATCCAAGTAAGTACAACAACTGGTTTTAAAATTTGGAAAGGGAAGCCAGAGGATTCTGATGTTCTGGGATTATAGTCAGACGCAAAAAGTCCTGCAAAAAGAACAGAAGATGCAAACTCAAAAGAGCTCATTTACGTATCAGCGACAACTAGCAAAACAAATAAAATGTAGCCACTCACAGGAATATACATTTGCCACAACAACAAACCCAAAAACATCTTCCCTAGCCCTTGCAGGGCAGAGTATCCTGTGTGTACCACTCTCCTTATTTATACTTGGAACAAGAGAATAATAAAGTTCTGGCCTGCCTTTTCCTCAGTTAATGTATTGCTTCTATTCACCCTCATGAGATGTCCTTGGCAACTAATGATTTACCTCACCTGTTCCAGACACAAGCTGATTGTAATAAATTAATCTGGCTTTCAACACTACTACTCCATCCATATGGCCCCTACTATACACTCATCATTTATCTACAATGTTTTCTGAAACAAGTGGTGCTGGTGAAGGAAATGCTCCCACAGTAAAACAATATTCCTATTTATATAAAATAGGCACAATTTAGAATGAATACACTCACTCATGAATACACTAAAGCTTAGCTTAGTCCTAGGACTGATCAGTCACAAGTGCCTGGATCCAACTGAGCCCCCAGATGTGCACCTTTTACAGTTATATTTAGGCCAATCACTGAAATAAGTGTCTGCTGCATGCTGCTTCACAGACAAGTGATAGCACTATTGCTGTAGGAACCAATACACAAGGCATTAATAATGCAGACAATTACTATGATCTCAACATCACACTTGGAATTATGCAAGTCCAAGCCAGCTGCTGCCATTTTGTGTGCTCTCTTTATTGCTCAATTCCCCTAATTTAATAATATTTTAGAATTTACAAGTAATCAAAAGCATATAACTATGCCTTATCTCCCTTTCACATCTTCACCATACAAGCCTCAATATTTTGGTTTTTGGTATAGGGCATTGCATGCTTTGGTACTGCATGCTGTGAAACATACAATAAAGCCCCAAAAATTTTCAAACAGATCATTTGCAATGTATCAAGAGAGAAACCAGTAAGAAGAAAAAAATAGTATGAGCTATCCTCTCTCTCACACTTCATCACATCATTACAAAAAATAAACATAAAAGTGTACTACAAAAGTCATTCTAGGACAAAGAAATGAAAATTCTGATTCAATAAGAAACAGAAGGTATGGCTATGATGCAGTTCTGTTATTATAGCCAAAATGATTATCCCAAAAGCAAATAATGAAGTGGCTCACACTTCATTAATCTATTTTCCTAGACTTTTTCTAGACTCCATAAATCTATTTTGTGACACTGTGATTTACCACATCATGCCTTAAAATTTACAGTAGCTACAACATAAACCTACATTTGTTTTACTCAATATTGTTTGTCTGCTACAACTGTTTTAGTAGGAAAAAACCACACAAGTCAAAATATAGCAAATTGAACTGCGCACTGACTCCACTAAAGTTCTGCGACATTGGCGGCAAACCATGCCCCTCAAATTCTGTGAGCAGTAGAGATAAATGCCAACCCTATACACTGTTGCCATACAGGCACAAAGACAGAATACATCTACACCTCTATAGAAGCAACCTGACCTAGAAGAAAGCACCAGCCCCTTGGACAGCCTGAGAAGATCAGCACACACTTGGCATGTGGTGACAGCAGCACATTGTCTACCTGCATTGCACATGGACGCGCTGTGAAAGAGCCGGGAAGCCCGGGACAGCCTCAGGCTGCAGGTGCAAGCACTCCAACAGTGCAGGAATGCTGCTCTCAGCCATCAGAGAGAAGATGCTGCTGTACCATCACCCAACTGACACTGCCCAGACATCCCAAACAGATGATTGCGGCAGTTTTCACTGCTGGCGATCTTCAGTGTCCTGAGTGCCATTTGCAGGCACCTAGAAGTTTCCCATGTAACGCATGTGGAATTGATAATGTTAAAAGAAGGTAGAAGTGATTGGACCTTTTGTTGATAAGCTGTATTAAACTATCCCATCAAATTACACTCCAATCTCATATGCAGCCACTGCAACACAGTTCAAACTCATGTTTGCCACAAGGGAAACAGTTCATGTGAAGCTTATTTAAGTATTCATACGAGACAACTATACATCCTAGCAGATGCAAAGATCTCCTTTATACATACAGACTAAACGCACATGTACCTTCATTAATTTCCATATCATCTCTTACTACTTCCTAGACTAATCTTGCAAGTGATCAGTTCATCCCTGTCTACCCTAGCTTAGTCCAGGTTCTTCAAACACAGTTTTTGAGCCCAAAGGCTTACCCAGCAGTCTAACTCTACAGAACAATGAAGACTTAGCTAATTATGATAATTAATTAAGCTAATTAGGCAGCTTCAGCTAATGTATGTAAATGCAGCTGGTTTCAGAATATTTTGTTTTAAAAGGCTAACATAATTCAGCATGACTTAAGGCAAACAGACACTTTTATAGTAAGTGTTAGCAAACAGCTGTAGCGGGTTGTTTTGCACAGGAAACTATTGCTGTCATACTCCCACAGAGAGAAATGCTCAGGGGACTCAACATTACTTAACAAATCGAAAAGACTAAGCTCAGCTCCAGGACAGTGAGAGTTTAACTTGTACATCTACCTAACATATGTGCCTTGCTGTCCAGAAAATTCCCAGTAGAATTTCACAGTCATCACCAAAGTCTGAACTGTGCTAATGCTGCTATCATCTAGTTAGCTTTAACCCAAAACAATCTCACTTTGCCTTTCTGCAGGCAGAGGTCACGATTGTGAAAAACATTATGGGCCTATTCTGCCTTTTTAGACCACAGATACCTTATTCAAGCTTCACAAGCTAAACCATCAAAATAGAATTAGCAGGATATAACACACTTTTTACATAACATTCTACTCCAAAAGGGATTGAATATGTAAAAGTATTTCAGGGCTAAATATGTATTACCATGTCTTTGATTTTGTTAACACAAAGATTAGCTACAGATTATTACTGCCCCATGAAGGTCCAAAGGCCTCAAACGTAATTTCTATTTCCAGGCTGAGCTTCAAGTGACAGATTCATCTGAAATCTGGCTTACCAAAATGTAAAATGGACACTCACATTTGCAAAGTATACCTCCTTCTCATCTTGCTGCATAAAAACACTAAGACCCTGCTAAAAAATAAGATCAATATTTGGTGGATAAGCGTAAGACTAGGAAAATAAGTGTCAAAAGAAACAGCCAGATTGAAACTCTGACCAACATTCACTTTGGGTAATTAGCAGGGTCAAAGGCCAACAGCCTGTAAAACCAGAACCAAAGACCCTGTATTTTGGTAGAAAAAAGGTACTGAGATCTTTGCAAGGAAGAATTTAATGTGGTAATTAATAATTATGATTAAATAAAACTAAGCGCTACAGTGTACATATTAGCAGTCTATCCCATTTTTGCTTGCTGTTTATCTTACTTCCTTTTCATTAAGGAAATGTCTCTTTTCCCTACATGGAACTGTAGTGACATTTGACAAAGTAATTAAGAGAAGGATGATCATGATCAGCTGCCTTTGCCCTGTTACCAAACACAGTCAATACACAGTTCATGACTCCAGCAGATGTTCGTGCTTTACAGACTTATTGGAAACTTAAGGTCTTAGTTTTTCTGTCCTTCCTGTATTACATGGAAAAGAGAATCTAAACAGAGAAACCACTGACTTACTAGCAGCAAGTATTAACCCATCCAACACAATCTACTTTACAAATCAACAAAAAATAAACTGCCCAACAGTTTTATTTCCACAAATACAGAGCTATTATGAAACAGGCAAGCTTGAACTCTCTTGACAAATGGCAGAAAAGCTTGTTTGAGCAAAGGACTCTGTCAGGGTCATTGGCTACTCATCCATCACTTACTACCCCTCCCAGTTAATACTTGGCTAAAATAATTCTTCTCACAAAACATGAATCTACAGTGCAGAGGACAGAGGGTCACACAGTATAATGAGGCAGAGTCAAACTCTGACTGTAAAGAGGCATTTGTGAATTCCCCCATCACTTATGTCCTCCTCTCTGCCTCTACTCCATCTCCATATGCCACCCATCTTCAAAAGACCACGGACTTGCTCACGTCATAGGATTTATCCAAATCAAAGCTAACCCTTCTCAAAGGATGCCTCTCAAAAGGTACTGCTCTCAAAGAGGAGTTTTGTGTGTGTATGTGTGTGTCTGTGCTCAGACAAGATGTAGGTAACAGAAATTTAAAATTAACTGCCTAATAAAAAGGTTGGCTTTGGGGTTTTGTTTGTTTGTTTAAATACAACCAGTTTAAACTGCTTATAAAATGAGGGCCTTATTCTAATACAGGCTACTTCAGCTAATGCAGTGAAAGCACAGTAGTTAAAATCTCATTTGGCAAAAGGCATCTCTAGTCATGCAAGAATGCAATCTCACTGAGCAGCTATGAGTATGAGGTTATAGGATAAATGGCTCCTAGGCAAACTCCTCCTCATCCTGACAATTTCTGGGCTTCAAACACTGAAGTTTTGGCTACACCCTAGACACCCATCTGGGCTTCACAAATATATCAGAGATCAGCTGCAGAAACTGGGGACAGATAGCAGCTAGGGATTTTCAGATCCCCCAGTGAAGAAGTTGAGAAGGAGAAATAAACAGATGAGGCTCTACAGATCAGAGAGCTTCTGCAGGGAGCCTGGGGCAAGTCTCATTAGAAATCAAAAGTTCACTCAAAATGGCAGAATAGAAACAGAACACTTCAGATGCTTAATTTTAACAAAAAAATATCCCACAATCTCTAGACACAAACAGATAATGGTGATAATTTTTTTTTTTCAGGTGCAATTTTGGTTGGCATCTCTCCTGCTTGATTTTAGAAGTACCTAAGTCCTTAAGGAAAGAATAAATATGAAATCTTGCTATTTTTAATTTCCAATGCACCCTGTCTCACACTATCATAACCACTAAACAAGGCACCAGGCTGGAGAGAATCTGCCAGAGTGTGCAAACCCCAAAGCAACCAGTACTGAGGTGATCTCTGTTGCATTTCAAAACCCATTTTCTGATGAAGATTCTTAATACAGAAAATTTCTGAAGACCATTCTTAAGAATATTTCATATCAGTGGTATGAATACAACTGTTAATGAAACACAGTGACTGAAACCTTAGGTAGGAATTCCACATAAAACAGAAGCTAAAATAAAATACTACATCTATTCTTGTGACACTATTGGCCAAAAATAATAAAGGCCCTGGATGAGAGCATGTAGAAACAATCCACTGTCATTCTAATGTTCAGAAACCTCTCCAGTTTTGAGTTTTTCATTCAGTATTCCTAACTAACAGGTATATAATCAGTAACTATAGCAGTACATTTTACATCGTGACTTGACTGCTAATGTACCTGATTACTATCTTATCTTAGTTAAAATCTAAGTTTAGTAAGAATGGAAAAGTGCTCTCTATGCTAATGTTCAAGAATACTCTCAAGAAACATGTTACTATTAAAACAGCTTTAACTCAGAGGTCCTAAAGCCCAGCTCAGAATCATAGAATCATTGAATGGTTTAGGTTGGAAAGGTTCTTAAATACCATCTTGTTCCAATCCCACTGATTGGAACCTTTCCAAACCAGGACACCTTTCTAAACCAGGTTTCTCCTAAACCAGGTTGCTAGAGAACCCCATCTAATCTGCCTGGAACATTTCCCAGGATCCACCTCCCTGGGCAACATGTTACAGTGCCTCACCACCCTCACAGTAAATAATTTATTCCCAATATCTCATCCTAACCTACCCCCTTTCAGTTCGAAGCCATTCCCCCTCATCCTGTCACTACATGCTCTTGTAGATAGTCTCTCTCCATTTTTCTTGTAGAGTCTGTTAACTACATAAAGGTAGTTGTGTGTTCTCCTTGAGTTGTGACACATGAAGGTACAAAAAAAAAATATATATATATGCAGAAAAGTGAGAAAATTGACAGAAAGAAATGTGAGCAAAACTCCTCTATATTCTTATACTATTCAAAAGGCATTCTAAAATAATTTGCAAGCAAAATAGATCTTCCTTCTTTCTGTAGGATTTTAAGTGCTCAGAACTTCAGTATATTAGTATCACAATTAGATACCTTCCCAACAACTCAAATATACCTAGATAAGCATTTGGTGTATGGTGGGAATGGGTGAAGAAAAGGACTTACATTCCATGCCAAGCAGAAAGGAGGATGGCAGCTAACCTTAAATTCTTAGGCCATAATAAAAACAAAGAGGAAAAAACCCCTATGTATATGTATGCAACTGACTGTTGCAGTCCATCTAAGTCATTTTAGCTGTAGTTAATTTCCAGCAACAAAAGGAGATACAAAGGGCTACATGTGTATTCTTTAATATACAAGATTATAACTAATATAAAGTCTTTCTTAAAATTTACTGTTATCATCTATTAAAGAATAACTAATTTTACAGCTTTCTAATGTGTAGCTCTAAATCACTGACCATAACTAATAAGCAGTGTAATAGTACGGGTATCTGAAGTAAAACCACAGACTGCAATTTTCTTGATTGTAAATCATCATCATTTTAATGCAAAAGCAACAGCAAATCTCTGTAATTACTGGGTGCATTTTGAATCACTTTTATGATTACTGCTCTATACCCATTAAAAATCCAAAACAGTGAACTGCATAGGATATAAAACTAGAATTATGATATACTACAAACTGTAATTGAAATCCATAAATTTCCTTACCAGAGTTCAAAATTATTTTGTTGCCAAGAATGGCAGCCCTGCAAAATTGACTTTACAAACATTTACTTTTTCTAAGAAAGCAGTAGGGGCAGGGATAGTAGTAGCTGCTTTGAGATATGTAAATAAAAATTTAAAAACGTCAAGGATCATATTTGGCATCCCTGCTTGTTTATGTAATACATGTGGCTACCAAACTCGCCCATTAAAAAAAATAGACTCTAAGTGCTATAAGCAAAAACTGAAAAGGTCAGCAGTGGTATACACACAGTTTGAACCTGTAATTAAAAACATCCAAGACACAACTTGTAACACATAAGATAATTTACCACCTACAGCACTGTCCAAGAATATTCCACAAAATAGTAAAACACTGTATATCATATTAAAAATAGAAAACAAAACCAAACCAAACTCAGGAAACAAAAAAGAAAATGCCTACACATGAGCAATCTACTGCATTTCCTTGGTAATAAAAAGAAAACTGGCTTCTAGTAATGTGTGCTTTTTTAGGAGAGGTGGAAAGGAAATCAGGAAAATTAAATACCTCATAACAGGAGAAGACTTCAACGTTTCTAGAGATATGGAAGTGTATGCTAGCTAGACATTTCATAAGATACCAGATTAAAAATTCTGAAACAAACCCACATTAAAACTTAGATGGGTTTAGGAGGAAAGAGATAGAGTATCTGTGGATGTGGGCTATTTGAACAAGGAGAGACCCAAAGAGCTTTTCCTTGTTTCAGCTATCAGAACAAAAGCACTGAAGAGATACATGTGCTCTTATTGTGCTGCGAGTCTGGACTATCCCTCAAATGGGGGCTGTTGTTGCAATTTCTCTCTTCGTGCAAGGAAATACACCCCTGTTGGAGACTATGCGCAGGGTGCCGTGTCAGGATTGTTCTTTTTACACAATAACCTACTTAAACTTAAAAAGGTTATCATTATTTATATTTTTTAAAATATGAAAACCAAAATCCTAATAAACGTAGGCTGAAAATTTGAAGACTGCTTCTATCTAAAAGAAAAAAACTGAAAAAACACTTTTGAGGATCCTGCAGTGCACTTCTCTTAGAATGACTGATAGGAATAAACCAGTTGCTAAGTCAGAAAGATTCTGCCACACCTACATATTGATGTCATTGGCTGCTTCAACTGGTCACTGAAGTTTATTTTAGTGTGCAATAAAAATCACTTTTTATTCTGGTGAGGGCTTTTCTAAATTAATGACACTGCAAAAAAAACAGTAAGAGACAATTTGCAGATCCTTCCTGCAGAACCTCCAGGGATAGAATTTGAAGAGAACAAGGTAAAAACTACACTTGGCCCTTTCTTTTCCTTTCCTCTCCTCACCCTTTCTTTCCCCCCACCTCTCTGCCCACTCCCACATCCCTCAACTTCAACACAGTAATTTCTACACAATCAGATTATATATTCCATTCTACAACATTCTATTATGAGCCGCAGTCATGGTTGAAAAAGTATTCTTTAATCTAAAAGCCCCTTTGCACACATTTATAACTTCCTCTAAGCGATTTCCTAATTTCCCCAAAGCTCCAGGCTAGGAGCAACTGCAAAATGTTTCCCCTAAAAGCAATATATTGAACTGTTTGTTTTCAGGAATTCTGTGGTGAAAGTGGATAACATCACTATTATTTAAGAATGTTTTTTTCTATTTAAAAATAAAAAACTCTTGAAAGCACCAAACTTCACATAAGTAGATTAATGTGTGGTTAAGCAATGAAGCATAAAAAAAAATTCCAGTATGCTGCAGCTTGCCCTCTTCTCACTAAGATCAGTATTTGTGAATCAAAACACATTCAGTCCATTAGGATGATAATGCAGACAACATTCAAAGACACTGCATGGGCTCCCACTGCATGAACCAGCAGATCTGCTGATTTTACAAGCAGAGAGTAAGATACACAGCACTACAGAGATGCAGACATGGGGCTTTTTCTCATTTATCCCTTCTATTGCTAAGGCTTGAGGAAACACAAGAGTGACATTTTTGGCTTTATTTTATCTTGGCTGTGCATTTGAACTGTCCAGGGTTTTTCCATGAACTTGATTCCTTTCAGCAGCACATCCCTCCCCCTGGTTAAATTACTGTGCAGTGTTTCATGATATTGTGCATGCGTCCTTTGCAGACTCTCCTTTTACACACACACACATTCCTGTAGCACCTAAAGGCAAATCCTGCTCAGGCACAACGTGTTTAAAGTGGAGAACAAAGTTGCCCTCAGTTCCCTCTACCCACCAGGGGCCAAAACGCAAAGGACACATGGATGTCTCTGTCTGACGGACACTGTTGTCCACGTAGGGATCAAGAAATGTGCAGAGGTGCTCAACTACAAGGTGTGGTTTGTGATGACTGCATGAGGGGAAATCGAGACTGCATGCAAGGAGATGGGCTGCTGCTCAGCATGAGAACATGCTACACCCAAAACCGGTGGTGTAAGTGACCAAGAGCACTGATTTTTTGGGTAAAGGAAGGTAACAGAAGGTTGAAACAAATGTGTATTGTTGGAACAAGATTTTTATGTTGTACAGGGAATATTTATTGATCCTCCCACATAAAAATGATTCTGTTTCATTAATCAAAAAGTGACAAGATGTTCAACAGTCAACCTAGACTGGTCTAGAATGAATTATGTCAAATCCACCTAATTTCTTTGTATACCAGACAAGTTGCCACAAAAGAAAGGAAATAAGTGGATGCCAAAAATCTTAACTTCATTATATCTTTTGATGTTGTTTCACAAGACATTTGGATTAGTAAACTAGAGAAGCACAGTATAAATCAAAGTAACAAATGAGTACAACATATGAGGAAAAAAGTATTTTACAAACAAGAAACTTCAAGAGGCAGCAAGAAAAATTTTTCAGGGGGCTGTCCTCATTACAGAAATAATCACTGGTTTTAGTACTGATTTGGGTGAACAGAATGATTTTTTTGTATCGGCAGGCCACATTCAACTGGATGGAGCATTAATGTACAGAACAACAGCCTCAGACTTCCAAATGGTCTTACTCTGGAGGGAGAGCCTAGAAAATACAGGAATGTAGGAAAGGGACAACAGCAAGAAAGCACAACAGACCACAAAGCAATGCATACACCAATAATGCAGAATAAATGTCTAGTTCTCTGTATCCAAAGATCCACTTGTGGATCTAGAGCATGAATCTACAGTATCACAACATGACAAAAGGATAACAGCTATATGGGGGCAAACAAACCAAGGTATCAGCTGCAAAGAGTTATGCCTGACACCAGCAAGGCCCCAGTGGGATTCAACAGCCAGAGCCCTTCAGGCCAACAAGGGAGGGGACCAACTTCAAAGAACAGGAATTGGCCCAGCAAGTATAACCTAAAAGAAGGATTAATGAACCATCTTTATTAGTTAAGCAGACATCTTTAGGTAGAACTTGGTAACATCCTTGGGCAGCTAAAGCTTGTCACCAGAGGACAAGACAAAACCTTTTATTCTCCATGACTGTGACAGACATGGCAAGAAGCAACAAGCTAGAACTGTTGCATGGAAAATTTAGGAAAAATTTCTAACAGCAAAGATTGTCAAACAATTAATATCCAAGATTAAGATCACCAGTATTGTGACCTTTGTAAAGTTATACAAATGCTTGTCAATAACCAGTTTCAAAATACAACTTACAACTGAGGAAAAAAAATACTTACCAGTATGTCACTTCTACTCAAAGGTATTGGACAAGTATTTCAGTCACAAAAACTACCAAGGGTTAGTGCTACCAATTAGCCAAACTGCAGAAACTCCCTGTGTAGAACTGATGTCACATAAACAGAATTATTTTTACAACTCGGGCAACATCCACTTGGTCAAATCTTAGATATATTGAAAGGGAACACATGGAATATGGCTGAACCATTTTCACTCCTTTTTCTGACACTTAGAATTACACGTTTCCATGCAGCACTACCACTTACTTGCACAGGGGGAAAAATAAGCTTATATAAAACTGCAAGAAACATTCTTCAGCTGCAAGCTGTCTAAACAACATCCAGAGCTGTGATTTAAACATGAACCTCTGAAAAAAATCTGCTTTTCTTTTCCAGTTTTCACTTGTATTTAAAAGACACTGACAGTATTTGGAAAGCCAGAGTTTAAGTATTCTTTATACATAGTTTTGGAGATATAGAAAGCAAACTTCCTTAGGGTATTATTAGCATACCCTTTCAGGCCATTTTCTTCCCCCAGGCTGACAGTCTACGTGAGCACAAGCAATGGGCTAACAGGTCTAAAAAAAATGTGTGTATTTATCAGAAAAGGGAGCAAAAACCATGGATTTTGAAGAAAAAGCAAAGGAGAACATGGGCTGACAGCCAACAACTTCTCTGAACACATGACTTTAAATAAAAAAAAAACAACAGGAAATTAGCTACAATGTCTGTAAATTTTCCACCTTTAAGATTGACCAAAAGCAAACCAATCTATCCACCTCCAAACAAATCCCACCCCTCCACCAAAGTCAGAGTGATCTGGTCCTTGGGACATACAGTTCCAAAACAGCACAATATAAACTCACATTGCAAAAGCCATTTTTTCCTCAGTTTGGCTTTCTTGAAATTTCTTTACTAACGTTCATACCTCCTTTCCAAGTTTTGCTCCTCCTAGGTATTTTAAGTCTAGTAAGGCACCAATAATTAAAATACGGGATTACTCTTCCTAAATAGTTTAAAAATACTTTTGAAAGATATATACAGCATCAGTAGATAATTAAAACACAATTATCAATTTATTCCACTTCTTGACTTCTCAATATTTTTCATGAACCAAAAAAAAAAAAAAAAACCAAAAAGAAAAGAGGTCCAGATTTATTTAACAGCATTTGGCTGACAACATTAAGGGGGGGGAGGGGCACCCACAATCTCAGCAGCTCATTCCAAGGAGAAAAGCTTGTGAAAATAGCAGCTAATAAAAATATGTTTTAAAAACCACTTAAATCTAGGCAAGATTTCAACCCAAAACCATAATGGTTACATTTTTTATTTAGTACTTTGAAAGCACAGTTGTAGCTCCTTGGAAAACCCTCACCATTCCCAACAAAATCAATAGCAAAATTTTCACCAACTCACATGATGGGAGTAATAGCCACAGCCTACAAACCTGACACAATCTACTGTAAATATTCTTTTAACTAGAACACCCTACTATAGATAACACTTAAATTGCAGAAGTTTCCTCTTCTATCAAAGAGCTATTTACCCAGCAACATACAATTACATATTCACTAGGTCTCACCTTCAAGCAGCTAATGAGCAGACCTCAAGAAAGTATAGCAAGACAAAAATTCAATTCTGTAGTCTGCTCAGATTTTAGTTTTAGGGGTTTTTGTAATGCTTTTAAATATTCATACATGCCCATGTAATATAAAAGCCATAAATATTTCTCTGTTAGCTTCTTATTGTCATGAGACAAACATAACCACTAATAGATAATTATTAATCCGGTAACTATCTGAAAGAGTCTAGAGATTTTTTTTTTATTTTTTTTTTGGTAAATGGAACACATAGCAAGACAAACAAAATCTAAAATATAGATCAAAATGAGGAGGAACTAAAAAAAAAAACCTACCAAAGAGCACATGAGTTGTGGTAGAGGCTGTACAATGTAGCAAGGTACTAGTGATAATATCCAAGTCCTTCTGAAAGTCCTTTTTAGTCGTTTAGGATGCCAACTCTAAAATTTTAGAGCTGAATTTAGGTACCATGATTGATTTGAAGGCAAATCAGTGCTAGCACTTAGCTAGAAATAACACATCTTGAAAACTTTCAATAAGACATCTACAAACTGAAAACTATAAATTACATGAAGCATATATTCTACACAAACTATCAGGAAAGACAACAACAAAAAAGGAAGATTTTAAAACTAGAATGTGCTAAGTATCACATTGTTTTTGTCTAGTTGTATGGCAAATTCAAATTAGAGAAAGACATTTTTCCAAGGTGAACGTGGCAAGAGATACAAGGAAAGAAAAATAAGCTCTTGAAATTCTTTCACTACCTTCACCTTGAATTTAATTCATATTCATCCTAAGTACAAAGCTGCTATTTATTATTGAGACGATGATACTCATTTCCTTGTCCCTGTAGGAAGAAATATACTCAGCACAAAGGAATCTGCCTTATTTTCCAAAATGAGATCAATAATATTAACTATTACATCAATTTCAGCCACTGAGAGGTCTATAAAACAAGTTCTATAAAAACCTAGACAAAACCATGCTTCTTCCAAAGCCATCACACACATACAGAGGAAGGATATACTGCAATAGGTTATTTCCTGACAGACACCATAGGAACTGACTTAATGAATCCAGTGGTTGCATAAGCAGTTCTTTTTAATATACATAAGTTAAGAATATAAATTCTCTTTTAAGTATGGTTCCAGCTCCATGATGAAATAATTCCTTAGGGAAATACCTCAATCCTTCACAACTTCTTACAGAGGTGAATTAATACCCGCTACTGAAGGCTCACAGGAAAGCCACCCAATTTCATAAGTGATGCAATGTTTTATAAAAAGCACAGCACCCAAACTAGTACATACTTGCTGTGGTATAAGACAGTCTCCACAAGAGATTCAGACCACCTCTTACTAGGAAAATTTCTGCTTTCAATGACACGCATAAAACTTACCTATGACAAGAATCATTGCAGACAAAACTCCCTAGAAAAAACTCCCACATGGCTCAAGGTTATGCAGTGCTACTACTTATATTTATAGAGGTAAATGAGCACTGAGGCCACCAGCCTGGGAGCACTCAGGGGCAAGCCTGCCTCAGCTGATTTCCTTTGCTGCCTGATAGCAAATAAGTTCCCTTTCACTCGACAGCACATACATGCTTTTCTGTCAAAGAGAACAAAATAAATTTCCCGGGGAGCTATTGCATCAGGACTCAAAAGACTACTGAAAAGAGAATTTTTCAACATTGCTTCAAACAAGGAGATTTTAGACCACAAGCCTGAGAAATATTGAAGAATTTTGCCTTAACCTTTGCTGTGATACAAATGTTACTTCTTGAAGAGATATAAAATGAGTGACTGGGGGGTTTGTTTGGTTTTAATATTACTGGCAATGACACATACATATTTTATTATTTCTAATCATTGTCTCTAAGAAGTATGTCCCTACTGTGTGTAATTTTTAGAGCTGGACAGAAACCAGATAGGGATATTCTTGTCAAACTTCCTCTTGCTCCATCCTACTCCACAAACTACAGAGCATTATTTTTAACACTGTGCAAATACTAAGTGCATGTGAAAATGCTCTCTCAGAAACACCATCTTGGCAAAATCTTATTTAGAAGTTATGACAGGAAAGTCCAATAAGTTTTCTTCACATGAAAATAGCAGGTTAAATCAAAATTACTCTTTAGTCCTATTCCCTTATTTTCTGTTTTATCCTCTTTTAAGTGTTATAATACCTTAAAAGGAACAAATCTTCTTGGTTAGCAATTTCAGTTTCCACCATTAGTTTCTACAGTGTTTTAAAATGAGTGTTTCTTAGTGTTTTAAAATGAGATCCCCTTCTGAAGTTTGATATGATGTAAGAAAGAATGAAGACTCAGAGGCTGAAATAGTCACTTGCCCTTATATTTCGGTTGAAATTTTTAGCTTAGGAACTAGCACAAGACTTATAACAGTCTTGATCATTCTTTATACTGGTACTCTTCATTTCCTTACTGCAGAAGAACCTTTTCTGAACTAATAGGTGGATATTTAGGGGGAACTCTTAACTACAAGGTAAACGAGAGGTCAGAGATGCATTTGTATAAAAATTCTTAATGCAATACAACACAAACAGTTATAAGTAGAAAAGGTTTAAATAAAATCTCAAGAAAAACATTTGGCAAACAAAAAACAACTGGACAAGAATTCAGAGATGCTGCAATTAGAAGCAATTATTATGATTGTATTATTAGAAGCAGAAAATTATGCAAAATAAAAAAAGCCTTTCAAAATTTTTGCATTGAAGGCATTTTGCATTGACGTTACAACTTAATTTTTAAGAATACATAGTCCTGCTTCAAAAAGACCAAATCTGTGCCGTACAGCAGTTCAAAAGCTATTATACAATCCTCCTTTACCTTGATCAATCCTTTCTTTCTGACACAAAACTGGGGCTGGAGGGACTTTGGATGACTGCTGCTTGTGGCAGTTTTAAGATTGCAATTTTTAACATCAAAGTTTAGAGCTTTCGTTTTATGAGAACAATATGGGCTCAGCCACCTGTGTAAGTCAGTGGGAAGGCAGCTGGGGACACTGAGCACAATGGCCAGAGAAGTGATTGCCCCGCTCTCCTGAGAGGGAGAGAAAGTTTCTCTTCTCTTAGAACATAAGGGAGGAGAGAGAAGGATCTGAATAGCAACCTGAGACACTGAGCAGCAGGAGAGGGAGATGGAATTAAACTCACACAGAATGTAGATTAGGTGAAAAAACTGTTAGGGAGACCAAAGGCAAAAGATGTATATTCTTGGGTGGGAAAGAGATTGCTTTTAGGGAAGAAGATAGTGTGTCTTGAGGCAGACTTTGGGGAGATGATTTAGGAGAAGTCAGGGAATGGGTAGCCCTGGGGTATGCAGAAGGCTCTGGGACAGCAGGGCCGGGAAATGTGGAGCCCAAAGGACAGGAACTTGCTAGTGCAGAGGTAACACTTCCAGCAAATTTCTCTGTTCACAAACTAAGGGCACTGACGCAAAAATGGCACACACTCCTAGTTTTTTCTGGAAGTTGTTTTGTTCTTTCTTCTATGGAATATTAACTTAGTAAGTTTTTGGTTTATACTGGCTTTTGGCCTTCTTCACAGCATGAATAGCCTAGTTCCAGATCTCAGCCACTGAAATTCTCAATGCCTTTTTCTCCTAATAAAAATATTTCCTCCTGTGCATGTAAAAGCATAGCCAAGTGGCCACTTAACTAATTCTGGGAAAAAAAAAAACCCAACCAAAACAGTACAAGCTTTCCCTAGCCCCTGACTGAAAGGAAAGATTGTTTTCCCAGCCTTTTAGCTCTTTTCTTAACCAGACTTAGTTTACAGTATATTTTTTGAGGCACTGACATCAGAACCAGAATTAATTTCCCCAAAAGACTGACATCATATGCAGTGATAATACCACATGCTGGCATCAGAGTGTGTTTCCTCAAAACCAATGCAATTATTCTGGGAAAAACCCCAAATGTGTAGAAGACATACATTTGTGCCTGCCTACAAGGTTTATCTGCCATGTATTATTGCTATTTCTCCCTGATTCTAAGTTACTGTGAGAACAGCTGTAAACAACTATGTTTACTCCAACCAATACACATCGGTGGAGATTTCAGAGGATATTTACCAAATATTTATTCTAGCCTGGACCTGTAAGATCTATGTTCAAAAGTTAGCCTCACTACTGTTCGAGCTGTTAATGGTGATACTTAAAGCTCTGAAAAGTTCTGATTACTATTTTTTTGTATTTACCATTCTAAACTCGTGTAATCTTGCTCTTGTCCACCACCACAATTACAGCCTGTAAGGGTATGCTTGTTAGCTGATTTAAATTTGAACACCTCATTCAAAAAGCAGCATCAAATGAAATCCCTGGCAAAACCCCCACTGACTTCACTGGGAATGAGACCAACTGGAAGAACAGGGCTCCCACGAGAGACATGAATCACTGTCATTCCCATCCTGCTGAGTTTGTGAGAATGAAGATGAGATACTATTTGAAGGCACTTCTACTTGTGTTTCATGTGACATGCCACTTCTTTTTTGTTTTGCAAAATCAAAGAAAAGTAAGAAAAGTTATTTTACTATCTGCAAGTAACAAACTGAAGAGGCTGGGTGACTCACTGGAGACAGCTTTGGGCCAGCTTGGCTTGCAGACTGCCAGTGTCATAGAAGGTTCACCCCATTCTCCCCTTCCTGCTGCACAGCCATTCCCAAAATAACGTGGCAGTGCTAAACATAGCCATGTCGTGCTCTTTTAATAAAAGACGATTCCTGCAGGGTGCACAAGCCACCACATTTGTCAAGATAAGCACATCAATATGAGATGTCATATTAGCCTAGACAAAGAGATTGAACAGATAGCTTTGTCAAACACCAAGCAGAGGGGCTTATACAAACTGACAAAGCAAGAAATTCACACGTTGAACCCACATTCCAATATTAACACATTCCATCCTCTTCTGCTGTAGAAAATTCTCAAACCACTGAGTTCCTGTAAGTGATATAATAAATTTATTCCTAATCTACAATAATAGTATTCCCATCAATTCAAACCTCTCTGTTGCACTTTTCAAAAACCCTGTAAGGGCTGTAAGTATGATTCAGGTTATTTATGGATCTATACACCTTAGTGAATAGGGACCCTCCAGAATGACATATGCACACAGTGTATAACTAACACAGAGAATTAACAAGCATAACTAATTGCCATGCAG
Source organism: Poecile atricapillus (assembly GCF_030490865.1). Lineage (NCBI taxonomy): Eukaryota > Metazoa > Chordata > Aves > Passeriformes > Paridae > Poecile > Poecile atricapillus. The sequence goes on along the minus strand of NC_081251.1, from coordinate 67,019,651 downwards.
TCAGGCCACCAATTATTCCTCAATCACTTTTCTGTTACTTCCAAGTAAGGAAGTTTACTCTTAATCCTAAGGCAATAGAAAAAGACATTGCAGCAGTGAGTCCCAAAGCCTCATCTATCTAAAATCTGTCATGACTTTAAACAAATTCTTCAATTCCATGTCAGAAATCAGGGACGCAGCTTCCCTATATATTATGGAATATGTGAGATATTCATATTCATATTCAAAACTAGAAACTTGGCTCACAAGATTCTTTGGTGAGAAATTACCTTGGTTTTTTTGTATTCCACATGCGTAGTTGTGTGTATGGGCTTCATCATCCTACATATGGCAGAGACAGAAGCTCTGGGGGTGGAGTTATCAACACAAATATTTTCCTTAAAATCCATTTACTTTTCAGAAAGACTTATGATCACCAAACTTAATTAAAACAAGGCAGGTTATCAGTGTGCAGGAGCAAAACTGGTAGACAGTCTTTTGTCACACAGCTGGTTGTGCCCCTGTTGAGGTGCAGTATTTACAAAAACCCCCACATTAGGTGGGAAAAATCAGTTCAGCTTTGCACTACAGAACTCTGATTGAATCAAGTCCTTCGGGGGAAGCAAAAAGCCCTCAAGGAACTAACAGAGTCTAGACATTTCTCTTTTGCCAGGAGCCTTTAAGTTTAGCTTTTCCTTCAAACGTAGAGCCTTGTGGAGGACGCACAAAGGATTCCCCTTGCAGGGCAGCTGCTCAGTCCTGCACAGCTTCTCTCCCAGCCCATGCCACGATCAGAGCTCAGAAATTACTCTTAACACAATTGTGGAAAGGAGGCAAGAAAGCTATGGAGTTGATACTATCCTCTCTCAGGACTCCACCTGTAATGTACCCTAATGAGATCTTCCCTCCCCTCTAAATTGAAAAATAATGAAACCCGTGAAGATTTGCATTCAACATTTCCAAAGGAGACTGAATATATTTAAAAATATTCAGGAACAATTCAAATGCAAATACAATATAGTACTGTATTGTTCATATTATGCAACGTTTTGCTTTGATGGGCTGATTGGAAGATCTTTTCCAGTTTGTTTTTTGTGAGTTTAATTAATCGGGACTTTGAAACAGCTGCCAAATATATGAGGCACTACATTTTCTTTAAAAGAAAACAGAGTTGTGAAGTCAAAGGCAAATTCAGTGGTATCTTATATAAAATACCTTTGCACTTTCTGAACATTGCCTGTAGCTTTGCTAATTTATTGCCATGAAAATATTGTTACTACTTAATGCACTAGTACTTCTGTCAATAGGCAGCTTTCCCCAAGGCATATTTGAGAACGCTCTGCTAATCAGAGTTGATGCAGCTATTCTAAAGCAGCCAGGTCTTTAGAAAAAGGTTCATGTTTAATTCCAGTATAGGTGAGTGCTGCCATTTCTTCAAAGCACAATATTTTTAATTTGCTGAATTCACTTCTGTAGATATCTAAAGTGCTGATTACATTATCCAGTCCCAGCTTCAACCAGTGTATTTCAAAGCAGTATTGCTGGCATCTTTACCTCCTAACACTTAACTTATGTGAAATATTCCTCATTTTGTAGTGGCAAGGATTAAACAAAGACTTAATCAGAACCACAAATCTGTGCTATATTATCACCACATAACTTAAAAAGAATCTGTTTGGGTGTTTAAGCAGATACTTGGATCTGACATTTTACTTTTCTGCATCTGCTTGAACTCTTGAGATTATGATCTCATGCATCTGAATTTTTAGTGTTTGTTTTCCAGGCCTGCTGATAATCATGAAGGGCACAGTGAGTGACAATGAGGTCACGTACATGTACATATGTCACACTACAGTTTTATTCTCTCTCATAAATATTGAAATCTCCATGACTATAACTTTTTTGAGGCTAAGCAAATCATCTTAATTGGTGTGGGAGATTTAATGCATGTATGTTTTGAAGGTACTTGCAATTCTCTGCAGATGAAAAATTGAATAAAGTTCTTCAAGAAACAGGTCAGGCCATTTATTTCAATTAGAAATAATAATGAAATTCCAGTAAACTATTAAATGTCACTTAATCTATATTCAAGATAAATAGAGTACTAAATTTCTCTTGGCATGTTCCACAACAAGGTACCCTACTTGTCTTTATATTGACAAAATTGAATGCTTCTCTGCTCTCTCTTCCACAGTGACATTTAGTGGCTTTACTCCTGCTCAAACCCAGCATGGACATTACCCATTTTGGAATAAGCCCATCAAAGAAAGAAGTGTTTTTGTATGGAGTTAATGGCTATACTTCTTCTATATTTCTTTCATTGCCATCAGTTCATTCCCCAAAACTTATTTCTACAGGGCAAAAGATTGTTAGAAATCTTTCTACACTGGGCATAATTCACTTCCTAATTAACAACAGATTTATAACCATCAAAGATAAATTTTTTGAGCAGCTAGATGTCTCAAGATGACAAGATATTTTACTTGACCATGAACTCTTGTTTGAAGGGCACTAAATCCCATCACCTCCACAAGAAGTTTCTTAGACATGTGAGACTCCTAAGGCTACCAGCCAGCAACAGCAAGTTTGGTATACAAACTAAAACATAAGGCTTTGAGTACTATAGAACATTACCAACATGGAACAAAATCTGACTCCTGTAGAGTTCTCCTCAGTTACAGTCACTTTCCCTGGTTTATCTGAAATACACCTAGGATGCAATATAAGGAGGTGAGGCCTCATTCAAATAATTAAGATGGCTTATGATAATTCTCTGTGTCTGAAGTCACCCACACACATGGCTTCAATTCCAAGTCTGCATGTCTTTTAAGGGATATGTATTAAGCTCTGCTAAGTAACTGTTAGCCATTTCTGCTGATTATAATCAAACAAAGTTAAACTAAAATTTACCATAGCAATAGATTTCTATTCTGCCCACTCTGTTGTTCCACCTTTCATCTGAAACTACAGCAAAAAGGAAAGGCAGCAAAAGGATGCTTTAAACATCTCCACAGCCACATCCAATATTCATTTTTGATCTTTTGACATGTTTACAGCTCAGCCAGCTAGCAAAAGGCTCTGAAGAAGCCAGAGGAGCAACACTTCAAATTCTCAGCGATGTTTTAAAATAAAACATCAAATCTTGCTTGAGAACTTAATAACTGAATCCAAGAAGTACTCTTCAGGAAACAAGTGAAATGCATATACATATGTACACATACACACATAAACACACCAGCAGGTGCCTCCTTTCATAGATACTAATTTCTATGCATAGATATTAAGAGGAAAAGATGGCATTCTCCATGTAAGCCATGGAAAGCCGTGGAAGTGGAAGACTAGTGTGCAGCTCAGTGAAACCAGACATGAAAATAGATATCAAATAGGTAGGTCAGTGGTCTAGTGCCTCACTCCAGAATATCCACGTGACAAGGATGAGTGGTAAATGTATACAAAAAAACATGACATAAACTTCAAGTTGATTCTTTAATCCTGTATGCTGCAAAAGTTACATGCAGTTTCTTTTGACATGCAGAAGCCTGTATGATGTATATTTTATATTAAAACTCTAATGCTTAAATTATACCCACAATTTTCTAAAGTTTGACTTTGTTTTTTTTAGGTTTTGTTAGGTTGTTTTTTGTTTTTTTTAAGAGATACTGCTATAATATGGCTCTTTCCCAGATGCAAAAATACAGTATTTAATCTTTCTTGCTCTAAACAACATCCAATGAATAATGTACGGTGACATGATCTTTTGCTATTCACTTCAAGCCATTTTGGAGATAGATTGCTATGGTGGGTGGCATTCAGAATAATGCATGTTGAGCAACACACACTCAAATCTTGCCAGCTTTATGCTTTCTTACAACATTCTACAATGTGAAATGATTCACACTGAGAAGAAAGAAAGTTTTTTCTGTTATTGTAAAAAATGATGTTATATGCATTTATTATCCAAAATAAATACATTGACACCACAGCCTAAAATAAAACTAGGAAAGTAAACTTTGTTTCTCTTTGTATTTCAAAATATTACATTTAGATTTAAGCTGAGTGATGCTTTCTCTGTAAGGAAAGCTTGTCCTGACAGTTAAGCCACCATTATTATCAGACCCATCAAATTAAAATAAAGTGAGCTAAAGAGGAAATCAATGCCAAAGATTTGAATTGAATTGATGTCATATGCTGGCATCTTATAAATTTTACAATTCCCATGGAAGAGTATCATAGAATCATTTAAGTTGGAAAAGACCTTTAAGACCACTGAGTTCATTACGCAGCTCTGCCAAGTCCACCACTAAACCATGTCCCAAAGTGCCACTTCTACACAACTTTAAAATACCACCGAGAGAAGGCAGAGGATCCACTTGGAAAGACTGAATTCGTAACTAAGAACACACACAAAGTCCAAAGGAAGATGTGATATAGCTGTGGAGGTGGTAATGTGGTGAAGATACACTGACAAGCCAGAACTTCCATGGAATTTTTTTATATCAGACATGTAATGGTAATTTCAGTCTAATGAAGTGTTACTCCAAATGGTGAGCATGAAAAAAAATCTCCCCAAAACAATACAGTAACTTTTGGAAGATGCTGCACTTAGACTATATGTTCATGACTGTTAAATCCAACATCATTTCTCTTACCGCATCATCAGCCAGAAGTTCAGGAAAAGGGAACAAATAAATATCCCAAACTAGACAACTGTGTTGTATTTGAGAAGTGACTAGGGGCCTCTGTCACTGAGATGTTGAAAAATTAAAATACAGAAATTTGCAGTTTTATTATCTGCACCTTGACAATGTTATGCAAGTTGAATTTTACCCATTATCCTCACGCCCATGTCCCTGACAGCAGATAATACATTCTCAATTTTAATTCGTCACATTTCCGTAAACCCAGATTCACATCCTTCCCCATCACCTTGCTTCCGTACATTTCAGAGATAAAAGGTACCCACAAGTTGAAGGCCAACATCAACTGCTCAGTGTTTCTGAAAAATAGGACTTCAATTCATTGAAGAAAATACAGCAAACTTGGGTCATCAAACTACTCTGAAGCACTTCACTCTGAGCTCTGAAACGGACCCCCATGTATACCTTAGTTTCTTTCACAAATAATTTTCCACTGTATTAATAATTATATTCTATTGTTTTACTTATTCTGCATATTATATTTCCTGCAGGAAACCTACCAAATATTTCAGACAAAACAATTTCAAACTTTCAAAACTGTTGAATATTACATTGTAACCTTTTCAAAAGATAAGAACCAGGTAAACATGGAAGTTTCATCAGACTGGAACGGACTCTTCTGAGATGTACCCTTTCCTGGTCTCTCAGCAGACTGTGCATCCTGGAGATGGACTGACCTGTGCTGGAGCAGCAGATGAATAGTTTTGACATTCACCAGTTACTACCATCTTCCAGCAAATAAATCCAGGCAACAGTTAGATTCAGCTGCTGGAGTTCTTCCTCCAGCCAGATGACCACCTGCTTCAGGAGCCATTTCACCAACAGAAACACTACAACAGGACCACTAGCAAAAGATGAGTGAAGACATCCCTCTTCAACACAATGGAAAAGTTTCACAGAAAAGACAAACACCTGAATCATTAAGACCATCCTGTCAATTTCCACTTTCCCATCTCAAACTAAAGTGGACTGAAAGAACATGTTAATGAAAAAAAAAGGGAGGCAAAACCGAAACACAGCAAGCACCATGTCATACCACCAATGCCAAAAAGTGCTGATGGATCTGGCCTTTGTTGGCCCCACTACTCTTCACACCTTGCTGGTGCTCAGTCCCTGCCATATTCCCCTCTAGAATGCCACTGGCACAACTGGAGAAACTCAGCACCGCTGCATGGCAGAGGCAGGACCAGGCCCAGCCGGACCCCCATCTCCTGCCCAGCCGCCCCGCTACTCCTGCACACCCGACACCACGGCTCCTGCTGGGCTGGCGGCCGGCGGGACCCTCTTACCTTGTTGGAGTAGGGCGGTTTACTCAGGTTGATGCCGTCGCGGATGAGCTTGTCCCGGATCATGATCTTCAGCTTCAGCCTGGGGTACGCGACCAGCCCCCCGCCCCCGGCCGCCCCCCTCCGCCCGCCGGGCCGGGCCCTGGGGGCCGCCCCCCGCCGGGGCTCCTCCGGCCCCCCCGCCCGGCGGGGACAGCGCCCGGCGGGGGCGGGGGGCGGCGGCGGCGGCTCCAGGGTGAAATAGAGCCCCGCCGCCCTCTCGTCCGCCTCCTTCAGCCGCCTCACGGCTTCGTGGATTCGGCGCCGGTGGTGGGGCACGGCAACGCCGATGGCATCCAGGTCCGGGTCGCCGATCTGCTTGCAGACCTCCAGGTCGTCGTAGCCATTATCGACGAATGACTCCGCGTACTGAGGGAGCTGCAGGGTCTTCAGCCACTCGTAGACTATGTTGGTGCACATGCTGGCTCCAAAATAATAACGACTGCAACTTTCAGCACCCAAGCCAGCCTCCCCCTTTCCACTTTTCGCCAAAGGAAATAAAGCCACAAAAACTGCGATGCAAGTAAGAGGTCTCAAAATCAAGGTCAAGAAAACATCCACCAGGAAAAGAAAAAAAAAAAAAAATCCTTAAAGCAGATCAGTAGGGCACCGCAAGCACTGCTGAGCGAACCCCTCCTGCTTATTCCTCCTCTTGTACCAAGTACAGCTGCTTTCTGCCACCGGAGAAGAGAGGCTCAGACTAGAGAGAAGCAAAATATAAGGGTGCATCCCCTAAAATCCCAGGTCGCTGCTGCACAACATCCACCCACTTTCTCTGGAAGTAATTCGTAGTCGCTGTCTTTTTTTTGCTTTCTTCCTTTCAGTGTTAGTTTCTGTTTCTGCTTCTGTCTCACCTTCCTGCGCTCTGTCGTATGATGAATCTGTTTACTCTAAGTAGCTGCTTTGGTACACGATGGTGTCGGGGGAGAGCCGAGCGCAGGATCCCGCACCCTCACCCAGCGTGGGCAGGGGTGCCGGTGTGCAGTGCCTCCTCTCCCGTGCCTCTCCCAGCAGCGGGCGCACACGGCGGCTTTTGCTTTCCTTTTAAACGGCTCTTTTCGGATTAGGAGCAAAACAGAGGGAAGGGAAAAAAAAAAAAAAATTCCCACTCACTTTTCCGAGTTACTTTCCCAGTTTCCCTTCATCCCCGTAATGCTGGTTAAATGCGCTTCGCTGGCAGCGAGACCAGAAAATGCTTTCCAACCCCACTTTCCCCGCGCTGATGCTGGCGGTGCCCTCCTGCCCCAGCGGGGCACGCAGCCCTACGCCCGGCCCGCACAACTTTCCCCGCGTTCCCCTATCTCCGCTGGCGCTCCCGCCGCTGCCCGCAGCCGCCGTGGGGAGGAGGGGGCGGCGGCGGGGCCGTGCGGGCGGCCGGCGCTTCGTGCATCCTCCGGCGGCGGCGGATGAGCCGATCTGCGGCAGGTCACCGGCGCTGCCCCCGCCTTCCCCGGATGCCGGCGGAGCTCTCCCTTCCCGGCCACCGATACCCGGAGCGGTGCTCCCCGCCCGGGTCCTCCCTCTCCTCTACCCCGGAGGCGCCTGATGCGCCGCCCGCGTATCTCCTCCGGCTCCTCCCGGTGCGGCTTCTCCCCGCTCCTCCTCCGCGCCCGCCACCCCGCTGCCAGTCCCCTGCCCGGCTCTCCCCCGGGCCTTTCCAACTTTCCCTGCCGGCCGCCCGCGGTCTCTGCCGCCGCCCGCCCGCCTGTCCAGCCCGACCCGCCGGCGGCGAGGGGAGGGGGCGTGCAGCTGGCCCGGGGGCAAGGCAGCCTGGCCGGACAGCGGCTCGGGGCTGCCACCGCTCCGCGGCCTCTCCGCGGGCTCTCCACCGGGCTCCCCACCGGGCTTGCCCGTCCCCGTTTTCGCCGCGGCAAGGGAACGCCGAGGGGGCACGGCCTGGGGAGCTGTCCCCCAGCGCCCTCGGGACAGCCGGACCGACGGCGGCGGCGACTGCGCCGGTGGGCAGCGAGCCCTTGGCGGTGTAAAGGGGACCCTTGGCGGGTCGGAGGGGAGCAGGCCGGCGCTGCCCCGGGAGGCGGCGCTGCCCCGGGAGGCGGCGCGGGCAGGCGGGAGGCGCCGGCCCCGCTCCCCCGCCGGGCCGCTGGGGCCGCCCGGGGCTGCTGAGGCGCCGCGCGCCGCCCGCCAAGGCCGGGCTCGCAGCGCCCCCGCCGGGCCACCGAGGGAAGCGCCGCCAACCCGGCCCCGCCGCCGCCCCCGCTCCCCTCGCCCGCCCCACGGGCTGAGGGGACCCCCTGACATTCTCATTTTAAACTGCTGCGAACTTGTTCTCCTGCGGAGATCCCTCCCCACGCGGGCTGGGGGGAGCTGGGGACAGCACAGGGGTGCCGGAGGCACCTTTACACGCTCCTTTTTGTAACGTGGCGCGGGGCTTTACTCGTAATGGGTTTCCTGGAGGACTTTCTTGAGCAGTTAGGCGCACATTTGTCCTCAGGCTTCATGGAGGTCGCCACAGGATTGCGCAGCACAGCGGCGTTGTCACAGAAAGCATTGCACTGCAAGGTGTTACGGAAAGGTTAGCTACTTACCTGTGGTTAAAATGCAGCCTCTGGGTATGAAGCCTAGGAATCACAGGTTCGTCCGCTAAAGAGGGAGAAAGGGAGGAAGAGCATTTGACTCCTTTTAAAATCTCCTTCCATCCTTTTCTTCTTTTTTTTTTTTTTTTTATTCCTTAATCTTATTTTCCTTCCAGACCACATGATATGTCAAACTCTCTTCACAGCCCAGAGACAGATTGAAGCAGCAATTATCTTCTCTTCACAGACCTGGTGAAAGACTGACAGCACCGGAAAAATTAGCAAGGAGGTTCTGTGATCTGGAGCTGGAACTGATGGTATGAGAGGCAGGAAAAACTGACTGGTGCAGGCCCTATTCATCAGTCTTATTGACAATAAATACTGAATAATATAATTTTTATGTGTGCATTTTTGTCTTGAAAAGCTTTTAAGATATTGCAAATGTTATGATTCGGATGTGCTTGGTGAAAGGGTAAGGCCCTTCTGATGGGACAGCAGAAGTGGTGCACTTCCATGGGACTGTGGAGGATGGCAAGGTACAACATTGTGAAACTATGTGGTTGTTTGGCACTGATTTTGGTTTCACAAAATTAAGTCACCTGTCAGCAAATATCGTAAATTTTCATGTGACTTTGAAATACAAAAATAAACGACAATAAAAATAATCATTGATGCTCCCAATGCCATGGTGGAATACATACTCAGGGAGTTCCTAGACAGCACAAAATGGGGGAGGGTAGTCAATATGTTGGGAAGGTAATACAGTAGTAAAGAAGGAAGAAAGTCAAAAAGTGTCAGAGCAGAAAATGGAGGCATGTTTTGATTGGTAGCATCAAACTCAGTTTGAAAAACTCCTCTATGTGCTTTTTATTAAGTGCAGTGATATTATTCAGGAACACTTAGAGTTGTTTATTTGTTTCTACCTTCAAGATTTATTTGATTTTTGACACATTAAAGAAGGAGTATGGGAATTTGCTCTGGATACCTGAATACTGTTCAGTGTTTTGAATCATGCACTCACATATTTGATGGCTGAAAAAAAAAAACTAGACAAGAGCACAAACACTTAAAACTGAGTATTCCCATAATGGATGAATGTGAGGAAGACTCTGAAATGAATACAATTCCATCAAGATATTTGTGGAGGTGTTCAAGTAGAACAGGAAAGTCAGATTTACACACAGACTGAGTACCCCATCATTATGTTGCAAAGAATCATGTGTAATAAACGAGTGGAAGCTAATATTTCTGTGGATTTTTTAAAGGGACAGAACCAGACTCACAAATATTTTTCTAGGGTTTCCACTAGGGCACAAGGTGAATAATTCACTAAAACTACTCATACACAATGGCAAATGTTTGCAGAACCGGGCTATTAGTTCAGGCAAATAGAGCTGTTTATACTTGTGTGTAAAATGTTGCAATTGTTTGACTGTACATGGCATACATTGGCAAAGAGTCCAGTGGGGAATAACAATGATTGAGAGAAGGTTTGAATGTATCTAATGTGTTACCCAAACTGTTAATCCTAAAAAACATATGGCAACATAACTCGGTATCTAAAGATTTTCCCATGTAAGCTCTGCAGAGAAATAAACTCAGAACTTTGAGAACTGGAATACATCATGTCAATTCCCACAGCTAACTCAATTCCCATTACTAACTGTAATGGAAAGTAATATCTGTTAAGTATTCTGGAGACTGACTTTTCCTCATTAAAAAATCAGATGACCATTATTTAAAGTACTCTTTCATAGAAGATTAGGAAAATTTAGATTGGAAAGGACCCCTGGAAGTCACCCAGTCCCATACTCTACTCAAAGACCTAATTGCAAACTCCGATCAGGTTGCAGACGGGTTTGGCCTGTTGACTTCTGAAAATCCGCAGGGATGGAGGTTCCCCAGGAGGTTCTTTCTGGGTGGTCTCTTCCAGCACTGACCTACTCTCACCACGAAGAATTTCTTCCTCTTGTCTGGTCAAAGCAATTGTGACCTTTGTCTCATGTCCTTTTGCTGAGCACTCCTATGAATGGTTTGGCTCTGTCTTCTCCATGGCTTTCCCCACAGGCAATGAAAGACTGCAGTATGGTTCCCTTTGCCTTTTCATCTGCAAGATAAACAAACCAAGTTCTCCTAGCCTCTTCTCATATTTTGTCAGCAGACAAAAACTTGAAAACATGATGTTTGTGAGGTAAGTAAAAGTTTTAGCACAGAAAAGACAAACAAAAAAAGGAGATTGATGAGAACATAGCAATCAGGAATTTATATTAAATTTAAATGTAAAAATAGAACTGTTTACAAAACAGATATATCACTTCAAATTTTATATAAATAAAACAATGTTTTAATTATAAAGAAAACTTTAAAATATACAAAAACACGACCCCGCTCTGAATTTACTCACTATGTTTATAATAACTTAATGCTCACTGGGACTATACAACACGGAATGTGAAGGGATTTGCTGATGAAATACCCTTTTTTTCTGTTGTTGTGAACATAAAATTCATTTGGATTTGAGAGTGCATTTGAAACAGAACTGCTAGTTTATTTACTGTGAGTCTCCTTTCCCATAAAAGTTTACAGGCATTCATTCCAGTTCTCTTTTTAATGAGATAGATAAAGCAACTGAATAGAAATGGGAATAAACATCCAAATCAAAGCTACTGTTTTCATCAGAAGAAGTTGTTACAAGAATTCAATCTAAAAATTACCCCTTTTTTCCTTAGTAACAGAAAGAAAAAGTATAAGAGCCCAACTTCTTCCACAGACTAGCAAATTCTCCATTAACCAGTCAACTTTGAACACTTTAATTTTGATGTCACTGTCTATGAGAAGGTAAATGGACTTGTAAAAGTTTTTTACCTTCTTGGCCTTTTGTAACAAAGACTCTATCCTGAAAGAAAACAAAATTACCCTAAACCAAAACATAAATTCTGTCACTATTTTACCAGCTGCTGACAGACACCTATTTTCATAATAATTCACGGTGGGTTTGTCTTTACAAACATAAACCACTGACCTACTGTCATTGCTATTAGCTTTGAGCCAGAAGGTAGTGCTGAAATGGTGTGTGCATGGTTGAATTTTATGCAAAATCAAAACATTTTGCTTCACACTGAATGCTCTTTAAGTGAACTATTCATTGTAGATAAATATAAGAAGAAATCCTAAATTATTACAAATAGTTACCTTCTTACTACTCCATAAGTTGTGGAAATCCCTACAAATACCAGCTGAATATCAGCACAGTGGATAGAAAACTAATTTACACCCTCACAATTTACAGTCTAGTGATCCAATTCATGTGATATTGTCCAGAAATCAAAATGAAGAAAAAGCTTAAAGCTTTTCTCTCTTGGTCATTTATTTCTGTTTCCTTTTTTCAATGAAGTTCCACTTACTCATCTTCATCAAGAAGAGCTTCTTCATAAGACACATGCATGAATCATGAAACAACAATCTTTATGAGGCTTTTAAGTTGGATTTTTTTTTCCAGTGAGAAATTTAATTTAAAGCATTAGCTAAGGCTTAACAAAATTGAACTCACAGTCAGTATAGTCACATGCCTTAAACAAATACGTTGTGAAAATCCACAAACATCAAGCACCAGGTTTCCAGGAAACCAAAGAGAAGAAAAGGATTTAATAAAATGGGAAGAAATGAATCCATCATTTCTAATTAGCCTGTGCAACTTTGCACTAATACTTGATGCACTAGCTGTGATTGACAGCTGTAATTCCTGTGGAAGAGAAAGCATATTCCAGGAAAGGCGAGAACCCTTCAACCTTCCAGAAAATATCCTCTCCCTTCCAAAAGGGTCCTCTGGTGTCCTAAGATCTCAGGGTAGTATCCTGGCCCTGGTGGATACCAGGGAAAAACCCCTGCCATTCAGTTCAGACCAGCTGAGTCTTCTGTGTGCTCCCAGAGCAGCATCCCCCATTCATCCTACAGAGCTTCCTATGCTCTGTAGCTGCCCTATGGCAAACAAGTACTAGTTTCTGCCTAGTTTGATTTTACTCTGGCTCTCTTCAGCAATTTATATGCAAATCTTCCCATATTTAGGGGAAGATAGAAAAAAATGAGATTTTCAAAATTGCTCAAAACCCAGACTCTATTAAGTAGATATGCATTACAACGGTGTTCTTAAACTTTTTTCTGTTATGTACTTAGCCAATAGTAGAGACTGGCTGTTCCTCTTACCTGCTGATGTGTTCAGGTTCCCTTATTCCATGGGCTCTTTCTCCAACTGCTCCATTCTTCCATCCTTTCTACACATCAATTATCCCAAGAAATTTTCTGCAGTTCTCTCTGCCTCATGTACTGTGTTATTTCACCATCTCTTATTTCCACAATTCCTCCTCTTTTCCTTTACAACATCCCTTCTGAATAGCTTTTTTGTTCACACTTCTCACTTTCAGTTTTCTGCTTCTCTTGCTGTCTCAAGACCTAATTCTTTCCCCCTACACCTCCAACAAAAATAGTTAAGTAGGAAAATTTCCTAGTAATGTTCTCCCCGTTCGTGTATTTATTTTTCACTTAGGCACGTGCTACCTAGACAAAATACCGAGCTAGAGGGGCTTCATATCTGATTCAGTGTGGCCATTACTAAGTATGGCTTTTGTGAAGGGTGAAAGCACCATCCTAGCTTTGCCTTTCTCTCTTGAGCTCAGCTACTGTAAATGTTATAAACATACAGAACTTCCTTCTGGCACTTCAAATACAAGGTCTTAAAGCAGGAGCCATGCAAGGTAGAAATCAACAAGAGCAAAGAGGCAAATACTTATTCTATTTCTTGAGGGTCATTGAACATAAAGTGCTTCCTCACAGGAAGAAGGTAAGATTATTATCCAGGTAGCTATCAGGTAAAAATTACTAGAGTGAAGCAGTACTGCAGGTTAGCAGTCAGGATTTATCCTCTTATGGATATCCTCCATCACAACAGCAGGACCATAAGTCCTGGAGGAAGAGAAGGAAGCAGCTGGCATGAAAACATGGGCCATGTATGTTAGACCATCTGAAACAGATAAGGATTTGGCTCCTGGCTTTGAAATAAAGAGTCCTGAGACTGCTGAGACTCCACCAAAAAATTAGAAAGTCTATGCTATGCCATTTCAAAACAAAGACAGTATAAAGTGTTTGGATTTATGCAAAAGCTTTTCTCCAAATAATCAATGTTTGAAAGAATCAAATATTTCCCTAATTCCCCCCAGATATCCCCATCCTGGATGAGTAATGAGAAATTAATCATCCTGTCAAAATAAATGCTGTGAGACCTTTTAGTGACGCTCACCCCTCTCTACATAATAGATTTTTGTCAGTCATTCAACTAGGTGTCCCAAAAGACAGTGCTGCATCTCAGCTCCTGCCTTTTGTATGGTCTTTTTTTTCCTGTCTGGGACTAATTCCGACATTCCTTGATATGTCAGGAGTCGATCATACATCACAAAAGCCCAGCCCATCACACCCCCCTTGCTTCCACTAACTGCCACAGCAGCAGCTCTTCATTAAGTCAGTGTTGATTCCAGCCTTCCTGCAACTGATACCCAGGATCTTCCTGACACAAGCAGACACAGCTGCTGCATCTGTGGGGTTTTAACTGCTTAGATGGATAAATACAAGGCTAGCAGAATATATTAAGGTCAGGGAATTACCAAACAAGAGTTCTCACAGTCATAGGAGTTAATTTACACCACACATATTTCTGCTAAAGTTGATAAAACAGTATAATTAGAAATGTGAGTAAGAAAAACAAAGAAGTAACTTGGGTTTTCTGTTCCTCTGAGTCATGACAGCTAAAAGAACCTGGAGTTTTTCTGTAATACAAAATCAAGATGATGGGTTTTATCTCCAGAGAACACATCCATTTTATATTTTTGATGTCTTGGATTTTAATTCTTTTTTCAACAGACAGTAACTCAACAGAAGTTTTTTAATCTTTGTATTACTGGGTCTTCATTTCTCGATAGCATGTATGCAGTTTCCATTAATGTACAAACACTTTCATTAGAGTGAATCAACATCTATCTTTAATTACAGTTTCTATTTGAAATGAATCTGGGAAGACTGCTAAGGGGTAGAGACCTTGGCTGTAGAAAGAAGGATGGATCTGCCAGTTAACCACTGGACCTCTGGTGGGAGAAGAGAAAAACAAGTTATACAGCAAATAACTTAAAAATTTTAAAAATACCATATGTGCAAACCACTGATGCTTTTTAACCCTGTAAGTGTTGGTAGGGGGATGGAGAATGTTTTCTTTCCTTCCAGGCACCTGCAGACTTTCACATCTCACCCACTTCAACCGAGTATGCAATATAGGAGTGTTGTACAAGTGGAAAGGGGCTGCACATGTGAACTGATCCAAGCTGTGACACCAACTCTAATCTAGACATGGGTCAAACCAAACCCAGAAACAGCCTTATTGACAACACCTTGGCATTTGTCAGGATCCTGATTCTTGTTGTCATTTCAGGTTGTGACATTCAGAAGACACAGTTTTAAGTCTATAGCTCTGGTTTTGAAGTTGGTGGACCAGGGACATTTCTGCGCTCCCAGATTCTGTGCAAGTAAATTCTCCACCTGTGTCACAGCCTCTTACCAGAGTAGAATTTGGGGATCCAGTTAGTTATCTTAGTAACTCTTATGGTAAGAACAGCAGTCACACAGCCTGGAAAACAGCTATTGCTGATGCCAACCAAAACCGCAGTTCAGAGGTTTGAGAGAACAGGTGTCCAAAGTATGTCACGAAGCACATCACCTTTGCATCTAACAAGCCTCTGCAAGCCTGCTAATGATTTGAGACAGGTCAAATCATGTCCTCAAAGTTCAAGACTCTGATTTGGAATTAAGAGTCAGGGTTTGATCTAAAGCTAACATAATTAGCTTATGAATTAGCTTATTATGAATTAATCAAATATTAGGGCAATTCCTCTTTCATTCCAGCCTGGTTGAAGACCAGATAGAAGATTAACACATCTTTGTCCCTGACCAGTCTTAGCCTTAAAAAACTATCATTGATTCAGGCTGGTTAGCTGAAGTGTCAGAAGTATCCTGAGGAGATGTGCTGTAATGAATAATTTTTCCTTTTTCCAGAAAATATAAAAAGCCAATCCTCTTTCTTAGGATGCCAGTCAATAGGGTTATGAGCCAATCTGTAGCCTACCTTTCTATTAGCAGTAAGATACCATTGTAGACATTCCATGTCTTTTTGCAATAAAAGCTCACCTCTCTTAGAACCACAAAAATCAAACCAAAGGAAGCTTCATCAGCTCCAGCCCAGGCAAAATGCCCTACCTTCAGTGAAGTTCATGGGTTTTGTGTTACAAGCTTTCAACAAAATCCCATTTCACACAAATGATCTCTTTTACTTTCAGAAAAAGACAGTCCTCTTTGGATGTTTTCAATCTTTTGAAATCAACGTTTTAAACTCTAAAGTCCCTATTTCATGGATATTTTCTCCCTTAGTCACTGCTATGCTGAGCTACCCACCACCTGTCTACTGTGATTGTAGGAGGGATCATCAGAAGTGGCACATTTTTGAAGTAAGACCAAGAGAGAGGCTAAAGACTTTTGTGAATTAGATAAGGAATACAAAATGGAAGATCGTATCAATGAGATCAAAGAAAACTGTAGAAGTGGGACATACATGTCTCTGAGTTCTGCCTAGTAATTCAACTTTAACACTCATGAATATAAATTGTAATACATAATTAATTTAATTTTAAAAACTTGAGTAAAATTTTGAGGGCACTTTGTACAAAGCATGTAGATGCATCTTTGCTATGCTAGAGGACTTCATTGAACTTCCAGAATAAACTAAATCTGAATACTGGGTTACTCCTAAGTGAGGTGTACAGCTTGGAATAGTGTTTATGGATGCCAGACCAATGATGTAGGGAGCTTTCAGAGCTCCAAAAAGTAAAGATAGAACACCATATCTTCATTTTTCCCCTGCCTGAAGTACAAATAAAAAAAAGTGTCCTCTTACAACGCAAACTGAAAACATTCAAACATTCAATGCCTCTCTTTTAGTATTTCCTAATCTGACCTATGTTCCAGCAGTCTCTGCAATTCCCCTGAGGTATAACACCTCTAAAACACTGCTGCAGTCATCAGTCAAAGACGTGGCCTCTAAAGTGCTAATTCTGATGGCTGTTTAAAGATATATTTCTCCATTGACATATCACAGCTGCTTCTCACACGTGCTGCTTTATATACTAAAATAAATATAAAGAAGGAAATTTTATTTTATTTACCTGCCTTCCCCTGAAGGAGTGGCAGACACCCCATACTCATGGCATCGCACATCCATTGCAAATCACCATGCAGAGATAGCAGCTATATATTTGGTCCCTCCCTATCTGAATTTAATGTAATTATATTAAAATTTTGCTGTAGCAAGATCTTTTTACAGGAAAAACAAACAAAAAAATGAACACATTGAGTAGGAATATGTGCTATTTTTTGTCAGTGCACAGCTCAACTTAATTTTGAAGATTTTAATTTCATGAGGAAGAATGTTAAAACTTCCTCATTTCATCAGATTTTTACTGCTAGAATAAACAAGAAAGAGAGAGGTCTTGCAGCAATCATTCTTGGTAGTAGTGCACTGTAAAAATGATAATAATATTTAGAAATTGGTAATACCAATATAATTTTTATACTTTACAATAGGAACAACACAAATGCATCAGCCTCTGTTAATAGCAATGCTAGTGAACCAAAGCAAGTGACTGAAGTGTAGCATTCTGAAGATCACTAAAGTGAGTTAAGCATTACAAATCTAATTCTGTTTTGCTTCTGTTATTTTCTCTATCAAATATATTTTTTCAAGTTTTTAAGGGGGCAGCCCATCAGTTTATTATTTTTATTTTATTTTCCTTTTTAGTTGCACAACTGGCTCTTGCAGATTGCGTTGCCTAACCAATGCTGTCAGCAAATTATCTCAAGTACATCTTGAACAGTTCTGCATATTTCAGCACAAGTTTTCTTTGAAAAGATGACTTACGTAGATCCATCTGCAAGAAAAAACTCATTTGGTGAGTTTGACTTCAACAGACCCTTAAATATCTTGCAAAATAGAGGCAGACTCTGAACCTGAAGTAATTTCCTTTTCGAATGCTGCTAGATGATTGTTATTGAGGAGAGAAGGAAGGAGGGGTAAAGCATGCCCGGAAAACACTACCCTGTACTGCTTTGAGAAGAATTGTTCATTCACTTCAGCAGATATTTTTCTCCAAGTATTCCAGAGATCATACAGATTTAAAGCACTTTCATATCAAGTTTTTGTCTCTGTTTAGCCATCTCCATTTTTTCAATGTAACACTCGGACCACTGCAGAGACCACAAATAATTATTTGTAGTTTTGAGCAGTTGAAAAATTACTTGAGATTTAATATCTTCAGTGAAGTGCTTAGTATTAGTTGCCTCTGTAGCAACCATTGTATTTTCAATCCAGAATATTCAGAGATCATGAACTATGTCTGGTATTTAATGCCATTCATATGATTTTCCATGACAGCTGTTTTTTTGCAGGGGCAGCTTAAAGTGTGGAGGAGTTCCTTTTCTTTCCGTTTTTTTCTTAAAGAAAGAGAAGACTTTCACAAAATCACTTGCTGTGGTGATTTGGAGTTTCAGTAAGTTTTAGTAAACTTTGCACTGCCAGCAGTGCAGGTGGCATCTCAGCAAAGCAGAGTAGAGAGGCAGAATCACCTCAACCTCTTGAAGCAGCCCAGGATACAGTTAACATTCTATTTATTTTTGTAGTCACTGCAAACAGTAAGATATGACTATATTACCCATTGCTTCTGACTTCAATGCATCCCATGTGAATGCCAGAATAAATACCCAGAGATCCCAAATAACTGCAGGAGTGAGACTCTGGTGGATCCTGCCCATGGTTGTGGCAGGCTGTGCTAAGCCAATGTCATTGTGTGGCTTCACCCCACTTTTGGCTCGACCCCATGAGTGCTCAGCACAGACAAGTGGCTCTGTGTAGCTGTTCCTGGGAAAGGATAGAAGTAAGCATTACTGCTTCCCTGCCTTTCCTCCACACAAACAGCCTGACACTCAGCTGAGTAGCAGGGACTTGTCATGCCTGCCTTCATCAATAACAAAATTAAAATCTTGATTGCCATTAAAAAAGCTTTTTTTGCATTTTTGCTAGGCTGTAACAAGCATTTCAACTGTTCATTTGTGTTAATGTTGCAAGATAGGGTGTAACCTGTAGACTAACTAATTAAATGCTCTTTGATTTTGAGTGAAGTGTTTGGTACAGTCTAGACAACAGAGTCTAATTAGCGCTGGATGTTTAATGGAACTAAAGACCCGTGAAAAGCAAAAGGTGCTGAAATAAAAAGTCAGTGAGAGAGATGTGAAGATAAATGAGAGTGAAACAAGGGAAACAAAATAACTCTTTGCTGTGCTAGAAATACCATTCCATCAGAAAAAGACCCTCTATATTAATTATGAAAATTTGAAAAATCCAATCAACTCCAATGTCCAGCTGTTTAGGGTAATATAATGGAAAGCTGTCCAAAACACATTATGTCAGCAAGCAACAAATTAAGGCATTTTGCACTATCTCACTGCATTTCATTTCTTCCAGGCAACAAATTCACCCCAGTATTTTTACAATAGAATAAAAACTCTGTGTGTATTGCTTTGTGAGCTGATTCACAGCCTCTCAGCAGGAAATTGAATGTTTGCCTTAACAGCACCTTCCCCTGTCTGTAAATGTAGTCAATTTGTGGTTTACCTCAGATGAGAAAAATGTGGATGTAATTTTCAATTAGTATGTAGTTAAGTCCATAAATAATTTTTTTCAAAATTAAAAACAAACAAACAAAAAACAACAAAACCCAAGCAAATAGAAAAAACAAAACAAACAAACAAAAAACAACAACAACAAAATACCCCAAACCAACCCTTAATAGACAGGTCAACTTTAAACCAAAAAACTTTTATTCAATGCATGTGTTCTCTCTAGGCAGGGATTAAGCTGAATGGTTTAGGAATAACAAAGCTAGATTGCCTGCACCAGCTCTGCACTAATTCCCTGGTACTATCATGTGCTGAAGAGCTGGGAGTAAGCTGGACCAAATCAATGCCAAAAGCTATGGCCCACTTAGATCTTCAGCACCTCTAATTCCCAGCAACCACCTTGTCTTGCAAAGGAGAATTAGTTTTAGGTTTAGGTTTGGTTGCACACTTGGTTTTCTCCTGTTTCCTTTTAGGGCTTTTCAGTGTATTTTCAGTTTATTTATTCTGAAGGAAAGCAAGTGAACAAAGGAGTCAGGAAGCCAGTAATATATATACTACTAACACTGGCTCCTGAATAGGATGATTTAGAAAAAAAAGCCAAACTGAAAAACACCAGCAAAACACAAACAAACTAAAAGTAAACAGACACCCACAGCAATTGCAGTACAAAACCTGATCCCTTAATCTTGCAGCAGCACATCAGTAAATTTATAATCCAGCCTTTGCTTTCTAAGAAATAACATTTGCCTAATGATGCACAGCATCCCTGCCTGGAAGATGCAGCAGGGCAAGGGCAAAGCTTCCTGAGGAGGGATGTGTGCCCTGCTCTCTGTGGCAGACTGCTGGGGAGCAGAGCTGTGCTATGGGTCACTGCAATGCAGAAGTGGCACCTGGCCCCTGTCAGACACGAAGAATAAGAGCTTGAGCAGCTCAGACTTTGTTAAGCTGTCGTGAGGCAGGAATAAAAATTCCAGCGGTTCTGGAAACCCCTCCTGCCTCTGAACTCCGAGGCTTTTTTCCTCACATCTCACTGCCCAGATACAGTGTCAGACAATGTCAGCCTTCTACATAAAGCCACTGGTACCCTCTTCCATCTCTTCAAAATACAGAAACCAGGATAATGTATTCCTGAGCTGGGCTCCTGTGCAGCAGTCAGACATGCTCCCTGGGAGAGGCCCCAGTAACTCATAGCCTGGATACACTTTGAAAAACTTGGTAGAGATTAGCAAATGCTTGGTGGGCATCACATTGCAGCCTTAGAGCACAGGTGCTGTTTTTCTTCTGGTCAAAAATAATTTATTTATTTTTTTAAAAAAAAGGTGTTCCAGAAATACATCAATGTATTTCATCTGCATATTGGAGTTCATCCCAGGGGACCAGAATCAGCCTAGTTCAAAGCAGCCTTCCTGAGTTGGGTGTAGCCTGAAAACCAGATATTTAACACTGAGTGTTTCTCACTACCAATATCTTTCTATTACTATTTTCCAGTGCAGCTGCAGCCACATTGCTCAGATGATGGGTTAAATGCTTTCACCTTCTCTACTTGTCAGTCCTGAAGCTACTGCTATTGCTGAGACAAGGAAAGAACTGACTCAGCAGTCACAGCAGCAGGATTTCATATAGATCAGCACAGCACACAAGGTGGCACCATATGTTCCTGCCCTTCAGCATCTAACAAATATCAATTAATTCCAGCAGGCATCAACACAGAAGCAAATACTAATTAGAGATTTGGAGAAAGTGGTGGTATTAGCAGTCTAATATTGGGGGAAATTCATGCTATGCTTAGAGGCATTTGAAGGAGGACAAACTGAAGGTCATTTGCATATTTGCATTTAAAAAGCTGTGATAGCAGTCAGCCACCCCCCAGTCCCCACAACATGCTAAACCAGAGTTAGCCTGGTCAGAGGAGATTTGGAAAACAGGCTCAGAAATTCATATTGGGTATGATGAATAACAGGCAATTCAATGAATAATCTTGTGTGAGTGGCTAAGAGGAAGAAAATACTGAGCTAAAAGAAGGATACCTTCACTCTGGAGTTTTGAGACTATCACAGAGCATCTTGGTGCTGCTTATCTATAACTAAGTAACAGGATAAGGAACAATTATTTCTTCAAAAGTACAAATTTATGTAATTTCAATTATTTTGGGGGATCTACCCCTGCTTATATACAATACATTTTACTCAAATTTACTTCAGTCTTTACAAGGCATTTACTCTCTATGACTGGGAAGCTTGCATGGTGACAAGGAAGAGGGGATTTAAGAGCTCTTATTGCATAGATAGTGACAAAGCAGAGATAGATCTTATTTTCCTTTTTTTTTTATGTGATATTTGTTGTATCTGCCAACAAAACCTGCTGTTTTCTTTAAAGTCTTTAAGCACATAAAGTACTGCAGCTTCATGACAGGAGTCTACTGCCAACAAGTGAGTGTAAGCTACAGGTGGAGGCTCTGTTTAAGTGAGCCCTAGCAGTGGATCAAAGTTCAGCCTTAGGAGTCTGCACACCCAAGATCTTTCAAAGATTCCAGTCCAGAAGATTAGAATATCAGCAGCAGTGACATAATCTTCAACCTGTGCCATTGATAAAAAGACCCAAAACAAAAAAAAACCCACCCAAACAAAAAAGAAACAGCAAAACCAGCAAAAATAATTAAACCCAACATAGATTTACAGGCAGATTTGTATTTTGAAAAGCAGCAAGAGGAAGCAGGGCCAGAGTGCCTAAAGACATGGTGTCGTGGTTTTAAAGCAGTAACTAAAAAAATTACTTATTTCTTGCTGTGAGATATGGATTAGAACAAGAGCAAAACAGGCTTAAAACTTAAAAGGAATAAAGAAAGTTTATTAACAAAACTCCAAGAATAAAAACACCAGAATTAACTTCCAGAATACTCTTTTATCCCCCACTACTTGACCATTCTTTTGTACACGTGACAACATA
This sequence comes from Poecile atricapillus, assembly GCF_030490865.1. Lineage (NCBI taxonomy): Eukaryota > Metazoa > Chordata > Aves > Passeriformes > Paridae > Poecile > Poecile atricapillus. Next base: position 66,997,409 of record NC_081251.1, on the reverse strand, counting down.
GAGACAGAAAAAACTTTAGAACTTTGGTGGTTAAAACAGTTCCAATTCCTGCTACAGTCTTTTCATCAGTCTTTGTAGAGAAACAGAAGTCTCTTTCTGCTAATCTATGGAGTTTCTCACAAGAAAACTATTTCTGTTATAGTTTCCTATTTCCCTGATGCCAACTGCCCAGAAATCCTGTCATCAGAGCTCACTCCTCTCATTTCACATCACTCTGAGGTGTGTATGGGCCATGAGTCTACGGATGTCATTTTAAGGATGAGTTATTCAAAGGCAAAAGTCCTCTTCATCTGTCTCTGTGGGCTTCCCTGGAAACAGTTTTCTCATTGGCTCTCAAGGCCTCAAATCTTCAACTATTACTCTATCTCACTCTGTTCCAGCACCTCACTGTATCACAATTACTCTATCTTTTGCTCAAAATTCAAACTTTGAACACTCCATTCCTCCCTATATACTCTGTCATGAATTAAAGGAGTTTTTTTTTCAAGACCTTATTGTCCATCTCCATAGCTTTAACAGAAAAATATTTCAGCTTATAAAGCATCTCCTTATCCTCTACCTTTTCTGAAGCTTCTTTTCTTTACTGTCTCTGATAGTTTATAAAGTCTCTTTACATGTTGATTACTCTCTTTTTCTCTCTCTGGATAAAAGGATTAATCTGCAAGTCTCATCTGGGTAATGAAAAGGTTAAAATCTTGCCCAGGCTTTGTAGATGCTTCTGTGATCTCTGCCAGAGCAGGAGCTGGAGCTGTCTTCGATAGAAGATTCCTCATGGCTGCTCTGGAGAGTGTGGTCCCTGTCTCAGCCCACCGCAGGTACAGAGCTTTTTTTTTGCCTTTCTTTACTTGGCAATCTGTGGTGAATTCAGTCACAGCAAAAAAAACTGCAGCCGAGCCAGGAACCAGCCAAGCCCCACAGGCCCCATCTCCCGGCCGGGAGCCGCTGGGCCCAGCCCAGCCCCTGCCCCATGGGGCCGCATGGCCTGGGCAGGGAATGGGAGGCCAGCCAGAGCTCTGTTACCTTTCACAGCCAGGAAAACAAAGAGAGCAAGAGTCCTCTGACTTTGTATCTTAAGGAGGTGTTCACAGGTTGACTTAACTTTTTAATCGTCAAAACTGCTGTCAGTTCTTAGAAATGACTGATAATTGGTCAGGAGGAAAGACTCCCATCAGCCACCAGCAGCTTCAACTTCCTTAGTTCCCAAAGCTATCTTGAAGGTAAAGCCACCCCATGACACATGGAAAAGTAGCTTTCATAACACCGACTTCAACTTAACGGAGCCATTGACTCTTGTGAAATCCCACCCCACCACCTACAACCTGTCAGATGATTTCTACTGCAATGTATGCTGGCAACCAGAACTGTTTGCACAGGAGAAAAAATAGAGTAGGGAATAATTATTGAGTTTCCAGGTGTATTTTCATAGAATTTAGAGGTTTTCTTTTCTTTCAGTGCCAGGGCAAATGAAGTCTCTGGAGATCAACATCCCAAGTATTTCTTTTGGAGCAGAGGAAAATCATACCATTGGTGGGTTTTCCTTGTCCATCAGCTGTTCTTTGTTTTCCAAGGTAAGTTAGTGCAGTCCTTTGTTTATCTGCTTTGTTTTGGTTTCAATCTTTCTTTCTCTATAGAAACCTTGTTAATGTTGGAGGTAAAATGACAAAGAGCTAGTTCAAGCTTAGAAGGTGAGAAATGTGGAAAACTTTACCCCAAGGCTGGTTTTCATGATTGATTAAGTAGAAACAACTGGAGCAACAAGACTACTGCAAGGTCTCTGTTCACATGGATTAGTGCTGAGAATGAAGAAGTTAGATGGATGGAGCTCAGAAAGGTAGAAAGTATCCTGGAACACTGCTCATGGAATTATTTGAAATTAAACTCCTCAAATGTGAATTAATATCCGATGTTGGGTTTTTCAGAAGTCCCAGCTGTTCCTTTATGAGGAGGAAGGCAAGAGGAGGGAGACTTCAGCATTGATGTTTGTGCTTAACTCACTGCAGCAATACCAGACCTCCAAAATGAAGTCACAGCCCCAAAGTATGGGGGCTTTTCACTGTCCATCAGTTCACATTCCTTTGAAGACTGTGAGTTGCACAAGGTCACTCAACTTCAAAAAGCATACAAAAAGCCCATTAAATGCTTACAAGAGAGAAACACTGAGATTTGTGAGAGAAGCTTTTGTACCAAGGACATTCACAAGAACAAGCCACCTTCTAATCTTGAAAAATTGAAAACCATGCAAGACATAATTTCAGGAGAGTTTAGTGGTAAAAACAAAAATGCAGTCAAAACAAATTGTCATTATACCCATAACTGACAACAGTTTCCAGTGCATTTTCTTCCTCTCTCCTTGCCTTTCTCAGCCAAGTGAAGAATTTACATATCAAATAATCTACCTTAAAGGTAGCTAAGGCCTGGTTTTGTCACCATCAGTAGTTTTTCTATTCACCCTAACAACCCCACACTGATTTTCTTCTAGCTCAGGTCTTTCCTTTAATCCAAGGACTTTAAAATTCCCTGCACTAAGTTTGCTGGACTTTTGAAAGAGCAGATAATAGGTAATTTACTGAGCACAGCCCTAAAATCTGAAAGAAAAGACAATACTCATAGGATGGCCAGAGCCTGCTTTACATTCCTAAGACCATTTTATTCATGACCCAAACCAAAGAAAAATATGAATCCCTATTGGAAGGTTAAGTGCATAGACTTGGAGAGATCTGAGAGGCTCTGTGTGTCATATGAAAAAACCAATAAACCCCAAAACTGGAAGACAGTAATGAATGCTACCCATGCAGTACAAAGCAGTAAGCACCCTTGCAGTCACACATTTTGGTATTCTAAACACCAAAAAAAAACTCCTCACTGGGTTTTTAAAAAAATCCTAGCCTCTAAATCTGGCCTTCAGGTATGTTTCATCCCTGGTGGAAGACAATAGAGAAGCCTGAGCTGTCAAAGGACTTTTAAACAATGAATGAAAAAAAAATTAATTTCTGTGGTTATCCTGCTCTCAGGAACATGAAATTTAATAGTAGAAAGTATATAGTTTTTTACTTTTTTTCTGAAAAAACTCAATTTGTGATAGAAACACTAAAATGCTTAATCCTAATAAGATATGACTCTATGATATTTGGTAAATATGTGATCTGGAAAGAAATTACATTAGTGCTTTACCTGTCCATCAAAATTCTTAAGATACTCTTCAGGCTTTGAAAGAGTCTCATGGGAGAGTTTGGTAGAAAGGAGGATGATGTTTTTGTGATCCAACTGACAGCTGGAAAGGCAGCAGCAATTTTCCTGTTGAATTCAGGCTGCTGTATGATAAACGCTGTTTTAAATTGAAGCCTTGATATATGAATGTAAATTGTTTGCAAAAAGAAAAGCATTGCTGACCAAAGGACACGTGCCAGGCAGCACAGGTTATCAAAGCACTATCATCCCAGTTCTTCTGTATTTAGCAATTCTGTATGTGACTACAAAGGAAAGGTTTGATTGATCTTATTTTGTGAACAAGTTGTAATTTGTATCTGTAGAGTCCAGTAGATTTTGGAATTGGGATCTGTAGCTGGATCAGCATAGTGGGTGCTCAGCTCTGTGCAGTGGCACTGAAGGGAGCGTTTGTGCTTTGTTTCCTCTCAGCTGGTTCAAGAGTTTGAGATTTGTAGCTCACTACAAAATGACACTGAGACGACCAAAACATTTGCCATATTCAGAAATAAATACACAGGCCAATTTTTGACCTCTTGTCTGGAGAAACAGGTAAATGAAACTTTTCCACGCTCTGTGTAGTTCTGGGAAGTGCTGGGATTTTAGTCACCTGTGTAAGGACCTCAATCAATAAATTGCAAGACAAAGGCAAAAAGGGAGGAAAAAACAAACAACCGTCTAGCACAGAAAGCTCTGCTGAGGCTGCAGTCAAAGTGCTTTTACAACATAAATAACAAAAGCAATTTTACAGCTTGGTGACTGAAGTGACATGGAGCAATTATTAAAGTAGACAAAAAGCAGATTTTTCCCATGGGGCTCAGCCTACACCCATCACTGGGGCTGTGCAAAGTTGTGGGGTGGAGGAGGGGACAGAGCACTTTATACCTGACAGCAGGTTCTGGTAAAAGGAGGGCTCCTGATCTTCAGAGTGAGCCTTAACCCCTCTTCGTGGTCTTTAAAGTTAGGGAACATTGAGGGAATTAGTGAAAAATCAAATAATTTGCTAAACCTTGCTTATTCAATTCAGCAAATGCTTATCAAGGATTGTTTATTTTCAGGCAGAAAATTATTGATTCAGTAAGATTAGCAGGGAATGGAAGTCAATGCCAGACTATGGAACTGGAGACAAAACCTGAATGGAGCAGGATCTGAAGAAGATCAGATAGGGTAGGAGGGTAGAGAGGGAGCAGATTGCCCAAGAAGAGAGGGCAAAGCCTAGCAAGGGTACAGATGCTGGGAAACTAGGGCCAGTCAGCAAAGCAGGGTTAACAGGATCCTATCTGGACCTTCTAGGCTTCTCCTAGCAGGAAGAGACGCGTGCATGGGTGAGGTGTGAGGTGCTGCAGGGCAAAAGGTGTGATGCAGGAAAGATGGGGACAGACTGCTCTGGCCGGGGTCTGCAGTCCCCAGCAGTCCTCAGAGGCCAGCCCAGGACACTGGGGTGGGCTGGGGAGCAGGGATGCACAATGGCTGAAAACCTGGTGTGTGGGAACAGGGACAAGGAAAAAAGGTCTGCTTTGCAACCAGAGCTGCTCCTACAACTCATATAAAGAAAAGCTATTTTATCCTAAGTGGTTTACATTTTTCACTTTTCAAGCTAGGAATCCAATCTATTCTGACCTGTTAGCCATGTTTCAGGTTAGCATAAAATGTACAAATCTTATATGCATAAATGATAAAGGACTAGCATAATTTAACATCTAAAATACAGCTTTCTATCACAGCTCTCTGTATTTCTGTTCAACATTTGAAAGGAAAAAAAATAAAAAATCACTTCTTAGTTTTAAGCTGGTTTGTTTACCCTCTAAAGATTTCCTTCCGAATAAACCATGATGACCCATCTGCCCACAGACCTCTGTAGGCTTAACTGGAATAGTTTTCCACCTGTCATTATGCCATCATTTACTAAAATTACTAGAAATTTTTTAAAACAGAGAAAAGGGAAACATTAATAGAAAACCACCAAGATCTTCTTCTGTATTAACAGATAGTGGGGAAAGTTTGATAGCGAATGGACAGCAGACACTGTTGCTCTATCAACATGGTGTTCAATTCCATGCAAACTCTTATATTGGCTCTATTTGTGAAGGTCCAAGCTACAGATGTATACTCCTAACAGCTGAATGAGTAATTTTAAGCAAAATAAATAGAACACAAGCTTGGGAATGGCAACCAGGTCATGGGAACAGAAATTGATCAGGAGGAAACCTGTCAGCCTGGCATGAAAGAGACTTCTTTGAAGGGTGTGACAAGAAGGATCATGGGTGAAGTAAATTATATCCAAGGCTGCCTGTCTCCATTTTGCAGAAATGTGAAGTAGCTTCACAGAAGGAAAGCAAATATGACCAGTATGACCACCACATTACTTTGAACACAAGTCCAAGGTAAAAAACCTCTCCTCATACAACCAACACATTCAGCTCTTGGCTAATGAATATGAAGTGCAAACCAGCTGTATGAGATCCCACATACCACTATGGGTTGACAAATTTTACTTACCCTGGGGGAAAATACTTTTTTCAGGGTTGGTCCTACCAGGGGTGTAAGCTCCAGCAGAGTACAGCATTTATAGCACCACACCACAGATATCTTGCTCTGAAATGCAGGGAAAGCATTAATTAAAACATAAAGTGCCTGTACACTCATTTTCCCAGGGTCACAAACAATTGCTTTGCTTGACATGATGACTTAATGTAGTGACTCAAATCCAGAGAAACAAAAGAATTGGAGGCTACAAAGCACTAATGTTGGAATTTGTTTTTGAAAAAAGTTCTGGCTTTGGTTTTGTTTAATTCATTGCCCTTTAAAAAAGTTTTCTTTGCTTATAATGACAGTAATTTACCACAACAGGGAGGAAATCCAGACAGATGTGGCATAGGCTGTGTTGTCCTTGACTGGTGGGGGAAGAGCTGCCATTGCCACCTCAGTGGGGTTCAGCCCTCCTGCCCTTCTCCCCTCAGCCTCACCAAACCATCTCCATCTACCATTTCAAATAGCAGCTGTGCTGGTGCTGCAGTTTAGGCTTGCAATTAAATTGCAGGCTGATGTATTTTGTGAAAAATGCCATGGGATTATGAATGGTCCCAAGCAATCAAAAGGGGACATCTCTAGCACAAGAGGGCTGCTACTGCTTGTTGGGGCATCAGGGAGATTGTTTAAGTACTTACCAGCTGTGATGCCACTTACCTGTTGTGATTCAATGAGGTCATCCCTCCACAGGCAGGAATCTTGGTGATATGTAGATACCCAAGCACATAGATAGGTACCTGAAAGCAATGTTAAACTCCCCAAGTTCAAAGCTTTCTTGGGAAAAATTTGGTACTTAAGTGCTTCTGGAAATTCCCAAAACAGCGAAGCTTTACAGGTAAGCATGGCCTGATTTCCACTTATTTCAAAGAGCTAAATATCTTTGAGGATCTGCTTCTAGCTGCTTTATAACTCCAGATTCCAGCATAAGATGGAGCCAGACCCTAAGTTTGCTCTGCTCTGGGTTTTCTTTAGCATTGACTAATGTACAGAGGAGTGCTAGCAGGCAAACTCCAGAATGATTCCCATATGCTCAAATGGTACAAAGACCACACTTGGATTGACTGGCACACTGCTCTCATTGTCCTCACAATTTGCTGTTGTAGAATTTGAAGAGTTTGAAATAATCACACTCTATCACATCTGCACTTGAAGGGAAACATCTAAAACTTTTTTTTTTTTTTGTATTCTAAATGAATTAAAACTAACAAGTTGCTACTTCACAGCTGGCAATAATGAATCTTCATGCTGTTCATCTTCTACTGGCCAAGGAGCTCCTCCATAATGCACAAAACATGGAAATGAGGCTGGGGTTGCATAGGGACACTGAAATAAAAGCACAAGCAGCTTTGTGAGAACATGGTCTGTTACCGTGTTAGTAAATGGGATCTGCAACCCAAATAAAATATCTGAGTAGACTGAAGCAAGAATGAAACATGATACTTAAAATTCACTTTTGTCTCAGGGGACAAAATGTGATTTGTTAACACCCACAGTAGCTGCTCGTGGCAGAAATACATCAACGAGTATTGCTTGTATGGAAAAGCAGCAGAAGTCCTGTTTCAGCAAAATCTTTTGAGAACAGGTTTTGTCATAAGCTGCTGATATTACACAGTATCATATCCAAGGTGCTGAACTATATCAATTTTTTTCCTTTGGAACAATTGCCGGAGAAATACCTGATGGGTCAATGGTGTCTTTATGTGGGGGGAAAAATTCATGGGCATCTTTCGTCAGGAATGCATAAGTAACTATTTGCACTTGTTCATTCTACAAAAGAAAAATTGTTTGCATGTGAGAAATCATAAATTAGGCACTTTAAATAGTTGATTGCCTACTATCAGAAAAATATCAGTACAAAGGCAGTTTCCAGTAGCTAAGATTTGTAATAGAAAATCAAGCCCTTTGTGCAAAGGGCATTGGATTTAAGGATCTCATCTTCTTTGGTAGAAAAATAAGTAAGAACCTTGTCTATTTAGGTGAAACTATACGCTTGATAAAAATTTTATAGGACTTTCAACTAGCTATTAGATTTAGAATGAACCCATTTAAACATTGTTATCCTTATTCTTAGCCGAAATGCTGGATTTTGCTAATGCATGTGGCTGGTTAATGGGGTCACTGCAGTATTGAAAGAATAATCGTCAGAAACAGGGTAAATTGTTTTCTCTGCAGTTTATTGTTACCATTACCCTTTTGAGATGTATAGCAAACAAAGTTACCTAAATTGCCTTGGAGAACCTCATTGCAAAGTGATAGATTCCAACAATTTAGCTGAAAGGACTGGTTGCCTTTAGGTCTTAGAACATTGCTCTGCAAGCTGTCCCCCAGTTCAACGGACATTATGGGTTAATCTCTGAATAAAGAGTTACAGTTGTGCTCCTTCACCTTCATTACATCACTATGACTATCACTACTTCAAGCAGACTTCCTATATATTTTTTAAAATTTCCCAGGGCAAGAATAATTATTCAGATTATAATCATGGTTTCCATAAAATGCATTATAGCAACTCTTATGAAGAAGGTTCTAGGTAAAAATGGAATGAAAAGAGACATACACAGGACTGAATCAAGTCCTGCAGTAAAAACTTAGAGGATATTTCTTCTGGAATGCAGTTATGTAAAAATGACTTCTGATTTCCGACTGAATGGCTTCTTACAATATCCAGTCATATCTGCTTAGTTGTTTGACAGAGATTACTTTTATTGCCTCTTCCCCCTGAGATACAGTACGTACCAGTGCCATTTTTGAAGTCTCCTTTCAGTGCAGAACCACTTCTTGCAGCCAGAAAGAGACAAAGACTCCAGCAAGGCCTTTCAGCTCTCCTCTCCCCCTGCCTGGGCTCATGCACTGTAAGGATGGCCTTTCTCTAACATTTTTTGTTGTTGTTGTTGTTGTTGTACCATTTGTAATTTATTGCAAATATCCAGGGAGGTAAATTGACAGGCAGCTGCATGTTAGGGTGATATTTCTCTCCTGACAACACTAGATGGACCCAGACATAGGAAAGAATGTGGTATCATGAGATATTTTTGCTGAATATGACACTTTCAATTGAGCATCTTCAAGACCGCTTCAGCTTTAAAACTGAATTTGCCTGATATAAAAAGGATTTGACATTGACCCTTCACCTGACAGTAATACATTTTTTATCTTTTAATAACATACAGTAATGCTGCTTTGTGATTTCAAGGAACTCTGAGTAAACAAATCATATTCATCGCCTAGAGACTAACATGCCTTTCCAGAGTCTATAAAGATGAGAGATAAGCTGGAAGGCAGGCTTGAAAAAGTTTTCAGCCATCTAACAGAATATTTTTAGGAGCACACTGCTGCACCAGTTAGAAATTACTACTTATTTTATTTCTTTTAAGGTACAGTTGTTCATGTGATTTCTTGAATTGATTTCTCCGTACTGTTTGATGCAAATGTACTGAGGATTTCAAACTGGGTCATTATGGCAGTTTCTCTGAAAAACAAATGTTATGTGCATATACTGTCTAGCTGCCTATGCTGAACAAATTATTTTTGAACTCACACTTCAATTTACAATTTCTCTTAAATTTCACATCACACTAGAAGCAATCCCCTCCAAATTCTGATTCACTCTCTGGTCATCAGCTGTTAGAATGAGAAAAGCAGTCCCACTTGTACCATCACGCCCACACCCCACGGCAGAAATGCTGAGGCCTGGAGAATGTTTGGTCTTGGCAGAAATGAGTCAGCATGGGGAAGATCAGTATTACAGTGAAATAAAGCTTTTAGACAGTGCTGCTTTAAAACAGAAAATGAAGACCCTACCAATACAACTGAGGATTTGTATTTAAAAGGCATTCTTGCAATGTCCAGGGGACATCAGCCTTGCAGTACGAAACCAACACAGCATCATGTGCTGCATGTACCCCTGGGTCCTCCCAGCAGAGCACAGCACGGACTTCCCTCCAGACCCAATTTTGTGTGACAGCTGCCACTTACAGGGAATTTCATTTGGCAGCTGGTGGTAGGAGTGAAACGTGTCCAGAACAGTAGGATGACAAAAAATTAATTAACTGTGGTTTAGCTTGGGAAATTAGTTGGATGAGGGGAAGCAGCAAGATCTGTTTGAAGTTTGAGGAATAGCCTTGGCAAAGTATTTCAGAATACAGAGAGGACACATGAACATATTTGCAAACCAAGAAGAGCTTCCAAATATATGTTTGGAAGGTGAAGGCAGAAAGACACAAACACACAGAGAATAGAACATCACCCACATATATGTTTCAAAGTTCCTAATGAGACTTTTGAAACTGTGTTCAAACTGGAAGGGAATATTTTTGTGTTGCACAGTGGAGAATAATTACTGACAGATTGAAGTGAATAGCACATACATTGTACCATTTATTTTATCAATTGAATTCTATGAGTTGTTCCTTATCCTACAGTCTTGTAATGGCATTAAGTGATGATTGTGTGCTAGCATGGGTAATCAGAATGAAAATTAGCCTTTTTCAGTTGAATTAATTGTCTCTATTTATTCTGCTTCCAATTCAGTTTTTAGCCATTATTTGTGGTCTATTTTAAAAAGATTGCATCTCTTCTGCAAAACCACTGTCTTCAGCAAAACCACTGTCAGAAATAAGAGCAGTTTTACAAAAACTGAAATAATGCAGTGTTTCTCGTTTCAGTTGGCTGTGCCTTCCATACTTAGTTTTTGGCTTGAAAAGAAAGCCATTATATTCAGATAATAGTTTTCCCAGCCAAAAGCATGCACTCATATGGAAAAGATTGACTGTTAGACTATAGCAAAATCTGTAATCTACACACAATGACATTTTATAATAGCAGCCTCAGCTAAGTAAAGGCATTTTGTTTTTATTAAAAAAAACTCCTGAGAAACCACAGGGCTGATGTCTCTGAATCCAGACCAGCAGCCTAGTACCCCATTGTGCTTTTGACAAAAGCTGATTTGTTCAGTTTCAGAAAAGACTGGGATGGTTGTATCAGTGTTTTTGCAATATGGCAAAGGTTGCTATCTGATACAGCTTTGTCTTGCACAGGAGCTGAGTCCCACAATTTGTTAAGTGCTTATTACTGATCAACCATAATAACTGCTAAATGACCCAAGGTTCACTTCATTGCCATCAGACCTATGTAAAAAATCCACACTGTTGCTTTCATTATTTGGGGGTAAATTTCATTATTTCGTTATTTTGGGGTAAATTTTTCCTCTTGCTCTGCCTCTTGCCCCTCTCTCAGGCAGGCAGTAATCACAAGTCTGTGTAAAGCAGCATCTGAGAAGGAAGATTTTCCTGGCAAACACAAATTACAAGTGAGTAGGATTATAGAGGGTGCAACATACCCAAGTGTTTGATTTGGTCAGATTTTGGGTGACCCACAGACTGGTGCTGCTCTTCCTGTCCCTGGGAGATTTTCTCAGAATTTAACTGAGATGAAAGGCTGTGCATAGATGGTCCTTCTGTTGTACTCTGCTGGTTAGAAAACAAATTTAATTTAAAGGGCAATAGCATCAGGTAGAAGACTCAGAGAAGCCAGACCACATCTCACAGGTTTCCAGGGATGCCCAATGTTTGCTAAACATGACACTATCCCAGCAAGCAGTTGGAGCAGTGACTTTGCTAACACAGAGCTTTTTCTTCCTGTCATCCTTGGCCCATCGTCTCTACCTTTGAACTCACCAGCTGCCCACAACACTCCTGTGGTGGCAATCCACAGGCTTTTCTCCTTCCCATCCCTCACTTGTCCAAAATACAGCCGCACCCTGCCTGGGTTCCAGCAGATCTGGTTAGGACCCCGCCCAGCCCCTCCTGCACTGGGAATGTTCCCATTCCCAGTTCCCTCCAAATACTCTCTTCCTTTGTACCCCAGTCCCTGGTCCCCATATGTGCATCCTGCCCAGCCCCAGGGATCACCTCACCTGGGAGGGGGCACAGAGCAGGGACAACAGCCCTGCAAAGCCCCAAACTCTACACATCCTGTCCTGCTGCCTCTCATTTCTCCTCCTGATGATAGAACAGCATCTTCTTCATGCATCTGATGGGAAAAGGGTGGCTGCTAGTGAAAAGACAAAGTCTTGAAGAAACCTTCCTCTTCCAAAAGGTACCTCCACTCCTGCGGCCCAGTGGCATTTTTTTCCCTGGCACACAAAGCAAGGAGAACCCTCCCCAGTGAGCTGCCATGCTGATGCACAAAAAAAAATAAAGTATGTGGAGCACAGGTTTTGGGAAAGGTTTTCCTGTACCTTACACAATAGTAGGAAGAGTTAATATAAAAAGTAGCTGAGTGTGTGAATCTTTTAAGTGACTCGATCAAAACCGAAGCTTCTAGAGACCCATATTTTAGTTATACAGGAACTTTTAATGGGAAGTTTTACTACAGCATATTCTAGTTACTGCATTACTCCCGTGTGCAGAGGAGCAAAGGATAATGCTGTCGGGAAGATCTACAACTTCCCATTTCCTATGCAGTAAATCATCTCATGTAGGAGAACAGGAGTCTGCAATTTCAGTCACTCTTGATGCCCTATAATGTACCAGCACAGCTTTTAATTAAAACTATGGAGCAGGAAGGGCTTTTATTTCACTCCAGGGCAGGATGGGTGGTAATGATGAGAAGGGGATGACTCTTTGCTTATTAATTTGCAATATTACCACTACCCCTCCCATGAACAGCCATCTGGTGCCTGAGAACAACGGGGCTTATTATTACAGGGCACGTTCGCTACTGAGCCCGTAAGGCTGTTGTAGATCCCACTCACAGAGACCTGGCAGTGAAACTCAGAAACCTGGCATAACCAGCCTCATGGGTCTTCAGCCAAAATGTGACACTTTGCTGAAAAGTCTGAGAACGAATCAATGAAAAAATCTGCTCCTGTGTCACATGGATTGCCTGCAGGGAGCAAGTGTCCCACGGCACGGCAGACCTGCACAACAGCAACTGTGAAGCCGAAAGAAAGGGCACTCTGCAGATCAATTTCTTTGCACCAGAGGGTGTTTGCATCTGCAGTGTTCTTTGCACAAATCTGGCCACATACCAGTTCACTGAAGTAAGCTGCAGATCTTACATTAAGAAACAGTGCCAGTTAGTTTGGCCTAGAGCAGGGGAGGTTAGGGGTCTTTTCTTAAAAAAAAGAACTGTAAAAATCAAAGGCTGTATCTTCACGTTCGGTTCACAGCCACCTTGGAAAATCCCGGGGGTCAGAATCCCAGTGTGAGAGTCAGAGAAGCCAGCAGGACCACACAAGGGGTACCTGAGCCACCTCCCACCATCTGCAAAGGACAAGAACCCCACTGACAAGAACATCACTTTGAGGGGGACAGAGATTCTGGTCTGCAGTCAGGGGCCAAGGCTGCCGTGTCAGACTCTGGCTCTCAGTTTCTTGCCACCAATAGAAGAGCCTTGGGGTCAGTGCTCTCCTCAATCTGGCTGCCAGATACATTTGAGCCAGTCACTCCTGGGCTATCACAAGCCACAGGCTAGTTCCAGGTGTGACTGGAAACACATGGCCCATGTCTGATAGTATCCACATGTAAAGTGATGACTGGGATATCACAGGTCCTCTGGTCAAGCAAGTGTCTCCTCAGGCATTGTTTCCAGATGCTCTCTCCAGGTGCTGACAATGAGGCCTTTGAAAGGGCCCAATGCCCTTTCTTTGTGCCTCTCTTCTAAAGCAAATCCTGTTGTACACATCTCAGGAGAAAGCTCCATACCAGCACTCACTCAGATACTTTCCTCCAGCTCTGACAAACTCCATCCTTTACAACACAACCACAGAGGTCATTTCAGAGCCACTGTCAGGCTTGTCACCTCCCCCTGTGCTGCCTTCCCTCTTCTTGAGAACAGCAAATGCAAGCAGCTTGTCTCCATGTCCATTGCCTTCTCAGCACCCTGCTTCCTCCAGAGCTATCACTGTTCCTTCTGTGGGATGCCAGGTCTCTCACAATCAGTGAATTATGCCAAACACAACCACTGGTTAGATTTTTCAAACAGTCCAACTTCTCTTTTTTTCCATGCTGTTTATGTTACGGAGCAACTCCCTGTACATGCACAAACACAGAAGACACATTGTGTTTTCTTATTTTAAATTCACTCTTAAAAGACTTCCTTTGGAACAATAGCTACAAAAACATGTCAAGAAGAGAATGGATGCTGTGCCAACCAGCTCAAGCTTTTCTTGTTTCTGCCTCCTTGCCTCTCTCAGCTGTGCTCCAAATTCTTTTACCAGGCTGAAGCCTACGGGACCACAGGCTCAGATCCACATTTTTCCCATGTTTTCACATTGCCTGTAAAAATGAGGAAGTAGACCAAAAATAGTAGCTCAACAATAAAGCAAGACAAGCAACTCACACTCTAACTGAGAGCAAATGACAACCTTTTAGCTTATACGGCAAATATAAAGAAATTCCTTTAACACCTACAGGAAAAAAATTTGGGTAATTGCTTCCCATCAGTCCAGTGGGGGAATACAGCAAACCACCATTATTCTCATAGGCTTTGCCTTTTTCCCAGGTTAAATCAAAAGGAGTGGGGGTTTCAGGCTTGAAATTTTCTCTCCAGGATGTGGTAGACAACCAATTCTTGTCCCTTTAAACTTTTAAAGACATCTTGATGGTCTGAGTTAAAACTCTCGCTAAACTCTGCATCCACTTCAGCCCTCCCCACTCCTACTATTGAAATACACTGAAATACTGAAAGGCCTCATATGCAATGCTCCCCAGGTCCAATATGAGAAATCCCAAGAGTTGTGCTGTTCCCTGCAGAGGGCACACAGAGATTTTCTTTTGTCCCTTAGGGCTCAATCTGCTAAATACTTTGAAGTAGTTGTGATACTGGTGCCAGAGCCTCATAGCCCTAGCCATATTTAGGTATTCTTCAGTTTTATTTACCTGGAGAAAGTTTGCACTGGTGACTACAACCCACAGGCTACTTGCCAAAACTGCTTCACACAGCATAACGAGACTACTGGAGAGAAAGAAGCTGCTTGCAGAAGAAACCTAAAAAGAGCAAGCAGTTGCACATCAGACATAAAGCCAAACCAACTACTGGCCTTTTAAAAATGAGGGAAAGCTCTAGAAGTCCATGCAATTTCCATGGATCCTGATCTGACTATAAATTGTATTTAAAAATGTGTGAAAACCAAAGTTTTCTAAAGGGGTTTAACTGAAACAGTAGGATAAGGAATTAATTAACAGAATGCCTTGAAAAAAAATCTGTGAAGTGGTTGGGAACTCTAAAACCCAACCAGTAACTGCCCTGCTAAAGACAAAATGGGAGGTAAAGGGTCTCTAGGTTCACAGCTAGATTTGGCTTTGGATTTAAGCATATTAAAAAAAAAATATGATGCGATGACTTTTTTCTAACCCTTTCAAATTTAAAAGAGGAAAAAGAATTTAAAAGAAGTTCTTCCTTCTATAAATTAAGTTCTGACATACATCTTGAACAACAGACACATGCATACTCAGTCTGAAGACAGCAACTCTAAGGAAGAGAAGTCTCATGATACCTTGGACCACTGTGTTGCGTCCTTGGAGATCCTGGAAGAAAAAGCACCACAGTCAGTAGGTGACACTAACGCTCAGGTAAAAAGCACTTAAGTAGTGCTAAGAGAGTTGCAGGTGCACAAGAGAATTAGGGGATACCAGCTTGAAATTGTTTTCTCTTCACTCTGTCATGGGAGACGGCATTCCACATTATTCTTTCCAGGAGGGTCTTGCACCACAGAAACCAGAATTATATAAAATTTCTCATTAGGTCTGCTTAATTAGGCAGAGGAGTTCATAAACTTATCAAAACATAAGTACAGTCTGACATTTTGATTACAAACCCCTTCAAACACTCAACTCTCTATCAAGCCCTGCTCACACTGAGATTGCAGCAACACACAAAAGTGCAGTTACCTGCTCCAAAATACATCAGCTTTTCCATTTTTATCTTGACTGGCTTTGCCACAGTCCTTCATCAGCCCTTCTGAGCAGTGTTGGAACCAAACAGCTCTAAAGGAGTTTCTGAGGCTAAAGGAGTGTTCCCCAGGTCTCAGCAGGGGCAGTGGGGGTGGGTAGAGCTTCCTCCTTCTGAGCAGCCTGTGCACAGGCCTCAGCCCAGATTGTCTCCTGTGGCTGGAAAATACAGAAAACTGTTTGCTACAGCAAGTGAGCAGAGCTCTGCCACTATAATGAGTTGCATATGCAAGCCCCCAAGCCCTCACTGAGGGAGCGTTAATTACACATTTTGAAAAATCAGCCAGCAAACTAGGAGATGAGCAACTGGTGCTTGCTGCCTTCCTGCTCTTGTGGGTTTACCTCAGTGCAGGACTGTGGGGGAAAACATCCCATTTCCTCAGACCAGGCTGGGATGCCTCCTTTTCTCCTGAGGGAGGAAGTACACAGTGCCTCTTGCTTGCTGACCTGAGGCCAAGGGAGCAGTCCAGGTGCACGAGGCAGGAGGAGAGAGCAGGCAAAACTGGGGATACCACTGAGCACCCACTGTCCAGTGGGCAACAAGGAGGGGCTGGTTCAGTGACTCTGCCGGGATGAAATTCCCAATAAAAAAATCTGAGTAAGAAAAGTGCTGATGGGCATATAATCATATGACTGTAGGTCTTAAATGCATTTAATTTACAGTACATTGGCACCAAAACTGTTGAAACACATGATGTGCAAAGGAGCCACATTCTTAATATAGGTCTCATCAAATCCTGAGTTTCACTAAATGAAAATGCTTCACTTTGCAACCTCACTCTGGCACTCCCCTCTTGTCAGTCCATTCATCTGTGCAGTCCTACAGTACCCACAGGGAGGAAGCTACTTCTACTGTAGCTTTTTTACTTTTATTGGAGACTAGCAGACCTAGTGAGTAGCTGCAGGCACTGTGACAGCTCCAAATATCTTGAGTCCAATTAAACTGAAGATAAAACAATTTTTTCATTCCAATGCATTATGCTTTTTATAACTCTATGGACTGCAGAGCTTCCAGTTCATTACATGTAACCATCAGATATTAAAGAAAAAACAAAACAAGAAGTCTGGAACTAGCAAACTTTTCCCACAGATGAAACTGTATTCTCACATACTAAAACAACCAACAGTGAAATATTTTGCTATTTGACATCAAGAGATTCCAAAAATTTCTCCAAGGTACAGCAATTTCACTTCTCAGATTTACTGCCCCAGCCTCTCTTTGGATTCATTATTTCCCCACCATTGAGAGTATGTTTACAAAGCCAGGTTGGTTGTATTTCCCTCTCTCCCCAACAGCAAAAGACTTCAAATTTAATAAGACTGAAAGCTAGAAACTGGTCTGTGGCTAAGCTGAGCCTCAATCCAAGAAAATAATACATCTCCTGTACTGTAAACGTGGCAAAGAAAAAAAGTAACAGTTTCATCTCTTCTCCCCTTACACACCGAATTCTTCATTTAATAGACACTGACAAAATGCAGCTACAGAAAATACTTTGCTTTACTGAGTCTCTACAATGACCTTAACTTTGCTGGTAACTTAAAAAGATAACAGGACTTCACATTGGCACCATCAATATGCACATTTCAGAACACTTTAGACAGGCCTGGGGACATCACTGCAGATGAACCATTTCACACCTCTCTGGGTCCTTCAGGGCTACTCCTTGTCAGCCAGGCTGCTCTGCTTGTTAGAAAGCACAACTCACACCTTCCTGCTGCTCCAGCCAGCAGAAAAACAACTGGTTGGGAAGAAAAGGAGTAAGCTACACTCGTTTCAGGAGAGAATTGAATAGTTTATTTTGCCCAATCAAGAGCCCTTCAGCATAATGACACATTCATATACACATATATGAACATTTTTTTTCTGAAACATTAATGTATAATACATTTTAAATTTAAAATACCAGCTTCACAGGTATTTTTATTTACAAAAATATTCCATACTTAATTTTTTAACTTCATTATGATGACATAGTTCAGTCCAAGTACATGTAAGTAAAATAACTCTATGCAATCTAACATAGTTGAGTTTGTAACAGTACAGTTTGCAGTTCATATGAAACTATATTTGTAGACAGATGGATTTGCAACCCTACCTAAAAAATGCATATTCCAGTAATCATCCTCAGGAGAGCTAGTGGGGCTCAGCAAGACTTAACTGAAGAATAAATTGCAATGAACATAAGGGAAAAAGAAAACACACATGTACACACTAACATATACAGAAACGAGAACTGCTACACATCAAGCATGCTTACCCAGGAGTGGGCAATGTTAGAAAAATTTACGGATGTATTTTTTTTTCCCCATGGTGCTGGTACAATAAAACAGCAGCATAACTAGAAAGCAGCATGTTTTCCTAGTTCTAACCACTACAGATAGCAGAGCTCAGGTCTAAAATAACACAGTACTGCTTATTTACAATTCTGTTTTAAAAGGGAATATTTAAAACATGTTCCCACCCCTCTCCCTTTCCATTAGTTATGACTGAATGGTAGTGGTAATCCATATACAACTCCTTACATGTTTTCAACTGAAACAGTTTAACTTCTAGTTATTTGCCTGGTAATATGGTACTAACAGAAAGAAATACAAGTGTCAAAGTAACCTACAGCTGTAGGTTAACTTAAACGTTTCTAGGCGCACATGGAACTACTAAAAGAAATACTGATTGACATCTTTCATTTGATTGTTTGGTGGTTTTGCCTCATTTCTCTTCTTCCTTCTTTTCCACTTTTTAAAAATTAAGACCTACATCTTTAAGTCTAAACTTTATAAGGTATAAAAGAACCCAGAAACAGTACACTCATCGGACTTGAAACAGTATTAAGGTAGATATTATATATAGCACAGATTTAAAAGGGGCTTAAGAGGAAGAAATCGGCCCAGGTTAGCTTTTCAATGAAAACTGAAGTAAAATTGGTTTAATTGATTGACCTACACTACACCCTTTTCTCCCCTGATTCTGTTCACTTCCACCCCTCAAGTATCATTAATTTCTGTCTACAGAGTATTTGAAGATGTTGTGGTAGTAGCAAAGTTATAAACATCCACCCCAAAAAGATTCAAATCAATTATCCAGGAAATTGGCTGGCACGAGGGAAGATTCAAGTGACAAGCTGCCCTTCTACCTGGAGAAAGAGGCAAGGCACTTCAGTCCTTCCCTCCCACACAAGACTCTCTGCAGTCAGCAACTGCCCAGACATGTTAAACCACAAACAGAAAGTAGAGGGCACTTCAGCCACAGGCTCTTAAGTTTTCCAACACGTTTAAGATACAAAACACCCCAACAAAACAAACCCTCATAAAAACCAACCCTGATTTACATGTAAAGAGCTGATGTATAATCAAAATACACAGATTATTAAAAAAAAAAAAAAAAAAGTTTATTGGACAAACCTCACTTCAGTTTTGGAGAATTTTAAAAGTCCAAGAAATAGAGCTGAAAAAAGTCTCTCGTGTGCACCAGAAAAAAAACCCCAGACCATAGAAAACCAGTCAGCCACGGACTGCAGCTATAGAGAAAACTTTAAGATTAGGCTAGTTCCCTATCTTCTTGCTCCATACCTGGAGAATTCTTCAAGGATGTTCATAATGGGAGGTAAAAATAACTGATTATTTTCTGCAAAGCAAAATGGGCTATTTATTTTCATTGCTTAGTAATTGTATCATCTCGATATGAGATATGAATGTATTCATAAGCTTAAAACAACTTCTATGGATAATATACATACTTTAAGTACTTTGACTTAAAACTTGAACATAAGTCTTTTTAAAATTAAAGGTAGAAGTGTACATATAAAAATTATTTAAAACTAAAAGTATATTCTTAAGCAGTATGTATAAATATAACAGATTTCTTTTGTATTATCTAGTAACAAATGTGAAAGTGTTGCATTAATTTATAAATTGAATGCTGACACAGAATATGTGCCTTTCATTAGATTCTCTATTGTATATACATATTTTGCTAAGAAAACACACATTCTAAATAAATCACATAATTAGCAAAGGTGCCTGAAAGTAATCTGTTCTAAAGTCTTTATTGAACATGTGTGTTTATATACAAATAATGAACCTGAACTGCACAAATGCAGAAACAAAATTAAGGAATAAAATACCATGACTGAATTAAAGTGCAGGAAAAATTCAAGTTTAAAAGTTCAGGTAAGATCAGTGCCATTAATTAAGCAAAAAAGAAAAAAACAAAAGAAAGGAAGAAACAAACAAAAATTCCCACACCTCCAAAAAAAAACCCCAAACCAAAGCACCACCAAAAAAAACCAAACCAAACCAAAACATTGAGAAGAAAATGAAAGGAAAACTAAAAGGAAAAAAAAAAGAAAATGAACTTGCTTCCAAAAATCCTCCTTTGGATGTAGCTTTCCAATATCACCTGCCATTCAAGGACCACCTCAGGCACAAAAACTTTGCATAAAGACAGACAAGGAACACAGCTATATATTACTATACTTTATAACTGACTGTTTGCTGAAGAACAAATCACTGGAGATGCCTGTGGTGTAACACTTTCAGACTGATTTGGAATACAGACATATTTACACATACCAGGATTCAAAAGTTACGATTTGGCAGGACTAAGGTGAAGAAAAGCTTCTTCAGTTTGCAGTTCCTAATAAGACACACTACATATAAACAGATAGGTAGCAGCAGGTAGTTTCTTACTTTCATTTAAAAAAAAGTAATAGCTCAATTGTATTTTATAGTTTTCCAGACACTCTAAAAAATTTCACACAACTAAAATGCTAGTGAAAAAACCAGGGGTGCTTCCCTGCAAGGATTTCAATACACTTTGCTGTACAAAAGGTGCACCACCAATAGCACAGTAAGATGCAATGATGTACGTGTGATCACCTTCCTTCCATTGGGAAGGAAAAAGTAACATTTTAGACTAAAATTGTACATAGCCCCTTTTATTGACCAAGAACCATTTGTGTATTTATCTCATGAGCAATCATGCCATTAGTCTTCTAATCTAGAAGCATGCCCTGAACATAAGCAACAGAAGAGATTCAACTACGATAGATTCTGTAACACCCAATAAGCCACTGCTCTTCTGGTACCGGCAGATGGTCTCTCACTGCCTCTTATTATTTTGCTTGCTGGTGGTTGTCAAATGTGTCTTGATGAGAAAGTTAAGTATGCTTTCCTTTCAAGCCAAGATCATCTTCCATTGAAAGATACCATAATTTGTTGAAGAATACTTTTACAATCCTCTCCCCCAGAGCCTGACCAGATTAATTTCACAGGATTCTGTTGCCCTGAAACGTACTTTATCTTCACCAGGTCAAATAATAATGAGTCATCTCAATTTATAAATGTGAGATGAGACAAGGAAGGGGACAAGTGTCAGGTAGGGTGGGTTTGTTTGGGTGTGCTATGGGTAGTGGTTTATCTTGTTTTCTTCTATCTGGGTGTCTCACAAGATGGTGTTAAATATGCATTAATTAGAAACTAAAAAGCAAATTAACATGCAGAGGCAAATATTGCATGGCAAACTGAGTTAAGTAGATCAAGTAAACATTGCCTCAGTAGTTATGGGACACAGGAATCAAAATATCATAGTACCGCTTATTTGAATTGTCACATTCTCATTTTTTAAGTCCTTTGAGCAGTGCACATAGTAGGGCACGCCCTTGTACTGGCAACACAATTCAATTGTCTTTTTAAATTAAATGTTGCTATACATAAAGTGAGAAAATTTATCAGTTTGTGCTTCAAAGCCCAGACATATTTGCCTGTCATTTGAAAAGCGATTTAAGAACCATAACTAACTTCAATATTTTGCATCCTTGAGGTGATTTGTAAGGTTGCCTTATCTGTGTGCCTGCAACATCACTTCACAATACAAATATAACCCAGGTTTTGCTTCGGGAACATTCAGAAAGTTTGTGAAAAAAGTACACAAAATGCAAAGCTTGGAGAAGCAAACCCAAGTGATTAATTTCAGACAATGTAGACCTATCAACTTCTAAGTACTCCCTTTTATAAAACAAAATCAGTCAATAACTATTTCTACTTTGAGGAGAAAGGTCTAAAGGAATTTTTGAAATGCAAGCATTTATTTTAAGGAAGCCTCTCTTTTAAAAAGAGCCCTGCTCATTCACACTGATACAGCATTAGTGCAGTAGCCATTAACAAGTTAGCTCAGCTGTGTTATTTACCTCGCCCAAACTGAACATTATTTCAGCAATTCCTAAAGTTTTTGTGCACACTTTGCCACTGCTTACAATGAAAACATCACTTTAGAGACTAAATCCAAACTTTAGGACAACTGCCTTCAGTGCTGGGTGGGGCTGAGATAGGTACTTGTAAAATAGCACTACTGGCAGAACCTGGAGATTTGCTGAACAACATACTGACAATTGTTAGGCATTAGATGCTTGCTTGCCATTATTCATGCATCAGCACTTCCATGGTGTGTAAAACTTTGAAAACCTGAGTCCAAGGTTATCTGATTTCATAGTAAAGGACTAAAGGGGCATCTAGAACTTAAGTCTTGAGCAAAACTATCTCAGGTATTTTAATTAATGGCTGTAAAGATACATTCTGTTAAACATCTATAAAAACTCACAGCATGAATGGAACCCACAGCCAATTCTAAATGTTACACAACCTGAACCAATAACTATTTTTGGCAAAAATAATATTTAACTGAACAGAAGTTGAAGAATTCTTACCACAAGGAAGATGTTACCACATTTCACATTGCACAGCCATAACACAAATGAAAACTCCCAGCATGACACATTCCAGCCATATTATTCACTTGACTTTTTTAATGCAAAAATTACGTGTTCTTTTGCTTTTCACGTCACAGAATATGATGTGAATACAAGAATACTAGATCAGGGGTCCAAGAAAAGACTATGCACAGGTCAACTATGTATACAATTTTCAATAAGAAATCTTCCAAGCTTCCAACTTTTCAAATGAAAGAAGTGACAGCAAACTTCAACTCTTCTTCAACAATAATGGTAAATATAGTGAGTCCTAGAGAGGGTAATTGTAAGTCAGCTACTGTCCAGCAAGACAAACAACTTGATTCCAGCTCTTGGACCCCTGATTTATTGCCTCTCCTTACAGGAGGGTATAACACTGGCAGCAATTACAATAGCACAAAAACTTTTGGCATATGAAATATTAACACAGGATTGACCCTGCATTGCCCCTGCCCATCTCACCATGATTTCCCTTTACTCTATTTTCCAAGTGCTCAAGTTACCTTTTCTTTTCCAACTTTATGTTAACCAACAGCTAAGAAACACTCAAGTTTCCTTTTTCTTTTTTGTGTGTGTTTCTTAGATATAAAGCTCCTCAGTTAAAGCCAGGACTGAGGTAAAACAGTGTGTCATTTGTGCTAGGAAACAACGGTATCCGATGGTGAATACTCCTTTAAATTTCACTGGTCCTGCCAAAATTAATGAAAAAAACAAGATTTTTTTTCATCAGGACAAAATTAAACAGATGTGATTGATGAGAGTCATCAGAATTGGTACCACTTCTTGTCTTTGTACTTCAACATCATCTAGAAAAGCAAAAAAAACCTCTAATTACTGTTTCTGTAATGTACCAAAATGTACAATGACATAAACAAATAATATGCTTACAAAGCAGCAGGAGAAAAGGGTTTTAGCAAGGCTGCTTAAAATTGCAAACACATTACTAAGCATTGAGTGTTTAGCATGATGAATTTTCTAATGGTAACATCATTGCTGGTGCTCTAGCCTCAGAAAAAGACATTTTTGGGAGAATGGGGAGGTTGCACAGGAGCTTGGGGTGTGGAAAGAAGTTGGCATGAAAATGGATGAGAACAGCCATTCTGTGGTAGTTACTGAGGGAAAAAAAACAACTTGCACTCAAAGGGTTTGCATACAACAGGATCTTTCTTAAGGACAGCAGGAATCTGACACAAAGCATTACTCTTCTTATTAATTCAGTGACAATAAGTAACGTTTTCATTAATGGGGATTGAGTTGCACATTTAGAAGCTTACATGCCACTCCAGCAGACTGCATGCTCTAGAGCAATGTGCCATGAGACAAAGCTGTTTACAATTAGTACTTAATTGTTAGGAGTAACAAATGATGGATGAAAGTATCCTTTATCAATGATACTGCATGCCCTTTAGATACCTCTAGCATGCAAAGGCATGTTAGCTCAATCACTTGCAGAAATCACATTCATCTGACAATCAGTTTAATGTTCAGTTTAACATACTCACCTCATGAGCATGTTTTGAGAAAGAATCAGCACTGTAAAGCATAGCTGCAGTTTTCTCCTCCAGTTCTCCCAGTTTCTGTCCTCTTTCATCCAGTGCCAACCGGGCTCGTGCCAGTTCACCAACTACACCGGATGCTGCTCCTTTGACACCTTCAATACCCCCAGGTCCTGGAATATGCTGGGCAAGACTCCTTGATGCCTTCCCAGATGCTGATTCTCCAACTGGAGGCATTCGCAAAAGCAGCAAATACAGAATAGTAAGTTTCCTGTCATTGTGACATAAATATCACTGAAACTAGAGCTGTAATTTCTTAGCATGGAGACCAAACAGCTACTTGTAGGTATGACTATGAGCAACACTCACTACTCCACATTAGTAGATGTTACTACATTAGAACTGAGACATTCAACCGTATTTTCAAGTTTCCAGGCAGGTTATAAAATTGTAAGCTCTTCATAGTTCAAATGTGAAATTAGAATTCTGATGTTCATCCAATAGAATTGTTAAAAAACACTTCACCAGACAGTGCAGCTTATTTCATGTGGAATGTGTGTTGAGTTCAACAGACACAGCAGGGTTTTGAAAATGAAAGTTGTGGTTAGTTCTGGAAGTGCTTTGCTGGTATGTTAGCCAGCCAGCCCAATTCCAACAGCAGAAGTTTCTTTTGATGTAAGTTCAATTTTCCATGCAGACACCTGAAGATGAGGTGTCTGTGCTGTCATTATTGTAAAAAACTTGCAAAACAAAAACAAACAAACAAAAAAAGTAAAAAGACAGTATGGCTGTAAGAACAAGTCAGCACACAGCTCCAGACTCCAGTGATGGCACTGACTGCATCGACTTTGCTCTTAATGGGACATCAGCCACCCAATAAACTCTAGACACTTGATGTGCCAATCCCATGAAGAATTGTATAGACTAAAGAGATCTGAGTACAATGAAATATGGTTTAAATATTTTCTTTTTACCTCTACGAAAAATAATATTAACTGGTTAAATACGTTTTGATGCAGTATTTCAAGACTCTCTGATTTGATTTTATACTTCTATTAAGAATGATTTACATTTAAATTAATACTATAAACACCTTTCTGTGAATTCTCAAAATAAGAAAGAGAAATAATTTCACTTATTACAGATTCTGCTGTGACCCTCATGGTATATATGGCTACTTTAAAGATAGTCTTAAATGTCTTTTGAATTATCATTGAACTCTCTGTCAGGATACAAGTCATTAAGATTTTTTTTCTTCCTTTCAATACTACTTTCCTTCTAAAGATTCAAGCAAAAACTTAATGGTATTGAAACTTGAAATGATATAAAGATATAGCTTCTAAAGTTACAAGGTATTCTTCCTCTGTCTCAGTCATATTAAATTATAATCTGTGCACATAGATTTCTCTACTAGAATACTCGACCAACCTTCCATAGTATTACATATGTGTGTGTCTATATACGTATATATATATATATTCAAAACACCCAAAGAAGAAACCTGACCTGAAGAAGTGACGTCTAATTATCTAAATATCTGATATTTGCTCAAAATGTGCAAGCACAAGTAATAAAATCTAATTTTTATTCTGTAGAGATCAAAAGAACCACCATAAAAGAAAGAACTAGCAAGGCACCTTTTCCATTTTGATAGATACATTTCATGTTAATAAGAAAAAGGTTCTTAAAAATAAGCTTGCATAATATGGTGTTGCATCCAGAAAATATCTAAATAAATAAATGGAAGCTATTTTACTTAAATATAGTAAAGTGCTAAATGTCACCATAGTAAAAAAAAAAAAAAGGTGTAATCAAAAAAAAAAAAGAGGAAATTATAAAGCAATGAAAATTTTGCCAAATCTAAATTTTACTGCCCTATAAACAAAAGACAGAATTAAAATATCAAACAGTTCTGTCCTTGCTGTCATTCCTAAGGCATCTCTGTACAAGTAAAGCAAGGAAAATGTGGCAAATAACTGAAGTGGAGTTAAGTTTCAATAATCTTACTGTCCAGAACAGAATTCTACAAAAGCAGTCCCTTTCAGCTTATCAGCATAAATAGAATCATGGTCAGTACAACAGGCTTCAGAAAGATCAATAAAAATAAGATTATAAAACAAGAAATGGAATAACTCATCTAGTGCTGAATAAATGAGCTAAAAGAATCTGTGAAAAAAAACATGCCAAGCTTTTCTGACCTTGTTGGTAAGATAAAAACATAAAACCTATGAAAAAAAGTATTTGTCACTCCCTATTTTACTTTCCTCTTCACAAAGGTAACATTCTATCAACACAAGTAATACATTTATCAAGGATCACTGACTTCCTTGGGAAGAAATACCAGAAAAATAACAATTAATAATAACTTACAGAGTTCTTCTCTGTCAAGTGACTGTGCCCCACCTCCAAACAGGCCTTTAAAGAACCCTCTGTTTGGTGCTTCTGGTGTTTCTACAGGAGTGAAGAGCTCACCCAACATTTCCTTTGCAATGAAAAAGAGACGTAACAAAGCAGAAATTATTAAAAAGAATGGAATATTCTTTCACTTTCAGGATTTATTTAATGGCTTTGAATTTCAAGATGAATATGCTTTAATGGGCATCTGCTTTTGCAAGGTGATGTAGAAAATGGAAAAATAAAAACATTTTAAGGAATTTGTCCAAACCATCTGCATTTGATGGTTGCAAGCTCAGAGCTCTTGGAATTCAGAAGCAAAGAAATGCATTCAAGTAAAGCTAACTTGCCCCTCAACAACTTGGACAAAACTCCTGACTTCATTCTATTGAAACTCTATCTACAAATACTTATATCCATGTAGCAGTATGAAAGTAAAACCTGCAACTCTGCTATTTCATTATTCTATACAACTACCAAGCTGAAGCATGACTGAGAAGTAGTTAATACCCCTGAGACTTAATAGTTTCCTTCAAATATCCTGAGTTAGCATTCCCCACTTGTGTCAGCATGCGTCAATTGATCAAGGGAATTTTAACTGCATGCTAAAAGAGGAAATTTCCTGTTGAACAAAACGAAATTAAGCAAGAAACTGATTCAGCTACAATAGCACGGATGAAACAAAAATTTAATGTAGAAATGACTCATGCAGAATCAGAGTTTACAGAGAAAGAAAACAAAAGGGGAAAAAAAAAATATCAAAACAAAAGCCTAAATGCTCAGCTCATAATGCATCTAAGAAAAATGTGATTTTTTAAAAAGAGTTCTATACCTGAAGATTTTCACATGTTTCCTGGCTGTAGGTGAGCCTCTGTATTTCAGTTGGTGAGACAAGATAGAGTGCTTGTCCATTATTGGTGAAGCAGAATGTTCTGGCTATCCTCATATTGGTGAGTGGCAGGTAATATACATCCAACAATGGCCTTAAACTTGGCAAACTTAAGGAAAATAATTAAAAAGCCCATTAAATATAGCAGAAATGTCAATTATTGATCAAATGGCTCATTCTTAAACTGAAATATGTATTTTTTTCTCTATTTAATTTAAATTTAATTATATTTTTTAATTTAATTTATTTAATTTTTCATTTAATGACATTACAGAATCTCAAAACATCAGATTTTTTAAGGTAGCTCCTCAAAAGTGAAATTTAAACATCTGCATCACAGATGCAATTAAATGCATTTTTTTAAATGTTAGTCTGAGCATATAAATCACAAATTCACTATTTAATGAATTAGGCATTACTTAATAATTACCAAGGCATTTTGATAAGTATCTACCAAGAGTTTACAATTAAACATCCTGTCTCTTCTCTTAGGTTAATAATTTCTCCTTGACTAAAAATACAAGTCTAAAAGAAAGACCTCTCCTTGAGAAAATGTAGAAATATGAGTGTGCTGACAAAGGAAAGCAGAACACAGTAGCCTTAAACAATCTTATGAATTAAGTCCCCCTTTTATCTCCTGACTAGATATTGAAGGGAAAGTCCTCTTAGAGCAGAGTTTGCTTACCTTGTATTTACTGATTCTGTGCATGTAACTGCAGAACTTACTGTATCAATCTACTGAAGAACAGACAGCACACTTGGGCTAGAACAATATTCCCCTACCAAACATTCCTCTCCCTCAATGTGATAATAAGTGCAAGTAAGAAAAGACAAAACACCCAATTTCTTGACAAATAGAACCAAAAATAAACCACTGTCTCAAACAATCCCTGTGAAGTTCTCTTAAAAAAATGACAAAAGTTGTTAGCTGTCAATGTCCCAATAATACAATAAACAGCTTCTGCTGCAGACACCATCTGCATAAAGTTATTAATTCTAGACACTAAAAAAGCAGCAAAGGGGCAAACTGAAGTTATACCCAGAGAAAGATGCAGTAACCAGAACAGTATCAGGCTGCCTTGTTTTGTTTTTTCTTTTTCTGCATGATGCTGAGATTGCCTTTGGAGGCAAATTTTAAAAGTAAGAAATAACAAGCAATATTCTCTTGTAAGCATATCACCCAGATATGACACCTCTGCCATGCATGTACCCAAAATAAGAATACTCCTAAGAGAGTCAGTAACAGGGAAGTGTTTTGCTTCAGATCAATGGGAGCATAAAACATTCTTACTGCTTCAAAGCACAAAAACATTAGATCAAATAGGACAAGCATGACATCCATGAGAGCTTTTTCATAATTTCTGTTACAGGTTTGTCTGTTACTAAGTCCTATCTGGATTTATATCAGTAGTTAAGTATCAGGGCATCTTGGGTATGATGCAGTGCTCTGACAACTTTACACAAACTGCATGTAAGGTCCATTCCCCAGCAGCTACTTAGGCTTACAAAATGGAGCTCAGCTTTGGAGTCCAACTTCCCCACACAAGGTAACTATTCAGCATTTATAACTTAGCACAAATGCTGAGTTCATTAGAAAACAACATGAATCCTGAAGAAGACAGGATTTGTTTCACTATATGGTATCTGAACATTACTAAGTTTGGTTTTAATTGGGAAAAACAATAGTGTTTGCCCTGCAAGGTGAACAGCATTTTTTAAGAGATGTTTAGAATACATAAAACATGGGATATACACCAATGGAGTTAAAGACTTACATACTACAATTAAAAAGCAAGTTTTGATTGTATCAGTTTTAGTTTTACTTCTAAAAACTTGCTAAAGAAATATTTTTTATAGAATTTTCCAAGCTGAAAGCTTCTTTTCATAACCTTAAAAATAATCTTTTAGGAACTTTACTGGCACAATGTTGTAGGGCCATGTTCTGCATTCATCTTATCATTAGGCCACAACTAAACTGCAGGTGCAAGGGGATAAGTATATACACACTGCTTGTTCAGAATAAAATAGCACTTAGAAACATTTAAGATAAAGGACATGAAGATTACACAGGTGACCCGTAAGTATATTTAAGAACTTCTACTACTACAACACGTTTAAACTCATAACTTAAACCCCTTACTTTAGATGACTCATTACTATACTAACTGCTGCTAGCAGTTAATCTTGACTTCATAGACTAAGTTTAAGGCTTTTAAGATACAATCAGGCTATACAACATAATACTGAGGCATGGGTGGGATCAAAATACCTGCACAAAAACAGGCAGAGTTCTGGTCAGGTAGAAGCTAAAGGTCTAACTCAAGGTAGTTTTACCCATCAAGAAGTAAATTCAACTTTCAGACAAACTTAAAGTAATGGATCTATATCACCTGTTTGGAACTATGTGTTGAATCAATCTAGCTTGAGCTGAAGTGATGAAACCTTTTCATGTGTTAAAGACACAACTAATAGGAATGTACAATCAAAATTATTCAGGCTCAAGTGTTAGAGATTCATCAACCCTGAGTGACTGTAATTTTTTAAAAATTCATCATCCTGTGGAAAAAGGAACCTTTCTGTGTTGCAGAAGACTATTCCTTTTTATATTTAAGTTACTATCAAACAGATCTTACCTAAAAGTCATAATATGTCCATTGGCACAGAAACATGCAAGGCAGATACTGTTACTCAATGACACTATGTCTCCACGAAGAACAAAAGAAGTCTCTGTTATATTTTGCTTATAAATACAGTTCTGGGATGGCAGTGAGATAACTTTTGCTTGCTTTTCTGAACATATCACTGCATATTGGTTTTCACTGATTTCCTGAGAGGAAGAAGGGGACACTGAGACAGGTCGTCGCTTTTTCGCTTTTTCTTTTTCATCTTTATCTTCAGGAACATTGTGTTCTCTCCAGGGTTCATGTGCTGGTGGGACCAAAGATCCTGTGGTGTCCAAAAAAGCCATTCTCAAGATTGCACCTTTTAGCCTCAGGATGGTTCCTAGGAAAGAGTAGTTGAGCACATTTCTAAAACAGTTCTCCTAAATCACTTTTTAAGCTACAAAACATCCCTTTAAGAAGCTAGGAGAATGAAAAGAAAACAAGAACTTCAATTTGTCTCCCTAGAAAAACAGATGTACACAAACCTTGGGTATTTATCTAAAAACCAATGAAGCACAAATGTAATCAGGAAAATGTTAAACCAGTTTTCAAGGGTAAAGTGGGTACATACTCTTTCATTAACTTCAAGGGAAATGTATTTGAATTTAAATTTAGTGTCACAAATACAACTAATTTCATTTTCTCCTGATAAGTACACAGTATGTTTAATACCAACAATAAATGTTATTATTAGTCAAAGCTGAGCACCACCTTTTCCTTCAATTGGTTCAGAAACAAGCATCTGTGGTTTTTTTTATTTCTCCCCTGTAGTTCACACTTCCATCCACTTCTCTAGCTTGAATGAAAAAGTTTTCTTTTCTTACTGCTCAAATCACTGTCTCTGTAGGCCAGATCTTAAGCGAACAAATTTTATTTTACTTTAATTTATTCACACATAAATAACAACATGAACATTTGCTAAGTACAAAATATAAAGCAATATCTTTTAAGGATTATGCCGCAGATCCAAAGAGGAAACACACTGCCTAGCCTGATTGCCTTTATGACCAAATGCTACCAAATCTGACCACTGCAGCCAATACCTCACTTGATGGGCAAAAATCCCATCTACGGTGTAGATGGCCACTCCTAATCATTCCTCCAATCAAACAGCATTGCATTTCAATGCAGTGCATCAAACATTTCTATGTTTGATACCATCTGTGTAGCAAAATGGACTAGAGCAGCATGTCTTGCATTAAACAGTGGTAGCACGTAAGTTAAATCTATGACTAACAGTATATCCAATGAACCGTTATTACATAATTATAACAAAATAAGTTGCTGTGCATCAGAAAAACAAGATACAAGACCTTTCACAGCAATCCAAAGGAATATATTTTCCACTAATATATCAAGCTAGTTGTTCAATTTACAGCCTCAGTTTGCACTCCCTTTTCTTGCTGCAGGAAAATTGATTGATTCTTACCCCATGACTAAAACCACAAGAATAAACTGAGCATTTGATACTATTCATCTCTTCTGCTATCTCCGTTTAACAACTGCAAACATTGTTTTCTCAGCAAGTAAACACTAAAGTTGTATTTTTATATTTTATGAAATTGTACTTTACACTTTCCCAATTTGAGAAACTCTGGTAACCAGTAACCAGTCTATATTGTTACACTTAGCAGCTAAAACAATGGAATATTTTTAATTAATCAAAAATTGAAAAGAAAATCCCAAACAGTTTCTTAAAAAAATATGAAGAACAACAACACTTTATCAAAGCATACTTTAGCGTGTCTGCTTTGTACATACCACTAGGAGAAACAATTACTGGCTGAAGAAGTCTTTGCTCTCCTCCTGGGGGTAAGTTCAGTACAATGACAAGCACTGTACCCAGCGTGGTCCCAACCCACAGGCAAGGGGAAGGTGATGTATCAGCTTTTCTTGTGAACGTCTCACAAAAATGAAGAGCTGAAATTGCCTCACGTGACTCTTTATCAATGCTAGTTACACTAGAACTCCGGGATCGACTGAAAGAGTTGTCTTTGACATCTGAAAATAAATCAGTATTAATTAAAAAGAATGGCAAATTGCAGGGTTTAAGAGAATTTGACTATTTTTTCTGTTCTTTAGCGTCAATTATACTAAGTATAACGCTATTAATTTATGTACCCCTATCCTTACTTAGTCATATTTCCTTATTCCCCAGTTTCCAGCTGTTTCTTGAGCAAAGCACCTAATCTTATTTGCAGAGGTTGCCATTAGGTAATTATCACGAACAATTTTAAGGCACATTTCTAGATCTAGATCTACATCTTCTAGAGCCAGAGGATAATAGTCATCAGGTGGTAGTCCTCTAAAAAAGTTGGATTAGAGACCTCTCTGCCAATTAGTTCATTGATCAGATGAAAAAATATTGGCTCCCATGGATCACAGTTAACTAATCTTAGGAAGATACAACCATTTCAGTTTAGGAAATGCAGTGACATCTGCACAGCATGATAGCATGGAACCTGTAATGACTCACAGTATTGTTCCACTTTAGGAAACCGTGTACAGGAGATCTAACAGGTTATTTACACACCCCCAAACTTTTATTAAGAGAAAAACAAATGCTATCAAATGGCACCTGGTACTGCTATGCAAAGCTGAAGATTCCCACTTGGAATGCTGTAGCATAGTTCCAGTAATAGCACTAAAGCTTTTCCGGATGTTTTGCTCACTGTTTAGCAACAAGTGAATTCTAACATTAACAAAAATAAATGTATTGCTCCACTCTTGCTGTATGCTATCTGTAGGTGTGGCAATACCTAATATATCAGCAGACACCGAATTTAATGTTATACTTTCTTATTTCATAATTACCAAGTTTTAGCACAAGACAGCCCTCACCAGCAAAAGTTTGATGCAATTTATGCTACGCTTTTTAAAAAAAAACCTCAAAAAATCTTTTGAGTAGGGTAGAGATGCAATTGATATCTTAAAGCAGGATTAAGAGCTAAAGAACAAAATTCAACCATGTACTATTTGGAACTATTACTATGTTAGTTTCATTAAATTATTGAAAATCTTTCTACAAAGAATATCTAACATGCATTTGGAAAGCATACCTACTAGATTTTGACTGATTAAATACACACATCTACTTAACACAAACAGCGGAACTTCTCAGGAGATAATTGCCTCATTCCAACAGGGAAAGAAAAAAACATTGTCCTGTTGAATTTTAGCTGTCAAATATAAAACATGAATTATAGAAACTAACTCAGTAAACTCAGATGTTGACATACTAAGTTTTCACATTAAAAACAGTAAATCCCGTGTAAAACAATAATTTGTTTTTATGAGTCTTCTAATGACCACCACCTCTTATGATGCTTGTTTTTTCCAGGCTTGAATATTTACTAATTTAATTATTTTTTTCAACTTTAACATGGATCAATCAGTCTGAATATAATCAATCTTACCCTAACTGCAATAAGAATAGCTTTACATGTGCATTTGTGAGTTCTAGCTAGTTGAAGACTATTTGTACAAATTCCAAAAGCATTGGAATGGACAGGAGAAAACCAGTAAATCTAACTTGCCAGACAATATGGGCATTTTTGAGGGTGGACAATCCA
Source organism: Poecile atricapillus (assembly GCF_030490865.1). Taxonomy (NCBI): domain Eukaryota; kingdom Metazoa; phylum Chordata; class Aves; order Passeriformes; family Paridae; genus Poecile; species Poecile atricapillus. Next base: position 66,963,966 of record NC_081251.1, on the reverse strand, counting down.
TTCAGAAGAGAGAACAGAGGGTTAAAAGCTTAACTGCATTACTGCATCCTAGTTATCATGAAGTCAAGAAAGAAGTCTGTAAATGGATTAGATTCAGATGAAGAGGAAGGAACAGCAGTGTGATGAATCACTAAGCACCATCAGAAGGATGGAAAGATGAGGCTCTTTTGAGGAAGTAAAGCAAGGAATAGCACCTAGTGGCAGTAGCATCTTAATCACTGAATTAGAACATTGAAAAGCAATGGTATAATGCAGACAAGGGTATGATGAAGATAACTTCTGTTTTAGAAAGCAAAGAATAAATACAGAAACACATAGTTTAGATTTTATCTGCTCAGAAAGGAAAAGAAGCCGGTTAAAGATCTAAAGACAGAAAACTAATTTGAAAGAAGATCATGGAAGAGGAGGTTTCAAGAAGCCATGGAAAGAAACAAGAGACAATGATAAGGATAATGAATTTAGGAGAAAGGCATTTCAGTTGTTGCCTACAGCCAATAGATATGGCCACATAAGTGACAAAAATACAAGCAAGCCAACACTGAAAAACACTATGCAAAAGCTATATCGCTACGAGAAAAAATAGAAGCAAAATTAAATGCAAATGCTTAAGAAAATGATTTACAGACCTGAAAACCTAGAAGAATTTTATTCAGAACAAAATTAGGTCTCTAAGCACAGATATCCACATACATGCAGTCAAAACCAGTTAAAGGCTATTACAATTCAGAAGGTACAAACTATTTTATGAGTTTATCAGAAATGATGTGACAAAAAACCCTTTCCATTATTTCAGTAAACAGCAAATATTAAGTGATGTAGAAAACACTGTAACTCTTTCAAGATTGGAAAGTGCTGAAAAAAAAATCAGCATTCACTTTTCACCAGTCTTCATTAGGGAAAAGTAACACTTCCAAGTACTTACTGCCATCAAAGAACTGTGAGTAAAACAGCAAATTGGTTAATATTTAAGTATAAATGTGTTCCAGTTTGCCAAGTATGAAATTCACCCTATACCAAAATTATCCCTAAAACATTTGTAAACATAGAGTGGAACAACAGAAACATATTGAAGAGTCGTCAAATTCTTCTGCTCTTCTGTGCCAACATGGCCACAGTCAAATCGCTCTAGTTCCCGACACCAAGCTTAGAAAGATGTGGAAAAATTTCAGTTCCAGAGGAGATTAACAGAAGCCACCCTAGGTTTAGATACAATAACCTAGAGAAGAACAAACTGAATTCTGTAAAGAAAAAAAATCTGTAAAAATTAAATTAGAGATATGATGACAGATTTCAACAGCATAAAAAAAATACTAAGATAGGGAGTACTTGTAATCCCTGTTCATCATGGAAAGGACAAGAAAAAGTTCATATGGAAGCAAGGAAGTTTGATTAAATAATAGGAAATCTGTCTAATTAGACTACACAACAGTGAAACTTCATCTGGTATATGTCTAAAAACTTATTTATTGGAGGCTCATGAATAGATCAGAGGTTAAATTGTCAAAACATCCGTATCCCTGCCAAAGGATCTTTGCCAACCCTTGGATAAAGAATCTCTGAGGATTGCTTCCAAATTCACATTTCCCTGAGAGGTGCAAGCTGTAATTGTAAATCAGGGTGGTCCAGCTCAGTTTCAGAATATCCCAGTGCCGCAGACATTTCCCCCTGGTGACAGCAGCAGCACCTGGCAAACACACAGTGCTACAGCTGCCAGACTGATCCTGGCTGTCTTCTGCTGGGCTGGTGGTAGCAATTCTGCTGCAGAAAGAGGAGCAAGCTGTGGCAGGCAGAAGGCAGCTGCATTTATTACTGTAGGTCTACAGTGGTCCCCCATCATCTCTAGAGAACAAGTCAGAGGAGTTGGATCTGATCTAAGAGCTGGCACTCAGAATATTTAAAAAACCCCAACCTACTCATTTGTATGCTGTTTTAGTTAGGCAACACAATGACCTTTAGTACTACAGACCTCAAAACTGAACTGATCCTTATTTAAAAAGTTACTGTGCATTTTTAAGAAAAATCAATTCTCAGACTGGTCATCCATCCAAACAGCTGTATATTGCTTTACTTTAGAGAGAGTGGTCACAAGACAATTAACATTTATAAAACTACAGCCAACTATTTGCTGAGAGCACCTCAACATATCCTGTTAAGATATTTCATTTCTCAATTTAAAGTGTATCAGATGGTCTTACACAGACAGCAGCTTTCCTAATGCCGTCTGCTTATTCACGCTTTTGCCATCACAGCACTACTGATGTGTGACAGATGCCTAAAAATTATGATGAAAGTGTGATAAGCCATATACAGGAATTGCAGGCTTACCTTATGATGACAGCAATGACATTTTGTGCCTGAGAGTCCCCAAAAAGAGTGGAATTACAATTTTATTTCTACACTTCAGATAAATGCAAATAAAGTCACGATCGCTTACATAACTTAGGCCTCTTACTTTAACATACTCACATTCAGATTTAGTAAAAATAAAATTAACTATATAAACTTACCTAAATCAGGCTTTAACTCAGTTGGCAAACTTAGCTTCCTGGACATCTTTGCTGAAAAGTGAAGTATATCTTTTTTTTAAAAAGAATAAACATAATTTTCCGGGTTCCTTATTTGCTTCTTTCACAATATTTAATATATAATTGATTATTACATTCATTGAAGTACTTTAAAGTATTTCCACTAAAGCAGAGCCTCACTTCCTCAAGTGAGGGGTGCAAACTAAATCTTGGAAGACAGCAATATCCCTAAATACAGCATCTTATGACTTTTGTTGAGCTTGATTTCCCTTTAGGCTTCAGGAAGGGCTTAATGGATTGGATGAACTTGGCTTTGGCTCAGCCTTAATTTCTCAGGTGAGAGGTCAAAATTGCAAGGATGTGCACTGATTCTTACAAAAAGTTAAGATCCCATCCCCATTTCTCATGCCCTATTTTCTGATCAAACCTGAGACATTTAAAATAGAAAAAAAAAAAAGAAAAGGAACTTGAAATTACACTAAAATTAACACAAATTTGTATAAAACTAATCACCTGACATAAAATCCACAACCTTAGAAGAATGAAGACATTACAGAGAATAATAATAAAATCAGCAGTGTACAAACACTTGCAACACATTCAAAAAAACAGAAAGACTTTGATAATACTGCTCAAGTGAAAAACGGTACTTCAACTCATTCCTGACTTAGAAATTGGTTTTATAGGAACAGAAATCTTGCAGTCCATTTAAACTGCAGTAGAATACAAACAAATGCTGCTAAAAAAACCATAAAAATATAAAATAGTAGGCATGCATACCCCTTCCATCTTTCTTCCAAATAACTGGAGAAGGAATTATTTTGATATAGTTTATCTGCTAGACCAGGACTACACTCTATATTTCTCTCCCAACCACATGCTTCAGTTTTGATATATCATTAAATTCTTTATGATCTTGCAAGGGTAATACTTCTTTTCCTAAAGCAGATACTGAGTATAGCCTCATAATTCTAGGAGTACCTTGTAATGGATACCACCCAAAGCAGCCTGAATCTTGCTGCTTTTCTCTGTTAAAATTAGAGTTCCCTCATTCCAATTATCACTTTAACAGAAATCATTCCAATTTCAAGATTTCCAAATCTTCAATATCCTGAAGAAGAGCATGTGACTTAAGGTTACTTCCATTTCTTCCAAAGGTGAAATACTTCACTGTATCATCAATTATGCTCATCAATATTGCAAATGCTAGTTTATCTGAATAGTTGAACAGTTTTATTCCTGTCATACATCATAAAAATTTGAGAACAAGACTCCAGAAATAATATTCCAATTTCCTTTATGTGTCAATGTTAAAGGTATGTTTGAATTAAATTGAAATTACTTACTCTCAGGCAGAAATGCTAATCACCTATTTTAGCACAGGCTGAAACTGAAAAGGGCAGCACAACTATGTGTTTTCTACCCTCATCCTTGCATTAGCACTGCCAAATACCCAACTTAACAGTGAGGCCAAAACTCATCTGAATGAGGTTCCTACCAAATGTTGCTTCCAAACAAGATCAACTCCTATTTCAGATCAGAGCTCAGAGATACAAACAGAAAACCTGGGAACACAACAGCACGACTGATGAGGAGCCCATCTTTTTGCTATCAGCTTGAACTTAAATCAGCTTCTGGACAAGATCATGAAATCTCATCTGGCATAGTGATTTACAAGGTGGGCATTCCTCATAACACTTGTTTTCTCTGTAAGACATTTAAATATTAAGAGCTGAGATACTGAACAAAACTTGAAGTATGAACACAGAAAATAAACAGAGTTATTTTTGGCTTTTAATAGCTTTCACCACATGTAAATACCTTAACCTCTTCAACTAATTGAAGACCAGTACAGACACCCTTGGCTTTTCAAATAGAAGCATTTAGCATAATCTTAACAACTGGGAGAAAACGACAAAAAAAAACTTAAAAAAACTTAAAAAAATAAAATAAAAAAATCAATCCAAGGTTACAGATACTATATAACACTATAGCACATAATAGCAACTGTAGGCAAATGTGTTGGATTCTGAGAGCTGATCCAGTTTTAGCTTTTTGTTCCTTAGTGAAAGGCCAGCTGTGTGAACTAGACTGGTATGATAAAACAAATTTGTCAGACAATTTTCAACATACACTGAACTATGCCTCATTAATAGGACAAGAGGATACATTAATTGTTAAAAAAGGATATCATTACTGGAAATTGTGAATTACTGTGCTATGCAAAAAACCCCCAACATTTCAAAACACATGTTAATGTGTCAGAAACCTCAATAATTCAAATGTAAATAAGAAATAAGATCCTATTCCAACAGCAATGGTGCCATCTTGTGTTTAAAAAAAAAAACTGCCTAAACATGCAGTAAGAAAATAGGACTATTTCACCAGCTAAGCCCTTTTTAACTAACATTATAAAAAAATAATCCCTGCTTGTATTCACATTGGCTAAAGTTTTACAATTTTTGATAAATTCAATAAATTTTGATAAATTTTTTATGCCTCAGATGAAAACCACCAACGTGGTAGATGCCTTGTACAAAGCAAGTGATATAAATCAGAAAAACTTAAGATACAGGATGGTGATCTACAGAAAGAGCATTCAGTGTCAGGCTTTTCACTCCAGCTGTACAACAGGGCAGAGGTGATGCTGACTGCTCCTGCTGACTTCAAATAGTAGCTGGCATATCAGAGTTCAATATCTCTCTTGGGGGCGGTGGTTGCTGCAGCATTCACGGCCCAGACTGGTACGAGACAATGACACAGACATCAGGGAGCTGTTGTGCTCCTCCTGGCACACTGCTGCTCAAGGCAACAGTGACTGTTTTGCCTGGGTTTAGACCTACATTTGATATTGCTCTAAATTAGAAAATCTAGAGTAATACACAGGCGTACAAACATGTTCTGTCAATATGTATAATTAGGTATCATATCAGAGAACCGTCCAAACCCAAGGGTTCTCGGAGATTTCTCACAGGTCAGGCTTGGGAAGGTAGGTGCTAAAATATGAAAGGTCGCCTTTCCATAACATGTTATGTGTCAGTGTAGAAGGAACACCTTTCAATTCAATGAAGAAAACCTGAAGCATGAGAAGGCTTCTCAATAGCAAGCTGTGGCTTAGAAGTAACAGTTACAATTAATTTGCAGTTGGTTATCCTGAGCTGATACTTTACAATGTATAGCACATCAGTTTGAAAGCAATATAGTGATTTTTCCTCCATTCCTTTTATTTTAAAATAAAATTCTAAAGATTATAAAGGATCATGTGTCTTGGAGCTTTGACAAGCAAGAGAACAGCTTATGAAGCCTATTTCATGTAATATCACATGAGAAATAACTAAGCAGCTTAGAATTTGTTAGATACCAAACCTCCTAAATTATTCTATATTTGACAACTTCACAAAGTGAAATATTTACATTACCAATTAACAAATGTTGAAATCTCTAAAAATCATATGAGAATAATAAAACCATTTTACAGGAAACTGTAAGAAAACATATAGTTGGATACATCCAAAATTCAATCAAAGTATTAAAAACACATTTAAATAAACTGTCTTTGGTATTAGGGAAAATAAGAACTTTTTATGAACATCTTAAAATTTGGTTTGACGAAAACAGCATTAATGGTCAATTATTATAGAAATGTTTGAAAAGTTTAGGTATGCACTTTTAATGTAAGAAATGTGAGAAACCTCTGTCAATACTAACAGTGGGGATTATAAAACTTTGGAATAAAATCTTTACTACTTAAATCTGTCTACTAATACTGTTTGCCATTATTTTTAAATTTATAAAGTTCAGGAAATAAATAAGACCAATTTTCCTGAGAAGTGTTTGACATGTAGCCTATTAGAACAGTTACAAAGTTTGTAAAATCTACCATATTTTGCAGGCACCTTTACTAAAGGTTTTTCCAGATATGGTTATTACATCTTAACATCCAACACAATTTGTAGCTATAATATTTAATCATCTGCATCTCTTCATGCCAAATACTTAACGAACCAAATAATGAGTAAAACAGCTGAAGATTTTGCTTCCACTGAAGCTGGATTCCAATGTCTTCCTATAAAAATGACACTGCCTTAGAAAATAAACACTTTCTTACCAATTCTTCTTTCTGTAAATTCATCGACATTTAGTATACTTGTGCATATTGCTTCACAGAATATTGTTTACACCTTCAAATGTGTGACATTTGTAAGAGAATGGGCTGGATTCAATAATGGCCACAGCACTTTGCAAAATTTTTAGAAATTTTCATTTAAATCAAGTATCTCAGTATCTCCAAGATAAAGTGTAACTTTATCAAGGTTCATCTTTGATGCAAATAAAAGGGAAACAAGACCCAAAACCAACACATTCACAACAGGTCTTTAACTTGATTTAGTATCCATTCCTTAGCACTGAGCATTCACAGTTGAGTATTTAGAAGAAAACAACAAACCAGACCAACTGATCAAAATGGTGATGCATGAAGCATTTACATATTGCTTTACTTGGGCTATTGTTTCAGTTTTACATGGTTTTTTGATCCAACCATAGAAACCGTGTTTGTTACCATCACTAATTACAGAAATCTGTAGGAATGATGATGCTCTACATCAGTTGCAATAAAGTAGTAAGTAGACAATGGCTTTGTGTTTATAACTGCGTGTGTGATGTTACCCCCTTGCAGCCCTACCACTGCAATAAAATTACTTCACACTGCTAGCAGTATTCTCTTGCTCCCTGTTCCCATGTGCCAAACACAGCAGTGATATTAACAGCAACAGAAGTTACCAATGTAAATGATTTTAACTCTGTTTTGCACCTCATTTAGCAGGTTGTATTTCACACATTGACAAAGAACGGAAAGCACTTGAACGGATTGCTCTGTGTGCCAGCGCAGAGAGCTATGACCATGCCATACACATCGAAGACATCAAATCCATCCCTGAGGGCACAGTTATGGCAAACAATTTGTTTCATACAACATGGTGATGTTAATGACAATGACATATTTTACAAAACTCATTGTCCATGCACATTTGGTTGTCAATTCAGTTTAAAACAATGAAAAGCAAAAAACATGCAACTATTACCACAGAAAAGGTGTTTTATTTACATGAAAGAGCTTAAAATGTAAGTTCAGAAAGAGCTAGAATAAGCATGCCAGATAAGCTATAGAAAACATGGTAGTGAAACGACATTCAGTGTACAGCAAACCACTCAAAACTAGGGAAATGCAAAATAAATAATTATCTTTAAGCTTCCAATAAACTGTGCAAATTACAGAAATCACAGTATAACTTACACCCTGAAGAATGCATTGCTTATAAATGAATGTTTTGCTTTTTTTAGCTGTGAAAAACATTCCTAATACTTTCAGTTGAAAGGCTTCCAGCTGAAACAGATGTGAACGGCTCTATAGAATCTCATTAGCATACTTTATTAATACTCTAATGTAACTCTTTGAAAAGAAGTGGAAAAAAAAACAAACAGGTCACAGTTAGTCAAATTTTCCATGTGTTTTGCACAAGACAGTGTGTCTATGTTCAAAAGAGACAAAAGGGAAACATTACCTCAATGGACATTGGTATAACATGCACAAGATTAGGTGTTGGTTTTTTCATGTTTTTCTCAACCTGAACATTAGGTTCTAGTTACCCTGAATTTCCCTTAGGGGAACATATTAATGCTCGTGTAAAAGACAGTAATTTCTTTTTAATTACAGATGAATTGACATAATGTATTATTGACAGCCATTTGCTTTCTTGACTTATATTCAGACTTTTGCTGCACCAAAATTTGTTTTCCCTACCATTTCTGATGTCACTGCAAGAAGATCTCAACACAGGGCAAAAATATGTCCTTTGTACAGTACTTTCTCATTCCATACCTCAAATTTCAAGAATAACTTTGTCATACTCCTGTTTGTCTTGCTGAATTCTGAATTATTCTTTGCCTCAAATACTAAATTATGATGAAAGGGATTCATATTTTAGGATAAAACTTACATTGCCAAACAGAAAAAACAAAGGGAGACTTCAGGAAAAGAAATCTCTTCCTCTCTAATCTCAAGCTATGCTTCCACACAACCTGTGAAATAGTAGCTTAGCAATTAATTTTACTATATAATTTCAACCTAAACTGACTGAAGAGATGAAATGAAATTATTCTACTGTGATATATTAATTTCCTAAATGAAAACAAATGAACATTAGCGAAGTGGTTCTGCAATGAAAGAAACCATATCCCAGTTAAGGAAGAAGAGTGCCTTTCCCAAAGCTAAATCATACAGCCTCTTGCTTTCATTTATTTAATGAGCCAGTTGTCAGAAGCAGAGTTATTTCCATTCCAGCCGTGAAAGGGTTCAATCTACCTGCATACAACATCTCCCAAGGCAATTTTGTTGCCAAATTAAGACACAAGTCTAGAGCTGGTAGGGTATTGTGTCACTGTTGGATGCAGAAAAGTAAAGAGAGTTCTGGAACAAAACATATATACAAAGCCAGTCCTCTTCCAAATGAATAAATGAAACCATAATAGTACCTCTTTCTTGACCACAGCCATATAAAAAACTGACCATATGGCTATGAATACAAAATATTCAAAAGAAATGGTATCAGCCATATGTTCCCAAAACAAGTGCACCTTCGCAAAAGTATTGGAATCATGTTGTGACTTGCGTAGACTGAACTCTCACTATGTATTAGAATTTCACACATCCAGAAAAACAGAGAAGTACAATTGTAAAATCAGAGAATTTAAAACACCAATTTCCTTGATTTTTTAAAATTATTGTGCCCAGTGTATTTAGTACAGAAGCAGCCCATAGAATTACCAATTAGCAAAAAGAATGAAAAAAATTAATAACACAATGCATTGAAATTTGACTGGTTTCTGCCTTTTATTTTTTGCTGCTGGGTTAGTGCTGCATAGAGTAAGGCACTGGATTAGAAAGAGTAGAATTTTTCTAGTTCCTACCTATGTCATTGGTTACCATCTTGGAAAACTTTCTGCTTTTGGTCTTCACTGTAAATAATATTTTAATTAAAAAAAAAAAAAATCATCAATCTAATTGTATCAAAACGTGAACTAAAGAAAAAATAAGACTAAAGAAAAGAAAAATACTGTACCCTTTTCTATAAAATTATTCATTTTTTGTTCATCATCAGAATTGTTTGGTGAACCAGAACCTACAAGTGGAGACAGAATGAAATGGATATACATTTGACATGAATGAAGGGGATATATCTCTGACACAAAAATCAATGTGTATTAGTACATATAAAATATACATATATAATACGATATATGTATACATATATTATACAAAATTATATATGAGCTCAGAGTTTAATGAAGATAACAAAGAAAATATCTGAAATATGAAAAGAAAAAAATCTGAAAAGAAAATACTGATATTGGTATTCTCTGTAGCTGTACTACATATTATAAAGTACAAATTGCTTTGGCGTGACAGAATTCTGCCATATTGGAATTAGCCACAGAAATTATAATGCAAGGTACAACTCTGCACATTGCAGCGAGTTTATTGCTAGAAATAATTCTCCCATTGAACAAATGTTTACACTGAATAACTAAATGGCTCTACTAATCATTGCTTCAGACACAGAGATTAGCCTAAATTCTGATTCACAAAACACAGCTGTAACAATAAACACGAGTTCTATAAACTCTGGGTTTTTTTTCCAACGCAGTAAATCACTGTTGGACCACAGTTTTTCAACTTCTCTGTGGACAACTCTGAGCCAATACTGCCACCTGGATTTTTCTGTATCCCAACGCCGAAAATTTGATTGTGGCAACAGACCACAACTTAAGGCTTACTGTTGTCATGAAATTATAACATTGCCAGGAAATGAAAACAGTTCATCTAAAAATGTTAAAATTTAATTGGATTTTATATTGTGGAATTGTAAAACTAGAATAGAACACAAACATTTTGGCACTTCTGAAGACAAAAACTTGACAGTTTAAATGCTGTACAATGTTTTAGGTCAAATAAACACTCCCGGAGTCTAGTCCTATTACTACTTAACATCTATAGAAAAAGCAGGAGGTAAAATAAATCCTCCTGCATTTTCACTGTGTTCTATAGTTCTGTGTTACCAAAACTGTAGGATACTCTCCCAACTCCCATATGCAGGTAGTCCCTTTCAGAATTCTCTCATCTATATTATCACCCACTGGAGGAAGTCTAGTGGAAGTTACCTTCCACTTCTCTTTACTTGGACATGAAAAGGTAGATTTGAGCAATTGCAGACTTCAGTCCAAACAGTGACTGGTCTCTTCTACAGATCACATGGTAACAATGAAAGCCAATAAGGCTGCCCATCCCATCCTCTAATCTTAGAGCTAGTAACTTGCAAACATTTTGTGTTTGCATATATTCCTCTAAACTAGAAAGCCTCTAGACTGTAAAAAGTTTCCTTAAATTTAGCCTCCATCCTTCTCAAGCTTGAAAATACTCTGCAGGAAATTTCTCAAAAAGGTCCTCTCTTATCACTGAAAGCTAAACATCACTTTCAAGCTTGTTATCAGTCTCATGCTTTTGCCCAAAGATACAAAACTCAAACCAAACCTAAGGAATTGCAGTTCTTCCCTCTTCACAAACATCAACAAATTATTTCTATACCAGGGTGGTGCAACCAAGATTTTTTCCAAAGGAAAAGTTGTGAAGTCTACCATAAGCTTCATCTCATTCACTGAGAGCAGAGGAGAGAATTGAGGGAAGCAGGTTACAGTCCAACCTCACTACTAGAAGTTTCCATTTTACAGGAGAATGCAACAATTACACTCTCCCTCTTTTTGTCCATTCACTATTTTTTGTACTTTAAACATTACTCTTTAACCTTCTTCAGCTCACACTCAAACAAGAAGGAGAGGAAGGTAGGGGAAGCCAATAGTAAAATTTAGGAGTTTTTATTAAACCTTAACTTTCATCTTTGGACTTGCCTTCACTGCACTTTTGCAGAAGTGGTGAACTGAGTTTTACTCCAACACCAAATTATGAAAGAAACCCTCTTATTTAAACTACACAGTGTTTTAAGTTAGGAGTTGTTTGGGCTGACATTTCGGTGATTCTAGAGCAGGGGGAGAAAAGGATTAAAGGCTATGATTCATTAGCTGTTCATTGCAGATATTTGATAGCAGTGTACCAGAACCTAGATTTAGCCCAGACTTTTTAAGTGGGTCAAATACAAATACCACAGTGAATTGATAACTATGCTCAACCTTGACAGAGAAAGGATTACTGCAAATGCAGCAATGCATGGCAAATTGTTTACAGGCATTGGTCTCAATATGTAAAAATGAAATAGGAAACATGCATTTAATTCTCAGGACTACTTTTGTTACAAACTATATGAAGTTGATGACTTCAGCATGCCAACACTTAGCAACACAGATTTGTCATGAAATCACATCTTCAGGTAAGACTTTTAATTAAAATTCACAGCCAGGTTTTGCTTTAATTATAAATAAATCAAATTTTCTCTAAGAATGAGCTTGCAAAAATGAAAATGACATTGATTGATCTAGAGGAGTGTTTTGCACAATTTAAAATGAACATCAAAAGACAATTGTCAAATTGGAAATTAAAATTTATGTTAAAATTTCTACTAGAGCTACAAACACAATGTTTTGGTTTGTTATGCTTTTAATTTGAATTTGAAAGATAGAAGCTACAGTGGAAAAAGAATCTAGCTTTAGACTCCCATCTTGATTAGAATTTTACACTACATACTACTTTATGTGCAGTTGGGTCCTTTAACCTTGAGTAGTTTTGAATGAAACAAAATGACATCTTTAAAAGTTCTCAGAGCAATAAATAAAGTGACAATTTTTAGCTACTACTAAAACTATTCACTCTAATACATGCATTATTAACATTATTATAACATTATATATATATGTATCATTATAACAACATTATTGACATGCATTATTAAGTATTTACATGGTTACAGCCTCAACTAGCCCATATTAAAATAATAAATCTTGAATGTTTCATTTAAAATATTCACATAAAGCAAAAATTTTAAGAAGGGTGCAGTAGGAGGAATATTAAATAGGGAACTTCTACTTTTTTTGGATGCTGGTTTCTGGAGACCTCCAATTCCACAGAAAAATAGTAATTTGCTACTTATGAGGAAGCAGAAGTAAACTTGTTCAGAAAAAATCTCTACCACTTTTGAGGAATACAAAACAATCACATGAACGATTACAGGAATTTTTGCATCTCTTGTCAATGCTTCAAAATTCCATTGTGCAGTATGTTCCCTGAGGCATAAATATTTCAGTTTATATCTCTCTTTAATCATCTTTATGACATGTTCCTATTGCATCTCTTAAGTCAGCCTTGTTTTAAAAATGCAGTTGTGCAACATGGCAAAATTTATAACAGCTCCAACAGCTTGTGAGAGGACAGCAGGATTTATATAATTATTTAACTAGTAAGTGTTAATGCATGTCATCTTCTGGGAAAACAAGAAGCTGAAGATCAGAGAAAGTTATGATTACCTGACGTGGGTGACTTGCAGCGGTCTTCTGGCACCACTGTACCTTCATTTATATCACAAAGACCTGCTGAAACACAAAACCAGTGTATTATAAATACAGTTCCCATTTTATTTTTACTTCCACTGCTGTCAGGAACTTCATTTCTTATTAGAGACAAACAAGCCAGTTGCAATAGAATATATTACATATTACTTCTTTTAACATTATCCACAATAACTGTAGAGTCACTTCTTCCTACTAAAGTTTTCTTTGCAAAACACACTCTCTCAACAAATTTCAGCTAGACAGATTTATCAGAACAGTTAATTATTTACATGCTACACATATACATTAAGCATAATTTGTTTTGAAAAAAATCAGAGTTATATTAAAAATGTAATAGCAAAAGAAAAACCTATAAAAGAAGGTCTTGAAGATTACAAACACACAATGTGTGAAACTACAGTGCCTTTTTTCAAACTACTTTTCCATGTTACAATGATATGCCTTGTATTTGCCAATTTGTATTGCCAATTTAATTTTCCAGAAAATTTCCTTACTGGTGTCACTTAGAGATTTCAGGTCTCAGGGTGTTTAGACAGGTGTTCGCTCTTGCATGGAGGAATTTCACTAAATTCCTTACATCACCAAATGTGATCAATTTGAATAACTGCAATATGTTAACATCTGAAAGCTAATTCCTTTCATTCCAGGGAAGGAAATAAAGCCTAGTCATACACAATCAGATTCAAAAGAAAGAAGCTGCCTCAAAATGGTCCTAAATACTATTCCATTGCACAACTTAAAAGTATACAAGAAATTTTTCTATTTTCCTTTTTTGACAAAAAATGCTGTCAAAACTGCCCACAATCAAGAGAAGTGCATTTTTGTTGATATTTTATATAACTTGTATATAAGGTTGGTATTTTAATGCATCTTCAGGTTTATATCATGAAGCTTTCCTACAGAAAATTCATGATGTGATACTAAGGCAAACAAGCATGTAATACTGAACAGTAATAGCTAAGAGATATTTGTTAAAATTAAAGGGTTTTTTGCATGCACACAAATATTTCCAATACTCAAAAAGTTTGAGTGGTAGTGGCTAAGACAAGAAAGGTATCACATGGAATGCCTGTCTATACAACTGTACACTACACAGTATTCACAAGTGCATCTGTACATATCTGTTGACAAACAAAAGTACAACAGCTCTGTTCCATCAAGGCTTTGAGATTTCCAAACACTAAACTAGAATAGTTTAAAGGGGAAAACTTTCCTGAAACACCATATCAATATGGAACACATTGAAAACATGTTACATTAACAGTTCCATTTACCCAAAAAAGTATTTTTTAAGATTACTAAGAGCATGTATAGCTTAAACCCAAAACTCAATTATTAGAACTGTCAAAGTTAAGGCGTTGTTAACCCTACATTTAACAGTCCTGGAACCAATTTAAATTCTAAAATGTTGAATGAAATTCCAGGTGGAAGCTATATCTTTCCACTACACAGGGGGAAGAAAAGAGGAATTTATTTAGTCATCTGTCAGTAAATCGATGAACACTATGGGATAATCATAGTTCTACACCAGAGTTTTAAACAGGCATGGGAAACTAAACATTTTGAACTAGACAAGATTGTGTAAAAAGATTTTTGAAAAATCTTAAAATTTCTTTCACAACAAGCAATACAAGTTTTAGACGATAGCTGTGCTGGGAGGATAAACCCATACTATGCTCTTAGAAGTAGTTGCCTCTTCAGGAGCCAAACCAAAGAAATTCATACATGCAGTTCAGGAACAGAATTTCCTCTTTTCCATAAAGATTAATTCTTTACCTTCAAAGGGAGAGTTTAACTTCTTACACTAGTTCTCCTATGAAAATTCATTAATTAAGCAATAGTCTTTAGCCAAGAATGTATGCCTGAATTCTTTGCAGGAACTCTCAAGTTTATAATTTGATTAATATCCATCTTAATTAATAATTAGTGTGTATTATGGTAATTATTATGGCATGTAAACCTTGAATATCTGTCCAAAGCCATTACTGCTATTACTTAGGAAAGAAAAGGAACAGGAATAGATGATAAGTAATTTTAGATTGTATTAGTAATTAAACCAAGCAGAGTATAACAAGAATGATCTAAGGCTGTGAACTAGGAGGGTCTGCCCATGACCAAGCTGAAGAAACTTGCAAGATAATCTCTGTTGCTATTCATCTTAAAACCCCAGGTATCCTGACAGAAGCACTGGTAGCAAGACAGCTCTCCTGGAACAATTCTCTGGTTTCAGGTCTATAGCATCCATGAAAATTGCTTTGAATTACAAAAGCAAATTGATCCAAGAGTTCCTGTTTCAGAACTAAAAAACCTAAAATGTTCTATAACACCAATATAGCACCTTCTGATAAGCTTTTAGTTTATCTCTGCATACTCCAGAAGCAAAGAAATTTGAAAATCCTCCAAATTTCCAAGAATCATATCATGTCATATCATGCTGCATTAAAAACTCCCAAGAATTACAGCTGAAATTAACTGATGTATAAAGTTTCATGAGACTTTTGTCAGTTTTTAGCACAAATTTTAAGCAGACATATCTCAGAAGAACCTACAACTTGACTGGAAAACAGCACAACTAAAAATTATGACTAAAACTTACTTGATATGATGTAAAAGTTAGAATTTTACAGTTAGCCTGAAAAACAGGGTAAAAAAAAAACCTTCCAAGACCAACAGTCAAAATTTCTGATTTCAGCCTTGGCTGATGTCAGTCAGCTGATGGTCTCATGACATTTAAGTTAAAAATTCAAATAGTTCATGAAGGGGGATGGGGAAAAGAACATGATCAAGAAATTCCAGAAGAGTTCTGGGCATGTATTTTCTTCCAGCTTGTCTCAATCTCACTTTTTGAATCACTTATAGATTACTGTCAAAAAGCTTTTTGATGTAAATTAAAAATTTCTAAAAAGTCACATGCATGTAAGAACTGCTTCAGTTTTGCCAGAAACCTAAACTGCCTCTGGTAGAACTAAGAAATACTAATTTTTAAAGACTTGTACTATATTGAATTAACCAAAAAGTCACATAAAATCTTGTAACTCTCACCAACAGTAATTTGCAAAAAAAGAGTTATGATTAATGTTCTCTGTGAACTTATGGAACTAAGCAGGAAAAAATAACAGCTATATAAGTTTTGGTGTTTCATCATGATATTATGACCTATCTCATTTTTTTTTATGAGTACTGATTTAATGACTCCTGTCTTATTTAGCAAAAAGTATATCAAGCAAAGGTCCTAACAGGTCACCTAACAGTGTAAGCCTCCATCATGTATAGCTTTCATCACACTGTAAAGCCTTTACTTACACATTTCATGACTTCAGGCACATGGCCAAAGTTGATTTTCTACACCCTCCCCCCTAACTATTAGACTCTGAAGGTAAATAGTGATTTTGTTTTTAACCTTGACAAGCACCTGATGACACTGTCTGGCAGGCCTTAACAAAACACATATACTGCATGCTTCACAAACTATAAATTGCCACCCAAAACATGTGAGTAGTATACCTGGTACGAATCACTGATAAATTCCAAAACACGATCCCAACTGGGAGCTTGTATCTGTAGAGCTAGCCTGAAATGACAGTTTACAGTCTAGCTAGTGTAGAGAGCCTTGTCTCTAAATAGATGCTGCTTTAAGACGGGAATCTGAATTTCTTTTCTGAGTAGAAAAAATAAGATGACAGAGAAATACATCATATTCTTGCAACACAAGAGAAGGGAAAAAAATCTCGCATTTCCATTCATATTTTAGAAGATATGTAACTCTTACTCTACGAATTTTTTTAAAAGATGCCTTTGTAACTTTTCAACTGTTTGATTAAGGACATACCATTTACTAAATCCTAAGTATGTTGGCAGGTGATGATCTATTGAATTGGCATTTTATGCTGAAATATACAGAATATCAGGGTTTTTAACAAGGAAGGACCAATCCTTCCTGCCATTTTTGGAAGTGGTTGAACAATAGCAATATGCTGCTCTGTTGCATGCTGCCCGAATGCATGTGTAAGCTAGCATGATTTTTTTTTAATTACACTGTTGTCTTCTCAATGAATAGGAGTTTTCTAAAACAACCACATTAGATAGAAAAGCACTAGGAAGATTTAGATATTAAATAGTAGTACTCCTTGAGATTATTAGTTGTATAGCCATTGAAAATACCTTATTCATAGAAAAAAAAATAAATCAAAGTGTTAAAATAGAAATGTTTTCAAGATAGAGATTCAATGAAGGCACATCTTTCAAACCAAAACCAAGGAAGCATAAGCACCTTGCATTTTTGAACACACTAAATGCAGATAGTAAATGTCCAAGAAAGAGAGAATGCAAAACCCAGAAGTGTTCTGACTATCTCACATAGATCCAATCCTATAAATAAATCAAAGGGTAGTGCTTAAATGTGACAGACTCATTATTTGTGGAAAATTATTGAAGCAAATTCTGATGTCTGGGCAACACATACACTGAAAGAGCTACAAATAATAAGAAATGTTAAATGATAACTAAAGAAATTATTTTCAGGTTTTAAAATTAACCAAGATACTGTCAGGATGGTAAGCAGAAAGAGAATTACAGAATACATTACAGAAATTAACTCTTGGATACAAAACTTGTTTAAACTTATTCCTAAATAAAACAGTCCAAGTAAATTCAGCTTTACAGTATTTACTAGCTTTAGGATTTCTACCCATCTTTTTCTCTTTTCCAAAGCAATAATCAATCAGTGCCAGATCCTGGTTTTCAGTTCTGTATCATCTTAAGGTAGAGGCATTTCTTTTATACTTGGCTCCCTTTCTGCCGTGGCAGTAGAGGAAGAAATATTATAGAGAAAGCAGTATTTGGCAATTGAGACTATCCTCTGAGATGTATTTCTTCTTTCTTTTTGGGCGAAAGGAAATGGCAGAATTTAGACTTGGACCACAATTTCAAGTTTGTTTTGCAGTTTGTTGGTTTTTTGGTTTTTTTTTTTAACTCCATTTTTACAGTAGTTTAATCTACTCTACTTCATTAAAAAAAGGGCTGAGATTACCTACCTCTGCCTGAGGGCTGGAGAAAGTGGCATCCTAAGAAAAGGAACAATGTTATGCTTTTAAAAAATAAGATTTACATTCTCAAGATTCTTGGATGCTGTGAAGGATGTTATAAGTCAGACTCTCTCAGGTAATTCATGGTTCTGATGAATGGAAGGGTTACCTTCCTTACACGGAAACCTGAACTTAAAACTGCTTGGAAACTGAACAGGGCTGTGCAGTACCCATACACTTCCACTCTTAATCCCTATAAACAACATTTTTGTAGAAGTAACCTTTCACTTTTAAAAGAAGAATCTCTCTGTAATCACAATGTTTATTCTTATCATTGCTACTAATACTCTAACTCTGGAGTTCTGAAGCTTTTTCTGCCAGAAAGGGAACCAAGCAAGGAAAGTTTCTAGTAAGATAACACTAAATTTGTAAGATCATAGCTCTATAAACATTAGCAAATTCTGAGATAAACTCTCTTTTTGATTTTGAGACTTATTTATTTGAAAACACAAAATACAGAGACTATTATGGTTGCTTTTTTCGTTTAAATTTCTTCTAAAGATACCACAAACAAGAAATACAGTGGATGCGGAATGGATTGAAACCAGTTTCTCTAAGTAAAACAATTACTTAAAAAGGGCTGTGAAAAATAATTATGGTGAATGAACAACACAAAAAAAATAAAAATCAAGTTCAGATGTTCAAAAAATATTTGAATGCCATGAGATGACTTACTTATATAAGAGGTGCGAAGCTTTTTCACAGACTCTGAATATAAGTTAGAAAGGCCGCACATGCAAGAAGCCACAGTCAGCATACCTTCATGAAGCAATGAGAAAAGGAAAGACGGAGACACTAACAGTACATTTGAGACAGAAAAGCCAGCCAAGTAACTTGTACGACCAGGTTATTAAAATGCTATTGCCATGCAGATTGTTAGTCTCAGAAGTTAAGATGAAAAAAACATGACTTCGTATAACAGCTACAATAATGAGCAAAAAGCACTTTCATCATAAACATCTTAGAGACACAGTTGAAACACAGTTGTGTGGATCCAATTTATTGGATTAAAATAAGAACAGTTAAGGAAACAAAGGCAAGTGATGTCTAAAGCTCCAAAAGGCAGTTTATAATCTATATGCATGAGGCAAAATTTAAGCCTTTAAGCCCTGTACTCCCAGCACAAATTAACACAGTCAAATTGTAAAGCTATTTCTTTCTCTCAAGGTTTATTTCATACAAGAAAATATTTTATCTGACAGAGTATCAACTGTGTATGCTTTGCTCTATATGAATGATTTTTAGATCCATTTCCTCAGTTGAAATAAGCTGACTGGTGTTAACTGGATCTTTTTCAAACCATCCATTTACTAAAATACCTTCTAGAACATCCATTTCCATTTGAATAAAATATTACCTGAAAAACTTAGGACTTTATTCTGGATCTCTTAAAAAAATTAACAATCATGAGGAAAGGTTTTTTGGAACAGTTTATTGTGTCTTGTGCTGTTTTCTGAAATAACTTAGGAGTACCCATGACACATCAGGGAAAAGAAAATTTTAAAATAATACATTTTCCTTTTGGTTACAAAAAGCTTTGTATTTTGATCGTTAAGTCACTTTCCTTTTTAGCTGAAAAAGAACAATCTTCAGCATATTTTTAAGTTAAAGTCCTTTTCTTTTTTTTTCCCAAGAGATTTATTTTACCAGCTTGTATGTAGAAGTTTATTTTGTTCATTTAAATCAAAGGTTTCCTCTGAAGCATAACATAACAGTATTAACAACATAACATGATTTAGCTCATCAGGGACATTTCTAGCCAAATTTTAAAACAGGAAGCCAAAAGATCCCAGCAAACACTCAGGCTATTTGCAAACATTAATGGATTTATACAAGCATGTAATACGGGTACTAGCTTTATCAGAAACATCAGGATACTTCTTCATGCCGTGTACATTCTTGTAACTTGTAATCCATTGTAAATTTATATGTTTTCTTAAAATATACATTACACTGAAAAATAAGTAACGGTATGAAGCATCAGAAGATTCCACTAAGCAACAATTTTTAAGAAAGGATGAATTAACAAAGCTGCAGTAGTGACATTAGCAACAGATCGAGAAGAAAGAAAACCACAGTGAGGAATGTTGGCATTCAATGAACATACACTAAGACAAGATGATCAATTGTGCCTTTCTTCTGAGCTTGAAATATGGTTTGGGTTACTCACCTCCAGATGGTTGCCGAGCTTTTCGGGGAGATCGTGGCTCCCTACGATAGGGATCATTGGAGCCATACAGTTCAATAGTGCCTAGATTCAAGAGCACTGTCTTCTGGAGATAATCAACCATGGCAATACCATTACAGTTGCCAAAAACTACTCTGGAAAAAGAGAAGTGAAATGAAAGACAATGCTAATTAAACATTGGTCATGTTTCATACAAATATTTTTTGCAGTTCAGCATTTAATAGTTCCTAATTTTTAGGAATTAATCTAGATTGCACTTATTTATAAATTACTATTTGAGAGCACAGTATTGATTAATTGTTCTCTTGTAAAAACATGGTGCTGAGTAGGACAGACCACTGTCAATGTTCTCGCCAACCTATCTGACACAGAGCCTTAAATGACACTTACTCTTGGCTGTACAGTGCCAGGTGAGGATGAATGATGCTGATTTGCTTCTGTTATCAACATCATTGGTATCTGCCATGACCCAAAAGGAATTGTCTCAGAAGCACAAGAAACTGATTACCCCTATGTTGCTGTGCAGCTCAGGTGAACACACCCAGAGACTCAATTTTAATGGATAGTTTTAAACCACTTTGATGGAAAGAACTGTGTAGAATATACTTACAGGCCATACGCTGAGTTGACAGCTAAGCTGGTTATCTGTTGAGGAGGTTCTCCACTCACCCACACCAGCTGGATAACGAGCTCAATTTGGTAGCCTGGAGACTGCTTGAGAGGAGAATTTTTAACTCTGCAAAGTAAACAGAACATGGTGTCTCCATTGCCTCCGTTTTTTCCTTATGGGACCAGAGTTCATTAAGTTCTACACCATGCTGGACTTTAAAATATTGGAAAATTGTAAAAACTATGATCAAAAGCAAATAAAATCAACCAGAAGAAAAAGCCACATTGAAACTGGGAATTCACTTCTTTTGATTCACTACTTAATTGAAAATTAATTGAATGACAATCACAAATGTTTCATTTTTTCCAACCTCAGAACAAGGCATAACAGTGCTATTATGCTGTATTTGCTTGAATAGAGGTAGGTGTTCAGTGAGTGTCTAAAAAGGAAGATGTTACCTATGTTTTTCAGAGTTTCCAAAAGAACTCTAATTTAGAGAACAGAAGGGGGTTAGAGGTGTACGTGGAATGAGAAAATGAAAAGAGAAAGAGAAGCAAAATGTACTGAGATGAATGCAAATAGAAAGCTGATGATATGGCAAAACCAAAATTAAAACAAGTAAATTATTGTAATAGTAGACAAAGTGTATGCAATGAACCTGGGACTGGGGGAATGAAACTCCTGTAAAGAATTTGTCGCCATGCTGACAAATAAACTGGCATGGAAAGGATTAGGTCTTCCATTTTCTTATGCGAAAAGTTAGGTAGAACAAGTTCCTGTTTCCTGAATTCCACTTCTTTTACCCATTTATTCTCACTGATGTATATTTTGGTTTGACAATATTTTAGATATTAGTTTAGAATTTTCTGTTTTTTCTACCTAGATGAGTTTCCTTCAGAAATACACCTCTCCAACTCAGTGCAATCAATACATTTTCAAAACTCTTACCCAAATAAAACAACCCTACCAGAATTAATTGTTTTCTGGATGGATACACTCAAAGAATTTAAATCCAAGTTGGGATCTTAAACTTCAGAAAACAAAGTATATACTTAACTTTATATTTCTAGGTATATATTATGTATTTCTTACATTCTGTTGGAAGAAATGATGGCACAGAAGTCACATAATGCACTCTTGTAGGAAAGTAAAAAAATATAGACTTTTTAAATTCTGATTTCTAAATGGGTAAAAGCTCACACAAAGAAGCTTGCAGAAAAAGCTCCCAATCTAAAAAGATAAAAAAACTTGTCAAAGACCTACAATGAGAGCACTATTAGGTATCATGCAAAGTGAAGATCCATGACAAAGGGACATTTAATTCTGTTTCCAAAACACAAAGTTGTTCCCTTGGAGGATTTTCAAAAAGAAATATAAACCTAAAGAGTTAGCACTCAGCTAGCTACCTGTAAGAATTTTCACTTTTGATTTGCTTCTAAAACTTAAGGCTCTGCAAAATTAACAGATTAAACATGTTCAGATATGGCCTTAAGTTAAGGAGAGCCACAAAACATCAATTTTCCAATTCATTTCAAGGACGAGAAGATATCAAAGTGACTGAACTACAGTTATTAAAAACTGTTTGCTCTAAAGCATGATCATCTATAGCTACATTAACATCTATGCCAGATTTCCCTATATCAAATTAAAATGCAAGGATTTAGTTTTTTGGTTTTCTTTTAGATCAGTTTAAGAAGTTAAAAAAATTAAGACTGCAATATTTTTTTTTGTAAAGCAAAGCTCAGCTTTCAGATACTTGGAAAACTTTGCTCTACAAAATAAAACATTTTCACCAGCAATGATATATCTGTAACGATATCAAAGTACATATACTCTAATCATATATTCTTGCACCATTTCATACTCACTGAAAATATAACAGAATATACTTACTTTAAACATGGGACATTATCACGAAGTCCATCAGATGAACTGCTACTGGTAGATGGATGAGACTGGGGAACAATGGATTGAGGATTGGAACCTGTGCCTGGAGTTGGTACAGGTGGCACCTGCTCACCATCTGGAGTTTCAACATCATTTATTTCATATAGGAGACGTACTTCCAGCATCTGTTAATTAAAGTAAAAAAATCATCAGTAAAGTCTGCCTTTCAAAACACATAATAGGAACTAAATGAAGTGCAACTGAAGATGGTAGTGATATCAGTGACATCTAGGACCCTTCCCCTCTTTTAAAAGGTAACAGTTTAATAAACAATGCAACTTAAAGACACATTTTTCGGAAATACAGAGTCATACTGTTACAGACTGAATATCTGAAGATTGCTGGAATTTAAATGTCAGACATATTTCCCAGTTTTTAAAAGTTTGCTTCTTAATATTGAAATAAATGAAATACTGGACCCATTTAATTACCATTCTGCTGGCATACACTCTCAGTTAGGAAGTCACTGAAAGCCATTATATTGGTGTGCAATATTTACTTTTGCTGAATTTCATAATTAATTACTTTCTCTCAAAAAACCCACCTCTGTTTGAGTCAATCAGTTTTTGTCCATTCCACTAATATAATTAAAGACCAAAATACAGTAAATTGCTAAAACAGTCTTATTATAGCAAAAAAAATGTTAAAAAAATGGTCAAACACTTTACCGGAATGACTTCTGTTGTCACTTCCTGCTTGCTGAACCTGTAAATAATGACATGTGCAGAAACTCCAGCTATGCACAGCATTCTACTTTCTGGACACCATGAGATGATCTGAATAGCATATGGATCTTCATCTACTATATCTGTGTTTGGCCTATCGTCCTTATTCCGTGATTTTTCAAATACTTTGGCTGTTTTTAGCTTATAGAGTACTTGCAGCGTTACTAGGAACAAAGCAAAAGAGAAAAATTAGTTTTGATCTAAACAGATAGCTAATGTATTGCTATAGCTAATTCTTGAATTGTATCCTTCTCAACTGCAATTTCAATTCTGTGTTACATTTTCCTTCAACTGTCTTCATGCTGATTTCAGAGTTCACAGGCATATTGTCTAGTCAAAGGCCCAAATCACTGCTATAAATACTAACCACAGCATTAGAAAAACCTAAATTATAGCATCCTTTCTCCTCTTCCATATTTCAGTAGTTTTACCTGAATCACATTTCCCTAGTTCATCTGTAAGAATGTCCTATTAGAAAAAACTGAAAAGTTCTAAAATCAATGTGGAGGACACTTGCAATTTCCCCCTTAATAGATTTATTTATCTGTTTTAGAAAGAAACTAAGTATTCTTTAACAGAATCTCATTTTGACAGATCTACGCTGAATAGAATTTTTAACCACACAATCAGTCAGATTTGGCTTCCCCCCTCCTCTCTCCCAGGTTCCACTCCTACTCCAAACTGAAATTAAAGATCTATAACATTCCAAATAGCCCTCCTCCCAGTTTTTAAACATATACATTGCATCTGTTCCCTCCCACAACCACACACGCCTTAGCCTTTTGGAATCTCACCAGTTTTCCACGAGTTTTCAAAGACAAGTAATGACGATTCCGAGATTGCCTTAAACAGCTTTTAGGTATCAAGAGTAAGACTAGTTCCAACTAGACCAATTCAAAGAACTAACTTTGTGCAATCATTGCTACTTCAGATTCTTGCTGCATTTTTCACTGTGAGCTATGCCAAATATCAGAAGTAATTAACTCTTCAACTGAAGATGAAAAATCTAAAACTGCACAGGAAAGATCTTTACTGAAAACACTTACTTGCTGATGCATCCCAAAACTTGATTGATCCATCAGCATGCCTATGAAATATTAAAAAAATAATGAGATGATGAAATTATTAGTTGGAGTGCTAACCTCTGTTACTGATTGGAAAGTATACAGTTAGCATTCTATTCTTATTAGTCTTCTCAGTGACACTTTATTTTCACAATTTATTAAAAGTCAATATTCTACCAACATGTGCTGAAATTGCTTTGGACAGAAGAGACTAGAAAAACACTTGGAGGCTAACTCCTTGATGATTTAAAATTTTAAATACTGAGGCATACCTTACCATGTAGTGTTTCTTAAAAGATGCCCTATATTAGGAGCAACACATGTAAAGAAGATGCCTAAATATACAGAGTCCCACTGTTAATGAGTCATCTAACTTGTTTATTTAGCCTTGAGTTTGAGAATCAGATGACTATTTTTTCAGGACTGTCTCGAAGTCTCTGTAATGTGTAGTACAAGATGACAGTAACCCTGATTAGGGCTAATGGGCTGCTCTAAAAACACTTTAGTAGTGCTCTCACTTTCAGTGATACACTGCAAAACTATAAATTAAATTTCATTTATGTTCCTTAAAGTAGAAAGATCAGTCTCAAAATGATCAGATTTAAGTCTTGGCTTGTCCTTTTTGAGATAAAAAATTGGCTTCCCTTTGAGGAAGATCTGAAATCAGTAACTATTTAATGGACCTACCATGCTTTAAAACAATACTCAGCTGTTTTGCAAAAATCAAAGAATAAAAGGTAATTTTGATCCAAGTTACTTTAAGAATAATCACATGTAATCACAATACCACATAATAATAATAACAATGAATAGTAACAATGCCTGTGAAACACCTGCTATCATTTTGTTTCTACCTCCCCTTCCATATTCTGCTTTCTCAGTACCACGCCAAGGAGATTATGCCAAGGACATGTCTGGTGATCATAATTTCATCAGTCACTCAAACCACTCACACAAAATATTCTAAAAGAGAAACAAAAAATTCTCACTACTACTTAATGAGCTAAGAAAGTTATTAGTAGACTATGGTATCACTTACCCTGTAATAATTATCTCTGGATAGCTCTGTGTGATCAAACCCCAGTTGCCTCCACTGATAGGCCATTCCTGGAAGATTAACAAATATACTGAGGAAGAAAATATCATACAGTGCAAAGTTAAGGCAAATTATTGCAGATCCTCCCCAGACATTAGCCACATATATCCTCCCCTGCTAGTAGCCAGTGTCAAAGGCAAGCTGAGTCAGGTGAAGCTTTGGTCCTAGTATGGACTACTCCTGTTATTTAGAGCTTCTGATTCTCAGTATTTTAAAATAGAAACATGTGTAGTAGATGTTGTACCTTCTTACTATAACCCTGACGTTTCTGTCGAGCACCAACTGAATAGAATGCAGGTATGAGATCCGCAGGACAATCAGCAAAATATTCACAACAGGTAACTGGAGACTCATGTATAGTCAAAGGATAGGGATTTTCAAATATAGGATACCTTTAAAGGAAGAAACAGGATTACTGTTAATCTAGGAAAAACTTTTTTTTAAGTGCAGAACACAAGTTAACACGAGTTAAAAAGTGTTTAAGGACTAAGCTGGCATTCTTTTCATACAGAGAAAATAAATGCATATCAAATTAGACTATGAACAAATACACTACACAACTTTACTGCTCATCTAGTATGAGCAGTAGGTAGTGTAGTAATCTAGATGGAATCTAAAGTTGGTACAGTTTTTAGAGTTTTTCCAGAATGCTGCTATTCCCTGTCATTTTATATTTTCAAAAGCTTACTAATTTAGTGGCCTGTGGAAAAAAATAAACTGCCAAGTCTCAGCTGCAGTAACATGGAGCTATGAATTTATTTCTAGCTCTTCAGTCTATTCTTCTAGGGATAAAGACAGGAAGACCCCCATCGCATTTCGTATTAGTACACTGTACTAAAACAGAAAGTTGTCCAGCATTTTGCATGGACAAATTTTGCTTAATATACTTGATATGTCCAAAGACCTGAAGATTACACATAGTAACACTCAATTACCAATTAGAAGAACACACACACACATGCTCCAAACCACTACCTCCATCAGAAAAGTAACACAGGCTTAATGAGGAAAAAGGTCAATACTAACAGAGGTAAATGTGTCAGTGTTCAAAGAACATTTATCTCCAGAGAAATGCACACTATATGTAATTTTACCCTTTTCAACTCCCCTTTTTTGAGAGGTGAAAAGACAACTTCTCTTCCCATCTAAAGGAAAAAATTAGCAACAACAGATGAAAACATTCTGCACATCAGGAACTTTTTACAGGGCTATATGGAAAGCTACAAAAATATTTTAAAAATACATGCCGAAGAGGCTTAACTTCAACTAAGTGTGACAAATCCCTGTGAGAATACAAGGTAAAAGAAAGCCTGTAGATTTTTTTGGTATTAATTTTATTTCTTTTTTAGGTGTCAGACAACTAGTAGTTTGCAAGTCAATCATAACAGAGCATTGTAAAAACAAACTGCTGAAGATTTTTTAGAATGAAAAAGAATAAGCTTTAACATAACTTCAAATTTCAGGCACTTCTAACTAAATAGCTGACACTTAATGCTATTGGTATATCAGAAACAAGTTTTGGATACAGCATATGGCCATGTAATTCAGAAAACCTAAATGAAATTGTGCAATAGCTGCAGAACTATTAGGACAAAACTTGATCATCCTCCAGATTCCACAGAGTCTTAATTGTCCAAGGTATCACCATTGACTTTGAGGACAAATATTTGCAGGTTTTTGTTTTGCCCTAGAAGGATGTTCTTCACAAGGATTTTTCTTCATTGACCATTGGAGGTTCTTAATCAGGAATGGTAGCAAGGTTTTACCTAGTTCCTCTGCTCCTGATCCCTTAACAGTTATGTGCTACTGCCTATACAAATTTTAATACCTTCCTAAAAAAATTTTGTCATTTTTTAATGAAAAAAGCAACTGGACACTCAATGTTTTAGGCAGGTATTATCTGTGAATACTGCAATGGGACACTCCTTTTAAGCAATTTCTTACCACAGATATAAACCAGAGAGTAGACATCATCATTCAAATTTTATATGTATTATATTACTGTATCAGTATGGAGTTACTTTAAGCAATTCAGGTAGCAATTTATTTGACAATAACATCAGAAAGTATTTAAGTGAGATTATATATATATTATATTATATATAAATATTATTTTAAGAGATGACAACAGCCAAAATTACTTGAGTTATCTGATCAGTTCTTCTCCCTGCTGCCTTCATCAAAAATGCAAGCTCCCCAAAACTTCAGACTCCCCTCACAACACTAAGTAACTTCAAAATAAACTGTGTTACTTAACAAGCAGAAGTGATCTATGAATAATCTATTGGTCAGTCAAACCAAGCCTGGAAAAAGTCACATGATACTCTACTCATCTACTATACATTAACTTTAAAAAAAGCTGATGTAACAAGATTATCAGTTTATTTGAAGAAATTTTATATTTAATGTTCAAAATTTTATGTTCTGAGGCATTAGGTTGGACAATCTATAAAGTACAACAGTAGGCTGACCATTGCAGCCAAGGATTAAAAAGACTCCAGAAGATTCTTACCCATTTTGTGCAAGGTCAATCAGTACTAAGTCCTTTTCTAGGAGAACAACTACAGCATATGGTTCCTGAAAGTCTGAAAACAACAACAAAAAGTTACCTATTGGTAAATGGAGCCCATGCATGTACAGCCTCAAGAATGGAATCAGTGCTTGTACTCTGGCAGCTGAGATTAGAAAGCACTTAGATTACTATAGTTTTTGAAGATATTTTATACACACAGATTCCTGAATACTCCAAGTTAAGTTTGGAAAAATCATGTTCTTCTATTCAATATTCTCATCAGCTCAAATAACAGAAAAAGGAACCTGCAGAGTAACTTGTATAAGCAGATTATATGAGAGAAAGAGCCAATTTCTGAGTAACATCCTCCCACCCCTAAACTGCTTTTCCTCATATTCAGTGGGTTTTAAGTTTTAATTGTTTACAAAGTGGCTCAAAAGACAGCTGACTTGACAATAAAATAAGAAACTTGAAAAAGTTTCCAAAGTTTTAATTGCCCTCTTTCAGACAGGTCTCAAATTTCAAGCTAAGCAGTTTTATATACTCTGATGGAAGCTCACAGCTAAAACCATTGGAATCATCAACAATATAACAGTGTTCATCTGAGACAACTACCTGAACTATGATAAGAAATCCCCTGCTGCAGAAGAGAGATTACAGGTTAGTGGTGAAATCCCTGTAAGTAGGGGAATGAATAAAGCCACTAAAAGTTTAAAATAATACAAAACTACTCCTTGTAGTTTAGCACTGACTGGAAAGGCCTTATGTGCCCAAATATCCACAGATAAACACATCTGCTCCAGTAACTACAGCTTGAAGTTGTAATGCTTTTTGTCTGCACATGCTTTTGGGATTAAAAAGAAAAAAACAAGCTATGAGTAATTGCCTTTTTTCTAGACGCAAATTTGGCTTTATAATAAACTATTCTATTATGATGTTTTGGCAAGTAACGCACACTTCAGACAATAGGGATAACAGATGTTGCTGCTGCAGTCTGATTCCCAGAGATAAAACAGAAAGACAATAGTAAAGAATATTCTGATGGGATAAAACTCCAGCGATAAGGAGTCAAGGTACAGAGAAAAATCTTTACAGAGCCTACCATTAGGATATGGTGTTTCACACAGGGTTAGAAAGTCAACAATAGAATAATCCATTTCTAGCACAGCAGTACTTTTTCCATGCATGACTGTTAAACAGGGTCTTCTTCCTACAGTGTCATACGACAAGCCTCCTGAGAGAATGATGAAAGGCTCCCTGGAATAAAGAAGCAGCATTTAGGATCAAGTCAGGATAACATGCTAAAAGAGACTGGGCAGGTTTTGCAACCTTATGATAAAGTTCAATGAAATATGAATAAGGAGAAATGTAGTAAAAATAACGCAAACCAGCTCTCATGAAATAAACAGCTTGGGTATGTATTTTAATTCTTATTCTAACTCTTGTTTAAGTCAGACATCTCCTCCAAGCATTTTGTTGATTTAATCAAGCTTTATCACTTCTTGGCAAGATGAGATATTTTTTAAATTTTTGTACTGTTTTAGAGTTGTTTTTTTCTACTGAACTGCAGAGTCAGATTTGCTAACAGTCCCTTTTTCCTAACATAAAACACCCCAGCAGAATCAGAAAGAAACAGTCCCATTCACTTGCTGTACATATGTACAAGACATATGTACAAGACATATGACTGTCTTGGAGATGCAACCAACTGCTTGATAAGCTTTAAAGACATAACATCTTTTAAGTAATATCCCACATTTACTCTAGATATTTTACCCATTTTTGCCCCTACCACCATGCACAAAATTCAAGAAACTCCTTTGTTATATATTCCTACTGCCAAATCAAATAGCCAAGTGGATCAAAGCAGAGATATTTCTTCTAGTCTCAAGAACAGATTAGAGGCTTCCCTTGAAACTTTTTTTAAAAGCTTTTGCAGAAACATACTTGTAAATACATCCATATATTTCCAATATGCACATAATGTACAGTTTACTACTTCATTTATTGAAAACAAGATGAAGTAAATATATTCATTTTATTTTAATACTGCATATGTTTGAAATGGGACATAATCCTTTTTAAAGAGTAGACTGACTGTTTGCAAGTAGGCAGCTCAAAAAATAAATGTTACTCATTACTGACTATTGCCTGAAATTTCACATTATATTTCTGAAGGAAAAATAGGAACTCTGCATATCCATCAGTTGCTTCTGATTGACTTTTATGCTCACTTTCAGTAAAAATCCTACCCTTCATTTGCATCTTCCTTGGAAGCAGCTAGTATATCAATATCTGGAGAAAATTTCTACAGAAAAAAAAATCCCATCCTGATGTACTGTAAAAAGAGACGCTGCAGAAAACTTTTTTTTCCCCCCATCCTTTCCTATTTCCTATCCTTTTCCATACTATCTAAATGGCTTTCCCTAGATGGCATTTGAAACACCAAGTGAGACTAGATACATCTGAATTCTTAAAAAATGTGTATTAATAGTTTGGTTTATGCACATGCTGCATGTTATGAGTTTAAGACTTGGCTGCAATATACTTCATGTTTGTAGCACTGAAGGCAAAGCAGACTGAGAGAAGCTTCCAGCTTCTACAGTTATTTCACAATTTGCTTGATCTTCCAGAAAGACATATGACCAAAGATTTGATAAGATCAAAGAGTGCTGCTGGCCAAGGAAGAGACCTCAAAGGAATAGCCATAAATCAGACCATGGCTCTATCAAGTTCAATATCTGCCTCTAACAGTAGCCCAGAGTGTATTTCTAGAAAAGGATTAAGTTTTCTCTGAGTCTTCATTTAATCTCAGCTCTTTGTATTGAAACTTCACACAATTTTTTATGGTCATGTCCATGAAGAAATTTTAAGAAAGTTACACCCTTTACTTTTGTCTGATATTTTTCAGGATGTCAGTGAAGAGAAAAATACTGGTAAGGTCTCATTGTTTTGGAATGATTTACTGCAGTATTTTTTTGTCCACAGAAATCATCAAGTTTTTTTAAACAATAATGCTGCCAGGAGAATTTGTAGTAATTATCAGGTTTGCAGATTCACTGAGATCAACTGACATTAACAGAGTAACAAATTTCAGTTTTAAATTTTCATTCACAGTGACAATTTTATGTCAGCTTCTACTGGTTTTATTTCTCAAGGTAATTCAACTGCTTTGGGGAGGCTTGCCAGAGACTGTATCCTTTAGACACAAGGAATGGAAGAGCTAAGAACAGAGCACACTGATCTGTCACACAGATTTTCCACAAAGGAATCAAAGTAGTGGTCTTTCTGACTTGAGTCTGTCAGAAAGACCACTACAAGTTTGTGTATGAATTTTCCATATTTTCATGAAACCATGGATTTACCATGAACACAGAATGTGCATTTTCTAATTAAAGTGTTGCACTTCAGCTGTGATACATATTAAAAGGTTAGCGCACATCAATTAGAAATACATAATTTAAAATAAAAATGTAGAAGATTTGTACTTTATATAATAGATGACACTGAATCAACTTTGGGAATTGCATTTTACCTACCTGAAACAATGGAAGACATTTAAAAAACAAAATCAGGATTTGCATCTTAGAGAATTGCTTTATAGCATTTTTAGCAGCTGCCTATAGAGATTCTTTGAAACAATTCAGCTTCAGCAGGTTTGCAAGTAATCCCCTTACATGAATTTCCTCATCAGTGAAATATGTAAAATCAGTTAGAGAATACTATAAGAAATTGACTATAAAAGGGGGCAAGAGGTCATTGAAAAAAAAATTCAGAAAACATAGGATTAGGTCTTGCAATCTATGGAAACATAATACAATTGAGAGTTGAGTGGCTCACAACCCAGGAAGATGTTTCTGTTTAATTTTTGAAGAAAACTGTCAAATGTGAGCCAGCTTCTGACAATCCAGATGTGTGAGAGAATGACATACAGAGAAATCAGGTCATTGGTACCATCTGGCTTACTTTTCAAATCACGACTAAATCTGTGGAGAAGTTAATCCTAGTATGAAGATGCAAAATACTTCGAGAGTTAGTTTACCCTAATACTTGAAGTCCTATAGTAGTAGTTATTTTGGGAAGTGTGGTTTTAAACCAGTAAACTCACACAGAAAACAGCACTATTTAAACTAAATGAACAGATTAACAACTTTCACTTAGTGGGAACCATCATCATTAATGCAACCTCTAGGTCCCAATTACACACAACCATCTTGCTAAGAGGCACCACTCAGTCAATGACAGCTGCATCAGCTACCAAGACAAAACCCTTCTGAATTATGTTTTACATGGAGACTTTTGAGCTCTAATTTTTATTAGACACAGGCAATTTTACCATAATGCTAATATCAACCAGAGTAAATACTATAGGTACTGAACCTGCACACGTGGAAAGGATGAAGGACTTTAGGAAGGACTGAATCTGGAGGGGGAGGGAGTGGTATTAGGAAGCTTGAGAGTGTCTCTAGATTCACTTTAGACACAAAAAGCAGTATGGAAACCATTTTAGAAAGCTCAAAAGGTAATCTACCTTAGAAATTCAGTGCTTCACAAAAGATGGAGTATTTTATATGAAAAGTGACTGCAGTAGAGCAACATTATGGTCTGAGATTTCAAAATTACGCCACTTTGCACAAGGACTATACAAAGAATGTACCTTTTTCACACCTTATTCATCAAGAGTAACCTTTCTCCCAGAAATAAAGCTACAGACATGCTCTTGTTGTAGGGTAAATTACTTTAGCTCTAGACACTTCACTTTTATTTGCACTACTTGCAGTACACTTAAAAACCAAACCAAACAAACAAAAGGCAACAGAAAACCCCACAAAGTTAGCAAATAAATAGGTAGCTCATAAAGCCCAGGAAAAGCCTCATGTCCTCCTTTTGTCCTAACCCCAGTTTTGTAATATGGAAAACAAAATGAGGGGGGAAAAAAAAAATTAGAAGGAATTAATAGCTCTGCAAGAGTAAAAAGTTTAGTGTCTGTAGCCCTTAATATAGGTTGCCATCAGTTATGGTCCTTCTATTTGCATGGTTCTGAACTCCTTTTCTCCAAAAACAGCTTATTAGAATTAGAAGCGGTAAAAAAACCAGTTAAGATTGTATCAATGAAATGTTTTCCACTGGAGGAGGTACTGAAACAGACCTAGATCATTGACCACTCTAGATAGATAAAGGAGAAACAAAAAAGGGGTGATAGAAAGATGTTCAAAATAGAGCATGGAAATAAAGAACATTTTTTTCATAATAAAGATTTGAAAGATATCTTAAATAAGCATTAAATATTATCTCATAAATGCAAACTTTCTTTGCTTTTTTTTTTCTGTAGTTTTTAATATTTGAAGAATAGCTATAGTGAACTGCTATAGAAAAAAGTTGGATATGTTTCCTATATTGTTTCAGTGCCTGAAAAATTTTGTCCTGTCCAGAAATGATTCTCCTATGTGCTACAAAAATTAAACCATGTCTAAGAAATGACAGGACTTTAGATAAAAGTTAAAATCTTACCTTGCTCATACTTAAACAATTGAAAATGGTAAACAGAAAATCTACCAAAAATTTATTGAAAGGTAGTTCTATCTTGCGTTAAAAATCTTGTAAGATTACAAGTGAAACTGACAATTGAATTGCAAACTGAAGTACTCATAGCAGTAAAGGAATGGAGATTTCCAGTGCACTGCTTCTCTACCACTGTGCAGACTGGTGGGGTTTTGGTTTTTCAAGGTTTTTTTCCCCCCCTCTCTTAATTAAAGTTCAGGAAGAGTTATCAATAATTGTATAATTGATACAATAATTGTATCAATTGTTAATTGATTTAACAGTACACCAAAGATAGAAAACTTCAGAGAGAAGAGAAAATTGAAATGTATCAAAATATTCAGTTTGGATAAATATCAGAAAGTGAGAAGTGCAACAGAAAAAAAAAAAAAAAAAAAAAGCCAAACACTAGGAAAAAGTAGCCTTCCCAAACACCCAAGAATTCTTAGAAATTATACTAGAATAAACTACTCTTTAAACTATGTGAAAAGTCAAGTAGTTTTCATATTGTAATACTATAATGTCCCAGAATAAGCTCCAAACTAATCTTCTCCTTCAGAATGACTATTCATAAAAGAAGGCTCTTGATTGCAGAAATTGTAACTTGCTGAAGCTGAGATCTTTTTGATTATCTCTCTTTAGATCAGCTTTTGATATTTCAGTTGCAAAAGGATTATGCAGACAGATGCAGACTTTCACAAGTAAACCATGGCTTTCCAGATGACAGATTTTTGTAAAACTGGGAGCTAGGCAGAGTTTTAAGTTTCTATTTACCTCACTTCTAGTGAAAAATAAAAACACCTGAAGCCAGTGATATTATGAGGATATCAACACATACGGTATTGTATCATTTAAGTAACCATCTTCTAAAGATTCGAATGCCTGAAAGCAAATAAAAATGGTACACAAACAAAATATAAAAGAAATAAATAATAAAATAAAAATAAATAAAAACATGATATTAAGATATTAAACATTAAATTATTAAATAAAATATAAATTATATATACATGAAATATTAAAAGAGAATAAATAAATTATAATAAAAATAATACAAGAAAAAAAAAATCAGCTTTTACAAATAGCTGAACATACTTCCATGAATATTTCATCTTTGTATTGCACTTTTTTTTTACTCAAACACTTCAGAACCACAAATAGAAGAAATTCCACATAGTTCATTAAATCCATCCATCCTAACTCCAGTCTTGGTAACAAAACATGCTACTCTAGATACTGTAATTTCATCCGAGCCTCTTGTTGCAATTACTGCTTTGTTACATTTTCAATATGCATAATTAGGCACATTTCACTGCATAAATTACTGCACTCTACTAGAAAAACGTCTGTTAATAACATTTTAGGGGGGAGGAACATGTATTCAAAATTTAGAATATTCGATCCGGGGTACTATTTATCAGAGTTTAATTAATCATATCTGTGTTTTGTTGTCTTCTGTGCTTTATCATCTTTATTTTCTTTAGAACTTGCAAAAAACTGAGCAAAAGCACATAAAACTTATAGTAGCATGAAAGAAGAATGAAGCTAATGCATTAGCAGTATTGGTGATTTGTTTATAGTAATTCCTTCATACAAGTTTTTGTATTTTTTTCATCAATATCTAATTTAGCAAAGCTAAAACAAAACTATACCATCAGAACATGTGCACAAACAACTGGGAAACAAAGTCCATTCCCTAAGTGTTGAACTGTAACATATATTCATTTTATAAAAAAAGTCTTACCCAGCTCTAGTAGTTTTATATTCCACCTTAAGGATAGGTTTGCAGGGTTCTGGCTTCTTTCCATCCTTCAGCTGCTTCCCTAAAGTAAATTATTTTCCTGTGTTAATCCTACAGTTCCGTAACATTATGGCAAGTAATGAAATTCACTGTGCAGCTTGAGAAGTATAAAATTCATGCAAACATATATTCAACAACTTTGACAGTTATAGAGTATGCCTTGGAAAAATATAATTAAAAATCTGTTAAAGCTCTCAACACACCAACTATGAATGTTTAGGAAAAAACTAACTCTAAACCTGACTGCTGTAGAATATATGTTTTCAAATGTATAATCCTCCCCTAAAGTGCTGTTTTAAGTAGAACTAGGAGATTTAAAATTTATGTGTCTACCCTTTTGCAATTGAAATTGGTCAGCTTACAAGTGAGGTTTATCCTGATTATTATCCTTCATGGCTAAGACTTCAATTGAGCATAAAAAGCCCGCCCTCTCTCAACTGTGCTATTATCCTCACTAATACAGCCTCACTTAGAAATCTAAATTAAGATGCTAAGACATGAAATAGAGACATGCACACCATGTAAGCCTGGCATAAGTGTAGAACTTACTTGAAGAGCAGCAGTATATTTCACAGAAGAACATGTAATGTTAATTTCCTAGATTAACATTAATGCAAGACCTCTCAGAAGTGGGTACATCTCACAAGATGCTATTCTTATTCTGTTACAAACCTTGTCGAAAATTTATGTGGTAATCTACACATTTATACGTAAAACAGGTACTTGCTCATATGTATTTTTAACAATATATGGGATTGTAATGTCAAGCCAAAAGCCAGCCCTGCAAAATATGCATTAGTTAACTCTGAGATCAGTGCCACTGTGTGGAAGACAAGCTTAAGGTTTAGAGAAAGCTGCACTGACTTGGATTTTTATCCCATAAAGATTTTTCTTTTTCAGGTAAAATCTGTGAGAAATGTATATGACTGAGAAAGACTTGAACTGCATTGCAAGTGCATTTTAATACTTGTTTTTTGCAAAATACACTTCTATTAAAAACAAGTTCTCTGCGTGTTAAGAGCTGTCAAGTGCAGTGCTTATCCATTGTCATCTTACCGTGTGGAGTGATTGTCTGGAATGGTTTGGTAGGAGATTTTACATTCCATATGGTCAAGGTACCATCTGAGTGACTACAAATGAATTGTTTTCCTTCATGATGCCAAGCCACAGAGTGGATAGCCTAGGCAAGAAAAAACAGAGCAAGTAAATCATTTATCTTATTACCATTTTATTCTTACACCTTCCTCATGACATTGAACAGATAAAGCCAATTAGAGAAATTACTGTTTACATAATACCTCTCTTTACTCATGGTAAGTTTTCTGTATCTAACTAGTACTTTCAGACACACTTTACCCATCAAAAATACTGTCTTCACTGTAGTGACCTGTTCAGGGGGGCAAGCAGGGAATCCACCCTTCTCAGCATAGTATTGAAGCTTTCTTCCATGAAGGGTAGCAGGAAGAGAATAACTGCAAGCTCTTATTTAAGCTTTGCTAACCAAAATTTTTGAGTACTGTGGAAAGCATACTGTCCAGACAAAAAAAAAAAAAATGGGATGAGATTATTAAGTTCAAGTATTACGTATCCTTTACGTACGTTTATGTGGATGGGCACAAAAGGCAAGCATTGGCTCAAAGCTTGCATAAAACAAGAATTGAAGTAACAAGACTTTTTTAAAATTATGATAATGAAAGCAAAGTATTAGCCTGGATACTCTAATGTTGAAATGGCAACTTTGAGGTGCAGTAAAACACAGGAATCTACTCATAAAATTT
The DNA here is from genome assembly GCF_030490865.1 of Poecile atricapillus. NCBI lineage: Eukaryota > Metazoa > Chordata > Aves > Passeriformes > Paridae > Poecile > Poecile atricapillus. The sequence continues at coordinate 66,926,520 of NC_081251.1, read as the reverse complement.
TCCATAAATAAAAAATCATCTCTAGATTCCTAAAATGAAGAATAGAACAATTACACCATGCCACATAAAATCTACAGAAAATAGCTAAATAAATAAAATCTAGTGGCTGCCTTCAGGCAAGAAGAAAGTAAACAATAATGCAAAGAATATAAATAAGGCAAAAATATTAACTAGCAAGAAAAGATTGGTGCCATTTCTGCTTCCAGCATCTCTGTTAGTACAGGGAGACATCATGAAACCATTAGGTGATGTTCACAGGAATTTTAGTTATAGCATTAAAATATCAGTAAACAATGAAACCTTAGAGTATTTCTCTACTAAACAGAAGGTGCAAAAGGAACCAATAACTGCAAGAAATACAGAACTTCGGTATTACTGAAAAGGTAGACTTACTTTTATGCCAAATACATTAGGCAAACTAGAAAAGCAGGTGCTGAATAAGTGAAAACTGATGGGTTTTACAATACGCTTAGTGGATACCCTCAGTAGTGATTCTGTCTGTAAGAAGGGCTTATTCCAGCTCCTCAGGGACCTTGGGATTTCCTCTGTGAGGAAACCTGGCTGTGTGAGCAGTAGAGAACTGTAACCAGCAATGACAGCTTAAGAAGTAATTACTGGATGAAGAGCACATCTCAAGACAGATCCAAGCGAGCTTTGCTCAAACTGATTATACACAGATCAGATCTTCATATTTCATGAAGTTATACAGAGAGACAAGACAGTTTCCAGCAAACTGAATGGGAGAATCCAGAGTTTAAATGACAGAAGAAAATGGCTACGCTGTATGAGCCTAGAGTCTCCAATAAAAATTTCCCCAATATAAATTAATATATATATAAATTATATATGGATATCTGTAAACTACAGATTAAGTTCAGCATTTCTTAGTGAAATTTAATATTGTTCCCTATGTATTGTGGAATCACCGTAGATTTTGTTAAAGAGATTCTGTGTACCAGTATCACATCTACACATGTAACTGAGAATCCTGAACATAATTCCTCGCATGATGTCTCCTGCTGTCAAAGTGAAATGGTCTTGATCATTCTGCCTGTCAAATTTTTATTTAGGAAAAACTATTATAAGAAATATTTTTTAAAAAAAATAAATTTAAAAAAAAATAAATTATAAAAAACCACAGTATTATAAAAGAAATCTTGCATAAATATTGAAAAATTTTCTTTATTTACCAATATTACACCAAATAAAGCAAGGGATCAACAAGTTTGAAGTGCAAATTGGTAAAGAGAAGGCTGTATTTAAAAAAGCTCTTGTCACTGAGAAAATAAATGTCTACAGCATGTTTAGCAATACAATATAATCAGTATATTTTACACAATCTCCCATATGAAGTCTAACCCTGATAACAGTAGGCAGCCCACAGTGTAAATGGAACAGTTCAATCCACATTTATGTAGAAATAGGTCTTAAGAACAAGTAAGAAAGCAAGTTTCATAAAAGGAAGGAAAAATTAATCTGAGAAATGATGACTTCTTCCTTTTCTTGAAAAAGAATGTCAAGAGAAGAGAAATGCAACAACCTGTTGCTGTTCCAACACCATTAACGCTTAAGAAGATAAAAAGATCTGAGCACAAAGGAGAAGGATCACTGCTCTCACTTTCTGCAAGGAACATGGAGGGATGAAAAATATAAAATCTCTGAAAGAGTACAATGAGCCTTTTGACTTTATGGCTATTTACTGCCTAGTTTTAGTCTCTTTAGTTTTAGAGTAATTTGTTATATTTAGTAATGCAGCTAAATATTTTTTAAAATATAACCAAAATATATCTTTTATATTTTTAAAAATAATCCAACTAACAACTCTGTGGGGTGGGTATGATAAACTTTTGTATAGAGCAATATCCTTTGCTATCACACAGTTCACAAATTCTTGTAAGCCTAAAAAAATAAAACCAGCTCCAGCACTATCTTGAGGTACGCAACAAGCTGGTCAGGTGAAAATACATTTATAATGAAAGAAGTACAATAGCCTTAAGTAGTACCAGATAGCTGATAACACTAGTTGTTGATTAGCAAGAGTCTCGATCACCAAAACAAAACTGATAACTGAAAAATCATCTCAAAACACAAGAACAAAAAAGTTTTATCATTTTTTCCACAGTTATTATTAGTGCTGGAATTTGAAGGAAAGCATAAAATAGAAAAATTAAGCAGACTCCACTGAGACTGCAAAACTAGGTAAATCTTCCCAGACACTAGAGAGCCCCTAGGAGTAATATATTTTTATTGCAATATTTCACACAAAACTTCCTGATGCAGAATAAAACTCTCAGTTTTCACTCTAATTCTCAATTATTAAAACTTCCTGTTTTCTTTTTGGTACCATAATGCAGCAGTATGCTTACATCAGCTGGTACAGATCTAACTGTGTCATCTTTTCTGGTCACGTGGGACCAGAAAGTAACCCCTTATAACAAGATCATACCCAAGTATCACAGAAGATTGTCGCTATATTTAAGGCACAAGGCATTTGTATCCATAAGTGGAGCTGTCTGCACAGGTAAATCAAGTCCTGACCTCACTACTGTTCTGAGTCCTTCCATTTACAAACACGAACCAAATACAGGGAGTCTTTACGGGAACTCACAGAGAGAACTCTAATAAAAAAACAACCAACTTTGTGCAGATAAATCTTTGTATTTAATGAATTACCACAGAATGTTTCTTATTAGAAGTATTCCTACTATGCTCCACTGTAATTCAAATTTAAGGTACCTGTTCTGGACTCTAGGGAAGTTTGTTTCAAAACTTCTAAGAAACTTATGTATTTTCTGGGGGAGTGGGGAATTGAAACTTACTTCTTTGAATAAAAACACAATTGACCTTGCTGTCCTATATATACCTAAACAAGAAATTGTAGAAACTATGCCTGAGTTTTATGTGAAGACAGGGTGTACACAAACACAGAATCAATTTACCATCTGTTCCAAAAAGATTATCCCATGTGGAAAAATGCTGCCTGCAATGAAGGGGAGCATGCCTGATTTTAAGGAAAGATTTTTGCAGCAATTTAAGTTAACTGCAGCAGTTAACTGAGAGAGACTTACATAGGACTGTAAAATGCAATCACAAATAAACCAAAAAAGTCTGAGGAACAAAATTAAAATAATTTATATTCAAGACTCCTACAGAAATATCTTAAGTAGATCACTAGCTTTTCAAGAGATTATTGCATATTTTAAAACATTTTATGAAATTTATTTTTACTTCTGCAATAGCTTGTAAATATCCTTAGAAATAACTATTCTTGGTTCTTTTAAGGGGTACAAAAATGAATAATTTAAATGCAACCTTGTAACTTAAGAGTCAAATTCACCAATAAAGGCTCAAGCTTTTATGGTATTTTTCCACCACGGGAACTGAGCTGTTTCAATTCATTAAATACTGATACAAATAATCCCATTCTTTTAAATTCCTACAGGCTTATTTTAGCCCTACAGCTGATTACATACGTATGATTTTTGGAACAGTCTGAGACCACTCTTCTCATCTGTCATGGTTTAACCCCAGCCATCAGCCAGGCACCACACAGCTGCTCACTCACCAGTAGGATGTGGGGGAGGACCAGAAAAAAACAGTGCAACTCATGGGCTGAGGTAAGAACAGTTCAACAACAGCGATAAAAAGTACTACTCAGCACCACTAAATCATCAGTGTGTTATCAAAGTTACTCATAGTGCATCTAAACACACAGGTCTGTGCCAGCTACTAGAAAGAAAATTAAACCTGTTCCAGCCAAAATCAGAACAGCGCATGGAGGATTTCAATGACGTAAAGACAAAAGTTATGAATTTAAGCAATTTACTCTGGTTTCAAGAGAATTTTTTTAATCCGGTTTTCTAACACCAAATTTAGACTACTGCAAATATGGAATGTATAAGAGACATTGACATTGATCCTTTCATAATTCTTTGGATTTCTCAATGATCCTTTACTCTCTGATGCCATTAATTGAGCTTGACATACACTGTATATGACTGGCAAAGCCCATGATTAGTTTTTCTGCAAGCCAGACTGACTATTTACCATATCTTACCCAGATATCTTATCCAGATTTCACAGTCTTATTCTAACAGTCCTTTAATTTCCATGGATATGGGCAGCATTTTCATTTAAACACTAATGGATGATGATACTGAATCCTTTTCTACAAAATATGTTTGGTTCACCAAAATAGACAAAGAACATATTTTAAAACTTGGGGGTTTTATGCTAACTCTCTTGTCAACAACCTAAGGAAGAGGGAAAAATGCTGCAAAAGGAAGACAACAAAAAAATGTCGCTACTGAGACTTAAATGACAATGCATCCGGAAGATTGTTTTGATGAAATGGAAAACACTGAAACACTTTGGTTTCTGGCAAGACACATTCTGGGTTTGTTTCTCTTTCCCCTGTCCTCTTAATTCCACAAGCTACTTTGACATGTTTTTAATGCTCAAAAATAATCTCTTACACTCAACCATGTACCAGAACACTGAGTCTAAAAATAGTAATCTATAATGCATTATAGTTAATGCTGTCAAAGCTTACTTGACATCAGAACAAACAAAATATTACTTGAAGAAGGGACTTGATTATAAAACAAGCTTTAGGTTTCAGAAGTTACAGTTGAGAGATTTGGGGTTTTTTTTTTAGGGATAAGCTAATAGTTGAGAAATTTGTTTTATTTCTTTCATGAACACACAGGTTGGGAAATGACAGCAATATAAAATGCATTCAACATAACAAATGCACAGCTTACTTTCCTTAAATCCCCAATGTCTGCATACAAAAGGCTTAAGAAAGGTAAGGCAAAAACAATTCAGTCTTACTTTTTCATTGAGTCTACCCAAGACAAAAGGCATGTTTTGAGTAAAGGGTTTCAAAGAAATTTTCTAAACAAAAGTTCATTCACAGCTGCAGTTCCATTATGTACAAATAATGTCCTCCAAATTCTCTGAAAAATGATGTTACATCTGTGCATTATTCTAACTAATTCTAAATATTCAAAATATTACTGTTATAATAAAAAATACACACTCTTTTAAGTTCAGGATTTAACTCATAATATAGAAAGATCAAGTACAAATTATAACTAAATTCTCTGAGTTCTCCTGTAAATAGAATGCTCTTCAGGGAAGAATATGCCAGCAATCAGCACTGACCCTAATCATGACCTTGAGCTGCATCCCCCAGCCATGGTTAGTGTTACCCACCTGCTCCTGTCCTTGGGATGAGTGTCCAAATGTCCCTGTGCTGCAGCTATTAGCCCAGGGCTCTGGGAAGCACACATGTTCCGACAGGAACAAAGTCTATATAGTGTTCCATTAACCTGGCTTTCAGGCAACGAATGAGACTGCCCTACCACAACATGGGAATTTGCTTCAAGAAAGCCTTCTAAAGGTCAGGCCATTTGAAATGAAACCAAGCGGGAAGGAACAAACCCATATAATTGGATCCAACACCTTCCCTCAGGAAATAACAGGTATACTTTCCACAAACCTCTGGATGCACAGGGATTTTGACCCTCATTATGATCTTCCTCTGCTAAGGAAGAAAGGATGACATTTGGATCCCTGCACATAGCCGAAGTTTCGAGTTAAGAAAGTTGCATCAAATGATGGCAAAAGACTGCACGGACCTTCAAGTCACACACTTAAAGAATAACATCAACTACAAAGTAATGAGAGAGGAGGAAACCAATCCAATGGCAAAGTTTCTAGCAAATGTTCTTCATAGTATCAATGTCCTGGCCACCCTGCTTATGATGCCTGAGGAAGCCTAGCCACCCACTATGATGGCAAGCGTGACAAGATTGGACTAAGTCATTCTCTTCTTACTGGTTGTCAAATCCACACTCAAAAGAGCTCTCATCAAGAACAAGCAGAGAACCAAGGGTATAAATCCTGAGGCTTAAAATCCGGCTCCTGCTACGGGGCAGAATGTCACATGCATTACCCTCTGTGAGAGAAGAGGTGAAGCATGCTGTGACATTAGATGCTCCCTGTCCCTTAAGGGTAGGTTGGCACACATGTTCATGATGGAATGCAGCCCTTAAAGTCCATGCACGAAAGAAGCTCTCTAACAATGCCACAAAACCAGGAAGTCAACAAGAAATTAGCTAGAAAGATTCTCTGCACAGAAATTTCCAAATTCACACAGCTTGTTAGCAGGAAACAAAATGGCAAAGAACTTCCTTTGCTCTGTGTCGCACTGACCAGAGAGAGGAGATCTCTTGAGACAAGGCACTACTTCACTGTTCCACTCTGAGTTTTCTGTGTACACACTCTCATGAGCAAGGAAACCACTACAATTACCAGATCGTCATTTTCTTTCTTCTCCTTTTTAACCATTCCCAAGTTACAATAAGACCATTTCATTACCAAGGGTAAGGTAATTCATTACTTGAGGTATTTCATTACCTCTTCTACAACCAAAAAACCCAAACTGAGTACCTAGAATACTGCATACTGAATACTGCATTCACTTCTAAATCCTAAAGAAAATCAAAAATGTAATATCGAAACTAGTTGCTGATCTCTACAGCCTCTCAAGTCAGTATTGGTTCCAAAAAGTAGTGAGACAGATATTTAGTCAATTTTTAAATAAATAGGGCACAAAATAAAAAATAAAAAAACAGAATAAGCAGCATGATGTCTACCTTAGGTAAATTTCTATGAAACTGCAACAAAATTTTAATGAAGAACAAAGTTAACTGATGTATGGATGAGTATCATATACCAGAAAGAAGTAGTCAACATGCTTTTTGAAAGAGGCAATTATAATCAAACTAAGCTCCAAGAATGGTAACAGCCATGAGGTTCATGGAAACACCTCTTAAGCCATCTACAAAATTTTCGAAGTCCTTCAACAACATATCTCAAAGGGAGCTAAAACTGAACAGACTAGATAGTTTTGAACAAAGAAATAACTGGTTAAGGAAGTAAAGCAATCTGGAATAAAGACAGGCTGGCACTAATTGATTAGTTCATGGATGAAGCTAAATGGTAGAGACTCTCAGGGATCTATACTGCTCAGTTTATTCATAAGCAGCTTGGAAAATCAGAACAACAATATTAAGATGGTAATGTCTGCTGACAGTACCAAACCACATTCAAAGCGGAAATCATGATTTTAGTGAAAAAGTGCAGAAAGACTTTAATTTTTACTGTCCAACTAAGTCAATGAAAAATGATGGCTAAATGTCAGGACTTTGACCTGACAAATAACACCTGAAGAACACTCTGGTTTTATGGTGCGTTTTAAGGCTAATCCAATATCAAGATCAATAGAAAGAGAAAAACAGAAAGTCCAAAGACAATTATTCCACATGATAAATCCAGTGTACCCACATCTTCATATATACTATGCTGCTGTGCTTGTTTTATAAAACAAGGACAAAATACAATGGTTTAAAAACTTAGAGAAAACACAAGGAAGAGGTCTAGGAAGAAAAAGATGATGAAGACATGAGTAAATTTATGGAAAAAAGATAAAGGGAATGAATTAGTTTATGAGCTGATTTGTTTTTGTATAAAAACAAATTCTTTGCTTTTATTTCCAATGAAAACGGAAGGGAGAAAAATTGTTCTTTGCATAACACACTCTGGGGCTTATATGGGCATTTCTGATGAGCTAAGGGTTAGACTACTTCAGACCCTCCCCCTCCAAGCAAACTCTTGTTTGATAGAATACACACAAGTACTGAGCCAGAAGTGCTGCCAAAAAACCCAACAACCCCACACCCCTACCCACCCCCCCCACAAAAAAAAAAGCCCTAAAGCTGTTACTGAACAATGACAAAGCCATTTTACAGTCAACACAATGTAATCAGGACCAATCTTGTATTATTTTAAATTAAATACATCAACTTGCATATTACGCTGACTCATTTTTCTTAATCTCAGTCTTTCAAGACGTCTATTCTCTCAAGAAACAAATTTTAAAGAAATGAATGCTACTTAATGTCATTGTTTCTTTAAACCTCATTCAGTCTCATTTCAAAGAGAATTGATCTTGATCTTATTCTACAAAGAAAAAGTGGTTAGAGAAATGTTGTAATGAAACTATTTATTTAGTGGTTTCTTCCCCTTCCCTTTCCTCTTGCAGTTCCAAGAATATGTGAGAGATCCTAAATTACAGAAACTGCTAAACCCTCTTGTTTCAACTTAAGCCCTTAACACAGGTGAAAATCAAATTATTAACAGAAAAAAGATCTAAAAGCTTAGTGAAGAAATACAATCCATCCATTACTTTACAAACTTAAACTCAGTGAAGTTATTTGGTCTGAAGTTTATTATCCAACCCCTACTGCTCTTTCAGAGAAAATTTCCAGTACCTGCAATTTCAAATAGATCTACTTATTGATCCACTGGTGACAGAAGCAGGAGATTAAAAAAATAATAAAAGTCAGTATAATAGTGCATTATATCCTCAGAGTAAGTAAAGCAGATGAAAAATGTTACCTCATCATGTGTATATCTGTAATCTGCTTTCTTTGACTTCAGGTCCCATAATACCACCGTCCCAGATTCAAAGCCAATCAGAAGCTGCATTAAGAAGATACATTAATTCTTTATAAGGAAAAGCAAAATTATATCATTTGCAATGCCTGAAGTTCATGTCTCAAAAGATGTGCAGCATAATAACACATATAAAAACTGCAAGTAATTATAAAAACAAAAGTTAAAAAGGTAAAGGCCTCAATGTTAGAAAGGTTTACTTTGTATTTATTGCCCTCAAGTTCCAGAGAATACAATGGACATTCATGCAAAATTAGAAAAAAAATGAAAGCATCCTTCTGAAGATTCCTTGGAAATTGCTTTGAGTTGCAGAAAGATCTATATTAAACCTTGCTATGTGTATTCCACCCAGAGTGAAAATAAGGAGTGTTAAAAAGAAGAACTTCACTGTGCATTTTCCTCACTGGAATTCATTCAGCTTAAATTTGCTGGAAGAATATAATATTCCCCCTGAAGTTCTCAGTAAGATTTCATTGTCTATAAAGAAGCTATGTACTGTGAGCTTTCTCCAGATGTTAATAACAATTGAGATAACTGGCTGAAGGAACACCAGAAACATTATTTGTTAGTAGGAGAAAAACTAGATAAACCAAACTAGAAAATTTCCCAAATAATCTTTTTGCAAGAAGCAAGTTTAAACCCTTACTGCAGGGAGTAAAGGCTCAAATTGTTCATAATAGCTGGTCTAACACATTGTTGACTATCTAAGTGTTTTGCTCTCCTATCTTAAGTGCTACTTCTCTTAATGGAAAAAAAAAAACAAACCAAAAACCCATGGCCAACATAAGGCAGTAGTAACACTCCAGTGCCATACCTAGAGGTTTTGCCTGGACAGTCTTTTCAGCATGTTAAGATTTTCAGGGTGTACCGTTGTCTCCAGTACAAAAATAACAGATCTCCTAAAAGCTTAGAAATAAAATATTTCATCTCTTTCAGTGCTTATATAGCACTAAAACACCATAAATATTAGACATATTTGATCTGGTAAAAAAGACTATTTAATTTTTCCCATTAACATTATGTATACTATTTTTAATTATCTTGCCTATCATATGCTATATATTATAATTTTCCTATTTTAACTTAAAGCATGAGAAAAACCAGTGTGATTAGAAAGCTAAAAACATGAACAAATTTTAAAAGTGCGTACATGGAGGATTTTTGCAACTACACAGTGTTTTTTTTGTAGTGCTTTTCTTATGAAAAATAAGAAAAGCTAGTGCTTTTCTTATGAGAAGTAAGAAAAGCACAAGGTCAAATTTCAAAACACTGATTGATACACTGATGAATCAAACCAGTAATTTTTAAACTTTAATTGACAATAATTAGATGTGGGGTGGAATACATCAAAATAAATTAATCACTTGTATTTACTAAAATTACAACAGCTTCATTGCATTCATATGCTAGAGACTATAAGCCTGGAATATGATTCAACCTAATTCTACAGAGAAACCCATTAGTTATGGACTTACTGCAGTGAGCCTCATACTACTGAAAAAAACTTCTACTCACTAAATTCTCTGCTGGACTGAAACCTCAGGTGTTCAGGAGACAAGCTGATAACTAGCTAAAACTTTCAAACCACTGCTAAAACAATAGGATCATTCCCTCTCTCCAATTTAATCTACTACTGACATGAAAAACACAAAGTAGAAAAAAAATGTATTTCTCCTGCATATGTAGAACACTAGTAAGAAAAATGGTATGTCACAGGAGAAGGACTCCTGTCTTGCAAGGGCTTCAAGAACATGTAGTTTATGTAAAACTTCTTTCCAAGATGAAGAGATGATTATGTTAATACTATCTCATAAGAATGAAAATACAAGTCTAATACACAGATCTTCCTCACATATTTTGGTTTACTTTTATGGAATATCTCATTGTTCTGTAGGCCAGTTTCATTAGCAAACAGCACCTAGTGATTATAATAAATGGTCTAATATGGGAACATGAATTAGATGTCAAATTCCATAAAACCTTGTCTCAGATTAGTTAATCTAAAGACAAAATACATGGTATTCTGCATAAATATGCTATATAAATAAGCAGTTTAGAGTTGTAAAATAACACCCAAGAGCATGAAAAGTGGAAATAATTTCCATCACACTTTCAGCACTCTAGTTATGATTGGTGCTGTATTTTTTTTGTAATATCTTAATTTTTATCACCATAAGTAAAATTCTTTGCTTTTATTTCCAAAAGTCTTGCAGCTAATCATTTGCATTTGCATTTTCACATGTTTCCAATTAGATGATTTATTCCAGTAACGTGTCCTACTTGCTTTGTATTATTTCAGGGCCTAAAACCTTTGTTGTCCTCATATACTCAAACGTTCCTTAAATAGCAGCTGTATCTGTATTTTAAACAAGTCTTGCTTGAAAATAACATATTGAAGAGTTTTTAAAATAGCCTACCTTTCCTTCATCCATTGGATTGTCACTAATGTGGACAACAGGTCCTGGGTGAGATTTGGATGACCTGAAAAAGAAATGTTTCCATTAAAAAAACTTGTCCCCTACCCTAAAGGGTATCTCAAAATGACTAGAAATAGTACAGATTCTGCAGATACAGACTCCATGTAATAAGCAAGTTGTGACATTCCAAAATGGAGTTACTTTAATTTTATCTTCAAGCCCGTAAATACCGTGTCTGTTTGCAGACACTTTGACTCAAGGAAAAATTAACTTACTGCCCATCAACAACAACAAAAAAAACCTAGCACTAGCTTTAAACATTTTATCTTAACATCTGTTGTTTCAGAACTGACACCGTAGGATAAAATGTTTACCTTTATACTGGAATACAGGTTTTGCCATTATTCATAAACAATGGCAAAGATGGCAATTGTTACAATAACACAGAATTAACACTTTATGTGGACTTCTTGCATTGAAAAAGATGGGCTAATAAAGAGCTGTGTTTGCCTCAACACCCTTTGGCAAGTGATGGACTTCATGTATTTTTGAAACAAGACATACTGGGAACAAAACACCAGCACAGGAAGTGCAGCAACAACTACATCTTTCCCCCAAAAACACCTATATTTGTACATACAATTTTAACATTAAAAACTACATCTTTCCCCCACAAACACCTATATTTGTACATACAATTTTAACATTAAAAAAAGGAGATGCAGTGACAATAGCTATAAAATGTATTTTGCTCTTGAAATAGACTTATTTAAATTTGCCAAAATTTAAATTTTAAATTTATTTGAATTTCAGAAAGTCACTTCTGACTGAGAGTACATCAGCCCTCTTAAAAAAATGCATTGTCTTTACACTTTGGTCTTTAATCCCCAACTGTAGAAGTGACATGTTTATCCAAGTACCAGCCACAGCATATTTTAATCTATATTATTTTTGTTTCTATTTTATCCCCACACATAGTGATTTCTACATCTATTTCTATATTCTCTGTTTTGTCTATTTCCACGTTTATCCCAGAAACTATGATAAAATACTGCTAAAAGGCAGAAACATACAAACATTAGCACTTCACATTCTTTAAGATAAAAATATCTATGTGACTATGTAGTTTGATAGTGTATGTATTGCAGTAAGATGAATATGGAGGCCTCTCTAGATAACAATGATATTCCTGCAACTGATGTTAACATCTGAGACACTGCTGTTCCCCTACACAGACAGAACTTGGGCAAACTCACAGTTCAATGGCTTTATTCCACATGATGACATAGCCTGAGAGAGTAAATGATTCCACATTGACAATGTGAATGTTTCCTCTTTCGGTGCCCACATACAGCCATTTGCTTTGGAAAGGCAGGTGACAAAACGTTATCCTGAAAGAGAAAGCCATCAAAAAGTAATTAAAGAAATGTCTTTTTGGTATCCTACACTGCAAGGTCTATGCTACCAAAAGGTAGAAATAAGGCAACAGGCAAACAGGAATATATGAGACAAGTCTGAGGTAAAGTAGAAAAGCCAGTACATGACCAAAGTAAGAGATGACCAGACAAAGCAGAACATTAGGATGAACAAAAAAAAAAAATAGAAAGCAAGGTATTCTAAAACTTATAAATAATTTAAAAAAACAAAAAAAGAAATTACAGTCATCTGTAAAAACTATCATATTGACTGTATGTGATTGCTGTCACATCAAACTTAAAATACAATAGTCCTATAGTCTATAAATCTCCCTTTGGAATCCATCTACTTTCAAGTTTTAAAGAACAAAGAAGTTTTCGTATGCAGATAAGATTTCAAGTAAGAAGACAGCCAAAAGATATAACTCAAGAAAAGTAAGTTTACATATAATCTAACTTAATGCCTAAAGATCAAACCTTAGAATAATCCTAAACAATTATAAAAGTAATTTTAAGAGTAGTTTAAATTTCAGGCTGTAACTTTACTTCAATCATGTTTTAATTTTCTGCCTTTTAGTTTTTCCTTCCGCTAGAAGGGAGTACCTGCACAAGACTCAACAGCTAACAACTGTATGAGCCAGCAGAGGACTCCTCTTTGTAGCTCCAGCACAAATAGTAGCATTTGAAAACCTGATTATTTCTGCCCCCTTGGGTCCTGATTACTGTTGACTATTTCTTCGAGGTAAGGAAATAATGTCTGTACAAACTGACAGAATGCTGGAGTCTGGAAACTTTCTGGAAACTCTAAACTATTTTAATCTGACAGGGTCTGACATTGGAAGATATTGCTGAATTACTTAGCTATCAAACTTCAGTGTTCAGAAATGCTTTAGTGATAAGGTAAAACAATTATTCAACAAGAATTTGTTCTGTCAGCTTTAATCCTCAGCCTTACGATGTTTTCTGTTCTTGTTTTCTCCCAGTTGGATTGCTTATTGCCAAATCCATGCATCACTTCACAAGTCTGTCAAGTATTTATGCAAAGAACAGCTTTAGAACCTTTGCATCAGATGCTGCATGCGCACATCAGCTGAAAGGAAAGGCTAACAGAAGCAAAGAGAGAAACTGCTATGGATGAAGAGATGTTAATTTGCACTGCAGGTTTCAAAAGTTAAAACTTCTATAGTGATACTACCTGGATTCAGAAGTGTACCATTTTTGGCTTTTCTTCACTTAGTTCTTCCTAATTAGGAAATGGACTTTGCAGAAGCAAATACCTAATCTATCTACTTTCCAACTCAATTTCTTGTCCTTGAATATTTATGCCAAAAGGCTGCACTAATTTTTTCATTGATGTTTGACAGAAAAAAATACTACATACATGACTTAAAATGCCCTTCCAACTCAACCTGCAGAGGTTGTAACACATTTATCTAAGCGCACTAATCTGCAACCACCAAAGGCTGAGAACTTGTGTTTCCCCAACATCCTTTTAAAAAAAAGTATTTTAATGGAAGCTAAATTACATACATTGGTACACATTCTTCCCAGGCAGGCAGTTACTCTATATAAAGATAGAGCATAAACATAAGCCTTCAGCACTCTGCAACACCACAGCAGCTTTCTGTGCCAGCACTCCACGTGCCAGAAGCAGCTGGCAACCAGATCAGTTGGATCCAAAATCATGGCCTAGCAGCCAGAAAAAATAATCAGTAGCAGGGTTGTAGGCTTGTCTTGATTAGCAAGTTAATATTGTTAATTACAATTGTCCAACTTTAGTTATGAAAACCGATCTATTGTACACCATTTATAGTGGGCAAAAATAAAAGTTGGGCCTTCAGCTTTCACTGCTATAGCCCAAGGATAACATTTAAAGAAGCTCCTCAACATTCTTGATACTCTTCTCGAATATGAAGGCATATTCAATTTATTGTCTCCTTTATGCAGCTGAGATTAATTTTGTCAAGAGTTAGCAAACAATAAAGTGATTCCATGCCATTAGTAAACAGAATAAATAGGTTTACAGAATATTTACAAGCTCTCAAAGGCAGGAGGTCTTTGAAAAGACTTCAAAATTGTAAAGAATAGGCACATAACAGAGTTCTTAACCTTATTCTTCAAAATATTTTATCATTCTTCTACAATCAGCCTTGTGTGATTTTTCTAGAAAGTAAAAAATAGTCCTAGATCTTTTATTTCACAGAAAAACTAGTTAAACCCAAAAGGAATAGCATGCTGGTCCTGCTATAAGAGCCAACACTTCCCCTGAATGTAGTAAAAGTTACTCCATTTACAAATAAAAATATATATTTACTATTATACTATCTTAATAGAAACTTTCCAAATTTTCCAACTTTCAGAAACATAATTATATTTTGATTGAATAACTAATTTCAGATTACTGCATTTATTTTAAAAATTTACAAAATAATATTTCCAACATCAAAGTTCATGCACTGAGTTTCTCACTGATTAAGACAAACTATGTGTATTTTAAACAACTCTGGAAGTGATACAGCCCTCTAAAAACCAAGATTCAGTGAAGCTAGGACCATCTGAACGGCCAGCAGCCTTGTTTGTTATGCTGAAAACTGTATTGATGATTGAAGGGATTCAAACTCCTTCTGGAGGATTGAAACAAAAGTTTAGAATCTTCTTGGTAGTGATATAATATTTGCCTATATGATGCTTGGCCACAGACAGCATTTTTATTTTTCTGAAAAATGTATATTTTTCTTTTAGAAACCTATCTCTGCCACAAGATTAGAATGTACTTCATCCATAATGTATTTTAAGATCGGCAGAAGCAGAATTGGCCATATAATCCTCTAGCCATTTCTACAACTCGAGCAGTCTTCCCCCTCTCTCCCTATCCACAAATGGATATATGCATAAAAGTGAAAAATATAATCAATTCTTGAGAAAACATCAAAAAGACTACACATGAAAGAATTTTGTACTGGTCTTTCTTGCACACAAACCCCAACTGCCTGAAAACAATGTAAAAGCAGACTACCATACTTTTCTCCTGTAGCAAGCCATTCTGCCCAAAACCATTCTGCCCAAAACCATTAAAATAGAAGCATCTATGATTTAAAATTGTCCAGTTTAGTATGTCTAAAGAGACAGCCTGGAATTGTCTGAGCCAGCAGTCACAGAAAACAGGCTTTTGCAGGCAGTTTTTTCAAGGCACAACAGATTCTTCATGTTGTCTCCAAGGCAATTTCAGCTCCCTCATTAAGTGTAGTACATTTTATGAAACAGACCAAAGTTTTAGCATAAACCAGTACTGGGCACAGCATGTCATTTCAAATATTTCACTTCCCCATATCTTCACAAAGAGAAAGATCCCTTTATAGAAAAAAAAAAAAAAAAAGAAAGAGCTTTAAGGAGATTTATTTTTTCAATGTGAAATCTACAGCAAGATTTTTGTACAAACTAACATCATCACTAAAATGAGGCACTGTTATACAAGCCCAAAGCAGCCAGGGTAGCTTTAAATTCTCCTGTAGCTGTAATTTACTGTGAGCACAAAATCTTTCTCTTCCACACACATATTTGCAAAGCTGCTCCCTCCCCACCCCTCAAAAACAAAAACAACTACAAACTTGAAATTTTTCTTTCTTGAAAATGAATTCGTAAGAGTTGAACCAATAGCTCAAGAAAACAAAATTATATAAAGAAAAGCAAGTGACACACCCACAGGAAAAAAAAAAAAAAATTACTGTTCTTACACTAATTAAAATTAATTTAGTATATTGCTTATGGGAGAGTCTTAGAAATTACAGGAGACTCTTCAATAAGTTTTTTTAAAACCTGCTGAAAGGATTCTGTTTCTTAACTGCAGACCGAGTATCTTCTGATAATCTGTCTAAGCTATTAAAAAAAATCTTAATTGCTGCTGTTTCACAACATATATCAAAACAATTAATGCAGCAAGTGATAATATTCCCTACAGGAATTTAATTACAGAAATAGTAAAGAACACAACTTATTAAATTAATAAATTGTTCAAATAATTAATTTTTTAAGAGGAAATATTAAGGAAAAGTGGCAGGCTGTTAACTTGACTGTATTATTATGACAGCAGAAATCCTTCTAAATCTTTACCTTTTCCAAGTCTACTGAATTATGAAGCATTATACATTCTTCACTATTTTTCACTGCTTTAACAAAGCACAGTGACAAATACTTTGAAGTATGACAAACACTGATAACAGGTTTTATTGTTAAGTCACTAAAATATTTCTAGTGCCTCAGGCTATCATTATAGGTCTGCAGTGGCTGTAAGCACACAGCTGCTCAGATCATTATTGTATAGGCAAAATAAAGCAAAAGATTAAGCTAACAAGCTGTATTCTGCACATCTGTATCCTGAAACTTTCATGTATAAGATAGCAACACACAAAATTAAGAAGCTGAAAAGTTAAATTCTGATATTAGTGTAGACTCCACATCCATAGACTCTTGTCAAAGTCCTCCATGGGCTTAAAAAGTCCAAAGCCAGTGTCAAAATGACAGACTGATGGAAGCGAGCAGTAGCTATGATACCACCTGACTGCTGCAAAAGTGTTTTTTTCCACATCTGATAACTTCAATAAGCTTAGAATATCTACCTGTACAAAAAAAGGCCTCAAAGACAAGAAAGTATTTGGAGAGGAAGAAATCCTCTTCAATGCATCCCAAAAATGTCCCACCAAAAGAACATGTGGGTAAATGCAGTATATCATAAGAACTGAACCAGGTACTTCAATTCCATTTATATTCTTCAACAGCACTCCAAATGGTGCTTCCCCAAATACACTGACTTGAATGGCTGCCTCTTCAGGCAGCTGAGAAGCACCTGTGCACAGTATCTGAGTTGTGGTAGACACCAATGTGTCAAGATGGAGTAAGCAGGTGTCAGAGCAAGATACTCAAGTATCTTGAGACAACACAAAAAGTAACCAGGCCATTGGCATGTCACACGCCAAGAGCTCACAAATATATAGTGCAGGGTATTTCATTGGCTGTAAGTAAGTTTCAGATTTTTTGAGTGTTTTGTGTGGATTCTTTCAATACTGAAAACTGCTCTTAGTTTTCAAATCAGTTGACTCAAAAGGCATGTGGGGGGTGTCAAACTCAAACAGCAGAAAAAAAATGGCCACCTCAGAAATGTAGCCCTACCACACGAGACAGAAAAATTATTCCTATCACTGATGGAGAAGGCTGTCATTTAGACAGAACTTAAAGACTAGAGGTCAAATTCTTCTCAAGAACGTGGCAGTTGGCCATTATATGCCTCATATCACTGTGAAAGTCAGTGTGAAAAGTATAGCTACAAGGGCAACTGAGGCAATTTAGAAACTGTTCCTCTGATATTTGAAATTTCTGAGTGACAGGATTCAGCATTTTGGCTCTGCCTGAGTGCTAAAGGCAGCAGAAGGCAGGTGATGCAACTCCACTTCCATCAGCCACACTGACATGTGTAACCTTCATGTATGCATGGCCACAAGGAAACACTTTTCAAAGCAATTTGATCCTTTGAAAGAAACATTCACATACATAACAAATCCAGACAGTCAATACGTTAATTTTCTTCTGCTAGTTTCTTGAAAAAAGAGTAAACTCCTTCTAATTACATGCCCTAGTGAATCATCACTGAGTTAAAATTTTAAGCTCACAAGGTAAAAGGTTTTACATGACACCATGAAGGCATGCAGACCCAGTAGTCACTTCCTCTCACTCTGAAGTCACTTTAAAAAGTGTGAAGAAAACAAACCCCAAACCAAAAACTTAGTTATGTTTGAAAAATGAACCAAAACCCTATAAACAATGTCTATTATCACCTGCTCTCACAGGAAAGACAACCTGTATGTCCTTCTGCTATCCACAAAGTGGCAGAATTGGTCAGTTTATAAACTCAAGGTGAAAGAAAACTCTCAAGTCTGCTATGGCACAGGCAGAGTACACAGTTGCAGTATCTAATAAGGTAACATATGTGCCAATAGAATTTTAAAATCTTATTATTAATAAGTAAATACAAGTGGGATTTTCCACTCTCTGCAGACAGTGTTCCAAACACAATGCCAAAACTGATGTTTACAGCAGGATAGAAAGCCAAAGACATTTTAAGCATAATTTTGTAACACTGAATTATGCAGTTTCATGTTGAGAAAAACTATTTAAATCCCACAGCACAGAAGCTGACATATTAAAAATTAAACTGCTATCAAGGCATTCAGGGATCGATATGCAGAGCACTTGCACAAAACACTCGGTTCTATTTTTATGCCATTCTTGCTTTGTGACTTACCATAAAGACAAACTTTCTTTTGGCA
Organism: Poecile atricapillus; assembly: GCF_030490865.1. Taxonomy (NCBI): domain Eukaryota; kingdom Metazoa; phylum Chordata; class Aves; order Passeriformes; family Paridae; genus Poecile; species Poecile atricapillus. The sequence continues at coordinate 66,907,845 of NC_081251.1, read as the reverse complement.
TTAGAACAGGGCATGTCAGCTCAGGAAGGATGTAAGTCTTGGATAATGAAACAAATTTTTCATACTTGTATACAAAGCTGGTTTGCTTTGGCTGGCAAAGGGGCCTCAAATTTGTCATCCCATGCCACTTTTTTAAATCCAGTTAGTCTGTCACTCCACCCTCTCAAAAGAGGATCTGTGAAAGTCCCTGGCTGGTTAGTGATGCACGTTTGACTTTTCACACCTTAGATCAGCATCAAGTTTAACAGTTTCTGCATGGCAGTAAACTAAATCCAAATTAGGTATGTATGTATCACAACATGCCTTCAGTATTTCCTCCAATATGATGTTTTAACTACACTTATTTCAGAGTTAGCCTAGTGTAACATTTATAACTGAGTTAAAGCCAACTTGACTTGAATCTTGCATTACTTGTTAACACACAACAATCTTGTGTTTACGACACTTATACATCAATATGTAGATGACAAAGGAACTACATAATGATCCACTGAAGACATCTTAGAGAACTATGAAACCTGAAATACTAAGTTCAGACACTGAATTATGCATTCTGAAAAGAGATAGCATTTAGACCCTTTTAACCTGCATGACAAGTCACACAAGCAATTGCCCCCCATCATTATGCATTTTTGTCCTGGCCCCTACACACTGCTTCCCACAATCAAGGAACAGTGGCCAAGCATGACATCGGTTTAGTATCTCCTAACTCTTGTTTGGAACATAGAGCAGCTGCAAAACCTTCACATATGCAGCAAACAAAAGGCTAGAAAACTTGAGCTAGCTTGTTTTGCACTGAGCTTTTGACATCTGTCAGTAATTTCAACTAACTTATTTCTTATACATCTAAAACCTCACTAATTCCCACTTCAAAAGACTTGCTTCAAATTACTATCACTGTTACAAAAGGAGGTCAGGAGCTATGAACCCATTAATGGTCAATTTTTTATCTACAGATTCTTAACTAATTTAATGATTCAACTGAAAGTAGCATCTTTAATGACTCTTGGCCTTCGCTTTTAAAGAAATGTTTTGCTCAAATCTAAGATTATGCAAGTTACCCAAAGACATTTTCCATGTATCAGAACAAAGCCTGTAATGGCACAGAACTATATTTAAAAGAATCAGCTCTTTCTCACCATTCCCTGTTCTTAAAAGTCATGAGTAGGAAAGCAAGAATTCACATCACTTTCCTGTCATATACTACAGATTGCATTCTGAAATAATTTACAGATTTAAAACCCTTAATGAAGCCATAGCCTTATCACTTGCTTTAATTAATTTTTTTTAAACACAGTTAATGAATAGGCTTCAAGACTAAGAAAATCCTTTCATCTGGGTAGCTAACTGCTAGTTATCTTTCTATGCTTCAGACAACTTTTTAGTTCAAATCTAAACCTTTCATCTGAAATTGTTATTTAGAAACAAAAACTGAATAAAAAAATGTCTGTGACAGACTAAAGTTCAATTCCTGTTAAATAGGACACAAATACTGCTTTTCTGCAATTTCAGCACACTTACAGGTAAACCAAATCAGTTAAATAATTTTAAACGTTCACCTCAAAAATCCTGGAGCAAATACTGATGCCACTACAATCATTGTTTCAGTCATATAATGAGTTCCAAGATACTTAATCTCCCTTCACAAACTCACAAGTATCATTAGAGAAGACACTTATAAGACCGTGTTGCAGTACACAAAATACTTTAAATAAATCCTGTTTGAGAAGTTAGTTACCCTTAGGAACAGATCTTAATCCCACGACACAAAGTAGTTTAAAATTGTTAGCAATTAGGTTTATATCAATTTCATGCTTGTGACTTGAGAATGTGGAGGCTGAGAGGAGCTGACTTTAATCATGGTATGGGTTGTGGTGCTGCATGCCTGTGTCACCCAGGACACCGACTTCTCTGACCTGAGAAATGCTCATTATGCTGTGGCCTTGATGAACTGCACTTGGACTAAATTCCCCTTGAGCTTATCAGAAACACTGTCTGTTCCCAGGAACTAACAGGTGTCTAATGAACATCTGCTTTCAAAAAACAGCCTTGGAAATTTGTATTTCTTGTCTGAATAACAACCCAAGTGGAATAATATTTTTGTTGTTGAACAGTCAAAGAAAGTTACCAACTCAAATTGGCCAGGATGGAAAATTACTACAACTAAAGCCCACTCTCTTGCTACCCTATAAATAGTGGTCCAAAGTGAAACTCTTTTGAGCTCTGTATTATAAGGGGCTATTGTGTATTAAAGCCCATTGTCTAACAACCCTATAAACAGCAGTCCACAGTGAGATCCCTTTGAGCTCTCGATTCCCATAAGATAAGAGGCTAATGTGTATGTCTCAAACACAGAAAACTGGATGGCTGTGGAGCCAGCCAAGGACTCTTATTACTAACAGATAAGAATTACTGGTAAATCCAAGGACCATGGGTATTAACACACCATGAGAAACAACAGGTTTTGGCTGGAGAAGGGGGGTCAAGTGGAGACAGAGAAGCACTTTTCCTTTAGAAAGAACACACTAAGCAAGTGCAGGAAGTGGACATGGGTGGGATTAAAACCACCATGGGTGGGATTAAAACCACCAAAGACCTGCAAAACCATCTGACACATTTCCAGAAAGGTCTGAAAGAACGGACTGTGCTTAACTAATTTACATCATGAACACTGTCCTCAATAAACTTAGTTCTTAATATAGAGCATAAAACCAACATAGGAAAAGCCCATTGACTTCAGATTCATATAGCATATAAAAATTATTAGGTGTGATGAACTGAGTGTTATAAAGGCCCCTATTTAGAAATATTCAACAGTGAATTTTTTACGGTTCAAATCAAAATATTTACATGATAATGAAATCATATGTTATTTTATAGAGTTGTATTTTATAAACTAGGCAAAAGAAAACAGAATATTTGAAAACAGTTAACAGTCATCCAGCATGACCTAAGTGGCTACGACAAGGTACAGATCTGGGAATCTTAAGTGTTCTGGCTATTTATATATGTTATTATAATAGATATTTTAAAATTAAAATTGCTAGAAGAATAGTAAAATTGCCTCAAGCTATGCCTACACCACTCATAGTAACTATGGCGCTCTTGTTAACTACACCTTGGCAAGACAGGATTAGTAACTAAATCAGCCACTAAGGCAACATCAGTGACCGAGACTCCTTTCTAACCCCACTCAACTCCCTGTGATGGGCTTTGCTACTGACATTACTGCATTTACAGAAAAACTATGGTTTAAAACTTTCACTTGGCTTAACCAAAGATATCCACGCATCTAAAACTCTAAGCCAGCCTACAGCAGATTTGCACACAATCAGAATCACCTCCTCAGATACCTGTTTTAAAGCATTAGCTAGAAGCCCATGGTTAAGTGTGGTTTCAGAATACAAACCCTAATTTTACACCAACACTTAAGTAGATACTACAAGTAAGAGAAGAGTCACTAAAAAAGACGAAGGGAGAAATAGAAAATTCAGTTTGGACACACTACTGTATCTCTTACACATGGACAATCCTCATTAAACTAGTGGCCGTAAACTGCATTTCTCTCCATTTAAAGACTTTAATACTGCATAAAGGAACACTGCTACTCCTTTGGGGCAGAATATTTGCCTCAGTTAACAAAGCTTACTGTTTTTCTGTATAACAGTTCAGAATCACAGAATTGTCCAGGCCTGAAGGGGTCATTAAAGATCACTTAATCCAATTCACCTGCTGCCGGCAGGGACATCTTTCAGTACATAGTTGAGCAAAGCCCTATCCAACCTGTTCTAGAACACTTCCAGGAATGAGGCACCCACTGCTTCTCTGGGAAAGCAGTTACAGCATCTCGCCACCCTCACAGTGAAGAATTTCTTTCAATATCCAATCTAAATCTACCCTCTTTCACTTTAAAGTCATTACCCCTTGTCCTATTCCTACACACCCTGGTTAAGATTTTATACATGGTGATCATAGAAATAATTTCAAAAAGTACTTAAAATCACTAAATCCTGTATATAAAGAAAATCCAGTAATCTGCATTTATCTTGCTCCTGATGAATTTGTTCATAAACTGCTCTTTAAAACTACTGCTCTTTAAAACTTTCACCTACCCAACAGTTTGTTTAACATTTGCATGACACTACATTAGAAGGTATTACGTAAGTATTTAACTTTTTCTATTGCTATTTATTACTTAAAATTTATTACCTCCTTCCCTATTCAAAAGAAATACAAGTCACAGAGTATTCTGTGTTCTTGCTAGTATCCTCTGAGCTCCCCAACCAGTCCATCTCTAATGCATATTGTTCAAAAGTGAACACAGCACTCCAGCTGACACTTTACATATACTGGAAAAGAAGGAATATCTCCTAAAAGGGAAGGAATACTTGCTTTAAAAACAAAGGACGTGTTTTTCAGAAATTTAGTCAACTGACTTCTAGTAATTTAATCTTAAATGCCTCTCTAGCTTGCTCACAATTATATTACTTGAGTAGAAAAATTTTTAATCAAAATGCAAGTGGTTTTCAGCTACCCTGATACAAACAAGTGCTCTAACACTGCAGAATTCTGGTTTGCCATCAAGGGAGAAAAAATTCCAGGTAAAAAAATTGAACCAGCTTTCCTGGTTCTCTTGTTGGTGCACACACCTGCTCCAAAATTCCTCTGTAGACATACATTCAAATTATTCTATCCCTACACATTTTAAAGATATTAAAATTGATGTTCAGCAATGAAACACATAAAGCGATAGAAAAGGCATCTCAGTTTAGGTCACTAGTGTGTCTTATTCACAACTCCTGTGGGGCCTAACAGATTGAAATTCAAACCCAGTGTAAGACCAGTTTCAATTATGTACCAAGTTATGACTTGGACTTCATCAATAAGATCTGATCTTACAATAGCATGAGTGTGATGCTTAGGGGCACTGCAATAATAACCAATCCCTACCGTTCCCGGTTAAATTTGAGTGAATGAAGTATAGCCGGCCTCTTCTGGCGCAAGTTCCACAGGTGTAAGGTGTCATCAGCCAAGGCACTCACAAGAGCTCCCTAGGAGAACAAAAACATTTTAGTTAACTTGTTTTCATAACCCTAGGAACAGTGTAGCATCACAGTGGAAATACCTTACATATTTATTACCAGGATGAAAAAAATGTATAAGCATCTCCATCAGCACCATAGTACAGATAAGTTCTAAGCAGTAGGAGTGAGATAACTGATGTGATCACATCTTGTTCAGCTCACTCATATTTCGTTCAGTGCTAAAATGAGAGGTGATGGAGGAGTTTTTTCCAGTGTGTGCCCATCAGTTTCCTCATGCACATTTCTGGAGAGAAATCAAGCAATGAACTGCTAATATCTGGGTACTGACAAAGCTAGCGAGATCCCTCTAAAAATCTGTCCCTAGCTCAAGAACAGCACTGCTGTCAAATCTCAGCTGCTACATCCCTAGAAACACATATCTGAAACTGAGGCAACATTATTCAGTTCATGTCTAAGACAGTAACTCTATCAAAATAAAATTAACTACCTACTGAAACTGGTAGTATTATTGAAAAAGTACTTCATAAAATCCAGAGATAACTTGCAACATTCAAGTACATGAAAAGATATTCCTAATTCTTTTTTATAGCAAAAGAGTACTTTAGAGATAAAGATCTTTTTAGGAGTTAGTCAAACATTTTCCAAAACTAAAAAAGTCAATTTTTTTATAGTTGTTATTACAGTTCGCTCTTTGTGATAGATCACTTATATCTGGTAATTTTAATGTTTGCTTCATGAAAAATTAAAGAAAATATGTTCCTTATCTTCTATGAACTACACATAAATCATTTTACAAACCTCATTAATCAGGAACTGAAGTTGGATTACTGCAGCTCCACTGTCATGTTGACAGTAGCATTCAACTCCTGGCCGACCAAAGCTGGAATTGGTACCATTAAGGAATAACTTGAAGAATGATGAAGTAATTATTTTAACAATGATAAATATCAGGACTAGAATTAAAAGAAGTTAATCTAAATAACAATCATAAACAAATTATTACATTTTTCAAATGCCAAAGGATCTTTCTCTCCATTTAAACATTACTTAAGGACGAAAAGAGCTGAATAATGCAAGACACTTTAAAAAAAATCTGCTCTGACAGAGATGAGATCAGTAGTCAAAATATGGAGGAGTCAATGGGAAATAACGTATAATGGAAATTTTCAGGATCTCTGTAACAAGACTTCCTGGATTCACACCAGTTATGAGATAGCAAAAGCTTTCTAATTTTCATTCTCACACATAAATCAGTCCTATCCTTCCATAATGAATACTGATAGAAGCAGCAACAAAACAGATTCTTTCACTTCTCCATAGTTAAGTTTTAGTTGCAAACATTCTGTATTTTAAATGTGGTTATGTACCTGCTTTTGATACAAAATTAAGTTCTCCAGCATCTAGGAGATTGAGCAGAAATAAGAGAGGAATTAAGCCAACTGGTCAGTATTTCATCTTCATTGTACGCCCAGGGTTTCTGGACTATAATTTGTCAGGGCTGAACACTTCTTGTTTTAAAGAAGTATCTTAGCTTTCAGAAGAAAAGAAATTATTCCAAAGCTGTATGCAAAACAGAGAATATATGTACTATTTTTTCTCTCGGCATATGCTAAAAATTAATAAAACAGTACAATTCTCACTCATTCTGCCAGCTTTCAATTTACTGAGAAATAGCTGAACAAAACCAAAGCAGATAATATGTGCATTCTTAAAAAACATGTGCATTCACGCTACAGGCAGTTGAAAGGCTGAAAAGACTATTAGGCTGCATGCAAATCAAAACTCAAACACATCTCCTTCTCAGACTCTAAGACTCTAAGTAAAATAAAATGCAGAACAACAGCAGGGAGAAGTCTGCTTCAACATCCTGCTATATTTTAACTTTTAAACTTGAATCACATTCTTCTAGACTAATGAATCTGCATAACATCCAGCTAAGTGGTGAGATATACACTAGACAGATGTTGAATAATCCATCAAACTTAATACCAGCTTTCTTCGCCAGAGTAATTTAATTTCATTCTGCCTTGGAAGGACTTCAAGAGTCAGGGAGCCTTACCTGCTTTTTAGCTTTTATTTTACATTCTTATCATTAAGGTTTTTTTAACAAACACACAAGTAATCTATATTCCAGTCAGTTTATAGCTTAAAAAAAAAAAAAAAAAGAGTGGAGGGGGTGTTGTCCCCATGAATTATACCTTCCTACACAAACTCAGAATACTTTTAATGTAAAGTAGTTGTTTTACATTAACTATGGATTGACTACACAAATTGCCAGATTGAAAAATCCACAAGGAAAAACATGAATTTCAGAGCTGATTGCCTTCAGCCTTGCTCATGCATCTGCATTTGCTTGAATTAATAATTATTTGCAGAAGTAGACGAAAACAATTTTCAAATGTGAAATTCAAAGGCTTACAGGAATTGAATTTTAAAACTTGTTTATCTGCACTGACACAAGTAGTTTTCTAATAAAAGATTTTTCCCAGCCCCTCCCCAGAACAACATTTTCCAACAAAATTAAATGCAAACCTTGTTCATAAGCCCAAAGTTTATTTGGAATTGAGACTCCACAGGTACTTCGCTTCATAAGAGGAATATGACCCAGCAAAACCTACATCCATAGACTGCTCAAGTTGCTTCTTCAAATTCTATTCTGCAGATGCTTTCTGCAAGCACTTCTGATGCTAATGTTTCTGGAAGCACTACTACAACTAGTCGGTAAAAATTTCATTATTAAGAATATTTCAATGTTTCCTTAAACAAAAAATGCTTCCACATTTTCCAGGACACCTGAACCATTTTTCCAGAAATCGGTAAATATGCAGCACTGGCAGTAAGATTACACAAGTTTTAAATATTCAGAGAAAATCTCTCTCTGATAAATTAGTGGAAACCTCACATCCAGATGTGAAACTAGTCTGGCCTCTTCTGTGGTGCTCACTGTCATTAAAAAAAAAAAAAAAAATAGTCCTTACAGCTAGTCCTATTTAGTTCCTTTACTCAAGGATTATGTCATCTTCACTTTTTCACCTAGTAGCTAAAATTATTCTACTCAAATTAATATCATCCTCCTAACCAGCATTAATCTTCTTTTCTAAAGCAATGTAAAGCCTCCCAGTTTTGCAGGGTATGCTGAATTGAAAAAGCACGTCACAAAGACTGACTGTAGAAGGACAAAACATGCCTGTTTCTGTACATGTGAAGCATTTCTCAACCACACAAAACAGGCAGCAGCCCAGGGAATGCAGTTTGCCCAAATCTGCTGCACTTGTGTATGTGTGCTTTAGGCAAGAGAGCTCACTGTACTAAGCAGTGATCATCTACTACATCGTTGTTCCCAAAACAGGCAAAAATCATAATGAATAATGACAAGATGAGCAAAGCATTTTAATTTTGTAGACAGGAAAAACTCTCTGCCAAAGACCTAGGGTGGCTCTAGAGGAAATACTCTGCTCGGAGCAGTTTTCTAATCAAAGACCCATCCCTGCTCCTTCAATTCCTGCTTCATCCATGATTCCAAATATTAACAAATTGGATAAATTAATAGCTTCTAAGCTGTACCTTTGAATATTGCTTCCATGTTCCCCACTTCCATTTGGAAATTAACCCTAGAAAACACCAGTATTTCATTGTCTTTACTGCATATTTTTTGCAAAAACAAGGGACAACAGCTGTGCCTAAGAGAAGAAAAAGATAACATGCTCATGTTCTAGCATTAGTGCTCATTTTCATAACTGCTAGAAATGCAGGTAATACACAAGGAAATCGCAGTATGACCTTAATTTAATATCACATAAGATTAAATTAACTTTAATTTATGAGAAAAAGCAACATTTCCAAAATATATTTTTTCCAACAAGCTACAGATCTAAGCTTACACTTCAAGCATTTCATTTAGCAATATGCAAGTTGTCTCCTCAAAATACTCTTTTTTTAAAGTTATTACTATTATTTACAGCTTAGCTGCATAGTAGCAATTCAGTGCACATCTGCCCATAGAAATCACATTTGAAAGAGAAAATTAATTCCAGAATGTTTATGAAAGTCAGAGAAGACCAGTCTTTCTATTTTTTCTTTTTTCAATTCTTCTTCTTTTCTTTTTTTAATTCTTTAATTACTGTAAGCAGACCTAGGGACTATTGGGACATTCTTCACCTGTGGTTGACCCAACTGACATACAAGACAGTCCAGAATCTGTACCTATCAATTCAACCCTTAGCATAAGGCAGTTGTCAAAAAATCACAGAATCATTTAGATTTAAGAAGACCTCTAAGTTAATAAAGTCCAGCCTTTGACCAATCACCATCTTATCAACTAGAGAATGGCACTAAGTGCCATGTCCAGTCTTTTCCTGAACACCTCCAGGCATGGTTACTCTACCACCTTCCTGGGCAGTCCACTCCAATGTTTAACAACCTTTTCAATGAGAGAATTCTTCTGGATACCCAAACTAAACCTCCCCCAGCACAACTTGAGGCTCTGTGCTCTTGTCTGGCCATCAGCTGCCTGGGAGAAGAGGCTGACCCCTCTGGCTGCAGCCTCCATCCAGGCAGTTGTAGAGAGTGGCAGGGTCACCCCTGAGCCTCCTTTTCTCCAGGCTAAACACTCCCAGCTCCCTCAGTGCTCCTTGTAGCACTTGTGCTCCAGGCCCTTCCCCAGCACTCTCCAGTGCCCTTCTTGCAATGAGGGGCCCAGAACTGGACACAGCACTCGAGGTGTGGTCTCAGCAATGCCAAGTTCAGGGGGACGATCCCTGCCCTGCTCCTGCTGGCCACACTGTGTCTGATACAGGCCAAGATGCCACCGGCGTTCTTGCCCACCTGGGCACACACTGGCTCACGTTCACTTGGCTATCAAAAAGCATCCCCAAGTCCTTTTCCATTGGGCAGCTTTCCAGACACTTTTCCTCAAGCCTTCAGTGTTGCACGGGGCTGTTGTGACTGAAGTGTAGGCCCAAGCACCTGGCCTTGTTGAACCTCATAGCACTGGCCTCAGTACATTGATCCAGCCTGTCCAGATCCCTCCCACCCTCCACCAGATCAACATTCCCATCCAAATTAGCGTCATCTGCAAACTGAGGACGTACCCACTCCCCTCACCCAGATCATGAGTAAAGATATTACACAGAACTGGCCCCACCAGTGAGCCCTGAGCACTTGTGATTGAACACCAACTGCATATGACACCATTCATCACCACCCTCTCGTCTGTCCATCCAGGCAGTTTTTAACCCACAAAGAGTACACCTGTCCTGGGCAGCCAGTTTCTCCAGAAGAATGCTGTGGGAAACAGAGTCAAAGGCTTTACTGAAGCCCAGGTAGACACCATCCACAGCCCTGCCCCTCATGCATGAGGTAAGTCACCCGGTTTCCTAAACCCATATTGGCTGGGCCTGACCCCTTGGCTCTCCTGTAAGCGTGATCATAGTCAAGATAACCTATTCCATAATCTTCCTGGACAGCAAGGTCAGGCTAACAGGCCTGTAGTTCCCCAGATCCTTCTTCCAGACCTTTTTGTGGATGGACGCCACATTGGCTAACCCCAAGTCGACCTTCCTGGGTAGCCAGGACTGATGACAAACGATGGAGAGCAGCTTTGTGAGTTCTTCCGCCAGCTCCCTCAGTACACTTGGATGAATCCCACCCAGTCCTATAGATGTATGAGTGCCCAAATGGCTCAGCAGGTCACTAACTACTTCCTCCTGGATTCCAGCGGCTCTATTCTGCTTCCTGTCCCAGTCTTTCAGCTCAGGAGGCTAGCAGTTATCCTGATGTATACAAAAACATTAATAATTTAAATTATTTTCTAAACTTTCACCACACAGATATTGAAATCTTTTTTAATTACGTTCTGATAAGAAGTCTTTATAGTACAGCAAAGACAGACCAGGTATCAGATTTGCCACTGTTATAACAGCTCAAGAGTATAAAGACAAATCTGAAACTGTAGCAGCTTTTAATATTCACTCCTTGATACTTCTCAAAATTAGAGCTGTAACACCTAACACTACTTAAACATTTGACAATTTTGACAAATTATCTATAGCCATTAGCTAGATAAAGCCAATAGCCATTGGCTAGATAAAGACACAAACCATTTATTTGAATTCCATACAAAACACTAAAACCAGTAGATTACTCAGTGTATTCTTATGTATACCAGCATACAGCTCTCCAGGACTGCATAATATACCTGAATATTTTACTACAGTCATGTATGTGTAGCAGTTTTCCACTTAATCAGACCCTGAATCATTAAAAAAAAATAAAAATGCACCACTGTATCTCATCAAATCTAATGAGTACTGTTATTTTCACATACATAATCTACAGCAACCATCTCAAAGAACAATCTATCAAGAGACACTTACTTAGCAAGAGGGAGTTATTAAAAAAGTCAGAAACTATTAAAGTCAAACACTGTCTAGAAAATGCACTTCGACCTTTCACATCAATGTACTACCAAACAAGACAACATATAATTTGTTCTTTTGGTGCTGGGGGGAGGACAAGGAACGAGGGCAATAACAGGTACAACATTTAAAAAATTGATATTAGATCCTATTACAAATATCATAGTAATTTAACAGGGTATAGCAAACTGTACTGCTGTTTACTATTGCAGCTTTAGAACTTCCAGTGAAATGGTGACGAAACAACTGGCTGGAAGTTGAATTTTTCAATAGCTACCAGTAATGTTCATTCCTACATAAGTACAGATCAGCTTCTGTAAGTATTCACTTTGTTTATAGAACAGCTCCTTTAAACACTAGAAGCCAAATGATTTCATGTTAACTTGCAAAGAAAGTCTCAAACTGATAAAAAGGAGCTCTGTTTTGAAAAATGCCGAAGTCTACAGATCCCAGTAAAAGTTTTTACTGAGTTTTAACTGTTTTTTTGTATAAAGTAGCTGTAGCAATTTTAAAACACAACCCATCCTTTTTTGCCTCAATTTGCACTAGTTTTGTATTTTATAATTAAACAATGCCTGAACCAGTTTGCGTGTAAACTGACATGGAATCGGTAGAGAGCAGTAACTTAAGTACAATCAACTTTTTAACAACAACAGACAGGGGTCAAAGCACTTCTTAAACTTCAAAGTTGCTTACATAAATATGCACAAACACAGCATTTCCCAAGCAGCTACAAAAAGTGCCAGCAAATTTTCTGTAAAGGCTGTATTTGGTAGAATTTTCTCAGAGTTGCCAGTGAGGGGCAACTGTTCATTGGAACAAGATGTAATAGAGCAGTACAAATGCAAGCAGGATAAAAAAAAGCCAAAACAAAAAAACATGATTTAAAATTAAACAAGAAGCAAGATTGGTTTTAATGATAAGTTTCTATATGCACAATTCACAGATGGCAAAGCATGCTATTGAATGAAGAGGTAAAAGCATCAATTTAGACCTAAAAGGAAAAAAAAATCTAAAAAGGCAACAGGCTTTCCTTGATTTTACTCACTTTGCTTTCTGATACAGGTTGTGCCCCTTTAGTCTAAGACCTGTATTTCAGCACTAATAATGCAAAGAAGGTGACTAATCCAGTAGTTTTTCTGAGTGAGATGGAAGAGAAGAACACTAGAATACAAGGGTACGAAACTTACAAATACTTGTTTCTACAACTACACACAATGCAGTGAAATGGATGGCAACTGCTAATCCAGTATATTTTGTCCAAAGACTGCATATATAAGCGTAAATAATTACATTTTTTTGAAGAACTTCATCAAAATTCACAGGTAAAACCTTTGTATTCTCTTGCATGCTTCCAAGTCCTGCTCACCTTTAGTTTAGTTTCCAAGTTTAATTTCAGTTTAGTTTCCAAGTCAAATTTCAACATGTTATTACATACTATGTCATAATATCAGGCTTTTTCTCTTTACATGCACAGCTTCCTAGCCAAAAATAAAGGCCAGGGGCATTCTGTGCTCCTAGAACTGAGGTATACTTGAAATAAAAATGCTGCCTCTTCCCAGACTCCCAATATTTTGTACAAACATTGCCAAGAGCAATTAACAAGTGTAAAGTTCTAGAACTAGATGCTAAGTGAATTTGTATACTTATTTAATTTAGCTTATGAAAGCATAAATAACCTTGGATATTATCTAATAAAAGGACAATTTAATATTTTCAAAGAACACAGCCAATCTTTGCACAATCAATTACTGTCTGTCAACACCTATTTCTGACTGTAAAGCATTTTGCTAGGTTTAGAAATCTCTCTTCATTCACACAGCATGATCTAAAATAGTTCCCTTAACTCTTGTCTGACAAGCAAATTCTCTTCAGTTATTTCCAAGTGACAACCATTGGATAGAAGTGACAGAAGAGCAGCTGAAATCACCAGATAGTCCATCTCAACTTTGTTCACACACAAGCCCATTCTCCAAACCTCTCCCCACAAACTTCATAGCAGTGAGTGTAGTCTCCTGAGCCAATTTTACTTGTACCTCATTAACCCCTTACACCATTTCAGGGTTATTTAGAATAAGACAACAGATACTGTTACCACTCTTCATGAAGACACTGTTACTCACTTGCTTTGGTAGAGGCAGCAGAAAAAGCAGGTGACCTAGGCATAGGAAATGGCCTTAAAGATCTCAAATTAAAATAAAAGTTGGTCACATCTATGAATTTCTGCCCTAGACTTTGCTGTAGTTTCTCTCTCAGTACTGATATCAGCTCCTTCCTTTGGACACAGCCCTTTAACATGCCACTTGTGGACGAAGTTTAATCTATCCTTCTACTTCCCACACCATTTTGCATGGTACTAATGATGGAAATAACTTCCTCTTCCAAACATCTTTCTGAAGAAAAGTTTAATCACTGGTGTGATTTTATCAATACAGTGACACAGGTATACCACATTTATGCTTACACAGCTTTTTGAAGTAGTCAGCAAAGTCACATGTTGAAGCACTAAGCGCTAAGGATTAGAAGTCCCAACACTTCCATGGCATAGGCAAGATAGAGAAACTTAGATGCCAAATCCAGGTGACAGGTACAAGTTTACCTCTTCTGTCTGTACCAAATTGATATGACAATCTGTCCCCAGACTCATAGCAGCCACAAGCTGAAAGATTTTCCAAATACTCCATGTGATGTTCACAGGCACAGCATCACAAAAAGCTGCTATTCGTTTCTAAGTATTTCAGCTAGCACTAGCTCTAAACCCTAGTAATTCAAACATAATGGAATAAATGGGTCTTGGGACAAAGTTTCCCTCATCTGCCAAAGCAGAAGTAGAGACTTCTTAAATATTCTCATTCAAAATGACACTAAAAAATTGTTAAAATTAACCTCAAGTGTGAGCAATCACAGCTATCATTTTATTGCTACTTTAAGTATTTTGTAACACTAAGAGTGTTTTTCACTTTCTCTTACCTTAAGCCTCCTCGAGTTCCACTTCAGCATAATTTTTAGTTTTGATAATCACCAAAGGACTGAGAAACTTATTATTTCACTACTATCAAAACAGTAGTGACCATCTTATAGGTTTGCTCAAAATTACTACCACAAATGAACATCAAGGTACAATTCAGTAGATGGCACTATTCCACAAAAATCAAGAGAAGAAACTATGTCCTCACATAAACAAGGGGTACCATGGAGCTAGAACTCTTATTTTAAATATGCAAAACCAATGTGTGCTCATTAGAGTGCCTTGCATTTTTTCATGCTTTTCATGAAACATGGAAAAAATACATGCCAAAACATTAAAAGAAATTACTGTTTTGGGGAAAAAGCTGTAATTTTACTTAGCTATTGTGTTGAGGTATTTCTGCTATTACATAGAGCTCCACTTCACACCACAAAAATAGCTGCATACCAGTGTTGTACAAAGTAATATTTTTATGGTTTGTATTTACCAGAAATCCTACTTGACACAGACTATTAAAAGGTTGACATTGTCCCCAGAAGTTGCTTATGCAACCTTAATTCTCCTCAAATGCATGATGGTAATTTATTTTTAAAAGTTAATGCACTAGCTCAACATCAATTGTAAATGTTTTGCATTATTCAGCCTAATTTTTTTTAAGTGTCAGAAGAGAAGTGGTCACTTCACTCACAAAACCAAAAATGTCATTTTAAAAACTGACATTAAAGCATGTGTCCTCAATATTATTAAGTTGTAAAGCATAAAAATAACCCTATCCATTCCATCTTAATTCTTCTCTTAAAATTTGTGACAGGTGCCAAATTAGATCCTGCAGTTTGCTTCTTTCTCAGTGTACTTGAGGATTTCAGATGTGTCCTTTCCTTGGTCCCAGGAAATTCACCACTGAAGAGTGCTCAGGAGATCCCGCAGGAGTATAAATACAGAGCTAGTGTTTTACACAAGCTGTGAGTTTAAGAAGTCCAAGGGTTTTTCTTAGAACTGGAAAGGAGATCATCCAAACAGTATTATGAGATTTCCAGGTATCCAAGGCCCAGTTGAAGACCACAACAAGATGGAAAACAGGTCATCAACAGAAAAAACACAGTCCAAGGTACTTTTCCTATGCATCTTTCCTGCAGTTTTTCCTACTTACTTATGTGATGGAGGGAAGGTATTACCTTGCAACTGTAATTTTTTTTCCTGCTACTTTAGAGAATCTTCCCATCTTATTTGCTTTACTTTGAGTGCCTGACAGATTCCAAGTGATGTCTGATACTTCAGACAGTGCTTATCTACCCTGGTATCACAAGAATGTTTGGTTTACTAGCAGGACAAACAAATAATCTGAGTCTGAAGAGCTATTTCAATCAACTTTGACTGAAGGAAAAGTCTTCAGAGAATATTTTCCCGTAAGTTTCATGAAAATATGAAGCTGAAAAGAGGGAAGAAAGGAAGCTGGAAAGAGTGGGAAAAACACAGGTTAGGCCCATATCCCATCTAAAGCATTACCTCAATGTCCTAAAATACAGGCTCTGTGTAATCACAGGAAGCATTTCTAGAGTTACAACACACATGTAACAGTACTACAAGATTGAGTCATACAGTAGCAAGTTCCACAGTGAAAATGTCTGTCTTTCCTCTACAAGTATCCAAAATAATAGATATCCATGCATTAAATACACTTCACATAACTGAAACCATTCCAGTTCCAAGGGAACTTGAAATGCCATATACAGCAAATTGTTGCTTCAAGCCCCTCAAAGACAGACAGAGGGTATTTATGCTGCTCCGAACTTCCAAGTTTGTTCCACAATCCTGCACCTTAACAGAAATATCTACCAATATTTCTGCATCAATAAGATGCAGGTAGACCAATGCAATAAAACCAAGCACTGAAGGTTTATAGTTAGGTCTCTGATGTATTAGGAGCAAGGAAAGGTTCAGGGGTTTGAGTTTATAAAGACACGTGAGCATTTATGTACACTTTCTGCATAGTAAAGGAAAAGCTGCAGAAACAGTAGAGGTTTTCCTTTCCACTTAGCATTTCATCTCCTTCACTACCATCCTGCTCCCCAAATGCCAAGAGAACACATTCACATTTCCACTGTTCCTCTCATCATTTTTACCATGGTAAAGAGAAGGTAATGTAAAGAGCAAGTCTGCAAAAAGATATGCTTGAAGAAAAACAGTCAAATTCCTCAAAATTATTACCTACAAAGTGACTGCTGTTAAAGTACAAAACTAAGGCACTTTGAACTTTTTTAAAGCAATTTGGCTCTCACTGGAATCTTCAGCAACGTATTTACACACGAACCACTTATAAGAAAGTGAAATTGCTGCTGTTTAGTTAAAAGATAAAACCTACCAATTATGCATATTCCAAAAAAGTAACTGTGGTCATCACCACTAATCACAGTACTACCCCATAAAGAAAATTTAAAAAGAGAAAAAAAAAATAGGAAAAAAAAAAATAAAAAAGGAAAAGAAAAAAAAATCCCTTGCTGTTTGAGGGAGACTATCACCACAGTCCAGAGCTTTACTGAGGTTTTAAGGTTAAAGCCTGAAGTTAACAGATGTCAAATAGACACCGTTTCTTATCTTCTCTACAGAAGTTTCCAGCTGTGAAAAAGGGCACTTCAGAAATACCACAACATGAAAATATCCAAGGGCTCAGACAAAAGAAAAGCATTGTCTGGACCAGGACTCTTCATCCAACCTCAAGACTGTTTCTAAGCACCAAATCCAGATCATTAAAATTAATGTGGCATTGTAGCCCCGTCAATCCAGACCTGCTTTGAGTCAGAACCTGGATTTATGCAGTGTAGTTCAGTGTTTAATGTTTTTTGATTAAATACTTGGTTTCTTGTTTTGAGCGTCAGACAGCTTTTTCTACTCAGCAATAGAAAAAATGAAATTAATTAGTTTTGGAAGTTCACTTCTGTAACACCTTCCATCAAAAATCCAAGAGGAAAACAGATGTAATTGTCAGCCAGCTACAATTCACTAGAAGCTGTAAACTGTGGAAGTTTTATGTATGCTCTGCATGGTGAGGAATAAAAAACACATGAGGCTCAAATATAAGCTGGAACAGTAAACATCTGAGCTGATAAGTGTCAGACAAGTCACCTGTGGTGCTCTTCAAATATTTACTAGGGGAAAAAAAAAAACCAAACACACGGGGAAAACTACTTTTTCAAAGATTTCACTAGAAAAGTTTGAAGAGAATAAATACTAACTCTACAAGCTACTGTTTAAACTTTATTTCTTCTTTCAAATGTCAGCATAGCAGAATAGCAATGAAACAGCAACAAATAATCCCACTGCATATTTACAGTGGCCACTAGGTCTCTGTGAATTAAAAAAAAAAACAATCAAGAAGAGCATTAGACTTCGTGATGGTAAAGAATTCCACCAGAACAGAATAGAAGTCACATATGTATTAAGAGAAAAAGCTAAGGAACTTTTTCTGGATAACTGCATGGAAATTCACTTTAGTTCTTTGAAGCATTACAAATCTGAAAATGTTTTGCCTGCAAAGCATCCCTACTTCTTTTGCAACAAAGGACTAGGAAAGTTCCCAACTGATACATTAAGCACTGATTATCAGACTTAGAAGTCTGATTACTAATTTTTCCTTCACACGCTCAGTCTGCTCAACTCTCTAAACTTGGTGAGTCTTCAGAGAACTCAGTCTTCAAATTCACTGTCAGCTACAAGACCTCAGTCAGGACAAAAACATTTCAACACAAACACTCCTTACCCCTCCTCACAAACCACATCCATACACAAACTTGTTCCTCTTGAAGCAGAGAAGAAAGAGGAAAGAGTTAAATCACTCACCCCAGATCACCAGAGATGCAGGATAGTTACATTCCTGGAAAATATTCATGGGCAAAAGCTACAAGTAATTTTACTAGAAAAAGCATTATACTATAAACCACACCTGAAAAAACTAAGAGAAGTATTTTTTAAGAATTATTTTCTGAGAAAAAGAAGCCACATAGAGACACTGAAAAATTTAAAGATGAGATTTCAAAGGAAAAGTAGAAATTATTTCTGTTACCCAGCAATTTCTAATAAGACAAAACAGCAAAAAAGAAACAATATCATCTCCTTGAATAAAAATGAAGAAACATTAATTAGTGACCTATTGCAAAAATTCAGGATTAAACCTATTTTCAAAATAGGTTTCTAAAAACCACCATGATAGACCGATACATGTATTCCAGTCAAAGTTCAAGAAAATTACCACACTGAATAAAAACAAGAAAAAAAGAAAGACAACCAGAGATCTAATATACCAAATAATAGCTGTGAGCAGCACTAAGCTACTAAGATACTTTAGATTACTAACTATGATTAAAAGTTCTTGTTAGGAGCTGAAAATTATGTGTTTATAGCAGATCAGTACCATTCATACAAAATACACTTACACTGATTATCTTTACATATTGTCCATCAAAACACTAAGACAACACTAACACTAACAACAAGCATGCACAATGGAGTTTAATTTCATCATAAGTGAGCTTCCCCCCAAATTAACTACAGTTGTATAATTTAGTTATTGTCTGTACTATAGCAAATAAAGACAGGTTATTCTGTTATTCTGAAACTTAGGGTGGTATTTTTGCAGAATGTGGAAAAAGCTCTTAAACTATGCTTTTAAATATTTTGCCTCTATTATAATCAAAGTCTGCATAATTCAAGTTTGAGAAGAAATATAATTTCAGAACTATTTTGCAAGAATAGTCTCTTCACATGAGTATTTCTACAGCAAGAGATTGTACTCCTGGAAATGCCAGTGCATTACTCTGTATATGAAATTGGCAAGAATTAGCAGTCTCTGTCAAATTGGTTACAATTATTCTGGTAGCACACTGTGACTGCTGAGGAATGGCACAGAGTAGCATTTCTCCTTTAAAACTTACTCAAGGGTATTGTTTTCTAAACTTGCCCAGTACTGTGTTCGCATTGCAACAGTAACTTCCGCTGCAGACAAAAAAGTGAAGGCAGAGAACATTCTCAGATAGCAGCGTGATCATCACACTCCTGTCTGCACAACAGCTTCCTTGATAAACTTACCACTACCCCACTTCAACAGTCTTGGCATTTTACTTTTTACCACACCATTAATACATTTTCATCAACTGTTCAGGTATCTCATTTTTTATCTTTAGCAGCAAAGACATTAATAAAAAAACAGGAAAGCTAAGAAAATTATAAGTTGTGCCAAAAAAACGATTACAATATGAAATATTGAGTTGAAATAAAGACATGCTTCTGTTTATATGCCATGATATAAAACTGCAGTTTCTAAATAGTTTGAAACCAAACTCTACTGTCAGCATTATCTGCCGTGCTGCTTCTCTTACCAGGAATTGCCAACAGAAAGAGCAGATCAACAAAAGTCAATAAAATTAATTCAGAAAATGCCACTTCCTCTCCCCACGCCCACTTTTTTTTTTTTTTTTTTTTTTTTTTTTTTTTTTTTTTTTTTACCACAACACCATTTATTTGATCTGGAAATTATTGGCAGTGTATTCATATGGAAAAAAGAAATTCTTTTCAACTGCCAGAATTCAAAAGTAGTTTTTGTACTTTGTTACTCAGGTAAGAAACAATATTGCAAAAGTCAACTCCTGCTGCCTCTCCTCTAAAATATGCATAAATCAAATTATCTCTTTTTTTTTTTTAGTAACCCTTTGACTATTAACAAAATTGGGACTATACTCCCAATACTTCCATGGACCAGGTCTGTAAGAAAACATATATAACAGTCTGTAAGAAAACATATATAATAACAGTCACATCCTAGGCAGCACATATACTGGGGGTAATTGAAGAGAAATTTGGACCTATACCTTTGTTTAGGTGTTGATTTTTGTTTGTTTGTTTTTAACTAAAGATAGAGAAGTACAAAAGTTTAAGAAAATGGTAGTATTTTTTGTCAGTGGCTGCCACTTGAACTCTTTATTTCCTTTGACCAACAGCCCTTATGGAAACATGGGGACATTACTAACAAACAACTACCAATTACTAACATTGCTTTTGACACATAAGCTACCTGATCTCTCTCTTTCCCCATTAGTAACCCACCAGGATTTCTTTCTGAAAGGTTGTTTCTGGTTTTTTGTTTGTTTTTTTTTTTTCGGTGACTTTCCTTTTTATCTGACATTTAGGGGTGACTGTGGGGGTAATCTTACTGCATCAGTTTACTATACAGATTTGGAACACATATAAAAGGGAATGCCAGGCAAATTATTGTTTTGCAGCCCATTCTCCATATTAATAAGCATCACTAAAGTTTAGTAACTGTATTGCTAACATCAACATTACAAAGTCCAGTTAAGAATGTTTTTCAACTGTGAAGATGAACATCTGCTCTGTTTAACAAGGTAGTATGACTGGGTAGAGCATATGCTAAAAAAATTAATACAGGCATGCTAATACTATCAATTGAACATTAAGTGATCACAAAAAAAAAAAGAAAAAAAAGAAAAAAAATTAGTATTCCATCATTTTCCTTAATGAGCAAGTTGGAGAATGCAAATAGGTTTTCTCCATCTGCTGCTACTGACTACAAATCATTGTTACTAGTTGTGAAAGTGGGAGGGCCTCTATGAGAAACTGTTACCAAAAACATTGGACACCAGCTGGATTACCTCTTTACTTGGCTACTCTTTAAGTGTTACATTTATCATTATTATGTGAAACAAAAATCAAACAAGGTTATTTGTACACATACAGAGAACAATCCAGGCAGCAGCTTCAACGAGATGTAGAATACAAACCCCTGCTTAAATAATATGAATCACACAAAATAAAATAATAGCTCACTAAGCAGAAATTGCTTCCTTTGTATGTGCACCCTGTCTTTAGTTCCCTGGCTTACAAAGCTCCAAAGTTAAACTCCTGTGAAGTTTACATGAGAATATAAAACAGGAAATGACAAATTCTTGGAGAATCCATGAGAGATATTTCAGAAAAGGGCAAGTTTGATGTATAGCCTTGATGGAGAACCTAACCTCTACTCTCCACCAGCACTGCTTTTAAGAGCACTGTGTGGTTTGAGTGGGGTGGGCTAAAGATTTACCGTGAACATGGAAGCAGCAGCCATTATTATACTGTATCAATCCTAGAAGAAAATTAAGTTTCAGGTTTCCTAAACATAAATCAGGTTTTATTACTAACTTTTTAAGGTGTTTATGAAACAAAATCCTAGACATTTAGCAAAATTGGCAAATAAAGTAGCCTTCAATTATTTCTATCAAGTTGTAAACTTCTCTCTGTACAACACAAATCAGATAATTGATTTAGCGAACTGCAGCACTTTGGACAGCCCTTTTTCATGCATTACAAGATCTGCATCATTATTATTACAAAACAACTCTGGTTTTATGTTTTGACAAAGGTATCTGGATACAATCCTGAGTCATGTGCTCTAGCAGGGTCTGTTTGAGCCTGGGGGATGTACTAGATAACCTCCAGTGGTCACATCCAACTTTACCCATTCCATGATTCTGTCAACCTTGCATTCCTAAAAAGCACTTTGTTTTCTATTCTTGCAGACACACATTTATAGTTTCACCTACTTTCACTATTCTTGGCACTCAAAATAGAATTCAAAGCAAAGAAAAACCTCTAAGTAATTGAAAAATTTAAAAAAAAATATCTCAAATCTTTCAAGTAAAAGTCTATGAGGTTAGAACTACTTAGTATTAAGAATACTAGGACTATGGATGGAAGACTAAGCAGAACCTAGTCCTGATATTAAAATAAAAATTTAAATTTTAAAGTCATTGCACAAAGTGATAAACTTAAAATAAATAGTACACAAACCAAGGATGTCATCCAGTTGTACAGGTCTCAACATAAAGCCAGTTTTAGAATTTCTTAAAAGGAGAAATTTTTAAGTGGAAGAAAAAATGGCTCTCATTTGTGTCAGTCTTAAACTGAACACCACTGTGACAGAACAAAACAAGAAAAAGTAATTTCATAAATGCATTGTAAAAATCACAAGGAATCAGGATTCAGTATGGGTCCCCAGAAGCCAACAGAACTGCTACATATTTTAAAAATTTACTAAATAAGTCATTATACCATTCTACCAGTCCTCTCTTCTGAAATATTACTGTTTCAGCTGTTTCCAAGACCTTCATTATTTTAATGTATCCAAATTCCGTGATACAAATACCACTGACAGAGATTTAAATTATGTCATTAAACCTTCACCTGTATTTGCACTGAAAGTCAACAGTGGTGGTAACTTAGTGCTTCCTTTGATAAACACGTAAGCTGTACAATTACCAAGTGCCCATGATACAAGTGTTGACATGAATGGGGTCACTAAGTTATCATGAATACTACGAGGCTACACTTGACTGGCATTCAAGTGCCAATTACAATACCACAACTGAAACTTATGGGTCAGCAAAATAAGGGAACTCCAAAAGCTGCTGGCAGACAGCACACAGGCAGTGGGTAAGCAATGTGCTTTTGCCTCAAAAGACACAAACCTGTACCTCAGGCTGGCAAACAAATTACTACATGTCAAAGAATTAGATCTCTGGGAAAGCAGAGTCTTGTCTGCTTAATGAGATGAACTTTGCAGGATCAAGAACCATGATTTTTCTAAAAAGCTATCATCAGTTTGATAGTACACTTTAAGATAGGCACATTGAAAGCAGCAAGAGGAAGAGGGAAGACCCAAAAGATTAAAGACCTACCACAGTATTAACTCTCTCAAAACTACTAGGAATTCCAATCTTTTTCAAAATGTAAAACCACTACCAGATAGCTAAGATCAAGGACAAAATGAACTGTTCACAAAATCCATGTCCTGAAGTTCTGTTTATCTTCATATTGAATGTAATAACTTGCAAGTTTTATTCTGTTTTTCACTGAGGTACATAGATAAGCCAACTTCTAGTCACCATAAAGTGATTGTGTAAGAACACTTACCTTTGCCTTTTGAAACCTTTGTACAACAAAGGGACCTGGACACTTAGAAGTCTAAATCAGCTACAAAATTTTTTAAGTTTTGTTAGGAAGGGTTTGAAAACTTGATTTGTGCTCTCATACTTTCTTTATTACATCTCAAATCTTAAGCTGCTTCTACTCTTCCAGATGTGACTTTAGTAAAACTACTCATGTCATCTCCTGCAGCAATAATGCTACTTCAGTTCTAAAAGCCATTCCACAGTGATCAAGTAAGAACAAAACGAATAAAATGCCGAATTAAGATCTTACTGAATTGAGCAGCGTACCACAAGTCTGAAAGCCTAAGCTGTGCTCCAGCCACTCAATGTCCTGTTACAGTTTAGCCGAACCTCATCAGGTCACACAATCCATATACCACCTCAGTGTTTCACAAATAGCAAAGTGGTACAAGGAAACAAACCATGATAATGCTACAGTAACCTACAGCCTTACAGACTTTGCATGCTTTCCAAACATTTCCTTCCCCAGGTTCACCAAGACCCAGCAAGTTTGAAGCTGAAAGGCAATATCCACTAAGTTTCTGCTGTCAATAAAACACCTGCGGGGAAGTTTTCATCATAAAGTTAATTTTTGTAGATTACAGTATGAGTTTCAATACAATTATACTTAAGTATTTTTGAACAAAAGCAACTACTATTGGAAGTTGTATCAGTAGAATTAAAATATATTCAATAACACTCACAATGACAGACCTGCTGCTTCCCCACAATTGCTACAGTATGGCCTTACCTACAGTCCCTCCAGAGATAAACCTGCTCCATCATAGCTTTACCCATGGCTGCAGTCTTTCCAGAGGAATACCTGCTCTGTTGTGGGATTTTCCATGGCCACACGCTTTCAGGTGCTCCAGCATGGACTTATCCACAGGCACTGATGTGTCAGTGTCTACCTGTCTGCAGCACAGACCTGTCCCTGGGCCTCCATCCCTCCAGAGCTATTCCTGCTGCTGCACTGACACAGCCAGAGCCGCTTCCAGACCTTCCTGCTCCCACACGGATTCATCCATGGGTCAGGTCCCTTTGGCTGCAGCTCACCAGCAGTCCCTGGCAGCCCAGGGCACAGCACAGACACACAGACAGTCCCTGGCCAGCTGCCAGCCCCGGCACATCGCCGCTGCTGTTATCACAATGTTCCCAGGCACAGCAGTGAGGTGATAAAGCAGTGCAGCAGCAGCAGCGAGGGCAAAAAGCAGCCACTAATGAGCACTGGACTCTAATGTACAGTCAGGCAAGCAAGGCTCCTGACAAGCACCTGCCAATTAACAGCTGATCAGCAATTACAGCTATAAATTCAATCTAGCACATGCCAATCAAACCTGCCATTATCTCAAATCCTTTGAGCTGCACATTGGGTGTCATAAAGGATTGTTGGAGTTTAACCCCAGCTGGCAACTATGCTCCACACAGACGCTTGCTCACTCCCTCTGGTGAGATGGGGAAGAAAAATTGGAAAAGAGAGAAAATTCACAGTTTGAGATAAAAAATGTTTAAGGGACAAAGCAAAAACCACCCTGCACACAAGCAAGGCAAAACAAGGAATTAATTCACTGTTTCCCGTGGGTGGGCAGGAGCCATCCCCAGAAAAGCAGGGCTCCATCATGTGTAACAGTGACTTGGGAAGACTAACGCCACCACTTCAAACATCCTCCCTCCCTTTCCTCCTTTGTCTTCCGGCTTTATATCCTGAGCATGACACCATATAGTATACAATATCCTTGGGTTCAGCTGTCCCGGGCTGTGTTCTCTTCCAGCTACTTGTGCACATCCAGGCTGCTCATTTCAAGGCAGAAAAGGCCTTGGCTCTGTACAAACCCTGCTCAGCAGTAAGGAAAACATCCCCGCATTATCACAAGTGCTTCCAGCACAAATCCAAAACACAGCCTCATGTCAGCTACTGTGAAGAAAACTAACTTTACTCCAGCCAAAACCAGCACTCTAAGTTTCCCAACAAGTAAAACCACAGATTTAAAAAGAACACCATCCTATTTATTATAAAGAATTCAGTCAAAGCTTTCTCTGTGTAGGACTCAGTTGCTTTAATTCCATGCACTTTTGGGAGATGCATGCCTCATCATGCCATTTTGGCCCCATTTAATTTCAGAATACACAAAAGTAGCTGATTGTCTTCATTTAGAGGATGGGAATTTTTCACTAAGATAACAATAACCATGTGAACGAAGTGCCAGATGATATGACAAGAAATGCAGTAGTGTTAAAAGAAACAGAAATGTGACAAGATTAACATATGCTTTAAGCAAAGTAGTTTTCTTGTTTAAACTACTCTGTGTGAACTGAGTGGCAAGGTAGACAAGTATTTTCTTAAAAATAAATAATCAGTGTCTCTCTGACATGACACTACTGCAATATTTTTTATAGGTTTACCAAAGTACTTTTCCCAAAACAGGCATATTTGTTCAAAGTCCAGAACACTACTGACAAGGGTTGAGACCATTTTCTTCAGTGTACAAATGCCAAAAGACCCTGACTATCCATGAAAGAGGATAGTAGTTCGGTTCAAATTTGGTGTATACACAGAATCAGCAGAGTTACAGAGTAATTTAGGTCAGAAAGGATTACCCAGGTTCATCTGGTCCAGCATCCCACTTGAAGACGTGCCAAATTCAGTTGGATGCTCTGTTTAAAAAACTGAAATCTTTGCATACTCTTAACAACTCCAGCCACTGTCCTACTGCCAATGTAGAGCTACTACAGAGAAGAAAGAGCAAGTATAGAACTACTTCAATAAAAAAAATACTCAAAATACTCAAAAAGCAGAAACCCCACAAATATCTCAAGCTGATATTTCCATAAGCAAAGTCTGAACAATCCAAAGGAGAAGTAATTTTAATGGCTATAATCACATCACAATTTGGGAATGGTATTTTGTTAAAGCTTCAGAGAATTTACCAAATTGCTTGAATTTTGTGGTATACATCTATGGCAAAGCTTTCCAGATGCTGCAACAAACGCTTCATCAGAAACTGACTGCATGGAACCACATACCCAGGCTTTGAGCTATTTTGATTTTTTAAAAAAAGTGAGTTTTCAAAAAGGCTGGAGAATGGAAATCACAGAAAACAAGTTTTATATACCCCAAACACAAAAACTTCAGCCATTTGCTTGCATAAGACATCTTTTAGTGCTGAAAAGACTGTGGGGAAATTAACAGATATTGACATTCAGGACGATTGGAATCTTCAGATTTTTAACAATGGGATGATGAACAATCCAATTTTTCTCCTTCCTGTGAACTTGGTTTGCAAGAGGAAAAGAAAAGCCAACTTTAATTAAACAACATATTCTGCTGGTGAATAAAGAGTCAGAAGCACAATTTGGTCTGTGTGGAAGGTACAACACTCCACAGGTATTCCATTCTCAATTATCTCTAGTGAAAATGATCTTCCTTACTACAACTCCCTCTATCAAGAGAGAGGCTGAACTTCATGCTGCAAATGTGTATTTTTAAGGCATGAAGCACCAGTAGCTGTTGTATTAATGTTGGGAGACTATCACAAAACACCTAATTTGATATATTGTCCTAGTTTCGCTATATAGAAATTAAAGTGTAGGAAAATGAAGAAACTTGTTTAAGATGGAGCAGTTAAACAGCAGGGACCAGGAGAATTCCTTCAATATTTCTGCTTTAGCTTCGAAGTTTATTCTACCTTATAAAGGCAAACAAAAAAAGCTCAGCTGACTATTATTATTAATTGTACAGAGCCCTGGACTTAAAACTTCTGAGGAAACACCATCCTAAAGGCAAAAAAAAATCCTGAAAAGAGCTCATTACATCTTTCTCTATCCTCTTCAGAGTCTACATAACCCCCTGTTCAGATCACATTATGCTTCCAGAGGGCCTTCTAAGTAGAAGAGCACAGAAACAGGGCTATTACTTATGACACTGAGCACTGTCAGGACCTCACGGGGTAAAGTCTAACCAATTACATCAAGTTAAACCTTGAGTAGATAAACTGAACTCTAAATCATTAGAAGGTTTTGATATCTGCTGGGAAAACAAAGCACAGCCAATTATGCACAAAACTTTCTTAACACCAAGGACTATATGTCCTACTGTAAAGGTTCAGGTATGCACAGGAAAGAAGCAAAGCATAGATGAATTTTTAACTACTTGATGTCTCACATGTTGCAACAGTAGATCAAGAGTTGAAAGCTACCCTTGTAACAGCAGCTAAATCCCTTCAAGTATGGAGAAAACCAAAGACACTGACCTGTAGTGACAAAAGAGGCCACCAGCAGCTTACACTGAACACAGCAGTTTGAAACCAATACTGAGCACAATTGCTCCCTGTGGGGATCACACCCAATCACAAAAATCCAGCACAGAGAAGAGGGAGCCTGAGGCAGAACTGCCACACAAGAAGCAGGCCACAAGCTGAGACTCACACACCTCAAACAGCTGGAAAAAGTATCCTCCAACCTGCACCACAAACTCAGAGGAACAACCAGACCAGCATGTCCAGCTGGGTGCCACTACTTGGGAGAAATCATTTGAGATTTTATGTCACTCAGCAGAGTGCTTCTGCCCTTGTGTCTACCTCATCCCTCAATTTCCTTTGCAACAGAGAAAACAGACTCCAACAGCTCAACTGCTTTAACAGATCCTAGTCTCAGGAAGAAGGTGACTTCAAGGCTGCTCAAGGTTTCTACTCTGAGCTACTCACTTTGTAACTTTTCTTATACACTGTACAGTAACCAAGATATTGTTCATAGCTGAGAACAAAGAGAGCTTTTGTTATTAATTGCTTTTTTGGGTGGGGAAATACTTCTCTAAGGATCTGTCTGCCTCCAAAAAGCTTGGTTTTAAATCTCTTAGCTAAATAAGAGTTAGAAATGTTTCTTAGTAACTAATCAAGCTTTTTATAATGAATACAAGGGACATACTGCTCAAGTTAAACCAGTGAATAATCCCAAACTAACTTTCATGACTCATAAGGTTAAAGTGTTACACTAAAAGCAGTCTCTTCCTAGTATTTTTACAGACTTCTCTCTCTCTTAAAACTACAGGATCTAGAACCAACAGCTGCTTATGGACATAGAATGCAAAGTTGCCCCTCTGGCACACTGGGTTACAAACTACACCCATCAAGTCTAGAGGCAAAAAATATTAACAGAATAGTAATTCTATTTCTAATCCCATTAGTGCAACATGACAGCTATAATTTAGGTACTTCCATTTTTACATTTACTTTGTGGATTTAGAGAATTCAATACAGATGTTTAGCATATTTATCCATTAAGATAAAGAAAGACAAAGTCATTGAAATGGCAGTATATTTGTAACCACACATTTTGGTTCTTCAGAAAAAGCTTCAGTTCTATTTTTACAGATAATTTTAACATTACTGCAAACATTTAGTACTTGCGAATAAGAAGTCTCTCTGTTCTTCCAGTAGTGGCTACAAAGTCCTCATAAAGAAGAATGAGATAAGAGTATGATTTAGAAAACTCACATTAACCTGTTCTGATCAATACTAGTTTTGTATTGAAAATACCCAGTTTGAAGACTGACCAAATAGAGAACCTCTGTCAAGAGGTTAGATGATAAATAGCCCAAAGCCAAATCAGGACTGTAACATTACTTTCCTCACATATTAATGAAACCTCAAACAGGTTCTCACTCCTTGATTTAAGAATATTTTACTGTTAATACCCTTTCCAAGAAAATCCCAAACTTGTTTCCCCTGTTCCTCAGATTACTCACTTGCAACAGAAAGCCTAAAAAGTTGTACCTACTCTTGGAGACACAAGGAAAACACTAGCACCCAGCTCCCATTTGCTGGCAGACAAGGAAAGAAACATTATCATTCCTTTACTTCTATACTCTCACAACATGAACATGGAAGAAAATGAGGACTTGTATTGCACTTTTACAATTTTTCAATGAAAAACACTTTACTGACACTCAGTCTTTTTAGTTCATACCTCATTTCAATTAAAAACACTTTTGCAGCTTTAAAGAGTAAGTGGCTCCCACTTTAATGAACCCTTGCAAGTAATTTATTATTCATGAAAACCTTAGCGGGCAAAGCATCCTGAGGGTTGGCTCTATCTTTGAGCACTTCTTGCAAGCCTCACTCTTACCCACTCTTCTCAAACCAGCAGAAAGGAAGATGCTGTTTTTATATTGAGAATGTGTCTGAGTCTATTCCTTCTGCCTGCATTCCTCCATCACAAAGAGGAGGTAATCACAGGAGAGGCAAATTCTGCAGTGTTGTCTGGTTACAGGGCTACCCATTCAGTTGAGAGCTTTTAACCTGTTCTTCCATGAATCAAGAGCTGTATCAAAGTACTAAAAAAGCATATTCATCCTCATCAAGTCAGAGGAACACCAACATTTCAGTCTCTGCATGAAACTTCTTCTCTTCCTTTAGAAAACACATTTCCTGTCATTTTCTCACAGTAATGCTGTCTTCCCAAAGAATCTTGCAATACCCCTCTCGATTATTTAGAAAGCAATTCACACTCCAAGAGTTCACAGGTGTGTGTAGCCATGTATGAGTGCCCAGAAACAGGTTTTGTTGAGTCATCATTATCCAAACTGCAACATCATGTTGCCCAAAATTACAGGTGAGTAAGCTCTAAACAGGTACATTTTGATCTCCTCTTTTCCTCCAAACCAAGTTATTACTTCTTTGTCTCTTTTCGCTTTAGCATCTACTTTATCAATTTAAGAGTAATTAACACTACCCACACACAGTTTGCTCTTCATTTAAGTCAACTCCACAACCTCTTCAAAAAGAAAATTTATGAAATCAGGTGTAGTTTCAAATATGGCATTAAGAACATTGTATTATCAGCCCTGTTCCTCATGATCTGAGTTAAGAAATCTGGAGAGCTCATAGGAGAAATCTAGCTTTTCAGTTCTACTTATTCAACTTTTAAAAGTCAACACCCTTATGGCAATTAACCTTACAGAGAGGGTAGTGATATACCAGAAAAAAACAATAAAGGTCCACTTGGAGACTAATACGAACACCAAAGGAAATTGTTAGATTTACGTACAGTTTAAAGAGGATTAAGTCAATTTCTCTAGCAAGATGGCCTAAGCTTTCCCCATAATGTTTAGAATTCAGTCAATTTCAGGACAACAAAGAATTTGATTCATTCTCCTGCGCTGACAAGTAAAGGTCCTGGCAATAGCAATGTGGATTAAAGAATCTACAGGACACCTTCTTTTAAAAATAAAAGTTTAAACACATATGTTGTTACATGGCTTGGATAGTAGCATATGGCTGTGGTACCATATGGCTATAAACATATGGGTAGTTCACTTTTTAGTGCACAAAAAGAAGCAGGGTTACTAGTGCTTTACTTCACAAATTCATTCCGCTTCTCTCAGTCACTTGGAAGCTTTTAGCAAGATCTAATTCCTGCACCTTTTACTGTCCCCACTTGAAACCTTCATTTGGCAACACAGAAGTAGTAGCAGGTCACTAGAGCATTATGAAGTTTATCTTAAGAACAAGCCCAACAAAAATAAGCCCATCACCCAAAAAAAAGCCCAACCAAAAACCCTACAAAAAAAACAAACAAACATCACCTCACCAAGCAGCACAGAATATCTTAACCCCAGAGGATGGAGCAGAACAACAAAACAGATCTCAGCCCCCATCCCTCTTTAGATTGGCAGTCAGCTGCTGTAAATTGCCAGCACACTAGTAACCCTACACAAAATTTATCTGTTAACTTGAGATAACGGCAACTGAGCAGCCATGCCTCACATCACTGACACAACTTGAATTGACACAAAGAGCAACCAGAACAGCCAAGCTACCCACAGCAAAGAGAGCTTGCTGGTTTTCTCTCCTCCTGCATACCTGGTTCCCACCAGACTTCTGAATGGTTGCAGCAGTTCAATCAAGACATCACTTGTGTGAGGTGCACTAAATCCACTTCAGAATACGAAAGGATACAGCCTTAGTGCTCCGGTCTGAGTCCCAATGGCCAGTATTTTCTGAACCGGATCAAATGCCAAGGCTGAAGGTTGATAGGGGAAACCATGGCGTACAGTCTAACAAGTCACAGCAGCGCAGTAGCAATGGGTCAAGCAGGATACCAAAAATAAACAGAATCAAGACTGTATGTTAGAGAACAGGATTCAACATTAATCACAATTCAAAACGCAATTTAATCACAGTCTGAGAAAATCACCTGCCTTACATGAACCAGTTACAAAAGATTTCTTTAGTCATAATTACTCATTCATCTTTGAGCATCAAGTGACAATCAGACTTTCTGAAACTTAATTTCAATCTTACATTTCTTCTGCATAAAGACTGTATCAACTCAGCATTTCATTTTTTCATCTATCTCATTCCCTGAGTAATCTTATTTTCAGCTCTAACAAAGACTCTAAACTATGAAAATCTGAGATGTTCCTAGCAAGTTTGGCAACAAAGCCAGACTTGTCATCAGAACTATTACAAACTACTATACATGCTTTTCTGAGAATCACTTCAATTTCAATCCAACAGACCCAACATGACAGTGCAACCTCTCTCAGCTCAGTAAAGAAAAAAACCAGCAACTTGAGCTTGACAGAGCCAACCAATCTCTCACCCCCTACTTCCCTCAAAGAGAACAGGCAGCCCAGAATTGACAAAACCAAAAAATAACTCATTGAACAAAAGCAAACCCCCTCAGTCATGGGATTCTTTCTTAATATGGAGCTATTAGCACATTCAGCTTCTTTGGTTAGCCAAGACTAATTTGGTAATTGACCAAGCAATGACTCCATTAAACTTCTCGGGCTGCAATTAATGAGAACTGAGAACATAATACAAGTTCTTCCACTCTAAATGCACGCATCCTAAGCCATACAAATACCAGCTTTCCTATTCCTAAGCCTTTAGTTTAAAGCAGAGGTATTTCAGGACCTCATAAATGCACAGCAAACTTCTGATGCACTCCTTGTATGCCACTGAAGTTGCAGGCATACCCCACAACTCTCTGTATTTCACAACTGAATAAAGTCTAACTGGCAACACTTCTGCTCTTCTCCATATCCTTTGTGACCAACTCCTGAAAGCAGCAGTAATGCCTGCAATACCAGAAAAAAAACAAGGAGAGCCCACAAACAAGCTCATCCATGTCCAGCTAGGCCAGAGGTGCACTGCAAAGATAAAAATGAGTATTGATATTCCAATCAGCTTTTATTCCTCTTGATTCAGCTGGTGGTTAATTCGCTGCATCATTTTCTGAAGCGTGCAGACACAAACTGCAGTTATCACATCACACACAAGCAAATAAATAAACGGGAACTTCGTCTCTAAATAGGATTTGCAATAGCAGCATCACCAACTTGGCAACATACGCTGCAGTGAAAACCACCACAAACATCGAAAGCCTTTTTCAGGCGTAAAGGAACAGGATAAAGAATTCCCAAATAATGCAGAGGGACAGCTTCCCCGTCCTTCAGGCCCATTAGCAGAGGATTCTACTCAAACGCCGCGATAATCAGATCTGCACTACAGCTAAGTGTCACTCCTTCCCCCATCCATCCAACTCTTTCTACGAAGCCTTAGTGAACACTGCCAGTATTACTCGCATGAAAGAGCCTAGACGACGACAAACCCCGAACTCTCCAAGAAAGATGTCTAAAGAAATCCGGCAGGCCCTGTACAGCTACCCCCACCGCTTTCTTCCCGTCTTCGCCCCCGAAATAATCAATCCAAACAAGTAAACAGGAGCGGCGGGCAGGCTCGGCGAGGTCGGTACGGAGGAGCGAAGCCCGCAGCGCCCATCGCGGCGGCGCGCCCCCTTCCCCGGCCGCCCGCCGGCTCGGGGCTGCAGCATTCATTCACCTTGCAGAGCTGAAAGTGCTCGGACTGGAGCGTCTCCTGGATTTCGGTCTCCCGGTTCCCCGCCTGCTGCTGCTGCGCGGCGGACGACGCCGAGGCGACGGCAGAGACCGCCGTCAGGCCGTCCAGCACCTTCCTGATGTTAAATTTCCTCATGGTCCTCGGCGGCGGCGCTCCCGCTCCCCCGGCCTCGCCGCCGCCGCGCTGTCACCGCCGCGCCGCCCGCCCCGCAGGCGGCAGACGAGCCCCCGCCGGGGAGGGCGGTGCAGGGGCGGCCCGCGCTCGGGGGCGCCGCGCTCCTCCTCGTCCGCGGGGAGGGCGGCGAGGCGTCAGTCCGGCAGCGCAGGGGCGCTTCTCATCGGGGCCCGCGGGCTCGGAGACGGAGACTGGAGCCAAGCAAACAGGAGCCGGTCAGCCCACCGAGCGCCGCCACCGCCGGTCCCACGCTCGCCGCCCGCGGCCGCCCCGCGCCCTGCCCGCCGGGGAACGCGGCTCGCCCCGATCCCGGCCGGCCCCGCCCCGGCCGCCCCTCCCGCCGCCGGGGCTTGTGCGGGGCTGCCTCGCCTCTCCTCCCCGCGGAGCCTCCGCGCCCCGCGCAGCCCCCTCACATGGTGGCAGCCGCCGCTGTCACCCGTCCGCGTGTGCGCGCGTGTGCCGGTCCCCTCCCGCCGCCGCAGCCTCTCCCCCCGCGGCGGCAGCAGCAGCAGCAGCCCCGCGGCTCGGCTCAGCACCCTCCGCCTCCTCCTCCTCAGAGCTGCGTGTGCCGACAACCAGTCACCAGCGGGGCTTCTCCCGGCTGCTGCCAGCGCCTGCCGCCGCCCGCCCCCACAACCATCCTCCTCCTCCGCCTCCTCCTCCTGCCGCGGAGGGAGCCTCCCCCGCCTCTCGGTCGCTCCCCCTTGCCTGACAGCGCGGAGCGCAGCGCCCCGGGGAGGAGGAGCGGCGGCGATACCGCGGCGCCCGGCCCGGCAGCGGCGGGGCGGCCGCTCATGCGCGCTGAGAGCGGCGGCACCCGGATGTGGCGGAGCCGCTCCCCCCGCCCCGCCGCGGGGCCGTGCGGGGGCCGGGGCGGCCGGGCCCGAGCGCTGCGCTCCGGCGGAGCGGGGGCGGCCGCAGGTAACAGGTGGCGGCGGCCCGAGGCTGCCGCGGGCAGCGCTGTCCCTGCCGCCGGCGCGGCGCTGGAGGCGCTCGACGGCTGCGGCGGAGCCGGGCTCCGTGCGTGGGTTCCCGCGGGAGATCCCCCGCGGCCGCGCCTCGTCCCAGGCGGCGGGGCTGGTGCGGACCGCGGCCGGAGCAGCCCCCGCGGGTCCCGCGGCGTGGCCGGGCTGGCCGGAGGCGGCCGCAGGAGCCGGGACAGCGCGGAGCGGCGGCGGGGCTGCGGAAGAGCCCAGAGGAGGGATGCGGAGGGATGCGAGACCCCCGTACCGCTCCCCGAGCGCCGTGCTGGTGCTGCGGCCCCGGCCCGGGGGTGCTCGCTGTGCGGCTGGACAGAGGGCTGCTGACGAGCTGCCCGACACCGCCCGGCAGGTCACGGCCAGCCCTGGCGTCGTAAGGCGAGCGCCCGGGTTATGAAGTTGCTTCCATTCATTCTTATGGCTGCAAAAGCAATTTAAACAGGTGGCACAGAGTCAAACGTTTTGTTCTGATAGCCCCTGTTGTACAGCATTCTGTATTTGCTCTTAATTTCTTTTACTGCTAGCTTGCAGTTTGGGATTATCTAGTGAGTGGTCAGGCAGTAGATATTATTCGTCTGTCATGTTGTCATAATCATTTGTGACTCGCTATTGAACTTCTTTTCAGCTAAAACTAACTGAGCAATCATCCCTTTTGGAGGGAAAACTTGTAGAGATGTGAATCAAGAGACTGGCTCACGTTTTTTAGCCTCAGCACAAATGCCTTAGCAGTAGAAAGTACTCGGCACACTGGAAAATGGTCCTTTCGGGTGATGTTTCCAGCCTGATGGCCAGGCATGCTGCATTAGCACAGTGTCCAGTGTCATGGTGCACTGAGGGATGAGAGCAATCGGAATGCAGCAGAATTGCTACAATGCAGCCATCTTCATAAGTAAAAATCCCACAAACTCTTCTTAGACCTGTAAGGTCTTGTTAATTTACAGCTGTATTGCCAGCAGGTATATGAGGTACAAGCATTTGAAAGAAACCAAGACAGTTCACTTATTCTTGCAAAGTGAACTTACAGAGCTGTTCCTTTGTGTTACTGGGTCTGTTGGACATTTCCTGAAATCATCTTGGTAGGCTGTGAAAGAGTGCTTCCAAAGATGACAAAAGTCCTACGAAAAAAAAAAGAAGTAGATTTTAATGTAAATGTCTGATGTAAAAACCAACTTAAGAGATATATATGTGCCATTTCAGTATATCTTTATTTCTCTGTAACATATTTTAGCTGTGTATAAGTTACAGTATTAATATCTATTTTCCCATCTATTCCCATATGCTTATTATAACACACTGAACTGGGAAGAAAACTTGTAGAACTTGGCCAAGTTTGAATGGCAAATATAAACTGTTACAGGTAGAGACAGGCACATGTATGACTAAGAATGTAAGTTGTAGTCCTGTTCAGTATGTTTTAGGAGAGGCTCCGCAAACACTCCTAGATACAGCTTTGATAGCGCAACTAACCTATTATTTATAGGAATAATATTCACAGCAACAACCCCCTCAAAACTGGGCGATGAATTAAAGGACATTAAAAGCTCTCTTTTTGCATATTACAGTCTCTCCCTTTTTCTTATGTACTTGGCCTATGAATGCATTCTTTATTTGGACTGTGCATTTTTAGAGGAAAGATGGATTTGATTTTCAGTTTACATTAGCACCTAAGAGGAGGACCTCATTCATTATTGCAACATTGTATTGATACATGCAAACATTGAGGCAAGTGATACAATATGCACCAACACTAGTTCTTCTCCCTCACGCTTTCAGGTTTATGCCGTTCAAGGAAACAGTGTTCTCTGGGACTTCAGCTCTTCCTGTAAAAATCTTTTAAATAGTTTTCTCCAGAAAATTAGTGAAAAATTTGGGTTCACTGGGACACCAGTTGGAACAGTAATAGGCCTTTTAATATTATAGTTCAGTGAATATCCTCTTTATTTCTCAGGATTTAGCTGCTGTATTTGAGAGCTCCTTTGGGCTCTCCGGCACTTACACAATAACCTCATCCGGTTGCACAAACAAGACCATTCTTCTTAACCTCCTTGATGTTGCCCACTTAGACCTTCCAGCCTCCAATGTCAGAAATCACTTGCTGGTTTTATACCCCAGCCCAAAGTTCAATGTCTTGGACAGCTGGACAAGAAGCAGTCAGACCCAACACTGTTGTACTCAGCTGTGACAGAGTCTAGCAGGGACAGAGTCAGTGTTAAATGTTCACAAGTTTCCTAGGCCCCAGCAGTGCTGTGGAAATCCCTGCCATCAAATGAATCCACATGGCTTAGGTTTTCTTTGCCTGACGTTTCTTACTGCTCTTGTTATCTAAGGCTGTTAGAAAATGAGAGAGGGGATCAATTTCTCATTTCTTGATTGATGTGCTACAGATACCACATAAACAGACACTGTTCCTAATAGGTATCTGAAACAATGGGGCATGAAGTGTTGTCCTAAATATCAGTGTGATCCCGCAGACCAATAGTTAGTGTAGGTCAGACTTGTTGGGTCTTTTGCCTCAATATAGTCTCAATAACTTCACAGATGACTGAAGGGTGCAATTATCACTGTGCAAATGAGCCTTCTTGGTTGGTTTTTGGGGGGGTTGTTTGTTTGTTTTTGTGGGATGATGTATCACCAGGGTTACCTTGAAGAAGAAAGGAATTATTGTAGTCCCACGTGAGCCAGAATGAGTAAAAGGACACCCAATTATAGTGTATTCTAAGATTTTTTTTGAATGATCAAGAGCAGTGGGTAGGTAATGAAGTGAAAGGTCCACACATGGTGTTTGTCATTAGTTTGTACATGAGCCCCAAAAGTGTAACTGGTTGTGTCCAGAGAAGGCTGCAGGGGATTTGCACACCATGGTAATTATTGCAAAACTCAGTTTATATGAGAAATGGATCATCAGAAGTGACCTCAAGATCCCTGCTTGGCCTCTAACAGCACTAAAGCTTTTGAAAGTCAGTCAATCCAGACTTTGAAGTCTAAGAAGCATGCTTAGCTTTCCTGAGAACTTCTTAATGGTGCTTAGTCACTGCAGTCAGGATCGACTGAGCCCTAGCCAAACATTTCCTCGCCATAAATAGAAAGAAGCTTGGAAACATTTCTGGACTAATCTTATTCAGGTTGTTCTACTGAAATGTATTGGACAGGCCAGTGTAACCACAGCTCCAAGTAAGTTTTGGAATCTTTCCTGCCTGCTGGGAAGCTGCTCAAACTCTCTAGACTTAGAGCTGTTGCCAAACAAACATCTGTCTTTTTTTCCCACAATAATCTGCACTGGTGATGAATCCTAAGGAGGACTTCCAGCTGCAGGTGAGTTTTTTTATTTTTCTGCAACTTGGTTTGAATAAGCCATAAACAAGACAGAAACTAAGAGCATGTGCCAATTAGCTGTCAGCTCCAGGAAAAAAAAGATATGCTAGTGCTCACCATAATCACAGCTGGAGATGAACTGTCCCATTTGTAAATCAGCTACTTCAGAAACATCCTGATTGACCGTGCCTACACTGATAGGATGAGCTTCTGCATCTGGAAGCCTGTGTGGCCTTTGGCAGGCACAGAGATGATGGGATATCCATAATAAAAGACCTATGGGTCAGCATGACTAGCACTCATAAATGGATGTCATCAGGCTGCATGGACATATGTGACAGAGAGGGCACATCCTGCTGCTGCCGAGTCTGCACCAACATTCCTGCACGTTCAGCTCGGGTCAGCAGAGTGACCAGCGCATACACAGGTTGTTGAAATATGAATTGGCAGGGCTCTGCAGCACTGGTCTATGCAACCAGCACAACCAATAATGTACAAGTGGCCATGTAGCTGTTGTGCAGAGCTATGGCATGGCAGAAGAAAGACATGGATGTCTTGGAAGGGTTGCCAGTTGAGCACTGTGAGTCTCTGACTGCTGGCCACTACCAGTGACAAGAGGTGAACAGCTGCAATGCACAAACAAGGGAGGGTACAAAGGCAAAAGGGAGGAATGGGAGCAGCATTGCGCGACAGAAACATGAGCAAGAGGTTGTGCAGCGTTCTCCTCAGTATCTCACATGCTTCTTTGCACCTTTGCCAGACAAAGGCAGTGCCAGCTATTAAACAGTGCACTAAAATTTACTGCATCTAATGAAAATGTGTGTATTACTTATTACTGAAGTGCAGTGCTATACTTAGGCTCATAAAATTCACATGTTATTCACATCTGATCCTTTGTCAATTTATTCCATTCCGTACTAATTATAGTTTTTATGGATACTTTTTTGTGTATGAGTTGATTTCATAATATTTAGCTCAGACTGAAGGGGTTTCAGTCTCTATGTTTTTAGGAAAATCATTACTCAGATACTGTTAGTGGATGGTCAAGATTTACAGGACAAACAGGTAACACATATTTATATTCAACATTCAAGTTTTCTTAATGTGTTGTAGTTCTTTAGATGCCAAAGCAAAAATACAAATAATGATACTAAGGAATTTCAAATTATACCATGATCTATTCAAAATTACAACTAATGATACTGAGGAATTCCTAATTTTAACATGACTTATGCAATCACTTCAACATGTAATTAACCTGATGTTTCCTTCAATTCAATCTGGGCTCCTTCTTAACAGTATATATAAGATTAAGCTACATCACAAGAAGACACAGTTTACTCCACTGACAGAATGACATGCTCATTACCAGTACGTAACTTGCATCATTACTTGCCTTTTATTGTATTGCTTCTGTAATTCCATTTATTCTGATGGATATCTGAGACATATTAATGCAGAGTCATATTAGCACAGAATAACTGAGGTGAGAAGGGATCTCTGGTGATCATCTGGCCCACTGGTCTACTCAAGTCATAAACTGGATCCAACTTCAAAGTCAGAGCATGTTGCTTATAGTCATGTCAAATTTTGTCATGCCTCCCAGGATAGAGATTTTTTAACCTCTGTGTTTTTCTGCTTTATTGAAAAATAAAATTACAATGTCACATTCCATGTGCTGCACTTCTCTTTTCTTGCTTTTACATTAATAGCAGGCCTAAGTCAGTATTAAAACCTCAAACATACAATGCTAGTCAGAACAGGTTTTTTTAATAACTTAAGGCTATTATCCGTCTGGGAAAATATGGGCCAATACTTTACTGAATAATTAATATTGTTTCATATGAATGTATCATACACATTTTATAGTTTTCAGTCAAGTATAATACAAATGCTTCTTATTACAGTGCTACTTTATGTCCTGTATGAAGTAAACATGAAATACAATGTGTCCATTAAAAGACAGCAAATTATTAGAAGTGAAATCAACAAAAGCTTTATAAAATAGCCAAATTAAGATGAAGTATGACTGTCTGCCACGTAAGGAAGGTTCATTGTGTACTAAATGAATTAAAGCTAAAATATGATGGACAAAACTAATTTATGCATTCAGAAAACAGAATTATGGTGATGCAATGTCTTTCAAATATAGTGATCTGTTTACATCCAGTATTTTGTGTGAAGTATAGCATTTCAGACAGGATCTTTCATCAGCAAATCATTTAAAGTGATTGTCCACCACAAGAAAAAAAAACAACTTTTTTTTACTGTCATTCTAATTACAAGGCATTAGTTGGAAGGTCTGTTGTACAGTAGTTTAACAATATAGACAAGTACTCAGACTACAGGAGCATTAGGCCTTTGTTAAAAATGGCTACTATTTCACTACTATTTTTTCTTCTTGCTTTAAATTAAAAGTGGTGAATTACATAAACTTCAAGGCCAAGCACACAAGCAACTGGACAATCCCTTTAAAAATGTTGAAGCTAGAAGATCCAAAATGCATCAATGCTTCATTTAATTTTAGGCTTTTGTTTTTTTAATACAGTTATTTTAATCCATGTTACAATTTTTCTGTGAATGTGAACCCTTCTTCAGAATAATAACACCAGATATATATTTCAATTTTATTATTAACTCCATCCCGTGAGAAAATTTCAGATATTAAGACAATTAAAAAATTTACCATAAAAGTATGAGTATTCTAACATGCATTCTATCATGCTCTTAATGTGCTTCATATGCCTCTTTCTGCATTTTCCCCCCTCCCTCCCAGCTGGTGAGACAGGAGGTGAAATGCAAGGACAGCTGAGACATTTCAAGCAAAAGCTGGTGTGCTCCAATTTAGGAACAACATAATAATCTGAAATTAACAAAGTAAAT
This sequence comes from Poecile atricapillus, assembly GCF_030490865.1. Classification (NCBI taxonomy): domain Eukaryota; kingdom Metazoa; phylum Chordata; class Aves; order Passeriformes; family Paridae; genus Poecile; species Poecile atricapillus. The sequence continues at coordinate 66,867,226 of NC_081251.1, read as the reverse complement.
AATTGTTTCAGAGAAAGTAAGTGGGTAACAAGGCAAATGGGTAGGAGAAGCCTAGAGTATGCAGAATGGATTCCAATTTATTAAAGTCAGTGATCTTGACAGTTCTCATGTCTCCCATTCTTTACATTTTTTAGGGTCTGTCCCAAGACACTACTAATCAGTGAGCTTCCTGAGTTGGCTTTAGATCCAACTGGTGACTTAGTCTAATTTGAAGTCCTAATCGAGGCAACTGAACTTTGACATGAAGTAGGTGATTGAATTAAAGTCTAGAAGAAGTTGTGAGATTTAACTAGATCAGCTCAGCAAGAACTATAGTGCATGGCATTGTCAAATTCAGACCTACTGCTGAGACCGGGTTCAGCAAATAGATATCACATTTTCAGCTTTACTTCAGGCAAGGTGTGTAAGAAGTCATTAATATCTGTCCCTTCAAATCTCCCTGTGAGTCAGCATCCCTTCTGCTGTAGCACACCAGTTAGACCAGTTCCAGCATCAATCAGGAATAGACAACATTTATTAATTATACCTATATTTTATAGTCCATTACCATGTAGATGCTCAGTTTCAAAAGATGTTTCCTGAGTAACAGTGGGAGAAAAACTTGGCACAGAGGCATGTCCTCTTTAGGGAAGACATACAGGTTAATGGGAAAAAAGAGATTGCCTTAATTTTAGCAGCTGGAAATTGAGATACATACACAAGGCGAGTGGTGCTGGTTTAGTTGTGCAAGTCTGTGGTACAGTCTGTACTGCTGCCTGCAGCTGCGCCTAAATTTCCATCTGCAGTAGGAGCCGTTTAATTTGCATTAGATTTGCATCTCTCCCCTTACATGGGGAGCAAGTAACTTCCCTGGAACAATGTTGAGGTGTGTCTGGAGGAAGCACAGAGGCTGCTGGCACAGCCTGAGGTTATGCACAGCTCTGCCTCCCAGCTAGGGAGTGGAAATCCATTCTCCCTCTCCACAGCCAGCCCCACTCCCTCAGTCCTTCTCTTCAGCACATGGCTCCTCGTGGAGCCTGAGTGGCCCTTCCATTCTGAAGGTTTCAAGGCAAAAATGGCAGCTAAGCTTTTGAAAAACACTCCAGCCCTCCAGCCTAACTATTACCCCTCTCCATTCCCTATCCCTGTAAGTATCCAAGGCCAGGATGGTCAGGACTTTGAGCGTGCTGGTCTAGTGGAAGGTGTCCATCCATGACAGAGTGGTTGGAGCTACATGACCTTTGAATTCCTTTCCAGCCCAATGTTTTTCTGTGATAATAAATACTGAACTGCACTAACTCTGGGCCATGCAGGTTTCATTGGAAAGATGGTTTAATACATAGGGCACTGTGTGAGGGCTGGTGGATCTGTGGGTTATCGGTGGCTGCTTAGGGGAGTCCATTGGCACAGCCTGGAAACAGGGTGTGGGACACCCACCAGCCAGGAGCAGGCAGCAATGAGGCCCCAGGGCAGCCCCAGACCTTGGGAACCTATGGGGAACATCCATGTGTCGAGGCTGGGACATGGCCTGTGGCTGGGCAGGGCCATGGTGAGCTGCAGAATGGCCTTGCTGCAGCATTTCTGGGGCAGGAGTTGATGACTCCAAGTGCTGCCATGGGATGCTGTGTCATGGGGAGCCCTGGGGGCTGGCAGGGACAGTCAGGGCTGGGAGTGCCCCCAGGGCTCTGGCATTTTTATGCCTACATCTAGAGTAGCAATTCATATCTGAAGAGCAGTCTTATGTCCCATGGAAATGTTTTTCTATGTCATGAATATTTTTTGTCTAGAAGACCAGCAACAGCAAATTTTTTTAAGATAAAAGTGTATCCCATAAATACCATTATATAAATCATAAAACCATTTTATCAAGTGTCAGTGTGTTATTTTCTTGCTCTGTATTTATATTTTGCTGATATATTCTCCATCTATCAGCTGATATATTCATGTCTTCTGCCTTCCTCCTGGATATGCCATCAGGTATGGAGACACTCTTGGACACACTGAATTTCAGGAATCTCCTTGAGCCACCACATACCAGAAGCCACCACATCCTTAGAAGATCCGTGAGGCTGTTCTATCTTTCAGTAAGTGCTTTGAAATACTTTTGTTTGTGTTGCTGGTCCCACAGTAAACACAGTATTTTAGAATCAAGAACCTAGGTCACAGGTATTTTCAAATAATTATTCCTGTTTAAGCATAAATTTAGTGAAGTATGCATCTAACAGATGGATTCTTAAAGGCTGTGACTTTGGAGGTTTCAGGTGTTGGCAGATGCATTGAAAAGGTGTCCTCCCAGAAAAAAAAAAAAAAAACATATTAGGATTTTATCATAAAGTAACTTCAGCTCTGCTGAAACGGAACATACAAGCATTAACAAACATTGCCTTAAACCCCCCTGTATATGAAACTGTTCACATAATGCTGAGGAATAATGCTTTGTCCCTCACACCTTTTGAAAGCACAGTATCTTTGAGCTAAGTAAATAATTAAGTGAAATAAGAAATTTATCTCCCTATTATGATCTGCGTAGCTTCTTATTATTTCTATCCAGTTCTGCATTCAGCTCTGTAACTCTCATATGTCATATGCAGCTTGTTTTCTCTCAGTCTCTACAGAGAATTATGTGAGCAGTATAATTCTTCCCTTTGGTAGTTTTCTTTGAGGTGGAGAGTCAGTTGCACATCTCTGCTGCTGTATTTTTGTACAAGAGAAGGTATGATCAAAGAAATATGCCTTATGCTTCAGCAGAAAATGATATTTGTGACAATACATATTTCATGAAAACTGTAAATTCAATTTAGTAAAGAAATAGGACTTTGTGCAAACAACAAAGGAAAAGCTTTCATTAAGGCGAAAGGAGAGAGAAATTTTTCTTCTGTGAATGTATACAGAGTAAGTAAATACATAAATAGCAGTGTTGTTTAAACACATTTTTCCCATAAAACTCTTCCTGCCCAAAACCCATAGGACAGTTCAAGTAGTGAAATTTATGTCCAGTGGAAGTAAAATGTTCTAAAATTTAATAGGAACAAATTGTGCTCATGCATTTTCGTGCTGAAAAATATCAAAATTAAACAAATTAAAAGAAGAGCAAAAATAGGTGAAATCAAGATTCTGCTTTGCTTTTCATATATTTTGAAAATGATCTTAATCTACCACTACCTAATATTTAGTTTCTAAAGTAATTAAGAGCATTGTGTAGTGTCTGTGTAATAAACATACAACTTTAAACAGGATTCAGATTCCCCACTCTCTCCAGTCAGAACAAGATGGATGTTTCTCTTGGATAATACAAAGTATGCAAGTGGGTAAAAAAAAAAGTCTGGTCTGGAGGGCAGTGACTTCCAGCTCCAGTGGATTAATAGATGAACACATCCCAAAACTGAATATTCTTTGGTGGAGGTCTCTTCTTTCAGCTCCTTCCTGTTTGAATGTTGAATTGTGAGTACTTCAGCTGACCTCAGCTGCACACTATTCCATGAGTGAGAACTGTGCAAAGAACTGTGTAACCCTCCACTGCCCTCTATTTTAATGCATTTTTCACTTAGTCTTCTTTTATTTGTACCCCTCAGCTCTTCATTTTATTGCTCTAGAAGTCCTGTTCCTTTCACGTGACCTAAGCTAGGCTTTAAAAGGGGGAAAAATGGGGGGAGTTGTGTCTTTTATTACATATAATTATCACTTTTCCCATAGTGTATGAATTTCTTTTCCTTCCCAACACAGAGAACACACTGTAGCAAACGAACAAACAAAGTAAAACAAACAGCCTCCCTCCCCCGCAAAAAACCCAACAAAAAACCTAACAGAAATTAAAATAATGGATCTGAATTGATATACCTTATACACAGAAAAATTAAACAGCACAGGAGATTGTTTTGAAAGAAAAAAGCACTCTTTTTTTCTGAGGTATCTTTGTACACATAATAACTATTTTACATGTCTGAGGTTACTCTAAGTATATTTTATTTCTTGACCTTACACTGAGAGCAGCCTTAAGGTGAAGAATTTATCTTTAAAAGACAAAATAAAGTGAATAGCCCTCCCCAACTTTACTGTCTGGAATAATTTAGTGAAATACAGATTGTCAAAGATAAAGGAAAACTTGGTTTGTTTTATTTAGTCTCTAATGATGTCCATCTGATCACTATTATGTAAAAAAAAAGTAATTGAGTAGACCTGTGTAAAAGACAAAAAATGAAAGTAAAAAAACCCTCAGATATAAGTAGCAACTTCAAAACAATAATAATTTTAACAAAATATTTCAGCATATGATTAATATGTGCATTTACATATATTTATTAATGATCTTGAAAAGACAGTTTATGGCATATAGGCAAGAGAACCAGTCAGAAAACTTAAACAAACTAAAAAGACCCATATGAATAGCAAAGTAAAATGCTTGTAAATTAATATATACAGTGGGAAAATTTAAAATAAAAATATATTTATTTTCATGTTTTAAATTGCCAGCATCATGCCTATAGAAAGCTCAGGGAGAAGCTATGCTTGGTAATAGCAAATCAATAGAATGTATTTCTAAATTTCTAGAAAATACTAATGCATATTGGACTGATAGTGAACTTTATCATTCTAAACACTACTGTGAAATGAAAATAAGGAGAATCTGGCTTGTTTAGGAGAGTTGTAAGATATTGGAGAGTAAGCCTACTTCACTGAGGAAAGAGATTAATAAAGGAGGCATTAGTTATATACAAATAATATTGAAAAAGAGAAAGTTATGAAGCATTGTAAGAAGGGGATGTGTCCATACTTGGTATAAAAATGAAAAAAATAAAAAAATGGGAACGTATTGAATTAAGAGCTAACAAATTAAAAATTGACAACAGGCTATATCTCTTATAGTATACTAAATGAAGCGGTGTAATTTAATGGAAAAAAAAAAATTGATCAGCCAAGAGCTGCGACGGGTTTTTGAATATATTTGGATGATTAATAAGCACATCCACTGATAATTCACAGACAACTTTGAAAAATACTGCATATAGACATGACCAAATTAATCAGAATTTTTGTGGAGCAGGGAAGGATTGCTTCTGCTGAAGGGTGAGCTGCATTTCTTCATTTTGGAGGCTTTTTCCTAACTTCCTGTCCCCAAAATTGTCCACTGCCAGACACAAGATTATATGGACCACTGATTTAATTCCATTGGTAAACTGCTATTCTACTCCCAAGTAAGGCAACATTTATTTATTTTGTCATAACTTTTTTACTTTAGGCTGAGTTTCTTTCTGTTTACAATATTTATAAGTATCTAGATTTCTTTATCGTTAGCAATTCCCTGATTTATATTTCCCTTCATATTTTGGAACAAGCATTTCCCATCCTCTAAACATATGAATAGGACAATTCACCGCTTTCTAAGTAATATAAATTAGAAGAATTCCCTGAATTGTTTATATATGTTTGAGAAACCATGTTAAAATTATATATATTGCATAAGCACTGTATCTGACCTTTAAAAATTTACGAATATTTGGACAAGAGTCCTGGAAGACACTTAAAATTCAAGCAGCACTTATGCCTGGATATCTTTAGGAAATTTTCAGTGTGTACAAAGAAATGTCTGCTTCTGTGAAATATTTGCAATGTTTCAGGATTGAAGGGAGTTATGAAGGATGTGCACTTTTAGCTCTAAAAGCTGTTTACAGACCACTGAATGTACATATAGTTCTTTAAATATCCTTTACTGTATTATAAGCTTAGCATGAACATTCAGATCCATAATTTTAACGGCATATGTGAGTTTTTCAGCTGTGTTGAGATTTGAGAGTGAGCACTGTAGAGGTTATTTCACTTACAAGTTTTCGCATTATCACAATGCTTTTTTCACACCAAAACATTGCAAAGAAATTTACCCTTGAACTATTTGTATCAAAGTAGGCAAATACTTTTTGGTATATATATATATATATATATATATATATATATATACACACATATATATATATACATGTATATACATATATATATACACAGTCTTTTATACATACATTTCTTTTGGGTGAATCAAATGCTAATATGAAAAATCAAGGCCTGGAGGCATGAGATTCGGGCCTTGAAGGGCTGCACTTCCCAATGGTAGAATAACTCACATAAGAAATTCCTGCCACTGGATATGGTTGAATTCAACATTGATATAAAGCAGGAGTTACTCCTTCATTTTTCAGATACTAGAGTGGCACAAACTATGAAATCCCTAATCAGAGAGAGAAAACTTGGGTTTTGATAGATGTGTTGACGGAAGTCTGCAGCTGCCACTGATCAATTGTCCTGGAGTTTTTCTAGGTTGCCCAGGGCTTCAATCACACTCAGAATGAACATCTTAAAAGCAACTCCTCCCTTACCCTGCAAATAAAACTCAGTGTTTAGGTAAAAGCTATTGTGCTGCCAAAGGACAGGGCCAAAAAAAATATTTACTCCCCCTTTCTACCACAAACTTCTCTTCAGTACTGAACTGTCCCTTGCTCTCAGATCTGGCAAAGGAATGAAAAAGTGAGAATTTTTGTTTAAAGAAAAAGCACTGAAGAGCTTAAACTCGCTATGAAAGTAGGAATCCCCATGAGTTTTTTGTGTAACACATCAAATGAGACAGGTCAAAAGAGAGTACAGGCAGTTCTCCTGGGGAGAGTTCAAAGAACAAATCAATTCTCTAGCCATCTGGAATCCCCTATCAAAGTGAAATCCCTGAAATATACCTGTATGAGCCAGACATGCATTACAGTCAAAGGTGTGAAGACCCAAAAAATCAGGACAATTACTTCTGATGCTTACTGTGAGAAGACCTTCCATCAAGCCTAATATTCTGTTAGTCTGTGCAGTCTGATTAAGATAAAATAAAATGAAGTCTTGATAGGTGTCTGTGTTTAGCCTTCTAACACCATTTGAGACACCTCTCTGAAGGGAACAGGTACCAGGCAGGACAATGATTTGTGAGCCTGTTGGCACCCAAAGAGAGCTGAGAGGAAGAAATAACTATTGCATGCTTGAGCATGGTCAGCAGGAAGGGAGGCATTAACAATTCTCAGCAGTAATATCTCTCTGATTATTAGTGTGTCTTTGCTAACTTTAGTCAGCCATGAAGAACGTACTTAATGATGGTGAGATGGTGCATAATGATGTAGGTCTGAAATTTTTAATAGAAGCTCTCTGCGTGACAAATGATGTATTAACTTTAACTTTCACTGAGTCTTTAATATCCTGCCCAGTGAAAGAATCTCAGAAGTCTTATGGGTGCTACCAAATTGACAGACAACTTTCTCATTAGTCTTTAGAGTTTCCTCAGTTTGATCTTGCAGCTGGTAAGGAAATGAGTAAATTTTGTGGGGTGAACAGCCTCCCAAATCTTTGTTTTACTTTCACAAATATACCAAGAGACCAGTGTGGTAGTTGTTGCATTCTTTGCACTGGAAATTTTACTTCACTTATCTGCAGCTGAGAATAATATAAAAAATAAACTTCTTTTGCCTAAGAAAACTTCCTTTACTTACATAAAATATTAGTAATATGCACTTTTAAAAAAGATAATGTGAACTTTACAAAACTGGTGCCTCTTTATAGTCATGTAATATATGACTTTTTTTTAAATATTGCATTTGCAAGGCTTGTGTTCAACTTTGTTGATTCTGTTCTGAAAATTAGAATTCCATGCCTATTGACCATCTGTGCTTTTTTTTCTAACTAAAATTTGCCAGATTTATAGATAAAAAAGATTTTCCTAACTGGCAGCAAAGCCAATACTACTTTGGAGATGTGAAAACCATGACTGGTGTTTTACTGACTCACATATCATGATAATGGACCACCCCTTTGGCACTCTAAGCATAGCAGAAATAGTTGGTTTGCCTCTAATTACACTGTTTTAATCACACAGTACATAAGGAAAATTGAATAATTGTTTTTATTATTGACAATGTAAAACCTGGCTCATTTTCTCATTGTCTTATCTGAGCTGTGACAAAGCTAAGAAATAGAATGTATATTGTAAAAAAGTTGACGTGACGTGGCTGACTAAAAGCAGAGAACACAGCTGAAGTTGTGTCCCACAATAAATAATACGATAGAGAAGAGATACCAAAACCTGAACCTAGCAAGTAAGTGTTAACATTAGACTGTTGAAAAACAAGAAGTTTCAGTGTCTGTTCCACTTAAAAGAAAGAATGCAAACATGCTTATATTTACCCTCTAAAATAGCAAAAGCCAATCTTTCACAATAATTATTTTTAATGCTTTTGCATAGCAAATATTTTTTAACTTATGCAACATAAAAGCCAAGATGATCTCAGTAAATATAGACACAATCTTACCACAGGCCACTGCCAAGCCTAATAAAATTCTCTAAGACATCATTCAGCATTGTATGCCTTTGATAGACACATTTTATGCACCAAACCCATTATCACTATAAAACAAATAAGTTATTTGTCCTGAGAAAATTTTAGGAGGTCATAATTTTTTAAATTTTTTTTGCATACATGTCTGTAAGGAAAATAGTCAAAATACTAATGGATGGAGTGTTGGTGTTCATCAGGACTTTAGCCAAAACAATAGCTGTAATATGTGCTATGAGCTCCATTTCTCAAAGCTGTCTTGTTTGCAAATACCATTATTTCAGAGTACCCACATTTTATTAGTGGCCTCCTTTTCCTAAGCGGTTGGTTACCAAGGAAGTTACACAGACAACAGATTAAAGGTATTTGGCTGCTCAATTTGGTGTTTTTCCTCTCTTAATTTTACTTAGCACCTCCTCATGGGAGATGTTGAAGCAGGGAAAGTGGGGACAATAGGCACAGGGTACATCTTCTGTTGTCCTGGACAGGCTGAGCCATTTCTTGACTTTTTCCTGCTGTTGTAGTGCATTTTTGAGCTCACAAATATTACACTTCTGAGGGAATGATGACTTTTGTTTGCAGCTGCCAGAAAAAGAAGCGCCCTTTCTTTGCAGCCTGTCAATAGAATGACCTTTCCCTCCTGCCAATTTATGCTCAAGAAATACACGTGATTGTTTTCCCTTTGCTGCGTGTTTTAAGATCTTCCAAATTTGTTTGATCAATGGTTCAGAGGCTTTCAAACTGACATGAGAAAATAACGCACTTTTGCAGACTCATTTTCAGTTGGATCTGAAGCAGCTAAAGCTAGAGATCAGCGAGAATTAATCTGTACTTAATGAAGGAAACTTGCTGAATTTCTATAAATGCTTGCCTATGACACATAACCAGAGTTATATAAGCAGTCTTCCATTTATGCAATCTGCTTTGGAAATATTTATATTTGTATTCAAATCTTCCTTGTGAAAATAAATCAAAACCTTGTAATTGCCTATCAGTCAATAACCTGCCTTTTGGAATGCTACCTCAAAGGCAACAACAGCCTTCAAAAGCTGCTGTCAGGTTTTCAAAGTTGGTGTAGCCAGCAATATTTTCTTCCTGCTATGTTCAATGCAGATGTTGCCCTTAATGCCCTTTAATGAAACAATGCAGATGCACCAAAATTCCATATACCTGCAACCAAAATTTATAAAGTAACTTTAGATGCATTCTTGCCTCTGTGACTATGTGGTAGGTATAGATGCACTCAAATGACTTTTGCCTGTACTCCAAGTTCTCTGGCAATCACATGGCCATATTAGCATGGCATTGTATCCAAGCTACAAATCTCTGCTAAGCAGCAGCATATGTTATCCTGAGCACATGTCACATGTTAGCATTGTGATGCTGCTTCTTATCCACATCTGAGCACTGTTGGTCTCCCTATCAGTCTCTTTTATTTCTCTGAAAATCAATGCAAAATTGACATTAGGCCCTCTGAAATGCTCCATACTGACAACACATTTCCCATCAGCAGTATCTGTAATCTCCTGTTGCACTGGGAAATGGCCAAGACCATCTACAGTGAAAGCTTGGGCATCTAAAGCTCTTGACTACATGCAACAAGTTATGCCAGCTCTGGGTGTCTAAAGTGCTTTTAAAAAGCACACTTTAGAAATGTCTGCCTGCACTACCACACATGTTCTTTGAGTGACAGGAAGCAGGGATCAGATTTTTAGGTGATTTCATAGAGGATCGCTTGTTTGGGTGGCACAACACCTAAGGTGCCTGATTTTTGATAGGTTTTAGCTGTGCACAGGATGCATTACTTGCCTCATTTGCCAAGCCAGGAGCCATGGCTGCATTACATGTATTACATATTAATCAATCTGCACTTCCCCATTGATCTCAAATCTAAAAATCTACATTATGTTAATTTCCTGAAAGCTAGGACATACACAGAACTCACAAATCTCATTTTCTCACAGGGAGTAGGTTATACATCAGAGCAGTGACAAGCAAAGGTGAAGTCCCTTAGCCCCAAAGAAAAAAGTCAATGAGAATTTTAACCAAACAGTACGTGCATGAAGATCAAATGTGGGAACAGTTATAGCAGGGTAAGCTGTTGTGCTGCGGTAAGTTTGGGTGGTGTCTCTGAGCCCTTAGTAGCCTGTGACCAGCAGCTGAGTTCCTCTTGCCTTACATGTGGCATCTCACAGAGATATGCTGTCCTAACTGTGCCTCTCAGCCATGTTTTGATGGGAGCCATGCTGCCCTTCTACCCTCTGGCAGTTGCACCAGGACCACTTCTAAAAGCATCTTAAAACGTTATCAGCTCACTCAGTAATTTAGAGGTCATGCCAGTGTTGTTTGCAGCCAAACGTGTATTTAGCACAGGCTAAGTGAACCTTTGCTTTCAGGCAATTACAGCTTTGATGCAGTAGCATCCTAAACTAACTCTCTATTCTTTTCACTGAATCAATGGTCTACTGCTGCTTCTTCTGCCCACAGCGTTCTGGTAGGCTCAGCTGCATAAACTCTTGCCTGAATTTGCTTCCTGATCGCAAGAGCTTAATCACGTGGCTCCTCAATATTTGCTCCAGAAGATGGCAGTAAGCACTCCCACAGGTGGGGAAAGACCTTTCTTGGAAGTTGCAGGGACCACCCTTCAGCTTTTTCTTGCAGCCTCTCAAGGGAGAGTGCTGCCTGAATTGAGAATGTTTCTCCCTCACTGCATTTCAGTGCTAAGGCCAATGTTTGTGGGCATAGCTCTCAAACAAACATTGTCTGTCGCATTAGGACACAATTCAAAATGTTGCTCAACTATTTGTTACTGGCTCTTGGATAAGAACTTGGATAAGAACTGATGAATGCAAGTATTTCTTGTCCCTGAAGCTGACTTTGCCTCAAACAGACTGAATTACTTGGGTGGCTACGTGGAAAGGAACAGTAAGCAGAGGCAGTAAACATTATAATCCTAAACAACTCCCAGCTGCACTTACCAAGATTACAGACTTGCCTCCCTCCCCCCACCCTTCAGCATCCATCTATCAAGACATGCATTCTTGGAGTCATTGTTGGTACATCCACTTGTAAATGGCATTTTCCATATTCCTGTTCAGAGCTACATGGCAGTGGAGGGCTGTCATGTCTGTGCCTAGTGTAAGCCCTGAGGAGATTTTGTGCCAATATACAAGGGTATGTGACTTATCACAGGTACACAGGTACACTGAAAAATGCTATGAGATGCTCTCTACTAATTTAAAATCCTTTAGCACCTTCAGAGCAGTGCCTTGAACTCGGGCTCTGAGCAGCTGGGATGTTAGGTGGAAGTAGCTGCCGGTGGATGGAGAAAAATGATCCATAGTGTAAAAAGAAGCATAGTCTACGCTATAGTCAGTTCAGCACAGTGTCATCCCAAACTCGCTGGGCTTTCTGAGAAGTAAAGCTTATTAGTTCATGCACATTGGCTTCCCTTCACAGGCAGGCTGCTTCCTGAGGCTAAACCAGCGTGCTGGCACATGTGCTACACCATATTGTCATACCAGCTCATTTGGCACAGCTCAGATGCTCGTGCACTCCTCTCCTTGTGTGCTGTAGTTCCACTCCAGGTATCTGGGAGGGTATCTAATGACTGACCTTTACACCAATACATGCATGGTGCTGGTAAGCATCTGTAATCCTGCCCTTATTGCCTTTAGAAATCTAGTCTAGATGAATGTAGGTTTCCAGAACTGATAGATATATCTGATAATAGCCAGATGACTGCAGGAGTATTACAAGACACATTTCTGTGGACCACTGATAGGGTTATTCCTTTACAAGATGTGAATGATGATTTCCCAGCTCACACTGATGCTCTTAATAGACAGATGTGAGTGCATACATCCAGACAAAATGATCTTCCACCAACTCATCACTTAATGAAAGACCCACGTTACTGTTAGTCTTATGACAATGCCCACTTTTAGAATAAATTCTGGACCTTCACTTTCCCTTTCTTTATAACCTCATTTATGTTTGCTCTTAATTATGCTTGGCCTTCTTCATTATCTTCCATATCCTAGCAGCCATGATTTTAGCAGCAAACTTCTTGATTACTTTCTTCTTAGGAGCTGGATAGAGCACCTGTCTGTTGAGCAATAGGAGATTCTATGCCTATCATAGTAAGTAGGCTAGGAGTGCACTACCCTTCAAAGACTACTAGCCAGGTAAACAAAACATTTTTTCTGAGTCCAGAATCCCCATCCTGAGCCATTAGAGGCATTCCCACATTTCTCAAATACTCTGCTTCCAGTCCTCTCTGCCCCCTTGAAGACACTTTAACCCAGACGGGTGAATTGCACTCCTACTGCCTATTTCCCTCACTCTTCTCAAACCAGCTCTAGTAGCTCCATGTCAAAATGGCATTTTTCCACCCCAGAACTGAGCATTACTATTTCAAAATTTTATTTCTTACTGTTACTGAGAATCCAGCTTTGGGCCAGGAATAGGGTCAAATATGTGTAATCATTGTGTTTGGATCCTGACAGCAATGGATTGTGTAAATGCTTTTCATTTATTTTGTTGTTTTTTGCTTTCCTCTTTTCTTCTCATTACTTGGTCTCTTTTAGCTTTCCTCCTCACATGTAAAACTAAAATAGAGATCACTTCAGAACTTTTAGAAAACCTCCCCCCCCACTCCCCCTCCCCCCCAAAAAACCCAAAACAACAAAACCCCCTAAAAATCCTTCCATTCTGTTAATTTCACATCTGCAAAAGCAGATACAAAAAACCCCTTCCACCCACTTTTGGTCAATAAATACCATTACTGCAAACAAGCAAGAGTTGTAGGAGCTGAAGAAATCAAGATGCGCTTTTGACAGGTTCATTTGGCAGTGTAGGAGGTATTCTACAATTCTAAAAATATGTTCTATTTTCACAGACATTTTGAGATGTCTCTGTAAGTTCTCTTACAGAAGATGGCCCAGGGCCCATATGGTACAAGTCAATCTGACAGATGTTATATAATAATCTTTCTTGATTAGACTAGTACAAGACATTCTCTTCTCACCAACCAAATAACAAGAAAGAACCCATCCATTTTGAAATTAAACACCACCAACTACAGAGACATGATAGGGCTAGAGACCTTGCTATAAAAGTGTTCTGGTCACTTTTGTGAAGTCCCTGTCCCTCTAGGTAATCTCTATAGGAAGGGTCCATCACCAGAGGAGGTAAAGAAACAAACAGGACTTGTTAGTTTGAGAGCTTACATCCATGCCATAAATTTGAAAGCCACATTAAGGAATAGTAATATAAACCAAAACAATTCATTAAAAGGAAAGCAGTAGGGAGAGAGGGACTCATTACAGAGCTGATAATAATTTAATTACTTTGCACAGAGAAGCTGAAAGTAACTCATTTACAGCGAAAATCTATATGATATTTTTTGGGAGTAGAGAAGGTCATCAAAGATTTTGTATCAGACATTGTAGAAATAGGCATCAGGTATATTTTGAAATATATATCTCATATCTTGAATATGTTAACTATACATACAAGGACACATTGGAATATTATCCCAAGGGAATTTGCTGAAGAGGCCTTGGGCATGCAGCATCTTCTAGGAGCTCATTACAAATATCACAAAATATAAAAAAAAACTTCATGCTTTTCTTCAAGTTACTCAAAATTGCATCTGAATCTCTAAAGCTGTTGATGAGAGGGAAAAGGATGTAATGAGACCATGCCTATATCACTAACAAAAAAAGACAATTTAGCTCTGAAACATCTGTGCTGATCATCTAAATTAAACATGAAAAAAACCCCCAAACGGTAACTGTCTTTAATGCCTGTGGCAGAAAAAGCTCCAAGCTCTTCCACATAGACATTTTATTTTCTTATACCAAATATGCTCATGAAGACTGAAGTTTCTGGTTTTCACCCAGTTTTGAGTTGTTAAAATAATTTTAAATATTTAAATGTAATTTCTATGTGCAGAGTTATGATTTGAAACTAATTTTGCAAGCCTGCTTTTTTTTTTGTATTTTGTTTATATTAGGAGTCATGTGGGGATGACTGTAATTCATTACGTCATGAATAAATTTTTACAAAACTGTATCTTTAGTCTAGGTCCAGTAAGACTGAAATCAAAGAACATTTTATACCATAATGCTTTTCTTGATGTAGAACTTTCTTATATTGTAGGACATTTTTCTTTGCTTCTCTCTCTCTGAACAGTTCATCATCCTGTCTTGTTTAGCTGGTAAAAAAATGTAGGCTTATGTGAACACAGCAACCTCAGATACTGAGGACAGAACAAAAAAATCCTCTGGTCTGGTGATACAGCTCTATATCTGTGTCAGGCTTGTCAGTCACTCTGAATTTCATCTTATTTCTTCTGATGTAAAGCCATTCAAACATGTAGGAAGACTCCCATTCATTTTATTGGTCTTGGCATGCTTGCCTAAGCCTCACCTGAAGCAACAATCTTCTGTTCTTCTTGTATGAAATTAGACTTCATCTTATTGTACCAGAACTCCTGGGAACTAATTACAAGTCTATTTTTATGGTAAAACAAGCATATTAGAAGTTTACAAATTGGGTGTATGTTTGCTTTCCTTAGCTCACATACTGTGCTCTGGAGTACTATTCCCAGATGTAAACAACATTGCAAATATAAATTGCCTAAGTGGCTTCCCTGTTGTCAGAAACAGCTGTTCAGTGTGTTCATTACTCCAGCTTTTTCAAACACAGATACTAACCCCCCTGAACTAGTTCTCTTTCAAAGTGGGATACTGTAGGAATCATTTGCTTCACTGATTTTCTTTGTATTTTAGAGTAAGCATCCATTCACAAAATGAATGCTCTAATGTTGATTGATCAAATCAAAAATTGTGAAGCGCTCAAGCATAAGTGTCACTTGTGCCTAATGCTAATCATGTGCTTCAGCATTCTGATAAACAGAGCTCTAACACATCAGCTTTCCCTACACCTTTGTAGATGGACAAGGATAAATTTGATTCCTTGTATTCACAGTCCATGTTTTGCATCTTGAAGTATGCTTTTGACATTCTTAGAGAAGTGGTTGGTTGGTTAGGGGTTGTTTGTTTTTTTTTTCAAATGCAAGGACCAGGTATAGTTTTGTTTGTTATAATAAGAAGAGTTGCACATATTTGGTAATACCAAGTGCCGAAATTTCAGACAAACACCAGACACTACGAGAATCATGGTGAAGCTATAGATTTCCAGAAGGGGGACAGAAAGTCACTGCTAGATTGCAGATAAGGGAACAAAGCATTTGTGTGGATGCTCATATCTGTGTGCAAACAGGGTAAGCACAATACACCAGATGCACAAATGCCAAAAAGGTGCAACTTCTCTGATATCATTGTATCTCTCTGACATTCTCCAATTAAAAACTATTTTCACCTCCTTTAGCATTTCAGGCTATAAAGATCACAGACCGGGTGCAAGAACCATCAGTAAACATCACCAGTAGAATATTAAGATTTAAGCACTCTAACACTGTATTAGTAATATCAAAATTCAACTGTGGCTTTCTACAAACTAATTTAGTGGTAATAATGATTGTCTGTCCATTTTTGTACACTTATTTTAACAGAAGTTGCAGCAGCTGCAGGAGTAGTTTTTATCTAGGTAGGAATTTCAGAGATGAGACAACTGGCAATGAAGCATGACGCAAAGGGAAGTCTGAATTGATGTTAATGGGTGCCTATATGATATGATGATGGCATAGTCCAGTAAATATTTCAGCTACTGTGACACAAATACATTTTTCTGAGTATAACAGAAAGTCTAAGCACTTTGGAACAAAGAGCATTATCACTGAAACATTAGAAGGATTAACCCCAATGGAGCTGGGCTTTACCCTTGATATGGAGGGTGTGGTATACTTGTTTAAACAGGCACTCCTTTTAATTGTGCCAGTTGTACCTGTGGTGAACAAACAGGCTTGACTCAACATATTTGTCAAACCTTAAAGAACTATGTTAATAGCAGCATGGACGTTGCATAGGACTTCCTCAGAAGAAGATTTAATATCAGACATCAACATTAATTTTCTTAGTGATTGCTTCCATAGGCTTATAAAGATCACATTAATTCTGGTAAGAAAACTCAGTAGCATTTGCATTGCTCCAATCACTGAAGGAAAAATAAAAACTCACATTTTATCAGGAATTCAAAACTTTCCTAATACCAAGGATTACTGAAGTCACATGGAACTGCTATAGACACCTTCTGGATGATGCTTTCACAACTCTTCTGTCTTACCAGGTACATCTGGCTTGGTAGGGATTGGCCCTGAACTCTTACAAATAGCAGCTAATGTTGACATTAGATACATAATAAGGAAACTACTCCCAAAACTGTTAGTGGTAAAGCAAACAACTAAAACTAAAAAAAAATAAAAAATAAAAAATAAAAAATTTCTTTAAAACTGTCCTAACTTGGACTTCAGCTTTGACCCTTCTGTCTTTATCAACTAAGGATGCCACCACAATTCAGAAAAAAAGAAGTAACCAGAATTTCAAAGCTATTGAAGTGAGGGTGATTTGCAAAAGCATCTGAGTGATTTTGTAAATCTGTAGTTATCCCTGGTGACGCTCTGTATGCAGAAGATCCTAAGAGCTATGCTAATATGCTAAGGAACTAATTTGCCTACAAAACAACAGAAACATTCAGGAAATTGTGATTAAAATTTCATTACTATGTACTTTATTTCTCATTTTCATTCAAAATTAATGTGAGCTACCTACTCTAAGCAGAATATATGTGTCCAGGTGCTTTTATAAAGTATTGCTTCATATATTCAGAATATTCAGATATTAGGTAGCCTCAATAAGAAGAACAAGAAGTAATACTACAGAATGGTGTATGAAAGACAGGAATTGGCTGCCTTATCAAATGACACTTAATGGTTTTTCTCATTAGGCAGAAGATAATTTCAAAAGTAACTCAGCAGAAACAAAGTATTTTCTTTATCCATTTTAAATATCACCCATTGTGTTTATCCATCATGTTTCAATTGATATTCTTAGCCTAATAATTCCTCAGTTACTACTTATGCTCATTTAAACTTTGGACCAGCTGTTCTGCTATATCACCTGTTACATGAATCCAGAACGTTTACTCCAAGCTGGTAGTCTAAAATATAGAATTAGAAATAGATCCTGCATGTTATTCTATTTAAAAAAAAAAATAAATCTTGTCAGTTGGACAGCTCTGAACTACAAATTTGAAGCATAAATAAAATTTGAACACCCCCATCTCCTCTTTATTTCAAAATCTCACACATTCACATAATTTTGACCTTACTAACTTTATGAAATACTCAGTGTTGAGCCAGGATTACGGTGTGGGGGTTCTATAGTGTGAAATTAATGAGCTGGATGGGATCCCTTATATTTGGGAGGCAGAAGGAAGTTCTGTGGGGAGGTGTGAAGTCTACTCATGTCAGTGGAAATGTGTTGTGTGGGCATTGAGGTGCCTTTAGGAGGAGTTCCATAACCTGACATTTTCTTGCTTTCAAGAGTTTTCTCTGCATGGATGTCATACTTACTCAGCCTTAACTGATTCAAACAAAGTTCTTCTACACATGAATCTGCACAGTCAGTGGGGAAGTACTCAAAGTAAGGCTGGTGAAGCCAGTCACAGGTTCTGACGCCACAAAAAGCTAAATTCAGAAAGTTCACAATGTACCAACCCTAACCTAGTCTGAATTTGGAGCAGAAATACTCCATAGTCACTATTTGGGCACGATACAGTCTCTGCTACCTGGAAGTGTAGTATGAGTGGGACTAGAAATATTCAGAATCCTTTATCATCATCTGAAAGCAGGAAAGCCTAATCTACTAAGATTTCGGGGGGGGGGGGGGGGTGGGCGTGTCTGGGACATTTAGTGTGGTTTTCTATTTAACATTGGAGTCTGTTTCCTTAAAATCTTTCACACCAGCTTTACCTTGCCATAAAGTTCATAACACTTCAGTGTAGGTGTGGGTCTGCTACAGGCATCTGTGTATGTAGGTACAACCTGCATCGTGAGAAGTACATTTGTGCTGTCTGGATGGAAGTCCATGTAGAATTCTTTTAATTTGAATTCTTTTTAAAATGGTTAGTCTTTGATGTAGACTTTGTTTCAGGTGATTTATGAATTTGCCAAAGGAAAGACCAGCACGAAAGTTCCTAATTAGCACCACTATAGTCAGTACATTCTTCAGCTATCACCTCTCAACTTTCACCTCCTCTTTAACCCCCAAAAGTGAATTTCAAACACAAATATGTGTTTGAAAATAAAATACTTCTCAGTACTTACCAAATTAATTTTGCCTTGTTAAACTTCTCACAAGAACTAAAGGAGAATTGTGCTTTTATGAATTTCACAGTGTTTGCAAATAAGTGTTGAATAGGCAGGTACTGGAACTTTTGGAAAGTTTTGTGCAATAACTGCAAGATGGGTAATACTCCCTGAAAAGACATTTAGCAACTTTTAACACTGGGTTACCATTATACTTTGATAATACCTTACATTTAATTCTACCTCTTTTTTTTAGTGAGCACATACCTGGGCTAATCTCACTTTATTACACTAGTCTGTTATTTGATCATACTGCAAACTAAATCTTTGATTGAGGGAATAGAATGATTTTCCTTATATTCAATTATTCTCAAACTCAGAAAAACAAAAAAATCAACTTTTGGCTGGAGTATTACTTGCTTGGTTTCTACCCAAAAGGAATTTTTAACATGTTTAATCAGAAATTTACTTCAGAGTGTAAGCACAGGAAAATGGTCAGACATTTTTCATTTAAAAAAAAACAAAACAAAAGGCACTGATGTTATTTTGAATGTCTGCAGAACTTAATGGAGAGATGTTAGAAGCTGAAATTGAGTGAAAAACAGTTTCAATTTGCTTGAGTTACAGACTGTAAGAGCCCTGCACTGGGTCAAAGCAATTTTTTCTTCACTAACATTGCATGCTGTGATGCTTCATGGAAGAACCCAGGAACTAGAGGAGCATTCCTCTGCATTTTCAGATAGAGCTAACAAAAACCCTTTTCAAAATGGAAAATAACCCCCCCAAAACATTATTCACCCTTCACTGAACATGTTCATTGGAATAAAGCAAATCCAAGTGCACTAATTCTGAAAACTAAAAAAAAAAAAAAAACAAAAAAAAACAAAAGAAAAAAAAGAAAAAGAAAGTGATTTTATTTTGGTTTTAGGTTTTTTTTTACAGGATTTGAGGAAGTTATATTGTTACCCAAAATCAATTCTTTCTGTTTGCCCAAGGTGTACAGAGTTGAATTGCTTAGTAATGCTGGATATTGTTTAGGAACACAGTGATATGGGAGCAGATCTGAGGTGTGTTGCACACAGCACTTCCCTCTGACAACCAAAGTGTAAGAGACACCAGCACAGGCAATTCTGCGTCATCCCAGTAAAATTACTCCAGATTCAGGTAACTACAAGTTATGACCAAGGATGTTGCTTTTAAAATCAGATGTAGTTTGTATCATACTTATTTCTACGATATTTTTTTTATGTTTGCCTTGCAACAAAGTACACAGGGAAAAACCTGGTACAACACATACAGCTCCACATAAGTAAATAAATTTTATTCAAAAGAAGGTAGAGCTGATCAGGAAAACAGAGAAAAAGCTATGAAAATTTTGATCAAGCCTTATGAACTGGGTAACAGAATTGTTTTGCTACCTGAAATTTTAATGTGTCACCTCCAAAGTAAAGGTGTGTTAATGATGTGAAAACAATGTTTTGAGCAGTGCTGACTTCAGTTTCTGTAACTTGAAGTCACTAGTTTCTATAACCAAGGTTTAGACATTGCTAGTAGTACACAATATGGCTTAGATGTACATGGGACATAAATATGGGAAGCAGATGGAAGAACACAGAAAAAGCATATTTAAGAGAAATAATAATTTTTGGAGGAGTTAACTTTCTTCAGCATGATGTGTATTGAAGTTAGGCTGCATTCAGATAAAATAAATGAAAAAGGTTTTGCATGGAATAGACTATACAAAATGCCAACAGATTGCTATGGAGAGTTTGGCAGGAGATAAGTGTTGTTATTCACAATACAAGAACATTAAACTTAGCAAAAGCTCTCTGAAGTAAGCCTTAAAACTTGCAACTATTTGAAAAATACTCACAGACTGATTAATAGAAAAAAATAGGATTCCCATGAATTTTCATAGTGTTCAATCATGGAATAATCTGGGTTGCCAAGGACCTTTGCAATACTTCTAGTCCAATGATCAGGGACATATTCAGCTGATCAGGATGCTCAGAGGCCTCATTCTGAAAAGCTTTTAAAATTTTGGTTTGTTTCACTCATTACATGTTGCATTATTTCTCCCTGCCCCCCCAGCTTCTGGCCTCTGTAAAACTACAGAGAGTAACTCCTTTTCCTGCATTTCATGAGGAAAAAACAAAAAATTAGTCCTGCATCTGGAATGGGTCTAAATGCAGGATGTCATTAGTATCTCTTTTATATAGTTTTCCATTTAAATTTGAGTATGGTTTGCCATTTTCTTTTTGTTTAAATTCATGAAGATTTCCACTGATTAATAATGTTTTGTTGGAAATAAACTGAAGCAAAAGAAATTTTATGATTGAGCTTTGGAAAATTTCTGTGTTTTTACAGATATATTATTTTCTTACTGTCATGATATTTCTTTCTATAATAATGTATTCACTTGTTGCAACATAATTGCTTCTTTGCAGACACAAGCACATTACCTACTGTTGCTGCTATTTATATCTTGTTTACTTTTAAGTATAAATGACTGTCTAATAATAATGGATCATTTTGCCTCTCTGAATCATGGTACCTCTTACTTCAGTAAAGGAATTTTTATGTGACAGATGTGAGATTACTTTCTTTGTTTTAACCAAAATAGACTATTAATAATTTGTCTGAAAGACCTTTACTTCTTCAACAATATTTTTAGATACAACTACTTAATGTTCAGCACTGCAGCTCTCACATAAGAACACCTTCCAACGCTCATCTACAAGCACAAGGGGAAACACAAAAGAGAAGAAAATCAAGGTCAGATTTTTTTATTTAAAGGTTACATGTAAGAGGATAAAACATAATGGCTCCACTTGTGTTTTGGGTCATCTCAGGACAATCTGTAAAGTATTGCATTCTCATTTCAATATTTTGGGCTGCTTATTCCAGTTTCCTAATGTTCATAATTACACCAGCTTTGAAAATTGCTCTTTCACATCTATTGTAATCAACTTAGCCTTAAGATGTACATACCATTCCTCACCATGCATTCTTAAGAAAATCAAAAGACTACAAATTCACCAATTTCACAGCACAGAGATATGACAAACAGCTATGATTTTTTGAGGTTGGTGCTTCAGATGGAAGTTCTGTATAATCATAAAAAGCCCATAAAATACCATATATAATCATAAAAAGCCCATAAAATACCAGAGCATTGTGAGTATTGTTCTTTTGACTACCCCATATTGCATATAAACTCCTTGAAGATTAATACTCCCAATCACATATAGAATGTGGCCATAATTTAAAGAACTATGGCTGGAGAGTCACTAACATAATTGATTTACAGTTATGAAGTGAAATCAGGTCCCAAATCACAACTGGATGTAAGCATTCATTGAAATTCCAAAATCCCACCCTCTACTTTAGGAATCCACAGCTGCTTTATGAATTTTTAATTTGCTCCTTTTTACTTCAGGCTTTATTACTCTCTGACATTAGCCAAAATACTATACAAACAGGAACAGATTACTGCAATATATTCAGCTTATCTTTAATTGGTTCATTCTGGAAATGGGAGATTCTCTGGGTAAAGAATCTCTCCTGTATCATTACAACATGATGCAGTTCATGATCATTGCAGTGACATAAAGGAAAGGAAACTACAAACTTCCCTACACAATTAAAACAAACAAAAAACAACAAGAACAAAACAAACTCCAAACCCTTATAGATATTGAGACACTACTAGGTCTCAGTCCCTCTTTAAAAATGTCCTTCTGTTTGCCCCTGATTCTCACTGTTTGTGAGAGAAGTCATGGTTTATGTCTACAACTGTGTGAGATTCTCACTGTGAATAGAGGCTGGGTGCATTATTGCTGTGTGGCTACAAGCATGGAGGTAGCGGAGGGACCTGCATGCCCAGGTGACCTGCAAGTTACTGGGTAAGTCAGGAGGGAGGGGTTGTGAGTTATCAAATGCAGAGCAAACATAATGGAGATCAGAGAGTTCCACAAGCCTCTCTAGGCTTTACTAGGATTGTCTGGCTTTAAGTAAAAGCAACAGAAATTGATCTTTCTCTTGAAAACAAACATAAAAAAATCATTATTATTCTGAATTCATATACCAGCTGGAACAAGTGGCATTACCTCTTTTGAATATGCAATGCCTAGAACTGAGATCAGGCATGGCAAGCCAGCCATTTCTCCATCCTTCTCATTCATCACTCTCCACATACAGCCACTTGAAACTATAACTAAAATGAGGTTTAATGTAAACCTAGGAGTCCCATCAAAATTTGGGATCAGATAATTGGCAGATTATCCTGCTAGTGTGATCAGGTGATACCTAACCACAAGGTATGGAAAATGATTTAGCAGCTATATATAATCTGACACTACTTACACTCTCCATGATTTTTCCAAGGCATCAGCAACTTCATATAAAAGCCTTTCTGATGAGAGAGCACCTAAATCCAAGTAGTTTTTCTTACTACATTGCTATGGCTGGCTTTTTCTTTTAAAATGGATCTGACACTGCTGAAGAGAGGCTTTGCAATGAGTTTATAATTTATGATTAATTTATTGTGCTTTCCAGTCAAACATGACAAGGATTCATGTTTGGATGTATATAACACACACTACACACAGATGAACAGCTGTGTCATTGAGCAGAGTTCTAGATCTTTTGGCATGGATCCTCATTATTGGTATGCATTGTTTTCAATATGCTGTTAGCTGTTACATATTTACTGTCTCTCAACAATTTTCTTTCTTCCCCCCCCTTTTTTTTTTTTTTGATAGAAGAGATATACTCCAATTTAAAGTTTGGCACTCTTTAAATAAGTTAAAACAGTCATCTGTAAGGACTGGCTTGTTTTAGATTATGGATTTTGTGTTTCTTTGAGGTTAGTTTTTTTGGTTGCCTGAAAAAGAAGCACATAAAAAATTTAATGAATGGAAATAATTTTTCATACTCTGAGCTCATTCTAGAAAGACCAAGTGGAATTTCATCAAATTTTATAAAACAATCACTTTTGAGCAAAGTCAGAGAAAAAAAATTCCTCTAAAATGATGGGGCCTAATGACAGAGATTTTAATGAATACAACTCATCAACCATAACATCTTTTAGATGACTGATTGCTTCATGAACTCAGAAGCCACAGAACACAGAAGGAGCATTACACTGAGGAAGGGTCCTTAATGATTTTACAATCCTACAAACCCCAGGTGAAGTTATGACTTTGGTAGAGATGACTTTGATACTTGTAAAAAAGGGTTCTCAAAAGGCAGTTTGGATAATTTTCCTCTGGGAAGAGTGATAAAGATGCTGATGAAATAAAGATTTGGTCTCTTAAAGCAGACTACAGAGAACTCCTTCGTCTAGGAGCACACTTGGTCTGTTCACATGTTCCAGGTGGCCAATCAGAAATAAATTGCTTTTCCCCATGAAGTATTAGATTGGACTGGCAAGCTCATTATGAAAGGAATAAAGCTGGGACTTGCAAGTAACCATCTTATATTTGATTAAATATGATACAAATAATCATAACCAATAGATCAAACCAATTGATTCATCAGCTGTGTCTAGGAATAGTAGTCATTCTTTGGCAGAATAAAAACCTCACCTCCATTTGTACATACACAATGTACTAACACCGAGAAAAGGAAGAAAGAAGTATGGTTCTCTAGGAATATATATTTATAGATCAATGAAAGGTGAAAAGAACCACAAGGAAACCCTTCTAGAAATAAAAAAAAATCTAGGTATAGTAAAGAGAATAACAAAAATAATGAGAAAAATGAGGCTGAGGAGAACACTTAAGCCATATAGAAGGCTTTTGACATTTGAAAGTGATTCATTGACTGCAGATGAATGGTGAAGATATTTGTATTTCCTGAATGGCATTATTTCCAGAACAGATTTCCCTTGTTCCTATATAAAACAAAACCTGTTCCATTGGTTTTATGCATGCTTTACTTAATGTCCCATGAAACATTACATTTATTTAATGTTGACCAACCTAGCCCAATAATTGGCAACTCCTTTCAAGCTAGGGCTTGAAATGTGGTAATTAAGTACTTACTCAAAATACATTAAAATTAAATGTATGGCTCAGGACATTCAGATTTTGAAAAGAGTTGGCTGGCTATGATAAACTGGTACATTCTGAAAACTTGTATATTATAGCCATTTGCAAAAGTCAAATTTTGGCCTTTAGAAAGGAATAAACTTGTCTCATTTATTGTGGATTGATTTATATTGGTTTAGAAGTAATTAGGTGAGGTTTTTATATATATTTTTTAATATAATTGAGTGTTCTATGAGAACAACATGGAATCTCCAAAGTTGGACTTTTGAAATTTAATTCCAAAGATTTAATAAATTCTCTAAGGGTGAATCACTGTAATTTGAAGGAAGAGCCCTACCCAGCTGTGCTTAAGGTTTTAAGTAAATAATTTTTTTTTCTGGGTTGGGAAAAACCCCAGCTCCCAAACAAGTTGGAGAATTAATACCACAGAACAAATATAATTTCTGAGTACCCTGATAAAGCCCTTGTCCTTATTATTTAAGAGTGAAATATTAAGAGTTGTAACTTTAGATACGTTTGATGAAAAGCAGGAGATACTTGCATACTGAATGGGAAAACTGTTGAATCTGGAGAGCTCGATAATCATACCCCACTGTAGATGTCATACACCCCCTGGTATTAAACAGGTGCATCAAGCATCGCTGTAGAAGAAATAAGAACAGGAAGAGCTAAACTCTATCAAAATCTCACTTCCAGATATAACCCTCTGATGGTTTCATAGTTCATGATTAACACAGGTAATGACTCAGCAAATCCTGAAATATGTCCTTAATTATTCAAGCACTCCTTTAAAGTAGACAGTCCTTTAGTTAAATTCAAGATTATACTTTGTTGAATCACTGCCATTTGCAAGATTTCCTATGTTGCTTGTCAGATTGTGGGAGAGTGGGAAAAAATCAAAAGAAACTCTTCCATTTAGTCTTCCTTCTGAGGAAAACTATTCTCCCATATTCTCTTGGCATTTGCATTCTTGTCCCTACCCACAGTATTAGAAACCACTCACCTGAAAAGTCGGCCTGTATTTCTCAGCTTTCCTTAGAGTTAATGGAGAGAGAAGCTCCTTCATGGGGCAATTTGCAGCAGCAGTTGTGTCCGTGTGGGATGCCTTCTGGAACAGGGCTTTCTGCCCTCTTGCTTACACAGCTGCCTGGGATCACCAGCTAGCAAAAATGGCTGCACTCAAGGAAAATTGAAACTATTAAAAAACACAGAAAAAAGGGTCAACGCTCAGTAATAAGGGAATTTTACTCTTGTCTTTTTGTCAAATTACATAATCTTAGGAAGTTTTATGTAGTGTAAATCTCATGTGAACATAATGAGATCTTTCCACTGAGTGAGTTTGTTAGCCACTTTTATTTTTAAATCTGATGAGTTTTTCTAGATCGTTTGCTTTTTTAAGTGTATTGTTTGTTTGTTTGTTTGAGTGTGTGTGTCCTGTACTGCCAGGTTGATTAATACGGGGTTTTGTACATTTGTGTAATATCTGCAGAAATCCACCAAGAATTCCTGTAGTTTGCAGTGCCTGAAACTGTGGATATGCCATATTCCCAAAAAGGGGGACAGACTGTGATGCTCGGAGTAGTTACACTTTTGCTATTTGCAGTATTTTTCTGCCTTTGCTACACTAAGGAAGGGTTTTGAAGGCTGCCTTTTCCCTTGCTGAGTTCAGTCAGGATGTGTTGCTGCATTTAGCAGTCCTCTCGACCCTTCTGCTTGCCCTTGCACTGACACCAGCTTTTGCTTTCTCCTGTCTTTTACTTCATCATTGTGAAGATACAGTGCAAGATGCCAGTCTTCCCTGACCCTCAGAGACACAGTTATGAGTCCTTTCCCTTCATTTCTGGCCATGACATGAAAAGGTGGCCATGACCCTCCTAGCCCCCAGTGGTGCTAAACTAGATGGACAGCTCACACCTTACTCTTACAGGATAGAAGTGCAGGCTTCTTTCTGCTTTAATTGGCAGAAGGACTGCGCCAAACATTTAGGAACTACTTAAAAGTAGAGGACTTCCCCTTGCTGGCTTGTGCTTCTAACCACAGGCAATTTAAACATTGCTTCTTAATTGCTTAACTGGTTGGACACTTCATTTATTTTAGCTTATGCCAGAGTACAGCAGTCAGGACCTCAGCATTCCCAGCTGTTACATTCTTAAGGGCAATCTACAGTATCTTCTCCTTGGGTTCTAATTTACCCTCGCAGTAATTTTTCTATCCTGAGTGCAGCTGGCTTTACTGCAGAAGTGAACTTTCATAGATTTCCATCAAGCAAAAATCTTGAAAAGAGGATCCAATCAGGGAGGTGTACACTTTAAGGCTAATACAATCACAGATAGACATATCCCCACCTCTTTCCCTCCTATTCAAATTCCTTCAACAGATTTGAGGACTTAAAGCATAAGAAATGGGTAGGGA
Source organism: Poecile atricapillus (assembly GCF_030490865.1). Classification (NCBI taxonomy): domain Eukaryota; kingdom Metazoa; phylum Chordata; class Aves; order Passeriformes; family Paridae; genus Poecile; species Poecile atricapillus. Next base: position 66,840,158 of record NC_081251.1, on the reverse strand, counting down.
AAAGCTAAATGTTACTAGGGGTGTGTCACTGATACATGCTCTCCAAGAATCTCACACTTAATTTCTTTCCCTTTGTCAACTAAACCTTTCTTTTTATTGGTACCAGAGTCCCAGAGATCTCAGCCCTCTTACTCACTCTAATAACATGTACGAGGCTGGCTGAACAAATCCCTAAATCAATAAAATCACTGTTTTAGAGAACAGCAAAGAAAGAAATTTCTCTGGGAAAGCAGGCAGTATTAAAGCTGGTCAGAAGCACGCAGAGAATATTTTGGAAATCTTGCTTGATTTGACTCTTTTTCAGCTGAGCTGAGCCTGTTTACTGAACTGAATAATTTTCAATGTCAGAATGTATCTCCTATGTCCAACACATATATCTATGAATACTTTAGTCTGCAGGCTGATGTACAGCCTCCGGTAGACAAAGCTGTAGAATTTTTACATGGCAAATGACTTGGCTCTCCCAAACCTAACTTACCTTAAGTAGTTGGCTCAGTTTTCCATTTATCTGCTGATAATATGTAAAGGGTATGTTTTTAGCCACCAATAAATACGAAACTGTTGGACTGGTTTTTTGCAAATATCATCAATGCCAAAACAAACCTCAATGCAATTCATTTTCAGTCAGCAAATACGATTCCCCTGGACCTCCTTAACCTCTGTGTGCAAACCATGGCCAAAATGGTGTGAATGACACAAAGCTCACAGCACATCCTTGTAACATGATTTTTGGGGTTTTTTTCAGGATTTTTGTTTTGTTTCTCTTGCAAAAAGAAAAAAACAAGCAAACAAACAAAAAACCAACAAGCGCAAAAGCCCCACTTGCTGAGTTAACTTGTATGGCCATTCATCACCTCCACCTCACTATATAAATATTATTGGAAAGACTATTTCTTCCAAAATTAAATAAGATATGTTGCTAAAAGTGAGAGAGGTACCTATTGTCTGAAGTTCTTTGAAATTTTAGAAAACTCATTTCCATATAGAAAGTTTTCAAATAATGCTGTGCAATGTGTATGGACATGACTTTTTCTATGAAAAGCTCGCATTTCTTGTGTAAGAACGGGAGCTTTGTGTTTAGAACTGCTTTCACAAAGCTTGTTGCCAGGCCATGGTGCTACTGAGAATCATACTAGAATGCCAAAAAGCCACTGTTTCCACCATTCTGTAAGGTTATTTATGATGCAGTTAGGCAAGTTAAATGGAATTAAAGCTGACCAGGGATGTGAAAGGCAACAAAAAAGGGTTTCCATAAGCAGGTTACAAAAGGAAGAATAGAGAAAATGTGGGCCCATTACTCAATGAGATGGGTGACCTGATTATGCAGGGTGTAGGACAAGGCTGAAGTACTGAATGCTTTAGTCATTACTAGCAAGACTGGTCTTCAGGGATCCCAGGTCCCACGTACCAGGGAGTAAGGCCAGCAGAAGAAAGCGGTACCCTTGGTAGAAAAGGATCTGTTCAGGTAATATTTAAGCAAACTGTATATGCATAAATCCATGGGCCCTGATAGGATTCATTCATGAACAGTCAGGGGGCTGCCAGAGTAAACTCTGTCAAGATTATTGCAAGGCAATAATCTATAATCAATTATGGCTGCCAGGAGAAGTTTCTGAAGACTGGAGGAAAGAAAATGTCATCCCTATCTTCAAAAAGGGAGAGAAGGAGAAGCCAAGGAACTACAGGCCAGTCAGCCTCACCTCACTCCCTTGTCAGAGAATGGAGCAGCTAATTTTGGAAAGCTTTTCTGGGCATATTAGGGGCAGAAAAATCAGCAGCAGTAGTCAGCATGGCTTCACCAAGGGTAAGCACTTGACCAAACTGATAAACTTCTATGAAGAAGTGGCTGGCCTGGCAGATGAAGGAAAAGCAGTGGATATTGTATGCCTGGAAGTAAATAAGGCATTTGACCCTGTTTCCTATAAGATCCTTCTCACAGACAAGCTGCTGATGTGTGGGCTGGATGAACAGCAGTGAGCTGAAAGCTGACTGAATGACCAGGCGTAGAGGGAAGTGCAAATTCTAACTGCGGGCCTGTAACTATTGATATACCCCAGGGGTCAATACTAACTTCAATCAGGTTTAACATCTTCATCAGTGACCTAGATGATGAGACAGCTTGCCCTCGGAAAGTTTGTCTATGACACAAAACTGGGCATAGTGGCTGATATGTCAGCAGGTTGTCCTGCCATCCAGAGGAACCTTGACAGGCTGGAGAAGTGAGCCAACAGAAACCTCATTGAGTTCAACAGGGAAAAATGCAAATTCCTGCACCTGGGGAGGAACCACTCCATGCTGGAAGACAAACTGCTGGAAAGCAACTTAGAAGAAATGACCTAGGAATTCTGGTGAACACCAGGTTGAACATGAGCAAGCAATGCACCCTTGTAGGACAGAAGTCTAAGAGCGTCCTCAATTAGAGAAATTATTGTCAGCAAGTGGCAATAATAAACTTCCCATCTACTTAGCACCTGGAGCACTTTTTCCAGTTCTGGGCTCTTCAGTACAAGACAGACATGGACATACTAGAGAAAGTCCAATGTACAGCCATGTAGACAATGAAGAGACTCAGCAATCTCACATATGAGGAAAAGCTGAGAGATCTGGGACTGTTTAGCCCAAAGAAGAAAAGGATTGGAAAGTTCTTTCCAGAGGACATAAATACCTGAAGGAAGAATGCAAAGAGGAGCCAGGCGCTTTTCAGCAGTGACAGTACTAGAGACAGTGGACATGAACTGAAATACAGGAGGTTCCCATACAATACAGGAAACATTTTTTCACTGAGAGGGTTCCTGAGCGCTGCCACAATCAGCAGTGAAGGTTGTGAAGTCTCCATTGCCAGAGACACCAAAAAGCCACTGGACATGAACCTGGGCAGCTGGCTATAGGCAACACTGCTTGAGCAGGAGAGGGTTGGACCAAGTGATCTCTGGAAGTCCATTCCAGTCTCAACCATTGTGTGAGTCTGTGAAGAGATTTAAGAGTTGTATTTGAAGGAAAATATCAGTGTACTGCTCTCAGACATCCTAACAGAAGCAGCCCTGTGCAGTTTTAAACTGGGAACTTGCTGCAGGTTCCTGTGTGCTTTGGGTTCCTGCCAGCTTAGACGGGTGGAAAGCTCTTAGCAGCTTCTGAAAACATGACTAATCCCAGAGGGCACAGATCTGAGTACCACATTTGATCTTTGTTTCTGGAAAAGCTTGCTGTACTTGTATTTTGTAAAGGAGAAGGAAGAGATATTTTTATGTGAAGCTGTTTTAGAAAGAAAACACAGCTTGCCTTGGAAGACATTCATAGGTTTGAATTATCAAAATAATTGTAGAGTATTCCTCTCCCTTTGGTTTGTGCAGGGAGAATATTAAAAATTTTAATAAAAAATTAAAGAGAAGATATTTTAAAGAGTTTGACTCTTCTGTTACAAATAAACTTTCCAAATTCAGTGTTTTTTCTTACTCCAGAGAATAGTAAATTTGCAAACTCAGCATTACAACTAATGTCACTTATGAAACTTTAACATAGTCCTCAAAGTTAAAGTCATCCTAAATTTAAGAAGCCTTTGATCCAGTCACCTATAAACTTAGATTTAATTTTCATTTGATCTCCCTTCGTATGCACATGGGTCAGGTCATGTTGTTTATCTTTATAGTGGCTGGACATGAAAGCAGAGACAGCTGCTTTCAGTTCCTTGTATTCCCATGAGTCCTGTATTCCCATGGCCCAGCCAGAGCCACGCATGACAGACAGAGCAAGTGCAGGCACATCCCTTTGCCTGAGAGTCCCAAGCTGGTTTATTTTCAGTGTGACAGAATGGTGTGGGTGTTTAGCTGGAATCCTCATTGTGCATTGAACGTGTACATTTTGAAAGACTTTTAATTTCTATTTAGGCAGAATTTACCCAAGATATAGTTCCTTTCCTCCTGAGTTGGCTCCCTCATCAAAGAACCACAGGGTTGTCTGAGTTGCTTAAGTAAATGCTTGAACATGTACTTTAAAAATGGTAGAACACAATATTTTCCTTTAGTCTCAAGGTCAGAAATAGTTGATCTTTGTTTTTCCCTCCCACTCGAAATTAATTCAAAAAATCAGACACCCACACTATAAGATTATAGTTTAAAGGGAAAAAAAGTGACACAACCATAAATGCTTCAAAGCATTGTCCTATTCTGGAAAACACTGGGCAACCACCACTTGAGATTCTTGGTAGCCTTATGTAGCCTTATTTGCTGTGTATGTATATATATATTCATATTCATGCCAATAACTTATTATGTAAACACATGCATATCTCTAAAGCCTGGAAACATTTTTAAAAAGAAATCATAACCATAACAGTACATATTTTAAGCTTAGTGTTTTTCATTCAGTCAAAAACCAGAAAAAATACTCCTGTTAAATTACTTACATGTTTTTCTATCTAGTTTCTGCTATCTATCGTAGTCAACATTTAATTTTTTGATGTTTTTTTGTGTTGACCAAAATAGTGCTGCAAAACAGGATTTCAGAGCTCTCCAGCTCTGCTGCTGCAAGAACAGACTCAGTGATTCACCTGGGCAGCTCATGAGTGCGAGGCTGCAGAAGGGCTGTATGCAAAACTGGATGTGCAGCTTATCTGCCTTCTCTCTATAGCTTCATGCTCTGGTGCCAGGAGGTGGAACAACTGCTGGATAGATTCTCTCCTCTGCAACGCCATCATCCTCTAGTACTTCTCTAGAACTTCAAATCAAATGTCAGTAAATAATTAACACAAATAAAATAGCAATTGTGTTTTGATCACAGCAAGGGTTTTATGTGCCAAAGAGAGGCAAGAAGTCTGTAGGAAGGGAAGAATGCATCACTGCTTCACAATTGATGGGTTTGACAGATATCAGCAGAGTTTTATTCCTTTGCTTTTGGCATGGTGGGGGGCCAGGGAGTGGCAGGGGGGGCAGAGGCCCTCCATGGAAAGGCGGCTGTGTTTGAGGAGGTGGTGGTGTTGTGTAACCACGCTGACAGAGTGCGTCACAACGTGTGACATGTGGCAGCAGAAGAGCCTTAAATAGCTCTCACCATCTTTTCTCCTCCGGAGGTTTTGAGGAAAATTTGGTTTTCTGAGTAATGTTTTATCCTTCCTAAAATCACCTGATAATATGGCTCAAGCTCCTCTAGAGAACATCTCCCTGAGTTGTTGGGGAGTTTTAGGGTAGAATTGGTTAGAATTCTAGTCTTTTAAGCCTAAATGTTAAAATTGTACACCCCAGAGACTATGGGATGAATATATGTTCATTAATCCTGGTGTTAAAATTGATCAACGTCCCTTCATGACCTCATCTGTAACAGAACCTGGGGCTGAATTAATTCCTGCTTGCGCTGAAGCCATTATTAGAAAAGTGTCTGACAATGACTAAACTTTTTCCAATGATAGAGGATCCATTGCAAACTACAAAACTTTGTTTGACTTAATTATCTTTTGTACTAAAATTTCAACTTTGTTTCTGAAGGTTTGTGAACTTCTCTGGATTCATTACCCACTCAGGACCTTGTTATTCATTGGTCTGCTAGACTTCAGAGACCTTATTACCACATTTCTGTTCCTTATTCTTGTACTTACAGACTGCAACCAAGTCACTGTTTATCTCTGTAAGCGAAATACATTGAGTTCTTTCACTCTTTGTCTCCAGGAGCTGCTTCTGCACATTGCTCATTGCCCTGATCTCTCCAATTTATCTGTGTAGTGTTTGATCTGTAACACCAAATTTGAACTAAGCATTCTAGCTGTGCTCGCAGATGAGGAATACAGTGGAAGCATAATGTCAGTTATGCTGCTTAATATTCCCCTTTTACTCCTCCCAGGACTATGGTGACCATACCAGAATTCTGAGCCCACATGTCCAGTTCATCAGTGCCCTGAGTCCTCTTCAGAGTCACTGCATCCTTCCTGTAACTGTGGCTTTTATTTTTCATTTCTGGTTGAGTAAGTTTTGTGAGTCAGTACTAAAATGCAGGCTGTTACCCATACCCAGAGTGCTGTGTCCTGCTGATCTATGCCCATTGTGCTTTACTACACCTCAGACTGTGACATGAACACAGTTTCTGTAAATTGCCTTGTGTCTTGTTATGCAAATTAACAAACAACCCTCCAAGACTCTGGTGGGATGCCCCAAGACCCCAAGACTCAGCCTAAAGTCCCTTTTTTTCCCTCAGAATTTCCTTCCTTCTCTGCCAGAAGAAAAAACCTATTTCTCCATGCACTGCTCCTCCACATATCAGCCTGGGCCAAAATAACTTAATAGATCAGCATTTATTACTGATCCTCAGCAGGAAATCCTCTTTTTACGTCACAGTGAGATATTGCAGCTGCCTGGCCAGGCATTCTGAGACATAGCCCAGTGGAAGATGTTTTGCTGGTGAGACCCACTCAGAGTTCATGTTTCACAAGCACAGGTCTCCTTAAAATGGAATTTATTAAGCTGAGATGTAGCCTTTCTCATGTATTTCAGCATCCAATGTCAGACCATGTAATGCAACTTGGACTTTTCACCCATATTCAGCACTGACCTGTCACGAGGACAAGGATGGGGCATCAGCTGGGGCTGTCAGTAGTCTCTGGGGTGGGGACTGGGGTACACTGATGGTGTTTGGGATTTAGGGTGAAAGTAGGAAGGTAGGAGCCACTGGGAGGAGTTTGCTGGTTTGCAACCATATGCAGGCAACAGGGTCATGTGGGATGCTGAGGCCATGGATGGCAGCTAAGAATATAAAGACAGCTCCTGCATGGGTGACAACCAAAATGAAAAAAAGTCTTTTAAGGGGCAGAAAATAAGGAACCAGTGAGTTGAGAGCAGAGACTGAGGCAGATGCAGAGTGCAGATGAGCCTAGGCTCTCTTCCCTCCCTCTTATTTCCCTTCTCTTCTAACCTGACATAAGCAACTTTTTCTCCAGGCGCTCCTTGTAGACAGCATCAAAGCTGTGCAGCCAGAAGAAAAAGGACTGCTGAAAGCAGCCTGTAGCTAAGCTGGCCTGGGAAAATAAATGTATTCTCCCGTGTATGCTGTGGCCATTCAGATAGTTAGGGATGGTATTTGTCTTTTTCTGACTCTTTCTTTCCTTTTCTCTAAGATTGTCTTCAACACTCTCTTTTATAGCAAAGAGGACATATAAAATGAAATAAAGGAATAAAGAAGGAAATGTCCCTCCGCTTTTTTTTTCCCAACCCTTCCCACCACTGCCCCCCAGCTTCGTTAGCCATTCAGGAGAAGTCTTTGGTAAAACTTCTCTGCATATGCTGCTCAGTAAGCAAGCATTAATTAAAAGAATAAGAAGATGGAGATCAGTGTTGATTTATTGACAGAAGACAGAGAGCTAATACTGAATAGATAAATAGCTCTGGAATTATATCTAGAAAGTGGATGGAAAGAGAAGAACAAAATAAATGTCAAGCTCTTGGAGTGGAAAAGTAAGACCCAAATTCTGCTTGGCCCCAGGATTTGCATGTCTGACAGAAAAGGGCAGGACTAGACAGCTTACAGGATACCAGTGCCAATGGGGAGTAGGATGGGGGAATACCAGAAAAAGCTGGTTTCTTTTCTGGGTTAAGTTTTTTATTTCAGGTCTAGGAAATGTTTTCATCCCCTTTAGGCTGTCATGCAAAATGCTCCCAGTGATTCCTGAGATGTGTTTCCTTGCAAGAGCTTTCTCCCCACCCTCGTCCCTGTGTATTCTCCCTTTCAGTCACTGAGAGAACTATTATTTCAAAGATTCTCTTCTTATCACAAAAACATAATCTAATTCCTTCCCACTTCTCCACCCATTTCTTTCTCTCTCTAATCCCTCAAAGAAAATTAGTTTCAGCATATACCTACCATATTTCCACTGTGGTATATGAATGTCATACAGAGGGCAGTGCTGCCTCTTCACAGGCTCTCCTGCTTCCAAATGTTTCACCACTTCTTGTGATATTTTTTTTTCAGCAGGATTTGTTACTTTTTAAGCCAAAGAGGAATCCACTGCAGGAATGAATTCACACTGGCCTTGTGCCACCTAATCTTGAGAACTGAGACACTGAGTTTAACATTGCTGAGACAAACTGTAATGTGTTATAGGCTCTATGTAGCTTAACCTCTAAGGAGGGAAAAAGGTGTTTTAATGGGGATGATTTAACAGAAGCAGTATTTGAAAAAAAAAAAAATACTCATGCTAACTGAAGGAAAAGGACCCTCTCCTAGCAGTAGCAAGGATTTGCTTTCTGCATTTCAGAAAAGAGTTGTTCAAATGACAAACTGTGCCAAATTCTACTTCTCTGTCTCAAAGCCCATGATTTGCTGCACGATTTGATGCTTGATGCATGAACATCTGTGAAGCAATGACTGAGGAAGCATATCAGTAAGTCCCTGTAATTCTCTTAATGATATATAGTGCAGTTTCTCCAAGGGAAATAAGATTTTTCATTCTAAGGGGTCCCCCAACCACTTAAAGTACATGTCCCTCGAGGTCCCATTAAACTGCCATTGCAGTGAGCCTGGGGCTATGCTGTTCTCTCCTCCATCTCTCGTGTGTTTGTGGCTCCTCAGCAGGTTCCCTCATTATTTTGGAGGGAAATACAGTCAACAGATTGAAGATCAAAAAGAGTCGAAAGTGAGATGCGAAATATCAGCCCAGTCAGAACTGAAGAAATGCCATTTGATTTTCTCTGCAGAGAAAGCAGTCTAGCGATACACATACAGCTGTGCCTACTGTTTGGCACAACTGGGAGGTGTTTGATCACTTCTGTTGCCTACTTAACCATCAACTGTTAGATTTGTTTTCCCTGATGTGATAGGGCAGGGGGAGGGGGAGGTCAGTGTCACCCCAAGCTGCCAGAGATCGACAGAGATGTTTCCCCATCTGCTGGCTGTAATTAGTTTCCTCTATTCAAAGCCAGAGCCACTACCCTCCTACCCTCCTTCTCCTTCTTTATATTCACAACTGCTATCTCATTATGCTCCTGTGTGCTGCTCTTTTTGGTGCTGTAAAATAGATGAAATGGCCTGGACAAGCAGTAGAGGCACAGCCTGCCCCAGAGTTTCAGACACAGCAGAACTTAGTGGGCTCTGAACTATCTTCAAGGGCTATGCAGTGATGGTACCCAAGCCCTGTCTCCAACCTTTTGGTCCAAGTGATACCTCTGTTAGGGCTGTACATTATCTGCATTAGACATGACCCCACCACAGAGCTGCAGTGACAGGACTAGATGAGCTCCAGCCGTGTGTTCCAGCCTCTGCTCTTCTGTGAGTCTGTACCCCAAAAGAGAAGCCAGATTTGGTGGTGTTTTCTCAATATCCTTGAACAGAGACACAGCTTTGATAAGAGATTCTAGTAACCATTTTTATACAACCAATTAAATTAAAACTAACTGCAGAATTCAACAGCCCAGGAGTTTTAACAGGATTTCTTGTTTAATAATATAAGCATTTAATTTTTCTGCTTGGCAGCTCTGTACAAACAGGTGGAGAGGAAAAATCTGGGCTGGCTTAACTTGTGTTTTTTGACTCAGCCAAATGTCAATACTCAGAAGTGTGTCATGCAAATCAGAGCCTCAGATCTGAATGGCTCCAGTCTTAAGGAAGTTTGCACAGAGATACAGATTTTACAGATGGCTTCTATCTTTTCAATGATCTGGCAAAGGCCTCAGGGCTGAACTAAAGAGTAATCTGGAGCTGCATGATGCAGACTGAATTAATCTGAGAATTTATAGATGAGAAAAGAAAATGGTGTTGCTCTCCAATACAAAAATAACCTTTCATTACACTGAAGGCTGATGTTGTAGTAGTAGACAATTGCTCTTACAATAAAATACACATCAACATGTCAGCCAAAGCAGAAGAAAGAAATTCAGGTGTGCCCAGGACAACACACTGTGAACAAAAGGGAAGTTGTCATTCCAAATTCTAGCCGGTAAAGGTTCATTGAACACTACTGGTGGATTTTGAGGAATTTGGATATAGTCATGAGCAGTCCAAATGGGAAGCAATTACAGCAATAATAAAGTAATTCTCTCTGAACAGTCTCATGAGCAACACTGAAAGCAAGAGTAAGAATATCATCTACATCAGAGGTAACTCAGAAAGTGAAACAAAACTGTAGTAGCCAAAATCTACTACAATTTTCTGTGGAGTATTCCCATTCATCTGTATGAACATTTTTTTCACAGCAGTCAAACACAAAGAAACCTTCATGGAGTTCCTTGTATCACAAGGACAAGCAGGTTAACAGCAGGCTTTGCATATGTCAAAGAAAAAAAAAAAAAAAGGATTTTCTGTGTTACTGAACTACACTTCTGCACTGAAGATTCATTCAAACACAAAGTTAGTTTCATTCCAGTTCATAGGTTTTGAAATGGAGAGAGGTAAAGTAACACAAGCACATGTTAGGACACATATGTCAGAAACTAATAAAAAAGATGTAGCTACATACCTAGGTTAATAATAAGCTTTGTATAAATTCTTTCAGGCTAGGTGGTGTACTGTCTTTACAGTCAGTAAATAACTTCATCTCCACTTCTGACACTAAATACAGATTTCTCTACAAGGAGATTAAATACTGAGATACAGGAAATAATCAGCCAGACTAGATCTGTAAATGGGCATGCAATAGGGTTCAGTTCTCCGGATTCCATTACTCCTTTTGGCACCTGTAGATAAACTGTTTCAACAAAATCTTTGAATCTATAAAGATACTTGTATCCTACTGATTTGGTTTGTTTTAAATGAAGCTAATTGTAATTAAGTATCTTAACACGTAGACCTTAGCCTTCCAATACATCACTTTCTGCACTAATAAGTAAGAGCTGCAGCATTACATATCCTCACAGCACCACTAGAGAGCAATTGCATTAAAGCTTATGAGGGTCTGAGGCAGAGGGGATGGACACCGCTCAGATATCACACACTGAAAATGTAACAGTGTATATTGCACTCACTTCCTACCCACACCCTGAGGGGACTTTTCATAGATGCAGCACTGAGATGGTGTCAAATCAATCATAGCTAAAGTCTGCACAGGCAAATTAATACCTCCTGATATTTCCTCCTGGTGTCCATGAAGATTGGCACAGGAATAGTTATTCTTTAAATTTTGCATTTGATTTTTTGTGTTCTGTGGTTTGCTGTGATTTTCATCATAGCATTGAAGGTATCATGGCAAAACCTAGGCCCTGATGTACATTGTCATTATTCTTGATGTTTTGGCATTTGCAGAGGGAAAGGGGCAATCTTCCCCCATTTTTTCCAGTTTTGGAAGTCTGTGTGGCTACAAGAAAGAATTCTCTTCCCAGTCTGCCAGTCAGAAGTGGGTCATTACTGGCTTAGAGTTGGACAGTCTTTTTATTTGCCATTTTCTTCAGGATCTTAGGAGGACATACAGTGGCTGGCTTGGCTGTGTCCATTCCTGCTGGGCAGTGCCCATTTAATTACTGCATTGCCCTGCCACCAGACCATCCTGCTTCTATCCTGAGCAAGCCAGAAAGTGAAACTGCCTCTTGGCAGTTTCTGATGTTTCATCATTTAGGATCCCGTGTCATCAATCTATTTCTGCATATAGATTTTGAGGAAATCAGGCCTAAGATATATTTGTAACCCAAATAAAACTTTCAGAAGAGCATACATTAGCTTTTAGTCATTCTGGCTACACTGTGTACAAATAATGCCAAAGGGAAAAAAATCTAGTGGTTATAAATTGTAAGGTGTGACAAGCCCTTGTATGTGTCAACAACTAAAACAATTATTTCTGTAATCAGCAAACACAGAAAGTTAAAGAAACAGGGAGATTATCCTTCTAAGCAGTTCAAAACAGGAATTTGATTTTAGACAGCATATCTGATCTCTTTTTTTAAAATCTATCTCATTCACTCATTTGATTATTTCTTGAAAATTTGATTTATGAAAATAAAATCTTCATTACAGCTAGAAGTGGCAGAGTGCTTTGAAAGTGAGGGCAATAGTATAGAAAGCATAAGAAATCTTTGTTCCTAACTTATATACATCTGTGTCTGCCCTCATCCCCTATTGCTACATTTTATTTACAACTAAACCACCAGGCAGACTGATTCTTGCTAAAAGGAATAGATCCATTTTCTTTGTAACTAACTACTTCCTCATTCTGTAATTTAAATGGATCAGTGTAAGTATCTTAGTGACCTTATCTGAGGAGACATTTCAAGAGAAGATGGCTGAGTGTGATGTACAGCTTAAGTTCAGAGCTTCCTGTTTCCAAGCATGCACAGATTTCTATTTTTGTAAAGCAAAGAAACAACTAATGAGCTTTAGACATAAAACATTTGGTATCATCCTGCAGCTGCTCTTTGCCAGAAATGCTGACAAACCTGTTTGTAAGTCTGCAAGAACCACATGACACACTATGATTCACGTTCATGTTGACCTTTGTCTTGTTTGTGATTGAAAACAATTAAAATTACCAGAGTCAACAGAGTGAAAACTATGTGGAGTAATTGAGTTTGGTTATCTATGCCTCTAACTCCATTTCTGTGTTTCATCATTTTGGCTTTCCTGTGCACAGAAGCTACTGAACCATTCATGCGTACTCATGTGAAGATCTAGATTCAATGTGTTTGACAGCTCAGGGAAGTCATAAGGCAATGTTGTCAAACAATTGCAGAGAAGATGCAAGAGGCATTAACTAAACTGTCAATAAGCTACAAAATTAACATTAAATTATAAAATCAAATTTGTTGAGTATAAACATGCATTTTTCTTAATGGAACAGCATTTGGATATTTGATTGTTAAGTTATCTACCAAGACAGCAGAGTAGAACAACAAATTATACGAATATTTCTCTTAATAACAGATTGTCTTTAAATATTTAGTCTCCTTAAGTATTTGGTCAGGAACTAAATTTGACTAGGACTCTTTATTTTCAAGGAACACCTTGATTACACAATGATTTCTTCCTTGCTCTCATGGTATCCTTCAGTCAGGTGTTCAACACCTCCTAGTGCTGGTGGAAGGTGATGACAGCCCCTCAGTGATTCAAAGGGTGAAATTTTGCCACCAGGTAATGAGAATGTCTGAGTGTACATCAGTGTGCATGAATTAGAACAAGTTGCTGGCATTCAGGTGGCCCCAGGCATCCTTAGTGCATTCATTCCCTCTGTATCTGCAAGATATGCTCAGAAGATCCAGGGACCTATTCCTAGTAGGGCTCAGGAATGACCCTGGTACAGCATATTAATAAGAAAAGCGTGTACCTTCAAGATAAGGGAATTTATCTTCTTTCAATCAACAATGATCTTGGACTTTGGATAATCTCTGTTTGGGTATTGTTTCTTTAAATGAGAGCTCTAAGACTATTTTTTTTGATTGTTGCTGCTATGAAAAATGCAAGAAACAGCATGTCTGAGGTCTCATACTTCCCTGAGCAAGGCCACAGCATTTTGCTGAGGTGAGTTCAGTGCCAGAGAGGCAGCCCAGAGAACTTTAGATGCACCTTCCAGTGCCAGGAATCTCAAAAGCAAAATATGCTGCTATTACAAGCACCTGAAAAACAAATAACACTGGCCACATTAATTTATTGCAGTATGAAGGAGTTTCATTACCACTTCTCCACAGAGGGTTATCAGATTTTATGATACAGTCAAAGATATGATCTTTTGCTCAGGAAGTCACTTAGCTGGTCTTATCTTAGTGGTGTAATGCTTCCAATGACACCATATGTGGTCAGGTTGAATTAGTCAAACAAGAGAAGGAACTTCATGTTTGGAAAACCAAAACCAAAATCAAAGAGAGGAAGATTAATGGCATGAAAAAGTTAAAGAGTTGACAGCCCTTCTGAAGGTGTTGTTAAGAAAAGTGGCCTTATTGATTTATTTTTTAATTATTTCTTTTCTTTCAAATAAAATCTTTATCCTATACAAAGATGTTTCTTCATGCTTGAGTTTTTTTAAAAGGATGTAAGATTACACTTCATATTTTATAACTCCATAGCTTCTATTAACTGATACTACAGTGAGTGGATTAGGACATATACTCTAGATATTCTGGATAACATACTCTTCTTGTGGAAGCATCTTTTATTTAAAGGTTTTTAGCTTTGACTTAGAATATCTTTTCACAGCAAACACGTGTCTTTTATTTGTCATTTTTCATGACCTTTTCTTTCAAGAATGTCTGAACATATGCTGACATTTTGTATTTGTCATCCCTTAGACTTCATAATCGCTGTATTTGCCTCCTAGTGCCACAGAGTTCATTCGTAGAGCCATTTCTTTTTATTGAAATACACTCTAAGGTTTTTCCATCATGTTCCTCCCTGTAGCACTCCATTCACTTACAGAAAAAAAAAAGGTAAAATCTTCATTTTTCAAGAGTAACTAAGGCATCATTGCCTTGGGTACTTTTCTTCTTTCCTGCAGAAACTAGCAACAACTATTCATGTAATGAATACATTTTATCTTTAACTTACTGGGCTTTTCCAGCTTCATACTACTGGGTTTTGCCATTACACCTGCTTCTTTGATGGTAAAAAATATCTTTCTTATTTCCTAATCTCTGTTCCAAGGTCAGTGACTATTTCTATTCTTTGCTTTTTCCTAATGAGAGAAAAGGAGAAAAAATAAAGAAATGTAGAAAAAAGATGTTTCTGGGATTTTGTTTTGTTTTGTTTTACTTCTCCCTCCCTCTAAAATCTCCTGAATTATAGTCATGCACACAGTAATTGTTTTTGTTTGAGAAATATAGTAGTTTTGAATATTTGTGCTTCAGCATATGATATAGTGATCAATTGACAGGATTAAAGAAACTTTCTACAATATTTTTTACATAATTTTCTTCTACATAGTGTTTCTAATCTGAGCCTGAAGCAGTCAGCAGTTTTTAAAGAGCAAGACAAACTGAAGTCTGATGTGCAGGTTTCTTTGGGCATATAAAATAGAGATGTACAGTGGGAAATCCCAGTATAAAAGTCAATCATGCTGCTTCCTTGAGGCTTTAACATGAAAATTACCTAGAACACATTTCTTCCTAATTTAAGATTCTAGAATCCTGTTTATATGTCTGTTTCATGGGTAGTGACCTCCTCATAGGGAATAAAAGTTACTATTCAGAATATTATAACATTTAGACACCTAATTCATGGACAAAGACCCATTGTGCTTGGCACAGTAAGGACCACAAGACATCCTCTCTCTGTAAAAGCTTGGGCTAAGTGAAAAGGCTAAGAAAGACTCAAGAAAGAGTATTTATTGATCAAAATATGCTCTAAGCAAGCTGTTGTCCAAATTCTATAGACATCAGAGCAAAGGAAAATTATAGGGAAGATAGGGGAAAAAATAATGAGGTAGCATTGTGACTCATCATGGACCTTTCTTGTAAGAGTATGAAGTGTGCCAGAAACACAAAGCCTCCGTGTCTGAGGGGTAACAAGAGAAATAAATGTAGGCTGGCCAGAGGCTGGTGTTTTCATAAGAAATAAGTGCATATGGCCAGGATGGGTATCAGCAGTCTTACAGAAGGAAATCAAGGAGTGTGGTTCAATTAGATAAGCAATGGAGGCCCAGGGATGGCGAGCACAGGGAAACCTCAGTGGTCAGTGTGGGTTGGATGGGAGCAAGGCTGAGACTGCATTTTACAAAGAAATAGAGAAGGAAGTTGCAGTAGCTGACATATGAAATAAGGGCCCCACTTTAAAGAGGATCAGAAATGCATTTACTTAGACTTGCAACACAATTTTAATTTTTTTGTTTAGTTCAAATATATGTGAAAATTTTGAGAACAGGCAACGATGAAGATGACATATTCTTCAAAGGTCTAGAACATGGGAAAAGGGTTTTTGCCATACTAAAAAGTTTAATAAGAAGTGGCAATTTTATATCATGATCTATTAGATGAACATGGGTCTCTGTTGCTTGCTAGGGCTTATTTTATTTCCGATAATGCAAGTTATGTCAGTGTAATGCAAGCTGAAGGCAACGAGTGGATAATCTATTCTTTAAGGAACATACTTCCTAGGAAGTTGTGTTCCAGTGATTATTAGCTATGCACAGATTTAACTGCTTTGATGCCTAATAGCTGACATTAGACAGATCTTCACACCAGTGATGCCTCATCAATTATTTTCCCATCGAGTAATTTTTCACTGTTAGAGTTTCATAATTTATAATACTAAAAAGCTGGCCTCCTACGAATAAGCATTAATCTGTACCTCTGCCCAAACTAGAAATATGTCGTATCAGCATGCATCTTAACTGCATTTTGGTAATGCTTTTAATAGATATGAAAATAGAAATGTATCTATTACCTATTTTTAAAGATATATTAATATTTTTAGTAGTATCCAGGCTGAAATACATAATCACACAATTGTTGGGGACTGAAACTAAGTCTGAAAGAGCATATCTACACTATCTTATATATTGCAGGTCGAGCGTTAGGTCATTAAAGTTACCAGGTTATATTAATTTTTGAGTCCAGATTTATGGCAAAAGTGTACCTTAAATTTTTCAGTTTGTGCAAATGAATGGTTCAATGGATTACAAATTCTGGAGACTGCAGATACAGGAAAAGGATCAGGAAAAGTTTTGATTAAAAAAAAAAGTAGATGTCTTTTGGAAATGGTACCATTTTCATTCTTGTGAAATTACAAAACTCTGATGAGATGACAGATTTTGTGATTCTCCCTGTTTCACTTATTTTTTTTAAGGAAGAAAAACAAAGTGAGGTTCAGTTGCATCATCAGTTTAGAAAAGGGAGAAGGAGGTTTGTAAATATTGGAAGGTCCATGTGTTCAAAGCTTATATAACAAATCAAAATACTTAATATACAGTATTCTGTATAAAAACATTTTTTACATTAAATATGTAGTATTTCCTCTTAAGCATTAATGGAAGACATAAAAAAACCCCTCCAAACATAAAACCCAAACCAAAACATCAATCCAAAACAATCAGTCTGGGCAGAGAGACTTCTTGGGCAGCATTTACCAGCATTACATGATTTTTGTACACAGAAGAGTGCAAAACACAATAAAAAGTACTCATAGAAGCAATGATCTACTAAGTATATCAGCATCTCAATCTAATTTTTCATCAGACAGGTTTTGTTTTTTCAAATATTTTGTAAGTGAAGCAACAGAAAACATTGTCTTTTAACAAGAAATATTGAGGTCTAGAAGTCCATAGAGGCAAAT
Source organism: Poecile atricapillus (assembly GCF_030490865.1). Lineage (NCBI taxonomy): Eukaryota > Metazoa > Chordata > Aves > Passeriformes > Paridae > Poecile > Poecile atricapillus. The sequence continues at coordinate 66,823,004 of NC_081251.1, read as the reverse complement.
TTAGATGAGAAGGACAATTTTCAGCTTTGATTATGTTTCATTCTAAATAAAATTAAGGCTCAAAAATGCTTAAGAAAATATAGCCTCAAAGCTGAAAATTATTCTTTTTTTTTTTTTTAGGTTTGCAAAGTTTCAAAATATTGCAAGGGATTGGAAGAACACTGCTCAAGGTAAAGTGTAGAAAATTTTTAGCCGTAGTTTAGGACTGGAAGAGTAAAGTACAATGCAAACCTTGCAAGCTCTCATCTACCCTTTTAACTCTAAAACTACGATCAGTTTTAGAGGATTTGATGAGAGTGTTCAGAGGAACAACATTAAATATATGCATAAACAGCAGCAGCAGAGGAGTGAAAGTGATCACAGCATTCCCTAGAACAAAATACCACAAATGCAAGAAAATTGGATTTTGACATTTTCAGTAGTGTTTTCCATCAGCTTTGTTTTTTGCCGTGCTTTCAGAGCATGCCAGAGAAATGCAGGCTTAAGAAATTTTGATACAGCCCCTTTGCTTTACAATGCTTGGCTTGGTTGTAAAGATATATGTTTAGACAACTATTGTATCAAATTAAGGTCTTTCCTAAATTTGATACAATATCTTTTCTGAAGAATTATTTTTCACCTCTCATTTAAAAAAAACTAATTTATTTAGCTTGAACCTCTGCTCCTGATATCACATCCAGCTGTTTACTAAAAGACCAATGTGCTTTTATTGCTCCCTGTGTTTTACATCTGTTTATTGTAGAATAGTAGGTAGCTAATTCTTCCCTTTCAAAAGCATAACATACTCAAGGCTTTTACTATAAAGTACCAATAAAATAAAGATAGCAGACCAATAAAACACAATGAATAATGGTAATGCAATAGAATACAAACTGTTTATACTTTCTTGCATTGTCGTGGTTTTAAAGCAGTAACTAAAAAAATTACTAGAAAACTTATTTCTTGCTGTGAGATATGGATTAGAATAAGAGCAAAACAGGCTTAAAACTTAAAAGGAATAAAGAAAGTATATTAACAAAACTACAAGAATAAGAACACCAGAAAACCCTTTTATCCCCCACTACCCAACCATTCCCTTGTTCTCATGACAACATAGAGACAAAAAACTTTGGAACTTCGGTGTTTAAAACAGTCCCAATTCCTGCTAGAGTCTTTTCATCAGCCCTTGTAGAGAAACAGAAGTTTTCTTCTGCTAATCTATGGAGTTTCTCACAAGAAAACTATTTCTGTTATAGTTTTCTATTTCTCTGATGCCAGCTGCCCAAAAATTCTGCCATCAGTTCACTCCTCCCATTTCACATCACTCTGAGTTGTGTATGGGTCAATGAGTCTGGGGATGTCATTTTAAGGAGGAGTTATTCAAAGGCAAAAGTTCTCCTCATCTGTCTCTGTGAGCTTTTCTGGAAAACAGTTTTCTCATTGCCCCTCAAGGCCTCAAATCTTCGCTTCACTCTGTTCCAGCACCTCACTGTACCACAATTACTCTACCTTTTGCTCAAAATCCACACTTTGAACACTCTACTCCTCCCTATATACTCTGTCATGAATTAAAGAAGTTTTTTCAGAACACTATTGTCCATCTCCATAGCTTTAACAGAAAAAATATTTCAGCTTATAAAGCATCTCCTTATTCTCTCTTCCCCATTTAAAACTTAACTTTTTTTCTTCACTGTCTTTGATGATTTTATGTTGTCTTCTTCATTTTGATTGTCTCTCTCTCTCTCTCTCTGTCTCTCTGGGAAAAAGGAGTACTCTGTACGTTTTATCCAGGTAGTAGAAGAATTAAAGCCTTGGAAACCTGCAGATGTTCATGGTGTCAGGTTTCAGTCCAGCAGCAGAAACTACAAACCAAGCCAGGCCAGCCGGCTCCGTTTCTCCCCCCCGCCCTCTGTGGCCTTGTCTGGCCTGAAGGAGGGGAAGGAGGCCAAGACAGAGCCTGTTACTTCTTCAGAAGCCGGAAACCAAAGAGAGCATCTTTGGCTTTACATCTTAAGGTGGTGTTCACAAGTTGATCTCACTTTTCAATGGTCAAAACTGCTGTCAATTCTTAGAAACGACCGATAATTGGTCAGGAGAAAAGACTCCCATCAGCCACCAGCAGCTTCAACTTCCTTAGCTCCAAAAACTATCTTAAAGGTAAAGTCACCCCATGACATGCATTAAGAAGTGAGAACTTTAGCTAGTTTTTAAAAATGCACATATGCTGAAAAAGTTTTCTGATGTACTGAGTCATGTGATGAAGAATAAATAGTGTCTTCAAAAAAATTTACCAGCCATTTTGATTTGTTAGGGTAAGCATGTATACAGATCTATATTATCCATATTTCCTATGTCATTTTCATAATTTTGTTCTGAAATCTTTAAGAGGCAAAAAAAAAGATTGTCTGCTTTTGTTTTTCCCCATGTTATTACTCTGATGGCACTAACAATGTTCTCAGAAAAGAAGAACTCATCAAATGCCATCTCAAGTGTCCATAAAATCTTGAGAAATCCTTACCCTTTCTACAATCCTGCATTTCTTGGAAATATAAGCCATCAGGCTCAAGATGATGAAGGTGTGTGTACCAGTGTGCCCTTGCTGACTTCAGCAGGGACAGTGAGCCTTGCACTGGGTAATGAACTGGCTCAACTCTAACCCTGCCGAGATGGGAAAATAAAAAGAAAAAAATGAGAATGGAGAAGAAATAAGTTTCTAAAATGACCTTGTGGATGGCAAGAGGAATACTGTTATGGGAAGAGGCACAGTGTCAAACCTTAGTGATAGATGTTTTCTTCTAAATCAGTTTGGTAAATCAGCATTTCCTCAGTTCCACATCCTCGATATGCTACCACTTCCCTGCAGCCATCCTTCTTGTCTATTTTAACTGGATGCCCTTCAGTGCAGAGTCTTTTTGGTGCTTGAACATCTTCCAGCTTGATGGGGGCTGGTGCTCTGCCAGAGACTCCAGGGACTGGTCTAATAAGCCATTTGCGTACCAGTTGCCACTCACATTGAGATTTGTCCAGCCATGCCCTGAAACAGACAGTGAATTGGACATAATAGTTATAAAAGTGTAACTGAGAATTAGAGTTGACAAAACAAAGATGGTTGGCCAGGTCTCTTCTCTGTCATTGGAGGACGTCAGGGGTAACTCAATTAAATATAACTGAATTCCACCAAAGTGGAGGAATGGAAAATCTGAACTGATGCATGCAAAGATGAATGTGTGGCAGAGGAGCAAGGACCCAGACTGTGTCTGAACTGAAGATTGCTGGTGAGGTGGCCGTAAAGTTGTGTGAGAAGGGATGTTATGTGTGAGATGAAGGTCAAGCTGGATCAGCAAATTTTTAGGGAGAACATTAAGTATCAGGTGGCAAGAGTGAGGCCAACGCACATTAGCCTGTGGAGACAGAATTGGTTTTATTGTTTTATATGACTTGCAAGGGGTGTGTGGGAGATTGTAACACTGGATCAGAAGAACATAAATAAGGTGTTTTTTCACACCACTCAAAACCCCAATATGACCGGGACAAATAATGTACAAATGCTGGTAGTATACTGAATTTATAAGCTGACATTATAGACCTCATTTTGCATGGTATCACCTCTTTACTCTACGGGCCTTTTTTAATGGAAAATACTTATATAGCTATGCATACACTTTCTCCCTTCAAAATGGCTTTTGAATGGCAAGCTTCCACCTGGTTCTGAGTTCACACATTGTCATAAAAAGCTTATTTAAAAAATATATTTCTAAAGCTATCAATACTTCATGGGAATGTGAAAAGCAGCCAGTTCCAAAGCATTGAGTGTCTTGTACCAGTCTGCCTCTTTTCAAAGGGATGAACCAGCATTCCTCAGCAGCGGTCACCAGGACAAGCAGTGCCCACATCACAAAGTGCTGCATCTCAAACACCAAATGCAGCTTCTGACATGGACCTGTTGCTTCTCAAACAACTGGGAAATGAAAATGAGGTTTCCTGAGAGGCCTCAGCCTTGGTTTGTGTGCTCAGGGGCAAGCAATGCTGCTGACATGAAACCTCTGTGGACGGTTCCTCAACCCCAGAAAGTACTGGACCAGCTCAATGCACCCTGTCCTAGCTTCCTCACACTATGTGCTGAACACCATGAAACATTGCTTCATCAATAGCTTTCATGTCTCCAGTAGGGCTGAGCCCTCATATCTATGTTTGCTAGATGTTTTAATGCAAAACAGGAATTTGTTCTGGATAAGCTATTTTAATGTAAATTATGGTAACTGTTGAAGGTGCCAATTAGACTGACAAGCCTATAAGTGCAGGTATCACTTTCCACAACTTAAGTAGTAATGTGTTATTTCTGTTATTGCATTGAGGCAGCTGTCAGAAACTAATCCAGCTTGTGGGCCTGATCCTGCAAGGCAGAGTACCTACCTACCTACCTACCTACCTACCTACCTACCTACCTACCTCACAGAGCAATTTAAACCTAAGTGTCGTGCTGGTAATCAAAAATGTGCGGTGTGAGGAGGTGGAACAGGGTGATAAGGATGACTCAATACTACTTGGCCTGAAATGAAGCGACTCCAGCTTGTCTGCTATCTGGATTTTAACAAGCATGTATTTTTTGTCTTCTTTAGGACAAGAGATTGTTTTGGAGGAGGAGAATTTTTGGAGGCTCCTTCTCACATGAGAGGAGAGCACAAGAATATTGATTCTGATATTACTGGAAAAGGTGAGGAAGGGGTCAAAAACAGAAACAGGAGGATAATCTAAGCAGGTATTTCACAGCAAAGAAAGAGAAAGGGTTTGTGGTGGATTATACCTGAAGTGACAAGTAGTGCTGTTAAAATTTCTTTTTAGATGGATAGTTCATTCTACCCATGAATGCAAGCCCTCTGCCTTCCTCAAGACAGTGCTGACAAACCAGGAAATGGATTGTTGCAGTAGCCTTCTGCACCTTCTTCCCTCCATAGCATGGGAATAAGAAATTTATCTGTGAGGGTGGAGAGGTAGCAGATTTTTGAAAGGTCATAGAGGAAATAAGGGGAAAACTCTGGTGTAGCTTTAGGATCAAGGATAGAACTGTTGTAAAGAGGAAACACAAAGAAGATGGAGTGGTTTCTGCAAAAGAAAAAATACTCTTGTCATGCAAAGATTTGGAGATCTGTTTTGTGCCTGTAGTGACAAGACATCCATAAGAAGAGTTGGAAATTCAAGCCAACATTAAGACATGATGAAATAGGGAGCAATTTAAGGTATCCAAGGTAAGCAGAAGATATTACACTAACTAGTTTCAGGACTGCAAGTGACTCAAAGTGATATAAATAAGAAGAATATTGCTTCAGTTAGACTCTTCCATGCCTAATTTGTCAAGTGCTGTCATTGCTCTCCATGGCACCACCACCACCACAGCAAATGACTGCAGTGTTACAGACTGAGATGTATGCAAGGAATAAGCAGCAGCAGCAGATTAACCCATCATTAATATTTTTGTTTCTCAGAGACAAGAATTCCACTCAGAATTTTTCACATGCCTTAAATTTTTTCATTTCAGGAAAGTTAATTTTTCACAGATATTAGTGAAGGTTTTATCTTCTCCCTTCAGAGACTTCTGTTTAACTGTGTTCTGTCAGTTCAGCAAGCCTAAGCTCAAGCTGAAACTAATTTGTGTCCTCTGCAGTAATAACGACCATCAGTTGAAGTGTAACACTTATCTGTGAATCATGGTATAGCTCAGATAGCTTTCCCATTATTGCATTGGTTTTTCAAATGAGAATCCTAAAATAGAGCTTTTTAGGCAGAAAAAATATGCCAATGGAGAAGACTCATTCAGGAGGAATTACATATAAATAGTAGCAATTTCTTTTAGGACCATAAACAAGTTTGTGTTTCGACCATAAACAACTCTGCTATACACTGGATCAGTGCAAACACAAAGCAAAGAGAAACTGCAAACCTTACATGGAGGCTGCTGCCATAAAGGTCTTCAAATGCCACACTAATTCTGCCATCTGAGCAGGTACTGAAGGTAGTGTGGTATTTTTCAGACGAAATTTCAGAAGTCTGAGAATTATGTTATGGGTTTTATAGGAAGTTTATTTATTTGGAATTGTCTGTGAATTTTCTATGCACTTTGGTTTTCATCCAACTATCATGTTATGAAAAAAGAAATTTATAAAAATATCTATTAACTAATAAATTATTCTAAAAGATATAACAAAGCATTTTTTCTTCAGTATAATCTCTAGTTAGTGAAAAAGACCACTTTTAAACAGGTAAATATTTTTTCAGAGGAGCAACTGATTAAGTTGTGTGCAGCTCTCTTACTGTAGGTCAATAGTTTCTATGTCCTTGAAACCAATTGGCAGCTGCTTGTGATCTAGCAAGTGTTTCAGCAGAAGTGACCCATAAGTCAACCTTTTTTTTTGCAACCGTCTACTGATTGTGAAAGAAGTGTGAAAAAATTCCAAGTTCCAGTTCTCCCACTTAAAGTACCACAGCATGTGGCTGTTTCAGATATACAATTTTTTAGCTATTAAAAAAAAAAGAAAAGAGCTGAAATTTCATTAGGACAAATGTTTGCATGGTTGCATTTTTTTAGGAGACTGAGTGCTTCACTTTAGTAATCTTAACTAAAGTGCAGTGGGCATCTTTTAAAGTATGTCCACTATTTTCTTCATTCCTTAGCATGTTTTAGGCTCGCTTGTAGTAAAACTGTGATCTTCAAAGGGTCTCCTCATACTTCAGTGCTCAGCTCCAGCTGAAACAGCACCTGAATGCCTAACATTGTTTTGATGGTTGTACTGACATTTCTAGATCTAGTCCCAAGACTGACCAAAGGATATGCAGGAGCTAAGGGAGGAATGACAGAGACCTAGATTTTACTTCTTGAAATCAAGATCATTTTACCTAGATATTTTTACATAATTCTTCAAAAGCTTTACACTCTGCCCATTGACACTGAACTGTGTTGTGGTGATAAGCAGGTAACATGGCTAGTGTCACACTAAACTCTGTTTCTCAGAAAGACAGCAATGAAAAAACGTGCTGGAGATCACATAAGAGCTACTGTTCTATTGAGTAAGATATTTTTGCAGTTCTAGTTTCCTTGGGTAATTACTGTGTTATCTTTCATTTTGAAGGCTGAAGTTCTAAAAATTTTGAAATTCCTCAGCCAATTTGAATGAAACAATTTATGTTCCAGATCCTTAAAAACACAGTGAAATCAGGGAGAACTTCTACATTTCTATGTTTCTTTGTTGGTCTGTAGAAGTTTTTCTTTGCAGAAGGCATTGTAGACTACATAATCTCTTCACAGAAAGTACATGCATGGCACTGCTTCCTGTCAGGAAAGTTTCCCCAGCTCATCAGGTTAGATGGTGACAAGCTGGTGTATTTGGTTTGCATGGAAAGATTTTGGTAATGGGGGGTTACAAGAGTGACTTTGGTGAGAAGCTGCCAGAAGCTTCCTTTGTGTCCAGGGAAGTCAGAGCCAGCAGGTTCCAAGATACACCTGCCGGTGGCCAAGGCTGAGCCCATGGTGTCAGCACTGCCAGAATAATGTATTTAATGAAAAAGAAGTCAATGTGAAGAGCAAGTGCAGCTGGAGAAGAGAGGAGTGAGGGTCTGTGAGAGGAGCAGCTCTGCAGGCACTCAAGTCAGTGCAGAAAGAGGGGCAGGAGATGCTCCAGACACCAAAGCTGAGATTCCCCTACAGCCCATGGTGCAGACCATTGTCATGCAGGCTGCCACCCTGCAGGCCATGGAGGTCTACAGTAAAACACAGAACCACCTGAAGTCCTTGGGGGACCCCATGCCAGAGCAGGTGGATTTCCAAAGGAGGCTGTGGCTCCTTGGGGAACCTGCTCCTGGCAGGACCTGTGGCACCACAGAGAGAGGAGCCCAGACTGCAGGAGGTTTTCTGACAGGCCTTGTGCCCCTGCAGGGGACCCACTCTGGAGCAGTTCACTAAGAACTGCAGCCTATGGTAAGGACTCATGTTGGAAAAGTTCATGGAAGACTGTATCCCTGTACCCCATGGGAGTGACTCCATACTAGAGCAGGGAAGAGTGTTAAGGAGATCTCCCTATGAGGAGAAAAGAGTGGCGGAAACAATGTGTGATAAAGTGTCTGTAAACCACATTCCCCACTCCCCTCTGCTGCAGTAGAGGGAGGAGGTAGAGAGAATTGAGAACGAATTTGAGTCTGGGAAGAAGGAAAGGGTGGGAGAAAGATGTTTTTATCTTATTTCTCATTATCTTATTCTAATTTAATTGGTAGTAAATTATTTTTTTCCCCAAGTCAAGTGTGTTTGCCTGCGATGGTAACTGGTGAGTGATCTCTCACTTATCTCAATCCATGAATGTTTTGTTCTATTTTTCCTTTCCTCTGTCCAGCCAAAGAGGGACAGCAATATCATGGCTTTGGCTGGCACCTAGCCAGGGTCAGCCTAGCACAGCTGAATTTCACACACCACCATACTGGACCAGTATTGCACTCAGGGCACTTCACACTGGAAAACAGCTCTGACCCGAGTAAAAAGAGTTCACTGAAATGGTGCATCAACAATGATACCTCGCCCATCTGACATATAAACCCAGTCCAGTGAGATAACATACTTCTTTGATATGACACCCCCAGTGCAGTGGCACTTAAAGGATTCACAGTAACAGGGTGAAGTATAATTACTGTTTCTGCAGTTCTGTCCAATGTCACATTGGGACAGTGTGTGTGTTGTGTTGGCTCACTTTACATATGGCATTCCTGGGACTGCATATTTTTTCTCATGGCATGAAAAGATGTGATCTTTATAAGTAAATGGTAGATGATATTCTGCCAGCTCAGTGGCAAGCTGTTGTAGTTAGTTTATTTAATTTTGTTAAGAATATGTTAAAATTTGTTGGTATGTTCTTGTTTCCCCCTGTTGAGTGTAATGGTTTAGCCCCAGCTGTCTGTTATATAAACCCTTCCCTGTTTTCCTGAATGTTCCCCATCAATCACCTTTATCCTGCCCCATCTCCCCATCCATCACTGTAAACCCCACCTTTCCTTCCAGCTCCTTCTATGTACCTCATCCCCTCCTCGACGTGTTATTGGTTGTTATGTTATGTTCCCGCCTTCTTTGTATCCCCATTGGTCCCCAATATTGTAACCTCCTCCCCTTACCCCTCCCTCTGTGAGCTCCCATTGGACCCTGGACTGTGCCCGCCCCTGAGATAAAACCCAGTGCACAGAGGTGCTCTGGGCTCTGTCCCGTGCTGTTTTGTCCCAGCCCAGACCCTTGCGTCCATCCCCTCTCCCGAATAAACCTGTTCCTGGGAAGTACAGCCGAGTGAGTCTCCTCCATCCTTTCACCACTACCCACGACGCCTGAATTGGCAGAGCTCGGCAGGGGTTGGGGCTCTAAAGGTTCTGCAGTGGGGTCGCCTTTCCCCTGCAGTTCCCCGCTTCTGGCGGCTGTCTGTGCTGGAGTGGCACCGCAGAGCTAGCCCGGAGCTCCGGTGCGGCCAAAGAGCAGCATCAGCAAGCATAACTTCTCTTCCACAGACTTTGGATTCTTTCTGTGAAGCTGTGTTCTTACTAAGGAAGACATTGGATGTGGCAGTACTGACCACAAAACTTCCTCCATGATGTATGCAAAGCTGAAAACTTACTCAGTCCCTTTGGGGTGTTTTCTACAGCAGATAAGAGAAGCTTGATTTTTTCCAGGAGGTTTAATCCTCCTTTTTTTACCTGGAGCTCTTTTTCCCAGAGCATTTATTTCCTCTGGCTGCATGAGAGTACTCATTCTGCATGGATACATCTGTGACCCTATAAAAAGGTGAGTGTAAAATGGACAACTATAAATTCTATTTAAGGATCAGTGGCAAGGAATAAAAATGGAAGTAACAAAACTGACCAGAAGGCACTGACATTAGATGGGAGTCTTAATATTCCTCCTTCCCTTTTTCACTGATGTTTTAGAGTCTTGAAAATTGTCCTTCAGGGTAAGTTTAACGTGCAGAAAGTAGACTTATCTACATGACCACCGTTAGGATTTATAGGGAGTTGTTTTGGATTATGGTCTGGAAACCTTGCTGCTGGAGCTTGCAAAGTATAGCAGCAGAGCACAATTTATGTATTACAAGTCCAAGGATGGCAGAAGCTTCTTGTTGTCTTTCACAGGAAGGAATGTTGAAGAAGAGGTACGCAGGAGAAAGCTTTCCTGGAATCACTGCTGAAGGAGCCAGTGTAGCTCTGACTCTGGTTTTCTGGGGAGCAGACTACAAAGCACCTGACATTCAAAAGGCAATGGACATTTCCTAGCTACTCCTGTTGAAGATGCATCTGCAGTTCATATAGACTCTCTCTGAGGTAACTACAATAACTAAACTCTAACAATAATACGAGCAAAATGCAGAACACAGAGATCTACTGGGTAAGGCCTCAGCAGTGAAGCTTGCTCTGAGCTCCACTCCACCCTTCTAGGCAGCCCAGCTGACCTCAGAGACAACAGCAGAGAAAACTGCAAGGTCAGTCCAGGGGAAAGCCTGGATTGAAAAAGCAGAAAGATCTACCAGAAACAGCATCTTCTATCGGGAAGGCAGAGCTGTTTGGCCTTGGAGATGTGTAAAGAAAAAGCTGCTCGAATGCAACCCAGCTGCCCCTCTCCCTGGCAGCACTGCCTGCATTGCCACCACCGCAAAGACCTGCAAGGGAGAGCCCTGAGCACAGCCCTGACACTGCTCCAGGCAGGGATAGCCATGTGCCTCCTAGCAGTGCAGGGCTCTCACTCAGCACCACTGCTCTCCATACTGTTCAACTAACTTCCTGAATTCTTAAGGATTGTTTTTTTTATGAGCTGAGCACAGGATTAGGAGTACACAGGGACTTTGAGGTTTATAAGGTTTGGTACAGAAAAATAGATTGCCTTCTTGATTTACATTCTGCTGTAGCAACAGCCTCCTACTTTGCAATGGATGGGAACAGAAGATCAAAACTCTATTTTGAGACTGGAATTCAGTCTACAGATGTTGCTCTTAACATGATACGTTTAAATTAAATTAATTTATTTTTAATTTCATGCACATACTACGTTGTTTCTAGAGCTTTCAAGTCACAACTCCAGCTGAACATACAACCTCAAATCTACATTGAGGAAAAGAAACCTTATTTAGTTTTTAATTTTTAAAAGTAGATCCTGTACAACAGATATCTTGCAGAACAGTTTTTCTGACTAAACTTAGCTCATACAAATGCTTACCTGATGAGAATTTAATAGGTGTAAACGATACAGTACTCTGCCTTGATTCACAATCAGTAACCAGGATAAAACTTTCCAGACTGGTTCCCTGAATTAGATAGTTCCAGATATTTCAGGAGTCCCCATGGACATCCAAAGTCATCCATGAAAACAAGTGACACTGAGATTTTAATTTTATATTATTTGCTGTGCTTGCATATGTAGCTCTCAGTGGATGAAATTTAGTTTAAAATGTCACGGCATTATTAGAATTTTTGTTTTTCAGAGTGTTTCTTAAAAGCCAACAAAGAGCCATCTGCTTTGCAAACTTAATTTTTAGTGTCCCATGTGCTTGTGACTCCTCAAAACTTCAGCAATTTTCCCCCAGGCATTTAAATATTAATTTATTTAATGTTGACTAGTTCCACTTAATACACCGAATTAAGAGAGTATTGCAAAATCACCTTTACATAAAATGCAAATGCAAAATTCCAAGAGATGGGAATGTGCCTATCTAGGCTACCCCTTTAGATCTGAGCAGTTGGGTAGGATGTGAATCCTTGAGATGTCATGGTTTGCCCTTCTGACTGAAAGAGGAGTATTTGCATTGTGGTATGAGACACTGCAAGAAATGATGCGATTCTTATCTGCAAGGTGGCAAAGGAGGGAAACTGATGACTCTGCAAGCAGCTGAGCAGAGGGAGCAGACCCCACCACCACAGCTGGCAGGAGGACCTGCTCACACCCTCACATGGAATCAGCAGCAGCAGCTCCTCACAGGCAAAGGAGGTTCCTGCCTGGCTCACTGGCCACACTGCCCTGGGCTACTGGGACAGCCTTCAAAGCCAGTGCTGCCATTTTTACCAGTTGCTGCTGGGTATATGACTGGTTGGAAAATTTCTGACAGAATAATGTTTCCACTAAAGAGACAGTTCTATTAAAATTGACACATTTCAAGGAAAGAATGACAGAATTGATTCATTTGGACTTCTCCCATTTGAAAAATGAAGCTTTTCATTTCAGTTCTCTGCCATGACAACAGTTCATCTCAACTTTTATCACTTTGATTTACTGTGCATTTAAATACTAAATGAGCTGCTATATACACATAATATAGATACATAGTATGCTGACATTACAGTGACCTAGTGATTTAACTTTATGAAAAACGTTTCACAATGCAACCCTTTTGATAGGAGATTCACTCTGCAGTTTCTACATCCTATTCATAGGAAATTTGAAAGATGAAGCATTGAAAATTAAAACAAGAAATCAGATTTGCCTATGTAATGCAGCTAGTCAGGTTCCTGAGCACCTCTGCATGGGAACCACTGACCCAAGCTGTCATGTTCTGCTGCGCAGATGCTTGGAGGAGGCTCCTGATTTCCATGGGCTTGATCCCTGTCCCCAGCTAATCTAAGAGGCCAACATGACTGTTGCTTTCTTTCCTCTCCACTCGAATCTGTCAGTACTCTCCACTCTGATGGAAAGCCAGGGCATGCAGGACTGCCCACAGCTGCTCATCAACCAGACCCCACGTCCTTCTCTCTCGACTGGCCTTTGAACTGGGATGCAGCCTTTTATTGGTGGCTGCTGGACACAGCTGTCAGAAATGTGATGTCACAGCAAGGCTGCGGAACCCAGCAATGTGGGTATAATTGAACAATTATGAGTGAGGTGTAGGACATTTCCCGGGGAACTGATAAGCAGCTGAGAGGAATTAATAGCCCACATTGTGCTTTGGCTCATTAAATGCTAGCAGATATTAATCTCCAGAGAACTTTCCTGATGGGAGCTGGTGTTGCTGTTTGAAATGAGATGAAGTTGTATTTTGTTTTCTGTACACCTGTTTGTTCTCATATATGTTATGAGTTTGATGGTGATCTCTTTCTCTTTGCCAAAGGGCTCCTAGATCTCCTCCACAGGCCCTGGTAAAAGTCCTGAAATCACCAGGTGGGAGTAGGCTGTTCCTCCACAGCAGTGTCTAGTGCTAATTCCTGGCTCATGGGCCAACCCCAGATTCCCTTACTGAGTCTCAGTTCCACACCAGCATCAGAGTTTTCTCCTTTTCCATACACAGTGCAATAGACTAAGAGAAAAGGAAATGGAGAGAGAGCAACTTATGATGCTTTCTAAAGCTATTCAGGCAAACTTCATGGAATTCTGTAATGTATAAACTGAAATTAATTATTCCTTACAGGGAGCTGTTCCACAAACTGTTTCTGAGGGGAAAAAAAGAAATAAGGCAAACAAGCAGCTATTTTTGGAGGACATAAAAATATAAAACCAGAAGTTATTGATGGGTATACCCTTGTCAGAGAAGCTCAATAACATCAACTCAATCACATCCCCAGTCTTTTACAGCTTCTCAACAGTAATGGCAGCCCAATAAAAAGAGACTGCATACAGTTTATGCCACTTTTTGTACATTTTAAAGTTATTTTATTTTCTACTCAGAGGGGAAACACTTTCTGGGAACATCATACTGAAAAATCAAAAATCCTCTTTCCAGTTTTTCTCCTAACAAGTAACTGAGGCAGCTTTGGGAATCGGCTTCGATGTAAGCAGTTCCTGCTGAGCTGTACACTGGGAATTACCTAAAAATCATTTAGTGTGGAACTCCATTGACAGTGATAAAATTGCACCAAAGGTGAATTTGGTCCTGCCTATGAGGAGGAAGGACAGAAGCACAGTAAGTACTATAGTACTTGCATCCTAACATACTAGTGGGTTTGGGATTTTTGTCTTTATATCTGGGCTGGGAACATGAGGGAAAATCATTAAGGACAGAAGGAATTAACAAGGCAGAGGCTAAGGGCAGCTACCCAGTGAGATGTAGTCATTATCTATGTGCCCAGAGCACTTGCCATGAACTCATTAAAAAACTTTACTGTTTTATAGCTGGTGAGAAATGATCATTCAAATTACTTTACAGCAACAATAGTTTTTAAATTAAAAGTTGGATAAATGTAGGTTCTGTTGTAGAAAAATTCCACTTCATATCTGGGCTGTCTCTGAAAGACAAGAGGTTTGAGAAGGTTGTTTTTGTTCAGTTTCCTTGTACTGGTAGTCTTGGCAAGAACAGAGAAATTAAGCAAGGCTGGCAATATTCAACAAGACCAAGGTGTTTGTGAAGGCTGAACAGACTCTGGGCACCGGGGCTGTGTTGGACTGGAGGGGGTGTGAGCACTCAGGTGACGACTCCTTGTGTAAGGAGAAAAACCAGTCAGCCTGCCTGAGCCTCCCAGATTGTGTGAGGAAAGCTGCAGATGCAAAAGAAATGTTTTATTGGGTGGAGTTTTGACCCTCAATAAGCCAACCAGGTATTAAGACTCAGACTGTGGACCACTCTGCTGATGCAGTGGGTTTTGTACACTTTTATATGACTATATTGTACACTTTCCAAATAAAACTGTTTGCAATTTCATCATTTACAGAACTCTCATGTGATTTTAAAAGGTTGAATGATACCTGAAAAAAACATTAAGAAGGTCTCTGAACCATGAGAATAGATACATTTTTGGACAAGAAAGATTTAAAGCAAAACTGTTGAGAAAACTGATTCTGGCTCTGGCAGTAACTGCTGACATCTGGTACAAAGTCACAAAATAAAAAGGGAGAGAGACTGAAACATATGACTTCAATGAAATAACAGTTCCTGGGGTATGGTGGAATAGTATGAAATAAATATATTTACAGCAAGAAAAGGGAATAGATTTCCCACTCCTGTCAGGATGCTGTTAAATGCAATATAGTAGTATTCCTCTGTCTTAAACTTTGTAAATATAGTACAAGCAGGATGAGGAAAGAATCTGAACAAAATATTAGATCAAGCAACAAATAATAAGAAATCGGTTACTTTTTTCTTTTTGTTGTGCTGCCTCATGCCACTTTTATTGTTCCACTTCCAAAGTGCAAGAAGGCATCAATATGTGTGTGATGCCAAAAACCACTTTGGATTTAGAAAAAAAAATCTACCTTTCTAGCAGAACAGTCATTCAAAATTGTAATAAATTATATACCTAATACGATAAAACAGTTCTGAGAGTGGGTAAAGTGAGGGCTTGAGACTTCTGTTTTTATTTATTTATTGAGTGCTTATGGGGCTCCCACTGCTGCAGAACCTAAAACTCACCACTTTAAGAATGTATTCTCCTAGTACTTGCATGGTGTTAGAGAACTAACTGAGCAAGTCCATGAGAAGTGACTAATTACTTCTCCTGCAGTCCTGATGGTGCTCCTCAAATTTCTTTCTTAGATCTTTAAGAAATTAAAAAGAAAAAAAAAAATAAAGTTACAGAGAAAGAAAGGGAAGAATGATACTGAGTATCCCTTTCTCATCATATGAACACATACATATTTACTTCATCCAGTAGCAAGGAGTGTCCTAATTACTGGTAAATTCAGATATTCAGATTGGAGTTGCTGTCTCTAGCCTTGGGATACACAAAACCTCCCAACCACTGGACCTCAGCTAACACAATACTCTCAACCCTGACTTTCAAACATGGCCCTGCAGCATACAGATGTGAATTCACTGGCCAGCAAGAACACATTTAAGCTTTCAAAATCTCAAAACAATAACTTAACTTCAGTTGCCTACAACCTGTTAATACTTTCCATTCATTCATTATTTGTCATCAAATAATGAATGAATAATACCTGCCTGGAGGAAATTAGTTCATACTGGTAGGACTCCTGCATGGATGGATGTTTTAAATGAGAAAGAATTATGCCTCCTGAGTCTTTCAGGTTCCCAGCTATGGGAAGTGATTTGGTACTCCAGATCTCCTGGCCAAGTGGTTCAAGTAACACCTGGAGGGCTCTATCAAATGAAGCTCTCTGTGATTCAGAACATGGCGAATATTTAAGATCCAAACTTTTGTTTGAAGCATTTCGTATTTACAGCTCAATGCTGAAGCTACTGGAAACACCTCACCAGAGTGCCAGCTTTCCCTTGGAAGAGAGGTGATCCAAGGTTTTTGCAGTTTAAGCACCAGATTGAAGACTTTGAGTTCAAAAAGTCATGGAAAACCAAAGGTGAGTCCTTTTGCAGATTTAACTCTATATGACTTTTCAACTGTCCCAGCTGAGTAAGAAACTAAATTAAAGGCTACATGCCAGCTACAGAAACTACTACTTTAAGAATGAACTAAGTGGCTCACTCTAAAGAAGAATCACCTAATTTATGGTTAGCCATGTTAATGTTAGATATCTGATCTTGTCATGTACATATCTCCTTAACTGGTGGGAAGAGAAAAAGGCTGAACAAATTACTCTTCAGCAGTTCAGAATGTTTTATGCTAACAGCCTAGGTGAACGACCTGGAATAACTTTTGGATGGCTACATCTGGAATGGACAGATCCCATTTTTTTATGTTTAACATTATTAAGAGATGCTAAGGCAATACTGTCAAACACCTGGTTTTCATCAAGAAGAAAATGACCCCTGACACATCAGTCATATGTATGCTTATTTAGGCCAAGAGCCAAACGATGCAGCCATCCAGTCAGGGATGTCTCCTTAGTAAGAAACAACCCTTAGCAGAAGTGGCAATAGGTTAGATAATAGCACCTGGTATCACTGCTTTTTTTGTTGTTTTCTTTTTTTTTACCATTAAAGGACATCAAAATTCGTAGGGGGCTAAGAAATAAATACATGCAATATACCTCTGTGAGCCTTCATCAGACAAAACAGGAGGATAGGGTGGGCTTGTGTTGAGCTTTCACACATGGTTTGCTTATAATGTGAGAGTAACTGTCTGTGACAGCATTTAGCTGGTTGAAAGAATATGTTTTTCCAGCGTCTTCTCGCAAAATTCTGTTTTCCAGCAAACTCCTTAGATACTGAGTCTCTCAGAATAGAGCAAATGGATTGCCAAAAACCATGAAAACAAAATGACTGTCACCACTGATTAATGAAAATAATATGCATGCTAGTAGGCACACACTCACTAATCACATTTTCCATATACAAGCCCTAATCTTGTATTTACATTAAAAAATACTTATTTTGCATAAAAAGGAACAACAAAAGAAGCTGAAAGTAAATACTCTGTGGGAGAACACAGTCTGCATCTTGTCTGCAACAGCCTGTGTCTGAACTGAAGATGCAACGGTAGCAGTCTCCAGCTGATGCCAGATTCCTAGTGACTGAATGGGGTTATACAGAGAAAAGATTCTGATGTTTCTTACGTATCATCACAGTCTTGAATTCTCCAGACTAGGAAAATATTGCTTTGATAAAAGTGACAGATAACAAATTGATGAAAGTTAAGCATGAGGAAGTGACTTTTTCTTCAATATTTTCTCAACATAAACCCTCTAACTCTCTAAAAGAAACACAGTGAGAAGGACAGAACTGCTGTAATTCATTGCACTGTGCATGTTTGGACACCAAAATTTGTAGTCTAGACAACTGTACTCCAGTCTCCTGCTTACAGTTTCAGGTTCTTCATCTTTTTTCTCTCCTAGCAGCTTCAGCAATTTCCAAATGCTGGATGTGTCTCCTCTGTAGCTAGGAAAGCAACAAAAGCCAAGCACAAAGAACACTGGTCATCTTCTCCTCTTCTCCATCCTTTAGCCCTGGGCCCAGTTGGCAATTGCCACCTTTCTGTGCAGATGGTGGCCTTCTCCCTCCTCCTGCAGTCTTTCTCTTTCTTGGTTCTGACTGCCAGCTTTCTGGTGAGAATCAAAATTAATTTATCTAGCAGAGTGATGTCACCTCGTTAGTTCTATCATGAAGCCCTGCTGAATGGAAAATAAAAGGAAAGGAGTCGAGCCTGGAGAAACACAGTGGGATTTTTCCTTCATTCTCTAATTTTTCCCACAAGACTACAGGTGTAAGAAACCAGGTAAATGATTTAAATTTAATGAGCATCCAATCTGCAGCCAAACCTATATTTGTATGGCATATAGCAAAAGGCTATACTTTATTTTTTTTCAGTACTTGGCTGAAGCTCAGAGCATATGGAAATGACAAGTACTATGAGCTGAACAGTCAGTGCTTCCATAGCTTGCTGGACCACTCTTAACATTCAAAATCAGACTTCCTTTTCACAGTGCATCCAAACCAAAATGTCAGATCTAAACCTCCTCTTGAACTTCGCAAAGCTGAAGCCTGGTGCTGAGCTCAGCAGTGGCAGACCAACATGAGCAAACACGTTGGAAAATCTTGGCCTGACCTGAATGGCTGAAAACCAAGCCTTATGTTTTTCATGAACTGCATCCAGGGAATAGCTCTAGGTCAGGGGCCTGGTTTTCCTGGACATTATAAAGTAGCTTTATCTCTAAATTACATCTAGGTAACTGGCTCTGTGAGTCAGAAAGGAATGCAAACAGCCCTCACGCAGAGGAGCCACAATCTTCCCTGCTGTGTGCCAAGGTTTCTGTCCCCACTGCACAAGCCAGTGAGACACAGCTGTGAGATCAGCTGTCTGCAGCACCACTGTGATACAGCACCATAACCTCAGATTAAGGAATCTTCTCCTTTCCCCTGCCTTTGCAGCATGATAGCATGAACCACAAAATGCTAGCTAGCAGGTTTTTCATCCCCCTTTCAATAAACCTATTTAAACCACATTTATTGACATTTTTTTGGCTATTTGAGATTTTTCTTTATTTTTAACCCTCAGACCAGTACTGTGAAGACTTCAGTTTTTACAAAATCATGAACTTGACCTGAAAGAAACTCTGAGATTGCCAGAAAAATTGTTGTACTCATCTTCTGCTAGTGGCCACAGCACTCTATTCTTCAAGGTTGTCATGAAGAATGTAGCTGGTTGGGAGTGGAGACAATGTGAGTCTTGTTCCATAAGTTCAGATGTCTTTTGGCTACAGAGATGAGGAATGTGCTCTCACTTCACATAAGTAGACATATATAATCACTGACTTCTTCCCAGCATCCAGGTTGTCTGAAATCAAACTAGTGAGGAAGACTAGCGTTTTTGCTATTGTTGAAAACCTGGCATTTATAGCCACCTGCTGCAAGGAGTAAACAAGAGTCTGCTTTTTTGTAAATCACTCCCTGAGGTGTGAAGCATCAGAAGAACAAGCTTGGTTACACTGCCAGCTATTCATCCATGCAAAGAATCAGCTTTGTGAGAAATTATACAATTAAGTCTGCTTTTAAACTGGAATTTAGAAAAGGACTTCAAATTCCTCTGGCTTCTCTTTTAAAAAAAGGATTTTATATTTTGCACAGTGGTATTTTTTTAGCAAAAATAATAAATTATTTTTCTTCTTTTTTGAAAAAAGATGTTTTTTCAATTTCTTTGAGCTTTTCTAATTTACAAGATAAATGTTCATGAATTTACATCTCAAGTGGCAATTTTTCTCTGCAATGCTTTTGACCCAGACAAAAAGAGCAAAAATATTAAAAGTCTAAAGTCATTGCTAGAATTTTTCATAGATGAATATCTCAAGGAAAGCCAATATCAAGTAAAGATTCTGTATTTCTAACACAGATTGATTTTAAAGCTGGATTACCAATAGAAATGTTACTGAAGAAATAGTAGGGATCTTGGAGAACACAGCCCAGAAGCAAGGGAAATAACTCAATTTTGAATGGAAAGGCACAGGAAAAGTTAAGGTCATCCAGGGATATAAGGGTAGAAAACCTGGTAAAGACAGTGAAATGCCCCATAATCTGTAATTTTCTCTTTTGAACAGTTAAGAAGACAACATTGATTTGGTTTGACCTTAGAAAAAACACTAGCTCTTCTTTTGTGAAAGGTCACCATTATCAGTTCATTAAAAATCTCATCAACTCAAGTACCAGCTAGCAGTACTGCTCTGACTTCACAACAAATTAAAACAAATACTGAAGGTCCATCTTCCTCTACCTTTTGGTAGAATATTATTTTCTCACTACTTAAGGTTAATACATTTAAGTGAGAATTAGAGATGCCGTATGTACACACACCATGAGATATAGCAGGTGGGAAAGGAGTGAAAATTGGATATGGAAGATGATTGATGGCCTGGACTACAGGTGGTCCTTACTACTTTGAGGAAGAGTAACCAGAAGCAATGTCTTACCCAGGCTGGGAAGCTGGGAATGCTTTTTGGGTTTGTGTTTTATTTTTTTTTTGGTGGGTGGTGTGTTCGGAAGTCATCAAGCATTACCATATGGCAAATACAGAAATCAAAATGTCAATTTTATTTGGTTACTACTTGAAAGACTCTCCTCTTTCTGTACAAGAAGTAATGTGTTTTTCTTTCTCCTCTTTTTTTAATCAATAACAATTTTTTAGTTTAAGATTACATAATCCTTTAAGGCTTTGCTGCTCTTTTAATTAGTCTGTTATCCCTATCTTTTAAATAGCATTTTTGAGCAATCCTGCATGTTCTTTAATCCTCTCTGTACAGTGTCTCTTCTGTGACTTGTTTTCTATACAAGTATTTTCCAAATGAAAACCTTTCACCATCTTTTGAGTTTTAAATCATCCTTTCTGCAGCAGAAAGAAAGCATAAGCCAGAAAGTATGTCAATTCTAACCTTCTCAGGTTTTGCACTCTGTGAAATATTGCAAAACATCAAAAGCACTTGAGCAGATATTTTAAAAGCATGCAGAGAATGTAAGCTAATTTAAAAAATTTGCTGTTATTGGTACATCTAACAAGAAATACCCTACCGTGACCTTTTAAAGCATCAAACACCGAGTAAAAAAATACCAAACAATTTTCTTTTTGTCTTGTATGTGGTTTCTCTTAGTGAAGGAGGGGAAAGAGAGAAGCTGTTACCTTAAAAACACTCCCCTAAGAGGCACTCAGCAGCTGCAGTTGTGCCCTAATGTATCCATCTAAATTAAACTGCAAATTTCTCCAATTACCTGAAGTGGTAAATACTGACTTTTAAAGCTTAGCTAGGTCTTCTGTAAACTACATTTGTTTTTCTGTTTTCAGTGAGTTCTGTTTTCTCATTAGTCTAAAGGTGAATTCATTATTTTCGGCTCTAACAATGAAGCTGTTCTAGAGCTACAGTTTTTAGAGAAAAACAGGTACAAGGCTAAGGGTAGGCTTAAGACAGGATTTTTCCCAAGAACCTGTTTCTATTTAGTATTATATAGCGTATTTATATGAGACTGAGCATATGTTATATCATTTTATAGAATGATAGAATCATTAAGCTTGGATAAGGCTCCTAAGATCAAGTCAAACTGAATACCCAGCACTGCCAAGTGCACCACTGAACCACATCCATGAGTGCCACATCCACTGACCTTTTGAACACTTCCAGGGACTGTGATTGCACTACTTCCCTGAGCATTCTTTAAGTGAAGAAATTATTTCTAATATCAAATCTGAACCTCCTATGGGGCAACTTGAGGCCATTTCATCTCGTCCTCTCACTTGTTACCTGGCAGGAGACTGACTCCCACCTCACTAGAAGCTCCTTTCAGGTCGTTGTAGAGAGCTACTTTGGGCTCAGTTACAACTGCTAAAAAGATCCAGACTTTCAAAAGCCATTTGCACTGGGCACAGAAATTCTGGAAAAGAAGATCCATGGAGGAGGCACAGGTAAAATAAACATTGGCTGTGACACAGCAATGTTCAGAGCAGCTTGGGGTGATAACTCTCTGGAGCAGTTTGCATGTACATAAATAACTGTATCACAATTCAATCTAACAAACCTTGTGCTTTACTTGGGGAAAAGTCTCTCCCCTGCACACACAAACACACACACTGAGCCCTGCAGACCACGCTTCCCACAGGGGATCCATAGGTATGCAGGTTATAGGGGCTGCCCTGTAGCTGTGGCTGCCAGCACAAGGCTGAACTTTCCTGAAAAACGACCAAATCCAGAAGAGGGCATGTAAATGGGCTGTAAGACATGGGCCTTGCTCCTATGCAAGCTGGCACCCACCCTTACCAGTAAGGGTGATTTCTTCTCCCCAGCTGCCCTCTGATGCAGAGGCAGCAAACTGGTCCCCTGCAGCTGCAGAAGAGAAAGCTCTGTTCTACAAACAGTCATGGAGCTATACTGAGCTGTAAATGGGTTGCACTTTGTATACAAACTTCTCTTGCTTTCATATATTTTTTAAACTGTAACACTTGAAGATTTTTCTTTTCAAACTATTTTATTGAAGTATCTTCCTGCTCTACTGTTTCCCCATCAGCTGAGCAGTCACTAGCCCTTTTACCATGCAAACCACATACACAGCAGGCTCTGAATTTGTGGCTGCAAGCTAACCTGCTTCTGATATTCATGGGAAGATTCTAGTAAGACTTTGACAGTTCAAACTGGTGCAAAGTGCTGTGGTCTGATTTCCTCCAGGTTAGTGCATTCTACCCATTTTGAATCCTGCAGCCTACTTGGCCTGTATTATACATGACATGAACACCACTGGCCTCCCCTCTAGGCAGGGCATCAGCTCAGCAGGCTGCTGGCTCAGCTTACATCCTACATCACATGTTGGATTTGCTGCTTTGGGTCTGATCTGAGTGTAAAGTTCAGGTCCTGTGGGTTTAACTTTAAGGCATTTTGTTGTTGTTTGTCAAGTCTGAAATATTTTCCTCCCTGATGTTCATAAACTGACTTCTTGTTATCTCTAGTTAAAAGCCCACAAACCCTTGCTAAAATGAGTGAGAACCATTTTAAAACATTGTTTATCTTTTGAAGAATGGGGTGTATTCTAACACATTTTTGTACACAAGTGAAAATTTGCAAAATAAACCAATTGTCTGGGATTCCAACATTTCTGCATTCATGACTTGTCACATTAAGAAATCTTGGTTTTCCCGACTGTAAACACTCTCCTCTTCTCAAGAAGTCAGGCATCCAGAAAACCTCTAAATACATTTTGAATATTTAAAACTTGTTTGCATTAAGATCTCACTCCTACACTTCTGTATCAGTCCTCTCTTTCATTTTAGCAAACTTTTGATACAAAGTTCGTTTTTTCCTCTGCTCCTTCCTGCATCTATGAGAATTTTAAGCTCTTCAGTGCAGGACCTGTCTTTCCATACTGCCATGCTGTCCACAGCACAGTCTGAATGCTGTGGCCGCACACAGCATGCAGGAACAGAAGTACAGACCTTGGTTGTGCCCATATCCAATCTTCCCTGAACCACTCCCAATAATAGCACCCCGCTGCAATGTTTGGTGCTGAGGACATAGCTCTGACATTGCAGGTGTACTATGATTTTGGCAGGAGAGCTACCAGCTGGAGAAAAGAAAACCTTCAAGAAGGTGAATTATTCTTTCTCCACATTGGTTTCCTGACCCTGCCCTACACAGATATGGCTGTGTAGCATCATTTCTTATGTCAAACCCTAGAAAAGCTTTTGTGTGATTGCAGGTGGCTGACAACAACATCAGTGAGCAGCCAGCTAGCTTTTCCACGTTGCCATTGCTTTCTCTCTTGCTGTCCCTGTGAATGTGCTGAAGTTTCACTAGACATGCTGGCCCTGAGTATCTGGAATATTACAGCCCTACAGTCCCCCAAACACCACCCCAGCTACAGAGACAAAGCTTGTGCTGTAAGAGGTGACAAAGGGCAGAAGACACATCATGTCCTTGTTTAACAGGGTTACACAAATAGACTTTTTGTCATTTTCTTTGTGGGTGTGGCAGGATTGTCCCCCTTCCTCTCTACCACAGATAGCTGGTGCATAAAGAGATAACCCAGGCTGAAAGGCTCAGCAAGGGGTCATCTCTGGTGCCAAAATTCAGGACTCAGCCAAGAATCAACATCTTAGTCTTGAGAGCAGATGTGCGAAGAGATAAAAGAAATATTCTTGACTAAGAGACACTGTTTTATAAACTATAAAAGACACACAAGTTATCACAGAGGCAGAAGCTTTCTACACACACACACCCACCCACACACACACCCTAAAAGTGTTTGAGACTTGTTCCAGGAATTTGGGCACAAATCTGTGATTACTTCCCTGTGGATTGAGGGAAAGGATCTCAATGTGTGCCCCACCAACAGTCAGATGGTAAGATACATTGAATCCTATCCTATATTATTTCTTCGCTAGCTGTAACATTACTAGGTACCTTTAACCCCACACTGTACATACCTACTAGTAGTTTCCCTTTTTATCCTTACTCCTGCTTAGTATTAGCTTAAGTCTTATGCCTGTTAATTTTCTGTCTATGAAATAAAGAATTCACTCCACAATAGACTGAATCAGCCATTATTAAAGAACTCATGAATGAGAGTGGGTTTTGGGGTGCTGGCCACCTTGCCTGCTGCCAGGAGCCTGGGCAAAAGGCAAGGACTGGTCTAGTCCCACATCCATTCATAACAGTGGGATCAGCAGCCTGTTTAAACTTTATCCTTTTCGTAAACATAATGCCAATGCTGACACCAAGACTTGTTAATTTGGCAATCTGTGCTGCCTGTGCACTGAGACATGAAGAAGGTTTCTTCTTCAGCTATGCTGCCTGTACATGTGGAGGAGCAGCAGGACCTGGAAGGCACGATATTCCCTGCCAAGTGACATAAACCAGCTCTGAGACACCACTGCTCCCAGGGCAGTGGGCTGTCAGTCACTGCCTGGAGAAGCAATTTTTTCTGCAGTCAACTCAGCAGGGCAGAGGGCAGGGAGCCAGTAGTCCAGAAATATTAGAAACAATTGCTGCAAGAGAATTTTAAAAGCCATTGGAAACTTCTGAAGCTGGATCATGCCAAAAATAAGACAGAACAGCCTAGTACCTAGAGACGATGACTTAGAGGAAGCTTGTACCTCTCCAGAGATTTATCCCCGATTCACATCTCATTAATTCTCTCCTCTTTCCTCAACATCTTCACAATTTCTCCTTCTGGCAGTCATCTGGAGATAGGGCATGACCTATGAGCATGAGACAGCAGAAAGCCTTTCCCCTTGCTAATATTGTGAGACAAATATTGGTAAGCCTTTGCTAGATATTTGTCACTGGCCAACCCTCCTGCAAGTTCCAGTCAGGGGGCAGCAGGAGGCTCACAATGGCAGGGCGTTAAAAAAGCCAGAGGTCATGAGACCACTCCTATCTGGTGGGTGCCAGAGTAGCTAACAGCACAACAACTCTTCCCTTCAGACACAGAAATTAACTTTAGGAAAGCAGCTCTTGAGGAGGTGTATTGACATCTGACCCCTAGCTATGGTATATGCTTGGCTGCACCGCCCCATGGGTACAGCCCGGGCAGGGCAGCCCTGGCCACACTGCAGGAAAGGGCTCTGCTCATCCTCTGGCTCAGCAGGCCAACTCTCAGGGCTGCACTGGCATGACATCCTTCTCTGGACTGTCAAATCCTGTTGACATCATCTGCCAGAGGAGGATCACATCCTGCTGACTTAGGAGGTTCAGCAGGGACCATATTACTGCTGGCTCCAGATCTTGGATG
Organism: Poecile atricapillus; assembly: GCF_030490865.1. Taxonomy (NCBI): domain Eukaryota; kingdom Metazoa; phylum Chordata; class Aves; order Passeriformes; family Paridae; genus Poecile; species Poecile atricapillus. The sequence continues at coordinate 66,797,487 of NC_081251.1, read as the reverse complement.
TGCTATAAATGGCCTCATAAGAGTTTACAGACCAGAAGAGAAATCTGTACTATTCTTACTCCTACAAACTTTTTTTCCTGCTGTACCTTACAATTCAGTGTCAGAGAAACCAGTGTCTTTTACTTCCATCATGATCTTGCACAGAGCAGCAGTGCAGCTACCACCAAACCACCAGGATGCTGAAGGAATAGGAGGCCCCTTCCACTTGCTGAGACACACACGGATTTCCAGGTATCACCAAGGAGGAAACATGCAACATCTGTTTGAAGAGAAGCTTGTATCTTAGTAAGTCATGTTTTAGTTTGTTTTTTTTCAGTGAGTACTTGTAGACTTAAGCCAACCCAAAAATGAGTGGAATTTTCCCACTGAAGCTAGGGGAAGAAGTAAAACTCATTTCCTATGAGTTAATCTTATGAAAAGCATGACTCAGTATGGGATTGGAGAGGATTATTTCAGCCAAAGTACTCTTAAGAAACATTCTTTCATTTATATTTGTGTCAGATGCTGAGTGCAGAGGTAGAAGCTCAGAGATGCCTCGGCCTTGGTAGGCTGCCTCAGAAACAGTCTCCTGTTATGAATGACCTGGGAAAAAACAGTTACTCAGAATGGCTTGATGACAACCTGTTTTCCCAGTTTTATTCCAATGCTGTTGTCCTTCTAGGAGATCAAAGAGTTTCAAGCATTCAAGAATTCAAGACTTCCAAGCATCAAGATTCTTTCAAGTATTAAAGCAGAACTGAATGTGAGTCAGAGCTGGGATCTTGCTGGACTGATAAAGACAATTGAAAAACAGCATTAGAGATTTTTCTGAAAAAAAAGGCTTATGTTTTTCCTATGGAATACGCTTTTTCCAAGGGTAAGAAAATCCTTGTCTGGAAATCCAGTCTTTTCAGCAGATGTGACCTGCTATCAGTTGCAATGCTTTAATGGATTTGTCCTGACAACGCCTGGAATATGGCACTGGATTTGGAAGAACAGCTGCTTTCCTCCACCTCATCTAAACGATGAAGTGTTGAGTGAGGCAGGAAACGCCCTTGCCAGGGAGCAGAGGACACAATGCTCACAGTGACCAGGTATCTGTCATCCCTTGAGAGCTCTGAATGCAGAGCAGATTTATATCTACAACTAAAGGATCCTCTGTGCCACAACTTTCAGATCTTTTAAGTAATTCCGGATTAGTCTTGGTCATGCTTTCAGTAACCGTTAACTAACCATTTACCTGTTCACACCAAAACATGAGTATTTTCCAACTGTTGAATAAACACACATGCATCTCTGAACTGGATCTAATTTAAATTCCCAGCTTCCCTTTTTTTTCTATTATGTCAACACACTGAATGTCTGCAGATGTCCTCATAAAGTTTGCTAGAGAACAGTCAGTTACAGTCAATTCTGAATATAACAAAATATTTCCCTTTTGTTTGAAATGAGAAATAACCTGAAAGCCTTTTTCTGGTAATAAACCAAGGTTTGTAACATGTATTTTTAAAGAAAAAAAAAAAAAAGAAATTATGATTTGGAGTATCCACAACTCATCATGGTATCAAAATCAATGTGTACTCCTAAGTAAGAATATAGCTATTCTCTTTGATGAATAGGAATTGCTCCATTTTTATGCAGGAAGTGCCTAATGAGGGAAAACAGGCTGGCAAAGCAAAATCCCAGTGTATTTGCATCTGAGACTCAACTTGCCAGCAGGTTTTACCCATACCATTTATTTTAATATTCTGCTATGACTGATAATTAAATCAAATTTCTCTCCTAGACTATCCTTTTTATTCTTGTTCTTCCCTATTTGTTGTCTTAATTAGTGGATCTTTGTTTTATTCTTAGACTGGAATACTTTGTAGGGCAAGGAGAATTTTATTCTTAATTTAACACATCAAAACAACAAATCTTGTAATAAAGCGTGGCACCTTAAGAACATCTGTCTGCATCTTTCTCCTGCACTTTTATGCATCCTATTCTTCCAGACATTTAACTTAAATTTTATTTAAATTTATTTTTTAAAAAAAATTATTTAGAAAAAACCACAAACAACCCAAACAAAAAAACCCAAACCAACCTCAAAACAGAAAACAGATTCTGTTGAAAAAAGGTTAAAGAAAAAAACATATCCATTTAGAAGAGATTTCACTTGAGTGTGAGGAATTCAGGACTCCACACACCTGGAAGAGGCCAGAGGTGTCTGACAACCTGCAGATTGCTCATTTCAGCATTACCTTTTCCTTCTGGATAACTGGTTGTTCCCTTCATGTAGCACCATCAAGTTGGCTCTCCTTTCATCGTTCTATGGAATGTTAGTCTCCCTTAGGTGACCAGCAGCAATATATGAATACAGAATCCATGTAGTTGTGGTGAGGAAGGGGAAGTGAGCTTTAGAAAACAAACCTAGACTAATTAAAAAGCTAAAATGAAAAAAAAAAACTTTGCTATGTAAACTTATTTAATTTTTACTTAGTTACTAAAACCAGCTAAAAAACCTCAGTGCAAACAAATCTGATTTTATTGGATGGCAGGGTTTTAATGAAATTGGAGGGAAAAAAGTTTTCAAGTCAAGACTTACTTTCCATAAAACCTTTATTTGAAGACAGATATATTAAACATAAATGCAAAATTTTCTCTAACAGCAGACCCCAAGCTATTTCTCTTCTCATAGCACAAGCTCAAATTCATGACATAGTGCAATTACAGCAGATAGAAAAACCCAAAATGTAGAACATGATTCCAGCAAGTGCATTGTTTCTATGATTCCTTATTTTTGACATTTCTCCAGTTCCCACCTATAACTGCTTTTAAGGCTGTAGAAGTCTTGGTTCAATTTATGAGTCTTTAGAGATTTCGCTGCCATATCTTATTTACACTTATAATCAGCTCAGATCCCATGGACAGGCTGTGCCACCTTGAGAGAGGGACCTCACCAGTAAATCACTGGAGTTTGGGTCTGCTCTGTAAAAGAAGACTTTTACTCCCAACTAGCTGAAACAGCAATCAACAGCATAGGCTGTTGTTCACTGGACATAATTCTGAAATTGGTTTTTTTTTTCCCCAGGCTGTCAGGGAGCATGGACCTTAGGAGAGAGGCCATCCCCAGATATGCTGAGTTCAGTTCTGCAGCTAGACACAGCATCAGGAGAGCATGGATTTTGTTTGGGATGCAGATGATCTTCCTTATGCTATTATGTTTAGCTATATATGCAGGTCACCAGTTTCAAGATCATAACACTACCTGAAACCAATGCATTTTCAAGAAAATAGGATATTTGTAAAGGATGAAGGCTATTACTATTCTGAAAAACCTAAGATTCAATGAGAGATACAAAAGAACAAGGTAAAAATGAAAAACTTGAGCTCAAACTTATTTATATTTGAGATAAGCTTGCAAGAACTTGGATACATATCCAAGATCTTTAGGTCAGGTTAAAATATGAATCCTACAGGCCACAGAAGAAAGGCAGATTAATTTCTGGACTACTGCTAAACTGCTTAAGATTTCACCATATTTGGGTCACTGTGCACTTCTGATTTTCTCTCTCTGCTCTTACTACCAACAAAGATTCAGAAATCTTACAGTTTCCCTGTTGTTTTAGGCAGATCATGTCTCAGCTAAGGAAAAGTGAAGGCTTTTGTTTGTTTGTTTACATGTGGACATTTAACTAGGACAGCATCTCACAATCTGTCAGTAATAAATAACAGAATTGAGTTCCTCCTCTTTAAAACTGCAGCTCATTGCACTAACTCAATGTGCATTTTTATCAGTGTTTTTAGATCTTCAAAACCTGTGGAAAGAAGACCACCACAAAATGTGTAAGCCTAATTCCAGTACAAGTTCCTATCAGCTTCAAGAGCACATTGCCTTTGTCAACTTTTGGAAATGAAGGTGTGTGAAATATAGGTCAATTATTATCTGGCTTTAACAACAAAGCTGCACTTCTGTTTTGCTCTGAATGAAAAAAGAGAGTTGCTAAACTCTTTTGAAATCCTGATAGTGTCAAGGGGAATACTTTATCTTATGAAACTTAATATTTATGAATATGTTTTATAATGCAGCCCCAGCTTTTGGAAACTGCATCACTTTATCAAACAGTTAGAGATAAAAGAGATGTAATTTTAATGTCAGGGCTATAGACATACTAATGACACTGAGCAACTCACAGACTCTAGAGAAAAACTACATGCCTTTTTTAAATACAAAGTCTAACAAATAACGTGTTCAAATGTGAATAACAAACAGTACCCTCCCCCTGAAGCACTCATCAGCACCCTGTATTTGTATACTCAGAAAACAAATCTCCTACATTTATACACACGGTGTTACATTGCCCCTGTGTACACTCACCCACCTTGCACATGTGATCTGGGTTACTGCAAGTCAAGAAAACAAATCCAGCCATAATTTTCCTGTGAATGTCAAACTAGATATGTCTCCACAGCTGTGAAAGTCTTTATAAGGCAGATATAAGAAGCACCTGCATATACATCCTTTCCAAACTAATCCTCAAAGAGGGGCTCAGGCAACAAAGCAGCATGAACGACACTTCCTTGCCATCTGTACTTGCTCAGGGCTTGAAAACTCCTTTTCAAATCTGCCTCCAAATGGGGCTGCATGGGACAAATCTTATCAGAAATCTCTCCTGATCTTATTCACAGTAACTGTTGACGTATCTTCCTTTAGTTTATTTGAAAAAAACAGTTTTCAATTAATTTTTAGTCAATTGCAGCACATGCTCAGCAACAGATAAAACACTGCATGTCCAAAGCTGTCTTGTCTGTGCCTGGCAGTCCAGGCACAGACAATCATAGCCCCACAGTTCAGCTATGATTCACCAGGAGCCACAGCTTGATGAAAAGACAGGGCTAAATTTCAGTGAAGCTTGACCAAGTCTGCTGCAATATGTTTCTGGGAAGAATTGTGTTTTACAACTGAGAAGAATTGCTGATAATAGCTGAGTTTTGATGCAAGTTTTTGAGTTATCATACTCAAAAAACAGTATAGACTAAAAAGCTCAGTGCTTCTTGAAAACTGAGATAACAATATTTCTACAGGAGCTGATGTTTGTTGTAGCACATGAAAGAGACCTAATACTGGCAGGTTGCCTTCTGAGGTGCTCTGGACCAGAATGAGCCAAGTGCCCCTTTCACTCCACAGTGGAAAAAAACATTTTCCTTTTATCTCCAACAAAATCATTCTACCTTACTTGATCACCATTCAGCAGAAACACTGACGACAAGTTAAAAGAAGGCCTCAAAAAGAATGAGCCACACAGAACATTAGGAGAAGAAATATTAACTAAATGTATCAGACAGAAGAAAGTAAAGATTTTGAGATTTTGAATACTGCAATATTATGATCAGAAACTAACAGTGAAGTAGCTCTGTCTTACCAAGGAAAACTTGCCTCTGAACAAGCTGGACTGTCAGTATGCATCCTGCTCACCCTTCCTGCTCTGTACTTACGTGTGCATAATTGTTGTGACATAAATCTTGTATTTACACCTAAAGTATTACCTCTTGTGGATTATTTTCCTTTCACTGTCACAAAGACAAGACCTCAAGGGTCAAAGTGTAGGTGAGGTTTTTTAGCTTGTTAAGCACTGATGTATTAAACATCGCAGAAGAATAGGAAAAAAGTTTCTCTATCACACCAGAGTTCAGTTTGGCCTAGAAATTTCAAGTTGACTTATTCTTGTAGTCCTGTTAATAAAGTTTCTTTATGCCTTTTAAATTTTAAGCCTGCTTTGCCCTTCTAATCCATACCTCACAGCAAGAAATGAGTAAGTGCACTGGTGATTTTAGCCAATGCTAAACCACCACACTACTGAATATTTTTTCCCCCAAATTCAGAAAGCCCCTAACAATCTTATACCACTGATCACTCATTTGCAAATTTGTCCTTGTGTGCATATTCCATGCAGGAGTGCAGTCTTTTGCCACTTCCATTAAATTTTTCATTCCAGTTTTCTCCAGTGAAAGAGGGTTCTGGCTGTCCAGTCTGCTCAGTCAAGCAGCATAAGCTCTTATAAACTCTGACAAAAAGGTCACTTTGCTAGCATTTTTTTATTTAGCATCTATTCTAAATCCTGATTTTTTTAACTCAACACTACACAAAACTAATTTTGTGTTCTGCTGGCCCCAAAGGTGGCCAAACTGTTTTGGGAGCAATTGGAACAATTTATTTTGAGGGTGATGGCTGAGAGTCTTTACATGCACTGAAAACACGGAATTGTTGCTATTCAGATGTCTTCCCATGGAAGAATGTATATGCTTTCCTTTTCCTCTCATATCCTAGATCCAGGTTAAAATAAAAATAAAATGGAAGGGGAAACTCTTATTAAGTAAAATCAAAGCTCTCCATGGGGAACCAGATTTTATTCAGAACTGTACTCTTATAAATCAGTCTCACATTATTAGAGAAGTAAGGTGCTACCCTTTACCACTTTGGTCCACTTCCTGGACTTTGTGCTACTGTTTGTAGCTGGTTTTTTTTTTTCCATTCTGCTTTTAATTCATTTCTTATAATAAAGTCAGTCTTCACTGCCCACCTTGAATTACATTTTAGTACTGCAATTAGGCTCTTAAACAATTGCAACATGATCCCCTCAGGCAAGAGACACAGCAGATCAACAGAGCAATCTGTGCTTATTGTCTTGTATATCATGCTACTATATCACTGAACCTTTTTGTTTCTGCAAAGGAGAGATTTGCAGGAGGAGCCTAGAGATTGTTTGGTTGTTCTTGCAGTATCACCAAAAAGAATTCTCACTGCTGGTGCTCATTTTGATTAGAAAGGAGCCCAGCCTTGCCCTGCCCAGGAGGATGTCAGAGAGATTGTTTGTTCCCCACTACCAGTGGTTGAGAGACGAGGACATCAAAGTCTAGATCAGAAGCCAATTTTATTGAGTATACAAGGTGTTTATATAGGGTTTTACTTGTATGGCACTTATATGGGTTCTATTTCTTGGTAACAATCTCCCATTGAGTACACATTCTTTATGACACCACTTCACATAGCAACATTGTCTTATAGAGTTTCACAACATATTTCTTGGTCACCTATTGCCCAGGGAGCAATCTGTGTTTGTCTCTCCCATGGCTTCTGATCAGGTCTAAGATATGAAGCTCCATTATCAGTTCTATTGCACTCTCTGTTTTATTCCCCATACCCCACATCCTTCTACCCTAAAACATTGGTCAAAAACATCCCTAACTTCTATTTGTAGAAAGAAATTAACATTTATAATTTTAAGTGGATCACAGGTTACCTAAAAGCTCAATTTAGGTATCAGATTATTCCATCTGAAGTAGGTTTTACAGCTTCTCAAGGTACCCTACTATATTTATATTATTTATATTTATAGACTTTTCAATGTGAAACACTGTAGACATTTGCCCAGAACTGGGCCTGCATGAGCGGGACTTCAGAGCACCAGAAAAGATACAGTCTCTGCTGGTTATATGCTGAAATAGATTTCAGCTTTTGTTTATGTGATTGTGGAAAGAAAACGAGCTGCAGACTTATTTTGACTGGTCCAGTGTCCGTTTATGGACTTTTAGATTTGGGTTCTTTTTCCCTTTGAACTGAAGATTGATGAGAGGGAGGCGGTTTTTTCTTTTCGTTAGGTCTCAGTTGTTTATTTTTTCTTATCAGTATTACAAGGTACAAGGAGCTATGTGCGCTATGATAGAAAAGGAGTAAAATGGCTAACAAAGATCTTCTTCAAGGTCTTTTATATGTCCATTTACCCAATTAACAGATGCCAACTAAATTATTTTTCTTAGTGACCCAATGACCCAACACCTGTGTGCTGCACTGCGGCATCCTCTACCCAATCACTTACTACTACCCAAAAACCCCTAGGAGGAGAAGATGAAGAAGAAAGAAGAAGGACAAGGGACAACACCCTAAATCCTCCATCTTGTCTTCGGCTCTCTAAACTACTTTAAACTTTAAACTTCAACCCATTTACCCAGTGATTTAAGAAGCTTTCTAATTTACACATTTACATTTTCAATCTTTTCTACTTAACTCTACCTGTTGTCTCCATGGTGCTATGCAAAACTCAGTGCTTATTTGGGTGTCAGAGTTAGGCATTACAGATAGAGGTATATACCTTGCATCTCTGACCCCAACAGTCCAGATGCATCTACTGTCTCTCATTGAGACTGCCTCAAAGACAGAGTTGCACATCCCCAAACAGACACTATCTATCCTCAAATGCTTTTTTTTTCTTTAAAAAAATCGACTTTTTTCTTCTTTATCACTTTCCTATTTTTTAGGCTGGGAAAGGTGAGCACATTGGCTCTTGCTACCTACCAACGTTTGTCACAGATACACCTTTAAAACTGGGTAAGAGCAGCAGTTGATACCCAGTTTTGGGTACAATGCCTTCATTCAGCTTGGAGTTGAGAATGAGAACCTTCTCCACTGTAAAGGCTTTCACTGAATTCAGTTTCCTCTGGGATACTTCCCCAAGACACACTAGTGAAAACCACCAGCTGGGACTCCTCCCTTCAGCTGACCCAGTGCCTTAGAGGGGGGATCTGCTTTCCTGAGCCCATCCATCCTGTCACAGAAGGACATTTAGGGTGAGGGCATTTCAACTATGGTCCCAAAACACTAAGAACTACTTCAAATTTGCATTAAGAAAAAGCAAGAACAGGACATTTGGTTTACACACATGAAATACCCTCAAGCCAGGTACTTGAAAATACTTGAAAAAGTGATGCACTTGAGATGAAGCCACAGTCAGTTCTCATCCCAGAGTTCTGGGGAAAGCAATGGCCAGTATGCCACATTTACATGGGAAGTGAGAGTCAGCAGTGTTATCTGACTGGAGAAGTGAATTCAATGCCTTTAATCTAATATAGGTACCATAAAATATGCTGGCATCAATTCTACTGTGCTTTTACCAAAACTAGAGTGGATGTTAAAGAAAAGAATTGTTAAAAACATGGAAGAAATTAGGCAATAAGAAGCAGGACAGGACACAATGTGAATTTGCCAGTGTTAGATCAGATTAGACTGATTTTCTTTGCTGAGATAATTAGTATTCACACAGGGAAAGATATGGTTGATCTAATATCAGAAAATATTTGAATAGCTACCACATAGGTAGCTATTAAACTGGAGAAGATAGGGAATACATGTGAGAATCATAACCTGCAGGAAATGGGCTAAAGAGAGCAGCTTGGAAAAGGATATAAAGCTGGAAGAAAAAAAAAGGTGTGCAGCTTGTCAGCAGTTGGTCTTTTGGTCTCATCTTACATAAGGTTCTTGTTAGTGCTTGGAGCATGCTGGTGAAGTTAGCAATCCTATGTAGTTGGGAGGCCTTATGGAGACATAATAGGGTTAGACACTTGTATTGGCAGAAATGGATGACCTTGCAGTCTGAAGTAATAGAAATTGCACAAGTGAATGTCATTCCACAGAGAAAGCTTGTTCCTTTCAGGATGGATAGCTAAATCTCCTGCTTTAAGGCATGGATATCAGCTAGAAATGATGGGAGAGGAGAAAGATCTGATTGTTTCAAAGTGTGGAATAGGCACTTCTCACTGTGATCATCAGGAAACACATTTCTGTAATGCTGCCAGAGTCAGCCATCTTTGCAGAAGGGCAGAATTTTCCCTACCAGGCCCTTTCCATATACTCAGAGGAGGAGCACAATAGGAGGCTGGCATTTACAACACTGTGACAGGGAACTGTGGTGAATGGAGCACTCATCCTTTGCAAAGCCATTCTCTCAGGCTCCCAAAAATGCCCGTGGACATAGCACCCCAGTGCCACTATTGTACCAGTGACATTCAGCTTTTAGAGCTTTCTCAGTGGCCATGTCAGAGACTATTTAAAATGAAAGGAATCAGATTCTTGGGAAGAAGATGTCAGTGAGAAAGAAGTGCCAGTATGTCATTCTGTGTTAGGTCAGCTGAATGTGAGCCTTCAGTGAAATAATATCCAAACATGTTATGCATCTGGACAGTGTGCTTACCTTGGAACTAATTCTTCGTGAGCTCCTAGGATTTTTTCATTTGCCCAGCTTGAGTTTAGCTTAAATGAAAGCACTGAATGTGGAAGAAAGCCAAAGTGCAGGACAAGTCTTCATAAATTATTAAAGACTGGCGATGTCACAGCAGAAATTCTGTCTTTGTACCTTATAAAGCTGTTACATTAAACTTTATGAAGGGCCAATCTGAAAATGGGGAACACATCTATTCTGAAATGAACTTACAAAAAACCGAAACCAAAAAACCAACCAACAAAACCCCAAAGAACAAAACAAAAAATAAAACCCCCCCAAAAACCAAACAACAAAAACCCCCCAAAAACCAAACAACAAAAACCCCACTAAAACCAAACTTTTTTCCAAGCCAAATAGAAGCTACATCTCAAACTTGGTCTTCTAGAATACAGTCACATGGTAATTCAAGTATTAACTCAAGTAAATCTAAAATACATCCCTAAAATATAAGAGAACTTTTTACTTTACTTCAAAGAAGAACAGGACCCATCCTTCTGAAATAAGAAGGTTCCTAAACACACTTGTGTCTCAAGAGAGGATGTGGGGAAAAAAAAGCAGACACTCAATAGGGATGATCACATTGCATAATACATTATTAAAAGGGTCCTCAGAGTGAAAACTATGGAGTAAAAATCCTTCAGAACCCAACCAGAGACAGTACTGCCACCTAGAAGAATATGAAAAAACAGATAAAATTGACTAAAATATCTTTTAAAGATTAGTGAGGAAAAGCTCTTGATTTCCTAAGAGAAGAAAAAACCTGAATTATTGATGAAGCTGAGTACTGACTGCTGTTGAAATTGAAAAAAGGCCTGCAAACTCAGACATCTGGCCCCAAGCATGGCTCCTCTCCAAGTCTGGGAGAAGAAGAGAGAAGCTTTGGCAAAGAGGCAAATATACCAATCATTGGAAATACTTCCACCACAGAGGAGGAGCAAAAGTTCTCCAGTTCTGTCTAGCCCAGGGACGCCCTATGACCCATTAATTACTTCACATTTCAAAACATATCTTCTAAGGGACAGAATCTGGTGAACTGATTGATCAACAAAAAGTTCAATCTGGTTTGTAAGAAACCTTCTTAAAAAAAAATAAAAAGAAAGGAACAGCTGGAGAGTACCAGAGTGTTTAATTACCAACCTGTTTATCTGCTAGACACACTTTTCTGAGATGCACGTTCAGATTTTGTATCTTTAGCAGAGCTGAGAAGATCCCAGGCTGTTCAGGAATGGCTGGAGCTGAGCTCTGCTTTGTGTGCTGCATGGTGGCTCTATCCACTGTGGGACATCACATCTCTGGGTATCAGATTAGGACAGCTCTCCAGAAAACAGGCTGTTGGAGTGGCAAAGCAGCCTACCATTCACTGCTTTGTTATTGCAATGCAATGGTGGAAGGGCTGGCATCCCCTCCATTGCCAAGGAAAGGCTCACGGCTGTTGCTAGGGTCCATAGCGATGGTAAACTCTCCTTCCCACACCCTTTCCTCATTCAGCCTTGGAAGAAGAAGTAGGACTAGATTTCTCAGGACCTCTCACAGCCCCCCTCCATCCCAGCTCTACTCCTGTCTAAGCCCCTGCCTCCCCATTTGCTTCCTACAGCAGCAGCAGAGTGGTCACTGTCCCATCTACTTGTGACAGCAAAATTCAATTTTGTCTTCTCCATCTAAAATTCCAAACTGTACTGAACTCTGCAGAGCCCACAGTGTGAGACTGAGTCTTAGTCAATGGCTGCAGGATATGTCACGGACAGTTGTGTGTATCCCAGGTATTCCTGGGAGTGCACTTTGGGTCAGAAAATGCTTCAGAGCTCTAACCATTGCTGCTCTTTGTGGGGCTACAGGGCAGGAAGGGCAAGTTCCCCTGAGTGCCCTGTAGGGTGGAAAAAACCCTTGTATTTCTGGCTATTAAATACAGAACGAGAACCCGACTTACAGCAAGATACCAAGAATATAAAGCATTCTTTGAAGGACTGGAGGGGTTGGGGACTATTGAAAAGACTTCAGTTTCCTGTGAGAAAATTTCTCCTCTTTGAGCTTGGTGGCAGTGCTTAGTGTCAGAAGCAGAGAGACTCTTCTGGAGCCCTAGTCACTGTTGCTGAGGCTTCCCAGGGTAGAGAGGCAGCATGGGGAATAGCACAAAGTTGCAGTCATATAGGAATTAAATTATTTAGCAGCGGTCCTGTGACAGATAATGTATATCTAGGCTCTGAACCGCTTCTGATTTGAGCATGACTGTATGACTACTTTGAATGTATGAGGGCAATTTAAATAGAGAAAGAAAATACAGTCAATCCTAAGGTCACTCTGAGGTCACATGCCAAGTTGGTACTCCTGCTTCTTGGTTATTCACTTAGATGGTACATACCATAACTTGCAAGCTTGGGGAAAAATGACATCTGGGAGTCCTAAGGTTTATAAAAATTTAAAAAAAAATATTGCAAGAGTTCAATAGTCCTGAAATTATGAGAGTTGCTGGTCATTACACATAGCCATCAGAAGAAAAAGTCAGTGAAAAAATGCTGTAGGAGTAAAACGTAAGAGTTGAGCATGAACAAAAATAAGGATTAATACAGAATTTCTGCCTATAACACTCTTCAAAGTAAACTTGCTGAATAGATACATTTGTCATATATGCTTTGCAAAGTTGTCATTAAACTGAGCAGCTAATGTCAAGGTTGGGTCCTAGTACCAACAGTTTCAGCTTCATGGCCTGGCATATGGTGATGCAAGGCAACACAACTTATATGAACTACCAGTTGTAAAGGGTAGTGCAGAATAAAACTGAAATGGGCTAGCTCAAACTTCTAATTAGAAAGATGTTAAAAGCCATAATTAAAGGCAAGTTAAATTGGTGCTTATATCTCAGGGAGCACATTGAAAATGAAAACATACTGTAAAGCCCTGGTCCTCACTTGGTGAATTTATTTAAAGGAGGTTTAAGGTACTACTTTTCCCTGAGGTGATGCAAAGGAGAATTGACAAAAGTTCCCAAGAGGTTAAAAACCAAACTTTACTGGCAAAATAGAAGATTGGAAACTTGGCAAAATTTAAAGCAAACATTTGATCAAAATACAGCATTCAACAAAACACTGACTTGGCAAACTCTAACCCATCCAACTTTAAATTACCCAGATTTCAAGAGGAGGAAATTAGGAGAAGAAAAAGAGAGAAAGAGAGAAAAAGAGAGAGTAAATAAAGATGCAGCTATTGCCTTGGATTCAGTTTCCTGTCAGCTGCCATAAAAACCAAAGACAATAGGAACGCATGACTATGTGTGTCTCAGGGCAATGTGTTTCATCTGCTCTTCCCTCCTATGGCCATCGGACCCCCAGGTGGGGCTTCCAGTCATCTGGCCACTCTGAAGCTAGGCTGAGGTTCCAGAGTGGGCTGTGGGGCATTGCTGTGCCTGTGCCAGTGGCTGACAGCTATTCTGGGCTGGACTAGAAGCACCAGTGGGGTGGGGAGGGAGCATCATCATCCTGCCTTCACAGATGCTCTGGCCCACTCCCCCTCACACACAGTTGTTTTGAGCCAATAATCATTTTCTCCAGTCTCTCACAGATACTGAAAGATCTCCTTTACACCTACAACTCAGAAAAGTTGTACTGATCTAATATACAGACATATAAATTATCATCAGCACACACGCAGAACAAAACACCACAGTCAGCATGCATAAAAATTAATTTTAGGAAGCCAGGCTTCTCAGAAACATCTGAAAATCACAGATTATCGTCTACTTTCCAGTCTACATGCATCATGACTGAAAATGTGACCCCTGCCTCTCATTTGGAACTCAAGTAGTTTGCCTCTCAGCAACACTTATCAAATTCAGACTTTTCTTCTAATCCCATTGTTGAAAGTTTCACAAAAATCCTGGTATCACTGCCATTTATGATCACATCTGGTTTGAACTGAGCTTTTGATTTTCCCTGCAGCTTAGCAGCAGAACAAGGACTGCAAAGATGATACATGTGAATGGATGTTTTTAGGAAAGGATAAGAATACTTTATAATTCAATAGCATACTCACCTGGATCTGGGGCTTTGATTATACTGAGATGCCAAGTGATGCAAAACATAATTTATTTCTGTTCTTTCCCCTCAGAGACCTATACTGTATGAGTGAGATTATAACTACAGGGTTGGCATGTAAATAACTCATTTGAAGGATACCATTAGCAACTTGCTGTGTTCTCAATTGCTTGCCTCTTCCTATCCACCTCAGCATTTGTTAATGATTGTATATTGGTCTCATTTTAGGATATTCCTTTGTTAAGTTGTCTATAGGAATCAAATTTGCAATGCATAGTAGCCAGATTCTTTAGCATTAACATACATTAGTTCAAACTTCTAAGTGGAATGTGAAAACAGTAATTTCTTCTCCTCCACACTCTTGGAGGGGGTGGGAGGGCTATACAACTCCTCAGTTTAACTGGGAGTAATCTGTGCTTTATGGAAGTTCTAATGCACAAGGAAAGCTGTATAACATGCACAGCAACTAATAGGACTTTTCTTGCAGGAATCCTCAGCACTGATATTGCTGTTGTAACACAGTAGCAATATCCAACCTCTTTTTGGGGTAGTTCAAACATAAAGCAGTTATTTTTAAAAACAAGATTCCACCACCTTCTTTTACCCTACCATTCAAATTTTGGTTGACAATTCATAGATAAGTCCCTTGGTAGTACCTGAATATATTACCTAGAAAATGGATAGTAACTCTTTCAACAGATTGTAATTCTTCTGTCTCACACTTTTTTTTTTCAAATTTAAACAGAAACCATAAAATATAACACAAAATCAGTGTACAAGTGTAGAAGATGTGGACATGGTTTAGTGATGGACTTGACAACGCTGAGGTAAGGACTAGACTAGGTAATCTTGGAGGTCTTTTCCAACCTTTATTGGTTTATGATTTTGTTTTCCAAGAAAAAAAATCCTTGTAAGCAAAGAGCCTGGTAGCAATTAGACTCGTTGTATAACTCCATTACCTTGCCTCGGAATGAATGGCTTTGGAGCTGCTTTTACAGGCCAGAGGCAGTTTGACTAGAGGTATCCTTCACTGCCATGCAACACGGGGCCAACCATGCATCACGGGAGTGATCAGCCCTGCTTTCAGTGCAGCAGTGTAATACATTAAGTCTGTGGCAAGTAATCCCCTCGTGGAAGCAAACATGGGAAACACACTTGTGTGCCAGGCTGTTTCAGTAGGCAACTATAGGAAGAAGGAGGAAGGAGGCTGTTTCAGTTACTCATTTAAAAGACTTCTGGGGGAAACAAAAGAGTACCTGGCTGATGGGAATATGTTTGTTCTACCCTTAAACTGGGAATGTTCCCATTAGACTCACTCCAGACAACTGGCTGCTTCTTGTTTCATTAGAGTGATCAAGAAGGAGCCCAAAACTCTAAAAGTGTATTGCTTCCCTGCCTCTTAATTTCCCTCAGATTGCATATTTCCACGGTGCATATTAAATACAATGTGGTTTTAGATGCTGATGTGAAAGTTATTTTGTGGCTGGGTGTTCTGTGAAGTTAATTAGCTTTATACTGTATCTTGACTCAGTCCACCAAATCTTGCTCACCCTTTTCAAGCAAGACCCTCCAAATAACTAGTGAAAAGTTTCTAGATGGGCCAGATTTCATTCCTATCTAATATATCAAAAAGTTTATGGAAAATTAAAGATCTTTATTACAAAACCTCTTCTGTCTTCTCAACTGTGTTGCACGTGTGACATGAATTATTTAGCTAAAATTGAAATTTTGAAATATAATGCAGAATTTTATTGTTGGTTCACATATTCTCTTTTCAGGTCTGCCTCATTCTTCACACTTAGTAATAATCTTGAAAGAGCAACTTGAGCTGCAACTGAAATACTACTTAATTTACATGTAACTTACATTAAGTATAATTATGTTTTATAATTACCACTTGCATCTGAAAATGTCTCTTTCAGAAACTCTACATTAATAATTTGTCAGCAATATTTTCTTTGTAATTAAGAGTGACTTGGTTAAAAAAAAAAAATCATCCTGCTAGCTAGACATGCCTTGCAGACTGTACTTGTGTACAAAATTATATAATCTGCTGAACAGTAATTTAACTGACTCCATTTTACACTGAGCTTTCTGCTTTTGAGGTTTCTCACCATTTAATTTACCTAATTTCTGAGATGGCTATGTACAAAAGCAGACTATGGACAGTGTGTCCTGGGTTTTGGTGGCAGTGTTTTTAAGCTCAGTGCCAGTGCACTCAGACATTCCAGCCCTAACCCAAAAGAACTACTTGGAAAGGATCATTTGTTCCATAGCTGGAATGATTAAAATGAAGGAGAGGGAAACAAACAACAAACCCAAAGTAGCAAGCATTTTCTGCTAATGACTACTTTCTTCTGTTACCACTTCAAGCCCCAGCAAGCAATAAACTCCAAAGCTGGCAGGTGCTGGAGAATACTTCCTTCATCTTTAAGATGTTCACAGGCCTTCCTAAAGGACATATTAGTGCCAAATCAAGAGGGAAGCAGGAATCGCTTTGAGTACTGAAATCCCTGCTGGGAAGAGGCTGAAAATATTTTCAAATTTCTGCATAAATAGGTATAAGTGACAAAAAATGTTAGATATATTCTGCCTCTTTCCCTTTTAACCTCAAAGCTTATTTGCTGCAATTCAACAACAGCCATAAAGCAATGATTTAACCATTAAATAACTTGAGAACTACAGGGAGAGGAGACAAAAATACAATTGTTAAAGCAAACTATCAAGTGCTAACATTGCACTGTCATTCAGTACCAGAATGTGTTCGTATGGGAAATTTCTATGGCAGACAAGGTGGGATTGTGACTCCCTGAGACGCCTTTAGTTTTTATCTCCAGAGTGCCTCCAAAAGGAAGTGAAGTGTCTTTGACCTCTTTTCCCAAGAAGCAGCCCTCACATTTTGAGAGATTGCTTCAGTTTATAAGAGGTTTGGAGTGTCTCCCATATTTTCCATTTGTCTCTGAACACTTCCAATCCTTTCCTTTTTAAGGGAGAAAGGTTTTTCTTACTAATCCAAGTAAATAAATACTCAAACTGTAAGTTATTGCCTCAAATACCATTCATTTGGGGAGAAGAACCTTCTTTCAGAAGCAGTTTAGCATTTTAGAAAGAGAAAAATGGTATGGTCATGCATCAGGAAAGCTCAGACATGTGTAAAGAAATCAGACATATTAACATGGGTTAATATTTAATATAAGAGGTTATATACATCTTATATTCAGCAAATAATAACTGCTTGCCAGTTGATAAGACTAACACAACAAGATGCAGTTTATAAGGAAGTCTATTGTGGACTATACATTGAGAGCAGTGGGAAACACTGTTTTTGCATAGATCAAAGGTAAAAAGATGGTACAGCATTACCCCACATCTGAGCAAATAGTATTGCATGGCTAGCAAATGAAAGAAGTAGAGGTCTTTTGACCTACCTGCACACTACCTTCAACTACACTTCTGACTTTATGCACCCATCATAAAGCCATTTATGAGCTGAATATGTAGGCAATGAAAAAACAAGGCCTGCTCCACAGGAAAATCTGTCACATCCAAAGGAAGCAGGCTCAGTGCATGGGAGGACTCATGAGTTGAAAGAACTTTCCTCTCTGCATCAGCTACATATGTCCAAGTCAACTTGCCTAGACTTGTTTCAGAGAACAAGGTTCAGGCAAAATAAATCCTATTTCACCGTATGTAGTGCTTCTTATAAATGAGCAGGGAAATTTAACCTCACTAAAAGTCTTACTTGAGAGGCTGAAAATGCTGTGGAAGTTTCTCACTGGTCTATCAACAGCTGCAAGTCATTAAGGCGTGCAACACAAAATTAAATAACCTCACTAAAAAATAAACTATTACTTGCAGTAGCATTTATGCTGGTATTAAAATTAGAACCTCCCAAAAAATGTTATTATTCTACCACTACTGAGAGAGATCAGAAAGTCCTTGTAAATCAGCATCTGATCAAGGAAAAGAAAATATGACAATGATTGCAAAGTCTCCTATGAATGTCTACACACTGTATTATATAATACAGTGTATGCACATGGAAGCGCTGGTCATGTTGTGTCAAGACATATTTACAGGGAACAATCATATTCCTTCTTCTCGGATGACAGCAGTAGCTGGAGGGACTCAGGCATATTTGCTTTGGTTTGGCACTGCTCTCAGAGGGGTGCCCGCAGCGGGTGTCCTCTGCGTGACACCCTGCCTACTATTCTGGTCACAGCACAACACGGCATTAGAAGCTGGATCAAACGCTAAAATAGAACTTTTAACATTGAGTGTAAGAGATGAGATTGCTAGGTAAAACTGAGCTAAAATGCCTCAACCTTATCACAACCAAATTGTCTTTTGACCTTCCTCAGATTAAGCCTTTCAACAGAATCTGAATTAAAAAAAAAAAAAGGAAAAAAAGAATAAAAAAGTGGGTTTTGGTAAATGAACCTTTTTTGATTTGTTTTGTGATGCATTCTGACCACTCTTAGTGCACAGACAGGGCTCAAAGCTTACTGCAGTGGGCCAGTAGGATAAAAGCATTAGATGTAAAACCTGTCATCGCTAGGAAGACAGCAGCATATCTTCCTTTATCCATCTCATTACTAGGCATTTTTCTCATCTTTCCCAGGAAGACAAGGATAAACGTATAGTACACAAGGATGTGCCCGCAAATAAATTGGACTCATGGCACCAGAAAGGCAGACATATGAGAGGATTTTCATTGCTTTTATTAATAACATTTAAAACTAATATGCCACTCTGCTAGTGTTTTAATTCGCCTTAAAAATGTAATTGCACAGAACCCTTATGGTTCAAATGATGTCAATATTTCAGGATGCCCACCTGCAGAGAGCTGCTACCAGCAGATAATATTGCTTGTGTTTCTTAGTAACTGATAAAAGTGTTAATTTATAAGGAGGAAGCCTCTCTGAGTCACCTTAGCTTTATGTTATGATCGCTGTAAAGATATGCTCCAAGACATGCCACATGCAACCACAGGCTAGATGTCTATGCTTCCTAATTGCATGTTTTAGAGTGACAAAATCAAATCATCTCCAAGCAGATCATGCAGTAGTTAGGGATCAATAAAATTTCTTGTGCATTTTTAAATTTGCACATTTATGTTTTCCCTTCTACTAAAGGTCTGCTTGGTGCTTAGCAACTATGAGCTATCTGACCTGTTCACTACAGTCACTGCAACTCAGTGAGAGAGATTTTCTGAAAGAAATCTAAAGGTTATGGAACAAGCACATTGGGAACTCTACTACATGAAGTCATAAAAATGATCCAGAATTAGCCAGTTCATCCCATATGCTGCTAGGGATTTAGAACACAACACAATTTCTCTTTCATTCTTGTGTACATATATTTCATATATACATAAAATACAAGTGTATACATATATGGATACGTATATATGTGGGTTTGTTGGTTTTTTCCTGTGGCTTTTTTTTTTACAATGTTCAGTGAGCACATGGAAGATCTAAGTGTGTGCATAGCTATAGCTGATATCTAGAATAAGCTTCCTGGTATATAAACAAGGAATCCCTGACCCAATCACTCAGAGCTGAAAAAATGAAAACACTTTTCTTCCTCACAGCAGAAAAATTACTTGCAGAAAGCCAGAACTCTTTGTAAAATTAAAGAAAAACTTGGTAAAGACAGAATCACATCCACACACTCAAAGCTGTGTAAAGCCACAATATTGAATGCATATGGGAAATAAACATCATCTTCTGATAAATCCTTGAGAAAGGGAGCAAAACCAGCTCCATATTGCTGCCTGATACTTTAACAGAGGCAGCCCTTAGAAAGTGGAAGATGTGTGTCCAAATGAACAGAATAAAAAAAATCACTCCTACAGACTGAAAACTAAACACACGGTGAAGCAAACATAAATGTTTCAAAGCACAATTGATAAAAGTTAAATTAAAAAAAAAGATAAATTGATAAAACCCCAGAGATATAGATTGATTGGAAGGTCAATTGATAATAATGTAAGAGCAGAAATGTACAAAGAGAAGATGTCATTTGTTGCACAGCTTTTCACTCTGGGAGGAGCTGGGAAGATTCCCATGTTCCCAGAAGAAAAAAAAAATGGTGGGGGTCTTTTGAGGGAGTTTGTTTTTTTTTTTTAAATGAGTGACTCAGAGGAACTGTCTGAAATTGAAGTAACTGTAGAATAAGTTATGAAACAAATTCACAAAATGAACTTAACAAATTGCCAAGTCCAGATGGTATTCACCCAGGAGCTTTAAAGGAACTCAAGGATGAAATAACTGAATTACCAAGGATATTGTGCAGCCTCTCATTGCATCAGTATCAGAGGACCACAAAAAATGTGATGTCATATTTTAACAAACAGTTTCAAGAGAACTTCAGCCCTCTTGACCTGTAGTGAGCAAGTAAATTGCAACTTCAAATAAAAAAAAAAACAAACCTGCAGAAATAATAGATATCTGAATTATCAACTTCGGGAGTCAATAGGGCTTTGAAGAAAAATTATGCCTTGCAAAACTATTTTGAAGGGGCAAAAAACTCTGTAGGTAAGTCTCATAAAGCCAAAAATAACTACTTTGATTTCCAAAAGGATATCTAACTGCAGTGGTAAAAACAAGCAAGTATAGGATAAAGGAGGAATCTGCTAACATAGACAGATAAACAGTTGGAAGTAGAAAGTGAAGCTGGAAATAAATGGTCGTTTCTTACTGACTAATGGTTCTACCTGAACTTGTGCTAATTCTCATCCTGATGAAGTATCTGAGAGAGGGTGAAAAATTGAGTGAGAATGTTTTCAACTTTTGTTAATATTAAGTTATTAAGAATGAGGGCCAACAGAAAAATAACAAGGCCAAAGAGCTGAGTGGACAATAAAGGAGCAGAGGAAATTCAGTGTATGTGATCATAAAGGATGCACAGAAGACAAAGCAGAATTCCAGCTTCACATATAAATGATGTTCCTTACCATGTTGCTGACCATTACCACTCACAAGTGGTATCTTGAGACAATGACAGAAATAGGAACATAGGCTAGATCAGTATAAACATAATAGGAAGCTCCATGAACACAGTAGCTCAATTCTTTGCAGTGCTTAAAAACTTAAATTTTAGGCACTATTGGGTGATAAACAAAGGAAAAAAGATAACCTACATGATGCCACTGCTCATTTAGGTTGTGAGCATTGCAAGATCATGAGTGTAATCTTCGCATCTCTTGTGGGAGTCTGGAACAGATTCAGAGGTGGAAAGCCACAAAGATCACGAACATGAAGATTGGACAGCTCGCTCACAAAAAGAGATGACAAAAGCAGGTTATGGTAGAGGTGTACAAAATCATGATGTTAATGAAGGGGTTAAAAAGTCATCACTAGTTTATCCTCTTTGCCAACAAAATAAAGGAAGCATTAAAGAAAGCAATTTGGAGCCGGGTTGCAAGCAAACAAAGGGATAAAGGTTCATTTCACAACATTCCCTAAAACAATAATAGCTGTACTTGGGAGAATATTCAGGATTACCTGTGTTCCTACTCTTCACTTTCCTACATGCCTCCATTTGAGGCCACTATAGCAGCTAGGATAGTAAGACAATCCCCTAGTCTGACTTGTAGACTTTTTTCTATTGTCATATTAAGATGCATGGCACCTCACTTCCAGATTAATTCAGATACATCTGAACTACAGATCTAGAATAGCAGCTTATACGGATTTAAAACTAAATACTGTTTACCACAGCCAACAGCTTTTCAAGGAGGAAGTATCATGAATTTGAATGCCATCTCTACAAAACCAAGCATGAAAGAGATGAAGAGATTTTAAAAGAAGAGTAATCTCTTGTAATTCTTTCACTGCAGTTTCCTCTTGGCAATTGACAATCAGATTTTCAGTTGCTAAATATCAGTAGAGCTTCTGTCATTTCACTGCAGCTCCCCAGGAGCACCCAGCAAAGAATCTGGGAAAGTAAATGCCAGTGGCTCTCTGTCCTTGTTAATTGGATAATTCTTGAGACTGTTCCTGGGAATGGGGATGTGATGGTCTACACAGTTGTAACCCTGTCCTATCAAATAGCACCATACAAAACCTCAAAGAGCACAATTCTAAACCAAAGATGTTCCAGGGACCCTTGCCAAGCCAGTTTGCACACAGACACGCTAGTCTGATATCAAAGAAGACAGGATTTTTCCACCAAAGAAAAGTGAGTGGAGGGAGGAAGAAGGAAATGGATGTGAGAAGGAGATGGTTAATATTCTTTCATGCCATAAATCTGTACTCTAATTTCATTATACTGTTGCAATTTCCATCCCACAGATTTTTCTCTTAGCTTCCTGCCTTATCCTGGCAAGCCCTGTTGCTCAAACAGTTTGGTCTTTCTCTTCAACTGGTTTAAGGGCAGAAGCCCTCCCCACATGTAATGCTCATCTTGAAAGCCTCCTCTTTTCCACGTTACTTCATCATCTGCAGCCTCCCCAGGGGAGAAGAAGCTACAGGTATATGAAACAAGACCAATTTTTTTTCATTAGTGTTACCTGTGCAAATGCTAGAAAACATGGACAGTTTCAGGAAAATTCCAGTCTTTATGGACATGAAATACTAGGAAGCCACATTTCTAGGATATCTGTTCAATTAAATAAGTTTTCAATTTCCTACTGCCCCTTGCACTTGAGGTAGCATGTCTAGAACTTGACAGTAACCTATATAGATGTATGCAGCCTACTCCCCTATCCAAATGAGTGTATTTCTGTCTTGCCCTTGTCTGTAACTTACAAAGGGGAAGAAGTTCTATGCGAGACTAAGTGCTGCACAACACACATGCTGTGTGTCCAAAGCTTGTGTGGTCAGGGAAGGGCTGAATGCCTGGCTCCCACCCCCTTCAGGTGACAGCTGTGAACAGTAAGTCACTGGTATGTAGTAAAAAGACAAGAGATCACCAGGCTCAGCACTCTGAAGTGCACTTCCTCTCATTAGAGCTGAGCATTACAGGATCTAATGATTCAAAGGAGCTGTCTAGTATCCCTGCTACCCCCTACAATCCTCTAGAAATCCCATTCATGGATTATGTGACTCCTTCAAGTCAAATAAGCTGGGGGTGAGTGAAGGTGTGTTTGTCTGATGTACATTCTCCAAGCGGTTTTGGTGACAGGTTTGACCCAGCTGAAATCCAGACTGTGAAGATGACAGAAGTCTTTATGCTATTAGTATTTCTGTTGGCTACTTTGCAATGAAACAATAACATAGATACTTCCATAAATAGAAGAAAGGGCAGCAAGATGAGTTCAATCCAAGCTAATCAAGTAACTTCAGGAAAAACATTGCACACCACCAACTCAACACTAAACATAAAAAAACCCCACTAAACAGCTGAAGGAAAGAACTACATATGGTCTCCAGATACAAATTGAGACAAAAAACATCTCAATAAAACTTTATTTCTCCTTAAAAAAAAATAACCACCTTATATTCTGTGTGAAGATGCAACCATTTTTTCTTATCTCATTAGTGGATGCTAGAAATCTTTCCCTTGTTTCCAACGCCGTTATCTTGGTGCCTATTCAAACCACTTGGGCATTGACTCAGTACTAGCTCAGTTAAGATTCTTTCCAGCTCTCCTGTTCTCTCCTCTTAGGTAACTCCATCCAATTAACATAACTCAGTTTACGAGCATACGAGGCCATTATGAGTGTTGAACTTTCTGTAATTCTTACATGATTTAGTCTGGCATTTACTTGTTCATGATGAAAAGCCCTTTTATACAGCACTTGAATACAAATAATCTAGCTAAGTCACAGAAAATCCACACTTTTTGAGGTAGCTCAGAAATAGTAAGAATTACTGGCTTGTTCCTAAATGGTAGCACTATAGGTACTTGTACAGGTGACACTAGCCCAAGTAAAAGTGGTTTATCTTATTCCAACATATGTCAATATATACAAATCATATAAACCCACCCATAGGCAAGACCTCACTCCAGCTTGTTCCATCGCCAGGAGCAATCTGCTCTGAGAAAACCCATTCTCTCCCTCCTCACTACAGTACAGAAGAGCACCAAGAGCTGCCAAAGGCTGGGGGTCCATACCTAAAACAGAGTCCAGGGACTAACATCAAGATAGCAAGATAGCCCCACAAAGCCTCTTCCTAATCTTGTGAGCAGGGAATCCAAGGAAATAGTTTTTCTGCCAGAGGTACTGCTTTGCACATATATAAGCATTCACCTTGGATTATGTTGTTTATTCATTTTTTCTCTCCTCTTTCAGACCTGAAGGATACACTTCAGTCACTGTCTTCCCACTCCAGAGACAGTCTGGCCCATCTCAGGGCAGTCTTTACACCCTAATCTGCATCTTCTATTCTCAAATAGAAAGGAGACCTTTTTGTAGATGCTTGTTTTTTGGTGGGAAAAAAAAAAAAAGATTGTATCAATCACCTCAAGTGTCAAATAATTTTTCTGTCAGTTTGGTTATATTAAGTAGAAATGCTGAAATGGAACTGATTCAAATAGAATTGACCACATTTTGTCAGATTTCAAAATCTGTTAGCTCTGCTGAAAGAATAAGAACCTTTTTATGTACCTCTGGAGGTTTTACTTCTTTTGCAAATTAAACAACAGTTGGGAAATATAATTTCAAAGGAAATGGCATTTGTTGTTAAGGGGATTTTTAAAGTGCATTCCTGCAACAAACGGAAATTTAAAGTCAACATTTTCTTCCTGGCAAAACACCCGTGGATAAAGATGAATAAAACCTGAGGTAAAAATATAATTAAGATATAAATGGAAAAAAAATAATAACATTTCCTTTCAAAGGGCCTACAGACTCCCAAATCAGAAGTAGTCAGTATGTAAATAAAGACTTAGATAGGAGAGCCAAATATCTACTCTGTCACGGGAAAGAACTGTAAATCTCTCAGCCAAAGAGAGATTCCAGGAAAAAGCACTGTCAGAGGTGAAACTGAAGACTGAAAAAGGATATAAAAATTGCTTTAAGTGGGAACTGGGTCTTTTCAAAATATACTCCTAAAGCAAAACAACTCACCTCCATATCAGTTGAATGAGTCTTGAAATGATTGAACGTCCTCTTTCTTTTGAGAGCAGTATGGTTTGTTTTGTGGTTTGAATAATTTTTTTAAAATAAAAAACTGTTGAGAGATTCTGGCACAACGTCATTCTATCATATTAACTTTACTGTAAAGTTAATGTGAAGAGACTATAAAACCACAGAACTATGTTGAACATTAAGACAGGTCAGTGAAACCATAATTTTGGAAAAAGCAGCCCCTTCAGTAAACAAAACAGTTTAAACATAAACAGGAAAAAAAACCCACTAACTTGGAGTCCTCTGAGATAAATGACATTCAATAGATCCAAACCCCTTGTTTTCACCTGTGGAGGAAGTGTCTTAGGGTAGCATGACTTAGACTTCTGAACAATAGTATAAATATAACGAGCTTCCTCATTGCATCACAATTTTTGCAGCAGTGCACCACTTTTCTTGTACATGTCAAGATTTTTGTCCTTCTTACCTCTTCCCAAGTATTTAAGAACCAGAAACCTACTGGTGGCTGGTCCACCCCCCACAGCTCACAGCACCAGCGGGGCAATTACTGACTACCCACCTGAATCACAAGGGGTTTTTGCAAGCCACTCTGAGGGTTTCCAGATGATAATTATGGACACAGACAAAAGCTTGAGAAACATTTAGGAGGAAGTTTAAGAATTAACCCCATTGCAACGCCTTCTTAGCAAGGTGATAAAATTGAGAATGACATTCACCGATTCAAACAAAACTATTCCCAGTCCCATATCTGTAATCATATCCAAGTTGGTTATCTGTATTAGAGAGCCTGGGCTTTGTCTTCCAAAAAACTTTCTGGGCACTGCAGCAGACATTTAGGTGCCTTTTAATTAAAGCAGCAAAGGTCTGTTAGCATATCTGTCCTACTGAGATTTTTTTTTGCTAGAGAACAATTACATCCCATATCTCTGAACTGTCATCCAGCCTTACAAAAACAGCCTCCCGCATGGGTTCCACAGCGCTTCCTAAGGGAACAGCTCAGAGTAGGGAGGTCAATCCATCATTCAGTATGGGATCAATTCAGTAGCATAATTATTGCCAGACAAAGCATACAGTTCATATTCATGTCGGACAAAATCATTGTCAGTATTTCAAAGCTGAGATTAACAGTCCCACTGTACGGGATGAGGTACAGAACAAGCAACTCAGGAGGAACATGGCAAAAATGTGGTACCTGTAAGGGGCAAGAAGCAGGGAACTGAAAATAAAGAGGACATTTTTATTTCTGCCATCTAGGAACAAACTCTAAGGTACATCTATTAATGAGGTATGTGATTTTAAAATGTCATATTATTGGGGCTATACTCACTAAAACAGAAAGCAAGAAGATACTAATGAGAGAGGGCACCTGCCTACACAAACAGGAATTCTGCCTGGTTTGGCCCAGTGCTATTAATGAAATCAAGACAGGAAAGACTGGAATGGCATATGGCTGACAGATGCAAGCATATAATTTGATGGTGCAGTGGAAAGAATGACTCAGTACATCATTATCAATTTAGTATTTTTCAATTTCTTAGGAGAAAAAGACCTCACTTCTGGTTCAGCCATTTAGAAGTTAACCTTTCCATGAAGGCAATATGTGTGGGCACTTCTCAAATGTAAGTTTTATCATAACTTATAGCACAGTAGAAGGGATGGTTAGGAAGGCCTCTATGAAGTGGCATAGTGTATGCCCAGGTTCAGCTTCAGTCTTGTCATTTCTGATTAATGTTTGTCCAATCTGTTCCTAAAGACCTCCTCAGCTTCTGAGGTCTAAGAATAGATCTCATTACCTTTACTTTTAGGATGTTGCTTTGTTTGAGTTAGGGTTTTTTTCCTAGCACCCAATCTCTACCGCTGTTGCTGCAATTAAAGCTCACTGAGAAAAATGCTCCATGAACTCAGAGGTTTTTGCTCTATTTTTGAAGTGTTGAGATCACATTATTCCTTTGTGCTATGTAAAAAACAAACCAAACCAACAAAACAAGAAAAAATATTTTCATACAAACAATCCAACTTGTATCTCCTTCAATTTTGAAGTGGTAACATTAAAAAACACATCCAGAGAGCAGCTTACCTGGATATAATAATTTTTTTATACATCCTAGTTTCTTAAAGACCACATTTCCCTAGCTGACTCACAAGAATTTCATGTGAAGTAATGTCAAAAGAACTGTTTCCTTTCAGGGCATCATAGTGCTGTCCAGGCAGAACTCTTAAGTTCACAGATAAATACTTAATGCTCTATCTAAGTTAACTGCAGGCTATGGAAGATGGATAGTAGACCATTCAAACTATTTTTCATTATTAAAAATTGTAGGCAGTGACCCTGTATGCCTTTTTTCTTGCTCCATCTTTGTTTTTCAGTATGCATCTCTTGGAGGAAAGCCCAGAAAGATTATGGGATGGTGGTGTACAGCTAAACAAGCCCACCTCAGTTTTTTGTTAATATGTTTCAATTCAGTCCAGTCCTTTCACATCAGTGAGGCTGGTACTTGACTTTCACTTGGCATTGCAAAGTGAGCAGCAGCTTGAATTCTGAGTCATCTGGCAGGAATACTCACTCCTAAACAGTAACCTCAAAGTTTTATCCTCTCTGCTTTTCCTATTTTTCCATCCTTTTAAACATGGATGGTTATGGAAGAGTGAAAAAGGTATTCCTCTGTTCAGAAATGAATATACTGCATACACTTTGTTTTCAGAAGAGTATAAACTGTACTCTACATTAACAGCTCAGATATCAATAAAAGGTAAAGGTGTTCTTGCTTGGTAAATCACATACACCCTGGAGGATTAAATTGCAACAACCTAAAAGTATAGGGAAAAAGGATTTGATATCTGGAGCCAAGGTCCAATCTTAGTTTGCTTAAATTTAAATTACTTTAATTGATTATTGTCCAAAGACAGATTTATCACAATTAACTGCAAGTACTTGCTTCACTGGTAGCTAATATATACACCTGGCAACTGGAAGAAAAGAACTCTACTAGATGTTAATTACTTGGGAGTTTTTCTCTTCTCCAAAATCTAGTTTTTAATCAGATACTTAGCTGTGTTTAGACCAAGCAATTTGGTGCATCCATCCAGAAGCTCACCTGTAGGAAGCCAAGAAGTGACTCTGCAAGATCTCTGTATTTGGTAACATCTAAAGGCAGAGTTGTAAACTCTGTGCCCTTCACATCCCTGAGGGAAGCAGTTGAGTCCCTATGCATTGTTCTAGAGTGCAGTGAAATTTAAACAAAACCACAGGGACACATCTAAGGATTTTCTTTACTCTTAGCTGAACATTTCCTAATGCAAGCAATCCACATGCATGTGCAAGTGCACTAGCTCAGATATCCATGTCTCTAAAGCAATTTACCAATCCCATGCTTTTACTGCACCCCACACCAGTTTTTAATCTGATTTCAGAAACACAGCTTCTGTACCATGATCTCCTGTGCAACTACAGAATCCCATGTTACTGTGTGTGTTAACCCCAGTGATGAGAGACTCTCATCAGCAAGCAACCAGCCCTTTTCAGCCCGGGTATACAGCTGTGTGACCTGTAATGAACTTCCCCTGTATGACTCACAGGCTTGACTTCCAGCCCCCCACACCCTCCCTGCTCTCACCCTCCCACCCTCCCTCCCTCCCCCCACATTAACAAGCTGCCCCAGAGGAAAAAAGTGCTGAGAGGAAGAAGTGGCAATATTTCTGCCTCGCTGAGTTCTGCACATGCCCCATCTCAAAAGCATTAATGGAGAAGGAGAGAGTTCTGGCAAGCACTCTGGCACTGCCCTTATGCACTGGTTTAGACTGTGGAGGGGTGGGCCAGGCTTTGCTCTTGTAAGCTGTTACACTCCCCAGTGCTGAAGCACAATTATTTTCTGACCACTGCTCACATTTTGGCAGCTCCAGAAAGAGGCTCTGACTGAATTGGAGGAACAGCCTTGAAGGAATTTGGTTGTTTGCCTTTCATGAAGCAAATCAGATTAACTCTAGTTTAAGTACGATGATTTACATTAACATGTCATTTGTCTACATTCCATTAAAAAAATGTTCCTCAGGTTAGAAAAGGGCCGTGTTTGGGGTCACTAATTTCAAAGCCTGGAAATGAATCAGCAGTTCTGAAATTACACAGACAGACTAACCAAGCAAACACTGCAGCAAAATATGGCCTGGGACAGCTCTCCTGCTTGCTTCTCCTATAAAACACACTATAAGCTAAGGCTCTTCTTTAAAATAATCCTTAAATATTTCAGTGGAAAATAAGTGATTTAGGACCACCTGCCTTTAGGCTGAGGTTTTCAAGACTCTGATAAAAACAGAACGGCTGTGAACAAACCTCCCCTGGGAAGGGAAGGGGCTGTATCACAAAACAACAAAAACGGAAGTGAAGCCCTGTGCCTTTATCCTAAATTTACAGAATACCTCTGTGAGAGATCTGGCTGATTTAGTAAGAAAGGCTGTTCCTGAGCCATCTCCTTGGATGAGCTAGCCCTCTGCTTTGCTTGGTTCCAAATAATGACATCTTTGAAATCCCAATCAGAGGTGTTGACAGGAGACAAATCGCATGTCTGTAAAAAAGGCTACCAGTGCTTAAACAGATGTCTCCAGCAGTACATCTTTCATGAAAATAGTCTCTCTGCAGAACCATAAAGGGCTCACTTTGCCCCAGCTTTTAGATATCCTAGACCTAGGTCTCCACACTTCACATAGGGAGCTGCATCCTTCATTTCTGTGGTGTCCCAAAGCCTTGCCAGAAACTACTCCCTGGCTAGGAGACAACAGCCATCCTGGAAATTTGTGACACTTCCACTCCTGCTAGCTGCAGTGTGCTATCCAGGGACATTGGTGGAGAACAGTAAAACCAAGTTCCAAATTACCAGCACTGTTCAACCTCCTAACTTAGACTGCTCAGGCAAGAGGTATTGCTCAGTGCAGAGGCAACCCTTGCAGCTGAAGGACTAGACTAGATTCACATCTGTATCTTCTTGCATCACAAAGCTTTGTCTTGAGGTCTTAAATAATCATTTTTATATATATTATGTCTCGTCTCCCATCTAACAAGCAATAGGACAAGAGTAAATTGTCTCAAGTTGCGCCAGGGGGAGTTTAGATGGATATTATGAAAAAATTCCTCACCAAAATGGTTGTAAAGCATTGGAACAGGCTTCCCAGGGTAGTGGTTGAGTAAACATCCCTGGAGGTGTTTAAAGGATGTGGTGCTTAGGAATATGGCTTAGTGGTAGTCCTGGCGATGATGAGTTAATGGTTGGACTAAGAGGCTTTTTCCAACCCAAACAATTCTATAATTCCCTCTTTAAATGTGGGGAGGGAGAAGGCAAGATGGTTTAAGAACTCCCCTTTAAATTGCAAGTTGGCTTTGGCCATGAACAATTCACATTAACCGAGAAGTAATCTGATACACACCCAGACAAAGCTTTGCTAATAATTTGTCCCAACTCCTTATTTCCCAGCAAACAATCCAGAAATGAGTACTTTTTCATTGAAGTAATGCAGCCATTCCTCTTGTCCTGAAAGCAGATATTCCCCGAGACAGCGCCCTGTAAACAGGCAGCTGTAGTAAAAGGCCAAGTAATTAGCTGAGCTGGGTCAGATCAATGAAACCCTTAGAAAGTCCAAACAATAAAGTCCAAGAAACAAATATAACAAGAAAAGTGGTCTCCAAATTCATAATACTCCACATGATATCAAATGGCTACTAGATATTAAGGTAATGTTTTGTTTTTTTTTTAAACTGGTTCCAAAAGATAAACTGATAGGTTTAAGCATTATTACCTTGCAATTTTCATCCAAATGATTACACAAGAATTATTAGCTATAATAATACTTCACTAAAAAAAATTCTGTTTTCCCCCTACTCCTCCAGCCTCTTTTATGCACCAGAGCACTGCATTTCTTTCACCCAAAATTATTGAACCTACCAAAATTTGATAGGAATACAAACCCTGAACCGGACATTGACTGAATAAGATTTTAAAAGGATTTCTTTTGTGGCCCTTTGTTCATTGAAATAGAAGACAGAGATGCTGAGAGTTTAAATATGTAATTGCCTAAAGGCCTATGAAGGAAACCATGCAAGTGACTTGTTTCCAAATGATTTTAGCAGGTCTTCAATCTTGAAGCTCTTATTGAACATATGCTCAGCACGTTGTTCAGCAGTGTTCCTCATATAATTTAGTAATCTGTAAATAGGGAGCTCTCTAGAATCCAATTCCCACTCCTTCATCACCTGGATGGATTTTTCACTTATTAGTTTAGCCAGTAGTTAAAGGAAACTTTACAGAGAAGCTAACGTAAGAAAATAGTTTGGGTGCTAAACCCCATGAATAGAAAAAGAAATCTGTTAAACACTAGTGTTTTTCTTTCTTTTATGTACTGCAACTCAGTCCATGTTACTAGTTTTTCCTATTGTCCACTGCTACCCTAATCAATGATGGTGTAAACGTTGATTAGAGCAGACAAACCTAGGACAGATGACACATGCAAGCAACAGAGTTTTGCAAGCAGATTGAGAATATAGCCTCTGCTCCTCCTGCAGTTTTAGAAGTAATTTTTAGTCCTTTCGATTCAGTAAATTTTATAACTGACAAACAATTTGGCTGCAGAATCTAAGAAAACCAAGAGCCTAAAGCATAACATTAATCCAGTCAACCATTACAGAAGTCCTTATTAACTATTTTTTTTTAGAGAGAAAACTAAATATAACATGTCTTGCAAAGTAGAGAAAACTATGACCACTATAGCAACACAATAGCTTATAAAAAGACTATAAATAGACTGTTATTTTTAGAATACTCTGTTTCTTAATTGCCTATAAAGTCACCCAGTTGTAAGCACTATGTGAAGACTGATGAAAGAATGAATTCTCCAAATCCATCATTTCCACAGGGCATAGAGACTCTGTATTGTATCTTGTAGATAGAATGTTGACATTAACTGGCAGAAACAGGAACACAGCAAGACAGATATTTTTAAATGAGAAAAGAGAGGAAGAAGGGTCCCTATTAACTCTCCTTCTGCCCCACCTGGAGTTCCCTGCACCTGGCTCAGCTGTGGCTGAATTTCAAACGGTCTCTGAGATCACTGTGGATTTGAATGTAAAAAGAATTGAAGCCAGATGGGAAGATACCAGTGAGATTCCTATAATCCAGCTTTTGTCCTCACCAGGTACAGACCCTGCTGATGATTTATGCATCATGCCATCCCAGTCAAATAGTAAAATCCTTTCTACCTGTCATTCTGAGATGAAAAGTGTCTGTGTGTCTGTATCTGTGTGTCTGCTAATCATTAACAGATAGATTGAAGTGACTGATGTCACAATTTTAATAACAGAAGCCAGAAACACCAGTGAAACATTGATAAGTGGAATTTATTCACAGAGGTTTTTCAAGACTTATAGGAGAAAAAAAATAACCTTAATGAAGACAGATGCAATTATCGAGAAACTTAGAGGGTGTTATGCACTATTTCTTTCCATCCCGAGGATCAATGTGGTAAATAGTTTAGACTGGACCAGCAATCTCTTGAGAAGTGCTGAGTCTTCCCAGAGAATGAATAACCATCACTGAGTGCCTCCTGGCCTTGCCTTTGGGCACACTTCCAATCTTGCTGCCCCTGCAATGCTCCCTACCTGTGTTTATAACTCCGGTTTTCAAGTGCTTCCACAGTTTTCTTGCTGGTGAGTCTCATTTCCAAGACCTTCTTGCTGTCCTCTAAAGTGTCTCAGCTCTACCATAAGCACCCCCTTCACCCTCTCCATTAGTGCTCATGGCCTCCAAGAAGGACTCTATATGGCTTATGCACCACCATCCTGGAAAGCATCAATTTCCCAGCAGACAAGCCCTAACAAGGATTGCTAGTCTCCTTACTTAATCCTTGACTTTCAGCAAAGGTACTCAGAGAGCATGCAAACTTCTTGGGAATCTGAACACTTCTCTAAGGCCAGATCCATCTCAAGTATTTTCTTTGGTTTGATAAGGTGAGGTGGGGAGCCAGTGCCTAGTTTTTGGCCAAGGACATTTCATAAGAAAATGAGCAGCAATGCAGAACTTCTGAATATCGTAACAAGTTTTGCACAGCTGTAAAAAGTTTTATCACTATGAGTAACAGTGCCATCTGCTGACTCCCACTATAACCATATTGGGAGGATTCCATATTAGATAATTAAGCAATAAATTTTTCCAAAATCCAATATCTTTTCATAGAAAACAGCTGTTGTTAGGGTTTTTTTTAAGTCATCTTATTGGATTCTGATGTAAGAATAATTTTCAGTATGACTTCTGAAGTCAGGGAATCTCAGCTGTTTTCCTATGGACCTGAGAGGCAGCAGTGTTTTATTAAATATTGCTCTGACGTCTTTAGGATATTTGGATTACTTTACAATATTACACAAAGCATCAGAAAGCTTTGCATAACTCTCTCTGATTTATGTCCTCTCTAAGTTATTTTCTGGGCCTGGTGAACTGACAGCTAACTTTCCAGATGGAAGCAGGACCCTTGAGGGTTACAGAAAAACTCAAAGCTTCAGCGTCTGAGCTCCAGCTATTTGGAAGAGAAACTGTTGATTTTTAGAAAATTAGAAAAAAGAAAAAAAAAAAATCCTAGCTGTTATGTACACTGAATCTGCCAGTTTCAGAGGCCTAAATCCCAAACACTGGCCCCAAGGGATCCAGCATAATAACGATTAAATCCAGTGGATCCATTTCAGGTACCAGTTTCCAAAACCCTGGTCATAGTCTTCTTCACATTCAGGCATATTAGCTGCTTTTATTATGATTTTTAAGATAGTGGTCAATCTTTTTTCAATCAAAATGCACTTGATGGAGCATTTATTTCTAAATAAGGAAAACTACTTCCATACCTGTATCATCTGTACCATCCAAGGGAAAGGTTTTTGTCCACCACTTTCTTCACTACAGGGCTTTTCATAGAAAAGATGTTAAAAATGAACATCTAAGTAAAACACAAGATAAGGGGGGGAAAAAATTCTGGTGTGGGGAACCAGTAAAGCAGTGTACCTGCAAGACCAGGTGAGTCAACCTAAAACCTCCTGCAAATGATATTTTTCACATATTTCTTAGCAGTTCAGAACTTGCGTTTCAGCTGGCTACTGCTAGGCTGAAGTGGGCTGGTTGAAAACAGCAGATGTGATTTGCTCCTTCCCAGATGCTCCTTTCCTGCCAGCCCAGATGAGTGAGTAGAGTCTACAGCTTACACATGACTAAGACCTTTGCTGTGGGGCTGACATCACTGTATAATGCCATAACCAATTCTAAAATATTATCATAACATCATTTTATTTATTAGACCAAAACTGGCAGAAAATGCAAGAAAGGCAGATTTACTTATGTAATTTTTCTTCTGTGTTAATATGACAAAGCTTGGATGGGTTAAGCATATGTAAATTAAAATGCTGAGAAAAAAATGCAAAAAATAAGAAGCAAAAATTGCACACAAAGTCTACCACCAAGATTAAGAAGTTTTGGGCTTTTACAGGGTTTGTTTTTGTGTGATAAGCCAAATTCTGTGATTATAAGAACCAATGCTAGAGGTGAGTGTGGGAAGATAAATAAAAGCAAATTTCTGAGACCTATGTCTGCCAATGAGGGATTCCACTGAAGGCTTTGGCATAGGTTTTTGGAGCCCTGACTGAGATGCTGTTAGAGAGTTTATATTAACTAATTAAATAAGAGAAGACTGAAATTAATAATCCCATTGAAGAGAGGTCTTTGTAGCAGTGCACAATATCTTGCAAATATGCTGGAGAGGGTTTATGCAGTAATGTTTTCTTCTGGGTCTGCTCCACTTAAGTCAATGAGAAGTCCCAAATTTCTTCAAGCCAGCACAGGGCAAAGCTGACATCAGGCCAACATTCATATGTGTATATTGCTGCTTCCATCTGGTAACAGGAAAGGAGGCTGTCTGCTTTTCCTTTCAGACTGGAAAAGTGAACTTGGGAGGTAGATTCAACTGTCATAATAATTTTGGCGGTAAACGAGTCCATAGCACGATTTTTGGCTTCACTTTGTTCCTTTTTTGCTACTGTTTGCTGTTCATAGAATTCATCCCAATTACCAGTTTTACTTTGCATCTATATTGCTCTTTCAAACAGCAGAGGAAGGAGGGTTTTGATGCTTGAAGAGGCCCAGTTGAATAAATCTTACTTGAACATCCACTTCCAGTCCAGTCAAGAGTTACTTCATGTGCCTTTCAGGCTGTGCTCCAGTGCACACCCCGCCCTGTAAAATGCTATTTTCTTTTCATTGTGATCCTTCTGACTCCTAGTTGACTTGTTACCTTTTGAAACTGCTAGCAGAATTCATCCCTGGAAAGCTGCAATTCATATACTTTCCTGTGTTTCTGCATTCGTCCACCTTCCTCTTCCATATTTATGTCATTTTTAATGGGGTCTTCAATTCGCCACATTTTTCAAATTAATTTTGATTTATAATTGTGTTATCCAGCATATCCACAGTTCTTCCCAGTCTGGTGCAACCTGTGAATTTAATACAGTTACAATTATGTTGCCTGTGACAAGATGCTGCTCAAGATGTCTTTTGTGCTGGCACTTCAAAGATCCAGGCTGGACTGCCAGGCCAGGAAATGAGTTCTGTTCAGCAGGAAGTAGTGGGTAGGATCCAGTTCTGCCCACACAACCATATGATAGATACTGGTCATGCTGGGAACTGTGGCAGGGCATCTCAGCTGATCTGTGTGATACATCCAGGAGAACGGTTCTGGAGTTCCTCCCAGGAATGCAGGACTTTGCTAAAATTCAGTCCAGACTTATTGATGAGACATATATACATCATTCTGCTCTTTATTATTCAGCGGTGACCCTGGCACCATGTAGGAGTGTGTGTGGGCCAGGTGTGGGGCGGCTCTTACAGCTATATTTGTACATGTTAGGTTCAGTGTGTGCCCCAGAGGCTGGCCATGTACCCACAGAGGCTTCCAAGGACTTTTTCAGTGCATGGAGTCTATCTCAACATCTTCATTTTTGTGATAAGCGTATGATGTCTCTCATTCCTTATTGTATTTTTTATATTTTGACAGGATAAAAGACAGAGTTAAAGACTTGTTAATTTAACTACCCTCTTTTAATTCCTGACAGAAAACTCTTTCCTGCTAGAGGTACTTTTATGTCGAGGAGCTTCAATGCTCCCTTAAGCATGACATTTGAATCCTTGCAAAATCTCCCTTCTATGGTAATTTTCATAGCAGTCCACTTACTTGCTCATAGTGGTAAGATGTTCATGTCTCCTTCTGTTAATTCACCTGGTTCAAAGTTGGGTTGCAGGACATCATTGTATACTATATATATGAGCAAGAAACTGGTGAGCAGTCACAAGGATTTTAGGTAATGAATTTTTTTTTTCCTTGAAGGAATTGTAGATGGGATTTTATTATGATGAAAACTAGTAATCACTTGAAAATTAATATTCCATTTTTAACCAGAAATAGAACCCTGTGGACCTCCTCCTAACCTGAGGACAGGACTGCTACTGGCTGCTTTTCATGAGGAGTAAAATCAATGTAGTTGTGGTACAATGCCATACAAAACAGGCTCTTGTGCAGATACTTATCTGCAATAAAAGCGGCAATACTCAGTACTGTATCTGCACAGTGAGAATTTTTCTGTGGAACCTGCATAGCAGAATAACACCTATGCCAATCCATTTTTCCATGTGGAGGCAAAAAAGTGCTTAGTGTACAAGTCAGCCCTAATATCTGTATGATGGATTTGGATCTTCAAAGCAGACGAACAGTATTAAGCATACAATCCTCACCTGGAAAGCCTCACCTGTACCCAGGAGTGCATCTTGGAATTTCATTCCAAAGTTGTGGTCACTTCACACACACTACATAAGAACACTAATGTCTGGAGGTCTGGAGAGGCTTAGATGTGGGGTTCCAGTTCCATCACACATTAGTACTTTGATGCTGGATCATAGTTTTGCCCATCTATAGATAAAGAAATTTAGGACTAGATATACAGTCTTTGTTCACTATTTTTATTTTGATGACTGCCTGAAATTTAGATTTATCAGCCTGAAAGGACCACAGATTCCTGAACTAGTAACTGGAATTATTATAAAATCATATAATATCCTGAGTTGGAAGGGACCCACAAGGGTCCTCAAGTCTAGCTCCTGGCCTTGTGCAGGACAGCACAGAAAATCACACCATGTCCCCAAGAGTATTGTACAAATGCTGCTTGAATTCCGTCAGGCTTGGTGCTGCGACTGCTTCCCTGTGGAGCCTGTTCCAATGCCCAGCCACCCACTGGGTGAAGAACCTTTTCCTAACATCCTATCTAAAACTCCCCTGCCACAGCTTCAGGCCATTTCTTCTGGTCCTGTCACTGGTCAGCACAGAGAAGAGATCAATGCCTGCCCTTCTGCTTCTCCTCATGAGGACGCTGCAATGAAGTCTCCCCTTAGTCTCCTCTTGTCCAGGCTGAACAGACCAAATGACCTCAGCTGCTCCTCATATGGCTTCCCCTATCGACCCTTCACCATTTTTCTTGCCTTCATCTCGATGATCTTTAATGGCTTTATTTCCTTCTTAAATTGTGGCACCCAAAAATTGTCTATTTTTTAACAGAATATTACAGTGGAGAGATTACAAAAGACACGTCTGCAGTCAATATGCTGCAGAGGTGCGATTGTTCTGGCACAAGTTTTTTGTTTTATTTTTGGCCATTTGCTGGACTCATCCTTTTGCACTTCAGATTACACAACACAAAAAATTGCCAAACTGACATTCTTTTCTAATACCTCTGTGTGAGTTCAATCTCCAAATTTCAATTTTTGAAACTGAAGAAAATTTAATCAAAAAGGAAAAATATGCTATGATTAATATTCAACATTCACGATTAATCCAATGTATTTACTGCATGCAAAAAAACCTATTCAAGACTACAAAAACAAACTGCTTATTGTGGAGATTTAAAAAAAAAAAAAAAGTGAGTCAGAAACATTTGCAACCCTCATGTTGGCTCATTGCAGCCCACGAGTTTGGGGTTTTATGTTTGTTCTTGTTTCCTCATAGCATCTTCTCTAGCAAAGCTTGGCTGCCCTGAAGGCAGCGTTTGGTGCTTTGCACCTCCCCCAGGTATAGGAGTACCATGTCCCCACACCCCTTGTGGCTCAATCTATTTGCCATTATAGTGACCATCAGTGCAGCCAGCAATGCTCCTTTATAAGTCAAACTTCCCAGCTGAGAACTGTAGACAAGATAGAAGGCAGTGGTGGGAAGATATGGAGGCAACATCCATAGCTACCAAAGTGACTCTTTTCTTTCAGTGGTCTTCCTGCTCTGAAAGTCAGAATTGTCCATGAGGGGCTGTTGTCCAGCTGTTCACATCCAGGGCTGCATGCAGAGGGGCTCATCCTTCGAGCACAGCTGCATTTGAAGTTGTCTGTAGCAGGTAACTGGCAAGAACAGCTCCTTGCTACAGGTGACTTCAGATAGAGGCGTGCTCCAAGGCAGCTTGGGCCTCTATTTTTGTCCCTTTTCATTTGCTAGCAAAGTCATGAACACAAGATTATTTTTTCAGATGTCAGCAATACCCAGTGATTATTCGCCTGCTCACTTACAACTGTTTAGCAGCTGAATCACTTCCCAGCCAGCAATTGTGAGCTCAGAGATGGAGGCATCTGTTCACACAAACTGAGGTGTGGGAACAAATTAACTCTAGGTTTGAAAAGGGGCGAGGGGGAAGGGAGAGACTCATTTTAAATACAAGCCTCTCAGGCATAAGGCAGGCAAGACAGTCCAGGAAAATGCCTCACACCACCCTGCAATGCTGTTTGAAATGGATCTTTCCAGATCACACAGAAGAGGTTCTGAACTCACTATTAAAAAAAAATAATGAACAGCAGCAAAGCTCCAGGGTTACACCTTATTATTGTCTGTTGCCAGTCTGTTTCAGATTAATTTCGTAGCTAGGCTGAAATAGTTTACCAGATTCTGTTGCTGTGCATGGCAGTAAGATTTGATATTTGTTCTGGTGCAGAAAAGCTTTCATCTGTGTGTGATGATTAAAGAATCATCAGTCTGGAATTGCTTGGTATTGCTGAGTGAGGTGCCCCTAAGCTTTTGAGCCATTAAAGAGAGAGCCCTGTTGGGTTTTTTCCATTTATTTTGCTCCCCTATAAGGCCGTTTGCTGTATTTCCTAAATGCAACAGACTGCCTCTCAGCACCCGAGCCGACTTCCCACCCCTCCTTTCCTGATGGAAGCCTATTCAAGCTTTCCCCAAAGCTGTTATGTGGTTTGATAACAGCTTCATGGACAAACACACAATCAGCCACTTAAAAGCAACTTTTCCAGGGGAATACTCCGCATTCCTGATGGCAATATTCCCAAGGTTAATTAGAATATACCCAATTTTCATTGTACTTCCATCATCACAGCTTCCCTGCAAGCTGCTCTAAAGCAGCACAGACCTATAGAGCTCTTACCTCATAAAGTGACAGCTTTAGTCTTGGCAAGGAATGAGCAGGGAAGAGAAGGGAGGAGGGAAGGGGAGAAAGGAGAATGGCCACTCCTGGCAGAAACTACAGTAAGAGTTTGTAATCTTGCAGAATTCATCCTGTAATCTTGCCCCTGCAGCCTTTCACATGAAACCACCTAGCTACTGTCCACAGTGCATCCAGAATTAGATAATAAAAGAGATCAAACCTCTAAAAAACCAAAATCCCTGAGGTCCAGCATGACTTCAGAATAAATGAATGGTGCCTCAAAAACAGATTTTGCAACCTATTTCTTGGAACATGGCTGATCTGTAAAGCTTCAAGCTTTTTTGGAGAGAACTGCCACATACACATCTTCAGCATGTGATTGCCCTCACCAGTGAATATATGTCAGCACTCCTGCAATCTTTTATATCTGTGTGCATTAGCCAGGAGCTCTGAGA
This sequence comes from Poecile atricapillus, assembly GCF_030490865.1. Taxonomy (NCBI): domain Eukaryota; kingdom Metazoa; phylum Chordata; class Aves; order Passeriformes; family Paridae; genus Poecile; species Poecile atricapillus. The sequence continues at coordinate 66,757,474 of NC_081251.1, read as the reverse complement.
GATGGTTAATTATTTCTTGCTTCCAAATTCACAGCAAAAATTAACACAGACATTGTGCAGTGTGGTTTGGGCTTAAGTTCGCACACATGGTGCTTTGAATCTGGTTTGGTTAGGTTAGCTGGTCCCAGGACACCTGGAGTCAGAGCAAACTGTGCTTTCCAGCACATGCATGCTGTGATGCAATTAACAGTTACCACCTTTCCCTCTTGAGGTTAAGAAGAAGTAGATGCAAATTAAATGTTGCTCCACTGCTGCTGTTTCTAAAACCACAGGAAGACTTGCACATTCAGCTCTCTGAACCAATTTTCATAGCAGCTCATGAAAAAGGGGAAAGGCTGATGGCTGCTTTTCCTGATAAAGGCTCAGGAAACACAAAAGTTAAGCAAAGGCAACAGGCCCTACATTGCTGCACTTTTTGCCACTTGGATCCAAGGGAAATACATAATAGCAATGCTGTGAACCTTCGTTCTGAAACCTCTGCAAGGGCCTCATTTTCAGCCTGTGCTTCAAAGAAAGATGGGAGAGCTGTAAGATTTGACTTTGGAGCAACAAGCATGTGAAGGATGGGGATGTGACACATAACAGGACTGCAGATGAAAAGTTCCTGTTTCTTAATGTCCTCCTTCTTAATTAATTGTCTTATGAGTAGAATGAGATAATGCAAAAGAAAACTAAACCCATCTTCCCTTGCTAGAATGTTGTACCTTCATTAAGCAGTTCAAATGACTCCCTGACTGACAGTTCTTGAAAGCACAGGACAATGATAATTTTGTGACCTTCATGTTTCCAGCAAATCTGGCCAAAATTGGCCAGACATTGAAAAAGTGATGGCCAACCTGCAGGCCTTATTCTCTACACAAAACTCAATAAATGCTCTGCCCAGTGCAGGTATTTGGGTAAACTCCAAAACTGAGTCAGAGGACTTGTGAGATCACAACACTTTGGTTAAATACTGCAGACAGACACCCAGCCATAGGATGACTCAGGAGTTTTGTGAGCTAGGTGGACTTGAAATTACATCCTACAAGAAAAGAACTTTGCAAACAGGCAGCTCTAAATTCCTATCAGTTGTTGTGTGTCTGCTCAAAGGTCAGGCACCAGGACAAATTGACAAAAGAAACACTAAACTCTTAAGGCTAAAAATTGAGATAGGGTTCACATAGGATTTGTAGTATTATGAGCAAAAATTATTATCTTACTTGCACTTAGAGACTAAGGCATTTATTCATCTTTCAGTCTTGATAAAGTTAATCAACAGATCTTACAATAAATGGTTTATTTATGAAAGAGCCAGCTATTTATGTGATAATCACCCCTACCACTCCTATTTAGTTATTAATCTCTATAATAATCTGAGGTCCTGTGTGAATTGATAGTAGTGGGTACTCATGTTATGTGAGGTGCTTGTCATCCCAAAATGTCAGCTATCCCTGCTAGCAATCATCAAGTGAAAAAAACCCAAAAAACCAAAAGCACCAGAAAAAAGGGTTTAGAGAAAGTCAGCACTCTGGTAGCCCTCACAAATCTTTTTCATCAGGAAAAGAAAAACTACCACGTCCCCTTGATATTGTTGTAAAGGTTAGCAGTTAATGAAAGCTGTGCCGATAAGCTGAGGTGGAACAGTACACCACCACTGCTGTCAAAAGAGTAAGAAAAATGTTATCTGTTTTCAGGAAGCCTGTTTTTTGTTAGATTGCTTTAAAACAAAATTATATCAGAGAAGTGAACGGAAGAATTTAGGAGTTAATGCCAAAACAGAATATAAGACAACTTCCTGGCGCATGCTTGCTTTGCAAAAATGCTGTGGTTTCCTCTGTCCAGATATAGCACAACTTCAGCTGCACCTAAACCACCACCATCACCACCAGCAAAAAAGACACACAGGAAAAGGCAGATCTGAAATGTCCTGACATTTTGAGTGCACAGCTGGAGTTGCAGGAGATGATCACTGGACACATTTCATGGTTTTTGGAGGAGCTGTTTAAAGTACATTCCTCACCCAGCATCTTGGCTGTGCAGAGCTGGGCTGCAAAGATTTATGCTGAAATATTCCAGGATGAAGAAAAGTCTCAAATGATAATATGCTGACAATTAAATTTCTATTGATGAAGCTTATATTGGATCACATAACACTGCATACTGGTCTTCAGAAAAGAATAGAGATGAAATTATTTAAGTCAAATTTGTCAATTTATTTTATTTCTGAATTTAACAACATTGTATATTTCAGTACAATGAACAAAAATATAAGCACATAGCAGGAAAACTCTTCAGTTAAGAATTTATTTTAGTTACTTCTTATTGTCTTCATACCCTCTGATCACTATACAATGGAACAGAGCAGTCACCATGCCAGCAAACTGCTAGAATGAGGAATTCCACCAGTATGGAAATAGGAAAATCTAGATGATTTTCACATCTAGGTGAAATCACCTAGATTTTCACTAGTGAAAACCCCTGACTGCTCTGGCCAAAATAATTCTTGCTTTCTGTAATTCTGATCATGGACCATAAATATTTCCTATATATATATTTTCCCACTGCTCTCATGCTTGGAGATAATTGTTTGCATTTTTCCATAAGACATTTCTCTCTGCTGACTTGGCATTATATATCACTAGACCTCAAAACTGCCCAAGCACCTAAGAGGAGACAGTACTCTCCCATCCCTACTAAACCAAAAATACAAGTTGCACAGTAGCTATTGCAAGTTCATCTTATCATGGAATCACCACAGGCTGCAAAGCATATCTTAACTTAGTCTGAGATCACCTTTCACATTTACTGAGAAAGAAAATTATGCCAATTAGTCAAATGTATGTTATCAAAGCAAGTGGTTAAGTGGTTGAATAAGGAATTGAAAATTGAGAACATTTTAAATGTAGATACTTCTCTTTCCTTGGTTTTGAGCCTTAAATATTTCCCCCTCTTCTCCCTCATTTCTCTTAAAATACATTTCCATTGCATTCACTAGAAACAACTACTTATGTAAACCATAAATCAAGAAACATCTAGTTAGATTTACTGCTTTTAATTCACTCTAAGTTCTACACAGAAAAAAAGACATCATAGGCAAAGTTTTATTTTCTGGATTCTCTCTTCTTTTCACCAGCTTTAGGAGCTGTACTCACAATATGTGTATATTGTACATATCCTCAGCCCAACATGAAGTGTTTCCAGTTCTCAGCTCCACTTCTACCCCTGCTGCAGAGCTCTGCCCCCTGCATCCAGCACCCCTGTAATCCCTCCATGACCTTCCTGTGTCCCACTCCATCCCACTGGCAACAGCGGTGTTTGGCCTCTCAATTGCACAAAGAGCAGAAAATCGTTGGACAAAAAGCAGCAAATGACCGAAGCACCTGGGAGCTGCGTATGTAACGACTCTCTGCTCCCCCAGTGTGGGCTCCAGCACGGTCCCTGTATGATTTTGGTAAAAAGTGCAGGAACTCAGAATCTCTAAGATATTATCCCTCACTTCCTTTGCCAAATTTGACAGAGGTGATGCTGCTGATGGAAAATGAGAAGGGCAAAAGGGAGGGAGGGAAGGAGGGAAGGAGGGAAGGAAGGAGGGAAGGAAGGAGGGAAGGAAGGAGGGAAGGAAGGAATGAATTCGGGCAAAGACTGACAGGCAGAGTTGTCACATCATCTTTGTTTTGACAGAACAACAGACTACCACTGCCAGCCAGCTCTGAAAACATTATGTCCTCAGATGCTGTGCTGTGTTTGGCTTGTCTTCTCCTTTCCAAGTCTTACTGAAAATGAATACCCGGAGGAGAGACAGATCCCTCAGCCACACTGCAGGATGAGAAGAGAAGCGTCTCTGAAACAGAATGTATGTATGCTCCCAACATCCAACCAACATCCATCCTGGCAGTGTTTGAACGAGATGTAAAAACAAGTGGGTCTTAAAATATCGTTCAAACATACAAATTATCACAGCCTGATTCCATTCACCACAGAACTGTTCTATAATTTGGAAACAAGCTATTTGGTGGCATGACAAATACAAGACGTCAAATTCTGATTGCACAGACATTCATTGTTCTGTTGCCATTAATACTCCTAATCTACGCCAGTGGAAATTATGTGCTTGTATTAACAACACATGAACCAGACAGCTGTGAGGATTACTTCTAGCAAGGCACCTGCTCCCCAGCCTTACAGAGACTTCTGGGAAAGACATGCTCCCAGAACTGGCCTTTAGGTGTGTGTGGAGAAGGGTGAGCTCTAATTGTGAGGCAATCTGAAGCAGAGAGAGCACTTGGAAAATGACTTATCCCCATATCCAAACACGTTAATCTGGGCTTTCTTTTCTTTATGGGGAGGAATAGGTGAAGATGAAGAGAATAAAGTTCTTCACAAGCACATAGGAATGAAGGCTCTCACTGCCCTGCCTTGTTACTGCTCTGAGGGCATGGCAGCACAATCATTGTGTGGCTTTCCTCTTCTGTTATGGCTATTTCTCTGTGCTTGTCCTCAGAACTTCTTCCTGTCACCCCTGGTCTGGTTCTCACTGAAATGAATCATGCACTGTGTACACTGCACATCCTTAGGCAAAATATCTCATGGAAATGCAACCACAGTTTAGTCACAGTTTGAATTAGATCCACTCAGGCACACACTATAGGGGAGGATGTTGATTTGTTTGTTGCATATATACTGGCTGTTAATTTTTATTGCTTGTAAACTTCCTCTCTTTAAAATCTGTGTGAAAGCTGGACTACCATGGTAAAGGAAAGTTACCATATGGGGAAAATATGGTTGATTAAAGTGGCTGTTTCCATGTTTGCTCAGTGTTGTGACACATCTTCACATTGGGTAAGGTGATTGGCAGAGAAACAACAGCAATGAGCACTGATGAGTGTATGCGTCATGTATAAATGCCTGGAGCTGAATAGGGCTTGGTTTTGCAAACTTCCCAGAGCTTCCAAGCATGACTTATTGAAGATTTTTCTGCAATAATGAAGAAATTTTAAAAAATAAAATCAAATAAGTGTCACACTTCCTGCTTTAGACTACTGAATGAAAAATGAAGAAAAAGCAGGGAGACTGCTTTGGGAATGCAGGGAATTAAGGTTATTTAAACACTACAAATACTCTACAAAAGGTACAATCCCATCTTTCCTGTGTGTATTAGCTCCCTTCTTTCCATTCCAGGAAGGAAGGATGGTCTTCTCCTTAGACCTGAGTTTCCTGATCTATCACAGACATTGAGTATGATCTGAAACTCATGTCATCTCCTCTTCCTTCAGCACCCCATTTATAAAATGTGGATAACACTTCTTCTCCCTTATTCTTCAACCTTGTATATTTTTAATCGTTTATTATATGTGTGTATGTAGCTATATACTGAGAAATATACAGACTGATTTTCCTGGCCTCTAGCTGGTATTATAAAATGAGAATAAATAACTTTCAGTAAGGAGAAAATATGGTGGACAATTCAGTAACTTACCCACTGGTCTAAAAATGGACACCAGTTAGACCTGTAAGCACTGATTCTCATGATGTGCCACAGGGAGCAGAGATGTAATGCACAGGCTTCAAGAAGTTTTACACCTTGGGATATTTAAGCATTTGAAGTTTCCTTAGAGAGGGACATGACTGACAAGCTGTCCCTAGCCGCTGGGATGGAAAGCCCAAACACAACCTTGCCTAACCTGTTTCTTGTGTGCAGAAGCCCCTGTGCCGGTTACTGTTGGACATCTTCATTCTGTGACATGGAGAATGGGATGTGGTCCCATCATCACTGCATTCATTTTGGTAGGCTTTGCTTCAGTCCTTGTGGATGCAATACCAGCTGCTTCTTGTCTCATCTCACATCCATCCTGAAAAAGCGTGGGTTTTTTTCAGGCTTTAAGCCTGTAGCCAGTCATTTTCTTCCTTCGTCAATAGTCTCTCATCATTCAACTCTAGTCTCAATCCCTTTATTCACAGAAGCTAACCTAGAGCTATTTTTTTTATTCAGTTAAAAATATACCCTGATGTCAAGGCAGAAGCCTCTGAGGTCCACTTTGTATTTCCTGCTGCCCTGAGGCAAGTCTTATTCTCATGGGTTCCCTTCACCAGGCCTCGCTTACTTTCTCCATTCAGCTTTCTCCTGCTAAGGCCCAGTTTCCATAGAATGCCCTAACATGTCCAAGGCCTTTTCTGAGGGAAGGTGAAGGCAGAGGTCCTAGAGGGTTCTCCCTCCTGACTGGCACATCACTGCATGAGGCAGAGCAAGGATGCAGCACGTGAGAAGCAGAGCAGGGGCAGAACAGGGAACTAAGGAAGTATTTAGACAGGAGTCCCTTCTGAGCCAAATGGACCCCAGCTTTGTATTGAGGAGGGGTAAAATCTCCATTAAGTCTCAACTGACTGTCAGTATTTGGACCAGCCTGCCATGAAATCCTCCCCTGCAAGACCAGAGCCTGCTCCATCTGTGAGCTGCTGGTTACAGCTTCTCTAGAAGCACCCACATGTGCTGAATTAATAGAAGGAAACTAGATTGTTACATGGTGAATGAAGTCTCTGGATAACCCTGTGGGGTCTGACTGAAAACAAAGGGCCTTACTCCCTGGTCCTGCACTTGCATCCAGTCACTGCAACTGCGTGAGCAAAGCCCTTGGGGAAAAAAGTCATCTCCAATGAAAGAAGAAAACGATTGGTAATTTTTGCAAGGAATACCTGCAGAGAGAGAAGATGCTCTCCAATTGCATCAAAAGCTGTGCTGCACACGTATGTGCTGTGCAGCAAAAAGCTCTTCCTTTGGGCAGAACAGAGAAACAAGGTAAATCTAGGTGGGGATGAAATTAGGATGCATTTCAGAAGACTCCCCACAATGCAGTAAGAAAAGTGAAGCTCGGCTGAAAGATTATAGTGGGACTGGCTTTTGATTTTCCAAACAAAAAATTGAAGCGAAATAAGGACAAACAACCCAGAGTTTAAGTGTTAAGCAAGTTAGTGCTAAGCTGATATGATTATTTGTAGACCTCATTGTATAATTTGAGAGACTTTTGCTGTTCAAGGAGTATGGTTATCCTGGTGACAGTCTCCTGCTCCCAGATCCCAGGGGATGCAGAAACACTGGACAGATGGAGCCCAAAAGCAGTAGCTGAGGCTGGCAGTAGTGCAAAGGGTGTTTCCATTTTTGTCACCGATGTTTTTGTTCCCTAAACCCTACATGACAACCCAAGTGCAACACTGCTTGGTGAAAAGTTTTGCAGTGCATAATCAATTACAGAGGACTAACAATGTGAAAATCACAGTGATGAATTTTAATATTTTTACAAGTGGAATAATCAGACTTGCTCTGATCTGGTGATTTATGAGCTACCTGACAGGTAGAAGCTTATGATCCTCACTCATTTCCTCATGAAGTACTTTCTGCCAAAATTATCAGCCCTTCACATATTATTTAACTTGTGTCATCTAGGCTTTTCCTATTGGGCTTGCTAGCAATCAATACCTGCCTAGCCATGTTTCAAAAGGAAAGACACAATATGGAATAACTTTTGTGGAAGAATATGAAATTAAATGCAATTTAACTTGGGTGTCAAGCAAAAAGAATAATTTTGAGGGAGCCTTTGCCACCACAGCAATTGAATATTCAAATGTAACCACTGGCCAATAATTCAATCACCAAGGTGTCTCATTTTTGGGCTTACCTTTTGAGGCCAGATATGCAGACACCTTTCCCTTTCTAATTTTCCCTCAGTAATTCTGAAAATATTAGCTAAAGCTTTTGATTCCAACATCGCTCTAATGGTGTTTCTCCTGGAGACCAGTTAGCAAGAAGAAAGAGGAAAATAAAAGGTGTGAGAAAGCAAACTTTGATTGTTAAATAATAATTTACTGCTGAACTTTGCAGAACATTTGGAGATATGGAAAATATATGTCCAAAATTAATCACATACAGAAAATAAAAGAGCAACACACGGCCATAAATTATTACAGTATTTGGTTCTAGATATGCTAGTCACTGCACAACACTCATTGAAAAAAAATCTCATTCTGCACCGTGATACCTGTTTTTTCTCTGGTGCCTATGAAAGATAGCTTTCTAAGCTGAGAATTCTGGTCTGTGGGTCTGTGGTTGGGCCAGACTGGTGCTCTGGATACACCATTTTCCTTCAAGAGTTGTTTCATGGCTTTTGGAAGAACCAAACAGCTACATGGTACACAAAGCCAGACAATCCAGGGAATGTAAATCTAGATGCCATGCAGCATTTGGAGGTGGACAGTCACCCTGAATTTATTGCCACATACAAAGAGCAGAACTGATAGTGATGAGCTATTTCACCTTTTCCCCTAAGTTCAGAGCACAATCTGTTCTGTTGCCAGGTCCATTTAGGTTACACAGATAAAGATTTTGCAAAACATCCTTGACCTTAACACAGTTTTTTCAAAATATTTACTGAATTTCAGTGGAAAGAGATACATTCTGTAGTGATATAACCAGAAGCAGGACTATAATACTGCCCTAGTGCTGGCAGTGGTTGAAATGCCAAGGTGTATTTAAAAATTCAAATTAAATTTGAGTTTTATAGCACCACAGGAATTAATTAAATGTATGTCTTCTTTTAACAGAGCATTCTGCTCCATCTGCTGTCAAGGTAGATATTGGGAACTGGACTCCAGCTGGCTGCGGCGCAGTGAATGGTGCTGCTTCTATGGCCAGGACCTCCCTGGGTTTCATCAGATTGTGGCATGGCCTCTTATTAGCACTGTTTTCATGGGGAAGGCCTGCTCCGAATCTCAGGCAGAAGCTGTGTGACTGAAAACCTTTCTGCCTTTCTCTGAAGAGAGAAATCCTGCACCAGGCCCATACAGAAAGCGGCAGTATTTGTGAGCCCTCCCCTGCCTCCTGCCACGTCTCATCTGTGGACAAGGGGAAAACCCAGTCTCTCAGCCCACCCATTTAGCTCTTCTGCAACTCAGCTGAATGCCAAGTGCCCTGTGGCAACACCCTCATTTCAGCCTTGAAGCAAACCCTGCTGAAATCCCAGGGTTACCTGCTGCTATCTATCCCGTGGCTCCCCACAGCTGGGACTGAAACAGCCCCATCTCCTAAAAATACACTGCCTTCTAGCCTGAGAATCGCCGGTTTGAGGGTTGTTGTTGTTTGTTTTTTTTTTCTATCTCATTTATTTCCCGTCGCTGTGCCTGTGATTATTCTCCCTCAAGCCCTCTCTCTCCCTTCTACCAGCATGCCTTGCCTAATTCCTCCCGCGACATTATCAGCTGGGATGATGAGCAGCTGAGCTCGGTATTAGCGCTGACGCAGGCGGGCTGACAAATGAAAGCGCCAGCGTGAGCGCCGCCGGCTGCGCTTTCCCGGGAAGCGGGAGGTGGAAGCTGGCGGCTCTCTGAGCCCTTCCCTCGGTGGCTGCGGCCGCAGAGGACACGAGGGAAAGACCCATATGCTCCGCTGCCCTGGGCTTGCCAAGAGCCCCTGAGTCCCTGGCTGATGCGGGCTCTGCCCAGCGCCGTGTCACACGGCCAGCCGGCAGCTTTGCAAAGGGATTCAGTGCTTTTCATTAGGCTTTTTTCTCGGTTGCTTGTTTTTTCTTTAAGGTGCCTTCGTCCTTAAGATCACGAAACTTGTGTGGCGTGACTGCCCAAGGCCTGCTCTAGCACGAAATGGTGGGAGAGGAAGCACCATTTGAAAAACAAGGCATGCCTTTAGATAGTCTCCCATGCAGAGGGATTGGATCCTCGGATTTTCACTGCCCACTGCTCCAAGGCTGGGTAGCTCCACAGCCTCCATCCACCAGCCCCTACTCAAGTGGGAAGAATTTGGGATTTTTCTTAAGTCTCAGTCCTTGGCATCAGCTGTAACTATGGCGAGTTCCTCTTTGCTCCAAAAAAAAGGTGAGCTTCCAGTTCAGCACTTTAAAATGTGTACTGAGCAATTGCAGTAATTTTACATGGTAAGTTCTAGCTGACTAAATTCAAAGTCTGTTTTCCCTCAGAATATCTGCACAACACCTTAAGCTGAGTTTGTTCCATTACAGTCACTGTGATGAACTGCCAGGAAATCACATCAGGAAAATTGTACATAACCAGCCAGTACTTCTCCACTCCACTTTGTTACCAGCTCAGCCACCGTCCCTGCATGTTCCTCTGCTAGTGATGCTTCTGGTGAAGACTTCTCCTTTCTTATTTGACCAGCTACAAGAGAATTACTGTGTTTATGCTCTGCTTTGCTAATAAATCTGGATTACATATGAAAGAAGGCAAAGGAGTTTGAGTAAAAATTTACTCTGAAACACAAATGTCCAACAGACACATCATACAATGTAAGTAAATAGAGCTTTAAACAGTCCTTTGTTCTATAAAATTCTCAATCCCTAGAGAGCTGGTGGTCACTGTTCCCAAGGAGACAGACCCTTTCTGTATCACATCACTGGGACAGAAGAATGTCAGATGGAGAGCCATTAGTGTCTGCTGCCTGGTTAGTTATGGGCTCATATTATTTTCCATTAGCCTGCATAAAAGAAATCCCACAAGGATGAAAGCTAAAAGAAGTATTACTCCATACATCCTGCATTAGTCTGTTAAAGTGTGGCAGAAATAAAATGTGTCACCCAGTGCTCTGTATGGAAACCAGTGGGCAGGTGGTGGCCCTTGGGGTGTGATCGAGTGGGTTTGTTTCACCACTAGATGACACTCGTGTCTCTTGAAAAGGCTCCTGCCATCCCCACTGTGGCTGCAGGTCACAGAAGTTTTGAAAGATTAACCTGGCTCCAGGTGGGAGCTACCAGAGCCCCTCTCAGACACAGTCACTGCCTGATTAATTGCAAGGGGTTGCACATTAGGAAGCCTCACCTTATTATTTTGCAAAAGTAAGGTAGAGAAAAAATTACGACTTTTGAAATTTGGTTTCACTTCCAACAGAAGCAAGCTAACAAGTGATCAGTGAGAGGGCTTCTCCTACTGACTTGTAGAGCATGGCTGTGGATTAGCAATAGAAGGCATCGAGCTGGTCGTCAAAAGTGTGGTGGGCTCAAGGCCCAGATACTGCAAGACCCCAAACTCGCTATGAAACCATGGCCAGGCTGTGCCTCACTCCTAACACCATTTAAAGAAAGCCACAGTGCTTATGTGGTGTTATGGCCAATACCCAAATTATACTCACTGCAAAACCAGGACAGCTCCTTGTGCCCCAGTCTTCTCAGGAGACAGAAATAATTAAATCATTCCTGCATACAAGTATTCAAATACCACAGGTTAACACGCTATAGCCACCACAATGATGGAGAACCTTTTGAGTGATATTCTTCATCCTGCTTCAGCAATTAATCCAATATAAGTATTGGATAATGTAAACTTAGGAAAGGCAAGGCAGTAAAAAAAAAAAGAAAGCCTGCGATTAAAAGAGCTAGCGATAAAAAGTCTAAGATTAAAATGCTAGTATGGCTTTAGGTTACACAGCTGTCATGTAGCAGAGCACTATAGAGGACACGGAGGACATTAGAACATGATGTTTAAGGACAGCTGTAATCATATTTCTGAAAACTCTGCATGAAGAAATGTCCATCTACTTCTGACACATGGTCCTTGATTCCCAGACAAATACCAAAGGGGTGATGCTTCTATTCCTCCCAGAAAGAAGAGAATAGAACATTCAAACACAGCGTGAGATGGCAGCCCTACACCACCCTCTGATCAGCTTTAACAGGCTGGTGCAGTGCAGAATCCCATGGGATTGTGTTTCCACATATCTGCTTGCAAGATGGGTGATTTATGGCTTAGAAAGTGATTATCAAGATAATGGGGGCAATTTGTCTGCAAGTTAGCCTTTATAGAAACTTCCTAATATGAAGATCTTCTCACATTGTGCATCTTAACATGAACAATTATAGTCTTATGAATTCTTCTGTTTCATGTTTTCTCCAGTTTATGGTCTTTGTTTCCTCTTCTTCTGCAAAAATGGAAATCTGCTTCCCAAGTACCCTTCCTCACTTGTAGTGCTAGCCAGGTAATTAACAACTTCACCTACAATCAGAGTTGTGAGCAATTTTCCTGAGTGTGTAGTAAGGTAGGAGATGAAGACAGATTTTTCCTGTGTAAGCTTTCCACAATAAATCTGAGAATTTATTCCTCTTGCATAAATCTACTTACCTCCTTCTAATCATGATGATGAAATCAATTAAATACATTTTTCTTGTCTGCACAAATCTAATGAGAATAAGATTTACAGGCAAGCAGGGTATTCTTGATACTGAATTATTGGCTAGAGACTTGAGCTAGCCTCTAAGTTAAGACTTGTAAAAGTTGACTTTTTCAGTGCTGAACAAGTCTGAAGACACACCAGATTACCTGTACCTTAAACCTGACTTTGCTCCTGTATCAGAACAAAGCAGGAGCTGTTTGCCTGATTACTGCTATGACCATACATAGGAAAAAATGGTCCATTTTGGGGAAGCAATTTACAGGAACAGCTTGTTTACTTTTGGACAAACAGTGCTGCCTGTGAAAGCCCCATCTCAAGCACAGCTCCTGCTGACTTCAGTGGGAATCTGGTATGAGTCAAAAGTGGAGGCTCAGTAGTGCTCTATGGAGAAGGATAATCATAATTATAGCATGGGTTATAATTGGAGACTTGCAAAGTCAATCAGCCTGCTTCTGGTGGTATCAATAGCTGTCTGGTGGCTAAATTGCCTAGACTAATTCTTTTTCTAACACCTCAGCCATAAGACTCATCATTAGACAAATGCCATATCCTAATATATACTGCAGCTTAAACACAATGAGAGCTTCAATCTGTTTTTTAAATTCCGTGATATTCTATCTTTTTGCCCACATACAGGGAAAAAAAGTTTATTGTAGGCAGAAGACTGCACGGACTGTTCCCCATCAGAAGGTTCTTGCAGCCTTCTTGTCCCTGGGAAGGGATGAGCTCCTGCAGACCTCTGGTGCATGATGACATTTGAAAAATAAGCAATAAACAACACAGATGTTTTCTGCAGTTTTTGATACTGCAGCTCAAAAACTTTCTGAAAGAAATTTTCAAACTAATATGTATTCATATACATATACATTAATGTGAGAAAAAGGCCAATCAGCTGTTCAAAAATCTAAGCAGCCCCCGTTATGATTCAGCTTGCTTGTACAGTTACCTACTCAGTCCATGCAAGAACACTTCGAGGGGAAAAACTGAGCCTTGCTTATCCCAATCCCCCATTTTCCTCTTGTACAACACACAGTGTGGATTTGGTTCCAGCTGAAGAACCTGTCCAGTGTCAAACAGATGCATATCCAGTGGTGATGGCATTTGTGCTGTGTCAGGCCCCTTAGTGGAGCAGGCAGGGTCAGTACCACTGAATAGCACCCTGAAGTTGTCTGGAATATTTTTATGCTTGTTCATTCCCTGGATCTGTTTCAAAAGGCAAATGCTGTACATGGTGACAGCAGCCCGTGTTTTCAGAGCTAGGCTCCAGCAGCAGTTAATTCAAACTGGCCTGATTTTCAGTGCTCCAGTTTGAAGCAGGTTCCTCAGCTCCTCACTCAAGTAATTTTTAGTTAGAGACCTACCTTTTGGTAACTGATTTGGAACACTATGACCTGCCTTTAAATGTAATGTGTTATAAAAATTAGAGGGACAATTTATGGGACAGCAGATACTTCCCTTTTCAAGTTTCTAACTTCCCAACGCATTATATCCTTATAAAGAGTCAGTAAGTTACAGTTGCAGCACAATGAATGTCAAGAGGTACAATGGACAGCGGGTATTTTTGATGACTTACTCTATCAGCCTCCTGAACAAGCAATTTCACTTTCTGAAAGTTCACTTTGCTACACTGTACGAGGCGAGCGCATCTCGGTGCTTTGGCTGCACCTCCCGTACCGCAATGAGATCGATACCGTACACCGGTGTCAGCCCGGCTGGGAGAGGAAGGGCAGCCGAGTCAAGCCGTCAGCTGGCCCGCAGACAAACCTTGAAAACAAAGAGCAGAAAAGCCTTCGGGGGCTTTAAGGCTTAAGGCAACTGAGGCTGGGCACAGCCAGCGCCTGCGTTCCCGGGGGCTGGCCGCAGCCGGGGCTCAGCCGCGGGTCAGCGGAGCCGGGCTTGCCGCGGGGTGGTCACACACTCGGTGTTGGAACGGGCAGAGGGGCTGAAAGGCACACAAAGTCTTTGCAGTTCACAGAGATTCCTTCTCTTTCAAGTGGAATAAGGGCAGATGGGGCACAGCTCTGCAGGGCCCAGATGAAAGCACGAGGCTTTGCTACTCTGCAGACCCAGTGCCTCCCAGTTATTTTTTTTACTCTATGTATAGCGCGTCTCAAAACTGAGTACACATTTTGCTACGGGGGAAATGAAAGACTAAAGAAACACAGCTATCCTTGCCTTCAGCCTCTCGGAAAGTAGCCCGGGTCAGCGAGAATTCAGCACTTCTGTCCTGTACCAACGAATTGCTGAGGTGTTTGGTCCCAGGGCACAGCTCGGAGCAGGAGCTCCCCGCGGGCTGCCCGGGCCCTGCCCCGTCCCGGTTGGCGGCGGGGCGTGAGGGCAGGGCCGGCTGCCATCCCTGCGGCCCGTGAGGGCAGGGCTGGAAGCGGCCCGTGAGGGCAGGGCAGGGCCGGCCGCTATCCCTGCAGGATGTGCGGGCAGGGCTGGAAGCGGCCCGTGAGGGCAGGGCAGGGCCCAGCGGCGCCGCCATCCCGGCGGGAGCAGGCACGGCGGCAGCGCCCCCAGGCGGGCCCGGCCGGGAGGGCATGGCGGCGCCGGGACATCGCACGGAAAATCCCAAATCCTTTCAATAAGGTGTGTATTACCTGCTCGCTCTGACACGATTCACATCGCTTTTGAAAAATTTTTCTACGCATGATTATGAATTTTTAAATGTGGCTGAATGACTCAGCCTCCAGATTTAGACGTGCGGAGTTAGGCGTCCCCTCTATACTATCTGCACTATTTTTGATTAAATTAAAATTAAAAAAACAAAAAACAAAAAAACAAACCAACAAAACCCCAAAACCAAACAAGACTGTGGCACAACTTTTCTGTATGTTTCTATTTAAATTAATTTACGTATTATATCCCGTATGGTCACACTGCTACCAAGGTGACAATGTGAAAGCTGCAATGAATACAGTGGAATTTGTTAGAAAGGATGGAACAAGGAGACTGCATCCTGTTGAGTCTGAAAGCAAAGTACTTAACTGGACTGCCAAGAGTGCTGTCTCACAATGTTCTGTCCTGTGCATCTCACTGGTGAACTCCTGGCCTCTTGCAAAACTCCAGCTGAATGTCACTGAGCAGGGAGTTCATCTGACAAAATGTCTCACACTTGATTTGCAATTGTTCTGCACTGCACGCCAGCTCTGTTGTACCAGTGCTGGCTGTGTGTTGAATTACAGCAATGATATACTCAGCACACGTGCTGATAGATAGGTGGGGGACAATAATAGACCTCCAGCTTATGCTAAGTTCAGTGAGAAGACTGAAAAGAGAATGATACTTCATCTGGACTTGTTTGTATCCAGTTTGTAAACAGTACCACAGGGATCTACATTCTTCTCATCTTAGCCATGTTTCCAGATTTTTTGTTGTTGTTTTGTGGTAAACAAATCAGAGTCTTTCAGAGAAAGCAGATATGGACATAGACAAAGACACTAAACAGAACTTAAATATCTCAGCCTATGCATATGGTCTTTCAGAGCATCAATTATCAAAACAGTTTCCATCTGCTACATTACAGCTGCAATGTGCTAAGCCAGTAATATATATGGGAAAAAAAAAAGAAATCACTTGAAAAACCTAACTTACCAATGAAGTCTTTTAAAATTATAACACTGAATAGTTCAGCTGAAAGCCATTTGAGCAAGTCTGAAAAATGTGCTTTTAGGAAACTCACCTTTTGCACTGAAACAATAGAAATGCATTCCCTTGATTTTCCTAATGTTTTTGGTGAAATGCTGTAAAAGTTATTCTACCAAGAGTAAGGACAAGGTAGAAGGAAGTTTCTCATTCCTGCATTAGCTGAACCTCACATTCTGTCATGCCACATTTTTGTGGTGTAAGAGAAGAGTACAAACATAGCTTTGGGCACTTGTGGCTAATTTTTGGTCCCTAATCTTTCTCCAGTTCCCAAGAGTAAAATTTTTATGGGGTATGTAAAGTCCTATGGTATAAAGGCTTTCATTCCTTTGTCTACTCTGATGGACTAGGGGTGGAGTAGTTTTAGTCTTTCCTGGATTTTTGGGTTGGTGATTCTAACTGCTGCCAACAATAGTCTTCAGAGCCAAGTCAAGATTTCTGTGTAGTGAAAAAAAAAAATAATAATAATAAAACCCATAATAATTGTGACCTCAAAGATGAAGGAGTGGAGTAGAGAAGAGGAAGGTCAGGTTTTTTTCACTGCCCCTTTGTGTCCCTTTAGGCACTTTCTGCTTTCTGTATGTCTGATGTAGTTCTGGTTGCTCCTAGCTATGCCACTGCTGAGTGCTTGTACTGCCTCTGTACCAGTCTGGAGCTGACATCTGCTGGTTCTTGCCACGAGTAGAATGTCCAGACATTGAATGGAAATCAAATCTAGCACAGTACAGGCTGAAAAACAGTAATCTCCTTTTAGCAAGATACTTCACTTATATGACTTAGGAAGTTAGGAAGTCAAACCTTACAGAAGTCCGTGAACACACAGCTGCTATATTCCTCCTTGTATGTTTCAGCTTTACAATGAGCTGGCTTATGCACCTAACCAGGACCTCTCTTGCCCTATGCTTGGTCTTGTGAGCATGGGTCTGGTGAGAATGGGTCCCCCATGGTATCTGGGAAAGATATCTGGGATGTCCTGTCTGTGGGCCCTCACCCATGGAATCCAGCTTTCTCAAGCTGAGAGTAAACAAGCCTGGGTATTATTTTCCATGGATTGTGGTGCACCCACAGGGCTGCCATGTGCAAGGCAAACACCTCCCACGTACCTATGGAAGAGTGAGCATTTTGGTACTTACCCTTTGAGGGGAAGCCATGTGTTGGGCAAGGAAGCTCAGGTTTCAGAGAGGAGTGTTCACCCCGATCTGATCCAAAGTGACATGTCCTGGCTACACTTGGGCCTGTACATTATCTCATTCTCAGAACAGCCTGCCAGTCCCTGAACCACTGACCCTAACCACATTCCTGATGCCACAGAGATCAAAGAAAGTTCCTGAGTCCTATCGAATAGTGTCCCAGGCCCTGCTCCCCCCAGATATTTTCTCTTATTGTGGCTAGTAACATTTTCACTGCACCTTCCTGTTGTGCTGTTGTCTCACTTCATACAATGCAAATTGTTTCCTCTTTTCCTGGCTTTCTACTTTTCTACTGTCTTTGTCCTCTTTTCAGATGGAGGACAACAGCATCTTGTTTTTCTGCAAACAAAATATTTAAATCACTGAAATATGACTTGGACTCTGACTCTATTAGGACTGATTCAATAAATGAATGAGAGGAAAAAAGGGCCCTGAGAGTGATTTCTTCATTCTGCAAACTGCCATGTGACTATGCAAAGCTGTTCTCTTATGTTTTCTGCCAGACAAAATATGTAGACACTTTTCTTGCCTTTTGGAGGGGAAATGCTGTGCATGTGCATAAATTCTGTCTTCCTTGAATTAAAATGAGACCTTATAGAGTGGGTAAATTGCACCTTGCTGGGGTCAGCAGACTGGCAGCTCAGAACCAAGCCTGGTTTCACTGCACATTGCTTGTCTTAGTAGCGAGGCAACATGGAACAGGCTTGGTCTGCTTTTTGGTCTGTAACTCACTGTGTAAATGCCAGCCAAATTACAGCAAAGCAGATGGGACAAGTAATATGAAGATTAATGAAGCTACTTGCATTAAAAAGTAACTGTAGATACATATTTTAATGGAAAAAGATCCTTTCTAATTCAGAATAGCTGGTCAAAAGAAAACAATCAAGCAGTGAAAACTGCTGAAGCTTAGCAGAACACACCTACAAAGAATTATTACAAGTGAATAAGCTTTTATGGACTTAATCCCCATTAAATTGAATTATCAGGCCAAAGACTTATTTTCTTTCTCAGCTACCTGCACCACACTGTGAATCTACCTTTTTTTTCTAAAATATAGAAGTAAAGAAATCAAACTCTGATAAATTCTTTAGGGATTATTCACAATGCAATCTAATGTGATTTCATTCTCCTGTGACCTTTTCAGCTTCCATCCAAACTTTCACAAATTTCTACTGAATAGTGGCATTTTTCCTTTGTGTAACTGCCTATGCTTCAATTGAAAGAGAAATGAGTGTCAGGAAAGAGTACAGTAAACAACTTCTTTTAGTTTTATCCCCCAAAAAATGTAGCTCAACCTTAATGATATGCTGAAAGATGCCCTCTACTCTAATAAAATTCTAAATCAGTGTTCAAAATTCCAGCCAATTACCAAGTATAATTGTAAAACATTTCCAGTATTGCTCTAAACTCTGAGCTCACTAGGTGTTTCCAACTGCACAGCTGGTTCACAGGAAGAAAACCAGGCTTGTCTCTTACATGCTACTGTGCTGCTTCTTGAAATTTCTTCTTCTTGATGTTTAGATACTAACAGACTCTTCAACAGTGTTTTAGGTGTAGAGAGTGGAATCAGCTTTGTATTTTATTCATGAGTTGGAGGTACTTAAAGATGTGGGGGAATCACAAAAAAATAAAAATAAAATCTTACCATTATACTGGAGACCGCCTCTATGAAGCACACAATCTTCTGCCAGACACAAATTGGAATTTTTGATGTGCTGAGAGAATTCTCTTTATCAATGTAAAGAAATAGCTGCCAGACTCTTCTTCAGGAGTCAGACTTGAAATTTCAGGGGAGAAGTTATGATAAACTGCAAATTTTTGAGATCAACATAAATACATGTGCTGTTTTTCATATCAAGTCCTTCCATGAACAAAAAATGAGAGGCTGTGTAAGTGACAAATTGTGCCAACATTTGCAGAGATGATTTTCTGTAAGAAATGTTAGAAGGTCCCCACTCCCACTCCTTCAAACCTCTTCTGTGGTGTGATGCCGCCAGATATCTGATATAGTTTGCTTCGATGCAGCCATTCTGCTATTGCACCTCCAAAATTAGTGTCATCTTGAAAGATCAGGCAATCATGTCTTGATCCAGAAAAGCTTTCCCTGTCTGTTCTGTTCTGTAAAGGGCTTTGCTTCATGTGTGAGTCCTTTGCTGAAGCTCTTCACTAAGAGCACACATAATTTCAAGCTTGTCCTTATGCCCTCTACTGAATCTGGCCCAGTATGTCTGAGCTAAGTATAAGCAGGACTCATGACTATCCAAATTCCAGTACTTTTATTACAGAAAATGTTATAAAGTTATGGTGCTTAAAAGTTGTATTACTCCTACAGAGAAATAGGGCAAAAGAATAAACATGTTTTACCCATGTGAACACATAATTTGATTATTGGGCAGCCTGGTCTACAACTGGAGGCAAAAAGCCTATCAATTAAAGCACAACATACCATTCTTGTTTTCCTTACAGTGAAGTGTTAAACGCAATGGCTCCTTAACTTACTGCAAATGGCTGTTTTGAAATAGTTTTGTTTTAGTTTTCCTACATCTTTCTCCACTAACTTAGCCTGTAATATAGTGCACCATGTAAAAAGCTGTTTTGTTGGTGTAGAACTGATGCATATGAAATGTCATCAGTCATCTGTTTCTGGTCCAATGTATGTAAATTCTTTGACACAACCCAAACAAGGCATTTTCTCTTCCAGGCTCCACTGAGGTAAGTGAATATTTTGTTCTTCTGGAATATGCACAGGGATTTAGTAAAACTGTTACTGTGCTTCTCTTAAAACATTACACACTCCAAAGTACATGCAATTAAACAGTGTGACAGTAATTCACACCCTCATCATATCTGTGTTGTTGAAGTTATAAAAGAGCCAACAGAGACATTCACAAACCACACAGCAGATTTCAATGATGCCACATTACTCTTCAAAATGAGAAAATTATGAAACTTAAAATTATGTTTAACATCAGAGCAAAATTTGATAATGTAGATCTGAGTACACTGTGCCTGAGTTTCAGTCAGTTGACAGCTGATTACACGTGGGGATGGGTTGTGATCATGAAGGTTATTAGCTGAATTTTTGACATTTAGATGTTGATAATGCTGTCTTTTGGAGCTGGATTGATTTTTACAACAGAATGTCGTTATAACGCTTGCAGTGACATGAAGAACAGAACTTCAACTTGATCTTCCTCTACAGAAGCTCATTAGAGATTCACATAAGAAGACAACCAACACGTGCTATTGCCATGGAAACAAGATGGAATATTATGAAGCAGTATATCCCATATTCCAAAACAGAGAGGACAAAGACCAATTATAGCAAAAGACTGATGGGCTTTTGATTTGCATCCTGTATGGGTCAAAGCAAAACTCAGCCCTTGCTCTTAGAAATAAAAATCACTAGTGCAGTTTTAGGCCTCTGGTTTCAATTCTTCCTTTTCAAAGACAAAACCTCAAGACAGTTAGTTTAGTTTATGATGTATGGCAGGAAGGAGGCCGAAAGGAGGCACTGGCATCACAGCAGGTGTGTAGGTGTGATGAAGTACAAATCACACACGTCACAGAACTGACAGAAGAATGAGTCAAATTCAAGCCAAATAGTGAGGTACGGATAAAACAGAGGTGAGCAAAACTAGCAGAAGCTGAACATCTGGTCATTAAGATGCAGAGGAAAGGCTAGTTTCAGAGACAATGGCTAGCCAGTACCAGTGGTCAGAAATGCAAAAGATAAAATTTCTTATGATTTACATCAAATGGGTGAGTCTCACAGTTTCTTACCTTGCCTAGATAATGAAATGCTTTTGGACATCCTGGACATATTGCAGGTCTACAATACATAGTCTAACTTCCCAAGCTTCTGCTTGTGACTACAAATAAAGAAAATACTTTAAGCCATTTAAAACACCTCTGTTTGTTCTAGAGAGTTTTCACAATTTTAAGAGTCTTGATCATTGTGTCTGAGTACAGAGTGATAACTTGTGTTTTTCTGAGAAAAAAAGGTGGATAGGGCAACAGTATGTGATGTTAGTTTGTGTTTGATGACACAACCATGGATTTCTGTGATAGTGGAAACAAGAGCTTAGAGGAAATATTTCACCCTTCGAATAAAAAGCCTGTGATTGTCACTTCATTCACACACTGGTTTACTTTTAAGAAGTATTTTAAAATTCCACCTGAGAGTCTATTGTAATTAGTCACTTTGAGCAAAGCCAGTGAGGGCAAAATACATCTTAGGAAAGATAAACAAAGAGAATGCTAGGGTTTTAAAGAGTGTTTAGCAAGCCTAGGAAGGCTATGTCATGAGTTTGTCTCTACAGAGAGTTATTGTGAGATTCCAAAACAATTTAAGAGAAATGATGAAAGGGAAAAATATTACAGTACACAGAATGCTTGTGAGCCTACTTAATCAGGCTTTGGTAAGTCTCCCAATGCCAGCATAGGAAAAGTGTGATTTGCCACTATTTAATTATGATAAACTCTACCAATTGTCATCCACTTAAGAAGCCAGGTCAAACAACTTTCAAAACTGACAGGTTACAGTCACTGTTTCAACTCTGATTCATTCTTGACTGGTTCTGTTTTGATTAAAAAAAAAAAAAAGCAAAAGACACTGTGATTTTGAGATAAGTGTCTGAATGGAATTTGATTTTTATTGCAATAGTTAGTCTAGTAAAACAGAAAAGCTTTAATAGTAGCAAGTAGCTTAGTGAGAAGCAAAATAACAAACATTTTGCTAAAAAGAATACTAGGTCAATTTTTTCACTAGCAACAGGCAAAGAGATAAAATGTGATATAGTTGCCAAAAATTGTTGAGAATAATAAACATTTTTTCTCATCTTTACATATAAACTTTCTTTTTCAAACTGGTAAATACAATTCACAAGTAATAGCAACTACACTTTCCTTGCTAAACCTTTACCGTTTTTTCTTTCTGTCTGCATTTTTCTTCTTTCGCTCTGCTTGCAGGGCTGCTTCCTGAGCTGCCAGTTCTTCTTCTTTTCTGCGTTCAGCCTCCAGCAGCTGATTTCTGTATGCTTCCCGAATGCTGTAAACTCTGCCTCGTGCTTCATCTAAGGATGCCTAGCCAAAAACAAACAGCAATACTGCCCTGCTCAACACATGAGTCTTGATTTCACCACAAGCAGCTGCATCCTTCCTGTTCTGTTTCACTTTTTGACTCTTAAGTACAAGGACGGCATCTCTCCTTTTCTTTTTACATGGATGTTTATTGTTTTCTCAAAAGAAGCAGCTATATGTAAATTTTTCACCGTGAAGAAGAGAAAGTTCAGGAAAATCCTTTTTAAACTGCCGGCATAATAAGCTAGTTGTGCAGAAGAGTGAGGCAACAGGGTAGTTACCTACCTGGATCTAGTCCCTTTTCAGTTACTTGTTTGCTTTGCAGTCTTAAACAACAAAAAAAATTATTATTAAAGTAGTTAATTAAAAACTATTAAAAACTAGGTGTGAGAAATGCTGGAATGGCATAGGAGTTGTAGCCTTTTAAGAGGCTAAACGAGCCTGAATGATAATGACCTTCAATGAGACTTGGGGCAAATGGGACTTTGACACCTCTGAATACTTTTTCCCTTGCTATTTCCACCCTGAAAAATGAGGATACCTGGAAATCTTTATATAATTCTTTGTGGTCTACAGATGAAAGACCTGCAAAAGTTCTTATCAGCACAGTGTGCATATTCACAAGTAAATCTTGTTTTAAATTCATACTGTGAAACATTTTTAATGGAAATACTTTCTGGAGAGAATCAAGGATCTACTCTTGTGAAAAATTTGCCGTTCTAATATGTTAGACATCCAAAATCATAGCAACATTTGAAAACCTGTACTGGCATCTTTATTAGGGTCAGTTGGAGAACTGCAGCTCCTTACTGACCTATAGTTGAGTAATATAAATCAGGTTGTCTGGGAACTAATTGAGAAGTTTTCAAGTAAGATGTCTGTAAATAGGTTGATTTGATGTAAAATTAATTTTACTGTTTCTTATCCAGTTATAAGAGCTCTGAATAGTCACCGGTTGGTTGATGGTGGTTATTGTATCACCACTGTAACAAATAATTTTGTTCCTGTTGATACAGTTAAGCCAGTTTCGTAAGATATTTGTACCAATTTCACATGCAGTGCACTGGCTGAGTTAATCCTCACAATGAATCCTACCCTAATACTACCACATTTATTATTTATAGACATGTTTTTTTGAGGTTTAATAATCTAAATTCTTCATTTGCTGTCATCATGCATATTCCAAGAAAGCTGGGTCCTCTAACTTTTCTCTGAGACACATTAAGATCAATTTATCCTCCTGTGTATTTTTTTTTAAGTACTTTTCAAAAAGCTGTATACAATTCTATAACCAAAAACATAGCCAGACTGGAGATGCTTTACTGATAAACATCTGGTCTATATGTCAAATGGTCAGTTTTTTCTGACTTAAACCCATCCTTTTATGGTGATACAGTAGTGTTTTTGCAGAGAGTTTATCAAGAAAGTACTAAGAATATCATATTAAGGATGCCATGAAGTACTATTTCTTTACTTTAGAACTTTTAGTTTCAACCTTTGCCCAAGTGAAATTTCAAGCTTGTTCATTGCTTCTAATCACTAGTACTTAATACAAAAGTTTTGATAATGGTTGACAATGGTAGGATATTCAGACTAGTGGCAGACATCACAGCAGTAGTTAACTGGAAAGTAATCTTGAAAACATACCTGCAGGTTTTCATACATTTCAAGTGTATTTTGCTTCAATAAAATTCTGTCCTTTTCTTCTTTTTGTCTTTGTTCCAAAGCCAGCGTGCGAAGTTGCCTAAAATGGTTGTTTTCTTCTTCTTTATGTATCTGTTGCTGTTGAATGATAGACTCATTTCTCAGCACAGATTCAGGCATTGTTTTTCTGAAAGAAATACAAAACAGATATTTGTCTCATATCAAATACAGTTTTGGATATTGTCTATTTTGCATAAAACATCTATATGGAGGTATTTAGCTTATATTTGGCAACATCACCATCATACAGTTAGATATGGTTAAGGAGTCACTTTTCCTCTGCTTCTATATAACACAAATAAGAAAACAGATTCCTGAGGTCAAGTCTTCTTGTACTTTAGTGTCTATTTTAAATCTATTTGTAAAATCATGCTCATCTTCGAGCATATGAAAAACTTCTACATGTGACACTTTTAATTTGCAAGAAACATATTTTCAGAAGTTTTTGATACTATAATTCTGCATTGAGACAAATGCAATTTATCTTTTGGGGTGTTTGGTTGGTTGGTTGGTTGGTTGGTTTTGTTTGGTTTTTTTGCTTTTGGCACGATGGCAGGTAAGTGGATAATATACTTCTATATTTTGTCCTAAATGATTAGTGTAAAAATTAAGGAGTTAAAGACAAATGAAATGCTTATAAGATTCAAGCTTTTGGGAGGTATTTTGCTATATTTTCTACTGTTTTAATGCTATTGACTGCAATATAATACCAATTTCCCTCTCAATTTAAAATTAAATTTGAGATTTTTTTTTTCAAAATTTTTTAAAGTCTTTTGAAGATCAGTGAAATGCAAAAATGCCACATTGAATACAAATGGTCTTAAGCATAAAGTGGGTTCTAGCTGCAGCACAGCAAGTAAGGAGATGCATGTACATTAGCTCAATTAGTTCATATCAACACTTCCAATAAATAATGTAGTTCTTTTGAATAAAAAATATAATTAACACAATTACTTCAACTATTAATTATTATTAACTGAACTGCATTTGTTAAATTTGTTGTTTTAAACCAGCATAACATCCTGACAAATTTCATATGACCCTGGGATTGGCTCAGTTGGTTGGAGTGTGGTGCTGATAACACTAAGTTTGTGGGATCAATCCCTGTATTGGGCATTCACTTAAGAGCAGGACTTGATGATCCTTGTGGGTCCCTTCCAGCTCAGAATATCCTGTGATATGGAAATATGTGCTACTTTCAAGAGCACTGAAATAAGCATATTTGCCTGAACGCTTATTTTCTTCAAATGTTTATGTCAGGTACTCATTACATGCAGTGAAGTGATTTAATGCTTTTTACATTGTTGTGTTAGGGCAGTTTACCTTAAGTAAGGATTAAGGTCTATAAGCTCCCATTTTTTTTGCTGTGTTTTTAATCTTGAGTCAATATCTGTTTGTGGTGCTTGCATTCCTGTGGGTAAGAAAATATAAACCAAAACAGATTAAACTGGTTATTTGGTTATGCTAGGGAGCTCCACCTAAATTCTTACACAAATTTTTCTTCCTTTGGCTCAACAAAATACATTATTAAATGAGAATGTGGGCTGGAGAGAATATAATATTTCTGACTTTTTATTTCCAACACTTACGATAGAATCAAAGATGCTATAAAAACACACATATACTAGAATGAAACAAATATGTGTTTTTTAGCTAAATCCTCTCTACTTAAGAAATTTAGTAAATCTAAGCAAGAACATGGAATTTGCAGTGCCTAAAAGATACTAAAAAACAATTTCTGGGTATCTTATTCTTTTGTTAAAAAAATCAGTAAAAGTCTGATTCTCTAGTCCTGGCTCTATTTTTAAAAAAATATATTCCCTTTCAGGAAAAAGATTCAATTTAAGAAATACAGTTTAAAGGAAAACATAGTGAAACTGGTATTCTGAAATCTTAGACCTTTTTTTTAATCACATGGATAAAATCATGCTGTTTTACTGTAGCATTCTTGCAATACAGTGACACATCTAATATTAAGCATGGCACTGGGTTGAGCTGCTTTGTCATTATTTCAATGCTTCCTTTTTTCAATTTGTCCTGATGTGTTGAAAAAAAATTGTGAAATTTGATGAGATTTAATGATGACTGCACTAGTTTTCTTTTATAAAAACCCTTTTATTACTTTACTTATAGCAGTAACCAATTGAAATATGTTAAATATATTACTGAACTTTTGTAATGAGAAATAGGAAGAGATTTCTGAGCATTAAAATAATTAATGTTTATATATTTACTGTCTATACATACACAAATATACCAGCCTTTCTGCTGGTCTCAAAGGATAACTTGGATCTTTGGAAGTGCCTTAGACTGCCCATTAAAACAGTAGTCTTCAGAATATAAAAATCCTTATTAAGATACTGCATATTACAGAAATGTTCAATCCCATCATTGCCAAATGCTGCACTCTGTGGAACAGAACCATAACAACTTAAAGTCTTTGGGATGTCTCACTTTACTTCCTAAGACCTTATATTAGACTCTAAATTCTTAGTTTAAAACAAAGCTCTAGGTGGACAACCATTAATTTTGAAGTCTTTTACCCAATAACTTAGGGGAAACAATATTGTTTTGAGTAACCAATACTGTGTTAAAGGCATTAGGTGAGGATTAATTCTACTCCAAGTTCTGAACCTTTCCTGTGAAGATTACTTACTGGGGTGGAAAAATACTAATCTATACTTAAGGACTGGTCACAGGTTCCATGCACATGAGTCATAACCAGATATTGTCACAATCTGGCTGGGAAGTATTCTTCCTTTTTTGTGATGGCCTGATCTCAGCATATTCACATAAGAAAAAACAAAACAAAACAAAACAAAACAGCAAACAGCTTGAAATCTTGCACCCATTTTAACTCTTCATTAGAATACAGAAATTGGCAGGCAATACGTATGAAGAATCCATAGAAGTTGTAATCACTAAATAAAATTAGATAGCACTTATGGAAGTTTCCAGGAAACTGATGCTACTCAGTATGTACTTTTTGATGCCTCACTTCCAGACCATTCTCCATGAACAATTTTCATGAACATGAAGAGAATGCACTTTATGTGTATAAGTTTCTTACTTGCATGCTATTTTAGCTGCTGAACACTTTTTTAGCATTTCTACAGTAATGAAATCTGATACTTGGAATGGATGGAGAAGGTATTTTCCATTAAACTTCCAGAAACTTCACATTAATTTGGGGTTAAAATTCTACTACAGAAGGGCTACCTGAAGTTTGCTTAAGGGTAACGTGGCAGCCTTTAAGAACTGTGAGGCTGTATCTGTGTCTGGAAATACAACAATGAAACAATTGAAAGAAAGAGGGGATAGAGAGCAAGCCTGCCGTTGCACATTTGGAAACCTTTACTGGAGCTGATCTATCCATCTACTACCAGTATTTAATGCAGAAGTCTTTCCTAAGGAGTGGAACATGATGAACAGAAGACACAGAAAGAAACCTTACCTGTTTCTTCTGAACTAGGTGTTAAGTCGGCCATCTCAACCTCAGCTATGGGTTCCTCTGAATCTCTCACAGCATACTTATTAATAAAACGCACACGTTCCTGAAAAGCCTACAGATCAAAGTTTTGTAATCCAGATAACAAAAACTCTACTGCATATTTTAAATCCCAAAGACTTTGCAAAAGTAAGATTCTGTAAGTCTTCAATGAGACCTAACATCAGGGTGCAATGTGCAAGTCTGCCTGGTGCTGGAATCAGAAAAGATGCCAGGATCCCACTGAATCAGTCCTGAGACATTGTACACTTACACTAAAGATCGCTGTCCAGTCACTGATCTATGGGCAGTTTAAAATAGCATTGGAATTAAAAATAAAACAAAAGCTGTACAGCTGAAAATATATGGCTAATGCAGCTCCTTAGGGAACTACCACTTCGTCCTAAGAGCTCCTATAGCCTGATGGTTTAGACTTCCTCTTGAAAAATGAGACCTTTGGGTGCAAACCCTTTCAGACTCAATTACCTTTGATGCCAAAACCAGGCATCAACACTTCTATCTTCAGAAGGCGGCCTTGACTGACTTGGCATTCTCTTAAGGCCTGTCATTGCCAGAATGGACAGAGAAGCCCTTTGGCTTTTGGTCAGCCTGGAGTCAGGCACTCCATTTCCAGAGTCAGAGGGTCTGTGATGCCTGGAATAGACAAACAATGGGCCAGAACTGTCAAGAAGAGAGGGGAAGCTACTTAATCTGGCTAGCATACCCCCAATTTAGACCTTGTTTTAACATATTCTATTGTTGCTGCAATTTTCTTAACAACAGCTGTTTAAAAAAAAGTCACAAGCCTAAGTGGCTTCAAAAATGGAACCCTGTAGCTGCAATTCAGTTGATTTTCTGGTAAAAAAGGGTAACAGTGATAGAATCGATTCTGAAGTCTTTACACATCAAAGGGGATTAATTTCTAGCTAATCTTTAGGAGGCTGTATTTGCATTTTCAGTCTCAGCACAATCAATCAAAGCTGCAGAGTGGCATTTCTCCTTAGTTCAGAATTTAATAGAGTAGCGTCAGGAAAAGTTTTGAGCTTCGAACACACTGGAAAGATCTGAGAAAATCTGAGAGTGTAACTGGGAAGACTCATGTCTGAGGTTCATTTCTGAAAAGTAATATAAAAACATACTATGATAAGTAATATGAAAAACCTAAATTTCTAAGCTGGGGATTCTGGCTGAATATCCCTTAATGGGCAATGGTATTGGTGGGGATCGGAAATGACTGTCAGGTGAGTTTGAAGATTGCACTTTGTTCTTTCATTTTTCTTTGGTAATAATGCTTCCAGTTCTGAATCAGGACTGCACTTTTTGCTTTGCTAGAAGGAACGTGTATTATTTTTCCATCTCAAGCATATGTCTCATCAAAAGCACCCAGATGCAGCTGGCAACTAGATCAGTATCGCTTCTACAAAACAGTGAATTCATACTGAGCATGTTACAGGCTTACGAGTAACCTGCAATACAGACTGAATTTGGAATCCTGGCTGCAGGGGACAATTTGGGTACTAATATGACCAGGTGCCAGTTTTTCAGGAGAAATAATTTTTGTCATATTTATAGAAGTGTATTTCTTGATAGAATCTGTTCATGCTAAGCATTAAACTTGTCATAAGAAGCAGCTTTGCAAATGTGTAGAGGTAGTGTGCTTTCTAAAGAGAAACTTCTCTATGTTCTGTGAAGCAGAATCTAAAGTCTCAGTGATCTACAGAAGCCTGATGTAGATGATCTGGATTCCTACCCAGAATTCAGGCACATAATCACTTTTAATTCCTTAAACTGTAAAATTTCCTGTCTTCCAGAGGGGTGAAGAGGACAGCCTTATGAAGGCAGGTATCTGTTGTGGCAACTGCTCTACCATTACAGCAACTCCTGGAACTTGTGAAGAAACATCACTGCAGAGATAGCACTCTGATATTACCTTGACAGCTCTCCCTGGCTCTGCAGACTCCCATGCTTCTTTCATGGCTCTGATCTCATCTACTCGCCGGGTGTCTTTCTTCACCTCCAGAAACTCTCTCTCTTTCTGTTCGCTAACTATGCGTAAAATGCAGTAGGGTGTGTTTGAATCTCCTGGCTGAAAGTGCATAAACATAATGCAGTCACGGGTATACATCTATTACCACTCTTTAGCATGAAGTTATGTTTTTGTATACTGGTAATTTTTCTGACTGATACACACTGACAGACTTTGATATACAGAGGATGCCAAAGGAAAGAAAGATTACTTTGCAATGCCTGAGGTGTTTTTGAGGTGTTCTGTTTACATGTTTTCCCCCACCTTCATGCAGCATGCTCCACACTCCTTCTGAACAGTTGGTCTGAACAAGGGTGTTTTGTGTGATTTTTCATGCAATTGTTTTATCTGCCTGCCAAACTTCCTTTTCCTTTCCTTTCCTTTCCTTTCCTTTCCTTTCCTTTCCTTTCCTTTCCTTTCCTTTCCTTTCCTTTCCTTTCCTTTCCTTTCCTTTCCTTTCCTTTCCTTTCCTTTCCTTTCCTTTCCTTTCCTTTCCTTTCCTTTCCTTTCCTTTCCTTTCCTTTCCTTTCCTTTCCTTTCCTTTCCTTTCCTTTCCTTTCCTTTCCTTTCCTTTCCTTTCCTTTCCTTTCCTTTCCTTTCCTTTCCTTTCCTTTCCTTTCCTTTCCTTTCCTTTCCTTTCCTTTCCTTTCCTTTCCTTTCCTTTCCTTTCCTTTCCTTTCCTTTCCTTTCCTTTCCTTTCCCTCGCCTCGCCTCGCCTTCCCCTTTCCCCTTTCCCCTTTCCCCTTTCCCCTTTCCCCTTTCCCCTTTCCCCTTTCCCCTTTCCCCTTTCCCCTTTCCCCTTTCCCCTTTCCCCTTTCCCCTTTCCCCTTTCCCCTTTCCCCTTTCCCCTTTCCCCTTTCCCCTTTCCTTCCACAAGCTTCTTTACTAGAAGTAAAGATTGGATTTTTGTATAGAAATAAGCCTTTCTCTATCTTATAAGGTTTTTTCCCCATCACTTCCCAAAAGCTTAAGGCATGGCTTCTCTAGAATCACAGGGTAAGTAGGGCCTGACATCTGGGAGACTATTCTGCTGCCTGACCAAGGAATGAGATATTGTGCTGCATATATTTCTGGAAAACATACCATCTGAAGAAGCTTTAAGCCTAAGACTTTTTTTGAGACTAAAGGAAGGCATCTTCTTTATCTGCAAGGGCTGCATCTCAAAACTTGTATATCTGTTTTAGTGGTGGACTCCCAAGAACCATCATCCCATCACCTCTAGTGTAAGGCATTGTTCCAGAACTCTGTATAATTATGTGTGGATATGAATCACAGGGAAGTCTGCTGTGCAGCAAGATTAATCAACTAAAAAACCAGTAGAGATTTCTTAATGAAAACCTCTATGGTTCCTTCCTTAAATTACACACTATGAGGCAACAAAATTCCCAGCAAAAGCAATGCCATTAAACAAGGAGCTGTCAGTTCCTTCATTGCCTTCCATTAATCCATTTGCAATCAATAATGTCAGTTATTCCTTTCAAGGCATAAAGGCTGGCAATAGCTTTTCAGACAGCCACAGAACACTAAGATGATCCACCCCAGGGGATAAGAACTTCCGAGTAAGCAAGTACATACCAATTTTTTCTGCCACTGTATGTCTGCATGCTAATAACAATTGTGATATGTGAGACAGGAACCGACTGCAGTGGAAAGACCTAGTTCATCTCCCTAGGAACCCATGGAAGCCAGTACAATGAGGGATTAATGGGACACAAATATGGTGAATTCTTGGAATTTAGTAAACCTTCAGCAGAGACAAAAGCTACATCAACAAAAGGAGCAACCTGTCGTTATTTTATACATAAACAAAGAATTGAGCAAATTGCATCTCTAAATCCAGGATGCACATCTTTTACATTCATCATTTTTAATTCAATCTTTCTCAGGTGTTAAGCTAAAAAGGTGGCAAAGCAGGTTATTGAGAAATACAAGGGACATTAGATGTCCTATCAGTACTGATCTGCAGACCTGAGAATATCTCTATATTCAGTACAAGGATGGCACATTCAACAGATTGAGGCTTTAGCTTTGCTCTCACCTGAGATTCAAGTGATGCTCTTTCCTTCTGGAGCTTCTCTTTTTCTGTCTTCTCAGATACTTTATCTTTTGATCTTCTGGTTGATTTAGGAATATTTGGAATCTTTTTTACTTGGAAAGAAGTAAGAGTTAGGGGAAAATTGTGATCCTCATCCTTTCCCCTGCGTATTACTCAGATGTAGTTACAATGTATTATGAATTAGAGAATGTCATTGTTACCCATAAATATAGTGCCCCATATAAAACCCAGGGTGGAATAACAGCACAAAACAGCCATACAGAGAGACAAAGGAAAGACAGTTAATTAGTTCACACTTTCAAGTACTACCAAGAAAGAATATGAGGACCAAACTACTTTTAAAAACATATTTAAAAGGTGAGCATGTTGTGACAATCTTATCTGTCCTAAATAGTACTTCACCCAGGGCTTAACTGAGAGTTTTCCATGGTGCCTGCCAGCATCACTGCATTGCTGCTTTGTGTATGGGTCAGTGTAAAGACTGCAATGCTCAGAATCACAGCCTCTCACTTCCCTTCTACAGTCTCATACAATCTCTGTCAGTGTTTGTTATGCACTAGGAAAGTAAGAAGCTCGAAACAGGTCAAGTCAATGTTCTCATTATCTCACATCCTAAGACTGTCTAGAACAGAGAATGTAGATACACTCCACAAAAATACAAGGAGGTTAAGGCAAAGAAACATGCTTGAGACTCAATGCATATTTTAGAAATGTAAAATTGTCATTGTCAGAACTATCTAAGAACATTTAAAATTATATTATCAGTACATATGTATACTGTATGTTTGAATTAATGATCCTGAGAATTGACATTTGCAACACTTATTTTGAAATGTCTTAGCTGGTGAGAGTTGTAAATAAGACTTCTTGCATGTCATATTATTTTTTAAATCAATTAATAAAGAATGTAGTAGCATATAACTTTAATAGCAGAAAGAATGTGTCAGATGAAGCAATCAGGGATGAATCCAGAACACTATGAGAAAGACTAAAAACCTGAGTCTGAAATCTCCATTTCCTTCCACCTTCCTACTGCCTGAAATATTGAGATGAGTGCTGAAAACCTAGATTTAGCCAATACAGTAAAACAAGGGACATCTCTCAGAAAAAAAGTTGATATGAATGACTGTTTCACTGATAATATGTCTTTCACTTAATGCTTTTAAGGTAAGACATCTTTCACTTAGTGCTTTTCCAACTTCTTTCCACTGAGGACAAATCATTGTACTGCACAATTAATGAGCTTTGGATGAGATCTGCAATGTCATGGCTGAGATTATATAGATGTATAAAGTTGTAAATATTAAATATATAAAAACATATTTTTAACTCACATATAGCTCCACATACAAATACATGGTATAGAAGTGTATTACATTATACATCCTACATATGTTTGTCTAGAAATGGTATTATTCTTTTGTCCTGATGCTACTTAAGAAATGAAAACTAAAAAGTGAAACTAAAGTATAAAGCTTAAATTGATTCAGTGATACTAAGGCATATATTAACAAATGAAAGCAAAAATTAAAATGATCTCCACAAATACTGAATATACTAAAACAACTCCACAGGAAATGCAAGTATAAAACAGTGATGACATAATTCAAAGTTATAAAATGATTACATAAATGTCTTTCCCTTTAATTTTACGTTATCATTACATACTAGCACCATAAATCAGGCTCGTGCACATACATTATTCAAGGAATTATTAACTTTTAGAAATAAATTATTTATTGTTTACACAAACACTCAGAAGACGTTCTGTGTAGTTAGCTAAATTATCCCAGACAAAGACTTTCTATGTCATGGGATACTACAAGCTTTGTCTGGTTTCTAGAAATATTTTGTGACTCTGAATTATAACATTTTGATGCTCTGAACTAAGGGCATACCCTGATAAGTTAGTAAAGAACAAGCAAGCGTAAGAAATGACAGGGCTAGAATGAGGTAACCTACTTTAACTCCAGATCTGAAGGTTTAGGGCAGGATTAAGTTGAGATCTCCAAGCTCTCCCATGTGCTGTGCTGTCTAGGTTTCCCCCACCCCTTGCCACTCCCTCAGCAGAGCAAGCAGTATGCTCAGTTTGGGGATCAACCTCCAGAAATGCCTTGAGGGAGCAATGCCTGCATTTTGTTAGGCTTCCCACTCTGATTCAAAGGGAGATGCAAGTAGAAACTTGGGATTTTTCTAAGGGCAAAGCCAGGCAAATGCTTTGTATGGGATATGATAAGAAAGGCAGGCAGATAATACAGAAAGTAAAAGGCCATTCCAGCTCACAATTTATGCATCAATCATCACAAACTCTCAGTGGCAGTTTTATATTTCTGTGGCACCAGGAAAAACTTGGGCATCACATGGGCTGACAGTGATGACACACAGCTGACAGCAACTTTAAAATCAGTTTCTCTACTGCTCTTCAATTATTTAAACAAAAATTCATTTAGTCTAATGCCAAATGGGACCAAAGTGATCATCTAGTCTGATGTCTTGTCTATGACAAGTTAAACAATTGCACCAAGTAATTCCTAGCTGAAACTCAACTTCAAATTGAGATATATCAATTCTCTTTTGAGAGAATTTTGAGTAAGATAGACAGCTACTCCTGGTTTATGAAATTTAAATTACAGAGAATTTATCTTATTCATAGGTATAATACAGAGGAGTCTTTTGAAGCTTTCTATGAGAAGATATCATGCTCCTGCTATCTGAAATAGGCTCTGAGCATTTAGTGGGATTACCCAGTAGTTGGTAGTAACAACTGTTAGTTGCGCCATAAGGGACTTTCAGATTTCATTAAGAAAAGATTGAGAAGTTCGGATGTTTCTTTTCCTCTCTTTGACTGGACCCTCAGAAGGATTCCTAGCAGATGACAATGTCAAAAATCTTTCCAAAGTTGGGCACACCCAGACACTAAAATCACAGAAAGAATAGACCAGGACAGAAGCAAACCAAAAATCTGGTTGCAGTAGTAGTGTGGGGTTAGAGTGTGGCTTAGAGATCTACAGCCCCATGATATACCCTCTGTGAATTATTTGTTCATTGAACACCAGGCAAGTGCTTAATCACTGCTGATAGGTGAGCTGGGAAAGAGAAAAGAGAGAGAGATCTGAATATCCTGTTAAGCATCCCATGGAATCCTCTCCTTGGCACGAGCCAGAAAGTTTTCCTGTGGGAAATAAAACCTGTGGGAGAAACCTTCACCACTGTGGAGAATAGAAATGAATATTCCAAAGCATATTGCCTGTCCTGCCTTTTCAAACCTACCTCTACTACCTGGCTGGGCACTCTTATCTTCTCCTGCTTTCCCAGTTGCATAGACAGCCCTCTCTCATCAACAGCTTATGCTCCTGAGTTAATTTAAGGCAATATATAAAATACATCCAGCCAGCATTCAGCACACAGTGATGATTCAGCTCAGGGTTGTGACAATTGCACAATAAAACTTGTGATCCTACTACAAGAAAAGTAAAACCAAAGAACCCAAAAACAATAGCTGAAAATCCTATATACAAAAATTAACCTTAAAATTATTTTGCTCACACAGTCAAGCAACTGAAATGGTACTAGCAGTTGCAAGAGTGCCTGCTAATTGTTCCCCTTTTACAAAAGAATTATGATCTTGAGCTTATGTTTTTAAAAGTCTTTTTCCATTGAAGACTTGCACCATAACAGTTCTCAGGAGACAAAAAAAGAAAAAAACCGAAATGAACAAAAAAAAGACAAACAGAGGAAGAAAGAGAGAAAGTAATGAAGACAGTATAAATAAGCTATGTGGAACTTCCTAATTTCTGTGTACTTAAGTTTTCCTCCTTAATGCCTTTTTAATGTTTTGTTTGCACAGTGGGTTCTTTAATGAAACATTTAGTGGGATTTCATATATAATAAATATGACTAAGTATTATTCACAAAGTAACATTCTCTAACACAGTTCTGTTTACAAGCACAAACATCAGCAAATAGAAAATTATCATAGCATCTGTATACCAGAGAATTTGCTTTCTCCAAAAATGTTCTAAATAAATATTTATCATTTTGTTGAATATCAATAGTATAATAGCATGGGTCTTCATTTAAAGGGAGACTAGTTTAAAAAGATTTTAGTAGATCTTAATATAAAGTTGAAATATGTTTTTGGCATGATAAATTAGCTGTAATACAAAATTAACTCCAGATGGCACTGTTGGTTTACATGAAAATGGAATACTTGAAAAGGGGAAAATTTTTTGCAATAATTTTTCATCTGGCTCACTGCAGCATTCTTAAAAATCACATCATGGAACACCTTTTTGGTTACATATCAACATTATTATTATCTGAATTTTGTGTCTGACAACCTGTGTCAGCAGTTTTAAATAGCAAAGGTAAATTTTCAAACTGATTTAAGACAAGTTCACAATTAGAAAAAGGAAAAAATCTTTGGGCTTTCCCCCAAAATACTTGACTATAGTAAGCATTTCAGATAAATATTGTTGTTAAAAGGGTACATAAAATAGACACTAACTATTAAATGAGTATTGGTATTTAAACTTTTTGATATAAATTGTGTTTAAAGTCTGTTGGTGGCCTAGGCAATCTGTTGGTATCCTTGTATACACAGAAACAATCAGTTAATAAGAACTGTGAAATGGATTCGGGTTACTTTGAAAGACAGCATTTACGAGAGGGCATTTACACCATTTTAAAATAATCCCAAGAAAAAAGTGCTTGTTTTGACTGACTGTACCTTAAGTATGTTTGACTGCAAAAGAGCATCAGTTAGCAGAGAGGAGCTGTGAACTGGAATGCTGCTGCCTTGAATTCAACCCTGAGAACACTCATGACATTGACAAGATTCAGTGACATGAGCTGAGAACTAGTGAAGAAATTTAAGAGATTAAGTGACCTCCTTTCACCTGCAGTTTTACAGACCGTGGTGAAGCTGTATAAAAGGATATTGTCAAGTGCAAGCTGTCAGTATGTAGCCAACTCAGAAGGGTTAGAGGATGTAATAGGATGTAATAGGATGTCTATTGTAAGAAGCAGTCTAACAGGGAAAATTAAGTGAATGAGCGGAATCATCTAGGAAGAAAATATGATATTGTGAAGAACACAACCAAACACAAGCCGGTGAAATCACTAAAAGAGCTGTGTACAAGCCTGTAAGCCTACATGACATAGCTCCTCAAATGCTACTAAAAGTGACTAGAGACTACAGTAAATCAAGAAGATACAGCGTTTTAAATTTGCTTAATAATAACTAAGAAATACTGAAAAAAATCTCAAATATTGCATACCTCCCAAACCCAAGAAATTAGATAATATCCATCAGGAGTTACAGCTGCTGAATCTAAGTTCAGTCCAGAGAAGTAAAAATACCAAAAAGAGACTTGACCAGACATTTGAAAAGAAATATGTAAATAGAATAAAAAGTGACACATGCCACTAGTAAATAAAAACCAACCATCCTAAAAAAATTTCTTTTGGGTATTAGCAAGCGTATGTATATGAGGAAGCAAATAATTTCTTCTATCGCTTCTTTTAAAAATGGAGTTATAGAACTTTAATATTCATGATACAGGAAATTTACTGAATGATGATGGAAAGTAATATTTTAGGTTCTGCAGGAACTTAGGGGTGAGAACACAGGAGAATCAGCTGCATGTGTGCGTGATGTTCTGCACCAGCAGCTGGAGCAGGGCTGCAGCCTCAGAGCTTGTAGGGGATGCAGAGGAGAGCTACTGGGCACAAGAGGTGTCTGAGTGCAGCTGGTGGAAGGATCCACCTTTTTAGAAATATATAGTCTATCTTGGGGACTTCCATTCTTTCCAGCCTGAGAAGGAAAAGCAGGATGATGTAGCTGGTGCTGTGTCTGTGTCTGTGTGCTCTGAGTGGCTGTCTGCGATCTGTGTAGCTGGCAATGTGTGTGTGTGTATATGTATATATATACACATGCCTACACATATACACCATGTGTATGTGTGTCTATGTGCACATGCTTGGTGGGATTACATCTTCAGCCTCACAAACAGTTGCACCATGTGCACTGGCAGCAGCCTTGCCTCTCTCAGGCTTTTGGGTCCAGAGTGATAAACTTGAACAAAATGAAGATCTAAATAATTTTGTGTCAACCTTGCTGATAAAAGAAGAAGCAAATACAAGACATTTATCTAATTTACTGACTAGTAAAGAGTACTGACTAGGATTCAAAGTGCTTTTAGTGTCTTGGGATTGGTTTTCACTGTCCCTTAAGAAGAAATGCTACAATAACCTATAAAAAACCCAGAACCTTCTGTAATTTCTCTGTCCCCTTCGTGACTTAGACATACAGACTGTACTTGGGCACTTTCCCAGTTTTTTCTCTTCCTAAATTCTCCTAGCAGTACAGAAGCAATACATTTCCCAAACCAGGCCTTTTCACCCCTTCTTGTTCAATGTATTTTCTTAAATTATCAGCAGGCATGTTTCTGCTCCAGATCTCTACCTAAAGCTGAGCCCTAAGAAGGTGAGTCTTACAGTGTATTCTCTGATTTCCTTATATTTTGTGAAGGTGTAGGTTCATGCAATCAAACTTCATTTCTAAGAACTACAGAACATAAAAGTTTTGTTGCCTAGTTATTTCACTCAGTGAAAAAATGTTGCTTGGAGCAATTTTTTTTTTTAAAGCAGTAATATACATTTGACTAAACATGTACTTAGATCAACCTACCTTTGATTTCATCTTTCTGCATTTCTTTCAGTTTCTGAACAAGCAAAGACTCACTCTCAGAAAGTGGCCAACTATCATGCAACACCAATGCCTCTATTGAATACTGGTAAGACTGAAAGAAAATGCAACATGCTGAAGACATAACAATTACAGCAAGAATTCAAGTCCTGCAGGTTAGTAAAGTGCCAGCTATTGAATTCAGCAAATAAGACACACCATTAATTTACGAGCTTGCACATAACACCATTCACAAGAAGCTTAAAAAATTAATGTTAATTAAGCTTAAAAAATTAATGTTAATTCCACAGGTCTTATTTTAATTCCTGTGAAATTAAACAATTACTCATGTGTTTATCAAGTAAAACTAAACTGGGCTACACAATAAGGAGCTACATTCCTGTAAGATTTCCATGTAACTTCCCTATGTATGCCATGTACTAAAACAAAGACTTTTGTCTTTGATTTTAAGACCTACTACAGAGATTTGAGCCCTTGTACTAGCACTCAGTAATGCCTTAATTTTGAGATAGAGGTGACAGGGTCCATGGGCTGTTTTAAACATTGTCTAAACTGAATTGGAAATGATTATATTTAGAAATTGTTTTCCAAAATTCTAATGCCAGTTCTGAGTCAAAGGGACAACTCTGGAGTTTATTTTACAATAATTTTTGTTTTCTTAGGTTATTTTGTTGCAATTGAACTCAACTATCAAGAAAAAAACACAGCAGAAAAATATGTGGAGTTGTAAAACAAGAACTGT
This sequence comes from Poecile atricapillus, assembly GCF_030490865.1. Lineage (NCBI taxonomy): Eukaryota > Metazoa > Chordata > Aves > Passeriformes > Paridae > Poecile > Poecile atricapillus. The sequence goes on along the minus strand of NC_081251.1, from coordinate 66,718,670 downwards.
TTTAGAAAGTATAGTTAATTTCTCTAAAATAGACAAACAATCCTAAATGACATCAAGAAAAACCCATGTTTGACATTAGCCTCTGACAAACCTGGCTCAACTACCAGATAATATGTGTCTGTTACTAAAGCTTGCAGCTGACTGGAAATAGGTGTTTATGCAAACTATTAGAGATGGCCTTCTATAATATCATATTTCAAAGAAAGCTCATATTGAAGCATCAAAATGTTAATTTAATATCTGGCAATTTTTGATCCTTATGTGAAAGTTTTGCTATACTTGCACTGGATTTGCCAAATGAAGAACACTTAAAGATAGAGTAAATCACCTTGATATGAAACCCCCTACTTATTTAGTTGTTCCTACATGTGCATTATCTTTTTTTCATCATCTCATTCAAAAGCTACCAACAATCTTAATTTTGGATTCCTTGTTCTTGCTCCAGGATAGAAGATCTCCACATGTACCAAAAGAATTAGCAATAGCCCTCATTGTGTGCTTTTTTCTTTCTTCCCAAATCCCAGTGATTAACAAACTCTTACTTGTTGTGGGCTTCCAACATTATTTTCAAAGTTTTCTGAGGAGAAAGATTCATCTATTGATATCAGTGAACATTCCTGTACAAGGTCTGTCTTGGAAGAAGTTTTGCTGTCCTTTGATGAATTACGGCTTCTTTTTTTTAATCGTCCAGTTTCTGATCCCTTCTTTGTACTACTTTGAATATTCTGTAGGTTTTTTACTGCAAGATGACAAAAAAAGTCCAGAAATTATATGAATTACTGATATAAGGTAAACAGATGCCCCCAGAAAATATCAGAAAGAATATAGTCCATTTTCTCATACTAGATTATACTTCCAATTAAAATTATGCTTATTCCAAAAAATATGCAGATTTCATTTTGCATGAAAATCACAAATATCTTCAAAGTAAATAATGAGAAATTTGAGGCTGTGTATATATAACTGTTGCTACTGTTTATAAAGCATATAAGCCCATCTTTCTTTCCTGCATTAACGACCACAGCATCATGCTATACATCACAAAATATAGATGCCTTGTGCTCTCTATGATGGGATCCCTTTGTGGCTAATCTAATTTAATAAATTGTGTAAAACTGGATGAAGGGTATGCATTGGCCTCAGTTGTGGCAATGCATACCCTTATAGAAGTCTCTTATCTAATCTCTTTGTGTCAACCTAAAACAAAGACTAGAGCTAACTTGAGCTAAAAAAAAAAAAAAAAAGTCAGTCTTGGAAGGAGATATAAAACTATTTGTGATCTATCCTTTATCAATGTATATAATTGTCACCTAAGGAAGATTTTAATGTGGGAAAACTGTGAAAAGTGGAATGTTCTAAAGAAGGACTGGTACAGAAATATTAACTCAGAAAACATAAATTTGTTTTCATTTCTAATGCATTGAAATGTATGATATTCTTTTCCCTGCGTGTCTACAGAAAAAGTAAAGAAAATTCTAAAAGTGAACATCTCACAGAAAATTGAATAAGGACAAAGAATAACACCTCTGGGGAAGCAGCTTCACCTGTGTTGCACTAACAACAGCTGGACCATCATCTGGGAAAGACACATCATTTTGACTTCACTGAGGACAAGAGGCTTTACTCCTCCCAGAGTTTATTGTATAAACAAAGGATGATACTGCATCACTTTGAAAGAAAAATGCACACTTTCATGTGCATTAATGAAACATCCAGGGAAATTCACAGGAGGTGGCAGGACTATTAAAGCAGATTCAACGCAATTTACTGGTGGTGTGACAAAGTATAAATGCTCAATTGGAGGTTAAGTGTGCCCCTAGAAACTCAAATGGAGCTAGGAAATACTGTTTTTTTATGAATGCCAAATGTCCTGGATTACTTCCTATTGCATCTTTCCTCTGCATAAGCCAGTGCTTCCTTGTTCCTAAGAAAAGCAGCAGAAGTCAGGAAATCAAAATAAGACCTTGCAGAGATGGTCTCTTAAAGAGGTCTCAAACTCCTAATCACAAGTTCTGAGTTGCCCTTCTGCGTTGCACTTAGAATCTTTAGCACCAGAGCCATCCCTCTTGCTGCCCCTGTGGCAAGGAGGCCCGTGAAAGAAATGTGAAGGGAGACAATACTTGGTTTCTTCTCAACCATTTTTTAAGGTGCTGCAACTCCATGGCTGTTGTTTTATAAAAGGTATGCCTAAGCAAGCCTGTAACTGTGGAATAGTTTCTCACTCAGCTGCTGCTGAGCTTTTTAGGTATCAGTTAACTTCCTATGCTGTGAAGGTGAGAGTAGACATAATTCACAAAGGTTAGATTATTTGGACTTTCACCAGAGGGAACCAAAGTCATGAGGCTTTCACTCAATAGAAGTGCATTTGGATGAATAAGAATATTCAAAGACCCAAATCTTGAATAAACTACATCTGCAGGAAAACCTGCTGCAAAGAAATAATTTGTATTCCAGATGGAAAAATAACTACATAAAGACATTTCCTATTTGTGTAAATTGCCTTTGGGTAGCATAAAGGTTTCTAGTTAGGAATGATCTTCAGTGTCTGAGCACTGTTAGCAAGGGCCAATGGACGTAATTTAAAGAAGTATAAGTTTAAAGCAGTGAGGCCACCTAGATGAATTACTCGAAGTCAACAGAGGTGAGCTTCACTCCAGGATGTGTTGTGTTGGGGCTTCAGGAGTAGGAGATGTGCACTGCCCTCTAGCAGGAGCTTACCTCTACCGAGCAAGATAGGTGGAGTTCAAGGGAAGTTGTATTCCTTAGCCTAAAACTGGTTTTCATCGATGCCTTGCTATTCTCCTCTTCTCTCTCTCCAAAACCTGAAGAGCTTGAGTATTAAACAACTCTATAAAGATTTTTCCAGAGGAAGATCCTGACATGAAGATAATTCATCTCAGAATGGTGGAATCACCCATAAGACTCAACCTGTTTCCTTTGCAGGAACGATCACTTGGAAATACTCCCCAAAATACAGTCAGTAATTCTCGCAGGGGTCACCAGGCGGCACTGTAACATCAAATTATTTTTCTTACTGCATACAAAAATATGTGTATGTCGCTCTTGGTTTTCCTAAATTCTGGCTAGAAGAAACTTCTACTTACCTCGCTTCCAGAGTAAAACACATTTATGAAAGATATTTTTATACTTTTAAACAGGATTGGATCAGACTGTTACTGTGGAAAATAAAGGATTGTGAGCATTCACTTGACCATCTGTGCTTATGCAACTGCTGTGCTTGTATCAACAAAACAAATTGTGGCTGCAATGGGTGTGTCAATATGTAAGTCCTTTATTGTCAAGCAAATATTCAAGGTCCAAGTCACCTGCTAGATCTCAGAAGAGGGAAATATGTTCAAAATCAGTTGGTTTAATGTAGCTTTTGAGCTGTAAAAGACATTAATAGAACATCCGTGACAGAGATGAATTAACAGGCTGTGGGTAGGCAAGGGAGATAATGTTTTATTGGTGATGCTTGCACAATAATGTCACTTAGGAGAACTTCTGGCAACACAGTGATCAATTCTGTGAGAGGCAGAACATGTGTGGCAGTGAATATATGTCAAATTTAGGGATTATATGTGGCTTAACTAACAAGATTGGTGCCAGTCGTATAGCAGTGTTTTCTGATTATTCCTATTCTGAGAAAACACACTTTTTTAGAGAACAAAGAAATACTGACAGAAGGAATCTTGCTGTATTGAGTGTCTGTTGTATGAAACTTCACCTGAACTTGGCATCAGTATTTCTGAGTATTTCTATATTGTTATTATACAGGCCATAAAAAGACTTTTGACAATAGCAAAGAAACATACTTTTACAATGCCATAAATTGAACCACTACTGAACCTAGAGGTATTCAGTAGATTGGCTAATACAATACTGTCATATTGGTTATACTGAGTACATTTCACAATATTTTCATTTAATTTGGATGCTATGAAAGATTCTACATAAAGTATCTTCTTTGTGATAAGAACTTCAGTGTTAAGGCCAATTGTTTTAGTATTGTAAAAATACAAGTATTGTAAAAATATAAGTAATAGTAAAAAAAACAACAAGCAGTGACAGTTTCACAGACATTCATTCCAAATGTCAACTCTCTATATACTCACACACATTTAAAGAGCATCAGAATATTCATTTCAATTTCAAATATAGCGTAAAATCATAACACGATTTTATGGCCACCACTGCTAAATAGGCCCTGATACAAAAACCTTCCTATATTCAATCAGGTTAATGTAGCAGGTATTTTACTGAATAATTCACAGTGGATTAAAATAATTTTAAATTAGAAAAATTTATTTGTATCATAGCACATTAGAGCTAGAATGTGTCTGATTTCTGAGGATATTTTGCAAAGTTCCCGCATACGTGTCCTGGTAGACTGGCAAAAGCAAAACGCCACTTCTAGTTATTTTGCCCCATCCTTATCCTTTCAGCATCTGGTGAAACCCATTTCTCTGTCACTTGATTGTGCCTTTTTACTTATTTCAGTCTTCAGACTATCATCTTTGCAATGAGGCAGTCTCCCAAAACAAGGTTTCTTTTTCACTTTACTGAGAGTAATTCACTTATTGCCACTATTGTGATGCTGATCCTAAGCTGAGCTATTTTATACTTTCCTGTTTCTATTTCCACCAGTCTACTATTAAGTTTACTATTCCACTTCCACATTCCAAAATCAGTAACCAAAAATAGCTACTGATTATCTTGGTGTCTCAGAATGATGAGAGATTCTCTATGACTTCCTTTAAAACCCTAATGTTTTCATCTGATGAATTATGTTTTAAGAGCATGGTCTCCATAGGATTAGATTTTACATTTCTGTTAATAACAAGGTGCAGTTGAGACAGAAATCAAGATGTTTCATAAATACAATTAAATTATTTTTTCCCATAAAGCATTGGAATTTCATATTACACATCACGCTAGAGGATCATGTTTGAAAACTCCACAGTTCAAAATAGTGGAGGTGAGCAGATGAAATATGCTATTTTGGGCTTTAGCAAAGCAATAAGCCAGTATTTGAACAATTTGTCAAATTTGCCTCAAGTTCTGAATGTGCTCAAATAGACAAACCCAGATTTACAGAATATTTATTGTTTAGAAGCCTTCATAGAAGGACTGAAAACTTTCATATCTTACATACCTTGTATATAGTAGTGTTCATGGAGAGTACAGTAGCAGACTTGGTTTATAAACATCTGTTTTATTTAAGCAAACTTTTAAATCTTATGAAGAATTAATTTTAAAATTGAAACTATAATGAATAATTCATAATAGTACACAAATAAAATGGAAATAATTTGGTTTAGAAGTGAGGTGTATAGAAAACAGGAAAACAAATGTAGATTACCACAGAAGATGGCATGGCAGTAGCCTCTAAAATCTATTGTGTACAGGAAGTATAGTGGAGGCAGGCAGATGGTACTTAATTTTTTTTTAAATTACCTGAGCACTGCAGGGTCCATTGTTAAAAATATGTCTAAGAATTATGTACCTCATTCAATTGTACTTATTGGTTTTGAACAGTAAAATTAAAGATTAATGAAAAGAGCAGGGAAAAATAGTATTTTCTGTGATTATCTACAGTAACTGTAAGAACGTACATCCTGCAGTGAATAAAATTATCAAATATGGCTTACGATACTTACACTGGGAGCTCAGAAGTGGTTGATTACTCCAGAAATTAACAACTGGGATGACTGCATTGCCCTTTCCAATGACACTTGTAATTTCCTTCTCATTTTCTAGGACTTGTAATTTAATGAACACATCTGAATTAGAGGTTTGTACCTGCAATGTGGCAGTATGTGGTGCTGTGACTTTTACAAAATACCTGAAGAGAAAAAAAAAATATAGCAATATAATGAACTATACCTGATCATTCTTTTTTAGGAAAGTACCTAAATGTTGTGCTGAACTGGAAGCAAACACCTAAAACTGAGTTACAAATCAAATATCTTCCTGGAGTCTAATGGGCTAAGCTTCTTTGCTTTTGAAAAATGGGTTGGTCTAACTATTTCTTTGTTTTTTCATTGACTTATCAAATGTCCAAAAAGACATTTGACTGCCTACTATACTTTTATTTGTTGACTATCATTAGCCAGATCAGTGAACTGTATCAAAAGTACCTGAGGAAAAAAAGTATTTGCTTTCAAAAGGGTAGGGACATCTCCTTTGATATTAGTAGTTACTTTGGTCAGCTTAAAAGACTGTGGCATTAAAAACCTGTTGAATTAGAGTCTGCAGACAAAATTAAAATAATTGTTATATTGTTCAAGTAGTTGTGTATGTTCTAACCCATTGCTTTAAGTATTATATGCTTTTTGTCCATAAATTCAAATTGTTGTGACTAATCTCACCAAACAAGCAAAGAAACAACAACACACAAAAAATCCATTTCCCTGACTTCAGTACCTTTGGAGCTAAAAATATATAATTGTATTTAAGATTGGTAACATCAGAAGGGGGAAAAGAATGAAAATCATCAATAAAGAGAATGCTTACAAAATTTTAGTGCATTTGTTTTGTTTCTGTTGTGTGCATTTATCATTTTAATTGAAACAGATTCCTTCTCTTAAAGAGACCTCTATCCCAAGAAAAATCTATTGGTTTGAAATATTGAAAAAGCCTCGAGGAATCAGGATAAAATGTTTTAGAATTAACCTTCAAAATATACACATTTAATCAGCTCTAAGCACAAGGCCTGTTGCAGTGTAATGTGTAGTTCTTTGTGTAAAAACTTCAGTATAACAATTTAGTAATGGTCAGTTTTGAACTCAGAAGGGATTTTAATGAACTTTAATCAATTAAAAATAATTAATAAAAATGAAATCTCATATTTACTAAATATATTCTCCTAAAAGAATCAGCATGCTAAAATAAAACATATATAAATTTTTCTGCCAATACTGGAAGATGGTCTGATACATTGGGAAAAAAAGGTGTTTTATTCCTGTATTAATTAAAGCTTTATCCCAATAGTTGAAAAAAAAAAAAAAAAAAAAAGTCTCCTCTCCCCACCTGCAAAATCTTGATTTTAATGCATGTTTATTCCCCAAAAGTACAATGGAATTTCAGTAATTGTCATGTGGATAAGACTGAGCTTACAGAAATGCAAAATACTGAATTTGGATTTTAAAGTTACAGTCTGTGTACTTCACACCTGCTCTTCATTAAGTAGTGGAAATATTTCACAAATCACACTTTCAGTATATCAAATGTTGATTTGATAGCCCATAAAATTCAGATATTTGCATCAATATGCTCTGCTTCAAAGAAAGAGGAAAGAACACACCTTTCTAGCAGGGATGATCAATATAAAAACCAGTAGTTATTAATTCTTCTCTCAGTATTTACCTAAGTAGTAGGAACTCTTTGTTAGGTATGTAATACTCCTTAAATTGTTGGGTAGAATAGATATTATTTACAGCTTCACGAGAGAGAAATGGAAGGGCACTTTGGGAGCTGATGAAGCGGAGCGTCCATTTTCCACCTGCCACAGGTTGGTCACCAGTGTGCGCTTCAGCCACAAAAGTGTATCCTTTCTGAAAGGGGAAACAAGTCGTTTTTACATGGCAGTAACGCTACTCAAAAGGCACTCTCTGACTACATGCAACACGCTTTTTGTCCATTACACTTAATATAATAAATTGTGCTTCATCAGCAAGAATTTTTTGACTCCAGTTTATTCTAACTTATGGAGCATCTCTTATTTTACCAATTTATATTTGGCAAAAAGTTGCATGGCAAGTTAAATCCAGTTTCATCTAAGTGGAAAGCTGGCAAGTGGTTTTAGGGGCAGATACAACTGAAGTCCTGAAGTCACTTTCTAACCAAAATATTTGATTATTTAAAGTGCTCCTTCGTGCTTAGGCAGTGTGAAAGTAGGGGTGGATGAGTTTGCTGCACGGAAATTTAGAGATGCAATTACTTCAGTCTTCAAATCTGAGGTTAAATTAACATTTACCCTAATTTAGTATTGCCACTGCAGATATAGCATGAAATTACAAGATATTAATCTTATTTTTACGAAAATATTGATTTATGAAAACATATTTCTAGTATGAAAAAATTCAAGTAAAAAATAATAAAAAATGCAACACACAATAAGGCTGATGCAGATTTAGGTGCTCTTTATGAATCCTGAGGATAGGAATATGAGGAGCCAGGATATAACATAAAAATTTTCAAACTTTGATTAATTTGCATTTGTGAAAATGAAGGCAATATGAATGTGATTACTTGAAAGGCAGGGGCAGGAAAAAGGGATATAAGGAAAGAAATGGCCACTTGTAATGTTGCAGGGGAACTCAGAATTAAACCCCTTCTTCATGGAGTCTAACTAGCCCTACTATTTCCCTATTTCAAATATTAAAATTTCACGTTCCACCTAAGAAATAGTCCAAATGAAAATTCTATGAAAGGCTTTATTTCTTTCAGTCCTCTTCTAATTCTGTTTAAATAAATCAGCATTTACCGGCAAAAACAGCTTTGTTGAAAAATGCTTTTAATAAATAGGGTTGTGATTTCAGGACTATCCAATAATTCAGGGCTGTGGCTCCAGGAATACTGAATATTTAGAATGCAAGTTAAACAAATTATTCATGATTCCAATTCATGCAATTGTAGCAGTAAGGTGCTTTACAACCTTTAATCACCACAAGGTAATAGCAACCACTCAGAGTAACCATTCAGGAGAACTCAACACAGTTAAGCACAGAGTCACAGTCCCCGCTGTTCTTATCAAGTACACCAGGAAATGGAGAAGGATTTGGGCAGATATTCAACTGCTTTCTGACAGCAAGGGGTGCATGAGAAGGACAATTTATCTTGTATACCTATCTAGAATGTTATGCAATCTTAATGTTCACTAAAAATATTCAGAAAATTTAGACTTAGGACCAAAAGTTTGTTTGAGTGAGCACTTTCTGAATGCCATGAGCAATTAGAAATCACAATAAATTATGTGTCTGGTAGGAAGGTAAAGTCACTACTGAGAAATAAGAGAATAGAACTTAACAACCCCATTAAATCTGTGTCTCTTTCTTAAAAACCTTCAAGAGATTTCACTACTAGATATCTTAGATATCTTGTTACAATTCACTGTCTCTGGAATCAGAAAGGATTGTTTCCTAATATACCACCCAAATTAACTTCATGGCAAAGTTAGATGAATCCCTTACACCTTTCTATGAGTAGTCAAGAGAAATAACTGAGCAGTATCCTTGCTCAAACAGACTTCTATTTTCTAGACTAAATATGGTGGTAGTGATGATTTCTTAAACTCTTATCTATGTAGGTCAGCTGAAGCTTGAGTGCTTATCTCTATCCTTTTCTACAATCTGTTCAAAAGACTTGTGAATAATAAAGAGAGTAGAATTTAAAAAAAACCACCAAGAACTAAAACAAATTCAACTGTATCCAGAAGGAGAAAAAAACACCAAAAAATAAGATCATTTAATGCAACCCCCAAAAATCCAAATAGTGCTAAGCAAGTAGCCAGTTTCCATCTAGGCTGTAATGTCTGCAAAAAGAAGACAGACTGTATTGCTAGTGTGTAGATTTTATCTTCATTGTCAATCATTCTGAAATGAACTTTAATGTGTTCCAGGAGTGTCTCTGCAGCAAAGTCAGTATCTGTTGACAGGATTCCTTTTTATCTCTGTTGTAAATTGCTGAGTCATAGCTTGAAAGCAGAGCTGGTAGGTGTATTTTCTTTTAATGACTTTTTATGTAATAATACTGACATTTAAGAATTCAAGCATACAGTATAATTTCTTGCTTGATGTACTACATTGTTGACTATTTTTTACAAAATACTGTTACAAAAAAAGGCAACAGATTAAAATAATACCATTGCATTCTGTGTTTACTAGTTGCAAAGTGTCTTGTCAAAGTATCAATAGAGCTTTCAAAAGCTTGTCCAGGTCTACAGAAACAATAATCAACTATTTGGAACTAGGAAGAAGCAAGCTAAATTGTAGAGTAGAAGGTTATATTCTTACTGAGGAACTCAGGTACTCAGTGATTGAAAAATGCAGTAAGAACAAGTAGTAAAATTGTGCATGCCTGCACAATTCTATTTTAATACTTTAAAAATCACTCTTCACTTCCATTAACCACATTTAATATTACAAAATATAGACCATAAGTTTAGCAAAGAATAACAAAAATGTGGCTTTAAGAGGGTACTTCAATGGGGAAGAGCAGGAATCCAATAGAAAGGGCCATTTTCATTAGTAATTGACAGAATCACTGAGGGTCCTGTGATGTACCCATGGGAAGAAAAGGTGCTTATCGTTCTTTGCTCAAACTTTTTATGGCCACAGGTTAAACACTGGTACAAAGTTTGCTGTGCTCAGTGTTATGCATAATAAACCCCAAAACAATAGCAGCTGGAAAGAGTACAGAGGAGAGCATAATCAAAATTTCACTAATAAATGTTCAGCACAGAAGCAGATCAGTGATGGTCTCTGTTCAAACTTGCTAATAAATAAAGTTTGCTTTGAAGTAAAACACTATGACAGAGCTCCACTATATTCTCCACAGAATCTGGGCATTTGTTATTATTTTTAAAATTATACTTTTCACAACACCTTCTTGCATTTACCTTATTTTTGGGATAAATATGAGGTGCCACTTTGAAAAAGGCATGTGGCATTTCCTCCTGTGTGTCATTATCAAGGACATGAAGTCTACAGGAAGGGATAGTGGTAAACACCTTTGTCAATATAAGCATGTCTTCTGGGACAGTAAATGTTTCTCTAAAAAAGAAAAATTAAATTATATCAAAATTATTTTCCCAAATAAAAGGGTATGTGCAACACAAAGCAAAAAATATTGCCATGGTTTAACCCCAGCCGGCAATTAACTACAATGCAGCTGCTCACTCACTTCCCACACCCAACCCACCTGAGATAAAGAATCAGAAAGAAAATATATATCTCGTGTGTTAAGAACAGCTTAACAATAGAAACAAAATATACTAATAAAAATTCTAATAATATTAGTATTTTTAATGATTAGGAGAGGAAGGGAGAGAAACAGAACCCAAGAGAAACAAGTAATGCTCAATAGAATTGGTTGCCACCTACTGACCAATGCCCAGCCTGTTCCTGAGCAGTGATCAGCCCCTGGCCAGGAAATCCTCCCTCAGTTTATACACTGAACCTGACATTCCCTGGTATGGAACATCCCTTTAGCCACTTCAGGGCAGCTGTCCTGACTGTGCTTCCTCACAGATTTTTGTGCACCTCCTCACTGGCAGAGCGTGAGACACTGAAAAGTCCTTGACTTGGAGTAAGCACTCAACAACCGAAATATCAGTGTGTTATCAATACTATTATCACACTAAATCCAAATACACAGCACTCTACCAGCTTCTAGGAAGAAAATTAAGAAGAAATGAAGAAGAAAATAAACTCTGTTCCAGCAATAACCAGAACAAGTGCAAGTCAGAATTTGAGGAAAGCAGGCAGATAAGAAGTTTTTAAGCAGGTTAGTGAAAAGACACAGTGTATAAATGCTACTTCCCTGTAAGAGCTGTATAGGGCTCTGTGAAACTCACCTGAAAACCAGAAACCATGCATTTGGTGGTTGATCAGCATAGGTTACTGCATAGTCAGTGAAATACATCTTACACCATTCATCTTCATAACAAGGAAACTTTTCAGCTGAATTAGAGTTCCTTTTAAACATCTCTCTGGAAAGCAGAAAAGATAACTACTTCAATCTAATCAGGATGGCATATATATACTGATTTTTACTTATGCTGATCATAAAGAACGCTATTTTGTGCATGAATGTAAAACAAGATGCAATGTGTTACTAGTGTTTCTCTAGCAGTTGTTCACCTTAAATAAAATAAATTCATGGAAGGATCAGTTCTTTCAGACCTCATGACAAATATATACTCATATTTCTATCCATCAGTCTATCTGGAACTACAGCTGCTTCTAATATCCCAAGATGTCATGGCTTCTACAAAATTCTACCTCTTTCTTTTTCTTTTTCTTTCTTTCTCTTTTTTAATAAGTAGCAGTTAGCATAACTTCATTTTTCTTACATTGTCATTTTAAAGCTGTGGAATCATTAGGAGATTAAAGTACCTTTATTTAGTTTTAAAACTTTTTGGAATAATAAAGGAATAAAAGAAAAACTTTTTGTCCAAGGTGCTAGATTGTTATGTTAAATGGAGATCTGTCAGCTGTTAAACAAAAAAAACAAAAGCACAAACACATTAGCATGGTTTTAACACTCAAATGTATCCCTCAGGACAATGCTTATAAACCCCATAAGTTTTATAAGTCTGAAGGCAGACTGAAAACTTCATCTCATCTTTGCTGATGTAGAAATGCTGCAAATCTAAAATGGATGGCTAATATTTGGAACAAGGCTGTGGTTGCAAAGTCCTGATCCCATCAATGTACACAGGTTTTACAGGATTAGCAACACTAAAAGGTGAAATAAAATTATACCTGGTGTGAGTGTTGCTCAAACTGCTGGTTACAAGGAGTGAGGATTTATATCCACAGGCAGTAATTACTGCCAGTTTTCACTCCTCACCCCTGGAAGAACTGATTTACTGCTAGATCGGTTGTGTGAACACTTGCAGAGAGATTTTTGGAGGACTTAATGGAAATATGTGATCCCCGAAGAGCGTTAGGCTTGCAAATGACTTAATGAATACTGTTGAAATTAGAATAGCCTTCTTTCCAAAAGCTGTAATAAAATATCAGGGAAAGCATAGAAATACACTTATTACATTTCTACTACCTAGACATACATCTATTTTCCTTCAAGCAAGTGCAGCAAAAGAGTCCCCGACTGAGATAATAAATGGTACAAATAGCAAAGCTATCTCCTTTCTACTGTCAACCATGATTGCTTAACAGATAGCACAAATCAAAAAAGTTTCTTTAAACCAACTGGTTAACTGCTTAACTAAGGAATCAGTATCAGATCTGTACTTATGGAGTACCCTACCAAATACTAAAAAATTAAATACATGCAAAAGGTAATATTTTAGCTCAAGCTGAAGGAAAAAATCTGTAACATATCCAAAAATATGATTTTATTCTTGTAGGGTACAGAGAATAAAGCATGGCATATATTTAGTAAAAAATTTCACCCCTTCCAACAGGGTGTTGTAATTTTGACACTAATAATGTTCTTACCATGTTTATTTTGTGGAATAGCAGTGTATGACAACTGCCTGCAATAAAGTAGTTTGATTTATTGCATGATTACCTTAACAACGTTATAGCGCACTGTTCAAAACTTAACTCAATCATAGCCCACAGGTTTTTCAAAGTTTCTTCAACATCAGTGTTTTCTTTAGTACCTAGGGTTAATAAAATAAGTTAGAAAATATAACATCCAATTTTGCTATTGTTCTAAATTTACACCTGCCAAATACTTTTGAAAAATGCCACTTGCACAAGTAAATTGCCTTATTTATGTGGAGTTTTACAGAAGTCTCACTGAGCTGAAAACTGTTTTTTGTTTGACAGAGTATATTCCATTCATCATCTTTGTACTTTTCAGCACTCCAACAATTGCAAAAATTATGTGATCAATATTTTCTCCAGTTTACAGTTTTTTCACTGTAAAATGTAGTGATATATGGCAGTCTCTGTCCTCAGACAATTTATAATTCCCAGCAACTTCTATCTGCAGATACCAGGAGGGGGTAGGGATGTACCTAAACTATCTGTGTAGCTAACAGGAAAAGAGTTGGGCACCTCCAATAGGTAATTCATCCCACCCACGCTGGATAACTCACATAACAGGCTGTGTTGTCATCTCAAGGTGTTTGCTTCTATACATGGAATACAGATAAAGACTAGACTGATTTTAAAGTTTCAGTAGTACAATACAAATCTTGGTTTATTCCAATAAATGCCTTATCTTTTTAATAAAGTCATTTTTAATAAATGTCACTTTTTCTAACTTGAATGTGTCCAGATTCAAGCCACAAGCTTTGAATCTCAGACTAAAGATCTTCTTGTTAACCCTTTGGATATCAGCCTAAAGATACTGTTACTTTCAGATTCCTTTCCTCATGTGAGTTAATCTTGCTTAATGATTATAGCAAAGATTTTTCTTATCTGATCTTTCTGAAATTACAAACTAACAACCTGTATGTATGTACTAGGCCTATATTTCATCCAAATCCTTACAAATCTACTCAGAATTTTGTGGTTGTTATCTTTCTTTCTTCCTGGACTGTGGACATTGCACTTGGACACAGTGTTCCACTGAGATAATAGAACGGTTGAATAGGAAATGTGCTACAAGTCCTGAACTGCTATGCAAGATTCCTCTATCTGTATGCACAGGAATGAAGGGTAGTATTAGTACAGTATCTTTGGAGGACAGCATCAGGCTTTGTGTGTGTTCCACTGACTACTCATTATGAAGCTCAGGTTCTTGTATGATTTCCTTTACATTTCCAGAAAAAATCCCTAACATTTATCCCAGCTCTGACCTAAATCTACATCTTTACATTAATGTAAATTCTGGTTTAGTATCTATGCAAATCTAGGGGGGTGTATCTTTCAGATAGTTTTTAGTACCATATGTGCTGAGTGGTTAGGAGACCTTAATAGAACTGTAAGTTCTATTTCATTAGTTTCAGTTAATTTTACCTAGACATTAATTAGTAAAAAACTCTTTACAGTGAAGTTTTGAATAAGATGAAGAATGAAGCATTTTTGAAAGGCATTTTTAAATTACACACCTGGTACTCTGCTCTTCAGTATTTTCCTAATATAAGTCCCTCTCCAGATGGCTTGAATTGTGAGAGCTGCTGCTTCTTCTTCAGGTGTGGGAGTTTTACTCTCCCAACTACTAAGGGATTTCTCCTCACTGCTCTCTGAAGGAATGGAAGAATGAGTAACATCAAAGCTGGAAGTCCTGTAGCTGCCTGTAATGAATTTAAAAAGAAGAAAGAAAAAAACCCCACAAAACATCAAGAGAGTGATTTCAAACATAAAATTTTTATGATGAAAATATCACTCTTGAAATTTTGTTTTTATTGTAAGTTGGAGAAAATATACTGTATAATTACGCAAAGTCAAAATGTCAGCTACTTTGCTAATTACAAACATCAAATCATTTATTTTTTTCTCTTCATGGACAGCTATTGCAGGACATTTTTTAAATCATGCCTCCTACTGTAATTTCAAAATGTTCTTCCAAACATGAACCAAGAGGATTTGATACACTAAAGCCTGACTCTGTACACAGCTTAAAAGAGCTTCACAAGACTTCAAGTACTTCTGTCTCTCAATCTGGTAATATTTTAGTAATAATTTCAACACCAGTGTTGTTCAAAACATTTTGTTTAGCTTCCACAAAGTAGACACAGAATAAGAGTAAGATCTACGATAAAGGGAGAGTTAATTTATCTAACTGACTTTATGTTCCAAAATGGAACAGAAATTAGTGGGTTCTGACAGGTTAGCAATGAGCTCCTTGAAGGCATTCTTGCCTGGAAATTAGCATTCTGGGAGCCATCAGCACCAGGACTTAGGGAAGGATGTGGGGAACAACACTCCAAGGGGCCAGTGCCAGGGAGGATAGTTTGGAACTGCACACATATGCAACAAAGGAAGCAAGACAGCGCAATAGGAAGGGAACACTGCTGCAAAAGGAAGTACCAAAAAACAAAAAGGACGAGAGGAATCTGCTTGAAAAATATAGACAACATTGCAGGCAAACAAACTATCTTAAGATATTGCTTTCATCAGCCAGATCACACATTTCAATCTAATCACTTTTACTCAATATTGCTAAATCTGGCTGTGTTCTCAAACCATCATTTCTCAACAGTATTGCATTTCCAAACCCCAGAAAGCTTCTTTAATACTTGAGGACTGGAAGATTACACAAACCCACTTCAATAGTAACCAGATTAGACCTCAACAATATGTATGGCGCAGCCACTGTTATAAAACAGGAGCATATAATGAATCACAGAATAATACAGACTCGAATGGACCACTGAAGGTCATCTGGTCCAATCCCACATCCAAAACTGGATGAATTTAGAACAGGTTGTTCCTGTTCTTGAAGAAATGTCCAGTCCATTTTTTCATATTTCCATAACCATGGAGACTCCATAATTTAATTGGGCATTCTTTTCCAATTTTTGACTAGACTCATGGTGAAAAATATTTTGGTTTTTTTCCTAACATCAGGCTGGAATTTAACATGTTCTAAGATGTTTTCTGTCTGTGCACCTCTGGAAAAGTTTTGGCTCTCCCATTCATTCATCACTGGAATACATTCCGAAATGAATTTTTTCAGTCTACAAACTTGTCTATTTTACAATTAAAGAACCCAGTGGCAAGATGACTTTTGACCCCACTAATCATTGACTTCATGAAATGGAAATAGACTTCAATTTTCAGTTTGTGCTTTGGCTCAGAAAAATGAATTCTGCTAGAGAGCCTACATTCATCATATAAAGCAAAATAATGCATTATTGTATATATAAAATATATATAAAATAATGTATTGTTGTATATATATGAACACACATATACACAGATTGACCTAATAGTTAAGAATATCCTAACATGGAGCAGAAACCAATAATATAGAAAAGTAAATACAAAAATTGGTGTAGTGTTGCCTTGTGAACCAGCTGAAAACTTCATCCACTGAGGATGCCAAGTGGACTCCATAACTAGAAAAAATATCTGTATGTCTAGAAATAAAACATTTCATTTGTCAGGATAAAGAATATTTGGATGTACAGTAAGTTAGTTAAATGTTAAACTGTTTCTGAAAACACAAAAATAAAAATTTGTATGGACTGTCACACAGAAATCAATTCTATTTATTGAAAATGTCAAAAGCTACCACAGATCGGGCCAAAACCCCAAAATTGTCATTATATATTCCTAATGTATATATTCCTAAGAAGGTTCTTTTTTGTTCTAATTTTTTATACAATGTCATAAGAAAAAAAAGTTTTCTTTGCAACATTTAAGGCAAAATAATGAGGTCTAAATTAAATATTCTGATCTTTTAAGGCTTTTTTTAAAACTTAACATTTATTAATATTTTTTCTTAGAAGCAGAGAACTGTATTCTGTGAAATGCTTTGAATCAATCAATCTTGAACTAGTGAATGTTTTAAATCCATCAATATTGAACTAATGGATGTTTCAAATTTGACACTATGATTGAAAACAGATTTGTCAAAAATCTCTGACATGCCTTAGCTGTTAATCAGAAGACACCATGCTAATAATAAAACCGGAGCTTTCAAGCCTAGAAAGACAGTTTTCACCATAAAATCACTGCAGTTTTCCTGGAGGCAATGTAGGAATGTTTTTTTTTTAAAAAGGAGTATTTTGCATGTACTCGAGAGACACTTTACATATTCAATCAAATAATGCCAAACTTTCCCTCACCCCTTACTGGAACTCTAGTTCATATTGAAAGTGCAAGAAGAAACAAATGTTCAGAATTCTCTTTTCAGTCACACAACACAACACAACACAACACAACTGTACGATCAATCACCTTAACCTATGTTAAGATAGACTTAACCTATGTTAAGTCTCTGGAGGAGAGAGAAGCTTGTTCTGAAAAAGAACTGAGTAGGACTTCCCAAATACAGTTTTACAGTTAAGCTAAACTTATAGAGAACAGATCAACTGCTATGTAAAATTTCAGACCAAAAGGTTTTAAGAGAACTGTACACAAAGGGCACTCAACTTCCAACTTCAAAGTTGGAATTTATCCATGAGAAAGAAATTTAGCTCTTGAAATGTGCCTAAACAACTGTCAAGAGTTTGAGACTCTTGAAAATAAGTGCCACAGACCTCCCCTGGCTCCACTGGCTCACTATTGGGCCCAATGAAACCAGGACAAGGTAAACAAAGAATATGTGCTACAGAGAGCAGGCAGGCGGTGTTGAACTGCCAACACTGCCTCTTGTGTAACATCATCCTGATATGCTTCCTTTCCCAGGAAGCATCACATTCCTGTGTATGTTCACATGGCACGGTCTTCCTCTTGTTTCTTGTGGCTTTTCTGCTAATTGCTCCATGGGGATGGATGATACTTGGCAGTCAAATAAATTTAACTAAATCATTTTCAGGATGGCTTCTTAGAGATCTTAGCAGGCATGACCACTACCTGCAGTAAATCGTGATATCCTTGCCCTTGGTGAACCTTGACATTAATTCAGCACACAGTGCAAAATAAATATGTCATTTGTAAAATGGAGGAGCTCTTCCAAAAAAAGCTCAGATTTGATTTAACATACTTGCAGACACAGATTACAAAAATATTTCATTCATCTAGTATGGTAGATTACACTGATGTCTGTTAGGTTCCAGAAGGTTATAACCTCATGTCTTGACAAGATTTGAGCAATTAACCTGACAATGCAGCAGTGCTAATGTGGGCCAGGGCAATCATGCCAATCCTTCTAGATCTTTCTACAATGCAGTTTTCAGCTGTTTTTTCCTGCTAGCTACCTTTTTTTCTTTGACATTTCACTTGGTTTATGCTTTATTTCTTTAGGGTTCTGGAAGGAACCTGAACAAAAGCATGCATTTACTCCAAAGCAACCTTTTTTAAGCAGGGCAAAACATCAATAAATGTAAAAAACTGTCAATAAAACCAAAAGGAAACAATTACCTTTCCAGTCCAACAGGGTTCTCTTGTAATTTAGTTTTAGAAAAGAAAATAATTTAAAAGGATGTATAGAACACTGGAGGAAACAAAACTGAAACAGAACTTTCCCCCATATATTTATTTCACTTTTTTGATTCACTGCCCAACTCTTAAAAATATTCTGTCACAGTAGATTTCATAATTTAGTAATTTATAAGAGATCTTTGCTACAACCTGTCAACTGTGCTAATTATTCAAATCTATTTAAAAAATGTCTTCTAATGCTGACAAGTGTTTAAGGGTTTTTTGGGATACAGAAATCAGTAGCACAGACATCTTTAAAAAAATGTGACAGATGTTGTTTACTTCAAGTGGTGTGATAAATGTCAATATGCTGACCCTTGTAACATACTCTTGTCATGGGATGAAATTCTCTGAAAAATACCTAATGTCTCAAAGGAACAATAAACTTCAGAAGAGAGGAGATTCAGAGGAAAGTTCCCAGTAAAGAGAGACAGGCTTTTGAATGTTTTCTTAAAAGGACAAACTTACTACACCATTGTGCCAGCAAAAGTATTTGTGTACAATTTAGCTTTTAATATTATTTTTCCAGAATAAACTGACTAATCAAAAGGAAGTTAGTATTGTTTTGTTTGATACTGTATTCTGTAAGTTCACAATAGACAAAGCTAAGTCCCCATAAAAAGTGCTCAAATGGTGATCATGTCTCTTCCCGCCAATCAGATAAATTATTTTTCTGTTGTGATATGAAACCACATACACAAGGCTTCTAGTAGTAAAATAAATGCTAGCATTAATAGATTAAAAAGTTACAGAGACTGAAAGGTAAGTCCTAAAATGGAAAAGAGCAATATATTTGGTTGCCAGGGAAACTTAATTCTAATGGCGTAAAACTGCAGCCTGCATAAAAAATGAAGCAAAGAAACAGTGGGAAGAGAATTATCCCTGCTTGTAAGAAATACATTGGCCTTCCAAAGGCTCCTCTCAGAATATGTTCAGGTACACAGCACACCCTGACTGCAAGCTGGAGGAGGCAGATGGTGCTCTAGCCAGTCCCACACTACATGGGTATGACTAGCCAGCCAATCAGCCAGGCAACACACTAATTTCCCAAAAAACAAGCTTAAAAACAAGCAAGAAAGCAAGCAAGATAACAAAACTTAAAATATCTCTCAGCCTAAAAACAAACAAAAACCTCTCAACCATCACTAAGAAATAGCTGAACTTTCAAAGAAGGTACTAAATTGAGTCTTCCTTTGCTCTCAGTTTGTGAACAATATAGGCATTTAAGGGTTTCTCAGATGATACCTTGAACAATAGTGACGAGGTGCAGTACAACAGGTAAAAAAATGTAGATGCTTGTTGTTGTTTGTCAATGCTGACAAATGAAATGCAAAGAAGACCAAGGGCAGTTTTATAAATTAAAAAGGGTAATCAGACTTTCTGGGACAAAGAAGAGGATCATTTCTATTCTGAGATGAGCCTCAGATGTCCTGTCAACAGTAAAAGTCTTAGGCTTAAAAATCAACTCTGTCTACTGAAGCAAGGAAAAACAAGAACAGAGAAGAGTTGGCTTCCCTGAAAATAAGAATTTGCAGATATATTTGAAGTGATTAGCAATAACAACATATTACCTGAAATATCAGTGTCATCACCAGAAAAATCAGTGTCTTTAAAATCCAAAGTAAAAGACCTGAAGGCAAATTTATATCTGTAAAGATCCTTCTTGTCTAATACATATTTGATCAAATACCAAAATGCATTATTGAAAACCTATAATCAGAAAGAGGAAAAGCATTTAAAGAATAATTCATTTATAAAGACTGATTTAATTTGCTTCTTATTATTGTTTTAGAAACTGTTTCCCTCTTCTCTCACCACATATACATGAAGTTTTTAACTTCCTTTAACAAATAGTGTATCTGAAAATTAATCCCACCTGTCAGACTACAATGCTTCAGGGCAACAATAGAGAGAAAACCTGTTTCATGCCTGGCGTATAAAAATAAGAAAATAGTACTTATTCTACAGTGTGTTTATCACCCAGAAACATCCTCATAGTTTATGTGTAGGGGGTTGATGGCCTCATGCCAGAGGACAGAAGAACATATTATAATTGCTATCATGACAATGGGAGTTCTAAACTCGAGGTTTCAGAGCAGAGACTGATAACTGAATGGGAATGCTTTTGAGATTAGGAGGTGCCACAGCATGGGAAGATTTGGCTCTATTTTTAATGCTTTGACATATTGATGCTCTTTAAAGAGCAGAAATCCAGTTTTTTCCTCCCCCACTCTTAGTAGATGGGAATTTTAGAGTGTGTTTTACAGAACTTGTTTCATAATCTGAGTTGAAGGACATAGTAGCAACTTACTGGAAAAAACAAGATTTTTCTCTTTCATTGCCCTTAGTTTCAGATTTTTCTGCTTTCTGGAAACATTTTATGTATTTTAATACTAATAAACATGTCCTTTATTTTTAAATTTGTAAAACTAGGGAAGAAAGAATATAGTAGATCCTTTCTTGTATTCAGAACAATTTTTCACCATTTGTATTAAAGACAGATAATTTCCGTATTTTCCTCCTTGAATCACTGTCAGCTCAGTGCCTTTCATTTATCTAATTTCTGTCTTTTTATTCTTTTACTGATATAAATTAGTCTTCTTAGTGGAGGACAAATTAGGTGATATCTGTGTTTATGACTACTGAATTTTTCTTAAGCTAAGTTTTGCACATATTTCACATGAGCATATGCATTTAAAATTTTTATATTCTGTTCCTGAGTTCAAACAAATTTTTTTCCCTGGTGGATTTGGCATGTAAATTACCTCTTTCATGAGTGGAGCACCTGTAATAATTCTTTACGAATTCTGTTATTTTCTTGAATTTGAGCCTGGTGCCAAGCCCATGTATAAAATTGCTAGCTTAGGTGTTCTGATTTTTAATATCATTGATTATAAAAATATTAAAACCTTTTTTCTATTCAATCAAAACTACACAATCTAAACTGCATGAGCTTTCTAGTACTTTGATGAAAATAAATGAATCTGGAATATATAAAATACTAACTTTAGAAAAACCAAGTTATAGCAATATGATCAACATTTGCATACACATTAAAATTAGTGTATCTTCTATAAATTTTTTTGTTGTAATCTTTTTATAATATTGGAAAGCTATAGCATAGAGATCTACAGAAAAATTTAATGTTTTCATCATATATCTTTAATTTATCATAAATATAGAGCAGAAAAGTTAAATAAGAATGCTGTAGTATCAAGAAACAAAGAAAATCAACTTGAAATGCTATGAATGAAAGAACTCATTAATGCCTTCAGAAATATAAGCTGTAATGATGTTTTCTGTTCCATCAACATTAGGCAGAGAAAGCAATCATTAGACTTTTCTGCATTTCAGGATGTATCTTGCAAATTCAAAATGAAGTTGTAATATAAAAACAGCTCATGCTTTCTGCCCCAAAGTATGCTAAACTAGATTGACAAAAATAGACTTAATTTAGAATGTGCTACTCTGTGCACATTGAAATTTTTCTTCTTAAAAGAAGATAATTATCATGCAAGTTACAAGTTATGTCATTTGGGCTTACACTTTATAATGAATGCCACATTCAGAGCATGCAGGTGGTCCTTGTTAAGCTCACAGGCATTGTTTTGAAGAGGATAATGACAATGTTAAGCAGTTATCCAGTTCTGTAGCTTTTAGATGTGCGTTCATTAAACTATTTGCTCACCTTGATGTTTTCTTTAGCTATTTTAGTATCATGAAGGCCAGGAGGACAATGAGCTACTTCCAATTCCTTCAAGGCTTTAGGAAGCTCCTCCTTATTGCTGAAATTATTTATCACATTTCCAACAGCTTTCAGGATAGCTGTAGCCTGTTCTATAAATCGAGAGCTCTCCTGGGGAAAGAGAATAAAACAACTATTCTTAGAAAGATTGCTTTTGGATTTTCTTTGGTTTTCTTCCTGGACCATGACAAAATACAAGCTTTTTTATTGTGATGAAGTACAAAACTTCCTGAATTCATGCAGTTGCTCTTCATATTATAAACTGTAAAATCAATTATGCCTCTGATATTCAAAAGCATATAAAATTCTCACTGATTTTAGCTGGTAAAATAAATAACAGACACCATAAGATATTCATTGCTTTTTTTCCCCTATATTATTCGTCATAGGAAATTTAATCAAAAATAAGATCCATATCGAGGCTTTCTACTGCAGTGATAATAACTGTCAGCTGAAGTGCTTAGCATCCTCTGTTATGGAAGGACAAATTAGTATTAGTATCCTGCTGAAAACAATGATCAATGATGTCTTAAGCATCAATAATCTTCATCAGGATTTCTGTGCAAGAATGTGCATACTATTCTGCAAATAATAGCCTGCAGAGAAGTTGCTTCAAAAAACTGCATGGAAAACCCTAGGATAAAGTCTGCTTTGTTTTCTTGATAAGAAGTAGCTTTTCATCCAGAAATTGAAGGCAAGGGGATAATACAGCCACAAGATTTTTTTAATGACCCAGCTTCTTATATTTCTACTTCTTTATCACAATAAATGTGATAAATTTGCACAAGATGTTTTAGTGCTCTATTATTAGGACCCAGAATTTACACTGCTATGTAAATTTTCTATTAAACTCACCTTTTAAATATTTTTGCACAAATGTTCTCTAGAAAATATATTCCCTCCCCTCAAGGACTTCAATAAATATTTGGGCCTACTGCTTGCTAAAAAATCCTTGAAAATATGGATAACAATGGTGCTATCTGGATTACAAAAAATTAAGAACAAAAGCTGTAATAATTTCTCCCCTGGGCCTCTTATCTCAACTATAAAAAATTGCTTGATTAAATTTCTCATTTTACATATAAAAGCTGCTCTGGTACCTGGTGTGTAATTTGCAATCCCCTAGGACCAAACATACTTCACTGATGTGAGATTTTATTTAAATACGCAGGTATTTTTAAATATTAATTTATATTTCTACATGTATTTTTTGCTATGCCTCAAAGAGTGAGTTATAGACTACCATGACATATCTATTTCAACAAGAGCATTTTTCATGTTTTATGCTGCACTTCTATGTAAACCACAGTACTACCCAACTTTAACTTACATGTTTATGTAAGATAACTTTTGCAATATGCATCCAGTACCTGTCGGGCCCTAAAACCCATATCTTTAATGCCCTTACCAATTTCATATTAAACTTAATACAATACAATTGAATATAACAGCTCTAAACAGAAGTCCAATACTACTTCACTTTACTTAGTAGTCAGAAAATCTATTTTCACAAAGTTTGATTAGCCATTATGCACACCTTCTGAAGAGCTGGCATCACGGCATCCTCTTCTCCAAAGACACATGGCACCATGGTACACAGCTCAATGTGGTGCCCTATGGGACAAGTTACTGTGAAGAGCAGGATATGTCTCCTACAATCAAGAAAAATCCAACCAAACAATTTTTTATTTTTTTTTTTCATTTCAGCAATTCTTAAGCTTTTTCTTTCACACATTAGGTCATATCATTGTCAGAATTGTACTTATGAAGAAGCTTATCCAGGCCACAGCTTCAAAGTGTTAACCAGAGATCCAGCAGTGGGAGTAAGAGCGGAGAGATGATGCCCTCCAGCCACACAGATAGTTTTTAATTACATCTTCTTTCGACTGATATTTAAATGCCCCTTAGCCCCTAAAAGACAGTGGGAAGAGAATGTCCTCCATGATCACCAAGTGACTTCTCTTTTGGAATGAAATGGGGAAGTGGTCAATAAGCCCATTTGTCTCCCACACTTTTTGTAAATTAAATCTGACTGAAATCCTCCTGTCTCCGTCTGGAGTAAAGAGAATCAAAGGTGGGAAGCTTATAAATTTGTGCTGATGGTATCTGTTAGCTTTGAAATTTACAGGTTCAAAAAGATGCACATTTTTGGCCTCCCTACAGTACAGAGAAATACAACTTTTAGAAACTACACTAAGAAAACACACGTGAATGCAGAACTAGATGTGAATGCTGTCTATAAACCTAACAACTGTCCCAGTTTTAGACAAAATGAATATAAATAAAAAGCACTATTAAAGGTCTTTGATTTAATTTCAGTGCGCTAGTGTTGTCATATTCTCTTTCTATGCCTGTTTATTGGACATCTTACTTAATTTTTTAAAACTACATTTTGTTTCATCTCTTTGAGATAAAACTGATGATTTTCTCTTTTTGGGAAAGCAGAAGGCCTCAGTGAATTATTCAGGAATATTATGCTTATGACAAGACACGAAAATGTTGTTTTCCCTGTTTCCCTGCAAGAGTTTATTCCCTAAAATATAAGTTTTTGGAGTATCAGACTGCTTGATAGCTAGAATTTGGTAAGATTGACAAATTACTGTGAATTTACCAACATTTTTATAAAGAGTCTGAGTTCTTTACTCTTACTTACAAGCATTTAACAAGAAAAATCACGTCCCCATACATACATACATACCCAACAGGAAGATTTACCACAGTAGCTTTGGTTGCAGATGTATGCATCTTTAATACAAGTTCTCCAGGAATCACAGATTTCCAAGAGAAATATTCAACCCTCAGCATGCCCGTTGAACATTCTTGTTTAGTACCTATGTTAAGAAAACAAAACAAAACAAAACAAAATACAACCCATACAATATGGGGAGGGTGAACAATAACATTCAGACACACCTAAGCAGAATCTGTGGCTACTTCACAGTCATTAAATCTTCATTTAGGTTTTGCTAACACAGAAAAAACCAGTCACTTAAAATGCATTGGTGGTACAAAACATGGCTTATTTGTACTATTGGCTAGAAAATAATGGTTATGAAATGTGTTATTAAGATGTATACATCTGATGCCTTGAGACACTACCTAGAACTGAGGCTAGACAGTGTTAAAGGATTAAAGCAGGTATTTTTTAAAAACTTAAGGCATCAGACATCTTCCAAGTCACTTAAGGCTGCTGTAAAACTCAAAAAAAATCCTTTCTGTCCACATGCAAAGAAAGCAAATAGCCATAAAAAATATATTATTTACATTTATAGCTTACAGTTTATTTTAACAGAATGGTTGGTTTGGTTTTTTAAGCTTTGTTTTGGTTCTCTCTGCTCCATTCTACATGCATTAAATTACATCCATGTCAAGTATTTAAATATCTGATTAACCTAAGCCAACTACCATAACATGCCTTAACTCTCCTGAATTCCATTCTGTGTTTTTCATTAAATACAAGGGATTAATATTTAAGTCATTCAAGTTGTTAGGTCTTTAAAAAGCCACTTAAAACATACTTGAGAGCTTATTGTGCACCAGTTTAAAAATAATTTCAGAAATATTCTTTGGTTATATTGTGGTTTTTGCTGCATTAAGATCAGCTAAGGCATAAAGTAGCTTGCAAGAATGGAATCTGTAGAAAAGAAACCCCAAGAAACACAAGGAAATCTGTTCCAGAAATACACAGATGAAAAGCTTCCAGCAAATCATTATAAACAGACAAGGGAGGGGTTCCTTCATTAAAATGTTCATCATCAATATGAAATAATGACAAAGTATTGCTTGAATGTTAGTGTATTTCTTAAAACCAATTTGACTCTTTAAAACTATTGCTAAACTCTCAAACTGTGCCCAAGTATACAAGAGACAATGGCACAAACATATTCAAGAACAGGAAAATGCAACATTGACATGTACTTTTGAGTGTTGGCCTTACCTTCAGTAACATACCAGTGTACTAATGCAGAAAAGCTAACCAGGATTTCAATGGGCATCAGACTGTCCACAAGTAAATAATAGAAGACTTCCTCATCAGAAGACTGTACAGACAAATAGAGGTTTGTTCATTTGCACTGAATCCTGTCCAACTGGCCTTACACAAAGTACGACTAAGATTTTGGATATGGGACCTTCGCTATGGTATGGGAAGTAAGCAATTGATTGTGACTACTTCTTCCAAATTTCAAACATGTCATTTAGCCCAGAGCCTCATGTTGCATGTATAATGCTGTTCAGTTAAGAGATTAAAGGAAACAGAACTCTTTTTGCATGAGAATATACCTACTTTTATATTATACTGATCATATATATCTAAATGTAGGATTTTTACTTGTCAGACAACAGAAGACCAAAAATTTTGGTTTTTGCTGCAACTTTCTGATTCAAATTAATTACAGAAATCTTGAAATAAATAAATACTTTTTGAATTTGAGGATATGAATGATATTCCCTTATAAATGGGTTTTTCTCCTACAAAACTCTATGAGGGCAACGTCTTTCACTCTGAATTTTAATACATTATCCCTATGCCAATGTTAGAAACTATAGAATGATTCTATTGTTCCTAGTAATTATTTAAAATCTAATAGTGAACGAGCTGCTTTCTTCAGAACTCTTACAGTACAGGTCTTCCTGAATATTCCAGAATTATATAAATCCATTTTTTTTTGTATTTTTGTCCTTCTATCATAATATCAAAATGTTCTTTTATAAGCACGATACAAAATTTACCTAATACTGTAAACATATCTCTTTCAATGTTAAAAATAAGAATGGTTTTACAGCAGAGGGTTAGGGGATTTTTGGCACAAGAACACACAGGCTTACATAATCAATGCTGATTATGGCTTACAAAAGCATATCACACAGTCATTAGGAAAATTTCTTGTGATGTGATTACAGAGAGGTGGGAAATTGCAGGTGTACTATAATTATGGAGCATAATCCATGTAATTAACCTTCTCAATACAGGATTTTACATGAACTTCACGCCTGGAGTTTACATTTCGGTACTCTACAATTACACCTCAGATAAGCTATAAAATAAGAGCTGGGACAGGATATTCAAAGCATGTCAAATAACCTTATGATAATATGAACTAATGGCAGGTTTAGAGAAATTCTATTCTTTGAATGTAACTAAAGAGTATTTCTAAAGCCTTGCAACAGGATGCTTTAAATAGCAAAAGGACTTAGCATTTAAAAAGAAAACAGTGTTATGCTAAACAGACTCACAATTTGGGTTTTTGGTGACAGGGGAAGATGAAGGAGAATTGGAGAGCAGATTCTGTAGCTAAATCATCATTAAATTCAATTTTGACACCAAATTGTTAAAAGATAGTTTTAAATCAAAATAAATAATGGTTAGAGATCTGATTCACTATCATTTTTCTTTACATAAGCCATTTTTTTGTTATTGTGCAGTAGCATTACACAGTATTTTTCCTTTACTTAAACACATATATATAATGCTGAATATTTGCTTGTAAACATACATTTGTATTGACTACAGTAATCTTAATGCATTATTATGCTTCAGTAGTAGCAGTTATATCTGCTCTATCAATATCCTTTAGGATATATGTATTAACTAATTATGTAAAACTTTGGGGGAAAAAAAAGCACAATACAGTCATTTACCTTAAAACATGTCTTCTGATAATTATAAGCATATGTCTGTGGCTTGTGGAAAACATGCAGGTTCCTAAGAAGAATATAAAATTGAAATATTAGATATACATGACTGGAAGAAAATAATCAGTATAAATTACATAGTTTAGGTAAATGTCTATTTCATAGCACAAGATTCTAATTTCACAAGTCAGACTCATCTATTTCTCAAAAATGATTCAACATTTTTAGCTATAAAAAGATGAATAAAATTAATCTCTAGAGAAAGCAGTTGAAATTAATTTATGTATTTGCTGCATTTCTGCACTTTTCCATTGGAGGTCAGGCCACTAATTTGCTTATTTTCAATCTATAAATTGTAACTTGCTAATATTACTCTAAAACTTCCATACCAACATGAAAATTACTGTAATGAAGTTTTATACAAAGTATAACTGAAAGATAGACTGATTTATATATTTCTTTTTTTTTTTTTTTCAGTTGACAGCTGTTTGCAGACCTTCAGAAAGCTATATAGTTCCTGGCAACATTTTTTTCTAGTTTTGATTTCACCAAGGAAGACATAAATGGCTTAAGTTTTAATTGAGGATGGAATCAGATCTGAACCAATGTTGTGATTACCCAGAAACTCTACAGGGATCCTGATCTACTGCTGACATACCAATACCTACAATGACTAAAATATTCCTCACTTCTCAAAGTTGATATGAACTATGAACATTTTAATTTTCACTGTATCTGAGAAGTAGGCATGACAGAGAAGGAAAAGTTTTCAACTGAGCAGAGGGGTAAATTGAAAATCTAAGATGCTTAATTTCTTCTGAGGGATAAATTCTTCAAAGGTCAATCAAGATGTTCTGTTAACTGATACTTTATCAGTTGACTGTGGAAATAAACTCTCATTCATTTAGAGCTAAGAAACTGACAAATGATTTTTGCCTTAATTAATATTAATATTGGTCTAAAAAGGTCAACAGTACTTTAACATTTGGCTAATAAGGTAGAAAGCTCATATATCACATTCTCTGTATGTGCGACTTTTAAAAGAAATTAAATTGGTTGTGATGCTTTTTTTCCTGAATGTCCTATTTTCCTGGACTTAGGACTACCTAAAAGCAGCATGGAAATCTTAACAAGGCCTAAAGTGACCCATGACTTTTTATTCCTGAAGTTACTGTGCTGCTGGCTGGTATACAAGTTATACCTTCTCCTTTACAGAGTGAGTAGAGTTTAAACACTTATTTATGAAAATAAAATCTTCACAAAGAAATCTCAGTTACACATTCAAACAAGAAAAGAATTGGGTGAATTTTCTCTGATAAAATTACTTCCCTCAGCAATCTTAGATTCTCTAAAGGGTATGTATTGCACCAAGCTCCTTAAATCTTAAACAGAAGCTGAAGATATGATGCTACATGTTGTTTTTATTTTATGTTTTCAGAGGCATAAAAGCCTTGGAATTATATTGAAAAGGGAGTGAGACAAAATACCTAGTTTATCAAGCAAAGTTATGCTGATGGCTACAGATTTCAACAACTATATTTTTCTTTAGAATTGTGCTGTCTGGATGCAGACCGTGTCTGCCCAGTGGCTCATGGGCTGCAAAAGCACCTAGTGGCCACAACATTCCATGACATACAATCTTTCACCCCAGCTGCAGTCTGACAACTGCTTTATGGAGCTGGTGGTTGTGTTCTCCACTGTATTCTGGAGGACACACCCAAGGCACAGAGCAGGGCTGCATCTACAGATGCACTGTCGAAAGGGACAGTACGTCTGGTCTGAAGAGTAGCCTGGTCTGAAGAGTAGCCTTGAAGCCACCCTGAAAGGCAGGATAGCTATACAAAGAAAATCTGTTAAGAAGATACAATTTTTATATAGCCATCTTTTGAATTTTACCATTGTTATACAGTATATTGTGTGGAATAAAACTCAAACCCTCTATTCCTTACTGGAAACAAACACAGAAGTCTTCAAAGGTAATCCAGGTTTCCCTGGAAACTGAAATCTTTTCTGATGCTGTTCCGTCCTTTGATTTAGTCCCTGTCAGGCTCTTCATATCGGCATCAGCTGTGTCTGATGTTTTTTTGGTATCTAAACTGATATTGTCACGTTCATCTGCAAAGATAAAAAGACACATAGAGCCAACACAGTGACAATATCCAAGTTAAAGTAGCATCATTCTTAAAAATTATCCTAAAATTACAAGGAAATTATCTATACATCAGTTATTATGCATACAGTTAAAAACTAAAAGCTATTCCACTGACCTAGAGAGCTCAAATGGTGACTGAAGCAACTCTATATGGAAATTTAGGGTTTGAATCTGCATCTGCTTAAGTAGTCCGCCTCAATAAACTACCACATATTGAACTGTGCCCTAGAATCTTCAATATCAATGTGATAGGTACACATACATATGATTTTTGCAAACCTAAATTTATCTGTATAAATAAAAATATATCCCCTTGTCCAGCTCAATTCAATAAATGGCTAATGAGGCAGTATTCTACAACCCATAGAAAAAAATACAGAGAAATGTGGAGGACATGAAGATCTAGCCTTGTGTCTGGTACTTACTACCCCCTATGTTGCTACTCACACAAATCAATCTAACTGCTTCTAAACAGAAACAGATTTATCTAGATTACATTAATTTTCTTGAAGGAACATCAGAATTAAGGTCAGATTCATACCAAAATATAAACACAGACATATTTAGACAGATTTTGCAATCACTCAATAACTTTTTGTGCTGTAATGTAACTTTGTCTGCATTTATTCTCTGAGATTCACATAAATAGTTACTGAAAATGTTTGACCTGGACCAAAAAGAAGTTTTGAGAATAGCTCAACAACTGAGAATAGAAGAACTGAACAGCTATTAATTCAGAATGCTTGCTGAGGAAAAAGATGAGGGAATATACAAGCATAGGGAAAAAGATGAGGTAATATTCAAGCATAAGATATAACAAATGAGAAAGCTATTAGAAATATACATAATTTATATTTAAATGTGCTTTGTAATATTTCATTATCACCAATACACCCAGAGCTAATGTGTTGTGCTAAATTAGTTTGCAACTATTTTTCAAGAACTGAAAGAAATGCAATATAAGGAAGGGCACGAAAGGCCTTTTTATTTTCCTTCAACTATGGAAAAAGTACCTGAAAGCTGAAAAACCTAGACTTTCTCTTCAATTTAAGTTAACATGGGTGTTAGGCTTCCAGTAAAACAACTACAGTGCTCTTATTTTTAAGAGTGTCTTGCTTTTCTGACCAAATCCTTCAAGCATTCAAAGTAATTTAAAAAATGAGGTATTAGTTTTGAAAAAATTTTGAATAATCTTCAAATAGTGATGTAAAACACATTTCAGAAAAACATTCATTAAAATGAAAGCTGCTTTTTGTTGTGTTTTTTGTTTGTTTGTTTGCTTTTGTTTCATTTTTTTTGGCCATTTTTCAGAAAAAAAAATAAAATGCTATAATTCACGTTTCTTAAAAAAGAGCTCTGTGTGAAAAATCCACTATATTTTTCTGGAGAGTAACTAATAAAAAGTGTTTAAATTTTTTTGAATACCAAACTGAAGATTTTACTCTATGTAATTGTACATGCTATTGTACACCAGTTCTTTGAAATCTTTTCCTGTAAAACCAACACCAATAAATAAGTAAGACTGCTAATATATGAATATGAGGGTTAACACTGCTGCCAAACAACATAGGAATGGCAGAAGTCTGATTATAAACTTTACACACACTTACCTTTACTGAGTACCTCTGCCTTTTGTTGTGACAAGGAAGTGGTCTCCTATACAGTGAAAAAACAAAACAAGAAAAAGTAATGATGATGACTATAATCTTGCATTATTTTGTAAGAGTAAATACCTGATTTGGGGGCAGTCCTTCCAGAGACAGAGATACAATCTGGTAAGTTATCATCATGGGTTTGGGCTGTGTTTTTAAATGAAAAATGAAAGTGGCAAATTTCATTACCTGCATGCATATCACTAACAGACTGATATTTTTCTAGAGAAGTACATGTAATCTGCAATGCGAGATAAAAGCTGTTTCATATACCTACCACTTCACTATTGAAATGTTCTTTGATATTACTGGTTTTAAACAATAAAGTAAGTTGTATTCTAAGAACTAATATTCCTATTCTACAACAAATTCAATTTTTTTTTTTCTGTTAGTATTCCTGAAAAATATATAGAGGGCTCCTTTTCCAACAAGCATTTCTTGCTGTGCAAGTGACAATACACAGCTGTCATTAGCAACAGCATCCTTGATTACAATAGCATTTTTGTTTTACAAAAGCATTTTTTGTTTATCACTGTATAAAAGGCAGCCTCTCTTTTTGTTTTTGGCAAACAACTTTATCCTGGTCAACCCCAGCTCCAAGCTAGAATTGCTGAACTACTGTGAATGCAATGTAGATTGCTGTACTTGAAGTTCAAATGAAGTTAGCCAGCCTTTCAGTAAGTCCACTCATCAAATTTACGAAGACAAGGTCCTTGTCTTTGAGAGCTTAAAATCTCTGGTTTAAAAACGTGTGTGTGATCATCCTTCCTTCTGACTGCCCTCCCATCTGCAATATGGCAAACAGTGAAAGAGTCACTTCCACCTCTTTTTTTTTTCCTTTCAGGAAGTTGGTCAGGATAAAGAAATTGCACAGTTTCCAGTTTACTTCCTATTTGAATGTGGCACTATTAATGGTTTAGCTGGACTAGCTTTGCCTTTGCAAAGACAAATATTCAAGCCTAAAAATGCTATTACAAACAAATTTGCAAGCTTCCTTTCATCCCAGGTCTCCCTTTACCTAGATTTGTCACCCTTCTCCCCACCCAAACTCCTCATATATACCCTCACGTATCTTGACATGTGACAAAGGTGCTGATGCTGAAGCTGGTAGCATTGACCTGGCCAGCAGCTGGACACACAGCGATTTTCTGTTCTGCATTTCAAAGAGGAGCTGTGGGGGCTGTGCTGACTTGGAGCTTTTGTGCTTTCTCAGTACAACCAAGAAATATATTTTGAGGGCCAGACCGACATAATTTAGACAGTCTGAGTTAGACTGGATGGGACGTCACAACAGTACCTAAATCTTACACAAGGTCATTTTTCTGGAAATCCAGGTCTGCCTCAACCTTCTTATTACAGACTACCCTGCATATACTATGTGAAGGGACCTGTAAATGCGTCCTTAGAGGAAAAACCTTATGGCTTCCTACTTTAATTCCTAGATCCAGTAAAAGTCTTCCTGCAGCATTTTACAGAATCTCTATAGGCTCAGGACATGGGAACAGGCTCAGAAAGCTCACCTCTGGCAAAATTTTAGGTGTTTGATATTCTCTGAATTAACAAAGGAAAGAGTTGAGCAAATGAACTACAGATTTAAGTCTCTATCCCAAAACTGGAAGTAGCAAATAATTTAATACACATAATTTAATACACATAATTTAACTGTTATATTGTCTATTATGGGAATTTGGAAGTTCCATTTTTTCACAGCACAAATATGAAATTCTATTCCAAGACTGTTATGTTTTGTTTATTTTAAATTTTCATGAGTCAAAGCTGGGGACAGATCTAATATTAAGAGCAATTAAGAGAAAAATTAAGACACTGCTGAAATTGTTAACACCTGGGTTAAGAATTTAGTAATTTAAATATATTGCATTTTACAGTCATTTTAAAGATTAACATCTTGTTTTTCTATGAGCTGAAAAGGACACTATAGGATCTTGCAAATATCCATGTACTTCAGCTTCTGTTTCCAGAATTCTGTACATACAACTGTTAAGAGCAAGTCAAGCTGTGATCACTTGTCATGTCACATTGAGAGTCATGTCTCAACATATGAGCCTGAAAAATCACATGGACTACCTCTCCCCATTAAACTGTGACTTTCGAAGTACACATGCACAGAGCTGTAATATTTCTGCACTTGAGCCTATGACTTTCAACATTCCCATATTGCCAAACCTTGCAGCAGTCACAGGATTTACCAAACACCAGGATACATGTCAGCTGTACAATTAATGGTGTTTCTTCTCAGAAATCCTGGGCATGTCCAAAGTATAAAAAGTATGAGACCTATTGTATAAGCCTTGGAGACTGCAACATCTGTACAAGTCCAGCACTATCTGCCCAATATACTGCTCATGGACAGTACACATGATCCATGCTTTTGGTGTAGACATGAGGGAGCTTAATATAGAGGTACTTTGTCAGTACTAACAGTTGGCAGCAGGAAGGCCTGGAGGGATACAGAAAATCCTCAAAAACTGCAACAGAATTTCCAGGAAAGAAGGAGAATGTGCCCTGGAAAATCTGGATGCTTAGTAACTTCATGCAGTCTGAGCTGTGAAACCAGTATAGCCACAGCTGTGTAGAGACTCCCATAGGCTCATTTAGTCAGTTTTTGGAGCACAAACATAACACAGTCAAAAGCTGTCTGCTTTTTCAGTGGTACAGGATGTGTTCATCTTTTTAATCTTCACTGACTTGGAGACAACTAGAGTTTCCAGAAAGTTCTCATTTTTTTATGCTATTGCCTCATGTACCATGCCTAAGACATTGGCACAGAAATAAAAAATAAAGACATTTTTCCTCTTTAATGAATATACATTGCCTGAAAAGTCAGCTCTGCTGCCACAGTATCTTTTCAAGAAATAAATTAGAAAAGACTTAGATCCAGCTGTGAACATGAAATGTTGTACACAGTTAGATTCTGGGATAAATACTTATTGTTCTTCCTTCAATGAATGGCAAACCTGAATGAAAATTCTATAGATAACTTAAAAATCTAATTTATCATCTCTTACATTTAATAATCATTAATGCATATTTGTAAAAATAATGGTAATTCATAAGTTTATAGCTATCTTGTTACATTCAAGGATTTATTCATATTTTTTAGCCTCCTAAAATTAGCTATATTTTTATTTTATTCAAATCTACCAAATAATATGTTTTAAAATTTATCTGATATTCTTAGAAAAACAGTAGTCTTTTGTATTGTAGAAATACTGCATGGCAAAATTTAACACACCAGTTTTTTCTGTGAAAAACAGAAGTCTTCTTCAAAAAATAAGCTTTCTGAATATAACTGCAGGTGAAGGAATAAAGTTTCAGGTACTCTATTTTTAAGATAAAAAATCTGTTTCAGTTCCTTCAAAATTATAAAGATGACCAAAATATTTCTTACGTTCTAAACCTGTGTTAAATTTTGAAGTTTGATGTTGATCTGGGAGTTATATCATCAAAGGGTTTTGCATCTACAGTCATTTGGACAGACTTTTGTTTATTCCTCAGTCACTGTATCACTAAATGGAATATCGGTTCTCATTTTAGCTGCGATGTGAGCGTAGGTTAACAGAGGTGGGTTTTAAAAAAAGGCAATGTTACAAAAGAACAAACATCTACAAAGCTGTGCACAAACTGAGACATAGAAATAGCTTAAAAATACTGGATTACTTATTTGGCATCTCTTTTATTCAGTGTCTAATGTTGAAGCTGCCCAATATATATGTGCAAGTAGATAATTGTGGGACCATCAAAGTGTGTCTATAGCACAAATGTCTAAATGCCTCTTCTCAAGTCCCTCCTCTAATTCATGTGCCTCATTGTCATATGTAATTTTCCCCTGAAAATAATAAGCAGGGAAGTTCCACTTTATGCAGAGTGAAGTAATTCTCAGAATGATAAAATTTGTGAAGAAAATAGGTTTGTTGTTTTTTTTTTGTTTACTACCTAGCTCTGCTGGTGACTCAATACCAATTCACAGCAATTACGAAATGCAACAGAAGAAGGATTGGAGTGAAATGAAGAAAAAGCTTGTTATGACACAACAGTCAGTAATGTTTATGGGGAGCATGAAAAGAGCACACAACAGAACATGTAAATTAAATAAACTGGTATCAGCTGCACATGAGAAGATAGGACTGAG
Source organism: Poecile atricapillus (assembly GCF_030490865.1). NCBI lineage: Eukaryota > Metazoa > Chordata > Aves > Passeriformes > Paridae > Poecile > Poecile atricapillus. Next base: position 66,682,603 of record NC_081251.1, on the reverse strand, counting down.
TTTGAATATAGAATGCATAGACCAAGATAAGAAACATAAAGGAAACATGAACATTAAAGAACAAGTTTTTTGTATTTGTCACTGGGAGACAATGAAGACCCTAACACTTTTGCTCTAGAAATTAGCATTGCCAGGGAACTTGACACTGAAGGAGCCACAAAGAGAAATACGAGTGTTCTACTTAAGATGCATGAACATAGCAATCAGGTCAGTATACTACAATATCTAGTAGCCATTGCACATACTGAAGGTAATGATATTCTGATTTTCTTGCTTTGCATTTCCTCAAACAGAACACATAGAACTTTATTGTCAATGGAATTGGAGACAACTTCTATCGAAAAATTCATCCAAATGAAGAATATTCAAGTAGACTTTGAATGGCAGATCTACAAGGAAACACTACTCCAGGATAATCTTTTTCTCTGAAGCGTTTGACAAAATTACTGTTGTATAAAGCTGCAGGACTGTACAATTTACATATGATGATAGTTTTGCTTTTTTCCTGGCCATGAAATACTTTCACATTTGTCTTTCAGTGTATCCTACACTTATAAATTACTTAACTTCCTATGGAACAAGAATAAAAGAGAGCCTCACCATTTAAGAATTTGGCCATACGTTATGGAGTTTTTTAACAAAAAATTAACAAAATGCATTTTCTTAAGATCAGAGATTCAAGATCAATTTAACTACCAAAATTAGATATTTAATTTTTTTTTCCTAATACAAATCTAAATGCTTCCAGGACCATAAAATCAGCAAACAGGAAAGTCAAAGAAATAAAAAAACAAAAAAACAAACAAACAAAAAGTTTGAAAATATTCAATAATGAGGCATTTCTATTTTTTTGTATGAATATTTTGAGGACATGAGACATGTCTTTAAACTTCATATTTTTCAAAGAACGTACATCCAGCTCCTAGAATTTTGTCTTTCATGTATCGCTAGTCTCTGTTTCTGTGACAACAGACCTTAGGAACAGTGAATCAGATATTCAGCAATGTTACTTCATGCAGTTTACATTAGAGTGAATTGAAATATGCCAATTTAAACTTGTTGAGCATCTGGTGCAGCAGCTGACTGAATTTCAGTCAGCTTAAAGCATAAAACTGCTGTATCCCAAAGATTTACCAAATCTGTATCAAAGGTTTTAAAGCAGACGTCTCTTGACTAGTAATCACACAGTTTAAAATGGAGACAAAGTTATTCACATTCAGTATATTGCAATACAAAATTCTAAAAATTAGCAATAATATAGTGAATTTTGGATATCAAATTTTCTCTTTCAGTGTTTGCTTTTATTATCACTAATTAACTTGTTTTTAAGAAGTGTATTTTATGTCAAATTTTAAAACTACAGAAAGCAAACTCTTCCTTTATGAATTTGCTAGAGGTATCCACATAATTTTGTTGATGAAAAGATTTAATATGTAAAACAAAAAAAGATTGTTCTCCAAGTTAAAAACCAAACTGCAAAAATTAAACTCTACTTGCATACTTCAGCTATTAACAGGCATAGCATTTTTCAGCTGAGATTTAATTTGAGGCAAAAGCAAAGGTCATGTAAAAGTCAATTAGCTGCTCATAACTTCTTACATTTCATGTCTGAATCAGATTGCCCTCAGCCTGCATTGTATTCATGTCTTCTTCCAACCATTCCAGTTTTATCAGCATCTCTCTCATGTATTTTCATACTTGCCCTTATCTCTCCTTGGCTTCATTTCCTACTGTGATAGATCAGCCTTCTAAATCACTCTTGGACTAGGGGATAAAATCTAAGGGACATTTCACACTCCTCTGGTGCTTCCAGCACATACACTTCTATTAATTTACAATGAGCCAAATCTGTATTTGTACACCTAGAGACTGAAGTAATGAAAACAATAATTACTATATACCTATAAGATGCTACTTTGTTTTAGAATGATTTTATGATGCTTGTATTTCTAATTATCTGTTCTGTTTATGTTGGATACTAAGTTTTGCACTTTTAATATTGGTTCCAAGAGTGAAGTGGGGAGAAAATAAGCGCGTAGTTTGTTTCAGAAATCGCACTTGTTCCTTCGCTTTTTCTTTCGGTGCATGTTGTTTGCAGCTCAGGCAGTCAGACAGAGCTTTCTTTTGCTTTTAGTTGGCTTTTTATTTAGCTGAAGCAGAGAAATTTTTTGGATTGTAGTTTTGGGGTTTTTTTTTAACTGTTCAAACTTGTTTTGGACTGAAAATTTAGAAAAATTATCAGAATCTCACACTTGGGGCCTATCAGGGCTTAGGGCACAGCATTTTATAGCACAGAAGGGATTTATAAGAGACTGAGTCAAGCTATACTCCACAAAAAAGACTTTTTGAATTTGCTGTTTCTTCAGAACAACAAGAGGTTCTGTTATTTAATAGTATTCATTTTTTCATGTTTTTGAATAATTTGCTTGTTAAATAAAGAGTTTTCTCTACTTTTTTCCAAGGAAATCTTTCCTGAACTAATAGGAAGGAAGGGCCACTTGAATTTGCTTTCTAGAAATACCCCATTCAGAAATTTCCTTTCATATTTGTCCCAAACCAAAACATACTTACAGGTCTTTTTTACCCAGCAGCTTTTTGTAATGATTTTTGTATGATGTCATAATTAAAAATACTTTTAGTATTTCTACTAAAGTACTACTGAAGTACTAATTAGGCTATTGTTTATAAAATGTACACAAATTATCAAATAGCTAAATATATCACATAATCACTGATCATATATATTCTATTGTAAAGCATTCTTCTTCACTGCAGAACTGCCTTATTTTAAAATCATTAAATCCACTAACGATATCCACACATGTACATTATCTAAACACAAAGCATACATATAGATCTGAAATATAAAAATGGTATGAGTGTACTCTGCAGAGAAAATACAAACCAACACTTCAAAAATTACATAGAAAATTACTTTCCATTCATTTAAAAATTTAAAGCTCAAAGAGAAATGCTATCAAATGGTCTTCTGAGTAGTATTTACTGCAGTCAGAATGAAATTCAAGAGATACTAGCATTGCCACATTGAATTTCTTTGTAGCTATTGAGCAAATGAAAAACTTCAGTGGAGCCCTGTTTGTTTTTAAGTGAGTATTTAAGTCTTTATTTCTCTATGTTGTCAATTATTTCCCTATATGAAATATATTTCATGACATATATTGCTCATAAACTCTTTGAAAATGTCATCTTTTTTCTGTTAAGCATGTAAGATTTAATTTAGAATTAGAAGGAGCATTTTGTTAAATATTTATATAAAAACAGACTTTGGTAGCATATACACATTCCAAATTAAAAACAGAAACAAGAAAATAAAAAAAGTAATAGAAAAATCAGTAATTACGACTTCCCAAAGTCATCCTACCAATGTTTTACTAAACTTAGGTAAGATTAATATTTCCTATGTAGGAAAATTGCAGTGGAGACTCCTACCTAGTAACTAACATTGGCTTGGGTGATCTGAGCCAACTTGCAGTCTGCGCCGCACTTACTGAACCTGTTTGGAGGAATGGCATTCCCTCATAGAGTTGCACAGGAAGCCTCAGAGTCTAAATCATAGCAGAGGATTCCTTTAGAATGCCAAGCTTCTGAAATTTAAGAGCAGGTCAACTGAGCAGAGAAGCCTTACCTCTTTTTCCAGATCTAGCCAGAAGTCTTTCCATTCAGTCCTAAGTGAAGATGCCATTTTAAGGCATGTGTAAATAAAGCTTACATTTTTTCTAGGCACATGCCGAGGTACATCTTGCACTGTGGCCGAAATAAACTGATCACAACATAAACTAAGATTTATTTAAAACACTGCAGACTATCTTCTTAAGATTCTCCCATCAAAAGGATTTTAAAGAACAAAACTAAGACAGTGTTAGCAACAGAACTTTTATAATCTGAGGGAAAATAATGAAAAATAAAGGTATTAATTAAAATTTCCCACCAAATACACATCAATATAACTACAAAGTGGAAAGGGTTGGAAGTTACTTATATAGCAAGGGAAAATGCTTTCTGAAATGTCTTTGAAAATACATATTTCAGTATTAAATAGTTTCTATTTTGTCTTTCATTGTCCTTTGTAATACAAAACCAGGTCAAGTTAAAAAAATAGAAATATTACCTGAGAATGATCTTCTGCATTTGAGAGTGTCCCATTTTGACTCATATCCCCATTACTGTCACTTTCATTTTCATCAATTTCACTAACAGAAGTGAGATGGGATATAGAACGAAATCCTTTTTTGAGGGTAGTCTGTGGAAAGTGGCTAAATAATAAAAGAGAATTCAAACACATTAATCCATACATTTTATTTCAAATTACAGTTTCCATAATTATTCTTAACAGAATTTTGTCAAAATAATGTGTGTCTCCTTTATTTTGAAAGATTCCTAGGGAAGCACAGAATCCATATCTTCACATATTTCTTGTCATTACTGGCTTGGTGCTACACATATACCTATGATACAGAGAACTCTTAACTAACCCTCAAAAAAGAAAAGCCCAAGCCAGAAAAATAGATGATAATGTCAGAAGTGAATAAATTGCTATGGCCTCTAGACAAGAAAAAAGTATTAATTAAATGGAGGTGAGATAAAAAAATAAAATGTTTTGTGTCAGAATACTTTTTGTCTTTTCCCTCAAACTGGGTCTCCATAGCTACCAGACCACTAAAACACAGGATAACCACGGAAACCTGTGCAGGCCTATTCTGGTACTAGCAAAAGAAAGCTCTGTTGCTGACTTCACTGGAGGCAGGAGTAAAAACTGAAGGAAATATAAGTAAGTCTCTGCTTGTTAAGTGAAGAACTAGAAGAACAAGACCTAAACAATTTTGTATACATGCTAATTAGACTTAAGTGTGTAATTGTGCTATTACAGCTATAAAGAACAAACTAAAATCTGTGTTAACTAGCCCCCTCTTTAAGGACTGAGATAATGAAAGATCAAGATCTTTTGCAGTAACAGTCACAATTACCTTGCCTTTTGGTGTTTCAAAATAATTTATTAGAAGAAAAGGAAGAGATTAAAAACTTTCAGTCCCCACTGTGTATCTAAGTCCCTTATCTTATTTACACAGCTATATCACTTGAACAAAATGTTAATACTTGCTATATATTTTTGGCTATTACCTGTTAATTAAATCACAAAGATTAAATTAGCTAATTGTCATGGAAACTTAGCACATTAAATAAACTATCCTTCCACACTGGGGTATGTTGACCATAAAGCAATCTATCAAGTATGAAAAACAATATCAAATCTGTTAAAATGCAAATACTTCAGCATCTTCATTATCAATCCCTCCTTATTTTGATAGCCTGTTAATTGTTTAGAGAATTATAATGTATTTCTACTCCTACTGTATGAAAACAAGCAGTAATTTAACTACTTTTTACTAACAAAATGCAACTGTATCAGCAAAACAATTACATCCCCAGAATATTCCATGGTCACATCTTCCATGGGCTAATGCTGCTGCTCAAATATTTTAAAAATAGCTTACTGGTTTATTCAATTATTTTGATCAAAATGTAGAACCTGTCACATATGTAATTTAGTCAGTTTATTTAGAGATGTCTCAACAAAAGGTGCACACACCCTAAGAAAATGCACAGATCTTCAACAATTTACAACCTGTTGTTGGACTCAGACTCAAGAAAAGACCTAACCTCCAAAATGACATAAACATATTGGTCTACACTGGGTATATGCTACATTCAATGTTTTGTGACAGAAACTCAGTCAGAATAAAAGAGACAGGATTAATAATTCTAGAACTTGTCTCAATGTTCAAATCATAAGCTGAAGCCTAGCAGAAGTGCATTATACAGTGTGTCCAAGGACAAAAACTTGGCTCATACACTTTATGGTAACCTTTCCTTTCTTGTCAGGGAGCAAGTATTATGCTGAGCATGGAATATTGACTAGAAATCATGAATACAACAATTTCTGAAGCTTCTCTAAGACACCCTATATAAAGACTTTGGTTTTCAAGGGTTCCAAACAGTCTTTAAAACAAGGCATTTATACAAAGCTGTGTTTTGACCATGAGCTTCTTCACCTGCACATTCAGGCTTGTTGCAACTATCATGAACAGAGAACAGTCTCTTTTATTAATAAACATTAAATGCTCCTTATGAAACTAGTGATGCCCATGAAAATACTGACTGGCCAGTCAATTATTTCCTTGATATGTGTTAGAATTAAAAAATATCAATAGTTTGAGGAAAAATTTGAAATACATCAGAGAATATTTGTGTTTCTGGCAGAAGTCATCTATCAAAAATTCTACGTCTTTGGGCCCACTGGAAAGAGAATCCCAATGTGTCTTTGCCTGATGGCACTCCCTATCCTCCAATGTCAGAAGCCCTAAGAAGTTTGCATCTGCCTAGGGGACTTTCTGTGCTGGGTGTGACAAGTGGAGACCCAGGGGGACCCCGTGGGAAACTTTCTCAGCAGTGCAGACATGAGCAGATTGTAGGGAGAAACAGCTAAGCCCAGAGACTCACATCCCCAACAGGAAGCGTGTGCTGCACTCCCAAAACAGGAGGTGTTTGAAAGCCTCAAAGATAGGAGGGTCAGCATAATTACATATGTATGCATCTGTGTGCCTGATTAGAACTTCTTGGGATTAGCTACAGGAAGGTGTCCAGAAGTTTTTAGGTGTTTATCAATATTTTGTGTCTAGTATACAAATCTAGCTGTTGTATTGCCAATATGGATCCTAAATGTACAGTTCACTGATAGCTGCTTAATTACGTGACACCAATACATCAACAGAGCACTTTGTCCAGATATGCTTCAGACATGATCTGAGCAGTCTTTCCCTGTGACACAAGTAAAGATAAGCCATGGCACTTTTCACAGTGCACTTTCACAATGCTAATGCTGAAATTACATTATATACTTACGTGTCTGTTGGTATTGTGATAATATTCAGTTTGTATTTAAAAAATAGGCTAGCGATCTCAACGTGTTTTTCAGGTTTCTCTACCACAGGCTCTGGGAGAAAAAGCAACTTGTTAAATACATACATTCATAAAAGTATTTAATACTATTAATGTTGAGAAATAATTTCCAATTGGGATTCGTCACCCCTAAATAATTTTCCAAGTATCATCCCATGCATTTGAATTGAACAGAAAAACGAGGGGTGGTTCTAGGTGACATATCATGAAAAAATAAATGCTTTACACTCTGATCTTCAGCCTGAGAAGTATTAAAATGTGCCTAGCTTATATGTAACATTGTCCAGGGTAGCTCAAAGCAACTATGGCAGCACTTTTTGCCTTTGCCAATTTCCTCCATCTCTTATCCCAGTATACTTTGCTAGCCTGCCTGTAGCACTTTCATGCTCAAGCTATCTCATATCATTCATCTAACTCCATTATGCAGTACAGACAAACCCTAGGAAAAAAATTACTCTGAAACCATGAGTTGATGCAGCAGGACTAGTCACATATTTTAAATTTTTAAAAGGTGCTCAGAAGCTTTCATGGTTCTGCATCAGAGAGTTTCTGTGTCCCCTCTTCATTTGCTCCACTAGACTGCTTTTTTTCAATATAAATTGAGACACTTCTCAAAGTATGCAGGAAATATGGCTAAGAGGAAGTAATACAAAATGGAGTTCAATTGAAATTAAGATAACAGACAATCCTGTAATAATTGAAATGTGATTACAAATTTATTTTTGAGCTTTTAGTAGACAAACCTTGGGGTTCAGATGTCACAACAACTTGCTTTTTCTGACGGAAAAGCTTCCAAGAAGGAAGTGGTGGTGGTTCTGGCAGTGCTACCAGAGGACAGGACCGAGTTCTAGTGATCAGGACAGGATGGCTGTGTATATGGGAAAGCCCATATTGCCTCATCTTCTCTGAAGAGTCAGCCTATGGAACATGGAAGGATAACCTGATTGGGTCAGATCTTCTTTCTCCTTACACCTGTCTAACAAACAAGAACAGTATACACAGAAAGGAATCTAAGAGCTTGTACATTAAATTAAATTAATATAGTCAACCTGACAAGACTATCCAAAAACGTGCTGAATTTGATATTCAACACAAAAAGTATACTTAGAAGTGTTTACATGTATTTTACTTTTCATAATAGATTCATCTCTTCTTTTAACTTATTTATATGACCATAACATACAAGTAAAGAGAATGAATATGTAAGAAAGCAATAGGCACAACATTTTCTTCTAAATTACCATACTTAAAAGCACTTGCTGAGGGAAAAAGTCCTTACTTCATGGAGAATTTACAAAGTGTCAGAATTCTAAAATCAATTGGTCTTTTAGATAACTTGTAAAAACTTAGTAGTGTATTGCTTTGAACCAATGCATCATTAAAGCTAAGCTTTTTATTTGACGGCTTTTTAAAACACATTAAAGACACTTCAGTTGATCTGTATACCAAAGCCCTTAGGAGCAGACTTAAGAACAATTTTAGATGTGGACATTGAGTGGTGCTCTTCCCACTAAAATAATAATGGCCCAATACTTAACATCACAACTGAAAGTTCTGTTACAAGATTTGTACATACTTTTAATTTTAAATCCACACTTTCTTTTACATGCTAAATATATCACCAATAACTTATTTCTTTAATACACTCATCAGCAAGTAGTGTCTGATTGCTTCTACTAATTTTAAAATATTCCTTAGGTTCTGTATTTATGAACTCTGTAGAGAAGAATGTTGTGGTTGTCAGTTATTTGAAGAATGGGGAATGAATTAAATTTAAAATACCAGTTTAAACATCCAAGATTAGAAAGGATTTTTAAGATAACCAGTTAGGTGTCATAAAGGAGAATTTAGCTGTTGAGTACACTACACACTTGTATGACTCAATTACTGATTTTTTTTCATCTTATTTGAGCAAACTAAGACAAATTCAAGCCACAACCATCCAAGGAAACCCATACTAGAAAGCAAAGCTAAAAGGGAGACTGAAAAAATCTGGGAGGGAAATTCTGGCACAACTGCAGTCAATGACAAAATTTGCTCCAAGTTTAGGGAGCAGCTCTTATCTTAGTGAATCCATTTTCTAAACTTTACTTCAATTAGTGTAATTAGTCTCAGTCCTTGAATATAGCTTGAAAATGGTGTGGTTTTTATCCATAAGAAATTCTCTATACTTCTATATTTAACTTCTGTCAACTTCCATCTTTCTATCAAGTCTTTACTAAAATACTATTTTAGACATATAGATTCATCTGTCTCATCCTGTTTGGTCTGCCATACCTCTTTTTCAGTAATCTCTATATCCCAACAGACTATAGTCAAGTTTGAGATTCAGGGTGTTAGGTGGCAGGAGAGATATAAGCCCATGCCCCATTTTCCACTTTGCCTTTTGATGACTAGCAGTGCTTATTATTGACAATAATTGACTGAGACCTTAAATTAAAATAAATTAAAACAATAGCACAGATAACAAGTTAATCTTCAAAACTGCATAAAATACACAACATATTTTTTTAAAAGAATTAAGTGCAATAATTAAATGCACTAAAGCATAACACCTGCAAACCATTTCTGGAAATTTCTTTATGAAGCTTACCAGTTTCCTGAAAAGGCAGCTTAAAATGTAATGATCTAATGATGATAGATATGATTTAAATGAACAACAAAAAAGGGAAACCTAATTAATAATCAACTCAAGAAAGACTGCTTTGGCACTATAAAAAGCTTTCTGAGGAGTGTAAGTGGCTAAGTGGAAATTTAAGTGTTGTCTTTACCCCAGCTGCATTAAGTGCTACACTTTTCCAGCTGCTTTCACCAGCTACAACACTAATGATAGAAATTGATATAAACATGATATTCCTTATATAACAACAAACAACATACTGGAAAATGTATATCAGGGAGTCTTAGCTGTAGTCTTCAAAAAATTAAAATTCATTTTTTTTCAAGTAGCCCTTAAAAATAATTAGACTTTCCATTCAGAAGTATCTCATCAAGATACATTTTCTAGTCCACATTTAGTCTCTCTCAGGAGACTTCAGCCTCTGGGATCCTGAGGAAAGTGGAGGAAAACTGAGTAAAATCAGTAGGCTTTGGCAGGAAAATGCATGTTCAGAATACAGAAGTACCAAAATATAAATTTAACTGATAGTCATCATCTAGTGACTGTTTCACTGTGCTAGTTGTATTTTTTTTGTTACAATGTCGTTGCAACAAAATGAAGCACTCTGATAACAAAATAAGTAATGTTTTCCTGTCCTGAGAACGCAGAATCTTACCATTCGTGTTAATAAAAAAATATCCTCTTCAAACAAATGCAGCGGTATACAGCCAGCGCACACGACCATCTCTGGCTGGCTTGGTACGGGTGATTCTACACAGAAAACATCAAAATGCTTTAGAACAAGGTAAACAGCAAAAAACTGTTGCTGTACCTCACACCAAATGATTGCGCTTTCTCTGCCTTATTTTTGTTACTGTTTTCTTTGTCTGACTGTTATTTCATTTGAAAGAAGAGATAATTGTAATGTACAATGAAAAGAATCCATGGATGGAAAAAAACCGCCTCATTTAAATCATCAACAGCATTTGCATATTTTACTTATTTTGCATAAATGAGTAACAGAAAATACAATTTTAAAATATGACACGTCAGATGGAACTTTCAACATTGTTTTTCTGTTTTACTTCAAATTTTAAAAACAATAGATACTATGATAAATAAAACAATATGTATAATCATATGTATAATATGTAGATGAAGTAAAAACATCCTGATTGGTGACTGCTAGTTAAATGCTTCTCATCAGTGAAGGCAAAATTTGATCTTGCCAACAAAAGGATCCAAAGCCAGAGCTCAGGCCACTGCTGCCAAGGGATATGGAGATTGAGGGAAGTAATTTGAGAAACATAGTGCCTGTAAGCCAGGGTTACTGCTCTCACTCCTGTCAAGCAGATGAAACAATGGAGGTAATGACAGCTGCCTCAGAAAGTATGAAGCTCTTGTCCCACATACCTTATAGAATTTTGTTTGCCTCTAATTCTGCTATAGGCAAGGGATAGAAATAGAGGCACATTCACTTTGTTAACTCCAGAAATCTGTTGCATACAATCATCTCTTTCTCCTATCTCTGAAAGAAGCCATTGCTAATCCCTGAATGATGAAGAGAAGCCAAGAATATCTGACAGTCAGTTCATTCATGCTGAAGGGAAATTAAAAGTCTAAAACATCATACTTGAAATATACGTCTCTGGTTTTACCAAAAAGACATCTCAAAAAAAAAAAAAAAAAAAAAAGTATATATATATATATATATATTTATCTATTTATCTCTACTTTTCCTTAGTCATCTCAGAAAACTTGGAGACCAGATTTCAGTACACAGGTTGTGACACCTGTTTTTCATCAGAAAGTTTTTTTAGGAAAAATTTCTTCACAGGAAGAGTTGTGTCATTGGAACAGGCTTCCCAAGGAAGTGGTTGAGCCATCATTCCAGGAGGTATTTAAAAGACGTGTAGATGTGGCACTTAGGAACATGACTTAGTGGTGGGCTTGGCAGTACAGGTTAACAGCTGGATTCAATGAACTTAGAGGTCTTTTTGAACCTAAATGATTCTATGATTCTATCCTATCTAACACTCCAGTAAAATTATCTGTGTCTGTCATTGTTCCCTTCAGCTTCACCTCAAATATAGGATAATTGCTTCCTATGTTTAGTAAATATGCAACTGGAAGTTGCATTAAGAATAGGTATTTTCTGTGAAATGAAATAAAACAAAGCTATCTGCATATAAGCAGGCAGGTGTCTGGAAAATATGACTTATCAGACCTAAAATCTATTTATTCAGATGGTATACAACCTTTTATTCTCTAAGTACAATATGTTTGCATCTTAAATATTCTTCCAGGAATTCAATTACCCAATTAATTATAAGCTAAAAGCAGGTAAGAGTTACTTTCCAATGGATTCTTAATTTTTCTCACTGCATGTTTGTGATTCCTGTGTTAACCACAGCTCTTGTGTTAGTTGTGGGTTTCAATGTATTCAGAAGCAAAGCTATAATTAACTTTAATTTCAGTCCTTACCAACGTATCTGATCTATTACAAACATGGCAATATTAGCTACAATGTCCTGCGCATTACAGAACAGTATGTGCCACAAGGCATACCAATTTCATTGCATGTGAGTAGTATTTCTCAAATAAAAGTATTTAATCAAATACCAGCTGGAATGTAAAGCTGTCATATTCAGTCCAGATGGGCTGTGAAATAAAATGTCTGCAGGGCAGACAATAAACAGAAATGAACAAATTATTAGAGCATGCAAATTATTAACCAGGAACATCATATCCACTTTAAAAATATACATACAATACTAGCACATTATGCCAGTAGCTTTAAAAATTACATATTATTTGATCTTTTTTCACTGTGCAAAAAATTAGGTTGATGTATTCAAATTATTTAGCATCAAGTGTAATGACGATTAGTGTGGATTCAGCATTTGGTGAAACTGGTTAAAACTGATAGCCTTGATAAAATTGCATTACTAAATGAAAAATGTTATAATATACAGTAGAACAAAACAGATTCAGCAAAGCTTATTACCTTTATCTATCAGTGTATATATAAGAATTCTGCAGTGTTTTGTTAAAAAATTTTGTATCTATGTAGCTACTTATGTTTCACACTTGCAGCTTTACAAATTCACTTACAGATAATGAGTACTAAACAACCCGAACAAATGCTTCAGTCTCTTTGAGAAGGAAAAGTAAGATTTGAATTGAACCATGTAAAATACATGTTCAAACACTTAAAAAGAAATGCCAGTAATTAAAAAATGTTGATTTTAATAGATCTTAACTATTTTTATTTGTTTATCATATGCTTTGCATACAACTTGAAAAGAATTTTCTCACTCAATGCTTCTTTTAAATATTTATCTATCAAACAAGAGCTAATGGTGTAGTTTAACTTTCCAAGGACTAATGATGCCAGATGAGGACCACAAAAGTGATCTAAGGGCCAGAGAACCTCTCCTATAAATAAGAGCTGAAAAAGTTTGTGTTGTTCAGCCTGGATTAGAGAAGGCTCCAGGGAGATCTTAGAGTAGCCTTACAAGAAAGCTGAAGAGATTCTTCAGGCCATGGAGTGATAGAACAAGGGGTAATTGTTTTAACTGACCCCTCTGAAAGAGGGCTGGCTCAGATGTAAAAGAAAATTCTTTACTGTGAGGATGTTGAAGCATCAGAATAGGGTGCTTTGAGAAGCTTTGTATGCCCCATCCCTGGATGTGTTCCAGGCCAGGTTGCACAGGACGGGGCTGTGAGGAATCTGGCCTAGTGGAAGAGGTCCCTGTCCATGGCAGACGTTTGGAAGTAAATGAATTTCCAACCCAAACTATTCTATGAAAACACATCAGTTGGATTTCAATATCTTGATTATCAGATGTGCAGCTCAGATGTTAACTTCTGCTGTTGTGATAGGCATGCATTAGCTTTGTGTATTGGAAGGTATTTTTCAGTTTTCAGAAAAATAAACTGTAAGCTCTTCAGAATTGACAAAAATATTTCAGAACGATATGCACTTAAAAAACCAAAACATTAGGCTTCAATCCATCTTGTAAATGAAAACTCCTCAATAGGTAAAAGAAAAATTATAATGTTATATGTATGTTATAGTTATGTGATGTTTATCTCATTGACTCTGATGATTACAGATCTACTTGTTTGATTTCAAAAACTTTCAAGTATAATAATAATTATCTCCACACTTCTGTGACATAGAAAATATTATCTTTAATTACAGAATTTGCATCAAGGCACAATGAGATTAGCAAAACACATGGCTGATTAGTAGAACAAACAGAATAATTTCTGAGCTGCTGAAAAAAAATTTCCAGCAGCTCAGAAATTATTATGAAACTCAGTAGTTTGGAAACCTAAATAAAAGCAAAGTGGTGATTCTTGATAGGAACAAGGCAACTGAGCACCTTGTTTCATATAGGTGAAACCTTACAAAGGGAAGGCCTTGTAAAACCATGGCTCAGGCCTGCTACTTCAGCTAAGCAGAAAAGGACTATGGGAAAGTGACTCAGCTGAATTAGAGGCAGAAGAACAAGTGATGTAACCACTGTGTGTTCACATCATGGTATATGGTTAAATTATGTTTGTTATGATTTAAAATAATGAAACTGATAATGGGCTAACTGCTTAAAAAGGCCTGTTTTTTACAGTAAAGCAGCTCTACTTTGCACCTCTCTGGGGACTCTGCAACATTATGGACCTTCACCTCACAGTACCTCATCTCATATCATATAATTTCTTTGTAAAAACTGGTCATAAAACAAGGGGATACCCGAAGTATGAAAAGAATATACCAGAAGAAAAAGCTGCTGAGTGGAAAAGCACAGATTTGTATGCTAAAATGGGTCAGTAGGAACATATGAATTGTTTTCCAAAATTTCCCAAAGACTGGCTGACTGACAAGCCGAACAACCAAAGAGTTGGTTGCTCTCAGGAAGAGTTCGGACTGACTACACCAAGGGCTTATTATTCAGCTGGATCCACGCAACTGGATGAATAGAGAAGCAGGTTCATTGCTTCAATGATCCTGCAACTCATACCGCATTTGTGGAGTGCAGCAGGCATTGGTTGGACTGTGCAAGTGGATTCAGAACTGTATATGATGGTATTGGATCTGTCTAGGATTCAACTTTCATCAGGGCAGCTCTTGTGGTTCTGTTTTAGATACGTGACCAAAGCACCATGGGTAACATACCAGTACATCAGTGCCTGCTGAGCCAAGCTCACACACCAATAAATCTGTTGCTCACTCCACTACCCCAGCAAGAACACTGGGGGTGGGCAAAGGGTTCATTCCTCATTCTCTGCCCCATCCCACTGTGAGGAGTGAGCAGGTGGATGGGTAGTGGCTTAGCTGCCAGACAGCACCAACTCATCACAACATTATAGCCCACACAAAATCAAAAGCCTGTAAAAGGAGTCTCCAAGTATTTAGAAGTAACTGGTACTTCAATGTGTCATGATTAACAAGGTCATGAATATACAATGCAATGAATACAGAAGGTTTTGCCATTTTAAAAGTCAGATATAAATAGTATCTGGAGTAGTTAAATATCTCTTTAGAAATAGTCCATATTTATCACAAAGAAGAAAAATTTCCTTGAAGTCAACTGTTAACAGGCAGACTGAAAGCTTGCAGAAGGGAAATAAGCACTTTTATTATGCTAGGAATGAAACACTTTTCAAATAATTTAAAATTAAAAAAACCCCAAAAAACCAAAACAACAAAAAACATCCCAAAAAATCCCACAACCCCCCCCCCCCCCCCCCCAAAAAAAAATTTGCTGCATTAAATAAAGTCATTGTTACAAAATTCCACCAGAACAATTCAGGAACTTTTTGCAACTAAGTCTGACTTTGAATCAAGACCTATTTTCAGATGTCATTTTATCCACAACCATGGTTCTACTGTCCTGGGCCACTGTGCAGACCATGTATCCCATGAAGCCTGCAAGATTTCCCTTTTTTGTTTACAGGCTCACAACAAAAATGCATCGGAATTCAGTATTATTTCAAACTGCAATTCCTTTTTTTCCTTGCAGTCTAATAATCTTAAATTTTCTCACTACAGAGATACCTACCTCTTACTATTCTCCTGAAGTCTTTTCTGGCTCAAACTTAAGATAAAAAGTTCTCTGATCAATGTACTGAAGCCCTGAATTAATAATCTTTCTAAATAACCTCTTCACAACACACTAATTGTCTTTCAGAAAAAAGCATAAACTGTGCTTTAAGTGGCAGAATAAAGATCTAACTATCATGTCATTTTTTCACATGAAAGCAGTGCCTCTTTTTTAATACTCTTTCACTCATTTTACACAATTTCTAGAATACTTATCTTGGATCCTTTTGCTTCCCTTTTTTTTCTTCTTCTCCATCACATGCTTGAATACTAGTTAATCACATGAAACATCTCATTTCCTATTCCACACCTGCTACAGTAAACCAAACTGCATTCCTGCAATATATTTTAAAATGTACTGCTGTTTAACTCATTTAGTGGTATGTAAGGTAGGAATTTCAATAAATATATTTGCTGATGAAAAACCACAATCTTGGTTTGCTGTAGTTTAAAATTATTGAAACCACTAATTTTAATCAGGATTCAAATCAAGCAGGAATACCATTTATGTAGTAAATTTAATTTTTACTTTGCAGTTATTTTCCTTAGGAAGATGTTCTACCTATTCCCACCTACTGATTTGCAACAGCAAATTATTCCAGTTAATAACTGGTTTTTGCTGCTAGTCACATGGAAATGCCACTTGTATCCAAACATAAGCAATGCCAAGAGCATATGAGCTTATTATACATTTGTGAAGATCTTCTATAGTTTATGCTAGTAAATTTGAAATATCTTAGTTGATTGTTTAGCTGATTAGTATTTACCTGTGGTTTAAAATACTTTTTTTGGGTTTTTTTTTTTCAATATTAAGTATAAATGCACAAACAAAAATTTACTTAATTTTTATATTCTTATTAATATATCTATATAGGAATTAAATTCATCACTATGTATTTCCTGGATGAAGATTTAAAAAAAAATTAAGATTTATATCATGGAGAAAGTTCTAACAAGAATTTATATCATGGAGAAAGTTCTAACAAGTATTTCCGCCCCACCTCCAGCTCCCTTGCCCTTTGACGAAGAAGCATTCCTGCTTTTTCAAGTTGCAATTTTGTGTATAAAGTGGATATTGAACAAATAAATTATGAAAGAGGAAGAATTGTTTTTTAAACACAGAACAACTGTAAGATAGTTCGCCATTAAAACAAAGTACTGCAATATACCATTCTTAATCTATTTTGCAGGTTAGAATGACTTCAGTATGTAATGTTAGCTATAAATAACTACAATTTAAACAAAATAAAAAAAAGTAAATATAACCTCTGTCCAGTTAAGTTCAAAACCAAATTAAAGCAAAGCCTTTTGCTTTACATATAACTCCTGTCTGTATTTTTAGCTTGAAAATAATAGGACTTACTTTCAGTTAAGTCCTGAAGGCCTTGGACTTTTTCTGAAGACTGAGGCGCTACCTTGCTTTTTTCTTTCTCTCCTCCTTTTCTTTTCTTTCCTACTTTTTTCTGCTCTGCTTTTTCTATTAAGCAAAATAAAGATTAAATATTTTTCTTTCTCAGATAAAAACTTGCGGTCATCAAATATCATGTCAGTGTAAATGCTCTAATAAGATTTTAGATAAATTCCAAAAACAATCAACCACAAACTCTTTGAAGTCAAGAGATGAGATACAATAAGAAGCTAATGTAATTTAATTAAAATAAATAAAAATAAAAAGTAGTCCTTAGGATGTAAATGAAGATTTACTGAGGAGGAGCCAGGAAAGCTGCGGTCCCACCTTTTAGTTATTGCACAACTTTTATGTCTTTATTACAATGTAAGAAATCATTGTGCTTCTGGCACTGTGCCAAATATGTTCTTCATGTCCTTGCTCTCATGCATCAGTGATTACAAAAAAGTATTCACATAGACAATGCATTGATCCCTAATGGACATGGAAGGAGAAAGTCTCCCACAGTCCAAACATTCTTTGAAGACTTTGACTACAGGAAAAGGCTACTTAAATGCAAAAAAAAAAAAAAAAAAGAAAAGAAATAAAAAATAATAGAATCATGGAATGGCTTGGGTTGGAAAGGACCTTAAAGATCATCTGGTTCCACCCCACCCTGCTCTGGGCAGGGACACCTTCCATTAGAGCAGGTTGCTCAAAATCCCATCCTGGCTTTGACCCTTTCCAGGGTTTGGACAACCAGACTTTCTTTGGGGAACCTGTGTCAGGAGCTCACTATCCTCAGAAAGAATTTCCTTCTACTATTCTGCTGCATTCAGCAGCTGCAGGATCATGTCCAGAGAAGCTACAGTTACCAGTGACAGGCACAAGACACCAAGGAGACGGGCTTCTGCTCATGAAACCATTTATTCAGCACAGGAACAAACTCAGATCCAGAGACAGAGAGCCCTGAACAGAGGCAGGGTGAGGGGTTTTGAGGGACAGAACCAGGGTGGAGTTCAGGGTCAGGTGTGGAGGCTAGCTTTGGAGCAAGCTGCAGGCCCCATGGCCTGTCAGCCCTGCCTGGGAAGCTAGCCTGGGAAATTCATGGGAGGATTCAAAACAATCCTCAAAGACAGAAAACAGCCTGCAGGTGCTGTTTGTCTGTTCCCGTGTTTTCCTTGCAGGAGAAGGTCAGGGGGTGGTAAACCCCACTGACCAATGATGGTAATGTAGTACTTTACTAACCAATAAGAGTTTCCTTTCTGTACTCTTCACGAACTAGTCTACATAACATGACTGAAGCAATAAACTAGAGATTCTCTCCTGTTCTGACTCCCTTGAGAGTCCGTGTCGTTCTTTCCGCCGTTCCCAATTAGAACGACATCTGGTGACCCCGACGTGATGACGGACCGACCCTCCGAGGTCTGGTAACTCGACGTGATATGCAGCCGACCCCCGAGGTCAGAAAGTAACGGACGTGAAGACATCTGCTAATCCCCTGAGGGTAAGCAGCGAGCGGGAAAAACACCGGCCCTTCCCCCTAGAGGGGAAAGTGGAATTCTCCCGGGCTTTCCAAGAGGAAGCTGGTTTTTAACCAACGGGATAGTGGAGCCTGCCGGAGAGCGGGCTTGGAACGGCTATCTTGGTGAAGCAGAGCTTGAAATCCCGGGTCCAAGCCGATAGCGTTTGCATAATTGCATTCGCAGAGCCGCCAAGATAAAAAAAGTTTTCATAATGGAGAACTGTGATTTAGCTGATAAGCAACTTGTCAGCTTTGCATGGCAAGACGCCTTGCTGAGCATGGGACTCTGTATTCCTGAAGAAGATATACGCGCTTTGTTCCACTGGGTGAAAGCGCAGGAGTTTGCTATGACTGTGAATGATGTGTTTAACCTTGAGATTTGGTGGTCAGTGGGAGACCACCTGTGGACTAAGCTGGCTGCAGGAGATACCAGCGCGTGCAGCTTAGCAGCAACTTGGGGAGTGATTTTTAAGGCACTGGAACAGTGCCAGCCTAAAAACAGTGAAACCGAACTGTGTAACAGTCTTTCAGCTCTGCCCGGACCCTTAGAGAACTTTAGCAGCGGGCAGGAGCAGTCCGTGAGCCAGAGATCTCCCTCTCCAGAAAAATTTGAGCGCCCGCCATCCGCGGAGCTCGGCGCGCAAGTTTTGCCAGCAGAAAAACAACAAAAGAGCAGAAATCGCGCAGCTCTGCCTTCACCGCACCCCCAGGCGCCGCCATCGCCAGCGCCGCGAGAACCCCCTCCGCCTGCGCCCTCCGCAGAGCCTCCGCCGGCCCCTCCAGGACCAGCGCTGCGAGCACTGCTGCCAGCGGCCGCCGTGGAGCCTCCGCCGGTGCCCTGAGTCCCCACAGCGGCAGCAGCAGCGGCGAGAAAAAAGAGAGAAAAGGTGGAAAAGAAGAAAGAAAAAAAAGCTAACTCAGGACGCCGCCCGCCGCCACCGGCCGCGGGCTGGGCGGCCAGCTGGGCCCCCTAGCTCCAGTCGGCTGCAAAAACCCCCTAAAAGCCGAGCCGAAACCCGGATCTGGAGCCGGGGCCGGAGTCGTGGCGAGCATTCCCCCCCCCCACACCCATCCAAAGTGCCGACCAAAAAGCTGCGGGGGAGGGGGGGGGAGAGCCCAAGCCCCCCTTTCGCTCGCGCGCGCGCGCCCTATGAGCTCCTTTCTTCTGTGCCGCGGGAAGCGGCACGAAACCGCGGAGCCCGCGCGGACGCCCCTGCTCCCCCCGCGCGTGTGCACCCCGCGCGGAGCGAGCCACAAGGGGCGGCGCGGAGCCGCGGGACCTGCACAACACCCCTGCTGCCCCGCGCTCGCCCGCGCTCCAGCGGGGAAGCGGCGGGGAGGACGGGGACCGAACTTCGCTCCCCCTCGCGCCTGTCAGTGCGGCCCGCGCGCGCGCGGACCGTGCTACAGGTGCCGAGCCGGGTTCTGCCAGCCTTGTGCTGCCAGGTTCTCCTGTGAACCCGAGCCGCCCCGCGAGACGGTGCCGAGGCTCGAGCAGTGCCCCGGCCAGCACGCGTTCCCCCCGCCTTGTAGGGGGTGAACCGCACCAAAGTCCTGCAATTCCTGCGAGACCAAAATTTGCTCACTTTATACCACTTTAGTGTTCTTTTAAACTACTATATTGACAAGTTAGACTGTCAGTTTGAACAGACTAACAATGCTTTGTATTAGTTCACTGAGTTAAGGATATTTGACTCAACCGTGAAATCCTTGCAAGGAAAACAATCTTTAAACATCAAAATCATAAACCAAAATTCCAAATTAATATCCATTCCAATATCTAGTAAAAAAAAAAAAAAAACACTTGTGCCGTGTTTGTTCTCCCTCCTGCAAGGGCCCAGCAGGATGTTACAAACACTGTACATTTTTTATTTTTTTCCTAAATCAAAAGGGTGAGTTGTGGAGGCTAGCTTTGGAGCAAGCTGCAGGCCCCATGGCCTGCCAGCCCTGCCTGAGAAGCTAGCCTGGGAAATTCATGGGAGGATTCAAAACAATCCTCAAAGACAGAAAACAGCCTGCAGGTGCTGTTTTCTGATTCCCGTGTTTTCCTTGCAGGAGAAGGTCAGGGGGTGGTAAACCCCACTGACCAATGATGGTAATGTAGTACTTTACTAACCAATAAGAGTTTCCTTTCTGTACTCTTCACGAACTAGTCTATATAACATGACTGAAGCAATAAACTAGAGATTCTCTCCTGTTCTGACTCCCTTGAGAGTCCGTGTCGTTCTTTCCGCCGTTCCCAATTAGAACGACAGTCAGGGGCCACTAGGAACACAGCAAGGGAGAAACCCCAGGGGCTCAAACCCAACCAGAACTCTGGGGCTGCCACCCCACCAGGGTCTGGGGTGGGGTGACTCTTCCAGGGCTCACAGGGCCCAGCCCCTGAGACAGAGTTTTAAAATTTACATTTCCTGGGCTTAAAGCCACGCCTCTCACTTTAACAATGCTTATCTGAAACTAATCTTTGTCTCCCTCAGTGGGAGCACCTCACAGTATTCAATCTCAACCTGCCCCCTGTGAGTTTAAAGCCATTCACTCGATCTATCGCTACATGCCCTTGTAAAAAGTCCCTCTTCAACTCTCTGGTAGGCCCCCTTTAGGCACTGGAAGGGGCTCTAAGGACTCCCTGAAGCCTTCTCTTCTGCAGACTGAACCGGACAATCCCAGCTCTCTGACTGCCCTCACAGGAAAGGTTCTCCAGCCCTCTGATCATCTTAGTGGCCCTCCTCTGGACTCGTTCCAACAGGTCCATGTCTTTCTTGTCCTGGGACCCCAGAGCTGGATGCTGCACTCCAGGTTGGGGTCTCACGAGAGCAGAGTAGAGAGGGAGACTCACCTTCCTCATGCTGCTGGCTACACTGCTTTAGATGGAGCCTAGGATACAATTGCCTTTCTGGGCCGTAAGCACACATTGTTGGCTCATGTACTGGCTCTCATCCACCCGATCCCCTGTGTCCTTCTCTACAGGGCTGCTCTCAGTTCCACTTCCAGTCGGTACTCATGCCTCAGATTGTCTCAATCCAGATGCAGCACCTTGCACTTGGACTTTCTGAACCTCATTAGATTCTCATGGGTCCAATTCTCAAGTTTGTCCTTTTTGGATGGCATTCTGTTCCTTTTGGTCAACTGCACAACACAGCTTCACAGCCTCACAGAATCACAGAATGGTTGAAGTTGGAAGGGACCACAGTGGGTCATCTGGTCCACCATCCCTGCTTTACCAGGGCCATACTAGAGCACAGGATTGTATCCAGACAGTTCTTGAATATCTCAAGTTTAAAGCCATTCCCAGTGAGGGAGAATCTGCAACCTCTCTGGGCAACATGTTCCACTGCTTGGTCACTCACACAGTAAAGAAGTTCTTCCTCATGTTCAGCTGGAGCTAACTGTGCACCAATTTCTGCCCATTGCCTCTTTTCCTATTGCTCAGCACCATGGAGCAGAGCCTGGCTTCATCTTCTTGGAACCCACCTTTTAGATACTTAAACACATTGATGAGGCCCCCTCTCAGTTGTCTGTTCTCGAAGCTGAACAGACCCAGCTTCCTCCTCCTTTTCTCATAAGAGATGCTCCAGTCTCCCAAACATCTTCACTGCCCTCTCTGCTGGACTCGTTCAGGAGCTCCACGTCTCTAATATGCTAAAGAGTCCAGGACTGGACACAGCATTCCAAATGCAGACTGAATAAAGGGACAGGACCAGCTCCCTCTGTCCTGACGGCAATGCTTATCCTAATGTATCCCAGGACATCCTTGGACCCCCAGTGCACACTGCTGACTCAGGGACAGCTTGTTGTCCATCAAGACCCCTGGGTCCTTATCTCTCATGGTGGCATAGGGATGGCTTTGTGGCTTTTGATGGCATCCAAACATTAATCCCAAATGTCAACAAAGCTTTTGGCTGAACAAAGTTTTCAGCCTCAGAGCTGGAGACTACAGATCTGTATTGTGACACAATGGTTCCCTGATTCTTAACTATTTCAGTTACCAATAGAATTTTTAAGTCTTAGGCAAGATTAAGTTTACTTAGTTTTTTGGGAAAAAAATAGCAACACCCTGTTAGATGAATGACAGAGCTGTTCCCAGTGGCATGTCCATTTCAAACCCTGAAATATCAACCACACTGATGACTGGGTCAAAATTATAGCAGGATTTCCTAAGAAGAGAGAATACTACCTCAGCCAGGTATCTTCTAAGACTTTTATAACATTTTTGACATTGGGACATATTATTGGGGATTCAAAGTGAGGAAGTCAGAGATTTTTCCAAAAATCTAGGAAGAAATAGAAATTTTAGCATATGATTTGTACTCTCCAAAGGCATGAGAAGTGTTGTGAAATTGTACCCATGCCTTCAAGTTAAAAAAAACAACTAAGAAAACTCTGTCTTAAATAAAAACAATGAAGAATAATATACTGGAACAAACAAGTTTCTAAATCTATGTTTTTTTTCATTTAAATGTAAATAGGATTAGCAGCTCTTGAAGGAAATGATTGCCTATACCTAGCAGCATAAAAGAAAAGTTGCAATAAATAAAAATGCAGGTAGACATTAGAATATATTTGTCATAACTCTGTAAGTAATCACACTTTACAACACCCATTATGAAATGTATAATTAATTGATGGCTAGAGAAGTGTTTCTTTGGAGAAACTCTGATCTCTCTGATTGATATCTTTCTGCAAGGATCCAGACTTTAAAGAAATGGCTGTGACATGGAGCTGAAAAAATCTCCACCAGAAAGAGAAGCTATTTTTATAAAATAAAAGACAAGTACTGCTTTTAATGAGATCTATAGCTAAACAAAAAGTATTTTGAATTTATATCATTGCAACATGTTCAGTGAAACAACAAACCCACAGAGTTGTATGTGGCAATATATGCAAAACATACTTATTTGAAACAGAGATGATGTTAACCTTATTTATGCTTGGCCTACAGAGATTAGACTGTGTGAAATTACAGACCTTTGGTAATGTTATTGGTTGTCTCTGTTTTCTCAGTTGTATCTGTCAGCTTATTCCTAGATGAAACTTCACTTTTTAACTCTGAGTCTCTGGTCTCTTCTGTTTTTGTGTCATCCTGAATAATGTCAAGTTCTGGAGCCTTCTCTGGCAACTTGAATTCTGGCACAATCTCTTTCAAAAAGTCCCAAACTTTGTCCAAGTATTCAGGCCTTTAAGAGAAAATACAAATGTATATGTCAATGGTAGGGACATTTCCAATAAGAGAAGAAAGTGTGATTTTCATTTAGACAGCACTATACCACAACTGACAGTCCAACTCCAAAAAATGCTACTGGGTTATTTTAGTAGATAGAACACACTCTGTATCAGAAATATTTGTTGAGACAGCTTATGGAAAGACCCATAAAAAAATGAGATGGTGATTAGAGATGCATGCAAATCAAGCATCCTTTCTCAAGATTTTTAGCAGATACAAGTTGTGGCAGAGAAACCTGCAGATCACTTTAAAACTACACCGTATAATACTGTGATTCTAGCTCTGTATATTAAAAAGCTTCCCAAAGGTACTTCCAAACTGGAAAGTTTTTGACATGACATAACAGTTGTAGTCATGGTTTTCCACAGAAACTCAGGGATTCCAGAAATAATCTCAAACAGGGTCATGAATGAGTTTCATGCAAGCTAAATGCATTCAACATTTTTTTTTTAGATAAAAAAAGTGATTGTAAAATCAGCTAAAGTCATCTTACACTAACTATCCCAAAGACTCTGTAGTATCCACTTTTTCATATTCCATGATATAATACCTTTGTACTAAGTGAATACTGGTTTTGTCGTTGAAGTTGTAAAATTAACTATAGAAAGAAATAAAATTTAGGCTACTTAGATTTTTAAGTCTATGAACTACTACTGTAGGACACAAATATATCAAAGACCTAAACTGCAAGTATAGCTTGAAACATAAAAATTACTGAAAAATAGAATAAAATATTCTTTGACTGAAATTATTTAATAGTGCAATACGGTTATAAATAAACAATTATATCTAAATAAATTATATATAAAACATAACTATTTGTTATCTATATATTCATTTGAATGTAGATATCAAAAAGCAAAAAGGTGCAACTCAAAAGAAAAAGTCTAAATATTTAGTGTTGGTATCTGGGTAATTCATTTAGTAAAAAGAATGCCAAGCTGAAAAGTCAGAATATTTTTCTTTAAAAATAAAAAATGAACATAAAACACACAGGAAACAAGAAAAACATTATTGTAGGTAGGAAACACTATTTTTGAAACTAAAAGTCTGCCAACTGTTACAATTTAAAGGGCAGGAATGTAGATGCTAAATGCAAAAAGCAGGCAGGGAGCACAGTGTCTGTGTGGAACCAAGTCACACAAGGTTCTCACTCTGGCCTGAGAAAGCATAAGGAGGAATCTAAACAGTCCTTGGAGAAGGACAACAACCTTTTGCAGGTGTTGTTTAGACCTTTGTTTACTTGCAAGAAACAGTCAACGGTGATGTTCCTCTTGACCAATGATAGTGATGTGTTGGTTTAATGACCAATGAGAGTTTTATCTCTTGGACCTTCTCGGACCTGTCTATAAATGAAGATCAGTGATAACAAACTTGCTGTCTTGTTCAATCCACAAGAGAGTCTGTGTCGTACTTCTCATTGTTCATAATATAGTGTGACACAGAAACCGTACTAGCTGATGTTGATTACTTCCAAATTCATGACATACATTTTCTATGGTATATACAGATATAAAATTATTATTATCAGCAGACATTTTGCAACTGCATACTAAATGAAACATAGGTTTCTCTAACCTTGTTATCATCACACTATTTAATATTAGTTAAATTAATTTTATGAAGAATGGACATCAGCATGATAAATATCTTTACAAGAAACTGTATGACTTACAAAGAAAAACACAATAAAATTGCATTTCTCAAAGGTACATTTTTCAAGTGCCTGAATTATAAACCATTCACTTTCCAAAACTGATGGTGAAGGACTTTCAGGGCTCAGATTTATTTTTCATAATGCCTTATAGAATTAAATATTAAACAACTAACACATAAATTGCTTAATATAAGAACTTACTGGAGAGGAATAACTTCTGGTATCCATCCAGTCAATGTTTGTAGAACTGTAAATTCCTCCATCTCTCTTTTTCCATTTTCATGTATACTATAAGAAAAAATCAGACATTTTACAATTATAATGTAACCAACTACATTAAACTCTGTAGTCTACATTGCTTTCTGTAGGATTAAGACCATACACAGAATAGTTTGATGAAAAACAAGTCATTACTTGCAATTTTAGGAATTTTCCGAACCACTGCTGACTACTCCCCTACAAAGTCAATGCCTTTGTATCAGGTCCATTATTTCAGTATTAATTTTTCCTCTGGTACAATGGCATTTTTTTCAACTTTTTTAGCAAGCATACTATTTATACTTGCACACAGCTGCAGGGCTGGAGACGTGGGTTTGAAATCCCTTGCACTGAAACAGGGATATGATTCTACAGCTTGCATTTCCTAAAGCAGCTTCTCTAACCCCCAGGTTATTCTGAATAAGCTGGTTCTACTTCCACTCTAGCAAAGTTGACTCTTTCAAACCGACACTTGGTTACCCTCTGAAGAGATTTCATGAGAGGACCAAAGCCAGAGATGCCAGCATTTGTATGGTTAACCCTTGTGCTTTGGAGAAATACAGTATTTCAATCACATTTCTGCAAACAAGTTTCCTAACAGGCAGCTCTAGGCAACTCCTTAGCCTGTGTAAACATACTTTAGATGACTCTTCCATCAAACATAACTTGGCATGAAGAGAACAGGGAAGCTTCACTACCCAGATGAGTGTTTTGAATTATTTTCTCAAGTTTATTCATTTAAACTCTTGGTGTTTATTACTCATTTCATAGGAGCCTGTAGCCATAATTGTCAATCACTGCATTATAGGCCACCTTCTACTTTTCTGGTCAGTTCTATGGAGGTGATTATTGTACACAATAGAACAACTGTAGCAAAGGTATCAAAAGCAGCTCACAAAACTCTACTTTCAATATTGGTTGAGTCAATACTAGTCAAGGCTGACAATAACAATTTCATTAAGAGTTCACAGGTACTTCTGTTTGGTAGAAAGTCATATGTGAAGTTTTCAGGAATAATGTCAAACAAATGAAGCAAATAATGAGAGTACTCTAGTTTCTTTGTAAGTTTTCTGTGCATAAATTTACAAACACATCCAGAAAGGAAACCCTGCACATTCTGTAGCTATAGAGGATTTTGTTTTAGTGATTTGCAGTGCCAGCTTTTGGAAGTATATAATTGTCATTATAAAATATTTCCTATGTATACTAAATCAACCTTTTGCTATTACCATGTGACTTCACAATACAAACCAAAAGTGAGATGACAAAACATACCTCGTATTTGCTAACTTAATGATACCTTTGGACAGCAACATTGGCCAAAGTTCATTTTGGCAGGTTGTAGCTGGTAATAACAAATTCTCCTCTTCATCGAAAGGCATAGTGTCGTCCACAGTGATCT
The DNA here is from genome assembly GCF_030490865.1 of Poecile atricapillus. Lineage (NCBI taxonomy): Eukaryota > Metazoa > Chordata > Aves > Passeriformes > Paridae > Poecile > Poecile atricapillus. The sequence goes on along the minus strand of NC_081251.1, from coordinate 66,655,470 downwards.
TCCTCCAACAACCCTGTGACAGGGAAAGGAGGAAAAAAGCAGAAGGAAAAAAATTAGTTTGAGGGCTGACAAGTTAAGAGTATGTAAGATAACTTTCTTTTCCAAGGACCCAATTCTACTGTAACTTGCTTTACATCACAGATGGCTTTAAAGGAAGTTCTTACATAATAAATGAGAAGCATGGAAACAGCATTCATAGCACTTTATTACTGATCTGACTTATTTGTTTCAGAGATTAATCTAATTGCTGCTATTTCCAAATGTATTTAATCTCATATATGTAGTACAGCATGTGCATGCATTCATTGTCATTTCTTCAGCTGCCATGACAGATGTCTGAGAAACACTGATGATTAAAAAAAGGCTTAACCAAGATAGCAGCTTTTTAAATGCCTCTTTAGGTCTCAGTCTGGAAAATACTAGTGATACAAGCAGTCCCTTTTGCTTCCTAAAAACTACCTGGGGATGTTGACTGCAGTTAGTCTCCTGTTAAGCATTACAATAAAAAAAAATACCTCTCTTTCCTGGATAAGAAACAAACAGGTAAGACGAAGTACAGACATCTCCAATACCAGATACTTCATTACTAAATTGAGCTAGTATTCCACAAAATAATCTTGTCAACAGTTCTCAAAATAAAAGTCTCTGTCCTAGTGATGAAGATACAATAGAAAATAGCAAGTACTTCTATTAATTTACCCACAAAATGATGAAGAATGACCAAAACACTGAAGTGTCCCCCATGTGCTATTGGAGAGTGCAAAATTACTGTTCTCTTCTTGCAGCTAAACTATGGATTCAAGCTGAAATGACAGCTGATTAATGCTATGAATTCTATAGGCCTAAGGAGAAAACAAATTTAGGCCAGAGGGCAAAGATATTAAAAAAGCATAAAAGAAGCTTTTTGTGATAAGAACCATTTTGTGACAACCAAAACAAAATATTTAAATTTCCCTAGTTTGAAAAGGACCTAGTCAGTGATATGATCCCATACCTCCTCTTCTAATAATTGCTGAAGCATACTAGGTAGGGAGAACAGTACAAGATAATAAGTAAAGGAAAAGAAAGTAAAGAAATTTAAAAAAAATGTGGGACAGGCCCACAGATGGAAAAAAAGTGAGAAAAAAATTCACAGTTCAATAAGCCTCAGGAACGCAAAGTGAAAGTAGAATGTGGGGTATAATTTATATATTGTGCCAATTATGTGAAAAAATATTATCCACAGGTTTGATGTCATACACAACAATACCTTCAGGACTCAATGCAGAATATTAGTGATATCAGTTCATTATTCCTCCACTTTTTTCCCTCTTTTTCATTTAATTTTCTACTTTCTCCTTTCTCTTTTGTAAAATACAGCTGTATACCCAGAGGGGGAAAAATTGAATACAATTTTTTGTATTCAGGTCCAAACCAAAAAAAAAATGACAAATGTGACAAAAAGCGACAAAAGTGACTAAGAAAATGAAGCACACTGGTGACTCTTGGATATGCTTTAAAATGTAGTCTTTTATCACATGACTACATAGTATCTGCAGCATTAAATTCACACACAGAATAATGTCCTCTGCTGAGGAAATTGAACAACACAATTTATGCCTTCTCAAACTCATTTAACCCATTTCTATATGAATATAAGTTATTCCACATGTGGAGGCAGTAGTAAGGAATGAGGAAAGCACAGACTTGTAAATCTGGTAGGTGTTCCCCTTGCAGAGAAGGTCACTTTCAAGTTTTTGTTTCAACTGGTAGGCTCAAAAATATTTTCAACTTTGGGCAACTTCAAGTTTAATAGGGTTAGTTATAGGTCTTAGCATGCAGTGATATTTCTGTTTCCAAAAGACAAATGTAATTAAAATAACTCCAACAACATAGATAACTTTTAGATGTCAATTCTTTTATATGTCATTATTTCTTTATTAAAATGAGGTTCAATATGCAATTAAGTGTTCCCTGTCGACTGCCAACTCTGTTAAAAGTTATTCTCTGTTATCTTTAGAAATCCTTTTGGATGTTCTAGTTTTACCAGAAAATGGCTCTCACACTGGAAGTATCTATCTTTAAATACACTTAGATACAAGTATCTCTGTAAGGTCAGTCAACTGAATTACTTAAACATAAAAAAACCCAAACTTATAGCCTAATACACCAGGGGTGTGGGTCACACATCTCACTCTACTAAGCATTTGCATCAAACTTACAAAACTACAAAAATTAAATATTGCCTTTTCAAGTAATAAGACTTTCATCAAGCCAAAAATTGTACAAAAATCACATGAACTGTAAGAGGCATTTTAATTAACAAACATCAACAATTTTTCAGTTTTTCTACTCCTAAAAATCTATGTATTTTCAATAATAAAATACATGTCCACTAACCATTAAAATTTGCTATGCTAGCTGCATCATATTTTATATTGTTGGAGGAAGCAACTCACCATCCAATAAAGTTTCAATACATATTTTCCAAATTTATTGTACAGCGGTATGTGTTCCTTGGTAGCTTTACATAAGGCATAAATGTGTTCCCAAGGTTTCCAATCAAGCGTCTCACTATTTAAGGAATTTTCATTATATATCCTCCAGACAGCATAGATTTCACTTACAATCCATCTCATCAGCTAAAACAAGAGAAAAATAGATAAAAAATTCTTTTCAAATAATATATTTTTGAAAAAAAAGGTCTAGTTATATTATAATGATCAAAGAATAAAACAGATTCTCTTGTAAATAAAAAAGTGACATAAGAATATAGCTATGGTATAATGGAAAAATTAATTTCGCTGTTACAACTTCTCTTAAAATCACTACAATACCTATCTACAATAGCACAAGACTTCATGAAACTAAGTGAAGGTACAGTATTAATAAAGGTATTCATCATTTAACAAAGACAAATTATGAAATATGATCTTAAAATAAATTATGTTACAGAACTTGCAAGTTGTCACTTGTTTAATTGCTTATTAAAAGCCAGCTGCTAAAAATTAGTCTTGCCTTTAATAGTCATTATTTGTACTCAGTTAAAGAAATCATAAATTATTAAAAGTACTTAGTAATTTTTAAGACTCAAAATAACAGTTTTAACTAATCATGCTTTACACGTGTTTTTATAATATGCAGATTTCTGATGCATGCCATACTTTCATGAGTATTACTGAACTGTTACAATGATTTATACAAACTGGAATGAAAAAAAGCTTTTACTACAAGACACTTGCCCTAAAATTAATTAGTAGTTCTGTGGATGCTCCAAGAAACTTATCCTAAAATAAATTAGTGGTTTTGTAGACTTCAAAATTTACATGACCTGTCTTCTGGTGTTTCCTCCCTTATATCTCTGGTGCTGAATTTTAAATATGCATTAACATACTGAATGAAATAGAAATTATTATGTCATTATATTCAGTAAGGCACTCAGATGCCATGGTTCCACCTGGTTTATATTTTCCCAAGACCTGCAGAAATTCAGTAAACATTCATTTTAAAGCAATAAATTCTGGAGAGATGGAAAAGACTGTCTAGGTCACAGATATTTGCACACACATGCAGGCCCACTAGGACTTCCAGAAAGTTTGAATACAAAATATGAATCCTTTCTAACATATCCTTTATTTACTCTTTTTGTTAGACAATATTATCCAGTAGTAATTACCTTAGTTCATAGACTGCATATGTACGTTTTTTAAAAGTTTGGAAAACCTCCTACCATCACTGATTTTTCAAATTCTGAAAAAGGTAAACTGTATAATAATCTAGATAATTTCTTCACCTTATCCCCTACATTCTTTTTCCACTTAAAAAATATCTCACAATTAATTTCTTCTTTGTAGGAATTTGGGGTGAAATTCAAAAAGTTAAAGAAATATAAGAAAAAGGAAATTTTTTTTAAAGGGACATTAATTTATTTCCACCTACCTCACAACAAAATATGTGCTCATTTGCTGAAACAAGGTCAAATGAGGTTTCATTTTGGACTACCACAGGAACCTAGTAGAGAGTAAATTAGTTAGGTCCATAGCTAAATTATCTGGAAAAAATGAAAATAACATTAGCATCTAACTGCAGTGAACATGCAAATGTTGGACATCTGGCAAACATTCATTACACATTTGAAAACTAGAAGTGATCATGTAGATGTTTTGATATTTCTTAATATAACTTCCTTAAAATATAAGTCCAGAATTCTTAAAAAAATTATTATTTTTACCAGAAGATTTAAAGAATATCAAATTTAATAATCACATAAGTAAATTGAGATGCTCTTAATTTCTTAAGATGTTTGAGGTTCTGCATTTAAATCATGATTATAATACTGTCTCATACTTGGACATTCCCTTAGCCACCCACCAGGGTTCACAGGGTTCAGTTAGACAGTGCTATTGTCTGAGCAGTAACTTTATCAAACCTTTGGCTGCATTACATAGTGTTCATGACTATTTCCCTCTTGTACAGCCCATTTCCTTTTTTTAAGCAGTTTAGTAATAACAGACTGGGATTGCAGTTTATTGAACTAAACGTATCTGTGCCTCTCATCACATATTGGTGTTCTCGATTCTTTGCTTACCACACTAAATAGGCATGTTTATGCTTTCTTTTATAGTTAAAGTGTATCAGGTAACAAATAATTATTAATAGCTTTTCATCACTTGACATTTACTTTTTTTTTTTATATAAAATCTCTGGTAATCATTGCTTCTTGATTCAAAATATTGGACCAGAAGAAGCATCAAAGTTTTAATCAGGTCCTAAAGAAAACAAATGTTTTCTTCATAGTACTCTGGAGATAGATTTTAAAAGCTATTTTTAATTCAGATACATTTTTCCATGACCTTCTGGGCTGCCAGCTCTCTTGCTGTCATCTTTAAGATACCTCCACCCAGTTTATGCATTTTGGCAGCATATCCTATCCAATCTTTTGGTCTCGTCAATTGCTCTTCTGACCTCCCCTTCTTCCTCCATTAAAAATTAAACTTAGATCTGTTTAGTGTCTAGTTAATAAAAAATGGAATTGACAAGCTGACAAAAGAAAAACTGGCAAGCCTGAAAAAGTTGGAAGGGTGGTCCAAGTGTTTGAAAACTTCAATAATTCATCTGAAGTAAATCACGTAAACTCTTAGATTAGTAACAGTATTGGAGAACACTAACCTTTGAAATGGGAGGCTGTTTATTTTCTCTGCAATAAATTTTAAAATTAAACTGAATAACAGCTATGCATAATTTTAAAATGTTATGGTCACCTTGCAGACAAGTGCTGTCAAAGACATGGACATGTACTCTGTGCAGCCCAGAAAAATATGATACTTGAAGTGTAAAAAAGTACTGTAGTTCTGGTAAAGTTGTGTTCATGGTTCCATGACAAATATGAGTACTTCAGACACCTGCTCAAGAGAAGCCTCATTTGGAACATACAGAAATTTTTCTGCCATGACAGTAATTCTTAAATGAGAAAAAAAGAACACAAATTAAAATAGAAAGGCATCTCTCCATCCAGTTGTCTTCCAAATGGACACAGGAGTCAAGAGATGTAGATGTGGGATGATGACACTACCATGATGTTTTGCACCAGGAAGTGCTGGTCAACGGTAGTCTTATCCCATTAATAATGGCTCTCAGATTCTGTATAGTATCATTGAGAATGCTGTTATTACAGCTAACTGTAAAGAATGGAATTAGTATAGTAATCTTATGTCCTTTCAGACACTGAGAAACCCATGCTGTGTGCCATCAAGCAGGCCTCTGATTCATCTATGCAGCATTCTCTGCAGTTTTTGTCTATTTTGGTTTTACTGACCTATGATACAATTTGAGCTATGAAAGGATATTCTTACAAGAAAACAACTCTGCTCACAATTTCTGCTGTAAAATGAAAGGACATTGAAGAACTTGCTGCTGTGGTTACATAAAGCCAAGGAGATGGAGGTGATGTAATTGCCAGTAAGGATCAGGAGCTGCCTGCAGGCTCTGCCATTAGCATCAGCTGTGTGAGCTCATCCTGTGCCCAGGGATTCTAGCCCAGCCAGCCGTGTGTGAGCACACACCTCATCTACACCAGTCTCCAGGAAAGGACTGACTGCGTGGTCAAGTCGCTTTTACCTGTTGATATTTGCTAATTTCACTCTACTTTTCACGAGTTAGGCAATTAGCATTTTTTCATCAGGACCTTGCTTGTTTCTTACCTCTTTTGTTAAAAACTCTTGTGGACGTTTCCATGAATGCACTTTTAAAGATGCTGGCAACCTTATTTTCCCTTCAGGGTCATCAAATCCAGGCTACATGAAATATGCATGAACAAAAATGGACCACTTTTAATAATTACAGTATTGTATCTTCTGTGATATTTAAAATAATAAATTGTTCGGAGCATAATTCACTTAAGGAGCATAAAATAAAGAACTATAAAATAGCATAAAAAAGATTAGTATCTACAACTGAACAAAAGGAGCCCAAAGCCCAATATGAAGATGCAGCACAAAAGCCATCTACAGTGTCCAGAGAAGTTTATGTGGTCTGCACTTTCTAAGAGGTCTGTATGAAATTATTCTCTTTCTTTTCCCCTTTCAGAAAGGTCTCCAAAAAAAGCTTAAATTTTTACGTCAGTTACTCTTCTACAAAGTTATTCCTAATTACTTTTTTTAACTCACTTATTTCTACAGCCTTTTAAGTTGAAGACTGAAATATCTGAAGCAATTTTTAAGACACAAAAAAAGCATGTTCCATGCATTTAGCACTGCTGTATAAACCAAAGAGAACTATAATTATACAGCATGAATTAGCCCACTAAAAAGAGAGGCTCATATAGTTTTCAAACTTGCATTTTTGAGGTGGTGCTTATCCTCCATGTGCACAGAAGGTGTCAGGAAATATGACATCTTGTTTACTTACTGGCACAATGTAGGATGAGGACATGCCTCTGATACAGGGTGTGCTGACTGAGAAGCTAATCAGTTACATGGTTAATGCCTTTTATTTGTGCCTGGATTTTAAACAGCTTTTAGTCATATTATACATTTGTATAATTCTACAATGCACTCTATCTTCTACAGACCAGAGGAAGAGTTGCCAAGAAGAAAAATCTATGATACTTTGAGTCCTTAATGGTTAAAGGAAGGCAAAACAAAGTACATGACAAAAGCATAAAAACCAAGCACAAACTAAAGACTCCCAAATAATCTTTTCCCCATATTTTTTAATTGTTTAATTGTGTAAATTCCTTCAGCATAAAAATTTGTAGCAAGCTATTTCAGTCTGAAGGAAAAAAGATAAACTGGTGGCGAGGGGAGGGAAGGAATGTTTTAGGAATACTTTTTTTTTTTCCTGAAAGCTTAAAGAGTGCCTTGGAGCCTGGGCCATATTAAACTGTATGAATAGAGTTTATATTCTGCTTTCAGACACATCCAACCCTGACTTCATGGCATAACAGGAAAGTTTTGCTCGTAAACTTTAGATAAGTTTAAGAAGTTTAATATCTAAAAGTTTAGATAACTTTTAGATAAACCATAGAAAGGAGGTAAATGGGAATGACAGGACACTATGAAAAGGTTAAAAAAACCCAACAAACCACACCTAGAAAGATACAACGTTTCTTTAGAGTACTAGTGTGAAAAATGCTTAGAAGAAGAATATTGTAGGTCTAGCTAAACTTGTCTGAAAAAAAATCAAGTTTTAACTTATCTTTTATCTAAGGTGGCTATAAGAGGCAAGTGCTAAGTCTCGGGGTTCAAGCTCTAAGGACTGGAGTCTCAACCACAAGTTCTACAGGAAGGACATGAAAGAAATAGGCACAAGAGACAAAGACAAGGCCAAATGCCCAGTCTCAGCAACACAGTTCTCTAAGAGAGGGCATTGTGTACGGATGCTTGGTAACAGACCTTCAGTGTTACAAGGAAAGAGACTGCTTCAGATTGATTTCTTTACCCACACAGGAAAATTGGACTGTTTATATTTGTGTTCCAAGCGTACTCAAAGGTCCTGGATGACATTACTAATTTTGTTTCCAGCTGAAATAACCTATTCAGTGTTGAATTCTGCTTGGATCGAAAGAGGTCACATCACAAAATTCTTTAGGTCTGTAAATTCATCTGCTGTGACTGACATATAATTCCTTTAAACGGTAAAAGCAGCAATGTTTCATACAGCTTGGAGCTGAAGAACTGAAGAGTCCAGTAAACAACTCAGAACACCTCTTGTGCTAAAATAGAAGAAAGGTTTTCAGATATAGTTATTTTGAAGTTTATACATGATAATAATGTCTGGTAGAACTAACAAATTAGTGCTAGATAAATGTTGAGTACAACCCAAAGACACCAAATGTGGTAATGGAAAAGGAGAAGGAAAATTATTTACTTGACAAGTTAATGGCAGTATTTGGTACAGAATGTATACCTTCTCTCAAAACAATACTTTGGCCCCACAGGAGTATAATATAGTCAACCTTGGGATAAGAAAAAAATAATCTAGAACTATATATGGAAACATAAACATAGCACACAAGGACATATTCAGAAGAAACACATGAAAAATGCAGAATTTGCATATAAGATAGATTATAAAGCATGGTATTTAATGCATTTTAAATTTCAATTTAAAATGTGTGGAATGTAATGCATTTTAAATTTCAATTTAAAATGCTGAGTTTAAGAGATTCTTTAAGAAATACATTTACTACTACTCTGAATAAAAGACCCATACACTCTGCAATGATAACCAGTTCGAAGGAGTAAAAATCCATGAGACTTAATTCATTTTAAAGCTGGAAAACTGGAATTTTTCTGCATCTGGCAGGTGCTTACTTTCTGCAAAATGACAATACTCCCTCATGTCATTCTCTACATTCTAGAACTGCAGACAGTGTTTCACATCTCCAGAAAGTGCAGTGCAGTACAAAAGACTATTTCAACATCCATTTTTGCCATAATGAAGATGAACGCATCAAACATTTTGAGCCCAGAGAAACTGCAGTGCCCTGACATACTACAAGAGTTCAGCTGTTCCCACATTCCCAGTTTTAGTTATGCTATGAAATAGATTTGGGGGTTGTATTTTTTAAAACCATTAATGTACACACATCAATGCACAGAGGTATGTTAACAGTTCATTTGAAAGGCAGCTGTTAAACAATGTACAATATTTCTGGTTTATTACTGTAGTTTAGTAGGGAACCACTTCCACATATTAAAAATATATGATTGAAAATTAATATATTTAGCAGTAACATTTTATTTTGAAGCTGTGACAAATACTCTATTAAATACATGTACAAAAATTTAAGTGGAAGTAATATGTGTCACACAACTTACTGAAATTTGGCCTTTTCCAGGTTTTTCTTTTCCAGCTTTTCCAGCATCCCATTTTTCTGCATTGATATCTGCATCATTCCATTCTGGCCAAATAGGAAATCTCCACTTGTCATTGGAAGCAGATATCTTGGAAAGCATAGGTGGCCTAGGAAACACACAGTAGCATAAATAAAAATGAACATCATTATTAGACAAGAGTTGTAGGAAGATTTTATCTTATATTCTTCTTTTTTAATGAACTGTAATAGAAATTTTAGTATTTTCAACTATGTTAACTTTTTTGTCACTAAGATAAGGAAACCTATAGAAGTGCTTGATGTTATTAGGTATAAGCCAACAAAATATTTAAATGCATTTATACAAGGAATTCTACTGAATTAAATTGGGTAGCTGAAGCACAAAAACACAATTTGAGGACAGCTTCTTCCCTCTTCTTTTCCCCTGCTTCAAGCCACATGGCTCTCCTTTCTCTCCTTTGCCAGTCCTAGCATTCATCACTCAGCTCAACTCATCCATCTGAAGGCTTTCTTTGTTTTTTTCTGACTTATTTTCTTTAGAAAGCTAGAAGGAGCTTGCCATGGATAAAAGTTGTCCTGGGGAAAAGGACTCCCACTTGCAGGCATCTGTGAGCTGCTAGACCTGCCAGTGCTGTCTCCAGGTAGTTTCATTCTCAGGGTCTCTTGTGCTACCAGCATTCTCACTACTTTCTTCTTGGGTTTCACAATCCTGGCAATAATTTTGCTGAGGCTGAAAGGATTTTCACAAGACTAATATACAATGTGTTAATTGCCACGAAGTAGCACTAGTACACCTTCATCTTTCCAGTATGTACAAAGGGCTGAAAAACTAAATTAGATACAATATTCACTCATTGTTCCTATATAAGTGCAACAAAATGTGTAACTACATTCTAAGTGAAACACAGACTACTTAAATGAATAGTCTGACTAAGGAAAAATTTGTGTAGCAAATGACACCTGAAAATACTATGAAGCTGCATCACTCAGATGGTGGAAGCAGGGACAAGTCACTTGGGGGAACAGAAGCATTGCTCAAGTGCAGAGCGGTGAAACTACAAAAGCAGAAGCTCAGCTGGAGTAGAAATAATCAATGCATTATTAAGGTTAAGCACAAGGAAAAGAGCTCCCATAAATACATTGGCAGCAAAGGACAAACAAGGAAGCACATGTCTGCTGCTCAGTGGGGTGGAGAACAGCTTAGTGACAAAGGACATGGGAAAGGCCAAGACACTCAATGTCTTTTTGTGCCTTGGATTTTGTCGGCAAATTTGGCTCTCCCCAGTTCAAGAGTTTATTTACAGAGTCTGTGGGAGTGAAGCATTACCCACAGTAGAGAAAGGAGGTGGGCAGCACTTAAGCCAACTGGACACACACAGCTCCATGGGACTAGCTGCAATGTGAGCAAAGGTACTGAGGGAGTTGACTGGAGTCTGACTTGGATCCTGGTAACTACAGTGCTTGGAGACACTTTAAACTCAAATAGACATGGATCTAAGCAACCTGATGTAAACTGGTCCTGCTTGAGTAGAAGATTGACTAAATGGCTCCCAGATGCACTGTTCAATCAATGTTTTTCTATAATTCCACAATACTTCAGTTGTTAGCAATAGTAAGGACAAAGACATGGGTAAAAATAAAGATTTCTCACTGTCTAGACATTAACTACATTCATCCACACTACCAGTAACTCTTAATGGAAGACAGCTGTTAAAATTCAATACCATCTGTGCCTTCTGCTGTGTAAAAACCATCCAAACATAGCTTCTAGTTCTCCAAGTGGAGGGAAGATGTATTCTGAAGAGTGATGTTTAGCTTTGTTTTTTCATCTTTGTCACGTCAGTCATCTGTAAATTGACTCTATTATGTTTGATCTTACATTAATGGTATAATATTTTCTCCAGCGTTTTCTTGAATACTCAAATGATGCTTCATTCTGTATTCAATAATATTTAACAAGCAATTGAAAAGCCCTGAGGTGCTTATCAGTTTCTCTGTATTATTTCCCGTTGTTTCAAAGAATCTGATGCATCTGTGCTAACCACATGCATGAAGAACAATGCAAAATAAGTGCTGGCTATAGCAAGAGATTCAACATTTGTGATATTTTGAAACATGAACACTTCTAACACTGATTTAAATATGACTCCTGGCAGTTTCTTGCACATAGTAAAAAAAAAATAAGTTAAAATTCTCATTTTTTGTACTTTTTTCTTACTTCAGATGAAATATGAATGGCATACGTACCAATTAAAATATGTAAGGACTACTAATTTTTTTTTTATCTTTTATCTACTTCTAAATATGCACTTGTTCTTTTACATATTTATAGAGAAACATGGAAATTTCATTACTGATAACAATAATAAAGGTATTCTGATGCCATTCACAAATAAAATTAATGATAATTGCAATAATTCATAGAACCATAGAATGGCTTGGGTTGGAAGGGACCTCAGAGAGTTCTGCCATCATCTAGTTTTTCCCCTCCTGCCATGAGTAGGGACACCTTCCACTAGACCATGTTACTCAGACCCTTTCCTCATTTGTTGCTAAAAGATTTCTGAGTTCTTTGGGATAATAATGGAATAATAAAAAACCATAATTTTAAAATGCAACTATGAGATATGGAGGTCCTACTTAACTTACTATCACACTAAGACACAAAATTACTTTCCACCACACTTTGACATGACAGAACACTCTCAGCATTAACAATGTGGAAGATATGGACACAAAGCTATCTATGACTGAGATGCCTAAACTAAGTTGTGGAAATCTAATGCTACTGCATCTCAAAAAGGATAATTCAATAAGACCTGGAAAATTCACAAATAACTGCAATTTAATTGGTCTCAAAATATAATTAATAAATAGTAATAAATTAAAAAAGCTGAATTAATTAAGATACTGCATTTCAGCAATGCTATTAAGAAGTTCCTCTATTACAAGATTGAGTAATTTAATGTGAAAATTTTTTGAAATTAACTGTAAGATACAAGGACAATGCAAATTACTGGTATTTTATGCTCAGGCTGGATGGGTTCATTGTGCAACAGTATTTTAAAAACCAATTTACTGGCAGACTTCCTTTTAATCCTGTGCTAAACCCAAAAGGAGAAAAAGGAAGAATAAATTGCCAAATTAAATACCATGAAGTTGGCACTAATTCACCTCTGACCCTTTAAGCAGCTTCTCCAGGAATACTGGTGAAATTGATATAGTGCCAACAGAGGAAAGAGGGGACGGCAGGAAAGACAAGCACAACAGGCAAAATGCAGACTGCAACCTAAGTTTTTCAGAAACTTCTGATTTAATAGAGAGACAGGAAGCAAGCTCACTGGAAATGTGCTCTCAAGTAATACAGTCATTTGTCTGTAGACATACACACTACCACATTCTGCAAGCAGGATCTTGTCAGCTTGGTTAAAGGAGTCTAGGAAGCTAGGAAGCAAATATTTTCTTCCTAAAATAGATAAATCTACTTGTAAATTATCTATGACTATTCCTTACACGGGGAATCCAGCAACACTGATGGCAGTCTTCTCAAGAATTATTTGAGAAATACTAGAAGTATTTGTAGGTAGTTTCAGAACAGCACGGATACTCCAGTCTTCCTCTCCCAATACTCATGATGTTCTGGATCATCAGATAACAATAATTTTGTGACACCATGCAGGTTTTTTTAGAAGTTAGTAAGAAACCAAGAGACAGCAAAAAAAAGTGTCCCTATCTGTGGATTGTTTGAACAGTCAGAAAAAAACAGCTTCTGTCCTCAGTAAAGCTTTTATATTAGGAAAAAGAAGGACAAAGAACAAACAGATGCTTCAACTTTTTCTCCAAATCTGCCCTGCAGGGAAGCTACTTAAGTTTTTCTCTAATTTCTTCCAACTTCAAAGACAAAAGGCTCCTTTGAAGACCTTACTTATAGCAGAAAGTTCTTTTAAACTATAATCACAGAAATTATTTTTAAAAAGTAGGATCTGAATATCTTGGAAACCCAGAGAAGAAACCAGGGTAGAACTAAAGTTCATAAGAGTCTCTAAAGGATACAAGAAAGTTTGGCCAAGTATCAGCAACTCTGTGGCAAAATAATTTGCTCTTTTTCTTCTTACCTAGTGTCATTCTTCAGAAGAGGAACGAACAGAATGAGTCACAATCAGATGATTTAATAAGCAGCTAATAAAGCAATAAAGTTTTCTCCTCATTATTAGAATAGTCAGTAGCAATTACAAAATAAAACCAAAATATGAATGAGTTGTTTACAATACCTTGTCATTAGTCTTATCTTGGATATTGGAGCCAAAACTTATAGGATTCTCTGAAGCAAAATAATCTAGCCTACATGCTCAGAGCTCTCACATTTGGAGAGACTCAAGCCATGGATGCAGTACAGGAATGATGGGCAGAACAAATTATTAAAAACCATCTATGTTGCAATCACAATTGCTTGCAAAAGTGTATGACAGGAAGTTTTATTGTCATATCACTTTTTGTGTACTGAGGTAGGATTTCTTCCTCAAAAAGCACAGAGTGTTTTCTGTGTGAAACAAGTTCAAACTGGAAAATTAGAGTGATGATAGGAAGAAAAGATTAACACCAACTGATTATTCTTTATAGACATATCATTTTTAAAGGGGTCTGTAATTTAGATCACTGCTTCCAAGTGTGATGTTCTCATTTCTAAACATAGCTGATGTCCTTGTAGGTGTCAGACAAACTACTAATAGACCTCAGTAACTTGCAAGAATGAGCCTCTTTTGAAGGCAAACACAAATTTGCTAAGAGAGATGGTTACTTAGCCTCAGATTCAGCTTTGCCAGCTAGAACTCCACGTTTTCTCATTTTTATTTGCCTTCTTATTAACGGAAACTAAGATATTCCTTCTTGGTTTGCTCTCCAGATTCTAGGAGGTGGAAGAAAAACCCTATATGCCAAATCCCTTGTGCAAATTTCACACAGTAGTGTGCCTTGGGCATTACTTGAAAGAAAAAATAATAGAAAATACTGGTTTAGAAGCATTGTAGGTTTTAAAACTTTTATTTTTGTTTGTTCTTGTTTTCAGCCTGATTCCATTTGTTGCCCTAAAAATATTGTCTGAATTCTTATCCTTGTAATTTTAGAATGCCAGCTAAAATAGAGTTTCTTTTGCTGTTTTGATCCATTTATCCCAACTCAACCTTTTTTCTATATAAAACCTTGGAGTTAGAAATTGAATATAAAACACAGAATTGAGTAATAGACTTTTGCCACGTGTTAGGGGAAAAAACTGAAGATGCTTTAAAAAAACTGGTTACAAATAGACTGATAAGCAACTGAATACTTAATGTAGATCAAAATAGATTTTTTTTATCTTGTGTGACAAAATCTATGTAAAGCAAATTTTTTTAAAATTTTTTTTATCTGTTTTGAGGAATTCCTGAAAATATTCAACCTTCATGCTCATAACAAGCTTATATACAATGTTAGAATTTTGGATCCTGATCCTTCAATTTTAGCATTCCAGGAAGAATAGTTTGTATTGCACAAACTATCATTTGTAAGCTGCTCAAAGAAAGAAGTAAAATCAAGTGACATTATATACTTGAGAAACAATATCACATACTTGCTGTTTTCAAATGACAGCCCAAGACTGTAGCCTGTGAGAGCAATGCCAGAAAACTCAGCTTGCCATTTTCTGTGCTGAGAGACAGTTGTAGGGAAAATTCTCTGCTCCTGATTCTATGGAGCCAAATCTGCTATAAAAAAGCTTTGAATATATAGAATGGAGAAAAAATACCTTTGACTTATTTGCAAAATATTCTTCGCAATGGAAGGTATTAGATTGCCTGGAGGTCATTCTTTTGACAGCCTTCCATGTTCTACCACACTGGAGGTCACTTAAACCTTTAAAACACATCCTTCAAATTTATTTTTTTTTAATTACATTCCCAAGTAGAACAATGAAAATTAATTCCGAGAGATGCCTGCCAAGGCAGAAACACTATTTTATCTCGCTCTTAAATGAGCACTTATAACGTACAGAAATAAAAACAGTCTGCAGAGGTGGGCTTTTCTATCCAGGTGAAAATATATCAATACCTAGATAATTTCATAGCAAGAGCCTGGAAAAATAAATGTCTGATCTGGTCATTCTCAGGTGCCAATCTCAGCCAAAATAAATGATCTCTGACTGATTCTTTCAAGATGGTTATGGTTGACTCTGACTTGTGCTCCAGGTGGGATTGTGAGCTGGTCCAAATCCTTTGAGGTTAACTGGTTTCAAAAGATGGTGGCGAAGGCCAAGTGAACAGACTGCCACAGGACAACAAGGGGTTTGAAAACTGCATCTTGCAGTTTTCCAACAAGTCAGAGATTTGAAAGCAAGTAGCATCTACATCCAATCTGCAGATCAAATTTCTGTCTGATCAGCGTGTTCTTCTTCCGACTAGCAGCAAATGAACAGGCATTATAAGGTTATAAGCTGACCTTAGATCCAGCTGTAAGAATCCTAAGAAGGTTGATTTTGACACTAAAATTTGATACTCAAGTATCAAGTAGAAGAATTTGAACTGCATGGCACTGCTTCTTTATTGGCTTCTGTAAAAACCTCTTGTGCCTTCTATACGGCACCTGAACAATTAACCAAGAGCTAAAAGTCTCTGCATAGCAGAGCATGCCAGCACTACTGTGGATTTAGGCCAACTTGTTTAAAAAGCACTTTGCCTGCATTGTTAAGAAAACCAGGGAATCCCTTTTCTTCCATGGTGGTTCCAGAGAGTTCACAGAAGATAAAGACCATTCTGCTTAAGCAGATGAATAATCCCTGGCAAACAGAGTCTCTACCACGATACTTCAAGAATATTTTCTAGCTTCAAAGCACAATTATCAATATTTTTCTTTTGACAGTACATTTTCTGCTATGCAGTTCCGCTGAAAGCTTCTTTTCTCCATCACACTGTTCATCATAATGTCAAAGCTCCTCCTGCTCAGTCTGATTGTAGTCTCCAAACAGGGGCTCATGCAGTGTTTGCCTGTACGATTCTCTGACAGTGCTTGGAGTTTCATGGAAAGAAAACCCTAAAACTAAGATCAGTAGGGAGTACAGTATTTAGTGTGATACTGCCACTAGTAAATTACTTAATATTTTCATGCCCATGAGTCCCTGAAATTTGAAATCTACAGATCAAATAGGCTGAGCTCTCAGGGGTTCCTTGTTTTAATTAGAATTAACTAGGAAAATTAATTTGAATACATAATTTTCTAATTAACATGTAATCTGTTAAAAAATTAAAATTATTGGTCAGCTTATTTGTTATTCTAGTATGCTTATCATATTTACCTGGGGAAAAAAAAGAGCATTATCTCACCACAAAGCAGGAAACTAAAAAGAAAGTTAAAAGAAGAAGGGAATAAAAAGTACCAGCAAATTGATTATGTAAAATTGTACTGCATTTACACACTGAAAAATTTCAATTAATGAAGCACAGGTGCTGAAAGCAAGAGTTTCATTTTTCTGGTCAGAAATTCTAGGTGCAATTTGGAAATTTCTTTTCTGATATGAAAAAAATTACTCTGCTCAGAAATACGAGTTACTTACAAAATCAATAGACAATAAAAAATAATTAATGCAAAGTGGTTCTTTCATGCTTAAAAAAGTCAATGCAAAGCCTTCAGGATCATCTCTAGCTTTAGTCAGGTTAATATTTAGGCATTAATTCAATACTATAGTAGTAGAGCTTGCAGATGCTCAATGATGCAATAAATAACTTCTGAAGAACAATCATGAACCTAAGATCACAAAACATTTATTCACTAACACTGCTGTGTCTGGGGAAAGTAAGTATGTGTAGGAAGGTACCACTTGCTCAGTGTTTCAGATGGTTAAATTTTAAGGTACATACATACTGCTCCCTTCAGTTATGAAGCTGGATGTCCTGGAATCCTGGGCCATTACAGATTTATGTTGTGCCTAAATTATTTGACAGATCAGGAAATGCCTTCCAAAAGGATGCAGACAGCCATTCAAACTAAAACAATTGTTTATCTTTGGATTGCAATCAACAGCATGCTAAAGGAGACCATGATCCCAAAACATCCCCAGTTTTGTCAGGACAGTAGCTGCAAACAGGAGATTAATAACAGCTGTAGCTCAAGAGAATACTCTTACAGTCTTGTGAAGCCTTAACTGGCTTTGATTAGAAAGTATCTGGACCAAGCTGTTTAAGACAGAAGAGACTCCTGAGTTATCAAAAATCAACTTTGTAATAAGAGTATGAAATCTTGTAATATGTTACCAGTTACAACTGTAAAGCAGTATAGGAATGCAGTGAAACTTTAACATTTTTCATATAAATCCTTTCCTTGCAAAGTCCAGTGAGTAGCTGTGTCTTAGTTTAGGGCAAATTAGGGAGGAAAACTCTGAATGGGGATTTCCCCAGGGAAATGCCCCTCCCCACCAACTGGTCCGGGAAAGGGAAAAAGATTTCTTTGGAGAGAAGTGGAAAAAGCTGTTTATTTAACAGAAAATTGAATAATATTAAATAATAAAACCTCTTGCTGTTCGATGGGATGGCAAATCTAGGAAGAAAAGTCCTTTTTATGTGGTGTAGCTCGGCTCGCTCAGTTTTTTATCAGTCCCTCCGGCGCTGGAAAAGTGCCGAGGCCCAGGCCCCGGTGGGCCACAGGCTTGAGCTCCCGGGGTTTGGCTGGGTGTTCAGTCCAGAGCAGGCTTGCACAGATCCAAGAAAAAGGAAAAAAACAAAGGTCCGGGGAATTCCTCTGCCTCAGCTAGCTAAAACTAACTAAAAGCCAGGGAGAAGCTCTGTCCCGCTGTCTGTCTGTGCTGCAGACAACACAGTCCAGAAGCGAGATGTGTGGGAGTTATATTTTCTTTAACACAAACTGCGGCTTCTTTTCCCCCTCCCTTGCTCTCAGAGCCAGTCTTAAAGGTACAGAACTTAATATATAACATAAACCAGACGATTGGGGATACCAGTATCATAAAGTCACTCCAGGACAAGCTGTATGGGGTTTGGCTAGGATTGAAGTAAATTTCTTCAGAGCAGCTTGTAGGGGGGGCTGTGTTTTAGTTTTGTGATGGAAACATTGTCGATAACACAGCGAAATTTCAGTTATTGCTGAGCAGTGACTACACAGTCAAGGCCTTTTCTGCTTCTCACATGGCTCTACCAGCACATAGGCTGGGGGTACACAAGAAGGGACCAGAAGGGACTCAGCCCAGACACCTGACACCAACTGACCAAAGAGACCTTCCTTACCATTGTCATGCTGAGCACTAAAAGCTGGAGGAAAAAGAAGGAAGTTAAAGATGTTCTGAGTGATGACATTTGTCTTCACAAGTCACCATTACATATGATGGTAAAAAAAAGCCCTGCTTTCATGGGGATTGCTGCACACCTGCCTGTCCATGGGAAGCAGTGAATAAATTCCTTTTCTTGCTTTGCTGTTTACCTATTAAGCTGTCTTCATCTCAGCCTAAAAGTTTTTGCATTTTTACCCAGATTCCTGCCCTCATCCTGCTAGGGAGGAGCTAGCAAGCTGTGTGGGTCAGAACTGCCAGATGGGGTTAAACCGACACTTGAAACTAATTAGATTTTTAATGACAGCCCAGTTTCCAATAAATTGGACAGAATTAACCATAAAATGGGTACACATATTAAAAAAATTGCAAAATCAGGGCTAGTATCCTCAATGTCTTTTGTCCAAAACATTCACTCTGTTTCAAGTCTCTAGCAGAAGTCACACTCAATTCCAGCTGTAGCTCATGAACAGTCAAAAACAAGCAAAAGCACCTACATATAAATATAATCGGCTTTTTGATAATACAGAACCTCTTCTCTCAAATACAACACGTTGTAACACATGCTGCAAGTCAAAGATATACCACTGGGCTACCCCCTTGGACCACAAAAAAGAGGACAGGAGTACTGAATGAGAGAATGGGTGAACTGTAGCCCAATACCTTGTCTCAAACAACACTGCAACTGAAAAACCTGCAAAGAGCATGAAGGCATATAGTATTTTTCAAATACTTTCAGAGTCTCTAAGTATTTTTAAGAATAGAGCTCAAGCACTTTCCAAGCTTGATGTAGTTGCTATGCATTTATATAATCTTCAGTGGTTTCCTTTTCTGCGGGCTTCTTCACTGATTCCACATAAGTTTTTAGTGCCCATTAAAACTGATATTAATCAACATGAGAGGTCCAGCACAACACTAAAAACTTCAAGTTCAATTACCATGCTCTTATCCATGAGTCATTAGTTCTTACCATTCTCAACCTTCAGCCTACCTAACAAACTCAAAACATAAAAGAATTAATCTGGTCAGTCTATATTCTCTGAACTACCAAACCTAAAGAACACATTCTGGCAGTGGATAAAACCTCAATCACAAGCCATGGCTGAAACCTTATCCTAGGTATTTGGGAACTGAAGAATGAACTAGCAATGCCACTGAATTTTAATTCACTGGGTTTTTTTTGCTCTTATTGTCCCATCCTTTAATCTTGATAACAAATATTAGGTAATCCTAGGCATCAGTGCAGCAACCTGCTACTTACTGCAATCAACCAGGCACACAGCTAAAAAATCATTTCTTCCAGCCACTGCAGGCTTCAATCTGTCTCTTCTGGTCCTTAAGGATACATCAGCAGCAAGTATTAGTTACTGAACTCTTTAAAAAGAACTCCAGCACTGCTCTGACTTTCCCCTATATACATTGGTGACGTGCCACAATTGCCCCTAAATCACTGCCTCTCTTGGCACCAACCACTAACTCTTGACTTTCGTCCCTAATAGCCCAAACCCTAATTAAGATAGATGCTGATGGCTTAAGTTTAATTCAGAAGATTGGGCTTGATGGCATAGAGCTTCATCAAATTAATTTAAAAGCATTTTAATTCATTATCCACTCTTACTATCCAGAATCTCTTTCACTGCCACCAAAGACATCAATTCCTATTCACTATAGCTGTTGAAACCTGGAAAAGATCAGATTCTCAGCAGCCTCTAATGGTGCAATTAAGAAAAGCTATAAGGGCAGCAGTTCTTTGAGCTCTTCAGCCCATCATCTCCAGCAGCTGCCTAGCTCCTGAGGGAATTGCTATCTAATTAGAAAGCAATAATGAAGAGAGACCCAGTGGAGTATCTTGCAGAGACCCAAGGGAAGTCTGGCTAGCAAGTCCAGAGGAATTTTCCTGCCTTCTCCATATGCTTCTGAAGTCCCACTCCAACAATGCAATATATCCACCCATAATTCTGATTGATTTTCCACAGTGCAGATGTACTGTCCTGACTGTTCTAAACACCCGTGGGGAAAAAAAAAAAGAAGCCTGATCTCACTAGAAATTAAGAAAAGTGATTTTAAGGTGATCAAAGTATATTGCACAGAAGTTTGTACACATTACTCTCAGAGGATTTCTGCACTAATTTTATCCACAACAAATGAAATTGCAACACTAGTTCTTTTTGGTAAGCTAATCCTGACAGCTTTCAGGATTTTTTTACAAATTGTTTAAAGAAAAATTAGTCATCTTCTTTTTTATATTACTTATATTTCCATTTAGTATTTTGATCATTACAGACATATAAAAACAAGTCATGTTTATTATCAGAAAGACAGTGTTAATCAAAAGAGAAAGTATGTTTAACATTTTTGTCCTTGCAACTGCAAGTTTTGTTCTAAAATAAACCAGAAAATCTATCTTGCAATTACAACAGAATACTAAACTTACAAGGCAACATTTTCTCATGCAGGCTTCAAATATCCATTTCTCTTTCAAATACAGGAATGTAACTGCATCATTTCAGTTTCCATAGATTTACACAAAATTTTTACAGTAATTGTCTCTGTCTCAAACATCCTGAACAAGCTAGCTAACAGAATGAACAGAGATACCAAAGAGAATTAGAGAATATTCTGAGTTGGATTCTTCTAGGATCATCAAAGTCCAACTCCTGGTCCTGCACAGGACACAGGACCAAGAGTCACTCCATGTGCCCAGGAATGATGTCCAAATGCTTCTTGAACTTCTCAGGCTTGGAGCTGTGACCACTTCCCTGGTGAGCCTGTTCCAGTGTCTGAACACTCTCTGGTGAAGAACCTTTTCCTGATATCCAGTGTAAACCTCTCCTGACACAACTTCATGCCATTCTCTCAGGTCCTGTCATGGGTCACCAGGCAGGGAACCAGTGCCTGCCCTTCCTCTTCCCCTTGAGAGGAAGCTGAAGACTGCAATGATGTTTCTTCTCAGTCTCCTCCATGCTGAACAGACCAAGTGGACTCAGCCGCTCCTCATACGGCTTCTTCTCACAGCTGGCCCTCCATGGTGTTGTATTCATATTCAACTTGCCATTGACCAGGACTCCCAGGTCCCTTTCTGAGGTGTTGCTCTCCAGCCTCTCGTTCCCCAGTCTGTCCATATATCCCGAGTTCCCCTATCCCAGATGCAGAATCTGGCACAGGTCTTTGTTAAGACATGTGGTTGGTGATTGCCCATCTCTCTAATTTCTTGAGAGAGAAGAAATGGAGGTCTCTCTTCAGGATCTCTCTGTCTTTTAGGGAGTCAACAGCTTCTCACAATTTTATATCATCTCTGAACTTGCTTAGTGTCCCTTCCAGTCCTGAGTCCAAGCCATTTATAAAGATGATGAAGAGCACAGGGCCAATGTGATGGAGCCCTGTGGAGCCCCACTAGTAATAGTTGGCCAGTCTGATGTCACCCCATTCGCTATCACCCTTCATGCCCTACCCATGAGCCAGTTGTTCACCCACCCATGATATGTTTATCCAGCTGTGTGTGAGACATTTTGTCCAGAAGGATACTGTGAGAGATAGTATCAGCTTTATTGAAATCCAAATCTCTAAGAAGTAATTATTATATCTCCAATGAACACAGCTGCAATCTTACTGTGCATGTATAAGATTTAGTTCTAATTTCCACAACCCATTCAAAAAAAGGCTTGGTAAATTGCCTTTGATAAAACATTCATAATCATTACCAACACTTGCCTAGTATTAGGAGAAAATCATTACCCAAGGAAACATAGAGCACCCTGTTCAACACATGATTTACCAAATAAAATGAGGAATGAATCACAGTACAGTTTTTTTATCACCATGTTCAGCAGTTTTTCTCAACAATTATAAACAGCAATTATAAAGAGCATCAATACTATTCATTTTATGCCTGAGCAGAGCATTTTATCCTGCAGAACCAGCTCAGTACTCTTGATTGTTCTTGACAATGACACAGAATATCAGAAAATTTAATCTTCTCTGAATTTGGGTCTAAAACTGTACTTTCTAGGAAATGAATGATGTCTGTATCTTGTTCTTGTAGACTGAAATTACATCTGTGTTAGATCTTTACTGTAATACAGATATTTCTCATTATACAGCATCTTTCCATTTCCAAATAAAGAAATAGCATATCCATCTGCCTGCTATCTGTTGCATTCCCACCGTTCTGACATCAAAATCCTATGACAAAGGAAAGAAGTGGAAACTGTGGAAAATTGAAAAATTACATATAGCTTCCATTTTGTATAAATCACCACAGCCTGTGGCTCTAACTTTTGACCAATAAGCCTAATCCAAAGAAAAAGCTCCCTATAAATGTTACTAGCTGCAGATCAGAATTTGAACTGCCTAGTTGCTTGTTGTCTCCCCTAGAAATTCTGTAGTTTATAGCAGTGGTCTCCAAAGCAGGCAGTGCACACAAGAAAAAAAAAAACATTAAAGCTTGAGTAGTGTGTGCATATAACTGATAAAGGGATAAACACACATATATAGGAAGGGTGCACTCAAAAACTTTTGACTAATTGGGTTGTGCAATAAAAAAGGTTTGGAGACCTTTGGCATACAGCACAACTAAAGAAAAGGAGGAACTCTTTCAATGCTTCAATCCTTTCAGAGGGACTAAAAATGCTAAAATATCTTCTGATGCTGAGTTTGGCATATAAATTCCAATCCACCTGGGAAACAAGGACTAGAGAGAAGAAAGGCTATTCAAGATGTTAAAAGTGTTTCCAAGGGGAAATTTTTAGTCCCACTATATTCAGTTCCAAATTACCAACAATTTCCACTAAGTTCTAAAACAACAGGTTTTCATACAGATTTTTGATGAGCACACACTAAGATGCATGAGGATTTTCAGCAGGGTGCAGATGTTACTGAGACTAAATTCTGTAGTAGAATACATTTGATCAACTCACTTAAAACTGACAGAGCAAAACAATATGACTGAAAACATAGCAAGGGCTGAAATAAATTTTTCAGTTGTTTTATAGCACTAATCTCTACAGCTTCATGAGAAAATGGGTCTACTTCAGTATTTTTTTTTCATGACAAAAAGTTATGTACACAAAAATTTAATCAACTGTCAATAGCCTTTCTTGATTTAAATTAATTTTTACAGCTCAACAAATGTCAAAGGAAAAATCTTTCCTGACAGTTTAGTCAAGGCTTATCAGGTCATTTGCTGAGCTTGGAAAGACATGCATGGACCTAAATCTACATTTTTTCATCCATTCATCCAAAAGGCCTCAGTAAAATTTCAGAATGACCAATAAATGTTTACAACAGGGGCGCTCTGCATCACAATAGTTTAACACAAGATAAATCCAAAATAAATGCTACAGCTAAAACAAAAGTTATAGGCATAATGAAAAAAGGATACAAACTATTTATATATTGTTATTGTTATGGCTCTGCATTGCAATTAGGTTACTGTAACATATTACTAGACTACAGAAGAAGCAAAATCACTATGCCACCACTAGGATATCTCCAAGCTACTTCACCTTATGTAAAATAACTTTCCTTTTTTTTTTTCTCCAACAGCTAACAACCAAAAATGTCCCTGATAGCTTTCTGATATCATCAGAAAAAAAATTTATAAACTGCTTGAAGCAATAGATATGAAGGACAGCATGGCTGGGGCCAAAACAACAACAGAGTTATAAAGCAAAGGGTGTAGTGGGGAGAAGGAGCTAGATACTGGCAGGCTACAACAGAGAAGTTAGCAAAATGGGAATCAAGGTGTGAAATATAAAATAGAAACATGAAAATATGAACTAAGAAACTGCTGTGTAGTAAAGGCTGTGTAACTAGATATGAAATAAACACAAAGGGGTATTTGAGATTGATTTCAGGAGAGAAATAAATGATACAACTTAAACCTTCATTTATAGCAGAAAAAAAAAAAAAAGAAGCAGAGGCCATAAGCACATACATGAGATATCTTTTTCATTTGAATCCTGACAGCGCCATTCAGGCTTACATCAGGATGAGAAAGCTGCTAACACCATAGAAACAGGACTCACAAGTCAAAACAATGACAGTGGATGTCACTGCTCTCAATTTATTTGTCTTTTCAGGAAGAAATAGACACACAGAAATATAAAATTCACATTAAACACCCAGCAAATAGCAAGTCATTTAAAAATAACTCAAGAGATGCTACTTACACAGAAATATTTAAGAAATTAATACGAAGAATTATTTTTTTTTTAACATACTTGCATTCCTCAGATTCTTTAAAACATAAAGCAAACCTTCCAGACACTGGGAATTGTCTTTCCCGTCTGTAAGTGAAACTGATGTGCTCTAACAGTTATTAATCGCTTCGCCCCCAAAACTGCAGCTAGTTTGGTTCCTCTACCCGATGAAAATATACAGGAGTGCCCCCAGGTCCTCAGCAGGGAGGGAGGGAGGACAACTTCTACGAGCTGGGCCTCCAGTTTGAACAAACAAACTAAACCCCAAGAACAGCCAACCCCCACCTCCGCTTCAGAAACCGCTTTTAACGAAGCACCCACACGAGCGAGTGAACTTTCTTAGCACAAGTTGTTTGCCCTCACACACCCGTGTCCGGCCGGTGCCACGGCCCCTGGGCCGCCTAGCACAGGTGCCCGCCGCCCTCGGCGACCGCCCGGGCCGAGGCGGGGAAGCCTCGGGGCGAGTTCCCAGCCGGCCCCGGAGGCGGCCGCTGTAGCCCAGGCCGGGCACGGCGGCGTCTCCAGGCCCGCCGCCCTTGTCGGGCCGGCCGGCGGGGGCTGCCATCCTCCCGCGCCCACCCTCCCTCTCTTCCGGGGCTCTCACGTTTTGGAGGAGGTGCTGGTGCGGCGGGAGGCCTCCTTCTTCTTGCTCATCTTGGAGGCCATGGCCGCGGGTCGGTGCCGCCGCGTCCGCCGCGTTGCCGGGCGACCCCGCGGGCCTCGGGAGGGGCCGCGAGGGAGGCTCAGGCCCGAGGGGCCCGGCCCGGCCCCGGCCCCGCCGCCCGCTTCGTGCTCGAGGAGCCAAAGGAACGGCGTGAAATGCCTTTGCGGGCAAAGGTTTGGCTTCGAGGGAACAGGCACCGCTTTCTGCGGCAGCTTCAGGAACCTGTCCGAAGAAGGTAGTTTGTCGACTTGCCGGTGATAACCAGCTGTGAGAAGCTGCCGACTCCGTCGAAGACAGCGAGGCCCTGCAGAGACCTGGGCAAGTGAAGGGACTGGGCACTCATCACTTGTGTGAAGTTTGCTGGGTTCTGCACCTGGGACATAGCAACCCTGGATGTGCGGACAGACTGGGAAACAGGGGCTGGACAGCAACACTGCAGGAAGGGACCCGGGGGCTTTGGGCAATGGCAACTTGAATATGAGTCAGCTCTGCCCTGGCAGCCTAGAGAAATTTTAGAGCTAGACTGTGCAAGTCTTTATTCTGTTTTTAATTTCAGATTGAGGCAATTAGTTCCTGCTATGAAGCCCATGATTACTGAAGTGAACGCCGTTTGACCAAAGTCTGATAAAATTAGCATTAATCTGCTGGTTTTGAATTCAGCAGATAGTTGCCTTCAACTTAGTTTATTAGTGGACTTTTTCAGATACATTCCAGAGACTGCATTATTGCTAACAGCACCTATTTCTAATATCATATTTAATGTTTCCCAGTCTGTAGTGAATGATGAAAAATCCTTGATAAATCAGAATATACTTTTTTGTTTATTCTTATACAAGCTAAGTCTTTTTCAAATATAAAAATCAATGAAAATCTATTTGTCAAATTGCAGAGGGCTTAAGTAGATGAAAAATAGAAGGAAAATTAAGGATTTGTTGCTACATCTAGAGCCTTATTTTAGACAAATGTCAGATCTTGATTTATATCAACATGACAGGCAGCCAGATATACACTCATAAATTTCACAGTGCAAAATTCTTCCACAGCTTGGCATTTCCTTCAGTGTTATGTCCAACAGCATCCATTTTAAATAAGGTACTTTAGGACACTTCGCACTTAAGAGCCAAAAAACCATTCCAATTTTATTTGTTTCTTTTCACACTGAACAGCTGGTCTTCTCTTCTTACAATTATGCTATCAAATATTGATTAGGGCAAACAGATAAAAAATAGCAAAGACAGAGGTGAGTTCAAGCATCTGGCTACACCTCTTCAGTACCAGCACAGGGCTGTTTACCTCCACACCTTGCTGGAAACTGATGCCAACTTGTAGATGAGGGACAGGATTCAATTTGTGACCCAGAATGCAGATAAAAACACCATGGAAATTACAGACTTTCTCTTCCTCTGAATCCCCTTTCCTTTCCTATAATTAATGGACAAAGAAAATACTATGGAAAAGAATCTACAAAACATACGTATAAATGTAAGAGGCACTTGTGAAAGTTTTCATTGTAGGAAAACTTCCTTCTTGATCCACTGCAGATGACCAGTGAGATTTGCAGTTTATCCCAGTAACTAAAGCTTTCATAATGTGAAAGACAACATAAACGTAACTGAAATTTGAGTGCCTGGGTCTGTAAATATTTTTGGGTGGTAGAGGAGGAAGAACAGAAATCAGAAAAGCATATTTAAGTACAGAGCTTTTAATTCTTTGTCTTGTTAAATGATAGTTACTACGTAGGAAGGTCAGAATGGACCTGACCTTTTGCCATAAAATCCTACAATAAGTTTGTTTGCTAAGAGTGATGGCATCAAAAGCCAGGTGCTTTGTGAAGGAAAAAAAAAAAAAATCTCAAGTTTTACATCCATCAAGTTACATCTTTCTATCTATGCAAGAAGTTCATTTAGAATTCAATAACCTAACAGCAATGACAAGGACAGCTTGTTTGGAAAGAGAAATTAATCTGAATTTCAAACAAGCTAGTTTTCTAACAGGCAAAGAATCTGTAAAGTCACATCAGCTGTTTCACTGCCCTAATGTCTCAAGCCATGAAGTATATCTGACAGACACTCCCTGAAGAAAAGAAATTGTTAGGATAGAGGCAGCCTGACAGAAAATGTGGAATAAATGCAAGAGACAACAAAACAAGTGTTAGGAACCCATTAAGATGTCACTAAACAAATACTAAGGTAGCATGTACTGATTAGCAATGGATGGATGACCTTCTGGTCATCTGTCTTCTAAGATACCATTCGAAACACCAGCTTCCTTGTTTTTCCCTGAAAGCATCACAGCAACAGCTACAGCACATGCAAGCCCCTTGCAGGAAAGCAACCTTTTAATCTTAAGTACTTTGCACTTTTTATGGCAACACAGAGTAGTTGAAGAGAATAGAAAAAGGGTAACTATGAACAGCAGAGCTACCAAAACCCCTCAGGGGTCTTGGATCTCAGACTTAAGTCTCCTCTGATTTTACAGAGAGCACAAGGACTCCAGAACAAGAGAGCAAAAGTTTTTGCCTTAAGAGAAGGAGTATGGGAGGGGGGTCAAAGCAGAATGTCTAGAATAACTGATGAGTAGGCTAAAGACACTCATTCTTCTCAGAGATGCCAAGTGACAGGATTAGGAATCAATGTAAGAATGCAAAGACAAGGAATTCCTCTTTAAAATAAAATTTAACTTTATTTTTAATTACAGTGAAGGTGGTCAAATACTGGAACATGTTTTCCAACAAGAGTGTGGAATTTTTTATCAAACTGGGTATGCCATGAGCAACCTGCTCAAGGTCTGAGCAGATGTGGAGGACTACACAATCTTCTAAGGCCACTTCCAACTTTACCCATTCTGTGGTTCTAGGAAGTTTTCCATGAAAAAATGGGTTAAGATCAAAATCCGCTGGAGGCTTCTGTAAGACAAGATGCTTCATTTTCAAGCATGAGGTTGCAACAGTCATGAGATTAAAGGATTTTGGTGTTGTATTTTTAAGACATTTTTTTCCCCAGGTCTTCTTATCAAACGATAGGAAAATCTTGGTTCTGAAATTAATGCATTCAACAATAAAAACCCCATTGCCCTTAACTTCCAATATTCTCTTTTATCTGTTTACTAAGTGGAAGAGTAGGTGGAAAAGATGTAAGGAAGGTACAGATCAGTGGGAAATTGTGAACAGAGGAAGACAGCAGTGCACTGGCATTTCATTAAGAGCATGTAGTGAAGGATCAGGAAAAAAGTGAAGGATGACCAAAAAAAGAGCAATTGAGAGTGGTGAATGGTAATGCCTGAGAAAATGATAACACTGCAGTATGTGATAAAGCCTGGGTGGAACAGTCTGTGCACTGAGTCAGGAACAGTCAGCCACTGAGGTGACATAGGCCAGGGAGCTGAATTTGAGCAAAACCGTCCTCAAACATATGGACTGAAACTATGCACAGGCAGCTCTATTCTGTTACCTCTTAACATAAGGCTAGGGAGTAAAGAGGATTATGAGAGTTTTCTTGGGTAAACTGGTAGAATAAGACAAGGTTGGGGGGAAAAAAATCACAGCCAACTGCATAATAGAAAATAGTCTTTGCCTAAGGACAGGACTTCACTGCCATTTCAAAAATATCTTAGGGTACCATGTCTCATCCAATTTCGTCAGGGACATGGTTTTTCCAGCATTCCAGTCTCTCTTGAATTTGACACCATGCAAGAAAGGTGGGGTTCATCAAAGTCCTGTGTTATGATTTCCACTTTCCTTTTTTATTTTCAAGATCTTTATTTGCTAGAGCACTGTTTTATCACATTCTCATGCTATAATCTCATTTTGGAGAAACACAGACCCAAAACATTCTGTTAAATATCAAGCAGCTGTTCAAGTTCAATCTAAATACAGTAATACCATCAAGTCCCATGGGACTGCTCAGGGCACTTATTTAGTCAAAATCATGAACTGGGAACCACCACAACTTTGATCCTCTCTCCACTCAAATACAGGGATAAAAAGAGTGTATGCCCCAAGAGCAGGCAGCAGAGGAAAATCAAAGTACCTCAGAGAACCATGCAGAACCACTGCCTTTCTTTTGTAAATTTACATTCAATGATACAGGAATATCTTTCCATGTCAAAAGGAAAGGCTTTCTGTGTTTGATACAGTGTGAAAACCTTATCTGAATTCCGGAGTTAAATAAGACAACTATAATTCTCTAACTACTGGAACTGTTACAAAATTGGGATTTGGACAGAGGAAGTAGTATTACCTCTTGAAAAATTCTGGGTCTTTGGGTAAAAGATACAATCAAATTGTGACAGTAGCCTGAGGGAAGGGTACTTGTTTTTAAACTAATACTAAGTCCTAATGTAGTGTAAACTACCCAACTGCAGAACCTATTAAATCTCTTAGTACACTGTTTTAGTATTTTGGTTTTCACAAATTTTTTTTACAATTATGAAGGAAACCTTTTTGCAGGAGATTTAAAAAGTTAAGTCTTGTTCTAAGTAGAAGCATATTGCAGATCATAGCAAATCCTTTTTAACAGAGATTAACTTTAGTGTGTTTAAAGTGTGGCTGCAGTTGTATATGCAGGCTGAAAACAAAAAGCTCTGCTATTTGAAAAATGCAAAATGTAAGATTGTTGGACAAATATGTTTTAATAGAAATGTGATTAGCATTCCTCATGAAAAGTTAGAAGCAAGACCATAAACTGATGTAAGATATCTTCTAACTTGTTTTAACAAATGAAAATATATTGTCTTTTCTAAATTAAAAAAAAATAACAACAGCAGCTTACATTCTCTAACTTCTGAAACTCATAAAAATTATATAAATTATTGTCACACTTATTCTATCATCCATATGCCAAGTGCCACCATAACCATTTGAACTACAAGTCATTTCATCTAATTGTGCTTAAATAACTCAATGAAACAAAATGGCATCCTGGTGGACAGTCTGACAGAAAGGTCTTGCTCCTTAAACTATTAAATACAAGAGAGCAGTGATTTTGTGGATCTTGTGGCAAAGTACCATCGAAAACAGCAATTTAAGTCTCAAGCAAAGTAGTTCGCCTGTGTGGTGGGTTGACCCTGGCTGTACAGCAGGTGCCAACCAAAGCCACTGTACCCAGCCACAGCTGGATGGAGGAGAGGAAATAAAACAAAAGGCTCACAGGTTGAGGTAAGAACAGGCAGCGATCACTCACAAGTTGCTCTCATGGGTAAACAGACTTGACTGAGGTAAATTACTTTAGTTTACTACCAAACAAATGGAGTAGGATAATGAGAAATAAAAACCTAAATGCTAAAAACACCTTTTCCAACCTCCCCCTTCTTCTTGAGCTTAACTTTACTCACAATTTTCTCTACCTCCTCTACCCAGTGGTGCAGGGGATGGGAAATGGGGGTTTGCAGCCAGTTCATCACACGTCTCTGCTGCTCCTTCCCTCTCAGGAGAGGGCTCCTCACATTTCTCCTGCAGCAGCGTGGGGTCCTTCCCATGGGAGACAATCCTCCAGAAACTTCTCTAATATGAGCTCTTCCCCTGGGCTCCATTAACTGCTCCAGTGTCAGTTCCTTCCATGGGGTGCAGTCCTTCAAAACAGATTGCTCCAGCATGGATTCCCCCCAGGGTCCCAAGGCCTGTCAGGAAAACCTGCTTCAACATGGGCCCTTCCATGAGGCCACAGCTTCTGCCAGGAGCCTGCTCCAGCATGGGCTTTCCACAGCATTCTTTGAGCATCCACCTGTTCTGCGGTGACATCAAGTACTGGGTCTTTAGGAATGACTTAAACTATTCCCCACAGATTAATTATTATAGAGGAACAAAGATTTGTTCAATATAAGGAGCTGATATAACTAAACAGTCCTGACACAGTTTAAACAAAACTCTGGAAACTTGGAATAGTTCATATTTTTGTAGCACTGCAGTTAAGATACATCAGAAAATGCTAAACTGAAAAATTGCTGTTTGTCTGTCTTCCACATATTTTTCCAAATAAAAGTTTTTGGGTTAATTAGGACAGGGCTTCATGACTAGCTTAACTAACCCACACACTTCTCCATGAACTGCAGTCCCATTTCCCTCTACTAAGGAAATGCTACCATTTACTTTCCTCAGGCCAATCTCTTCTTACAGCTTTCTTGTTCTGACTGGAGCAGCTTTCCTGATCCACCTGCTCAGTCTCAAATATCACAATGCTTCCTCTCCACAGAGGGGTAGTGAAAATGCAGTTTGTAGTGCAAAGCAAGAATAGCCTTCTATTAAAGCTTAAATCCTTTTCCTCAGACAAGTGACAAAATTTGAAAAAAAAAAAAGAGAGAGAAAGGCTCCATTCTGCAGGTAGTTTTATACTACTGGCCTCAGTAATGACAACCTGTATCAAAACCAGGACATTCCACCAGTTTTAGAGACATGTCCTTTCTACATTCATGCAGAAGTGTAGAAGAAGCTATGTACAAAACAAGGAAAGTGCTTAAATGTAGCAGCAGTAACTCTTCAAGCAAAAATTCAGACATTCTTGAAAATAACCTGCATAGGATTATATTATCAATGACAGGACCCAGATGAGATTCATGAATTCAGGCAGAGCAACAAAGCTTCAGTTTGGTCTCCATTTTGCTGTCAAATCTAAACACTAAAGAAAAATAAAATAAAATAAAAAAAAAAAAAATCAGTCCACAGCTGGGGAAACTGACTGTGGAGGTAAAGTAGGTATTTACATTTGTGCAGCTTTAATTAAAGTTGAAAAAAAGACAGTAAAGATTAAACAAAAAATGAGTTTACAGTCTAAATGGAGTTGTTCAAGTGATTGAATAGGAAGATGGTGATAGTTTCAACTCTCAAAGAAAGTCAGACACTGAAACAACTTTCTCAGGGCCATACAGTCTCCACTGTTTGAAGTTAAGACCAGACCACATGAACACCTAAGCACTATGTTATGACCTTGCTTGGAGAAAGACATTGGCTTAGAAGACATCCTAAGATCTCTTTCATCTGAATTACTGTAAGATCCTAAGCTTATTAAACCCATCTTTACTTTATGCCAAGCCTTACTGTAGTAATTTTAAATAATTTTTTAATTAACACATACTAGAAGATAAAGTTGTTTTCAAGTGTCAATGAAAGTATTTGAGTATAGGGTGGAACATATGTGAGGATTCATGTTCTCAAAAGCATACACCAACACATAAAAGATGCCCAAATATATTTATTTAATTCTTAAAAAGTATGTTACTCTTTAGAAAAAAAGACAGCCTAAGAAATCTCGGTACAGATTAAAGTATATCAAATCCTGCACATACCTAAATTCTGATGTTTACCTAAACATCAGCACCATCAAACCCAGCAAGGTAAGACTTCTGAAGTCAGTAGCAATGAGGTACCAGGACAGAAGAAACCCTTAAAATAAAGAAGAGCTTCAAAGCCTTTGAGCCAAGCAGAGTCGGAATTCCAGAATGCATTCAAGAACCATGAAATACCTCTAGTCCTTCTGAACTTCATTTGCTGCCAAAAATACATGAGTGTTATAATAAAGAAACATAAGCATCTCAGTATATGAACTGGTAAGCCAGTTCATTAGTTCAAAGCAGTCAAAAGAGTTCTAAAACTGACGACAGAGCTTGGGGCAGAAAGGTTGACAGACTAGCATGAACCAATTAAGCTATTTCCCTCAAGACCTCTCTCCTTGCTCATGGTATTCAGAACCATCTCTAGACAGAAGAAAAAGGAAGCAAGTTCATCATTGCAGGACAGTAAGATATTTACTTTTTATATTCTTGGTAAAGTTCTCAGTGTTAGTGCATGAAAAAGTTACTGGATGTTTATTTCTGAATGTGCATAGGGGTGAGGTTACCATAACTATGTGCCAGCAGTACAAATGTATTCATTAATGTGTTTTATATGTAAAGTATTAGCTGAAAATATTCAGCCTTAAATTGCTGGAGATGCATTTTTATTAGTATCTCTATAACCATGTCTTTCCCTTGTTAAACACAAGAATTTGACCATCTTGTTTTTACTCAGTTGTAGAAGCCACCTACTCCACTCATTCTTAGTGACCACACTAGGAAAGATACCTCCCATCAAGATTTCTGGGATGTCTTGATCCAGGAGAACCAGCAATGAGACATTTCCTCATGGTGGGGATAATAAATAGGGACAATTGTGCTGGTGAGAAGGCTCAAGTGGGACATAAATGGTGACAAAGGAAAAATTTACTTTAAAGGTGCAAGAGTCTATTCAGCTAAAAGTGAGTCCTATTTGGAATGTAGCATATGTCCTAGAAACAAACTAGACACTGAAAGTTGTCTTTGTTCCTTTCAGGAGTGTAAACACTACCTTATGTTCTCAAGTAAGAAGACACTAATCAGACTTAGATGCAGACACTCAAGCAAGTGGAATGATAACTCACAAGATACTCAGTTTCATGCTAAACAAGAATATGTAAACACCCAAATGAGTCACCAATTCAGATAGTACCAGACACCCCATATGGATTGTCACACCGCAGCACCATAGCAGCATTTTGACTTGAGGCAAAGTCCTGCTGCTCATCCCATCACGTTTACTGAACAGTGGTAGCATTAGCAGCACTGTGATTTACTCTCTGCTTTCAATGGGTCTAGGTCCAGTTTTGGTTTCCCCACATCATTTTCTTCATTAGGAAAGGTTTTGTAATTGGCAAGGATGTTTTCCACCAAGAATCGAGCAGCTTCGTCTATGTTGATGTTGTCCTAAAAATGTTGAAAGCAAGGAAGTCAGTGATCTTTTTGAAACAGTCACACATTCCTATTAATGTTCACATTTTCCTATTAAAAAGCTATCCAAAAAGAAAATAATTCTTCAGTCTCATCAGCAGAACACAAACTGTTTAGATGCAAGAAGTCATTGCTAACACTTTTTTCCTGAAAAAGTTAGCAGAAAGAACAGATATAAAATTATTCATCCATATTACAAGTTGAATCCTGATTCTAATCTAGTAGGCAGTCAGGAGAATGAGCATCACCTGCATTTGGAAGACTCCCAAATGGCAAAGTGCATTTCTGCATCAGGAAATATCCTAGGCAACTACATCATCTGTAGTATCATCCTATCTTTTGCAAACTTTTTCTGTTTCTGCTGGAATTTGGATGCACTTATTTATGTAAGAGGATCTTTTCCATGAGCCTCAAAATCACAACTATTTCCAAGCGCCTCATCTAGCCACCCTACATATTCCAGTGCATACTTTGAAAAGCCCTGTTCCCCGTACACCCTAAAGAATGCATGTGTGCAGGATACTTAGAGATGTACCTTGCCAGAATATCCAAGTTTCTGAGGGCCCAAACTGGCTTAGTGCCAAGGAGTCTCTGGCCACAGTTTTGACCTGGCTGGGCCATCTGGTATCACAGGGCTGCTACGTTTGGAATTGTTCATCTTTGGTTCTGAAGGAAATACCAGCCCAGTATATTACTGATGACAGGACTTTAGATCCAATTATCAGTTCCAACAGAAAGGCAAAAGCAAATTAATAGGACATCCAAGTGGGCAGGACTTAAAACCATAAACTGTTTTGGTGAGCTTAGAAAACAAGACAGTCATCCTAAACTTTTGCTATTTCAACTACAACTCTTCAGAGGTCTAAACAAGTCAATACCCAAGCTAGAACTTATTGTCTAGATTTTTCACTGCAGCAAGAACCTTGTTTTACATTGTCCTGTCTTAAATGCCACCTAAAATGCAAGTTGTTACTAGAATTCCACATTACATTTTTTCCCAGTGTTACTTGCATTTAAGCCATAATGCAGTTTATACATAACAGTATTACAGCAGGTAAAGCTTCAGGGAAAACTTTCACCAAAGCAGAATCTTGGTGTTCTTTTTGAGTATAAAGAGCCTTAAAAAAAAATAGAGTTCTTAGTAACAGATGGGTGAGTTTGGAAATATCTTTTCAAATGCAAACAAATTGCTAGCTAATTTAACTAATTCTTTTAACTGTGTAGCCTTCTCTTAAAGTAACCGAAGGGGAACTTGTTACTTTGTTTCTTATAGTCCTCTTGGAGACTCTTAGCTTTTTAAGAGGTGTCTAAATAACATTGTGTGACACTTCAGCAGCAGCAGTAGTTATAGGAAGTAGGCAAGCCAAGGGAAAAGTGGGACCTTGAAGCTTATCTTACTTTAGAAAGGATTTATCAACCAGACCACTAATCTGGTCTGTCAGCCACACTGTCCCCATTTAAAAGAGTCCTTCATTTTAAGAACCAGTTGAGCTTTAAGGAAATACTGGGTTTCACTCCCAGCTAAGCTGCTGCCAGTTTAATCTGTGCACTGACAAAAAGTCTGTAGACTAAAACTGTACAGTACATAAAATTACTCAAAGTTAGCTGAATAAAGCAGCTGTCTTTCTTAACTTAAATTACTATACAGAACAATTTGTTTTTCTCCAGTTCAGTCTTGACATTGCCTGATAAAATGGAAAAGTGCTTTAGCAACACTGTGGGTAGGTAGTAATGAGCAAGCAAATAGCTTGTTCACTTCAAATCTTGCTGTTTCCTACATAAAACAGTTACAACAGAAAATGCAATTTAGAAACCTGCACCAAAAGATTACCTTTTAGGGTAATCTTCTAAGAGTATCCTCTGGGGTGCTTGACCAGTGTTCAGTGGTATTAACATCTAAAGAATGAGTGATCCTCATGCATGCAAGATTAAAAAAAACTCAAACTCAGATAATCAAGGTTTTCAGATAGCTTCAAGGTGCTCTGAATTTATGACAACTTTTAATCTAAACCAAATATTCCTCATCTTCTTCAGGAATGAGCTAGCCTGCACATCACTTCAAATTTTGCTGAATTTGACTACCACTTCCTATACTTGATAACTTGGTTTCCTATATTATTATATTCATCCTTCTAATGCCAATATTTAAGGGACTAAAAATATTTTTCTATTAAGCTCACCTTGGCAGATGTTTCAAACCATCCAACAAAGCCACCTTCTCTGCAGAACTGGTCCATTTGAGAGGGATTCTGGCTGCCATCTTTCTTCTGGTCACACTTGTTTGCAAGGAGAACAGCCGGGATGGGGCTGCCATTGGGAAGTAGTACTTTACTGTCCAAATCATGCTTCCATTTTGAAACAGCCTCGAAAGTGGAGCCTCTTGTGACATCAAAGACCACAAAAGCACCAACTGCCTCTTTGTAGTATACTCTGGTCATATTTCCAAAGCGCTCCTGGCCTGAAAGAGAGGACAGTCACAGAATATTTATATTGCAGCATGAACTGCATTCAGTGTAAATGGACTACTGTAACAGCTTAAATCATAGAAGTTTGGTATTTGGGTCTAGTCACCTAGAGCATAAAACATTGCCTCCTTTATCTCATGTAAGTTAATTTTAACAGCTATTATGTATACTATACATGACAAGTCAGATGCTTAAAGTAGTTTGCAGCCCTAACTACCACCTGGAATTTTTCTTGAAGTTATTTGTTGAGTTCTTTGAGAAATAATGCCTAAAAACTACCAGCACAGCTATACACAAACCATTATTTCATCAAAGAATATTAAGGCTTATTCTTAAATCTAGTTGCTTCAGCTAAAGACTTAAGCAAATTCAGCCTTTTGCTGAATGGTGAGCAACAAGGAGTTTGGCAAGCTTCAAGCCTAACAGCCTTCAAAGCATCTTCTGAAGAAGTCACTTCTGAATAATACTTCTGAAGAAGTGTATTATAGATTTTTCCTTAGGGATGAGTTCAAATGGAGCTGCTAGCTTAACAGTTCTGGCTAAACCTGTTAACTTTGACTTCATTTTTTCAAGTCTAAGATTTACTCTGGATTAATTGTCAACTATAGAAGGTCTATAGCAATCCCAGGATTTAAAACAAGAACAGTTAAAGTACAATTATTCACAATAAAACTCCAGAAAAAAAAAAAAATCAATTGCCCATAAGCAGAGAAAACTAAAAAAAACCCCTTTTTCTTATTAAGTACAACTACTTTAGCCAGAATACCTGAAATGTAGGACTAGAGCATGCCAACTCACTTATTCTATTTGAAAGGTCAGACTATCAGACTGTGCTCACATTTGAGTCTGTCTAGCAGAATCAAGTCCTAGCACATTGTTTGGGAACTCTGGGCTACTGAAATAGCTTCCTGCTTTGTTTGGAAGTCTTCACGGGGAAAAGCAGTCCCTGAGCTCTATGTTTTAGTTTTCCAGTGTATCATCACTTGAGCTTTTATCATTTTGTGCATTTGAGGTTTAAGAACACATAAAAGAAGAGCTGTATTTGAAAACATAGTTGTCCTCTGTTTATAAACATTCAAGTCCACCTTTGATCAGCAAGGACAAACAGATACAAGGAGAATTGGATGTATTACCTCCTCATAAAGAGACAGAAATTCAATAGATGAAGGAAGTTGACAAGCAATTCTGTTCAGCAGTCTGCTTTTCCAGTTCACTTGCTTCATTTTAATGCCAGTACTTCACAGTATGATTAGTTCATTCTCTACAGATATTTTCAGAAAAGGTTGCCTATTAGAATGGCCTGAAGCAGCAGCCACAGTAAAGTTCCAGAGAACTATAAAGAAGCTGACTTTATTTCTGTCTCTTCATTCCCAACTATGATGCTGCAGAAAACAGCATCACTACCCAGCATATTCTTTAGAATGGAGATTACACATAATCTTTTTCACTACTGGCTGATTATCTTGTATAAGAACAAGCAGGATCCAAGAAGAAAGCTCTTATGTCCATACTCAAAACTCAAGTTTTGAAGCAGCATTCATGCCATGGACTTTAAGGCCATGCAACAAGTCAGGCACCAAGCCTGCATCTTTGTGACTATGCCTCCAGAAAAGCCACACTGCTAATACGATTCTCTTAAATAGAGCACACAAGTAATTCACATTGTCTCCCTAGGCTGGACTCTTATGCCTAAAAGAGCTTTTTAGAATAGCCTTACTACAGACCATAATACTGACCACTGTTTCCACTAATCAAGTACCATTTGAAAAGAGTTAGATAGGAAGGCTTTAACTACTTCTGCATGTCAGTGATGTGCATTTAAATTCAATCAGTGATTTACATTTAAAGAGGCTTTACTCTTAGAATGTAGGGATTTTGGTTTGGGGAGTTTCAGTTGGCTTTTTTAAATGGAGTTCCACATAGTCAAATTGAGTTACATTAAGCCAGTCACTGCACAGGGCACCACACAAATTTTGAGGAGCTCCTTCTCAGCTTCCCCATTTTTTTAGCTGTCAGTTTCACCACCAATTCCCACTGCATGGGAACACCTTGGACTACACTAAAGCACCGACTCTAGTATCCAGTGCAGGGAGATAGCCCTTCACACCATAAAAACAGCCCCACAAAACAAACAATGTAATCTCAAGGTCTACAATGCCCTGTACTAAACTCAGTCTTCTACAGAAAGAGATCTTAAATTGAGCCCTGAAATAGTCCAGAATTGAACACCATTTGCTGTTATTTATATGAGACTGAATATGAAGCAGCAAGGGAAATGGTCCCATTAGTCCTCCCTATTCAGTTGCTGGAAAGCTAGGAGGCTTCCAGTCTTTATTTAAGGCCTTTTTTCCAAACATTCAGTGTACATTTACATAAGAAAATTAAGCTGTATTGATTAGTTGAAGGAAGGGGTTGCTAGATTGTTACCAGAAGGAATAGACAGAACATGATCATTACCTACGAAAACTAAGTTTTTTAGGAATTGCAAAAAAGGTTATCAGGCCATTACCATTTCTCAGCTGCGCATGCTGTACATAAACAAGGCTGCAATCACTGAGCACAGTGAAGGCCATTACCATCGACTGAATCCTTTCCTGCCTATTGCTTTCCCATCCAAAAAAACTTTAAAGACAAAAACAGTTGGCAAGGTAGCCATACTAGTCTCCTATAGCAATAACCATTGCTGAAACACACACAACAGCACATTTAAGATGTACACAAAGGTGAAATTAGTGAAGTGTTACATATAGCTTCCAAAGAAAGTTACAAACATAGATCAGAACCAAACCTGAGGACACAGCCAAGGTTATCCTTGTACAATGACTTCTCACAGTGTAAGAGGACAGCAGTTCTGCTAGGAATGGAAGTCAGCACGGAACTGTATGTTGCCTGGTACTCTATAGCAGCCACAGTATAAACCATGAGCTTTGGCCGTCTCAAACAGTCATTTAACACTTATTTCCAGCAACTCTTGTCTTTCTTGCAATGAGTTTTAGATTTAGAAAAACATCAACATATATTCTTCCACAGTTTTAATTTGGGTGAAAGTAGAAAACTGATGTGCCTATCAGCATGAAAGCTTCTATCTTTACTTACTAGATTTAAGCTTTATATTGGGAAGATTTGCTATCTCTTACCCTTAAATACACACAAGCTCAACAGCATTGTATTCTTAGAGATTAAGGCCTTTTAATAAGTCAAATACAGCCCAATATGAATGCTTCCCTTTTCTAGAGTAACCTAAACCAGGGTTTGGTTTACAGAGCTGTTTTCACCTCTAGAATTCATATCCACTAACAATAAACCTGACCTGAATACTACCTTACAACTGCTCTTTCATCCTGTCTGGAGCCCTAATGAAGATGGATATACTGTATTTCATACAAAGACAGAAGCAATAAAACATAGCCTGCCCAGGAAGGCAAAAGGTATATGGCATTAGGCAGGAAAAGAATTCAGTTTAAACTGAATGGACTTTCGTTACAATCCTGACGTTACTGACAAAGCACATGCTGACCTTCTTGTATAGGATGCAGAGCATTCTAGACAGCCTTCTGAAAATTTAACAGCACTTTCAGGCAGAGCTTTTGCAAGCACTTTTCAGCTTGCATAAAAACCATAAAACAAACCCTCATACAGAAAAATCAAACTAGAAAACACTAATCCTCTGAATTCTCAAGGCTGAACATCATTCTCTTTACTCTTAAAACAAAATGTCTCAACTTCTGCCATGCACACTTCAGACATTTGTCATGCCCCTTCTGTTCAGCAAGATATTTGCTGCAGTCATTTCTCCATATGTGAAAATAGTGTTGAGCAGTACAGAAAGTGGATCATACCCCCAGAGCAGAAAAAGACTAAAAGTGATCAGATTAAACTAGACTTAAAACCTCTAGTGTGTATAATCTTAGAAAAAAAGAGAGCAGGAAGATAACTAATTGCTTAGTACAGCAGTATACAAAGGACATCACAAGATTAATCATTCTGGTAGGTCCAGTGACTAGGCATAAATCTGACGGTGCCACTAAAGTATAGTTTGTGTTCAGTAGTGTAGTAGTTTGTTTATATAGTAGTTCAGGTGTAAATGAGGAGATAAGATACAGGACAGTCACAGGG
Organism: Poecile atricapillus; assembly: GCF_030490865.1. Taxonomy (NCBI): domain Eukaryota; kingdom Metazoa; phylum Chordata; class Aves; order Passeriformes; family Paridae; genus Poecile; species Poecile atricapillus. The sequence continues at coordinate 66,614,675 of NC_081251.1, read as the reverse complement.
ATCAGAAGCTTAATTTGGGGGTTTGGAAGTGACTTCATGTGATGCAAAGTTCTGCATTCTTTAACCGCAGTTTTCATATTGAAATGACTCAGCACACATTGTCACCATATTTTCCAGTAATTGCAAAAACCTTAAGTGAAATATTTGCACAATGACATGCATTAGGAAATAATACAGTTCCCTACAGCAGCACCACAGGAATAAAGTTGAGTTTAAAATTGCATTAGAACTTGGGTGCTATTCTTACTTCCCAGTTTATATTGTAATGTGGGTGAGCTACAAGTTAAAAATTACATGAAAGAAATTATAGCCAGGTTTGACATTAGAGGCCTAACATTTATCCTTTACTGCAAAAGGTAAGTTATTGCTGTAACCTTGCCTTGAAGTACATTTTAAAGAGTTTCTGGAGCAGTCTTTCCCAGTGTAAGGGAGAAACATTAGTGCTCTGTTTATTATAGCAGTGTGACTTTTTGTAGCAGTTCTTGCATATATTCAGCAAAAGATACCCTACACTCCTGTTGTTTCACTCATTATTTCAACTTGTAACTCCTCTTACATTATGGGAATTGGGGCTAGAAAAAGCAATTTAAATGTAGAAATGACTGCTAGATATGCACAATGACTGTGTGAGGCTTCCTTCTCCCAGACTACTTATTATATTCATGAGTTAATAGGCAGTTTATATCCACTAAAAAAAACTCAAAGAGAGTAAAAGGGCCCATCTAGAAGGTGTTTCCCCACCTATTCTTTTTTGCAATCAAGGTTACCCCTGTCAATACCAACAGTATAGCAGAAGTTCCCCTATCTTGCAAAAATCGAAACTTTACCTTATCTGAAGCCACATAACTCAAAAGAGAATTGTGTTGGTTGCATTTAAAACCTTAATATCTCATCTGGAACACTGATAGACATCTGAACAAAGTTCTTCCAAGTTTTTCTCTTTCATATGAGATTAACAGTTCTGGAATCCTCCAGAAGCTGTGTCATTAATGAGGAAGAGATAGATGACCAAGGGTTGTAACACTTATCTGACAATTGCAAAGATGAACAAGTAGTTTCTTTCATTAAAGCAATGTTAGCTCAAGCCATCTTTGATATCAGCATCAGGATAATCAGCTTAATGGGTAGCCAGAACTCAAAATATGATTTTAACAAGTTTGGCAGTTCTACATCAAAAATCTTAAACTATATAGTCTAGACTGCAGTCACCCAAAAGTCAGTGTACAACTAGCTGAAGAGTTTTACTCCCGAGCTGTTTGCTATTAACGAGAAGACCACAGCAATGAAACCAGGCAGTTTTTTTCCTGGACCAAATAATAGAGTTGCCAAAAGTCTGAAAAATATCAAAAAGCCCCCAGTTTATGAATAGAGTTAAGGATCTCTCACCAATTTTGTCCTTCAGAACACTGAAGATGAGAATAGTTGAAAAGGCAGTTAAAACTCAACAGAAAGAGAGAATAAGCCACACAGGAAACATTTTACCTATAAAACCAATGCAAAAAACTATCCAGCAGTAACTGCAATAGTAAACAAAATGACCAACAGACTTATTGAAGCAAATTTAGTTAGCTCAAAATGCATAGAAGTAGCTTCCTACTAGTGCATTTCATCCATTCTGCTTTTCTATCTAAACACTGCAGTGATCACAGGCATCATGGAATGCTTAGTAAGCTATAATGACTGATTGTAACAAACCATTTTTTAGTCTGGAAATACTTTCAAAGTCTCCCTGCACTGTGAGAAGCATTCTCAGATCAACTATTTACCAAGAGCACTAATAGTCATACCAAAATTCAAGAAGGACAGGAAGACTGACTGCCAACACTCTGGCTCTTAGGTTCTTGTTATCAACTACTCTGACTTCATTGACCAATGTGCAGACACAGTTCCAGCATTTCAACTTCAGTGCCAAACTCCACAACCAAATTGATTCAATCCATTCCCAGGACCATGAGACATTTGTGCTTTTATTTAATGTAAATGGCAAAAAAGACCAATTGAACAATAAGAAAAAGCTTTTTTTTTCCCCAGGAACACCAGAGTGACAATTCCATCTCTCAGTAAAGTTACTGTCCTTCAGTGTGATAGATTTAAGCTAAATCACCATCCAAAATGACTGGGAACATAGTTCAATCCTCTAGTTGAGTTAGAACTACTGTCACTTTAAAAACTCACCTAGGCCTTTCAAGAGCCTCAGGCAGGAAAAGACCACACTTTGGATGCCATCTGGAGGTTTGCCACAATACAGCAAATATCCAGAATTGCCCTGAGGATGAATCTCCCAGTTCTCCAGACATCTAATGTACATTTTAGCATTACCAGGGTGAGGTGTGAGTTGATTTAAGTTCCTTTTTAGAGAGATATATAAACATGTTACTGGCAAGTTACCACTGCTGACAGCTATCTCCCCAAACCAGCACATCTTGTCTCAGAACTGTCCTACCTGATTAGATTGGATCTGTTATTCTGCAAAAAGTAGGTTAACCAAACTACTATCAATATTACAGCTCACGTTCAAGTGTGCCTACCTGTTTTTTCCCCCAGGTAGCAGACATAGACTGAGAGTAGACAGACGCCAAGATTGTGAACACCAGTTGGCTCCCCACTCCTCAGTCTTATCCATTTAAGTGGTAAGTGTAAAGTTGCCACATGTTAAAACCATGGAGGTGCTGAACTATGCATTTATTTAATGACAAATTTGCAGATGACACCAAGTCAAGTGGTGCAGCTGACATATCTGCCAAGGTATGGCATGGGATGCCATCCAGAGGGACCTGGACAAACTTGGGAAATGGGCCCATGGGAATCTCATGTGGTTTAACAAGACCAAGTACAAGGTGCTGCAACTGGGCTGGGGTCCCAACACAGGCTGGGGAATGAACAGATTGAGAGCAGCTGGGCCAAGAAGGACTTACAGGTGCTGGTGGATGAGAGGCTGGACATGACCCAGCAATGTGTACTTGCAGTCCAGAAAAATCACTTGTATCCTGGGCTACATCCAAAGTGTGGCCAGCAAGGCAAGGGAGGTTGATTCTGCTCCTCTGCTCTGCCTTTGTGAGACCCCAGCTGGAGTGTGGTATTCAACTCCGGGATCCCCAGCATAAGAACATGGACCTGTTGGAGTGAGTCCAGAAGCAGGCAATGAAGATTATCAGCAGGCTGGAGCACCTATACTGTGAAGGCAGGCTGAGAGAATTGGGATTGTTCAGCCTGAAGAAGAAAAGGCTTCAGGGTGACCTGAGGCCTTCCAGTACCTAAAGTGAGCCCTACAAGAAAGACAGAGAGGAGCTCTTTACAAGAGCATGCACTGACAGGACAAGGGGAAATGGTTTTAAACTAAGAGCAAGTTTCACTGTGATGGTGCTGAGGCACCAGAGCAGGTTACCCAGAGAAGCTGTGGATGCCCCATTCCTGGAAATGTTCAAAGGCCAGGCTGGATGGGGCTCTGAGCAACCTATGGTCTAGTCCCATGGCAGCAGAGCTGGAACTAGATGATCTTAAAGGTTCCTTGTAGCCCAAGCCATTCTGTGCTTCTATGACATTAGCAGCTCTAGCAGATGTTAGAAACCAGTGCTAAGGAACATCCAGCTTGACTTCTACTTTCCACCACTGTGATAAAGCGGTATTTGTGGTTCTGGTGACAAACACAGAGGCTAAGAAGTGAGAATTACTAGAATATTATGTCTTCCTGTATGAGACTAGAAATAGCTTTACTGACTGCAGTACTTAGGAGTTTCTAACAGACAATTACAACTGCTAGTATCCTTTCTTACTAAGGGTGGTATGGGTAAGTTACTGACCACTGGATGGACCTCTTCCCATCACTAACCCTTTCCCAAATGCTTCAGAACAGTCTTCAGGGTAAAAGTCAGTTAATCCCTGTTCAACTGACTTGCACTTCATTGTAAGTGACAACCTTTGATCCTCTGGTTATGTCTATATTAGAAAGCTGCAGGGTGCAGCTTGTTGAAGCAATTCTGCTGAACAATGCAGTGTCAGAGGCATGACACTGTCAATATACCATATAGACACTATGTATGAGGGACTCTAGAAATTGAAAAGTTACTGACTGTAGTGGTTTAGATATGACTGACAAATATCAGTTCAAATGCAGTGATATTTTGATTATTTCAATCAAATAATTTCTACATGTTCACAGAAGTCACTATTTCATTCTGAAATGTTAGGAAGCAGTTTGCTTTAAAGTTCCATTTCCCAGCACAACTAGTTTCTAACCTAACGACTTGTTAACTACATGAAACTTCAAAATCAATGACTAGTCCTTCCATTCACTGTTTGCTATCACTATACTTTAACACAGGAAAGTCCTGTTTGCTACCCATGAAACAGCAAGAGCACAGAGATGGCAAGTGCTGGAAGCTAGACACCAGACTTCCACCAGGAGCTATGATTACTTCTATCAACCTGATAGAAAAGGCATGCCATGTTCTCCCACAAATTTTCCCTCAAATAATTGCACAGCCCACACAGGGAATTTTACAGCAAGACTGAAACTTTTCATTGCTGCCATAGTCTTGGGCTAATCAGATGCTTTAATTGTCCAAACTGACTTCAACAGCTTACGGTTCTGTCGTTAAGAAGCTGAGAGGCAACACCTTGCACTTAGAGTTCAATGGGTTTTGTCTAACCTCACATGTATTTATGCAGCAGTATGACAGTCATGTTTGTATAAGAATCCACCTATTTTTTTTGCATCTCTGCTAAACAGCAAGTGAGAGAAATTCCCTGTTTAAGCACTAGATTTCAATTCCCAGAAAATCAGAGTGCAGCCAAGCTAAACAATTTCTAACTAGCTATCACATGCAGCATGTATGGAACAATTCCCCTGCATTAATATTCAAAAGAGTTGACAAAGTCTAATTAGTGCCAGCAACAGCATGAATTGGTACTTCCTACCTTGCCTGACTCCCTCTGATCCATATCCTTTGGTGTGCTGCCCTGCAGCCAGAGCTGCACTCTGTACTCCACAGTGATGCTGCATGTCACTCCAGCATTTCACAGCACACAGGAGAATAATTCTAAAGTCAGTTTGTCTCCAGAACAACTTTATTATGAGACTGAAAAAATGTCAATCCCTAAAATGGTCAATGTTTCATGGCACATTGTGTGTGATTGCAATTTTGTATCAAATTGCTGCCACTTTGCCCTACCCAGCACTCTTAGCCTGGGAGCATTTGAAGAACAAGTTCCCATAAGCTGTTTGCAGTGACAGAGGCTACTTCTCAACCCATTATTTGAAAAGCTGCTAAAATCCATACAATAAGGAATATTTTCATTACTGGCTAATGTAGAAGCCACTGCTACAGAGAGTTTGCCAGCCTTCTCTAGACAGTTGCAATGTTTATTTCTAAGCAAGATCTAGAAAGCCCTGAAATCCCGCCATTTCTCAAAGCATAATCTCACTCTATTTATCCTCTACTTATGTCTCCATAGCCAGAAGAATTCTTTGAATATTGAACACTGTACCACAGTAGCTGGAGAAGCATGCTGTGCTTTGTAGTCACTGCTTACCGCCAGCTTTAACATCTGCCGGAATTTCACAAAAGGTATTCCTATATTTTCATGCAAAAATATAAATAGACATTCCCTTTCTGCAAATCACTTCTTTCTAACATGGCATATCACACTTCTGAACCTCTGAAGCAAGTATTTGGAGGGAACCATTTACAGAAGACCACAAAAGCAAAGCAATAGTTACCACTGGAATTCATATCTCTAACAGCTGTGAGACTGAATCCAGTGGACTCACTCACTACTTAGGGGAAGAATCTTATTTCTAACAGCATGCTAATACCTTTTCTGGAACCAGCCAGCTAAGATTATTTTCTTTGCTTTATGTCACAAGTTGAGAATTACCCCTTTATAGCACTTGCCCACTCAAATTGTACTTCTGGATATGCACTTTGGTAACACCCTGTCCTAATGTGCACCTAAAGAAAACCAAACTGGTAAGAGGCAAAGTGGAGATGTAAATAAGGTTAAGCACCAAGACTATGAAGCTGCAACTTCTGAAGATACAAGGAGAGTTGATAAAGCTTGATTTACATTCATGTGAATGCCACACATTAAGAGAAAAGTGTATATTCAATACTGTCTGTGCCAGTTTGTCTCTGAAGGGCAATGTGCTTGACTTGTCAAACCAGCTTAATTTCTGAGTACTTGAGTCAGTATTACATGAAGGGCAAGAATTTAATACTTGCCTTCAGAAAAGTGGGTAATCCATGTAAGTTTATTATTTCTGCAAAGTATCCTAATTTGTTTCATAAACTAATCAAAAAATTAGTTATATTGAGCTCTATACATTATTTTTCCTCCTGTCTATTATACTGCACATAAGAATTTAGGTATTATTTACATTTAAGGTAGATTTCCCCTGTCTATTTGATGTATACCCATCCAGCCATCCCTTACTCTCTGTATCAGAGTACTAGGAAAGAGTTTTCATTGTGATTTTGTAGGAAGCACAAAACTTCTGAGCAGCTACTATGTGACATCTGTTTGAAAACAAGGCTGAAGCACCATCTATTCCATAGTGCATAGAAGCTCAAGCATTAAGCACATTTCCATTGCTGACAGAAATTGAAAATACCTGTAAAATAAATACACTGAACTTTATTTTAAGCCTGTGCTAGATCTGATGGTCTTTTAGTATCACATTTTTTAACCCCATTTTTCATCTCCCCTTGAAATGCCTTGAAAGGGGGAAATTCTAAGTTTATTTCCAAAACATTCAAAGAACATCTGTCTCAATTCTCCCCTTTAACTGAACAGTCCTGCCCTGCATAGTCAAAATTACCATACTAGACTACCTTACAACACCAACATCCAGACAGTAGCATTTCTCATTTGCTTACACAGTTCAATCAGCACAATGGTTATAAGCTTAGTCCAAGATAACAGATACAGTACTTTGAGTGGCTACATAACATAGTACTAAACAAAAGAACCTTTGCCATTATTAATAGTTTGGTACCCCACTGATAAGATGTGTAAATTCCTTCATTAGATCAACATACCACAATTGATCACATTTCATTAAAAGTATATTTAAAGAGGACTCCCAAAAAAGAAAACATCCAGAATCTGTTTGTATTCAGAGATGTCTGAAAACTGGAAAAACACCAAAAACCCAAGTTTAACACATTCAGCACTTATTTGGATATTTAGCTGTAGAGCTCCAAGCACAGCAAGTCATTCTGAGGTGAAAGCTCATAACCCAATCCAGCTATTCCAGAAAAGTCATAAGAAAGGACACCCACACAAGATTTCCCACAGAGGGGTGGTTTCTAGAAGGAAACAAAGTACACCTTCAATTCTGTTTCTTGTCTCTGGGTTCAAAATCTATGTGAACAGGCCTTCTACTTTATCTGTTAGTCTTACATCCAGTAAGCACAATCCTTAAGAAAATTTTCTCTCATGAGATATATATTTAAACATGTGTGAGCAGGAAGCAGTCAGAAATTAAGTCTTTGATGTGAGTCTGCAGATCACATACAATCACACAGAAGATGCCCCAACCCCGACTGGGAGCTTTCTGACCTGCCTCAGCTGTAAACAAAATGATAACACTCCTTATCTTTACCTGAAGGCTGCTCCTTGAACCTCCACCACCATATAAATTAGGAAACAACTTCAGAAAATGTACAAGTTTCTGAAAAAGCTCTGAGATCCAAGTTCTGCATCCATTTCTAATGCAGTTATTTATGTGCACATCCTTCACTCATTAAAAATATTTCTAGTGGTGAGAAAAAAAAATCCCCACATTTGAGGGCAGGTTATGCCTGGATTGTCTTGCCTCCATGTCTGTGCCGCTTGTACCAGGCACACAGCTAAGCAATTTTTTCATGGTTTCTTTGCAAGAGTTGCCATTTTAATCCCTTCAATGTGCATTGTGGCTAAGGACAAGTTGTTACAAGAATACCTTGACTACTCTTTGAGCCTGCTGCTGCCAAATTCTCCATACTTATGAGACACTTCTCCACAAAGCAACTGAAGCCTACATGCCTCTGGCACAGAGCCAGGTATAGGTACAGAATAGCAGAAGTTTTCTGGTTCCCTATAGACTTTCAGGGATGCATTAACATCACTTAACACTTGCTTTAGGCCTAATTTTAAAAAAATAAAATCAGTCCATAATTCAAGAAACAAGCTAATGCCCCAGTACACAAAAGCAATTTGGCAGCCTCTATGATACGCCAGTGGCACAAGTGTATTCCAGAGTAACTGGAATACAGAGCTGCTTGAAACTGGAGTTTTCACATGGAAATAAACTATCTCACATACTGTAACTGCCTGAATGCCTTTGAAAGTCAACCATATGCATGGTTTCCTGTACTCTCTCCCACTTCTCATGGCTTCCTATAGATAAGCCTAAGAGTTACATAAAACGTTAACTTGCTCTTAACATCAGCTCACATATCTTAACACTCATTTGTCTTCATACAAAAGATAGGTTATTGCAGCTCTTCTTCAACTTAGAATTTAACCAAAATATTTCATCTGATTTCTCCATCCTCTTGGGGACATGTATATGCCTGTAACAAGTTACAGTTCAGTTCCTCTCAAGGAGACACACAAGACTTTAGTAACAAATTTACATGCTACATGCTGCTTATCATTCAGCTCTTGAAAGCCTGTACAGCATGTTTACAATACCAAAGTACAGTGATTTCTCTTTTGTTTGGCCAGCTTCATAGTCATGCTCTGCCAGTTAAAGCATTACTTCAGTTTTAGTAGGTATTTATACAAAGAAATTCTAACAAAATCCTGGAAGAAGAATGATATTACACCGAAGTTAACTCAGAATTCCTCAAAAAAATGCCTTTAAAATCAAATTTCTCAACCAATTGCCACTAGTGACATTCTTCATGAGAAGCCAAACAGAAGCCACCATCTATGATCTTTACCACTCCTGCCCTCCAGGAAACTGCACTTCATACAGGCTGATGGGAGTGACAGTGATAGTCAATGCAAGCACAAAAGCAGCAGCTAACACAGTTCCTGGCTTTTACTAGATGAGCTATGATATTGAAAATCCTTTAAGCATTCTTTCAATATCACCTGACAGCTTCCTCAATATGTTACATACGTCTCCTGAGCACGCTGTGGTCAGTGCAGTGCTCACTGAAACAGCACTCTTGTCAAGTAGGAAGCTCTACTGTTTGAAATAGACTCTAGAAACACTCCCCTATCATTAAGATTTCTTTGTTTTGCATCTCTTTACCACAATGACTCATCCCTGCATCCTATTTATTTTGTCAATCATTTATGCCCTTTGATCAAGGTTTTAACACTTTCAGAATTTATCCAGAAAGATATACTTTTCATTACTTCATGCATCAAAATTTAAAAAAAAAAACAAAAAAACCCACAAAACAACAAAACACAAAAGCCAACCAAACAAAAAACTCAACGATAATGCCCAAAGGCAGCTAAAGTTCCTGCATGAACACACCTATAATCTGTTCAGCTTTTCAGAATGCTTCTTTCTTTATGCTGTAACCAAAATAATTTGACAGTATCTGCTCAATCTTATTCTCAAGCTTTTTCATCACCTTTATATCACCTGTGTCTAAAAATTAAAACACTAAACCATCTCTGAAATACTAACGTCTAGGACAACAGCAATCTTCCTCTCTCCATCGTTTTACATCACCTCCCTTTTGATGCTGTTGCAAGAATTTGCATTACTTTGTACCTTACAACAAGGGGTACTACAAGAGGGCTATTTTCAGCAGAAAAAAGAAAAAGCATGAGCACTGTAATGCTGTCATGCTCTATTTGACAGAATTATCTAATCACAAAAAAAACCAAAAACAAACCCAAACCAAAACAACCTCAGCTAGCATGAGAATTTGAAATCATCCAGTAACCTGCAGCATTGCAATAAACAGCACTACATCCATCACTTTTCCTACAATCACATCAGAAGCCAGCATAGTATCTGCATTATGAACTTGCATAACTTCAGCAAAAAGCATGAACTATAGCATCAGTTCTAATCATTGACTTAGGCACAAAACCTTAGTTTGCATCACCCAGCTCTTTAAGGAAAGCTTCTTATGATGAACAGTTACGTACAAGCTTTGATCTAGTGAAAATAACACCCCTTTCTATGCTTAAGGGTTACTTTAATTCAACAGCCTTTTTAAATGCATCAAAATCAATTCAGAATGCCAGCACCATATTGCTTGCAGGGAAGTCACATGTAACATTACTTACCATAAGATTCAGATCTCATCAAGAGATCTAAAGCTGTTTGTCTGCACACACCAGCAGGCAAAATTATCTACGAGCTGTTGAAAGCCAGAAGACAGCTGGGCTGATGAGTTAAAAAGGAATGACTATCACATGCTCAGACACTGTGCTACACTTCAATAAAGATCTTTAGAGAATATAGTCTATGATTATAGAAGCCGTCTTCAACCTGGTTCTTTAACTAATAGCTTCAATATAAATCTGTTAACATCCTCAAGTATTTAGAAACATTCCTGTTTACATAAACAGCTCCAGAACACACTCCCAGATTGAGGACTTCAGCACCTTAAGACTATCAAATACCCTTATGGACACTAAATTAATCTCTGTTTTACTAATTAACTCTCAGATGTGAAGTACTATAGGAGTCCAAACTATTGTTGCCACACAGGCTAAGCTAACCCAAAAATCACCAGGATTACTTCTCATCCTTGCCTTGGGTTTTTTCATTGGGCAAGATCCCCCCCAGCCCTTTTGGAAACAGAATACCCTAAACTAGCAGATTAGACTAAGAGTTTGGAGTGCAAACTGCAGAACAGTTTTTTCTTCCTTTTTAATTTCTGCTAGGGAAAGACTAGTCAGGAGTTTCATACAAAAATCTTATAAAATAGGAAAAATATTTCAGTGACAGGAAAAATTTAAATTTTTCAATCAATTTAATTCTTCAACCAATTTGCCACAAGCCTCCAGGGATTAATCAGCAGCTTTTAACTTAGTCTTCACCTAGCAGTGTCAAAAATACACCAAGGGTAATAACCAAGAATGAAACATACTGTCTTCTGGATCATGACATTAATGTATGGATGTATTGACAGAACTTCCCAAGCTGTAAATAGTTCTGTCCAAACTTTGTGACAAGTTAAGCTAAGTTTCTGCTTATCCTGTTGAAACAGATTGCTTTGGCAAAGCATACAGACTACCCAAGTCTGAGCAATGAAGGGCTGAGAAGTCAAACACAAGTATGGCAGCCTGCCAAACCCCAGGATGCTAACAGCCTCCCCTCTTCAATCTTTGGAACCCCAGGCTCGCTAAATATACCCAGATGATTGCAGCAGTTTGTACTGATACTGTTAATTGACTCACAGAAAGTTAAAGCTGATTCACAAAAAGGAACACATCAGAAGAGAAAGCTTGCCAACATTTTACTTGCTCTTCAAAACAGCAATTACAAAATATTTTCATTTGCCCTGCAGGCCAGCAACAGAAAGATCCATGGTGTACTTCAGCATATTGCAGTAAGAAGGCTTTTTGGTTTGAGGAGTCATAGTTGAAGAGTTTTAGAGCAAAAAGACCAGAAGCTGAAGTACAGCTGGTCTGTCACAGGGTTACAGCAGCCACATGTCACACTTCCTCATTTCTCAGCTTCCACTGATAAGCATAAAGTTCATGGAAACAGTAACTACTGGGTTTTTTCCCTTGTATCTTCCAGTAGTGCAAGTTTAAACACCAGCATTCGAAATAAAGTCTGCTTTTTCACACCCAAGGAGATATTCTGAGGGTGGTAGACAGGGATGAGGAGAGCTGCAAGCTAATACCTGGGTTGCACACAAAACTAGAAATGCAATACCAACCAAGGTGATTATGGAGCTGAGGGACAGCCTTCTTATGAGACCACAGCAAAAGAGAGATTGTTCTGTGGCATTTAACATCACAGCATAAGCAAAGTTAATCGCGCTAGATATCCAGTTGGAATCTTGGAAACAGAGATGCTGAAGAACAGGTTTGAATCATATATAGGAAAGGAATAATGCATGGTTTGGACAAGTGGGCAGGACTTTTCTGCTTCCATGTCCTCAAAGTATGTTTCTAATACACAAATTTGTGATTTGAATATAGAACTAAGCATTACAGAAGTTCCATTCCCTCACTCGATGCAGCAGGGATAAAAGCTACTTTTACATTAGCCAGGTGACATGGTGGCAAGCAAAGTTTAAGCATTCTTCTTTTGAGGCCAATTTTTGCTGTTGGAGTTACCTCTAACCTGTAAAGCATGGTGCATTAATGCATTACAAAGCCATAACCCTGAATTAATTTCAGCAGCAGCCATAACCAACGCCACCACCACTCAGACAAGCAGGTCAGGAGGAGCAGTATGAGCAGGAACACTCCGGGAGCCCTGGATCCAGCAGTAAGAGTAAAGCAGCTGTTCAAGGACTGCTACAAAACCCTGGGCCAAGCCAAGAGGCCCACGAAGTCTGCTAACGGCAGAGGGGAAAGCCTGTAAAAAGTGAAAGAACTTCACTCCCACATCAAGACCTCCCTTTACTCACACCTCGAAGGCAAGAACGAGAGGTTGCCTAAAACAGGGGTAAGACGAAAATTAAGAAGAGAGATTTCCCAGCCAAAACACGCTTTCCTCCAAAGCGGCCGTGAGCCGGGTCCCCGACAGCCTGGTGGGTTCATAGCGCCCTCGGGGCTCACGCTGCAGGGAGCAGCCCGCCCGTCCCGTACCTGCGATATCCCAGAGCTGCAGCCGCACCAGGGTCTTGCTGTCCCAGTTGATGACTTTGAGCGCAAAATCCACGCCGATGGTGGCCCGGTAGTGCTGGGAGAAGAGCTGGTGCACGTAGCGCTTGATAATGCTGGTTTTGCCCACGCCCAGCTCCCCGATCACCAGCACCTTGAAGAGGTGCTCCCGGCACTCCGGCACTCCGCTGCCCGCTCCTTCCCCGCCGGCCATCCCTCCCGTGGGGTGCGGGGAGAGGCCGGGCTGCCGGGGCCGCGGCTCTCCCGCTTCTAAACTTTCCCAGCCAGCAACTTTCCCAGCCGGCTCCCCGCTGGGCCGGCCCTCGCCGGGCGGGGGAAAACGAAGCGGGACAGAGGGTGGGAGGGAGCGGGGAACCTCAGCCACCACCTGACTGCAGTCACAGGACACGGAAACTCCGCGGGCTTATAGCGACCCGGGAGAGGGCGGCGGGAGGCCCGGGGGAGGGACCGGCCTGCCCCGCCCCGCGGCTCCGGGACACCGGCTGGGAACGGGCCAGGGCCAAGGCCAGGGCGGGCGTTTCCCCGCAGCTGCTTCGGCCGGGCCGGGCTGGGCTGGGAGCGGCAGGGCAGCGCGGGGTGGCCGTGGCGGGGGCTGATCCTCAGAAGAGGGCTGGGGTTGGGGAAGTGTCAGCTTTCTGTCGGTACCATTCTTTGGTACTTTGCTTCTAGTCGTGGTGGCGGCGTAAGTTTCCTCCCGGTGAAGTTTCTGAAAGCACCCGGGTTTTCTCCCCACCGTCCGGCAAAGAGTGTTTTATTGCAGAGAGGTCCGTGGGACGGAGGGCCTTATCAGGATGCGTGGCGATAGGGTGCCCGTGCTCGTTCCCAGTCTCCATTCCCAGGAGCCAGCTTGGGCAGCCATAGGCGCAGGGTGCTGCGCCCCGGCCACCTCCCCGCCCTCGCAGGCCCTGCACTGCGGCCTGAGGATGCGTGCGGGCCGGGCCGGGCCGTGCCGAGCCCGCCCGGGCAAACAGGGCTGGCAGTGCGGGCCGGGCCGTGCCGAGCCGAGCCCGCCCGGGCAAACAGGGCTGGCAGTGCGGGCCGGGCCGTGCCGAGCCGAGCCCGCCCGGGCAAACAGGGCCGGCAGTGCGGGCCGTGCCGTGCCGAGCCCGCCCGGGCAAATGGGCCCGTTCCCAGGCGGCGGCAGTGACGCAGCGATGGCTGCTCTAAGGAAAAGGCTCAGATGAGCAGGGAAGAAATCACCCCCTCATCTGCAGGATTCCCATCAAACTCCTACAGCTAAATTTAGTTCCCTCCCGTTGCTAAATTGATCTAATAAAATATTTTTGTTGTTGTCTGGTTGTTTTAAAAATTACCCTAGGCAATCACAGAATCATGGAATGGTTTGGGTTGGAAGGAGCCTTACAGATCATCCAGTCCCAGCTCCCCTGCCATGGGCAAGGACACCTCCCGCTAGAGCAGACTGCTGAAGCCCCATCCAACCATGCCTAGAGCACGTCCAGGGATGGGGCAGCCACAGCCTCTCTGAAACAGACAGGTTGTTAGAAACCAACATAAGACAAGTTTCCTGACCTTAGGACAATGTTGTACCATGTGTGCTCACTACAGGTGCTGGGGAAAAAAAATAAAAAATCTTTGCTAACACAGTCTCCAAATGAAATGCACAATCCCAGGTGTCTGTGCCAGTAACAAGAGGATGGAGTTGTGTGGTAGTGTCTCCATGCTGTAATGTTTATCATGTAAATACCTAAACAGAACTATTATGTGCCTGAGAACAATGGCAACGACCCCAAAAGGGAAATGTTAAGTGGTTGTCTGGATGGCATGTGTGTGCAGAGGCAGGTAACACAAGTAAAGATGTGAATAGCAGAAGGGATGACCCCAGTGGGAAAGAAAGTAGCAGTTAAAATATATGGTAACATCTGTCAAACAATCATAAGTTGCTCCTGAAACTATAAAATTTTTTTGCACATACTGATTTCTTTGCAATGCTTTAAATTAGTGGCTTCAGTAAGATGATCTTCAGGTGGCTTTTGGAGAATGTGCATTTCCATGTCACACAAAGATAGTGCATGCGGTGTAGATGGAAGTAGGTGAAAAGAGGAGCTGTTTGGCAAAACAAGGCAAGAAAAGACAGCATTCTTGGAGAAAAGATGTGTTTGGAGATTTTATTTTGGTAAATTTGTTGATTTGTCATGCTATATTAACTCCATGACAGTCATAATTTATATTTATTTGCCCAGCAGTAATGATACCAGAATATAAACAGAGGGAAGTCTATAACTTAGATTTTCTTGGTGGTGGTGGAGGGCAGCCTGGGTTCCTGTCAAGAGATGAGACAAGCAAGTATCACTGTCATTATCCAGGATGTTGAAGGCAGATGTGAGACAATATTATTTCAGGTACAGGTACTTTAACCACTGTGGGTTCTGGTAAACCTCTCTAGCTATATCTAGACTGAGGTCTGCTTCAACACAGTGGTCTATTCAGACAGGGAATTTGGTTGGCATGCACTGAAATGTCTCCCCAGATAGTTGTCTGAGTTTTCCTTTTTCTTGCAAGAACCAGAGTGGGATGGAAATAAATTGTCACATGCTCATGTAAGGGTGGCTGTGGTTTAGGATGCATGCAAAAGCTTTGTTCCACAGGCTTAGATGGAGTCTTTGAGCCTTTATTCCTTACCTGTGAGACAGTAATTACATTACTTTCCTACCTTCTGGGAGAGTTGTATTAATTGATTACTAGGCACATTCTGGAATCATATACCAGGGTGTGGAATTCTTGCATGTTGACTGCAGACCTCTCATAAAATTAGAGAATATTATGTTTTTCCCTGCATAGATGGGAGCAAAAATGTATGGACTTCTTACCATTTGCCAGACTTGCCTACTACCCTTTCTGTTTTCCATGTAATAGAAATTCATTCCTGCCATTACTTTTTTGTTGCTGTTTTTCTTTTTTTTTTTTTTCAAGCAAGGCAAAACAGATATTCTGGTTTTGGTTGAGATAGAGTTATCGTATCAACTAAGTGAGCTATTACTAACTAGTACTAGTCAACTGAATACAAATACTTCAGGATACTTACATTTTATATCAACAGTGCAAAAGAGGCCTGTAATTTAATTTCATTTTTCTCACATACTGATTTGGAGTGATTAGAACCAATATTAAAAGCAAAGAAGTCAATAAAATTCATCATCTGTTCACAGAGGAGTCAGTATAAAATAGCAAGGGCAAAATGTGACTGATAATTTTCCATGATTAATAGTTTAATCAGTACTAATTACATTACATAATGCCAAACATATAGCAGTAGATCTTGCCTGAACTAATATTTTGCAGTAATTTCATTAATATTCATTTTCATCAAGCTGGCTGATACCTGTGTGAAACAGCTTGGAGAAATTTCGTCATTTGTAGTCCTGTGTTTCTGGGGCAGTGCAATCAATCATGCATGAGGTTATAGAATAAAATATAATCAACACCTACCTAATCTTCATATTGTGAGCTATATTTCTGTGTCACTTGGCTTTTTCATATAATTCTACTTTTTAACTGACTTCCCTTTTTCACTTGAATGTCAACAAAAACCCTCTATTGAACAAGGGCTGTTGAAATTATGGTACAGTAATTGGGATAACAACATTATATTTTAACTTCAGTTGCTGTACGGGGAGACCAGAAAAGAGTTATTTTTGGCCATATTACCTAACTTATCTGGTTGGTTGCCCTTAAATCAAATTTAAAATTTGATTTTAAATCAAAAATCCCTTCCCTTCCCTTCCCTTCCCTTCCCTTCCCTTCCCTTCCCTTCCCTTCCCTTCCCTTCCCTTCCCTTCCCTTCCCTTCCCTTCCCTTCCCTTCCCTTCCCTTCCCTTCCCTTCCCTTCCCTTCCCTTCCCTTCCCTTCCCTTCCCTTCCCTTCCCTTCCCTTCCCTTCCCTTCCCTTCCCTTCCCTTCCCTTCCCTTCCCTTCCCTTCCCTTCCCTTCCCTTCCCTTCCCTTCCCTTCCCTTCCCTTCCCTTCCCTTCCCTTCCCTTCCCTTCCCTTCCCTTCCCTTCCCTTCCCTTCCCGCACCTTCCCGCACCTTCCCGCACCTTCCCGCACCTTCCCGCACCTTCCCTTCCCTTCCCTTCCCGCACCTTCCCTTCCCTTCCCGCACCTTCCCTTCCCGCACCTTCCCTTCCCGCACCTTCCCTTCCCGCACCTTCCCTTCCCTTCCCGCACCTTCCCTTCCCGCACCTTCCCTTCCCGCACCTTCCCTTCCCGCACCTTCCCTTTCTTCTTTCTCTGCGCTGGAGGTCTCAGAAATGAGGAAGAGAAATGTATGTCTTACAAAACAGCCTCTCATCTTTTGGTAGCCTCTCATCCTAAAGGTTAAAGTTTGGTCTGAATTTTTCTTTTACCATTGCTGTTTGTTGGTATTAGCCTGTCCAGCCACTGGGTTCCTTTGTTAAATTATTTTTATCCATGTGTCAGAACACTAGCTTCCAACAGCAATTGGGTTTAAGGAACTGGCTGGCCACTGGAAATGCCACAGAAATTTTAATAGCCTCATGATCATTACACAATGAACTGGTGAAATAGTTTAGCTTGTAAGACAGCCATGTAGCTTCCTTTTTTTCTGATCCATAATGTCTTCTGTATCTTTCTTCCTTCAAGACTGCTTCAAGACTACTTCTTCTAATCTTTCTTGTGTTAGTCTCTCCTCCATTTCCTCTACAACACCATTTTGTCTTATCTCCCTTCTATTTTCATCATACCAACTGTAAGTCTTGTAATTCTTTAATAACTTTTATTTTTCTTTGTTTTTTTTGGTTTTGGTGGGTTTTTTTGTGGTATTCCCCCCCCCCCCCGTATTTGTATTTCCTTTTCCCATTAATGTTATTTCTTTCCTGACCTCAATTTAGACCTTTCATTTTTACCTTTTTTTCCCCAATTTCTTTCTTCATGCTCACTTTCCTGTTTTTCTGAGCTTTTTCCACTCTGAAGTGAATGAGAGATTTTTCATGTTTCTACTTGTCAACCAGTGGTGAGAAAGGGACCAGCAGCAGGTTCAGCCAGTTAGACCAGGAAAGCTGCAGGAGGCACATTCTTGCCCGAAGCAGAGGGATGCATTTAACTTAGCCTGCTGCTGTATTAGAAGCCAAATTCATAGCTGAAGGGATGATGAGAATGGCTGAAAAAGTGGAGGTACTACACATGGACAATTGCCTTGTGAATATGAGGATGCAGAGCTCTTGGACACTATGACTGAGCAGGTTTGCACACTGTGTTTCCTACGTGCTTCCTTGATCTGGTGGGGGATGCACAGAGCACTTCCTCTGCTCCACGTAGTGTTTCCAAAAAGTCAAGGGCAAAATAAATCTGCATTGTACACAAATACTGTGATCACAGACAGGGTGTTCTCCTGGAGCAGCACAGGTGACTGAATGCTTTCATTTAACAGTGGGTTTTGAGGGAAATGTCCCAAAGAGTACTTTGGTACTTTGAGTGCTTTTAGTGATAGTAACATATGAACAGTGGAGAAGGCTGAACAAGGCTGGAATGGAAGGCTGGGGATGTTTTGGAAAAAAGGCTTCAGTGGTCGAGTAAAACACTGGACAACAAAGCATATTCAGAAGAGGACTGAGTTAATATTAATTGAAAGTTAGATCTGAATTTAGTCTACAAATGCATGCCTAGTTTTTTGCCCACTGTATGCCATCAGCTGTATGAGAGCACCCATGAACAGAAAGCTAAGATTATGTGATAGTATTAAGCCTGCCTGGGGCTTTGCTTCCTGCCAGGCACTCTGACTCACTCTTGTCTCCCAGCCACAATTTAACTGAGTGATGCAGGCTTGAACTTGAAATACATTCTGAGGATGCAGGAGAGTTCTACTTGTACTCAAACAATGTAGCTGGAGAAATACAGGTACTGTTTCTGTGTCAGTTGTAAAATGTATCTGGGATGCATGCATGCAAAACTATTATTAAACAACCATAACTATATACTGGAAAATCCAGAAAAATAAATACTAATTTTTATTTAAAAGAAATGTAAAATTTATATAAATGTAAAATAATGGTGCAAAAATAAAGTAATGGAAAGATCCATCTGTCCAGAAGGGTAAGAGAAACCAGCCATGAAGAGATCATGTCAAACAGTGACGTTTGCTGGCAAACTCCTGGAGAGACCCCTGATGATCACAGGCAGAAGTCTCCTTAAGGAGGCCTGATGGCCTTGCACAGAGGATGGGATAGTCTTTCTCACGTGTAATCTATGCAAGTAAATGATGGACTTGGAATACCAAGCTAATACATGGCTCTCAAGTTTACTTATTCCCCAGTTATGGGCTTCCTCTTAGCCACATTCTGGGCTATATTAGTTTTATTGTTACTTCTGTTCTTTTGAAAAGTCTTTTGTGCCTTTTGAGGTATCAGGAGGTGAATGGATACCGTAATGCTGAGGCACTGAGTGCCTGTGACTGCAGCACATAAAGCAGGAGCAAGGAGTAGTGAAAGTGCTACAGATCTGCTGACTTCTTCCCTGACTTCTAGTAAATCTCCATCTGCATAGACAACAGACTGAGGGAAACAGCTTTTGAATTGTGCAAGGCCCTTACTTTCCATTCACAGTGACTCCACATGATCTCTTCTATAAAGTCAGGGTCATTTTGGTCTCTCATCAGCATAGAAGGCAAGGCAATGATCTGTGTGGTGATGATTAACTCTTAGCATCTACAGCTGAACACAGAGGCCATGAACATCTGAAGGTGGCAAGAGGTGAGAGAATTTACTCAATCAGCAGCAAACTGTACCATCTCCAGCTGGGCATGGGTGGACTCTGCAGTAGGCAGCACCCAGACATAAGCTGCCCTAGGAGGGCATTTTTGTGTGTTTTAAATGGCTCTAAAACTGAAGTACTGAAAGGCACTAGAAATTCCTAATTATGTTTATGTTGATAACTCACCATATTGTTTTGTGTCACTCTTAACTAAAAATCCTTATAATTCTTACTTTTTCTTGGTTAAAAAATGTAGTTTTCCTGTACCACACTGAATAATATCTGCGGCTACAGAAATGTTACTGAGGATATGACTTGGAAACATAGATACCAAATTACATAGATGCTTAGAGTGATGAGTGACAACCAGACACTACAGAATAATAAATAAATCCATGTTGATTGACACATTTAATTTAAATAATTTATAATGTATTTATTTTGTAACAACCCTTTAAAGCAGAAGCATTTGTTGCATCTTTCCTGTGGAGAAAAGTAGGAAAACTGAAACAAAAAGCATTGTGGTATTTTGTAAACTGTTCTAGTAAGTCTCCATTCTGCTCACATATTTAAGCAAGAGAAATTCAGTTGTCATGACTCATCCCATCCTCTGCACCTTTTAGAGTTCACTCCTGTGCATGAGCTTCATCACATGCAGCCAGCTTCTTATTTTTTTGCGGTGGGACACAGAATGGAAAAGGTAACTATTACAGCAGACCTGTAAATACAGCTGTCATGCATTAGACTTAAATATACATCATGCTTATTCACTCATTACACATTTAGCTGAAGATATAGATGTTTTACACTGCATTCTTTACTGCACAATTTCACAGCAATGACAAAAGACATGGACATGCCCTTTCCTCTCTCCCTTCACATTCAAAATGGCAAACATCTCTAACAAAATAAACTAACCATACCTATGCATTTTTTGTCGACCTCAGTGCTGTTGTGTGGCTTAAACATGAGGCCATGTAATGGAGCAAGCTGTATTATGATCAAAGTATATTATGGTTTCAGTGTCATTTATGTGGGGATTGTGTTGGAATTTATGTTGCAACTGAGTGTCTTTCTTACAACTGGTTTTAACTGCAAGTTCCTAAAATTAATATTTTAACTGAGGTGTCCAAAACCTGACCAGTTTGAAGGGTGTTTTTATGGATACATGAAGTTTGATGCATGCTACCCTATGTCAGTTTTCAAGATCCTGCTGCCAAGGACAGGATTTCAAAGCTTTCCAGTCTAAAGGCTTTTGGTCTTTGACTTGGGACAGTCATTTCCCCCCTCCACCCCACACTAGTTTGTTATTGAGAAATGGTTGAACAGGTCTTGTTGACAGGTTTAGAGCTTTTCAGCCCGAGGCAGACACCTGGCATGGATAAGGTTTGCTTAGGTTTCAAGCAGGTTAAAGAACAGTAATGGAGATACTCAGTCTTCATTACTGGGAAAGCTAGTAGTTCCTGCTGCAATACTGTATTGCTTGTCCTCATTGTCTCTCTCTGCTGTAGGTATTTGGAAATGGTTTTATAGCCTTGCTCTCAACCATTAAAAAATACAAACAAAACAAACCAAATAAAACAAAACAAAACAAAACAACCTCAAACCCAAACCAAACAAAAACAAAAAACCCAAACAAGACACAACAAACAAACAAACCCACAAAACAAAACAAAACAACAACAAAAAAACCAGTCAGGCTCAATCTGTATCAAATTTATTTGATAAATAATAAATGAGAATGTATTTTGCTAAATAAAACAGTGGTTTTGTTCAGTCATCATTTCTTAAATAAAATTATGCAATAACATATTTGGAAGACAGTGTGTGACTATTATGACTCTGTGAGAATGAAGCTGGGTTTAATGCCCAATCACTTTACCTTTATTTGCAGACAAAAGGGTTTTTAGGTTCATCATTCACTGAGAAAAGCACTGTTTTTTGGTTTTTTACTTTTATTTTTTATTTTAATTGCTTTGTAAACAGGATTAAAGTGCCCTTGAAGTCATTTTCCTTCTGGAGTGTGTATTCCGTCACGGTGTTCCAGTTCTTAACCTGCCCCTGGCTGTATGTGCCTTTTTTGCCAGATCCTTCCTGAGGAGCAGCACCACTCAGTCCATAAAGAGCTGGCAGACAGGGAGTGGGCTCTGAGCACTTTTGCCAGCTGGCTGATCAGCTGAGGGACAAAGACAATAGCTTATCTATGCTTGCTCTGGTCAGCTCCCAAGACATTCTTGTCCTTCAGACTGGCATGACTCCTGGCTCATTGCCAGTTTTTGTCACTGAACTGCTGTTCTACGTATATGCAGCTTCTTTTTGCTACAGTTATTTACCATTTTTGCATAATTTTACTTGTATTTGTGGTGGCCATCTAAGCCACTGCTGCCTGATTTCTGCATTGTTAGCAACAGTCATAAGCTACTGTCAGTTGGATCTTGTTAAGCTGCAGTTTTATTCCATCAGCCTCTATTCTATGGAGATCTGATTGCCTACACACCTCTAAACTGTCTGAACATAAAAGGAAATAAAGACCTCACTCTAGGCATAAATCCCAGCAACTGAACATCTGTGTTTAGTGCTTTTGATACAGCCTTCTAAAAGGTAGCTGCAGGTGGTTTTGTCAGTAAATAATTTTGTACTTGTCTGTATGTGATGTTTCAAAAGCCCATGTTCACTGGTTTTAGCTTGGTTTTTTTTTTAATCCGTTCGGCTCCATAGCTAGTTAGAGAGGTGAACTAATTAAAGAAAATAATGAGCCATACCCATAGCAGATCAATGTATTTGGAAATTTTTTGCAAGTTGAATAACAATCAAGCTGAAAATTAGAATGTAAATGTTGCTAATTCCGTAAGTAGCAATGAGAAAGAAAAGGGGCATCTGGTTTGATGTCTGCTATCGATATTATTTTGTAGTTTTCCAAGTACTGCTAAGAGAGTACACAAAGCTGCCACTGAGTTGCATATTTAGGTTCAGTGTTGTTCTCCCAACTGGAGTACTTGGAGTGCAGTTACAATCTTTATCTCGCCTTCCATCTCACCATGGTAACATGAATTATGTACCAAATCTTTCTACTTCCAAGTACCTTATTTTGTGAACAGTCTGTTTATGTTGGAGATAATATTTTCAGTCTATATGGTTTGTATCATTCACAAGCAACTAATTCAGCACAGACATCTCGCAGTCCAGTCATGATGAAAATTGTTGTAGCCTAAAATGAAGTGCTGATTTTCTATTAGTACCTATTTTTGTTTCTTCAGTGTCTCTTTTTATTATTTTCTTCTGCTGTTTTCTTCTGGTAAGACATTATACTAAAGAAATTTGAACTCTCTAAACATCCTTTTAAAATATCCAGTTAAGTTGAACACCAGACATTATTTGTTAGTCAGTCATTTAATTTATAGAAACAAAAAGTACCTGACTACTTCAGAAATTATGTAGTCTGCAGTTTGCTCCCTTGGCTTTTCAATCTAATGCTGTAACTAGTGGTGTTGATCTCAGCGATTTAAAAGGTGTCTATTTGCTTTTGTCATAGTGATATTTCTCAAATATTAAGCCTCAAGCATCCTCACAGCAAATTCAGTGTGATAAAGTATTGTGGACCACGAAATGCAAAGCCACTCCTTTTCCAAGCTGTTGCAGCTCTGAGTCAGTGATTTGTCTCTGTGACAGACATACTAAGTTCTTCACACATAACTTCCAGATGAAGGACATTTTCTTCCTAACAAGAAGCTAGCTGGTCACAGAGCTCAGGACTCATCTCTTCTGAGCTACTTATGCAGTTTCTTGCTGTCATAGATGCAAAACACCAAAGAATCCAGTTCTTGGCAGAAGGAAAATCACTTACAGAACAGAGAGTTAACAGATTGCATACATAGAAGTTCAATTTAGAACTGAAGGTGTTTATTTAAAATGTCCCAAAGCTACAGTTGACATTACTAACTTTTGCTGGGCCTAGGAAACACTTTCTGTCTTACATGAGACTGTGTGTGTACTAGAGATCAGAGAGCTTTTTTATCAAAATTGGTTCTCAGATGCCTATGAACTTTTAACAACCATAACCAGTCTTTTCAAAAAGCAGCTTGTCACATGGCACGTATGGATACCAACCAAGTTATTTTACTTTTTGTTCTTTTTCTCCTAAATGAAAAAATTTCTTCTGGCAGCCTCCTATAAACTACTTCAAAGAAGTCTCAAGTCCTTTTTTTTTTTCCCCAGATGACCTACTATTCTGCTTCTCAGAAAAATTAGTCAAGATGTTTGAAATTTGAGGAGTACACAAAACAGGAAATTTGATTTTTTTAAAAAACCAATAATATATTTCAAGAGTCCTGATTTCATTTTCAATGATTTTTTAGTTCATATCTCTCATTTACTGTGAATACATCAATGCACAGGTATATTATAATATATCTGTAGAGGGGTAAGGCCTGCAAAAAATTCAGTAGTTTTGGAAAACTACAAGGCCGACAAAAATAGTCTCAATCCAACACAGTATTTAAGTTACGCTTAATGTCAAATATATGAGTTAGTGTAGGACAGCTGAGATTCACCTCAGAGCTAACATGTTCCAGTGCTCTATCAAATGACTGCTGAGAGAGCAAAGAATACAGGTTACCTGCACAGATTTGGCACATCCAGCAGTGGGAGTTTCTTCCATGCCCCTGATTTGCTGGATTCATCCAGCACATGTCAGCCAGTGGCCTCTCAAACTCTTTGTTTAATATGCCAGGAACTGCTGCCCATTCTAGATAGCTTGAATTCCAACCACCTGCTGTCACTTTGGTTGGTATTTTTCAGTGGACTTTTTTGCACAGTACAGGTGACTGAAACCATGTTAGGAAATAAGGCTCTACTTGAAAACCAAGCATTCAAAATTATGAAATGCCAGAAATGAGGCTGTCCATCCAACTTTAATTTGGCACCATGTATGTGCCAGTCCTTAGTGGCACAACTATATGCTTTCCCTGTTCCCAGCTCCATTCATTGTAGTGCGGTATGCTTAGAGAATCCAACATCTGTTCACTATTTTTATCCTTGTTGCTTAACTAGTGGCTACACCATGGAATGAGTGCAGAATTTTTTCTTTCCTCATGATCCTTTCCAGAGCAGACTAGAGTGCAGCGGTGTCCAAATGAATCATGAACTTTAATGATCATATGGCTACTATGAGATGAAATGCATCATTATCTCCATTTGATGTCTGTGAAAGTGGAACAAAATCCTCTCTGGAGGCCATGCAGGGAGCTGATGACAGAACTGGAATTTGGGACCCAATCCAGTGCTCATTCTCCTGGATGAAACCATCCTTGGTTCTCATTGACTTTGCAGTTTTGAGCATTCATCATGCCTGTTCTCCATCACAGCACTGGTAATCTTAAAAAGCTCAACCAGAAGATAAAAACCCAAACACGTACAGTGGTTCTACACCTGAAGCAACAAAAGCAAATGCCTCCTTTAAACAGGCTTTTCAATGGAATGATGAAACTGAATAAAATTGCGTATTTTTGTTGTCTTAATGCTTCCTCCTTCTCACTTTGAAACCCACATTTATTCCTTGTGACTTCTTCAGTGTACCCACTGTGGAAGACACTGTTCGTGCTAGGGATGGCACGGAGCTACACTGGGGACGTCAGGCTAGACCTGGTGTGACCACTCATGAACCAGAGCACTGCTGCCGGGCTGAAAGTGGGATGGACTGTTCCATCTGCTTTCCTCTGGTGGGATTTGGGCACATAGCATAAATCCAGTTCCTTACTTCTCTGAAAGTTATTAGGACTTAATTAAGGCTGGAAGCCTAAATATGACTGAAAGGAATTAACTTCTTCAATGCCTGGTATTTGATGGATGGGTAGGCAAATGAACATGCAATCCTTGTAAACACATAGACTATCTTTCCTTGGCAAACCATGAGCAATTTCTATTTCCTACAAAAGAAAAAACAATATTCAACAAGAGAAGTGTTTCGAGTTCTGAGAAGACAAAAATACAGATGAATATCAGGTTTTGCTCTTTCAGTCTCTTTCAGATGAAGGCTCCTCAGATATTTGCAGGGCTAATAGCAGTAGAAAATGTTCGGATAGGTAAATCAAAATAATTTTCTTTCAATTGTCATGTTCTCAAACTAGACAATAGTGTTCTCATGTATTTCAGACACAAAAAAGTACATAAATTGGTTTGAAAAATCTGGAAACTAAAAGCTGTGCACTTTCACACCAGTGCCTGAGGTCATGCAATTTGTTTAGATTTTCTGACAAAACATGCCTCTTGGTTAATATAATTTAGCTCAGTTAAACTTGTTAAAGAATAAAGGTAGTATATTCAATGATAATTGCAATATGTTAAATGCATGTTGATTGTCCATTCTTTTGCTAAAATGACCTCCTCAGAATGTTGTGGAGGGCATATTTTTCAAAGGTGTTTCAGAAAATAGACCCATTTCCTGGGACCATCTAGAATGTGCATTTATAGCTAATTAGCGAAACTGTCATAGTTTTGGAAACAGTTAATTGAACTTGATGTGGTATATGCCCCATAGAATTTTCAGATGAGTTCTAAAACTAGATCCTACGTGCTTTAATCCATTGGCAATTTAGATAACTTGGTTGCCTGCAAAGAAACTCTGGCCTTTAGTGGAAGTTGGCAAACACCAGAACAAGCCTTTGTGAAACACGTGCAGTGAAGTCTGGTGGATCTCCTTCCACTTCAGCACTGACTAGCATGTGAATTTGCTGTCTGCCTCATGCTATTGTCACTTCAAATGGTCCATGATAATAAAAACACACCACCAAATTATCAAGAGAATTCAGTGTTTCATTTTGCCAAAGCTTGGATCACAATTCACCTTCTCTGTCTACCCTAAGTTATCACTCTATTACACCAGGGTTTTCCATTTTGCATCCTCACTCCATGAGAATTCTGAACAGTTGTGAGAACAATCATCTGGTAACTGGTACAATATTTTAAAGAGTTCCAAAATTAAGTACCTAAATTATTGGGTTTTAAGTTCATCCAGCCCAGGTATAAAGACCGAAAGCAGAGATGGTAGCATATATGTGGCATATAATTAAACCTCTTTAATGACACCCACAGTGTTCACAGAGTGGAGAAGCACCTCTCAGAAGTGGAAATATTTGCAGTTACAAGGGGAAATTACTGTCATTGTAAACCCCAAGAACTTGTAGCCTGTTTACACATAGAGAAGACATCAAGGAAGGCAATTCTCCTACGCTATGAACTTCACAACATAAACAAGGCTAATGGGCAAGTTGAGAAGAATTTTAAAATTATTCTAACCTGAAGAACATTGTCTATTAATCTGTTTTGTTTTGGTTTGTATTTCACAAATTAATAAAACCTCACTTCCTTGAGTGAATTGGGCTCATGGATGTATTAACAACGGAGAAGACAAAATGTTCCCAAATAATTTAAGGAGCATATTGTTTCAAGAAAAATCATACAATAGGCATGGAAGCATTTGAGAACATTTCCGCACAGCATGACATACTCCTAGGTTGTTCCAGGACAACTCTCCCTATTTGCAGTGAAACAAATCCATTCTACAGATAATGAACAGGACGTGGCTGTCCTTTCTTCTTTTGTTCCCCTTTCTGCTAGGAAGGACAAGCATGACTAGGAATGACTTCTCTTGTTGAGCTGAAAACATTGCTTAATGTGTTCTTAGTTGCTTGACAATGAGTTTCTTGAATTGTAGGGTTGCTGTGAAATGTAATGAGCAGACTGTGCAGATAAGAAACTTCACACCAGTGGATCTGGTTTCATTATGTAATCATTCATTTCTACTCTGCAAGCTTTTGCTTGTACACCACATTCCTTAGCTTTGACACCCTTAAATTAAAAACAGGCCTGCAGGGACTTACTTATATTTAATTATGATCCCAATAAGATGAGTCTTATAAGGCACAAGAAGTATATAGAAGTGCAAATTTTTCTCACATTCCAGTTCATCTCTGTAAACTAATCACATTTCCTCATTTAACTTGTTATAATGTGTAGTTATTTGAATGAATCAATTACTCCCTTAAATTCAAAGAGTGATAATCCTTGTTCTCAATTGAAAACTGCTTATGTTACAATTTTTGCCAGACATAAGGACACCATGTCTAATTGCAGAGGCATTAATCATTACTTTTATGGCTCAAGGCCCCTGTTCTCAGAGGGGGCTTTTTCAGCCTTTTTGAAGTTCACTGTAAGGCCGGGTTATGATAAGTTTTCATTCACAATGTCACTTTCTAGTAATTTGACATCTTCTCACTATGACCCAGCTTACAGAAGACTGAAACACCAATGACATATCTAATTATCATGTACATTATCATAGCACATTGTGACTTTGTTGCTTGTGTTCAAAGTTTATGTGCACATGTCCAGCTGTTGAACTGCAGTCAGGAGACAGACAAGGAGAGACATAACATTGCTAATTAGTTTTAATGTTAGAACTGTCAGGCAGTGATAATTTTTTGAAATTCTGAAAGAGGTGAAAGTAAACTTGCGCCTAATAACCATGAAATATAGGAAATAAGATAGTATTTTATAAGCCTCTCATTCCTGTGATTTTTTTTTCCCCCAAGAGCAAAATGATGTTCACATACAAAGCAAATGTAACTGTAACCACACTCCGGTTGTCTCCCATCTTTCTTATCCTTTCTCCTGAAAGTATTATGACAGCTTTTATCTTTTTTAGACAGTTTTGAGATATTTTAAGTATAAAGTTCAGATACTTTTTTCTACTTACTGACAATTTAGACAAAGAGACACCCCCACCCACACTAAAAAAAGACACAAGATCTCCAGAGAGGAGGAAGATTCTGCTTTTATGATCAGCTGTAGCAAAACCAAATCATTAGCAAAACCAGCACATCTATAACTTCCTACTGTACACATCATACAAAAAGTGTTCCTTGTCCTGTGTTTTCTTCCTATCACTATTTTGACTCTATTTGCATGGCAGTTTTTCTGAGAAAGGAGAGACACCAACACTTCTGTTTGATGAATGGAGATCTTTCCCACTATTTTTCTTTCCTGACATTCTTGTCATTGACTACAATGGGACGAGGATCTTCTGTTGGGGCAAGGTCAGCCATTGCTGGGCTTAACAGTTCTCAGGTAGGAGTGCCTGAGCAGAGCATTTGAACAAATCATTTGACTTCTTAAGGGATAAGGTCTAGTTTCATAGCTGTCAGGACAAATACTTCACAGTTATTCTGAGAATGACTGATCAACTATGTTTGCTGTTTCCACAGGCTGACTTAACTTTTATAGTGCATTACTAAGGTTAAAGATGGATCTGAATACTGAGACAGACTGAACACCGCTTCTTTGGGAGGTAGGAATAGCGTGAGCTGTGCAGGGTAGCAGTTTCAGCTGGTGCTGCAGAGCTGTGTCACCTTACTGGGTAACACCAGGAAACCAGGCCCCCTTGGCAGATATAAGTGTATAGAAGGAAGGCAACTTTTGTCAGCTCTACTTATGTTATCTGTGTGGCCGATGCAACTAGATTCACAGGGAAGCTATTCATATATGCTAAGTTTCCACTCAGGAACTTTGCAGAAAAAGCCTGTTCACAATTCAAAATTTTTGGTATCTCTTCTGCCATCAAAATGTGTGTGTGTGAAACAATAAGGACTGTCATGTCCAAACACATAGTCATAAAGTATTTTTTGTATGCATCAAGCCATCTGTTCTGTTAAACTCTTTCCCACCTATTTGTCAATTCAGAGCAAAGCATTGTGATCATTCTTATTTATAATATTACCCCAGTTCTCCTTAGCCTGCTGACATCTACAATGTAAATTAGTTACAGCAGTAGGGTCTCTGTAGTGCAAGCATGAGATCTTTGCCATGCCACTCCCAGGAGATAAGGAGTGTGCAAGGCCAGTTCAGCTGCCTCTGCCCTGCACATCTGGAGGGGAGCTCTGAAAAGGCGAAGCAGCTGCCCCTGTGGGAATGAGGCAGGAGCTGGAGTCAGTGAAGAGAAGAGCTCTGAACCTCAGGAAGGCATTTCTCCAGTGGGGCTGCTATATCAGGTCATTCATTGTCTTTGGTTTAGAGTCTAGGATTACTGAAACTTTTTGAATAAAATTGCATACCACTTTCAGTGAGAATAAATATTTGGGCCTTTTTTTATTTTAAAATATCTCCTGGACTCAGTAAACACAACAAGAATATTTTATTAAGAGGATAAGGAGACAATGAGCCACAGGCACTTCAAAGCAAAAGGGGAGCTAAGAAACAAGTATCAGATAAATGAAGCTGAGATTGTCTAAAAGAGGGGAGTGGCTGATAGGATTTAATGGAGATGCAGACTATAATCTAAATCCTATGTAGTCTGTCTTTGCACTGAGCACTAAGCTAAATAAGCTTTGGATCATGACCAAAGAGACAAATTGTGTACCAAGTAACCCTCATCAAAAATTTTTCCACAAGCATTTTGATCCACTTAGTGATTAAGGTCACCCAGCAACATCCCTTCCATTTTTGGAGTTTATTTTGGAACATACTGTGCATATCTTACTGAGAGCTCACAAAACGCATTTTAGTCTAAAAATGATCAGGAAATTATAATGAACACCTTGAAGAACTGGAACTCAGGAATAGACTACAAATACAGTACTTACAACTGAGATGTTATCAGTCTGATCCTTTCGCGTATGAATAGATGAGTTTTCAAAAAGCTACAGTGATGTAACAAAGTTTGCAGTCTGAAGAAAATTTAGGAGCAAGACACAGCCGTGTGTTGTAGACATGGGATGATCACAATGTTCAAGGCTAGGCAGGCCTCATGTATCTTCAGGTGAGTACCATATATAAATGCATTCTGGTGCTTTTGTAACGTTGCTGCTTTTATTTTTAAGAAGCTTACTGCTAAATCTTATCGGCATGAATGATACTAAGAAAACGTTGTTTGTTTTTTTTTTTTTATCACTGGAAAGAATATTAAAAATATTAAATAATAAAGCTCTAAGCAAAAAGAAGGCAGTTCAATATAGAAAAATTCACACTCCATTATCATTCCCCTCTCCTAACCTAAGGGAATCACAGTTTAATAAAGTGAAGACTTAATTCAGTTTAATGAAACTGAATATGACAAAACCTTAGTGTAATTATGAAAATAAGGTCAAAATAAAGTGGTTTAAATCTGGAATGGCTGCCTCATAAAACCAAAATGAAAGCTAGACTCAGCTTTAAACATACTGAGAAATGCTCTGAAAATACTTGATCATGCATGTGAATATTAGGCAAGAGAAAGACTGGTTCCACTTCAGTGATATTGTATTTATTATTATATTAAGTCAAACAGCACTGGGAGGATGGGCAGTCCATGGGATCCCTGAGCACAGTGAAGGGAAGTCTGTCCATCCTAGAGACAGAAAGAGAAACAGGATTATGAAAGATTGTTTTCATCTGACAGAAGATAAACTGAACACGAGGTGATGTTACTTGCACAAAGTCAGTTATCCACAGGGCAAACAGTACTAAACTGGATTTTCAATTAATTTCAGGTTGGATAAATTGAATTTTTTTTTCCAGAAATATATTAATATAAAAAAGATTTTTAAAATCCCATTTTAAGGGTTCTGAATACTTAGAAAATTAAGTAGAAGGAAATTAAGGCAAAAGACCTTTACATCAGAAAGTCAAATCATTTAACCGTCAGAATGTTCAAAAAAGTACTAGCACTTCGAGGATTAGGAGTTTCCTGAAAAAGATTATACAAAATGCTTTGGGTTTGGGTTTGTTTGACTTTTTTCCCCCTAATTATTTCTGCTTGCTTTTCTCTACAAAAAGCAAAATTATTTAATCTGTATGTGTTTATAACATGGCTATGAACTCAAATAAAATACATTTGAAGAAGAGGTGTGCTTATTTGTGAAAACAATGTAAACTTCAGAGCTAGGAGCTAAATGTGGCACCAGTGCCATACTCACTCTGGGCTCCAAGGCTGACTTACAACCCTGGCTTTCCTGCAAATTGGAAGGCTTATACTTTCATTACCTGAAACTTGGTAATATTAATTTTTAGATAGGAATGACTGAGAAGGTATTTAAGAAATTAGTTTTGGTTGGAAACTAAGGAGTCAAAACTCAAAGAAATCAATATTTCTGTTTTGATGAAACTTTCCCCTACATTGCACCTATGTTGGTTTTTCTGTTCATAATCAGTATAATATTACAATAATACTTATTGTCAGGCAATACAAGTATAGGCAACATAATAGAATGGAGAACCTCTTGATTCAGAACAGGATCTTAAAAGAAGGTTTCTTGGATAATTTTGTATTGCAAGGTGGGTCACAGCCAAGGACTCATCAGGACACTGAAATTTCGTACTAAAAAAAAAATCAAATGTTCACTTGCTAAGTGACTAGAGTTAAGAAGTAGAGAGATTTGTCTGCCTATTGTTATTGGTCTTGTATGTCTTGAACTCGTTCTGCACCGAGTCATATAGCCTGGTGCATCATATGGCTCAGAAGGAAGGAGGTGGCCAAAATTATGCAGTGGATTTCAGCATGATACCTCCTATATGCTGTGTTTTTCACCCATATACCTCGTGGTGTTCCTTCTACGTGAAAACATCTCTGTCAATGATTTCTGTGAGCAGCTCCTAACACCCACTGAAGAGGAACCCTTGAACACACTGCAGTGTCTGTCTTTGGCCTTCACCTTTTGGAAAAGTAACAGAACACTGTGGAAAGTAGTACTAGTAGTTACTTTGTAGAAACTAAAAATACCACTGGCAGTGCTTCTTCTCGCTGAAAATTCACAGCTTTTTAAGGAGAGGGGTATAAAATTCTCCAGTCTTCCCTCTAGCCTCACCTGCTGGGATGCTCACAGGAACAGGGCAGGGTGTGGATGGTTGTGCTCCCCAGCAGGGCAGAACACATTCCATTCCAACCACTTCTAGATAAATCTGTCGTGTAGCTGCCTCCAAGTGCAAATCAGGCATGGGCTAAAGTCCCACCACTCAGCACAGAAGCTGGCTGTGGTTTCCTACTCAGACTGAAAACTATATCATGCTGACAAGAGTCCTGTGGCATTAAAGATCAGGGGAGAAACAGAGAATTGTTTTCTGCACTAACTCCAAGGAGGACTGTGGTGAGCATTTCATCCAAGCACAAGGGAAATCAGCAGTTTCTGGGAGCTGTTTTTCTTTGACAGCAGGTTGATGCAGGCTGGCTCCTGCACAGCCCATCCACAGCTGCTGCGGTCTTGGCACTGCTATTTCCTGTCCCTGCCACATGTGATGGATAATCTGTCATGCCAAGCTTTGTTTCCTGCACCTGCCTCCCTCTTTAGTATCCAACGTCTCTTGAGTCCAGGAGCTTTGTATCAAGCTGGCCACAATTTCCAGGACTTCAGCCTCTTGGCAGACTTTGAAATCCTGTAGTGTCAACAAAAATAGAACATAATAGGCTTCATAAATGAAAATACTTTCAGACTCTCGGTGTAGGTGTATCTGATGAACAAGACTGGACCTATGTAGTGCAGGTCACAGCACCCACTGAGTACTGAGATCAGTAACCCAGTTCCTCCTGACTGGAAAAGAAATTGTCTTTGCTCTTGGCATCAGTGGTTTCAAAAGCATGGAAATGCACTGAAATACATACCTCCTCTAGGGAGAGAGGAGAGTTTTAAACCAGAGATGAGTGGAAATCTTGGAGCTGGAGTAAACGTAATCTATAGCACTTCCAGGTTCTGTCTGTATTTTTCTCCAGGTGTCTGCCACTATCCAGGTCATTCTGGCACCTTTGTGCTTGAAAATATTGTGAAAGTTAAAGACTATTATTTTGAACTAAAATGATACAAATGAGATAAGGCATGGATAGTGTCTGAAACTAGGGCCAGTGCCTGAAAAGAGCAGGCATTAGACAAACTACCATCTGCACTGCCTGAAGAATAATAACACTGAAATGTTAATATATGGATTAGTGTTTTTATCTGCTGTGGCTTCCAGCAAGCTTTCATTGAATTTTTCACTGCAGCTGATACTTATTTTCATGTATTCTCTAAAAAATGCCAGTGGCTGAGAAGAATAAAGTTTTGTTTTCTGCATGGCACTAAAATACACAGAAAATTAAAGAGAATCATGCTCCCACCATCACTCAAGTGCAGTTCTGTGTTCCTCCAACATAAAAGTTTTGCATTTCTTAAGTTTGTCAATCTCAAACCAACCAATTTCAAGGACTAAGAAAGTCTATGAGCTGGTCTGTTCATACTTTTCCCTATAAAGACAAAAATAAGGAAGACGCCATCTTGGTTTTTTTGGCACATGCCTGAACCAAGCAGTTCCTTGGTGTTGGTCAAACTCCAGCATGGAACAGGAGCCATCCCCAAATATAATCCAAGTATGACAGGCCTGTGTTGGAGAATAAGGAATTTTAACTGCAGATGTTTGAGCTGTGCTGTTCCTGGATGATTCAGGGTCAGGTATTAGATCTGATTTATTCTCTTTAGCATCCCAGTAGCCACTGGGGCTTCTGCATACAGCAGCACATGTTGAGCTGGAGCTGCAGAAGCCTCACCCCTTCCTGCTGCTGTCTGACACTTGGACCTGACAGCTGTCACATTTGCAGCATTCTGCCATCAGCCCAGTTGCAGCCTCTGTACTCACACCTCTGACCTGCTCCACATGAAGTGAATTTGAAAGGTCATGCAGTACCAGGTACTCTGGTATTGGTAAACTTTGTGCACTTGGGAGGAAGCAAGATCAAACCCACAGCAATGTCATCCTCACCTCCCATCAGAGAGGCTCATCTGCAGGGAGAGCTCTGTAATGCTGAGCTGCCTTCTCATCTGCAAAGCCTTTATTCTTCTTGGAATGTTGGTGTGATTCTGAAAAGCCAACTTCCAAACTCAAGAGGAAATTGTCCTTTGGGGTAACATAGATGGAAGAAACATCTTTAAGAACATTAGCATGGATAAACTCAGACTATGGATTCCTCCAAGCAATCTATCAAAGTAGATTGCGTGCAAAATCTAATGGCCTTCTTGCTATTTTAAAAAAATATATAAAATCATGGTTTACCACCCTGTGCTTTTAAAATCACGTCTTAAGTTATTCTTGTGTGTGTGTTTGGAATTGCCTTTCAGAGAATACTGATGTCATTAATAAAAATTGTAGTTCAAATGTCACCATTAATTGTATACTTTGATCTGTGTGTGACCTTTGCATATTAAGATTGTAGTCTGTTGAGCTGACATCAGGACAAAAGCTTTTGACAGCTGATTTTGCTCAGCTTAGATTCAAATGATATTGTGCTTTATACACAACCCAGTGAGATCTTTGCCTTTGTCAGTCCTCCTGTGAAATATTTTCAATCTAATGGAAGCTTATTTCTGACTTCTTTTTTGCTTGTTTTGTTTTGTGACTTTTTGGTTGTTCTTCTGTTTTTTTGTTTTTTGTTTTTTTGTTTTTTTGTTTTTTGTTTGTTTGTTTGTTTGTTTTAATCTAAACACCAAAAGAGTGAAGTGGCTGAATTAAAAAATAAATGATTTAATTGTGGTCCAAATTACAGCACATAATTAAAGCACGCGTGTTTTCACTTATTGTAGCATTAAAATATGTAATGGTAATAACTTTTTTCTTTTACTGGAAGAGTTTTTGAAATATTTTATCCAAATGAACAGCAACATGAATTTTGACATTCAGTTTTACATTAAAAAGAGAATGAAAAATGTATTTCTTTCTACTATTATGCAACCTGTAGACTCAGTATCTCACCATCAGGTTCACATAGCAATTTGTAAATACAGTGAACAGTAGCTGGGTGTTTCAACAGTTCTAAGCCAATCTCTAAAAGCAATAACATCACCCCTCATTTTTGCAATACCCTTTTCTTCAGTCTAGACTGGCCATTTGTATTGTTCTCAACAGGTGTTTTAGCAAATATTCTGTCAATTGTGTAATTTTAAATCCCAATTTCCAAGTGTTTGCACGAAGCTTGTAAACATTCTTACAGTTTCTTATGTCTCATAGTTCTTATTGAAATGTTTCCCTCTGCAAAATCCATGCAGGCACCCTGAACTCAGGACCAGCAGTGCAATCATAAATGTATAAATAGCAAACTACTGCTGCAGATGGTGAGAGAGGCACATCAGGTGCTGCCTTTGCTATGACTGAAAATGTGGAGAAAAGAAACCGTGGCATAGAGGGGTGGTACAGGGCTTGGTACTAGGCTTTGCCTACAGATGATGAAGGAAACTCAAAGCTTTCAAACTGCAGCTTTCAACAGGCACAGGCAGATGCAGATTAGCAACCAAACAACTAAAATAAAACACTCCTGTAGTTTCTTCATGCAAAATGATGGCAGCTCCTCAATACTGAAAAATATTCCATGTAGACAATTTTAAATGTGCTGAATGTTCATCTTCCTCAGATTAAGCAAGATGCACAGTTTAAGCAGTTTTACCTGGAGAAACAAGCCTATGCACATTCAGATTCTGGATAAATGTGTGAACCTTCACAATTAGACATTTTAATGGAGCAGCCAGTGCTCTAGTTGGCCTGGAGGCATGGAGAATTCTCTTGCTTAGTTATCCTCTCATGTAATTTTTCAAGTTATGATGTGTCTTGTGATATAAAAAAGCAGTGATGCAGATGGCTCTATCCAAGACACTTAACTACTTAATACAGAGTTCCTCCCTATCTCACCCTGACTTACAAGGGGCTGACTGGCATAGAGCTTTTAATAAAATATTTATTCAGAAGGAAAACATATTGCTTTGTTAGTTCCAGGTCCCACCTGCCTGCATTAAACCCCTGTTTTCTCTCCTAGGTTCAGAAGAGAGACATTTAATAAACACTAAGGAGGGTGAAGTTTATGGTCATGGCCACGTGGCCACTTGCAAAGCTTCTGGGCTCAGTGAATGTTGCGGCTAAAGACTGATTTTTATTAGCTCTCACATTTACAGTCACACTTGCTATTTAGCTTCTTGTTTACCAAGAGAAGAACCATCAGAACCATGTGCTTGATGGTGTCTTTAGAACTTTAGGACTGTGCCTTCTGACGGTATACCTTTGCCAGAAGTTTATGGTATTCATTCCCTTTTTGGAAAAGAGGATTTTTCAGTGGTGTCATAGTGAAATGGTACTGGAAACAGGGCAGTGGTAAAAGCAACAGTTGCCTTCAGGACAAACTTAGCAAATAAATATTAATTAATAAATGAACTCAAAGCAAGTTTCCAGAATTATTAAAAACCAACAGCTGAAAAACATGATCACCTGTGTTTGCAGTCTCACTATTAGTGTGGGAGGTAATGTGTTGCAGGGTACATTGTGCCCTAAATTTGGAAAGAAGCTGTGAGTCTTGTTGGAAGAGATGCCTCCTGTGCTGTGGCAGCAAGGCAGGAGATGTGCTTGGAGCTTGGATTTTTATAGAATTTCACTCTGACAAAGTTTCTGTGGACAAGGCAACAGTTACTGAAGGGATTGCCATATTCTCTGCAGGCTTCATGCTTGTGCCAGTTTGAATCATTTAATATTATTTGAATAGGTCTTTAGATGCAATATTGAATGTGTGTGTGTGTGTGTATGTGTGTGGGGGGTGTGTGTGTGTGTGTGTGTATGAACTGATATTTTTATCTTACTGGAGACTTAATACTTTGGCAGTCAGCTCTCAAGTGCTTGGGAGCACAGCCAAGATAATACTTTCTGAAATCTTTTTGAAGTTTTTCTTTTTTGAACCGTGAAAATGTTATTTTTTTTCACCTCAGGTTTTGGGTGGTTTTTTTTTTGTTTTTTTTTTTGTTTTTTTTTTTTAGGAGGGTACTGGCAGCCTTGTCAGCCTTGCATTATGTATCACCAATCATGCTTTGTGAATAACCCCAGATGCAAAAAAGGTCTGGCATTCAACTACATGTACATTCTCTGCATATCCTATGGAGAGAATGTGCACAAGGACTGCCTGTGATGTCTGGAGTGTCAGTGCGTCACTGTGGAATAATAAAAAACTGCCTTCTTTGTGATGTTATGAGACCACAGTGTCTGATCAATGACCTTTTTACAAATTCCACAGACTATGAGCAATTTACCTGTATATCCCACTGACTCTGTAGGTGAGATACACCAGTCTGAATGGATTCATACAAAAGACTGTGGTTTTCTACCTTCCAATAACAGAAACCTTACCTATTTATTTAGGAATAATGAGCCCTTCATCCACAGAATCCAAAAATGGGCCTGGTTCCCTATTTATAGGATAAAATTTGCAATTCAGAGGGAATCACAAAATAAGAGAAAGGGGAAGCAGCATCCAAGCAAAAAGATAAAACCACATGTAATGTTTCTTCCTGATTACCCCAGTACCACTTGGCCGTGTACTTGAAAATTACATAAAATGCCATTTTATTCATTCATTTATCTATTTATTTATTACTTTCCTATTGGCTGATATATACATTTCTTTTAAGTTCAAGTGTATGAAGGGGGAAAGAGATGGATATCTTTTAAGCTGATAAAATGTTTAATTAAAATTTTAAAAATCCCAAGCTTTTTGTCTCTTACTTCTTATATGTTGCTAAAGCTATAAGGAAATTGCCTAAGTAACCAGAGTTTACAGCATTTTCTCCTTTTTTTTTTCCTCACTGTTCTTCTTCACTGAGATACTTATCTACCTTAATGAACATGGGATGTCTTTTATTCCATTTTGGAACCATAGTACTATTTGATTTTTCTTTCTTTTCAGATTACAGATTGGAAGGTTTTTCCTTGCCGTAGAGAAATTCTCTAACCTTTATTTTAGATGTGAGAAAAGAAGAAGTTGGCAATACCAATTATTTGTCATTTGCAAATGATCCATTAGAGACTATTATATCATGTTACATCTGCACTAGGTAAGTAGCATTCTCACCAATAATGTGGATTATGAAGTAAAATGTAAAAAGAGTAAAATGAAGTAAAATGTAAAAAGAGAACTTTTTGATGTTCTCTTATATCTGTCATTTATTTCACCAAAACAGAGACTCCAGAGACCTGATGGCTCCTCTGTGGCTTCTTACATCATTTCCCAGCAGCTCCTGCTCCCTTCCACCAAAAGTGTCTGATGAAATACCAGGGCCCCACTGCACATACAAGTTACTAAACCAAAGGGAAACGGGTGGGAATGCTGTCAGGTGTCTGCTCATGTAACTAGCTGGGGGGAAAAAAGGAGCTGTATCAGTCTTTGCAGCATTTTTTTACATCTTTCGTTGTGTGTCTTGCCCATTAAGTCTGAGCATGTGACACTATTAAAAGCTACTGCAGAATCCTTCTTGCTAAATTGATAAAAACTGGCTTTGCAATGGGATTGAATAGAAAAAGTAGCACTACGTAGGAAAGAAAGTTGCCAGGTTTCTTAAATGAACTATAGAATAAGGAAAAAAAGAAAAAGAAAAAAACCCAAACCACCAAACTGATTGCCTCTCACTTGATTAATTGTAGCGGCAACAAGAGCTCAAAATAGCACCATTTATATTGTCAAGTGATTCCCAAATGAATAACTTTTCTTTCATCTTAATAGCACACTGTCACAATAAATGTCAGGGGATAATGGATGCATCTAGATTTTCAACCAGAAAGACTGCTTGACAGTTTGGGACTGCAAAAAATATGCCACTGAACAGGCATTACAGCAGCAAAGGTGCTTTCTTTTACTTCTGCGTTTGGCTGATGGTCTACTTCAACATGTGTTGCTGAGGTATGCTACTTCACCTTAAAGCTTTAGAGCATGGCCTGCAGTAAGATTTTACTTGAAGCTGCTTGAAACACTGTTAAATTATTTGGGCTGTGATTTTCCAACAGTTCAACCAATCTTAATTTTTAAATGTTCAAATAGAAGACTTCCTTTTGTCACATAAAAAAAAAAAAAAGTATCCAACGTTTTCTTTAACAAGCACTGAAGTTCAGTCTGAATTTACTGTGGGGATTAGGCCTGTGCTGTGTCTGCCAGAGGGGTATGAGGTACTTGCCATGGGGACTGGGACCCTCTCCCTGAATCAGCAGAGAAGTTCTAGGAAATCAGTGGGGAAGCAGACACATCTGACACAAAGGTCACTTCTGCCAGGGTAAGCCAGAGATCCTAACACTTGCTGTAAACTCCCTGGCAAAAGCACCCCACCATCCTGTAACGCTGAGCTGTGGTGAGGCTGAGGATCCCTTGTCACCACTGCAAGGACTGAGCCATCAACACAGCCAAAACCACGAGCAGCAGGCATGAGGCTGGTGCTGCTCTGCTGCTGAGTGAAAACCCAGGCAGTGTCACAGCTTGAAAAAGAGGGTCCATTCTCCCCATATGAGCAATACTAACAAGCTTAAAGAGCATAACCTTGTTTCGCTCCTTTTGTATAGACAAGTGCAGACAGCTTTTTAAGATGGGAGCAAACACCATTTTCCTACAGGCTACTTTTCTATTCAGTAACAGGATGAACTTGTTTTAGGAATGAATCAGGTTCAAGCAATAAATGAAAATTATGTGCTAAGTGGAAATCCTGTAGTAAATGAAGAGGGGAATTGAAAGACATCAGACAACTGTCTTTCATCAAGTAAAAACATTAGGCTTTATTTCCAGCTCTGGGCATCCATATGTGGTAACAAAGTAGCAAAGCTGTGATCTTATTTATGACCTCTATGTAATATTATAATATTATGTAAATTGAAGCAGCTTGGCCAAAATGAGAACCCACTGTTAATGGTGTGACCCTTCTCTCTCTCAGCTTTACATACATTTTTGTGTGACAAAGCCCCATGGCTCACAGGTGAGTTATAGCATAAAATTAGTTTGATTAATTTGAAAGAATTTGAATAAAGAAAGCTCGTTCATCTTCTCATCAGTGGAAATCAGCAAAGCATTGGGAAGCTGCTCACTATCTGAGCACATTCCTGGCACTGGAGGAGAGGGAGAGCTCCTGTAATTGGCAGATGGTTATGTGGTGACATAATTGAAGTCTTTGACCTAGGGAATGTCAAAAAAGAAATCTGAACTACAGATGAATAATCAGTCTTACTTTGGCATGCCCTGTTCCAGAATGCTAGGTCTGGGCTAGATCATACCAAGGGACATTAGTGTAGGTTTTCTTGTTCTAGATGAGTATTGATAAATAGTCATAGGGTAGAAAGAGAAGAATCTCTTTTTTTGCTCAGTGCCACCAGTCCTCATTTGTGCTACAGGATCCTTGCCGTGGAGCAATAGCTTGAAACATTTTTACAGAAGAGTACCACTAGAAATGAAATCAACAGCTCACATTTGATATATGTGTGCTTAATATCTGTAGCTGCCGTTAATTTCAGAAGATGAGAACTGAAACGGGCTATTTTTTTTTCCTTTAAATGTCAAATGAAGAACTTAGTGCTTAGCTTTAGGAAAATATTTGCAAATGTTGCTGTTAGTATACGATGTGTCAGCCTCCTCACCTGCCAAACAGGGAGGACAGTGCTACATCCCACACAAACAAGCTGCATTACAGACAGACTGAATCCATAACTATTTATGCTCTGTAAAGCTCTAGGAAAGGAGTGCTCATAGCCTTCCAGAAGCCTTTGAAGTGTTGGAGTGTCTTGTACAGGGATGAATAATGACATGAATATCAGAGGCAGAAAGGACTTGGGGGTAAGATGCTCAAGTGTAAGCACATTCTGTAAGATGCCATGCCATCAATATAAAAAATCTCAGAGGTACTTGTGACAGAAAATGCAGATGTTCATGAGGCTTAAATCTCTCTTGACTAACTTCAGTGTTTCAGTAGGCATGAGAAAGTAAATTTGTTTAGTCCCTGCTTTCCAATTAAAGTTCTGTTTATTGACAATCGAAAGGTGGACTCATGTCTCTTAATTATTGGATTAAAACTAGTAAGTACCTTTTCATCATGGCTTGATGTGATTGTCAATGACGAATTCAAATATAATTCAATCTTTTTGCAAAGGTGTGGTGCAAAGTGTAATTTCCTTACGGTTTTATGCAGCACTTTCCTCTTAAAATAAAGGAAGTAAACCAAGCCCAGCCTTCTCTTGAGGACTCTTTGTCTTAACCTTGATAACTGCATGTTAACCACCCATGGCAGGTATGAATTCCCTGCAAGAGAGAGAGGTTTTGGAAAAGTTAGCAAAACTGGCCTGACTGGATGACTAGCATCAGGCTTTATCTGAACACATGATGTGTTAGGAAACATGGAAGGCCTGCATACTGAATCTTTATATGTAGCTGCTTTTGTAGAGAAGAAAACATGACCAAGTGACTTAGGAAAAATACTCATCATTGGAGAATCCTCTCCCTTTTCTTCCTTAGATCAGGCAGGTCATAATGTACCCACCAGCTGATGTGTTACAATTGCTTTATACACCCGATGGTTTGCAGGAAGCTAATTTTTTTTACACTATGGTAAACTAAATAATAAAAATATTTCATTGCTTGTGAGTAAACCTTTCCTGGTAGGAAATTATAGAAGTTTCCCTTGAATTATTCTACAGATGCAGTTATACTTTCAAATATGGATTAAAGAAGAAAAATACTTTTTACCACGATATCCTGTAATGTTTTTATTAGTAGCTGGATCCTTATTCCTTTGTCCTGGTCATTTGACATTAACCATCCTTGTGAAACTTGGGTGTTAGACTACCACTTAAAATATTTTTGAAGGGTTCATATTTTCTCAGAAAAGCAGAAGATGGAGAAATTCTTGTCATGGTGTTATTACAACAGGAACTCTGCTAAGAATTACTCCTAGCCTTTGGCTGGACTGAGCTTAATGCAGTGGAAGAATAACTTGTCACATCTCAGCTGTTAGGTCCAGTTGCTGTTTTAAGAATTAGCTCTTCTTGTGGACAGATGCAGTTGTTGCCTAATGAAGTTCCTTCTCTTGTGTGTTTTCCTTCTGTTGTCTTTGTCACTGTGGCAGTGAGTACAAACCCAGAGAGAATACCCCAGCTGACAGGGATGTCTGAGCTTGGTCTGAAAGATGTAATGGACAGCATGTGCCACTTCTCTTGTCCAGCCCAGTCAGAACTCTGGATCTTCATGGTTTAGCCAGGATTTCATAGACATCAGAGGGAAACAACCCACAACAGAGGCCTTTCATGCAGCTTCTCTCCCTTTGTTTCTATGACTGTGCTCTGTGTGTGCAGTATCCACATGGTTGGGTATGGTGACCCCTGCTCTCCCTCCCCAGCCAGGACAGGGACAGCAGACCACCCCTTGGCTCCTGTGCTCATGGGGACAAACACCAGTTCCCATCTCAGCTTAGGAGCCAGAGGAAAATGCGTCGGCAAAGACCTCTGGAGCAAGTGAAAAAGCCAGCCAGAGTCCTGCAACTCCCTGCAGGCATCTTCCCCTGTGGAAGGAGAGAAACGAGTGTGAAGAGCCAGGGCTGGGGCTCAGGAAGGTTTGCAGGTGAAGGGAGGCTGAGGCTTGGTGGGCTGCAGGCTGTTCCAGACACAGCAGCAAGTCCTATGCTCACACAGACCCTATGACCTGAATCCCTTGGAGGAGGATATCAAGGGGGAGCTTCAAAGCTCTTTGTCCCAAACTGGTCACACATAGACCTTGATTGCCTTGCTGAACAGCACCTGTGAAATTCCCTGTGGTCTCAAAGAGCCTCAGAGGGCTCCATCTGCCTTGACATCCTCAGCCAGTGTGACAGTGTGGGTGCCTTGTCTCCTGTGCATGGAGGGGACTCTCCTGTGGGAAATGCCTGGCCTCTGTAAATCAGTGTTCCCGGGGCTACCTGCCTTTAGCCCCAAGAGGCCTTTGCACAGAAAAGTGTTTGTCCTGTTACTTCATTCAGGCTTGCTCCTTTGTGTCACAGGTGACAAGTTGTTTATGACAGGAATATGGATCACATAGGTAAGGGAAAGTCCTAGCAGCTGAGCAAATAAATGCTGCTTGCTGTGGTGTTTTTGCCAGCTGTGTGTTATTCATGCCCCTATGAACAGAGGTGCTGAGGCTCAGAGAGCTCTAAATACAGAAGGAAAACACAAACAACACAAATGTCTAAAAGCAGTACACTGTGCAAGAAAGCTTTTGTTGCCTGGGTCCTGATCCTGCTTCAGCACTGCCCCATGCCCAGTCTGCCATGGGCAAGGTGTGTTCACATAGAAGCTGATGACACCTATGCTAAAAACCAGCATTAAGGAGAAAAAGGTTTGGAATGTTTTGTCAGTGGTGGGGAAAGGTCTGTGTACAGCAGCCACTGAAGATGATAATATCTATCTTAAGCAAACAAACAACCTGGCACTAAGAAGGAAAAGGCTCTGAGTGTTTTGCAAATGGTGATATTACAATCTGACAAGATGTATTCTGGAGCTTAGACTCAAACCTGGATCTTGCTGGGAAAATTAGTTCTCCTTAGACCTGCCAGCATTTCTGTCCTCCTGAGGGTTAACTGTGTTAACTGTGGACTGTAGTCTTATTTGATGATTTTTATGGCAGCAGCATCTAAGCTTGCCCCACCTGATGTGACTGTTGTGCCTCCTCATTGATCTTTTTATTCCACTAACTTTCACAGACATCCTAAATCTTCCTTCAACATTGACCATGA
This sequence comes from Poecile atricapillus, assembly GCF_030490865.1. Taxonomy (NCBI): domain Eukaryota; kingdom Metazoa; phylum Chordata; class Aves; order Passeriformes; family Paridae; genus Poecile; species Poecile atricapillus. The sequence goes on along the minus strand of NC_081251.1, from coordinate 66,570,665 downwards.
GGTAATTGGAAATTGGGGAAATGAGGGATCCATGACAAAATTATTGAACTGTATGGTGCCACTTCCACAGCTATGCCATGTATGCTATAAAAAGAGGCTGCGTAAGAATGAGCAGGAGTGAACTGGCATTGAGATCAAAGTGAGAAAGAGAATAAAAGGACTGTGAAAATCTTCTTTTATTTATACACCACTCTCTTGTGTCCAGACCTGAGTTGGAAGGAAAGATCAGGTGAGTTTTTAAACGTATGTGAAGGATTTCCATGCCCAGTTTTCACCTGTGTCCATTGTAAATTGGAACCCAGTTCCCTTATGCAGCTATGAAATATCCTTAGGTAGATGAACATCCTGAAGTCATTAAAAGAATCAAGAGCTGAACTGAGAACAGAGCTGAGGGCCAGGCTGTGATACACCAAGTTCATGCCCAACAGCATGACTTGTGCCAGACTGACCCAGAGGAACACTGGATACACACCTCTGGATAAATCCTGATGACAAGGACAGAAGGAGGGCAAAACTTTCTCATTTTGTTTTTTTTTAAAGTCAACAACCACATTACCCAAACAGCACATTGGAGGGCAGGACATGCAGCATAACCACCTCTCAAAAAGGGAAATGGAACTCAAGGAAAATCTCTCGGCACTGTTGATGAGCTGCAGCCTGACAGGAACTTCCCCCTGCAATTGTGCCAAGGCTGGTGCAAAGGCCTCACATCAAATGATAACAATGAGCATCAGCAGCCTCAAAAACAGATATAAGAACAACATCCTCACAACTGTGAAATGAAGCCTGGGTTGGGAGATGAATCTTTAGGACACTCAAAAGTCAACAGCACAGGTACTCAGCCAGCTTCTCAAGGAAAATGACATAATTCAGGACTTAACACTGATTCACACACGTTGAGGATCTCAGCACTTACAAACTTCAGTTTCTAAATTAGCATCACACAGATGCACATGAAAATCTTGGCATAGTTAATAATCTTGCTAAGTGTTCTAGGCATTATTTTTAAGTAGAAAAAAAAATCAATCCAACTCCTCCCCCCACTAAAAAACCCCAGAAAACAAAAAAAAAAAGAGCAAAAACCAACCAACCAAACAAAAAGCACAAAAAACAAACCCAGCAAAAAAATCTGAATAATTACCAAGGTGCCTGCCAAATTAAAACACAGTTTAATTTGTATTTATTTAATTGTAAATTGTAATTTAAATTTGTGTAAGTGTTCGAAGAAAACATATATAACACATCCCAAGAAAACACACTCATTCTTGCTTTCTTCCCCAACTAAAAAGACATTGATTTGTCAATGCATTTTCAAGTCATATTGAAAAACTCCTGTGCCATAAATTTTTGAAAACATTGCTCAGATTCAGCTTCTATGAGAGACATAATTCCTAGTGGTGGTATTTAAGCATTTTGCCTCAATAATTTTGCAGTTTGCCAATTTTGGTGCTACCTAACAAGAGTAGCTAAAGAATGAGGGGCCAACTGGTTATGTCTGTTGAGATGTAAATCACAGGAGCTGTCAGGACTTTATCCAAAGCCGTAAGGAATACTCTGTTGGCTCCACAGCACAGTTCTGCCTGCCTTTTTTGCAGGAAAGAAAAAGGCAAGGTGTTGTCTTTCTTTTGCTCTTTCTCCTTTCCTGTGTCATTGAGAACAGTGAAGGCCACAACAAGCCCTCAGAGCCTCCAGGATCTGTGAGTGCCAGCAGCTCAGGGAGCAGCAGGGTGAAGTTCCCACCCAGCACCTGCTCGGGGCTGTACGTGCACCACTGATATTTGGCAGCATCCTGGGTACTGCTGGGCAATCCGGAAAGTGATCCAGGCTCACTAACCTGGATCGTGACTGTAGGACTGACAGGCCTGTTTAGCTGTAGTGGGGGACACCTCACCATGGGCTGTTGGGGGGCAGCTGGGGGAACAGCTCCTTTTAAGCTATGGAGTTATTTTGAGGCATTCCACAGCACTGAAATGCTCTGTCTCTAGGTGTATTGCATAGATGCTTGCAAAGCAAATACACTCTTGGTGCATTGCAGACACCTTGTGTCAGGAAAACAGGGACCAGAGACTCGCCTGCCCTGAGCCAGTCCTCCAGGCACACCATCATTCCAGGAGGGAGGTCTTGCAGATCTGTTCCAGGTTCAGCCTCAGAGCAGCACGGGGAGGTAGGAGTCCCACACACCATCCCGGGGAGTAGGTGGGGGAATGGATCTCATACCACCTACACATTGCACCGTGCGCAATAAATAAAGTGGGTGGATTAAATGTCATAGATACATACCACTCCTAAACTCTTATCTGTCTGCACTGGTATCTGTGCCAGCTGCTTCTCCACCTACCTAGAGGCCTTTTGCTTATGGAAACCCACAACTCACAACGATATTTTACTTCTGTAGAGATACATTGCTTACGCCCACCGTGAAACCAAGTAAAAAACAAATGCTCTTACTTGGTAGCAAAGAGTGACCTGCTCTCTCAGGGGAGCAATGCTGTTTTGTGTGATTTACTGAGAACTGGAAGTTGAATTAGAAAAGGCAAAGAATAGCTTGCTTTTTTTTTTAGTAGGATACAATTTACCTGTAGCACTGGAAATGGAAACCAGTCACTCCTGCTTTCCTCTACCATTTCTGCCTAGGAGCTTGCAGGGTTTGCCAAAATTTGAGTCCAGGAACAGACATGAGGCCTGTGGTAGTACCACACACTTGGCTGAGTGGCATTCCTTATCTTCTTTTTTGCTAATATCCCTGTTGGGAATCTTACACAGATAAAAATAGGCTACAGTGTCTGCTTCTCCTTCCCAATGGTTTTCAGACAGAGTTGCCAAGTGTCTAGTGACTCATTTATTTGGGAAAAAAACCCGACCACAACAATGTAATCTGAAAACCCACACTTTTCCCACTCCCATATAAGAGGCATTTTTTGACAGTCACTCAGACCTTGTGCAGAACAGATATTAGCAATCTGCTCCTGTGTTTTTGTCTAAAGAGTGATGAATACAAGCCCAGGGGCCAAATTTCCACTGCCTTTTTTATTTTGGTAGCCACTTACTCCATGCAAAGTGCACCTGACACTAGTCTGGAGACCCAAGTTACTGAGCAGAGCTTAGGTGGCGAGGTATGGGCTGCGCTGGTGGAGCTGCCAACACTCTGTCCGTGACAGAAGGATGGAGACTAAATCTCAAGACTGCTTTGCTTCTCTGTGATTCTGGTCCAGTCATTAATTTATGTGAAAATTTGCTTTAGATATTTTTTTCAGCAGCTTGCGCAGCATTGCACTGGGTGCTCAGGAGGGGAATAAGTACTGTGTTTCTCTAAGAATGTTTTTGTAATTTAATACACTTGGTCAGCACAACTTTTACTAAGACATAGACAGAATAGATTTCGAAATCAAAAATAAAAGGGGATAAGAAAAAAGGAAAACCTCTATGAACAAAGAGACCAATCTTTTGGCACTTACCACTGAATGCAATGCCACTGTCTATACTCCTGCATTGCAGCAGTTGTAGGTGGACTGACTCCTCAGACATGGGCTCTTGTAAGGCCAGATCCAAACAAAGGAGCCACAAGTCTATTCACAAGTGTAAAGATAAAAAGATCTAGATTTTCTACATGTAGTGCCGCTTGTTTCTGAAAATCCCAGCAGCACCCCAAAAAAGTGTCTTGCTGAGGCACAGAGCAGTTCAGGGGTCACCAAAAAGCCACAGTGTTTGTGAGTTGCAGAGCAGGAGTCAGGAGGAGTCCCTGTACTTTGCTGTTTACAGAAGCAGTAAAGGTCGGACACAAAACGCAGGGGTGGATCAATGCCTATCATTTACAGCTGTCAAGAAAGCATGTTGCAGCTTCCCTGATGGGAGAGCCAGACATCTCAAAGACAATTTTTAGGGAAGGGCTGGTGTTTTCCCATGTCCTTGGGAAGCAAAATTTCCTGTCATTTCCCATTGAATTCTCTTCTACTTTTCTGCCTGAATGCATAGTTACAGTGTGTCTGAATTTTATTAGGAAACCAAAAAGCTGGGTGTTTTTTATCTAAGCAAAAATCCTCCAGCCCTCCACCATCTCAACTGCATGACACAATTTAATCAATACCTACCTCCGTTTAAGTATCCCACCATCTCTTATTCATGATGCTGAAAACCCTGGAACAATGAATTAATATATATGACTATATTCAAGAAACAAAAATTTAAAAATTTTGGCATTCTATTTTTAAATAATAAATAGAAAATATTTATTTTACAGCATTTTCAAGATCATTTTGACAAAAAGGCAGTTTTCATCAAGCATTTGACAGACCAAAAGAAAGAACTTCTACAGAAAGCTTCATAGCTCATACAGCTGCATATACAAGGTGAGTTCTTGCTCTGTAGATATATTTACGTATGTGTATGTTTCCAGTTTTAACAATTACAAACTAAAAGCTAATATACTGAATTTCAAGAAAACTCCTACTCATGATATAATTACATTGCAATAATAAAATCAGTGCTTAATATGTTCAAAACAGACAGATATGAAAACAGTATAGTACCTTGCCACATTGCCATCTCCTCATCTATACAAATCTGTTATATTTATTTTTCTTATCTCTCTCAGATCTTCAAAGACCGGCTTCTAAGTATCAACTCTGTTACTGACAACATGTTTTTGGAAACAGCACAGCAGATCTTGTACTACAATTATTAGAAGACAGAATTCATTGCCAGGGCTGTGATCAGCAAAGAAGATATGGCATTTTTCTCCCTGCTTTAAGGAGTAATCAGCATTTTAAATAAAAGAAACAGCAACAAAAAATATCCCCCTAAAGGCCCAAAGCAGAACAAAAAATCAACCAACAAACCCTCGGGTGTCTCCAATTCATTATAGAGATGTCAATATAGTGACAAAAACGTGTCTTTGGGCAAAGTCATTTCATGCTTTTGACATCAGGATGATGATAGCAGTTGGCCACAAGTAATATTGAAAGGAGCAAACATTGTGAAAAAAGGATGAGAAATACTGGTTTTCAGTATGAGCCAAACCTTCCAGTACCAATACTGCATAATTAGGGAAAAACAATGAGATTTAGATCTTCAGAGAAGAATTGATAACAAGCAGGACTTCTTAAAATTCAAGTGAAAAGAAAGAAAAATAGTAGAATTATGATTAATTCAGAAAAACTCAGGTAGAATATTCAAAAGAAGCATGTTTAAAATCAGGGTTTACAACTATATTAACAGGAAGACATTCCTTTAAAATATTTTTTGAAATAAAATGTGGAACTGTAGGACAGATTCTCATCCTCAGTTGAATTCAGCAGCAGAAGCAAAGACCATAGCAGCTAAAATCCTGACCTGTGATGTATAATAAGCACATTTATAAATAGGGTTATCATCATTGTAATTAAATTCAGGCCACAGCGATTAGACCTGGACTTTTATCATGCCAGTCATTAGGGAGCTTTGGATTAGGCCCATCTCTAGGAAACACATGAAAGATAGAGGAGGAGGAGGATAGATGACAGAACTACAACTGCCTGGAAGTGACCTTTAAGATGCTATATTGTATATTAAATACAAGAAGTGAAAGCATTAGGAAGGAACATGCAACTGAACACCATAAAGGGTTTAAAAAAACTGTCAACAGCAAAACCTGGGAATTTATGCACACATTAAGCACTGATGAAATTTGCTATTCTGACATGATTTTGTTTTAAATTATCTGAAGCAGTGAAATAGTTGAATCACTTTTCCTGTCTCTCACCTGCAAGATTTCTAAAACACATCTTTTTTTTTTTTGTTAGCCACACTTGCTGCAAAACATGTAAAATAACAAGTTCTCAATGCACTGATTATTAATATCATATGTCTACTTCATAAAATATCTGCCAAACAAAGCACCCTATTATAAGGGTAACGACAGTCTCAGCTTGTATATGAAAAAAAGGATGTGTTAGCACAGCATACAAACCTTCAAAGATCTATCGAATATTTGTAACAATGCGATATAAAAACATGATTTAAACATAAAAATATTCATAGTATATAAGACAATCTTCCAGTGGTAGTTATTGGACATTACTCTTCACACATACCGTACCCACGCATACAGATACACAAACGTACGCTCACTCTCTTGCCTGGGGGCTCTGTAACCCCCAGACTGGAATTGCCTTTCTCCCAGACTAACAATTGTTGCTCTAAGTAAACAGCTTTTTCTCAATGCATTTGATTCCAAAGTAACACAAAGGAATGATGCAATGGCATGGCAAAATACGTTGTTGTATGAAAAGATAGTCAATAAATACTGTTCTGCTACAGGAAATGTTGTGTAACAGTTTAGCCACATGGTTTGCAACCTTATACAAAAGGGCAGTTTTTCCAAGTCCTTATCACATTACAAATACTATGGCAAGGCTTTTGTCAGAAACCTCTTGAGTCTTAGCAAGTCATATTTCTTGCCCTGTTCACAATCAACATTAAAAGAAGCCCAAATCCCCCAAAAAAGCAGCCTAGTATGAGGAACAAATCGTTCAGATAGGAGTCAGTAAGAGCCATGTGCTTTCACATTATCTCATCTCCTCTCCCCAAAACAAAGTTCCACAGTTATGCCACCTGTAGAAACCAGGAAGAAAATATTTATGCATATATATCTCATATACAAGTATCTTTGTTCCCCTGGACCACACTCTGCCCTTCCAGCTCCTGGGTGTGTTACTCCCATAGCAGACAGACAGCAGTTATGAGGTGTGCTAATGACTTCTCCAGGTCACACTTCCCAGAGTCCTTTTCAAGCATTGCCAAGAGAGGGTGTGACTAGGTGTGATTATATTTATTTTCCTGCATGTTTATCTGTTTGTTTGTTTTTTTGCTATAGAAGTTGTTCCTTTAGTTTGTGCTTTGTTATGGTTTCCTAACATTTTCCCAAAGTACAATATTTTTATTTTTCACAGATAGAGAATCTTGAGCCCTCAGAATGGATTTTTTTTATTTTCTTTTTGTTTCATTTTAGTTATTTAAGTGCAGGATGAATTTTTTGCCCTGTCATTTGTCACTTTGTTCTCTTCTCTCTCTCTCCCACAGCGCTGGGAGACTCGTCTCCGCAAGTTCTCCCAGGGGGCAGCTGCCAAAGTCCTTCCCATCTTGTCTCTTGCAGCATCTACAGGGTGGACGAGCTTTGCTTATAATCCCTCAGGATGACAGAGGCATAGGTCACATCTGGGGGTGTGCAGAGCACCGACTCCGACACAGGGGAGCTGGGCACGGAGCTGCCCGAAGCCACCGAATCCCGGAAAGGGGATGGGGGTGTCAGCGCCGGAGAGTCTTCTAGAGTCAGTTTGCTGGTTGCTGGCTCCTCATCCTCCTCCTCTTCCTCTGTGTTCTTTTCATACACATATCCCTGAATGAGCTTCACCTTCTCACTCTCTGCTTCCTCAGCCGGGGGAGACAGGGGCTCCTCGCTGAAGGCAGCCACCTGGAAAGGCTGCAGGGGCGGCGGGGGTGGGCAGGGGGGCCGCACGCCATTCCCTGAGCCAGGAGTGGGGAGGACAGCGTTGAAGTCGGGGATGCCGGTGGAAAACTTGTTGACCACTCCTTGCAGCTGGTCCATGAGAGACTGTGGCTGCAGGGGCAGGGTCTTGGGGGACTGCTCAGGCAAGAAGAGCTGGGTTTCCTCCGCCGTGGCCTGCAGCGGGGGGGTCGTTGCCACCCGCCTGTGCACCACCATGGAAGGGCTGCTGGACTGGTTGAGGTGAACGGGCTCTCTATCTTCTTCCTCCACCACATTGTTCAGAGTCTTACTGTTGATGTCGGTAAAAGTCAGACTTTGGCCGTGGTAGTCTTTAGTGAGGGGTTTGATCACCGCTGTCTGATTGCACCCTGTCTCCTGGTTCTTCACATGCACTGAGAGTCTGTGCCATGTATGTTCCCCCTTTGGATCTTGTCTTCCACCTGGTTCAGACCATGACACAGACTTTCCATTAGAACTATGAATAAAATAAAGATGGTTTATTTGCATTTACATTACGAAGACACAGGCAGTATAACAAACAAGCCTACAAAAATACTGATTGCTTTGCCTCATGAGTAAGCCTCCCCCCTCCAGTTTTTCATGTCCTCCCAGAAACACCACATGAGAAAACAACACTATGATTTTCATCCAAAAGTGATGTTGGTTATCCATCCTACAGCCAACCTGGAAAGGCTAGCCAGCGGGAAGGGCTCTGGGAGAGCCATCTGTGGTTTGAGGACTTGAGCTGTCGTTTGGTATCTAGGTTTGCTCATCATTTTGCAGTGGGGAAGAAAAAACACAGGAAAAAAAAATCACTGGAAAAGCTTTAATTAAACCTGATTTGCAGCTTATAGGAAATATTTTCAAGCTGTTGGAAGAAAAACAACCCACAGTCATAGCCTTTGGCAAACTGGGTAGAGAGATAAATTGTTGCTAACTCTTCCTTTCCCTTTTATTCCCTCTCCCCCTTAGAAACAGATTAGCTAATAGAGAACTGAAGGACTCCCAGGGCCTCTGTCAGGTAGGAGGTAAATGCACTTCTTCCCGGGTGATTCTTATTTACAAATCAGGCTAAAATTTGGGGACCGAAAACAGTTGTTTTGTGTGGGAAGAGGAACAAGCAGCAGCATGACCATGGTGAGTCAAACCCTCTGACTCCTCATACGGGCTGGGTCCCATCAAAACGCTGGGCACTTTGGCCAGGTGAGGATCTGAGAGTCAGCCCTGACTCTGAGGAACTGTAGGGTTTTGTGTGTCCCTGTACCCTTGAAGAGAGCAGCACTCAAAGCTGAGTGGCAGCTTGTGAGCAGCTGGTAGGACGGGGAGCTGAGCAGTGCTTTAGGGGACTGAGGAACTGTTTAATTGAAGGTCAAGCAGTAGAGATGGTTCATAAATCATAAAATACATTGTCTGGGTGGAAACCAGAGACAGAGAGAATTTATTTTTATTGAAATGATTTATTCAAAGCACCCTTATCTCAGGAATCTCATCCCTCAGGGACCAGATGCAAACAAAGGGTTACATTTCAGACCCTGAGACTGCCGTGCAGATGGGAGACAAAGTGAGTGGGGGGCTGGCACCGCAGCCTCACCTCCTGCTACTGCACACACCAGAGGAGATCGCTTCGCCTGAAGTACTGCAGTATTGCTCTAAGCATTTTGCTTTCCTTGCTCAGACTCTCGTGGTTCTCTTTTTTAAGGAGTAAATAATTGCCACTTGAATTTTATAAAAAAAACCCATATTGTCTGATTTTGTCATAGCTGGAAGAGACTGGTGCAACACATATAGTGTTGTAAATCTGTCAAAACAGAAAAGAAATATACATGACAATGTGTCATTTTTCTGTCAAGCACTAAGTACTCCTTGAAAAAAAAAATGGATTTTAGGTGGATCCAAGCTGGGAAGCTCATCTCCAACTCCAGACTCCAAATGCTGGACCTGTGACTCACCACCTCTGTGGGAACTGGGGCACATGAAAGGGCCAATCTAAAAAATTCATAACTCCCCAAAGCATGTAGTTGGTAAGACCTGGAGCTGTTTTGATTTAGAGCTTTAACCTAAGAAATAAGACAGCCACGTTCCCAGCTGAAGAAGGAAACCTCTATATTATAGTGATCAATGAAAATATAAGAATGAAGGTTTAGAAGCATTCCCTTTTTGATCAAATGAGCTATGGTACAATTTTTTTTATGGTTTTTTTTTTTGAAGTGCTATAAAGATAAGCAAATGAGTGTATCTCTTGGGTGTGAAAGATTTTTAAAGTAATGTTTAACATGCCAAGAACAGCAAACTCTTCACACAGAAACACATTTGGTCTACTTTAACTTCAAAACAAGTCTCTTCTTGTAGAGAGGAAAATAAGTCAAGTGCTCTTGTATTTTGCTGATGCTGTAGCTTACAAATACTGCAAAGGGCTTTTCTAAAAAATTATGATAATTATCTGTTTCCTTTTATGCTAAGTCCACTTCTGTATCATTTGTTACTTCATATCTAGTTTTGGTGCATCGCCTTACTTTTGAATCCCTCCTCACACCATCTGTTTTTTCTCTATCTCATTTTATTTCCAAGATTTTTTATTTTACATCAAAGGCAAGCACAGCTATTTTAAGGAAATCACTACCTCTGTCTTCAAGTCTTGCTCCTATTTAGTTCATTTCCCTCTCCCTCACTCTCAAATTCTGCTCTTACTTCTTTCTTCTGTAACACTCCAGAGTCTCAAGTCAATGGCCATGCCTAAACTGTGCTGGGATTGCAATGTCCAAATGTGAGCAAATAATTTCATGAGGATTTGTCTGGTAGCAACTTGCTCCTTGGGAAGAGCTGGTGCTGCTGACACACCTTGCCTCTGCTTGCCAGACCTTACTGCTCATGGCTCCAATGGCCTCATGACAAAGAGCTTTAGGGCTGCAGTGGCTCTCTGGGATCCATTTCACAAGATCCATGGATTATTTGCCTCAGATTATTGTTCCAGCTCTTTCTACTTGCTCTTCTTGCTATGTCCAAGCACTGCTAGCCTGTTAATGAGGTAGATGACTCCACTTTGAGATGGAGTCCCAAGCCTGTCATAGAAACATCTGAGCTCTGTCTTGCTGGATGGCTGGCAGGAGATCACACTGAGTTTGACATATTCAGGCAGAATTCATTGTTAACATGCACGAAAAAGACCTGTTATGCTGGAACAAAAAGCAGCCATCTTGAATATCATTAATTGACATTTAGACAAAAAAAAAAAAAAAGCAAAGATGGGTCTGCAAAAGTTCAGACCTGAACTGAGTCTCAGTGAGAGAAAGAGTTGTCTCACTTGTGCAAAGCAATGATGACAATCCTGACTGCATGGTCACCATTTGCTAAGGGATTGCCTCTTTTGAAGGAAACATCCACTGGAGAAGGTCAAGATCAAAATAATCTGCCTGGGATAATGGAAGAAGGGATGGTTTTCCACACAAAGGCAAGAGAAGGTACCTCAAGAGAGCACACACAGCTGGGGTATAGGAAACCTGATATTCAATTGTGCAGTGACGAGATGGCACCAAGTGGTTTCTTCATTTTATTGATAGGATGATTACCCATTTCATGTCCATCATGTATTTTTTCATCTTTCCTATCTCTGTCCTTTCTCCTGTCAATTTGTCATGGGATTTAGACTTCACACTTTCTGCATAGAAGTGAACTTCTTGGAGTCTCAAGGGATCTTAAGGTTTGTACTTGCTTATACCCAGTGCAACACTCCAAGTACTATTTCTTCAAATCCTCCCATCTAGTCTACATGTTCAGACAGATTCCTGAATATCCTTTCAGCACATTGGGTGAGTTTGCTTTTGCTTATAGGCAAGAACATACTCTGAATTTAGATGCTTTTTCTCAATTTTCACCTTTCAGCTTTATCTATGTGTTTTTTATTTTTGGGGAAATAGAAGTAAATATATTTTTGTGTGAGTTTTTATTAGTTTCATGGGCAGAGCTATTGCTATTTTTGATAATTAAAAATTTTGCTTTTAATACATGCACAGATCTTTTTAACAAACTCTGCATGACTCTGGGCCACTTTCAGCTTTCTTTCTTTATTATAGACAATAAATAGGATGGAAAACAACTTCAGATCCTAATAGTTACTTGCTTTCTTTACATTCTTTAAAAGAACCGATGCCCCAAGTCTGAGACTATGGTTCAAAATACTCAGTTCAAAATTGTTCAGAATGCCTGCCCAATAGTAGCACATGCCTATAACTTGTTAGACAGCTCACTGTTAATTGCTAAACATCTCTAGATGCCCAAAATCTGGCCCCTCCTTGTGACCAGGAGCTCCCCAGACCCAAGTCCAGTTTCAGGTCAAGAACGATTCTGAAGATGCCTTACTTTAGATGTTGGATAGAAAAGGTTTCTTACGTCTCAGAGGCTGAGTGCTCCTGAGGTGAAAAATTATTGACCCATTAGTCTAAGATAAGTTAGAGATCCAAGGCACAGAGAATTAAATCACCTTTGAATCCTGAGTTGAGTGCCTGAAACTTGTCTTTTTGTTTTGTTTTTTTTCATTATTTTTTTTCCTCTTGAACATTTAATGTATAATAATCCCTAATTGATAGCACATTAAATAGTTAAGCAGAGTGGTATATGTTCTGATGAGGTTAACTCCAAGAACCCACAGGCTGGAAAATAGCTTTAGATGCTGTCAGGCAAAATGCTTGAGAAAGAGCCCTTTCTGTTAAACAGGAAGGAACATTCCTTGACCTGTTAAGAGTTCATCCCCTGTTTTGTCCTTTCAGAAGTGGTGGTCTGCAATCTTCTCCAAGTGGCCATGACCTGAGGAAGAACCATAAGCTTGCTGAGATGAATGATAGTTATTTGAGCCAGCTTGGTGGTGTTAGACAAGAGAGAGCACAGATTTAATATATAAGTCTGTTTTTGGGGATTTTTTTAAATCAGCAATGGCAATTATCCAGAGGAAGAGATCATAGAAGAAATAATAAATATTACCTGTCTTTCATTGCCAGCCCAATGTTTTGGCCCAACCTACCTCCTTGTAGTCACTGTAGTAACTGAAATGCCACAGCCAGTAGGAAGCACTGGGAAAACCTGGCAGTCCCTTCTATCACAATGAAATTTTAGGAGTTAATATAAAATGCAAACTGAGAAGCCTACCAACTCTGTAAGGAAAACTTAAGTCTGAAACAAACCCTGAACTGTCTTACTAGCAACCAGAGGAGGTCAGTGTCAGGTACAGCCCAGTCATCAAATGCTGCTTCTCCCTTCAGAGAGCCCCGTTATTGCTGCTGACAGCTGGCTCTGGAGTGCAGCACATGCACAGCTGTCCCTGGGCACTGACAGAGAGGTGACCAGCTTTTGGAGGAGTGGGACGCAGAGCAAGAAGAAAGACCTTGTTCAAAAGCTGTGCATTGGATAAAAACCTTTCTCATCCCCCCCACAGCACTTGCTGATGGATGCCGTCGTAGGGGAGCCAGTGGAGGAATTTCTGCTCTGCCAGAAAGGCAGTGAGTAAACTACAAACTTTCTCCACCTCTGCAGTCATGTAAGTGGAGCCTGATATGTAAGTCATGTAAGAGCCTGACTAAATCTCTGTCCCATTGCTGCCTCACTGTTCCCAGGGCAGAAGCTAACAAGCCTAAAATTTAAGACTAATACCTGCACTGCAGCACACTGCAGGTGCTTTGTTGGTGTCCCCAAGGTGTCTTCCATTATTGTCTCCATTTCAGTAAAGCCGCTGGGGCATGAAATTTGATTAAGGGAGTGAGCAGATTTTAATCCAGGGTAGTGATATGTCCCTGCACTGAGCAGCTGCTCCTCTCTGAGCTGCCACAGCCAGCCCTGATGCTCATTAGCAAAGCAAGCCATGCTGGTCTGCGTGTTCCTACAAGCCTAACTTCTAAATACTGGTTCTAGGGACTCATCTCTGAAACCTGGGTTAGTAAAACTTCTCTGTACTCTCTCATGAGTGAAGGAGCCATCATCAACCACATCTTGTGCATGCTCAGGATTTTTGCCTCCTATAATCACCTAAATGAAAAAAGAATCACAAACCAATTTCAGCCTTAGCTTATTTACACTGTAATCTCTATCTTGTGGTAAGAGGAACTTAAAACTGTTCTCACAGCATGGCTCCAATGCTTTTGTTAGTGATGTATAATTAGAGCAACGTTTAACCGCCCACTTGTGTTTCTGGAAATTTAAACTACTTAACTAACTTTTCCTTGTTGTTCCCCTCCTCCCCCCTGCCCCCCTGCTTTTTTTTTTTTTTTTTGGACACAAGTGCCTTGGACTTATTGGTCAAAATATTCTATGTAAATTAGAGCACTGCTTTAAATGTATGATGAAAACGGCTACACAAAATATAGGGAAACATAATGCTGTCACACTGGCTTACCAGGTCAGAACTTGATGATATTTAGAGGTGCTGTGAGTGAGCTGAAGTCCGGAGCTGCCTTTCCAACTCTCTGCCTAGTCAGTTTATGCCTGGTTTATGTTAAATAAATGTAACATATTAATTTCCTTCATAAGTTACTCTGATGCAGAAGTATTGCTTTGTTGAGTTACACAAAGGCTTTCTAATGTATATTGATCCTATTGATAATTGGGGTATTTTTCTCTTTTTTAAATTGAAATTTTAATATTATAAAACCTGTAATGTGGATGCAGTAGCTGTGCCGAGGCTGAGTACCCTGTGGTGAGATCCTGGTTTCCAGCCACAGGGGCTCCAGGCTGAGATCAGACCCTTGGGCAGGATCAGAGGCTGGCAGCCCCCCTCACCTCTCTGCTCTGGTCACCCAGATGGGGAAAGCTGGATCCAGGACTGGGGTCACTCTTTATGTTTGTACTGCCATAGAAGTGGATTGCTGCTAGGCTCATACCTGGCCCTAGGGGTAGGGAATTACCACCAAATCCAACAGCTCAGATATAGCCAAGTATCCCAAAATAAGTAGATTTATTCACTTTGAGACTTAACAATAATTTTTATGTACAAAAGTGCTTTTGTACAGCTGTGAATTGGGTTGGGGGGAGTGAAGAGAGAAATGGACAGTGCATTGCTTCAGTGTATTTGAAGTCTCACAACTTCAGCATGTATCACAGATCTAACCTACCTTGCTCAACAGAGATGTGAGAATATTACACTGATCATGTATATGGAGGTCTGACTGATAATTATAATTACTACTAGAAATTTGTAGTCTCATTTGAAATACAGAAGCTGTGTCACATTTCAGTCATCCAATATTAGTGAAAAAATTTGCTACACCTGTGTGTTCATTAGGTATTTTGAAAGGAAAATATCAAATAACTACTGAAGTGCTGCTTTGAGAGAACAATCTAATAGATAATACTAAGTTCAGGATAATAAACAATTTGTCAGAAACAGCAAGAATATTCATCCAGTGTTCAAGAAATAAAGATGAGAAACCTGCAAATCAAAGTGAAATTAAAGTGTTCTTAGTAGTGAATAACTTTAGAATCTGTTTATTTTATTCTTATTAATAAGTAAACCCACCAAATATTCAGAATGAATTCATCCTACTGAATTATTTTTGTATTTTATTAGGGATAATAAAGTTAATGAAATAATAGTGTAAATCATCATAGGTCCTCTGTTATCAACGAAGAAGCACATTTGTGTTATCTGAAGGTGTGTTTCATGCTTCAAATTCAAAAAAATGTTTATGACAGTGAAGCCAATGCCAATGCCTGAGCTGAAGAATTTATTCTGACAGGCTCAGAAGAGAGCGCAGTTGATAGAACCTGAAAACTGAAAAGTACAATGTTTTGAGCAAAGGAACCTGGAAAGCTTAGGAACATTCGAAGAAAATGCTAGAATTAAATTCATTTACAAAAAGTGTAGGTGGGTGCAACTAAGGCAAAATAATTTTGTAGGACTGTGAAGATCAAGAACCTTTAAAAAACATTTCATCAAAAGAAATGCCATGGAGCTGCTGTTGAAAAAGAAACTCTAATTAATGAGCTTTGAATAGAATAAAACCATGAAAATTGCCCATGAATTCTGTATTCCTCACTCAAAAAAAAATGGGGAATACAGAATTCATTCAAAAGCATTCAAAAGCACCACACCATGGTGCAGAGATCAGGAGGTCTTTCCTATGAATGCAGTTTAATAGTAATTAAGACAGTTGGAGGTTTTTCCTTGCTTTCTGTAATCCTCTGTGGTTCTGATGGAAAATTATTTGGGCCACCATGATTTTACCAAAAAGATATTGACAGGCTGAAAGCTGTATAGTGAACAGCAACAAAAACTCACTGGGGACATAGGATAGAGTGCGTGAGATAAAACTAAAATAACTGAATATATTCTGTTTTTTTTCAAGCATCTGAAAGGCATTAGCACCAAGGCTGAAAGGTATTTCACATGGCATAGAGGTGCCCAGCTGAGACCCCTAAATGAAGCTACAAAAGGGCCAAATTATACTGCACGCCCAGAATATTTCCTAGTCAATAGCTGTATCAGAGAAGGAATAATTCCTGATGAACAGAAAAGCCTGTTGCCCTGGATATTTCCTGCCAAAAAATGTGTAACCCTTGCAGGGGTAGTGGTCAATGAGGTCCTTCTTCCACAATAACTTGTCAGATTCTCTGGAATACTTGAGAATAAAATAAATACCCAACAGTTTAAATGGGGCTTAAAGGGCCATCAGACTTGCCTTAACATGCCAGCATTTTGAGTGCTTAACCCTATGGCAAACTTAGCCAAGTTGCCACAGGAAGCTTAGTCATGAGGCCTCTTGCTTGTAATGTACAGCTGTCCCTAATAGGCTGCAGTAGATGGAGCAGACTGTGAAGCCTGTGGGTTTTTTGGGTGTATCTGAAGGTTTCCATGGTAACAAATGTGCAGCTTCTGAAGAAAAGAGCCCTGAAACTCCAAGCTGATGCTTCTGGGTTTTCTTAATATCATAATAAAATTTTACGATTCTATATTTTGATGATTCTGCATTTCTAACCATCTCCAGCACTGTACGGAGAATGGAAATGAACATTAGTGAAAAAAATGATGCTAAGTACTATATGCATCAAAACACAAGACAGTTTCAAGAGTCTGCATCTACTTCCTTGTAGGTGGGAGCTGAGGGAAGCCACAGCACGCATGGTGATTTCTGGCATGTTGGGATGATGAAGCAGGGCCTCCTAAGGAAAATCTGTTCTTACAAACTGCTGGAGTTCTGCTGAATGAGACTGAGGCTGGAGAGCAGGTGGTGGTGATGATGGACAGCTGGTGATATGATGGACAATTTGCTGCTCCAACTGGGCTGTGTGGCCACAGGGAGCCCAGGTTGCTGGTGGAGGATGTGCCTTTCCCTGAGCCACAGTGCCAGGCCTCTGAAGACATCGGCTCTGGCTGAAGAGAGAGAGAAGCCAGAGGAGCAGGGAAGGACAGAGAAGACAAAATAGCAAGCTTCATGCTCAGCAGATCTGAAAAACTCCCCTGTTTCTTGAAGCAGCTACCACAAGCATT
This sequence comes from Poecile atricapillus, assembly GCF_030490865.1. Taxonomy (NCBI): domain Eukaryota; kingdom Metazoa; phylum Chordata; class Aves; order Passeriformes; family Paridae; genus Poecile; species Poecile atricapillus. The sequence continues at coordinate 66,553,713 of NC_081251.1, read as the reverse complement.
TGCAGACCCACTGACAGGTTAGAGTCCCACCAGAGGTGTTTCTCAGGAGCTCAGGAGGATAAGGATTCTTTTTTTTCTAAACTGAAAAAAAAATATCCCAAGCATGGTCATGCAAAAAACAGGAGTTTCACAGCTTGTGCCCATGCTTTCTTGAATAGAATCTCTTGTTGCATTTGCTTTTTCCTTCTAATAGTATGCCTGTGTTGGACTCCCATTTGAATTTCCAGATAGACAATTGGTGATCTGTACCCTGAGAATCTGCAGCACTTGTTACAGTTCAGAAACGAGGGGCGTATTGTTCTGACTAGAAGACAGCAGCAAATAGTTTGTACCGCTCCTTACACTGCCTGTTTACAGTTTGCCTTTCAGGGTGCCAAATCTGGTTGCTGCACAAGCCCTGTAAAGCCATCATGACTGCTCCAAATGTACAATGAGTTTTGTGGATTTCTTCTGATCTGCAAATCAGAGGGGCAGGTTGGATTGAATTAATATTGTTGCTGAATGCCCACAAATTGCATAGACTCTCACAGACATACACAGAGCTAGGATGCTTTGCACTGCCCAGAGCAGTGCAACAGCATCTCTGGTTGCAGGGAGCAGCACTGCCCAAAATGCTGTGTCAGTGGATCACAAGCATCTTTCCACAGAGTCACTGCACAATCTTCCCTGGGGCAGGGAGCAGGACTGTTTCACATCTGCTGCTTGTCAGATGGAAATGAGCACAGATCTAGAAGAAATGAGGTGAAGCCTTTCTGTTTTTGCAACAGCTTGCTTGTTTTCTCCACAGTGTTTGTGTTTGCTCAGAGAGGGCAGTATTTGCTCTTCTTATTTCTGAAGAGCTGAACTTCTCTATTATTGTTTGCTGAATGCAGAACTATGCAGAATCTGAACATCTTTCAGAAATTACAACAGAAAAAATGATTCATTGCTATTATTTTGAGATGCTATTTGTTCCTATGCCAAGTCCTGCTGGTTTTATTTACATGTGCCTTCTTGTGATTTCCCTGTTTTCTGCAAATCCCACCAAACAAGTGCTTTCTGTGTTCCCTCAGCTGGGTCTGCTGCCACGGTTAGCTAACAAGCACAGGTTAGCGAGAGCTGTGCACGGCAAAGGTGTCTCGCCATGTAAAGCACACAGGATAATGTCATCTCTATGTAAAACTATGAAAAGGAGAAAAATGTTGGCTAAATGGAAAAAGAAGATTAAATTAGTACAAAAAAAGAGGACATACTTGCAAAGTTGTAGGCATTTAGAAATAAAAAAGTAAAAGCTGCAAAAAAATTATTCAGTGTCCTCTTCATCAAATCTGGACAATGTTTGCAGTACTGTGTGAAACAAGGGGACATAAGCAAATTTCCCATCTTTAAAGGCATGCACCACATTTGTCCCATCATTAGACATAGTAAACCAATGAGAAAAAGAAAGCAAGGGGTAAAACCACTCTTTGTCATGCAGCTTCTCTTACACATTCACTGCAGGGATTTTTCAAAGCTGCACATGTGCCGACGGACACTGGCTGGTGGGCGAGAACTCTGGCTGCCTCTTCCTGAAGATTGAAAAGAAAAAGACACCCAGTGAGTGGCTATACACATGTGCACACATGGTGGCTATACCACTCAATAGGTGCCTGTCCCTGACTTATGGCTGTGGGCTTTCCCATCTTTTTTCCTCTTGTCACCTCAATTTCCACATAGATTTCTCCTTGGCTCCAGCACAGTACTGTTTAAAATAAATTTTCATGATGTTCATTCTGCTTCCTGTGCTGAGCCTAGATGCACTTTACATACCAGATGGCAGGCTGCTGTGCATCTAGCTGTCAGAGGAACTTCACCCCTGGTATTCTCAATATAGGATGAAATGCTGAAAAAAGGAGCACCCGCCCTTCACATAATATTTACGAAAGCATCACCAAAAGCTTTCGCTGGTGAAGTTTTTAATATATAGTCAGCTGCTGCCTTTTCCTTTGTCTCTCTTCCTCTAATCTGTTTTTCTAAATGTTTCTTTTACTTTCAGGGCATTGGCTGAATAGTCACTAACTTTCATTATATGTGATTTCACTGGTGTGCTTCTCTTTTTTTTAAAGGAAGCATTGGGTTTATTGAAGTAGACACAAAATGAATAGTCTCCTAAGCACTTTATCTGCAATGGTAATTCAATACAGAATTGCAGATTGCAGTTTGGGCTGTTAATATAGGATGATTTCCACTTCATTTTTCTTTTCTTCCTTGCCCTGTCAAGCAGATGCAAATTCTCCTTTGTGTTCCCCAGTATCAATAAAAATAGTATACACACACGCACGTGCTTTGACAAAAATCTCAGGTATTTTTGCACATGGAATGTATCACTGAATTTCTGAAAAAATAAAATAAAATAAAACCATCATTGTATTGCAAATAAAATGCAAATCAAAATTCAGCATGCCTCCCCATCAAACAGTCATAGTGCATGCTTGCCAGACTTCCATGTACCTCCAAATGACAGATTCATGGATGGTTGTGCATGTACTACATACTCAGTACATGAGCTGAACAAGCCATCCTTCTCACCACGTTCTAAAGCACATGAGCACAGCATAATGTACACAGAACACATGCATTCCCATTTGGGAGTGGTAGATGCCTTGAGATGACTTCTGAACTATTATGAATAAAACACAAATAAGGCATTCTGCTGAGCAATTTTGCCAGCCTGATTATTTTGATGCCTCTAGAAAAATTAAATTTCTTGCCAGGTGTAAGATCACTGAGATCACTGAGATTTGAAAATTTAAAAGTGATCATGACTAAGCACTTAGCTACCATGCTCTCTCCTCTGCCTTATTAAAGTTACAGGGATTATTAGGCTTCTGATTAGACAGAATATTCACCACCTCTACAGTCTTCCAATTTTCTTAATCAACTGAGAGATTAAGAGCTTTCTACTTCCTGTGCTTTTTGTTCAGTCCCAGGAGGTAATTTTACAAAACAGGTAGCAACCTGCAGTTGATTATCTGAGAGAAAAACCCAGAGCTAAATGTATTTCACACACATGCAGTGCTGTATGCTCAACAGAGAGCACACAGCACAGACAGCCCTGCTTAGGACCATGGAAAATGTGGAAGGCTTTTGTTTCAGAGCACTGCCTGGAACTTGGATCTTTCTGAGTCAACAGGCTTTGGCAGCCGTCATTCCTCAACTGCTGCCATTTGCTGTCATTTATGGCTTACTTAGCTGCACCCCCTTTGTGTTTTTTCTTATTCATATATATCCCTGTAGTGAGTTCAGAGCATTTGGTTCTCCAAGCTTTGGGCATTTGTAGGTCTTGTTATGAAAGCCTTGTAAGGGAAAGGAAGAAAGAAACCCGCTTCCTCAAGTAGTTTAAAATGCCCCAAAACATGTTCAAAATACAGCAAGCTCCTCTCTGACTGCAGCTGTGCTCCTCAGCCAAAATCAGACACAGACATTACAGCTAATAGAGAATGCAAACCCCAAATGCCTAGCCAGGTTTGCATTCTGTAGGAGGTTGTTGCTTTTGTTAAAATTCTGCCAAACTCCATCAAAGCAGTGCTCTGCCTTTTGATCAAGGTCAAGGGTGATCCCTACATGTATGTGATGCACCGCATACACACGACAGAAATCACCTAAATCTTCATGCTTCAGTAGAATTTGAATTTATAGTGAAATTTAGGTTTATAGTATGGGAAATGTAGTGCATGTGTTGATTGTATTTCAGTGAATTATTTTCCAATTATCAAATCAATGCCAACTGTATAAATAATAATAAAAACTTTTGATGCACTGAATATGAAGTATCCTTGTAGGTTTTCTTTTATCTCCTTAGCAGTGTGTGCTTATACTGCGGAGCTGTGATGCAGAATTAATGCCCAGATCTCTATACCTTTCTTTTTTTTCTTTTATTTTTAATGATGACAATGTATCCCTGCTTCTTTCTCCTAGCCTTGCAGGCAATAATGGCAGTTCACATACATTTCTCTGGTTATAAAACATTAGATACTCTGCCCATCTTTACAATATGAGGATTAATGAGTCATTTTGAGGGCAGTCTTCTCAAGGGTAATTCCTGCCGAGTAGTTATTTGTATCCTGAGCCTAGAGGCAGGATGGCTCTTCTGTGCATTTGAACAAGGAGCTGGCATACCATCATGAAAGTGTCTGAGTTGCTTTATAAGGAACCCCTGGGTGCAATAACAGGGAGTCTGGCAGAGGAAGCAGGGTGGCAGTGCAGAGGGTTCCTGAAAGAAGTGGCTTAATTGCTTTACTTTATGTTCTTTGAAGCAGAAAAATGCTTCTGGCTAGTCATTCAGAACAGGGTAGGTAACAAGCCTGTTGAAATTTGCAGTGAGGAATATAAAGGATCTGAGGGAAGAGTCACTCTTAACACCATTTTTCCTCTTAAGTGTAAATGAATCATCCCACGAGGCAAACAGCTGTGTCAGGATTAAAGGAAGTGTAAATTGCTATCTGCAATGTTTTACATCTAAACAGCTGTTAAACTAGAAACATTCACCTTCTGCTCTGGAATTATTCTCTCTGCTCAATCAGACTCCCCAAACAGGCACAAATTGAATGAATCTATCTGGTGCCCAAGAAAACTGAGATGCAGTACACTGTGCTACTTATCTTTTGAAGTCATGGTAAGAGATCCTCCTCACTAGCTGTAAAAAAATCTTTCACGTTCCCCACATGAAAAAAGTACAGAATAGCATATCACCAGCATTTGTAATATCTCATTTGAAACAACTGACCATTAATAACATTAGGAAGAAAGTCAAGTGGGGAGGATATTCAAGGGAATTTCAGTGATAGCCCTGAATAAATTCCTCATTTTAAGAACTTATATATAACTCCTAGCTGTAGTGCAGGAAAAGAGAAGCCTTGCACTAGGCACACTGCCTCACATTCAAGAGCAGTTCCTGCTCCAGCACTCAGACTGGCTGCCCTCTGCACTCCCAAAGACTATCTCAGCAGCACCACAAACTTTCTGGTCTGCATTTCATCTCCTCAGAGCTCTGTCAGTCTGCAAGGTGACTGGGTAGGCAAGCAAACCTCATGTCAGAACCAGACCACTAAAGCGTTCAACCAAACTCTCATCCCAAATCCTCATGCCTCTCCAGTTCCAGCATCTTCCTAGGAAGAAGAATGTTCATCTTCAGATGTTTGTGTCCTTGAAAGGTCAGGTTTTATGTACAGCTGTCATGGCTGGATCAAAAGATATCTACATAAAAAGAAGCAAGGCCATGTGCTTTTCCTGTAGAATGATAAGTTGAATTTTCAATGCCTTTTGTATGAGGTAGAACCTGATAGAAGATTTCTAAGCCAATCAATGAAGTTGGAAAGATGGGCAGATTCTTGGTACAAATTAATTTTTAAAACACAAGTCCTGAATTCCAGTCTAAAAGATGTCTGTAAATAATTGCTCTGGGTTTTAAATTAATTATGCTAATCAATGGCACAGCAACAAGTTTTGGAGAGAAGTTAAGAGCAGTGTATAGAAAGGAATCTATTGGGTTATTCACCCTCGCCCAGAAGGGTGAGGCATGTGGATAATTATCACCCACAGAGGACTAAGAAGCGGAAGGGATTTCATGGCATACCCTTTCTGTCGAGGTGTGAGCATCTGCTGAAGAGGACAGAAGGGTCAAGGTCACCAAGGAAAACACAATCCCAGAACGATGCCCAGAAAGACCTGGCACTGAGCTGAATAGTGAAGATGGGGAGAAGGCTGTGTGTACTTCAGGTCACCCCAGGGCAGCAGAAGCCAGCCATGTGCTGGGGGAGCGCTCTGGCCCTCCCCAGTTGGTCCCTTCTGCTACTCCACCTTCCCCTCTCCGTCAGCACAACCCTTGTTGCAATTATTCAATCATCTGGCAGAGAATGACAGGGACAACTAATCTGGGTCACAACTATGCCAGAAAAAGAAAGGAGAAAAAAACCCCTTCTTATTTCCCAATTTGAGTTCACAGCATGGCTGTCCAGATTCTTGTCCCTGCATAGATGAAGTGATGGCATGGGATAAAGGAAGGCTTTGAGTGTCAGTTCTGGATTATGGCAGCTTAAAGCATTTGTGGATTTACAGGCTATGATAGCCCAAAGTAGCTGCAGGAAAATCTCTTGGCTGTTTGGGATGGTGGCACGAGAGATTTTTGAGATAACTTATATAACACTAAGGATTAAGAAATGTATATAGCCTTTTGTTTCAGAGGCTATGGGAAAGCACAGGAGGAAGGACTGCTCAGTGCCTGGGGAGCACAGAGATGCCTGGGGACACACCAGAGCCTGTACTGGGCCTGGTGCAGGAGCTCTGACTGAACACCCACGCAATCCCTCACTCCAGCCCACAAATGAACATGCCAGCTGGGCACAAGAGCCTGTGGCTCAGCGGGGCTAATGCCACCCACACACCTCGTGTGCTCACTGGGCACGTCCTGCAGTGTGTGCGCCGCTGTGACCGCGCTTTCAGGCGTACCCCCCTGTCAGTCCTTGTCAGTCTGCTCGAGGTGCATAATCCCTCTGCAGGGGTCTCCACAGCCTATGGGATTTGCTTTCTTTGGTTTGGTTGGTTGTTTCCTGGGTGTGTTTGCTATCTGGTTAACTTGTCTGGGGGGCTTTGAGTTGCAAAAAATGAGTAATGTGAAATAAGTCCCAATTTCCAGACAATCCTTCCTCTGCGAATGCAAGGCTTGCAAGCCAGCCAGAATAGGCTGAATGGAACTACCTGAAGATTTGGGTTGTACCAGGGAAATAAATGGCTAGAAGATAACATATAAAAAAAAAATAAATCCGTTCAAGTAGAGGGGAAGACTAACAAGAACACCAAGTAAGAAGGTGTGAATATTCTTGGCTTTAATACACCAAGGACGAGGAAGGATTAATAGTGTTGGGTAAAGAGAAGGAGGATGTACTAACTAGAAGGTGGCTTGTAGATGATTATTTAAACTGAACCTGAGATTCTCTGGGGCTGATCAGACTGAAATTGCAAACACCAGCAAACAATCTACTAGTGAGGAGTTGCTATAATCAGATCAAGGGGCCCTTGTTTTGATAGAGTTTATGATCAGCTTTGACATCTCTGGCTGTGGTGCTGCAGCACAGCTGTGCTAAACTAATTATTTGCTGCTGAAAGGGACAACTCTCACCCCTGTTCCCCAGACTATGGGCATCAGGGACAGTTTATCTGGTGCTGACATTAGTGCTTATCTGACCTTGAAATCTGGCTCAAGGAATTCAACAGACAGCAATTAATTTTATTTTGTTTTTTCCTCTTTCTAAGGTCAATTTTATAAGGTGGAAGAAAGCCACATTCTGCACACCACAGAAAAAAGAACCACAGAGACCAGAGAAGGGGAAACAGCTTAAGAAGAGATAAGCTGAAGCAGTTAGCTAGAAATGGTGAATTAGCTATAAAGAACTAACAAGAAACCTGGAGTTTTCAGTTGTCAAGTGGGCCTTAAAGTGAAAAATTGTGTGATTACTTTCAGCCTGCACAATTGTTTGCTGTTTACAGTGATAATGACTTTTAACCTATGTTTGTCAGGTGTGGGAGGCTGAATGCCAGAGCACATATATGCTCTGAAGAATTAGTTGACTTGTTATTTCAAAATTAAATAGTCTCTAACAATTTTAATGTGGAGGCAGATGTTATATTGAGGCAATGTACTTTCAACCCACACTCAAAGAGGTTTCTTAGAGTTCTTTGGCACAGCAGAGTACCTAGCTTCTCATGTTGGCCATGTTTATTAGTGACTCTTTGACAGTGTATGTCCTCGGTGCGGTGGAGTCTGTTCTACAGATAAACTTTGGTCTGAAAACCCTAAAAAAAAATATGACAATGAAGAATTTTCCCATTCTGAGTCCTTGAGGCACAGAGGTAAGAACATAGAGAACAGAACGGAATATGGTCATATCTCTGCTCTGGGTGTGAATGGTTTTCCATGTGTTTGGGACAGAGGAAAAACAGAATCAGAAGGCAAGTGAAAAAAGCATCACTCCATACTAGCTAAAAAAACAAACAAACAAAAAAAAAAAAACATTCATCACTATTCCCTTTACAAACTCTTAAATCCCCAAGAACAAAAACGTAAGAAAGCAAGTTGCTCCATTACTCACGTCTGAGGGACAGACATTTAGCAAAGACAACACCCAGATTTTGGACTGAGTAGTGCACCAGAAGTTAGTCTTTGCTTTCCCATATCCATCATATCCATAGACAGGTATTTGTAAATGGACATGTCTGAATCTGCAGATTTAATTTCTAAGAGGGTGTAGGGTGATGCCCACCTACATTGCCTTAACAGAGACAGACCATCTTCTCTCTCTGGGGACAGGATTCATTTGTGAATTACAGTGTCTAGCAAAAAATAATTTGCTCTGTCAGCATATGATCATAATATCTGCAGTTTGCCTTGAGGTGCTTTGTTTTATGAGGCATCCCTGAACAAAGGGGAGAGCTCATCACAAGAAGGGATAAAATTGGACAAGCCAGAATGCAAAATGCCTTTCTCATCAGTGAAACAGAAGACATGCAAGTGTTGTTCCCTTCTTGGGCTCTTATGTGCCTCCTATTTTGCCCTTATGTGCAGGGAAAAGGATTAAATAAATAAGCAGTACTTCTGCATTTCACATTAGTAACTTTGTACTGAATTGTTGGGATGAATCAAAGGTATTTTTCAGATGTCTTAATTTGACAGAAGAAGCAAACTCTGGTGTTAACTGTATATAGATGTGTATAATACTTGTGCTGTTTTATAGTCCTGTTCTTACATAAAGAATATCAGAGATCCACATGATATCCTTCAGTATCCAAGTTTTTTCACCCCTAAATTAGCTCAAAGATGTATGAAATCACAAGGTGGCTCAGAGACCCCTGCAGAATAAATGCTTGCAGAACACCCTGCACGTTTATTCTAGCAAGTATTTGTACATGAATTTATCACATATTTGTGAAATGTCACAGCTCCCTTTGTTTCTGCTGAGGTGAGGTGAGCAAGAGTGGTATCAGCTGAAACATCACACTTTGAGAATAGAAAGGAGGTAAACTGCATTCTTGACTTAAAAAATGTTAAAATGACCTCTAAAAGACTTGTATTTTAGTTCTTTGTTCCATTTCCATTTTATATTTTGGAGCACCACTCTCGCACCACATGGATTTGGGGATTGTTAAGCACCTAAGGGTGTGCTTATGAGAGTTGGAACCTGATTTCTATACGTAATATAGAGAAATATCCATGGTTTTAGGTGATTAAGTGGATGTAATCTTCAACACCTATTTATGTATCTGACACTCTTTAAGGTGAAGTTTTCTTCCTTATTTTTCTCACAGAGACAATTGTTACCAAAACAATGTGAGAGTGTGGAGCTAAGCAGATAAACAACACTTGCTTATCCCCACATGAGAACACAATTGTTTGTAACACTCGCTATAGAGTTGGTGCACTTTTGCAGCACCCTAACTGGATATGAATAATGTATACAAATACCAAAATACAAGGAAATGTAATAAGTGATCCAGTCGAGCAAGAAATTGAATTACAAGTGGTGTCCTTATTCCTGTGGTTTATGCCAAGAAAGATACTCGCTTTCCCCAGGATTTCTGTAGCACTGCCTTTGCTTCCCCTCAGTCAGGAAGCAGAGATGATGGTACATAGCTGTAAAGCTCCCCTCTGATGAGACTGTGTGTCTTTTTGTCATTGTGCTTAACTATTGAGATTCATTAAACAAAACTGCCTGGTGCTACAGCAGTGCCCCCAAGCAGAAAAACATTTTGTGATTCAGCGTCTTGAGAGCTGCAAAACAAAAGAAGGAGTAGTAAAGTTCTCCAGCAGTCCTTTGGTAAGAATCAGGCTGGACGCGGAGGCTGTGCCTTAGATAAGTGTCCTGTCAAAATCTCCTGGGAGAACAAAAGCTGTGACCACCCCTGAAAAAACAGTGGCAAAACTACCATAGACTGGGAACTTGTGAGAGAGGGAGGAAATTGCACAGAACCTTACACAGCAGCCCTCTCATCTAAAGGGACCATACACATAAAATGTGGCTCTGGCTGGCGATAAAGAAGCAGAAGTCTGGATGGGAGCACAGGGTGCAGGCAAGGTATCCTATAAGTTTATTCAATATAATCTGGGTTTTGTCTGAGGGGGGTTTATCCCCCTGCTCCTACTGAGAGGCCACTGCAGAGCCGCATAGCTTTTCCAAGTTATTTCTCCCCAATGTAGTCTCAGGAAGCCTCTGTTTGGCCATGGAAACAAACCCAGAGGACTGAGATTGAACTGCCAGTTTTTGCTTGATCGCAAACATCCCAATCATAGCACATATTTTAACCCACTTCTCCTCATCTTGCAGTAGGAATGGCATGTGATCAGCTATGCCTGAGCTGGGACTCCCTTTAGCTGGTATAATTTCCAAGGAAAACTTATGGTGCTTTATGAAGCTATGCCCCTTATTTTTCATTAGAAGGACTTTAAATAAAAAACAATATCACCAGACTGGTTATTTTGCACATATACAGACAGATAGACAATTTGGCAAATAATTTGATATATGCATATGTCATGCCTGGATTGTAAATAAATATGGGTTTTAGTAGTTATTTAAATGAGAAAGAATGTAAGTATGGAAGTAATATCTGAGAAGCCTTTATCCCTTGTTCTGCATTTTATTTTTGGTCTATGGGCCAGAACTGCAATATATATGCACGATAATCAAATGTAAATTCAAGACTGTGGAAGACAATATTAGATATAATTACATAGATCAAATTTAACAGACAACCCTGCAGCAGGGCTAGAAGAGATTGCTATTGCAATGTTAAATTTCACACTCCCCTGTTATTTTGTGTTTCTTCCCAGTTCTTTAACATTGGTTCTAAGAGTCTCTTTGGAACCATGTAACTGTCTTCTGGGAGTTCTAAATATTCACTTAAATCAATATACTGACAAGGACAGAACAGCTTGACTGGGTTTGTTGCATTTTCTTACATGAAATTCACATCACGTCCACAAGAGAACTGGCTAAGTGCTGTTACATGTCACAGTGCTGTGTGTCTGCAAAATCATTCATGGTTTAAGACCATTAAACAGCCCAGCAAAGCCAACAAACATACCAGCAGCTGAGAGAGAGATGTTTGGCATTAACACCTTCAGCTATCCTTTGTGAGCATGCAAGAGGCTTTCCCAAAAAGGCACTGCAACATCAGAAAAGGGTGGAGGACTACACTGAATATAGAATCTGGGAAAATGTCAGGGAGGGCTGCAATAGGAAGATGGATCAGGCCAGGCCAGGGTGCCACCTGCCTTCCCTGTGGCAACTGTGTCACTAGGAGCCATTCTAGAACTGCAACAACCTGTGAAGGAAGCAGACTCCTCCATGATATGCCCTGGGTGTGATGCAAGGGTGAACCAAATGTCCAGTGGTTTTGGAGCCCCATGCCCTGGTGGGGATCTGGGAGCCTCAAAGCCATGGACCAGCACAGCACCATGTGTCCCATGGTGCCACTGCCCTACAGAGTCAGCCCCAAAAACAGGGTGTGGGTATCAGCATCTTATTGGAGGTTAATGGAGAGATCAGATATACAGCAACAAAATGCTTAAATAAACAACCTAATCTGTCCTGTACAATTTTGCCTTTGTTTTTGTTGTTTCTTTTCAGTCTTTCTACAATTTCCCACTGGCAGAACTGCTGTTCCAAAATTCTCTTTCATAATATGCCATTTCCCTCTGGGGTGAGCTTCAGTAGGATGGCTGTGCAGGCAAAGCAGGTTTAAGGGTCTTGAAAGTCCCTTGGAATGTGGTATTTTCCAAGGTGTGCAGTGGTAAAAATCAGGGTCTGTCTTACTGTGTCTGCAGCAGTGCTTCTGTTTTCTAAATTGCAAAGCAAGGAATCTACCATCTCCTATTAGATTTAGCAGTCATCTCTATACTGGTTTGGCACTGCTATAGGAAGGTAAAACTACACAAAATGCTAATCTGTGTAAGAGGCATTTAAAGATAATTCTTATGTGCTGCAGGCTAGATGACACTCTTCAGGACCAAAGAAAATACTTCTCACGCTGGGCTTGTGTCCTGAAGCACAGGATTTCATATATCTCTTTTACAAGAGAAGGTACAATGGTGACCAGTTATTATTAATCCTCCTTGCACTTTCCACTCAATCTACTTGTTTCAGAAGTTTTGATACATTTCATGCAGAGGGAAATATTCCCCCTGTGGCTGTGCCAGGTTGACATACATTGGTTTGTTTCAATTTTACCAACTTTAGACTGCAGAAATCAGGACAAAAGGCATTGTTTTACTTACATCAAAAGTGCTTTCACGTCTTCCATTCACACTTTTCTCCATCCCTCCTTGACTCTATAAACCCTGCTTAAAGATAAAATACCAACTGCACAGAATAATAACAAAATAGTGAGAAGATGGAGTACTCCTGAGCTCCTATTCCTGTGACAGGGCTGTTAGGTTGGATTAAGTGACAGGCTGTAAAATACCTACATTTGAGCAACAACAGCAGAGTATTCTGAACATTTACTCTCTGCATCTGGAAGCTCCGAGTCTTGCCATGCTGCATTGTGTATTTGCCTCCTCCCACCACCATGAAAACCAGTTAAAAAAAAAATCTTCTGAACATACTTGTGCTAAGATTCCGCTCACCATGTGTCTGTGGGAGGCTTTGAAAATGAAGCAGGTGAGGAGCCCAAAAAGCCTTTGTGGACTGTGAATGGCCAAGGGAAATGAGTCCAGTAAAGCACAGCTTGTCAGTACAGCTTGCTCAAGATGAAATAGCAACTCAGCAAGTCAGTTTAAAGAGAAACATTAACTTACGAATAACTGGAGAGAGATAATTTTATAACTGGCAAGACAAAAAAGCAGGCAGTTCCCTAAGCCATGCTAAGGGAATAGATGTGTTAATAGATGTGTTACCAAAGGTTACTGAGAACTTTGATTCTCAGATAAAAATCTGAGGGTAGGGAGCCAACACAGAAGGAGAAAGGACAAAGGGAAGCAGGAAGAAGCTACTAGGGAATGTTGAGTTGTCTGCAGTTTTTTATTGGAATAAAGTTAATCAAATTTGAGAGATCCATGAGCCAGATGACTGCCTGGATAGTGCTTAGACTGGATGTCTGTGACAGCAGTCTAGATGCATGGACTACTGAAATGTGTGTAAAAGATAAATCACAAATCAAATGTTTGGAAGTACGTTAAATCAGCTATTCATTTCTAAAGGCAGACAGCTGGATGAAAAATAATTGAATGTAAATATATAAAAAAGCAAAGGGAAAGCAGGTAGTCTGTGCATTAATGTGGAGTCCTGGCCATTCAGTGAATCTTGCTAATTGGCTTCCTATTAACTCAGATCTTGCTATATAATGTATATTGACAATTAAATCCTTACTTACTCTGATTCAAAATGCAGTAAAATGGTGTCCAAACCTCCCATCTCAACCATAAATTTAAAATAACTAATATGTGAAGATGGAAGGAGCAGATAAGCATCAGTGCCAGACCTGGAGCTTGCTACCCAAAGACACAAAATGGCAAAAAACCTTTCTCTCTGTGGTGACTCCTGCAGCACTGATCCTTCTCATGCTACTGTAACCCACAAAAAGCATGAGAGAAGAGGTGAGCCTTGCTGTGTGGCTCTACTCTATTTGAATTGTGTGTGTACTACGGAAAAGCAACACAACAGACCTGCAGGCTGCAGGCCTGACTTCAGTCTCCTGCACATTGTGTAGGGTCCATTGGAAGCAGTGTCTGGAGAAGGCACTTCCTGAATCCTCATCAGAATCGACATCTGAAGTGTCACTGGCTACTTTTTGCTTCATGTAGTACAGAAGGGAGCACTGCTTCCTCAGGGAAGGGATCATACAGGCACAGTAGAAACATCCTTCTCTTTGAGCTCATAGACCAAAATAACTTTTGTGGCCAAGAAGGCTAAAGATCACAGCAAGAAACACAAAAGTTTCCATCTCACATCTGGAAAAAATAAAAAATAGATGCAAAAGGCTCTCCTAACAAATGCTGCTGTGCCATCATCCTGTAACAGCCAGGATCTTGTAATACTATCAAGCAGAAAGCGAACAATAAATGTCCCCAAAAAGCTTCAACACAAGCAGCAGATATCATTCTCTCTTCATCTCTCCTGATGGAGCTGCTCCATTTTTTATACATATTTAAGTATTCATTTGGCAAGAGGGAAAGAATGACAGTTGCTTGGTAGTGAAGACCACAAGGGATCCCTCAGACCCAGATTCAAGCTCTCTCACAGAATAATAGAAAGTATTTCCCTAGGGTTTGTATTATAATGTTTTTTCTCTGTTTCAAAATACTGCTGGACAAGAACATACAGAAAGGAGGCTGGACAGCACATAATCCAGTCATAGAGCATCCACCTGGGAAATGAAGGAGATGCTCTTAGCCTAAGTGAGGCTTTAACTGTTGGGGTAAGATTCCCTCATGATTTCCAAATGTCTTCCTCTCTCCACGGGAAAAAAGGATGTCCCCCTGGCTGAGGGAAAATGTTTACCAGGAAAGCCCAATTCTATGAAACATTTTGAAAGGCCATAATTTTCTGATAGAAAACATATATATTCCACTGGAAAATTCCCAACCCACTCTATGGAAAACAATGCTGGTTGTAATTGCTCATAGTTTCACTCAATCAAAGTAAGAGCGAATTCAAATCCTCAAGACTGCTTGAACCATCTTAAGAGTTTAACAGATCAGTAAAGGCAGTGTGCTTTATTATTTATGTGAAGACCAGTGTTACTAAGAAATTTATTTTCACTGAAACTCTGTTGCCAATGCAGCTGGGACAGACATTTTTCAAGATGACTTTTCTGACCTCTAGATCGGCACCAGAGGTTTTCAGCTGAAGGTTTTGAATTGACTAATTGATCCTATGTTAATAGACTCTCCTGGTTAATTATTTGCTCTACTTTAGGAAGGAGAAAGGAAGAATGTCTGGGCTTGCTCTGTTCCCCAAGCTATACTAGTTAAACTAACAGCACAACATTGCATGAAAATGCTTTATGAAGGCTTATGTAAGTTTGATTTGCCCTTGTAAAAGTAAACTACTTTCCATTTTTAAAACTCATTCAATTTAACCCTATATCTCCACACTAGTTTAATTTAGATGGACGAACCTTTTCTGTTTAGGTGTTGGAATTCAATGGATTAAGCAGAGGTTTGATATAGAGAGGAAAAGAGATGAAAACTGAAAAGCAGGAAAAAAAAGCAAACTAGGAAGAGAGAGAAGGCATAACAAGATAGTTGAATACACCTTGAAGGGAAATCTTTTGAGTGCAGAACTGCTGGCCATTTACAGACAGAAAAATGTGGCCACAGGGAGAGACTACTGAAGAATCTAGAAACAGAGCAACATACTTACAGGGATTAGAATTACTGAAAACATGGCAAATAAATCCCAGATTTTGATAAGGAATTAAAACAAACAAACAAGCCAACCAAACCAAATTAAAAAAAAAACACCCAAAATCAAACCAAAATAAAACAATCAAAAAGCAAAACGAAAAAACACAAACAAAACATTTGAAAATCAGTCTGGAGGTCATTCCTGTGGGCATTGAGCATGTACCAGTAGCTTTAAGTCCTGTTTCAGGAAGGACCTGATTACACATTTAAGTTATCTAGGTGGTTCAAAGGCTGCAGCAATTTCTACTTTTTCCTTCGTTATTTCCACAGTGACTCCCTTTTTTATCTGTGTTGTCACAATGTCCTCAGAAACTTTGCAATGGCTAAAGAGCTAAAAAACCCCTCCAAAGCCCTGAAATTACTTTTTGTTTTGCCTTGTGACTTTATTTCCAAAGCTTTGTGTTCGTCTATTGAACTTCTTTCAGTTCTTCATGCCCATGAACAGAGATATGCTGTCGTTTTCCACCAACAATCCCAGGGTGCCTTTGCACCTGTGTTGGTTTGGGTGAAGAACATGCAGTAACTGCACAAGAGGTTTAGGGCAGAGCTGGGAATTTGGCTGTATACAAGACATGGATTCTTAACCTGAGGAAAAAAAGGCATATTAACTAGGCATTGAGCTTTTAGTTTAGAAAAGCAACTTAAAACTCTGTAGAGCTTTTTTCCTTTGTAACACTCACACAGGCTTAACAGAGAGGTCAAGAATATCTTACTAAAATTATGTAACAAACAAATTGCTAAAAAGCTCAGGTAAGCCCTGTTGAGTTTTAAAGGTGACAGTGATGAGGGAAAAGCTCAACTTTTGAACAGGATGTAATATTCTCTCATATTAAGAACTGTATTCTAAGTATATCACATTTGGATCTTTTAAATTACATTTTGATTTTTGTTTTTTTTTTTTTTTAATTAAGGTAGAAGAAGAGTAAGCAGAACAGAGAATTAGTTATTAAATTTCTGATGACTTATAATATTCAAAAGCCCTTTTTTTTTGACAGATATCAACTTAAAGAAACTTTTGGCCAGAAACCACACTGCAAGGACACCACACTAGTTTGTTACAGACGTCTGAGCCCCCATCTAACTACCACAGAGTCAGAGGAAGGTGGACCAGGCTCCATCTTTCTATTTGCATTGAATTCAAGCTCTAGGGCTACAGAGAGTTTTGGCCATCTCCCTGCAGGTGGTGGCTGCTAGGGCTGCTCCTCACTCCCTGCTCTCTCTCTGTCTAGCTCAGGAGTCAGCAGCCTTGATTTGGCCTCTGTGGCACACTGGGCTGTGTATTTGGGTCACTTATGTCTCCATTCCCTTCCCTTCTGACCCCCTGTCCAGCAAAAAAATAAAATGTACTGAAGTAGCATTAAGACAAAATTGATCACAGCATGAATTTCCTACATTATCATCTACCTCCATCACCAGGACAGATGATGGTTCTTATGCAAACTGAATCAAAACCAACCTGAGCGACTCAGAAAAATCTGCAGATCCCAAAAAACTGGAAATTAACTGAATTTTAATTCTATTGGAAAGATCAAAAATGTAAGTTTTACTGACACTTTTGTTTTTGTTTGTTTTTTTTAATTGGGACAAAAATCATCTAAGCTCATACCTTTTAAAGATTAAAAACCAAGAAAATAATAAAGAATGCAGATTTTCAGACAGCTTCTCACAGGGAGATGCTGCTTGAAGTAGCAGTTCTCTCTCCTGCTCTGCTGCATCTGGGTTGCTTTTAATTATTATCAAGGAAAATAACGAGTTCTGAAGATGTGAATGCAAGTTCATTTTCACCATCAGTTGACTTCTGCAACTTTCACACCAACGCTGGGTTTGAGAACATGAAGAGATTTACAGGAATGATGAGTAAGAGTATTGCTCATAATGCTGAGTACTAAAGAGAGCACAGGGATAGCAGGGTGCTTTTGAATCACTGTCATGAGGACTGTCACAATACACTACCTTAAAAACTAGCGTTCAGTCCTCAGCTTTCACACACGTTCCAGTGGCCTTAGGCAAGTACATGTGATTTGCAATCATTCAGACAGAGATTTCTTTTCTAAAAGGCTGCAGTAGCACTTCAGTTTGAACATAATGCAGAGCAGCTGCATGTCAGGGTGTGAGATCCCTGTCACACGCATGTGACAGGGAGATGCAAGAAGCTGCAAATGGAGCTTGGTTACTCTGCCACTGCCTGACCTGTCCCAGTGGTAGAGGGAGTTGTGTACAGGGCTACCTTCAGAGCAGGAGAGAAGATAATAAGCGACACGTCAATATCCATCTGAGGCTTAGGACTAAAGGGTCATTTCCACCTTCTCTGCTACACATGAGATGGAAAACTGTTACATACCTTACTATTCAGCAGACTACAGTCATCCAAGAGAGGATGGCAAAGAGAGGACATATACAGATAGATGTGTACCTGCAGGTCAATCCACTTACTTTGGATTTCCAGCCCCTGGCTTCTTTCTCCGGAATATGTTGAGGAAAGTGTTGGACTTGCAGGGTGCCTTGCCATCCCCGACATGCATACGCACCACATCTGAGGTGGTGAAGGCACTGCGGACGTTCCTCTCAGGCTTGGCTATAATGATGTACATCTTAGGAGTGAACATGCACCCCAGAGCCACCGTCACGCTCAGGCTCACCGCGAAACAGGTGGTGATGATCTTGTAGTTGCTCCCGAAATAGATGGGCACGAAGGCCAGCCAGATGATACAAGTGGTGTACATGGTGAATGCAATGTACTTGGCCTCGTTGAAATTGGCGGGCACATTGCGAGTCTTGAAGGCATAGTACGTGCAGCTCATGATGAGGAGTCCATTGTAGCCCACGGGAGCCACGACGCCCAGGTTGCTGGTGTTGCAGATAAGGTAAACTTCTTTAATGCTGGGGTAGGAGAGGATGGGCATGGGGGGCTCCAGGATGATCAGAGTGATCACCAGTGTCAGCTGCACGCTGATGAGAATGGAGGCGATGACCACCTGGGCCCAGGCGCTCATGAAGCGGGGCTTGCGGGTGCAGATCTTCTTCTTGCTGCCCGCCAGGATGCGAGCGATGCGGTTGGTTTTGGTCACGAGGGCAGAATAGCACATGGCTGAGGAGAGGCCCACCAGAAGGCGCTGGAGGTAGCAGGATGTTGTGGTGGGCTTAGCTATAAGGGTGAAAGGGCAGACGTAACCCAGAAAGATGCCAGCCAGGATTATATAGCAGAGCTCACGGCTGGAGGACTTGACAACAGGGGTGTCTCTGTAGAGCACAAAGATAAGGGTGACAAACATGGTGACCAGGATCCCCAGGCAGGAAAAGACCACAGCCACAATAGACTCTATATTGCTCCACTGGAGATACTTTACAGGGATGGGTTCACAGCCTGCAGTGTACAGAAGAGAAACAGAGTGTTAGAAAGGCAGCTCTGGAAGAACTCTTTTTGCTGGATCTCAGTATAAGCCAAATGTTAGCATGTGTCTCTGCGACATGGATTATTAAAACCATTTTACAAAGTAGTGAACTGCATCATGGAAAAGTTTGGATTAAATATGTTCAAAAAACATTTTTTTTGGGTGTCCCAAACATTTTCTCATGATGCTGAAACAGGAAATTAGATTAGGAAATATCTGCTTTCAGAGATACCTGATAACAAGCCCCACACACCAAAGCACAGCTGGGAACAGAAGCCAAACAAACTCACCATCATCTCTTGATTTCAGCAGGGAAAGCATTGTTACAAATGGGTAGGTGTTTTACCTCCTCAGATTAATTTATTTAATCATTACCACAATCACCATAGTTAGATCTATTACATTTTTTTTGAGATTGATTTTATAAATAACATAAATTAATCAGAGGTTTATGGACAGAAAAATGGTAATAAACCCAAAATTTTAATGGAACTATATCATAGATATATACCTTCTTAGTACATTTCTGCTTTATTTCTCTCCACATTATCTTACTCTTATTTTGTCAAACCCTCTGCTTGTTGTTTTCCCACTAAATAATACAACTTAATTCTCTTGGAAAAGTCAAACCCACAGAATATGCATGCCTTGAGATAAAAATGGGAGTCTCCTTTCTGACTCGTACAGACGTGCAAACACAGGTGTCTGTTGAGATGGTACTTAACTGCTCTCTCCCACACTCAAGTTAAAGGAATCTCTGGGTATCTTCCTCACTGTGCTGAAGAAGTAATAAACAATAAACCAGCAATAAACACTACAGAGAAAATAAAATCCTATGTGTTAATAAGATGTTATGGTTGTGAAGCTGTTATGGACAGCTTTCATTATGGCATTTTCTAATTTCTGTTCTTGACTTAATAGTTCCAAAATGCTTTTAATACGTTTCTTTATCCCAAAGGAAGTACCCATGGCCTCTTCCACTTCTTGTCTCTGTCCTCCTCCAGTTTCCCCTAGACACAGCTCACCTTTTCTGCCTTTCCCCCACCTCTCAAGTATCTTTCCTCCCAGTCCCTCACAATCCCTGTCTCAGTTCACCTTACAGTTCAGGTTTTTTCTAGCCACCTCTCCACCCAGATGTTTTCATTATAAACTTCTGGTCCAGCTTTTCTCATCCTGGACTGGCTGCTCATGAACTCTGTCTATCTGAGTTGTTGGACATGGCTGAAAAGAACAGGGAAAAGCTTGTGAAAGAGGCATTTTTTCCTCTCATTTGTGCTGCTAGATCTTAACAAGGGCCCTGATGTTGGGATGGCAAAAGTCATGCTCAGTCCCTTCCTCCTCAGTGTGGAGTGTATTTGCAGAAACCATCTGTGAACTAAAAGCTTCTGAGTCCCACAGTTTTGCCTAATTTGTATGCATCTTCCATATGATGACACAAAACTACCAACAGATACCTCTACTGTAATGTAGATATCTGTACTGTAATGTGAAGTCCTTCCTTCCAAATTATTTTGAAGTAAGACAAGATCTAAATCAGGGTTGAACAGTTTTACTGTAACCTCATTTTGAGAAACAGAAGAAATAATGCTTTTTTTAAAAATTAAAAAAACAAAAAAAAAGAAATCAGCCCAAGGCAAAGTCTTGACATGGAAAATTTCTGCTTGAACTTTTAATGTCTCCCAATGTCATATGAAATGGAAGAAGGTTTTATAATTCTTTAGGCTTTGTGTCCAAGGCAACTTAACTACAGGTGGTGTTGTTAGAAAAACCTGTAACATCAAAAATAATAAAAATGATAGCAGTGGCTACCAGAGATCTTATTTTATAAAGAAAATATTATAAAATAAAGAGAAAATTTTATAAAGAAAATTATTTTCCTCAATATGGTCTGTTCAAGACTCAGATAGGAAACCTGTACTTCTAACCAGTACTTTTGTGAGGAAATATGAAAGAAAACCTCTTTGTTAGAACTGTGAGTCTTTGGCTGTTGGCCTCAGCAGCCCTGACTGGAAGCTGGCTCCTTTATGTTTTAATAAAAGACTAAAGATCAAAAACTCCTGCTCATTGATTAAATACATGTGAAGCTCTTCTCATACAAGAATTTGGTCAATGGTTGTTGGAAGGGTTAAGTTTCAATATGGACTTTAAGCTTAACAACATCAAGACATACTCACATTATTCCATTTTAAACTTCAGGGGCTTAACCCAGATCCAACATGATAGTTAAGCCTATTGTTTGCTTTAAGCTTATCCTGTATAAGATTCGCTTAGAAATGTTTCATTAAACCAGTGCAATTCCTATGCACCAGCAAGCCCAAGAACCACATTTTGTACAAACTGCAAAAAGTTCCCTACACTGCTCATTATCAGCTAACAGTTGTTGGTTGTCAGCACATGTGAAGGTGGGTCATTTCCCAGCTAGGAGAAAGTGGGCTCTGGAACCCCACTGAGACTGGGAGATGATACCCAGGAAATTGTGCATGCATGTATAAAACAAAACAAAACAAAAAACCAACCAAACAAAAATAAACAAAAATCACCAAACAAACAAAAATCCCCAAACCAACTAACAAACAAACAAAAAAAAGCCCCCTCAGCAACTAACTCAAACCTCAAAAAAATCAGAGCAAATGCTTCACAGTTACAATTTTCTGGTAAAAACTGTCTGATAGTTTTCATGTACTGTTTCCCCTGCATTTTAACAGTGAATAATTTCCAAGATCAGAAGGCTAATCAATTTTTTTTAATTACTATATTCATAGTGCAAGGACAATAAAATAATCTATGATGTTTTCTGAGGTCATTAACACATCCCAAGTAACTGATGGCCCCAAAACTTTATGATTCTTTTCATAAGACTATAAAACTTCCTATACAATCTTGTTTTATTGCTTATTTAAGATGATTTATGTAAACTGAGTTTACTAGCTTGACTTTCATCCTTCTTATACTATATTCTGGTATAAAAGATTTCTCTTGGCACAAGGTCTAAGGTACTGGCATTAATGGCTATTTCTCAGCTCAGGTTCTCATCATCTGTGGTGAGAAATCCTTTGTGCCTGCTGAGTCCACTTCACTGAATTAATATTTAAGGAAAGTAATCAAAAAAAAATTTGTGTACATTTTAAAATAAAATTCAAATATCAGGAAATTATCACTGAGCAAGACAGACTGATTTAAAATGGAGAAAATTAGCTCCTTGAAAAGCATGTCTTATGAAATAGGTTAGTATGTGCTTCATGTTTCTTAAAAGGATTAAGGATTTTAGAGCCTCCATCTGTGATGGAAAATTAATCTAAAACCACATATATGTTTAGCATTTAAGATTTAAGGCAAAGGGAAAACAATCCGCACTGTGAGATATTACTGTCTGTGTCTAGATGCTATGGTGACTGTCAGGGCATGAATACAACACATAAAATCAAGCTATAAAAATGTGTTTGATGGGAGTCCTGGCAAGAAAAGAGAATTCCAAATTAAATCATACCAATGGCGACTCCCACAAAGTTCAAGAGACAGAGTTCATCTAGATAAATCACCTTCTTTTAAAGATGAGGATGGCATCAGCTTCCTTTCACAGCTTTGTACCTTGTAGTGTAGTTCAAGTAAATCCATTTTAGGGGGTTAAAAAAAAAAGGTTTTTCTTCAATAAGAAAGACTGAAGAAGCTGTGCAGGAGCAGACTGCCATTTCAATGTTCTCTAGGAAATAAGTTGATGGCTATACTGTCATTTGGCTGACGTTACTGTGATTTTAGAACAGCAGCAGTCCAGTCTCCTTGCTGAGAAGAAACACAAATCAGCAGGTCATCTACTGATTTCATTAAAAGTTAATAGATTGCAACATGCCCCAGAGATTTTTTCCAGCACTGATTCTTTCCGCAACTCTTTTCAGCAGTGCCTGTCATTTTGACATGACCCCTTTTGAGCTACTCTGAGCAGCTGGTAGCACTGAACCATGTTCCCTCAAGTACATATTGATCTCTCACCAGGTTTTTATTCTGGCTTCTTTTTAATAAATAAATCCCTTTTTCTTCCCTGAAGAGTGGATACAAACAATTCTGTGAACCTCCAAGACCAGCAAAACTTGTCTGTGTATGGATACCTGCTTTAAAATTAGCAGACGCTGCTGTCCCAGGGGCAGGAATTAAATATGAGCTTTTCAAATGGTCAGGACACTTATGAAAGTTTCTGTGGACTTTTTGGTTTCTATTAATACCACATGTCTTTCCACTGTTTGGGCCCTTACAGAATGTATTTTTCATTAACTTCTCTCCTGACAACCCACTGACATGAAACTTGAAGGGTCTGAATGATCACTGAGATTTCTGTATCTTGACAAATCTGTTTGTCAGTTTAGCTGCAAACCAGAGCAGGGGCAGGGCAGGGTGGTGGGAGTGGGAGTGGGAGGTTTGGAATAATGACACACATCTGGGATGTGACCATAATTTATTTTCCATAGAAAACCAAGACAGACAATGGGTCACATTTCCCAGTCTCTTGTGATTAATAGTGTATTTTTTTCCAGAGAAGTGACTAGCTTTCCCTTTCAAAATACATGCCCTGAGAGCTCATTTGGCTTCAGGTACTAGCTCGAAGTATCTCATGGAATTGAAGTTTGAGGATTTTGTCTATGTGCGAAATGTTGCAGAAACATCTATCTGTCATCCAGTCATGGTAAAGGACAAAGATGTGTTCAGTTGCACATTTGATCTTTGGCTAGGTGATCAGATTATTTCTCTGACTAGGAATGATGCCCTGCTGAATGCTGGCATCCAAGATTTGCAGAAGTGACATGGGACAGAGGTGCCTCTAGTCTTTCACAGTGGTACAAAGCAAACATTAAGGTCAGGGTGACACTTCTCAATGTGTTGCAGCTATTTCTTTGGGGTAATGGTTGCTGCCAAGCTCAGAGCAGATGTGCAGCTTGACCTTGATAGGTAAAAAATAAATGGAAGGATATACATATACATGTAGAAAAGCATATA
The DNA here is from genome assembly GCF_030490865.1 of Poecile atricapillus. Lineage (NCBI taxonomy): Eukaryota > Metazoa > Chordata > Aves > Passeriformes > Paridae > Poecile > Poecile atricapillus. The sequence goes on along the minus strand of NC_081251.1, from coordinate 66,529,917 downwards.
CACAAGGGAGACCAACTCTAACTCTTTCCACACAAACTTTATTAGGATTTTGTTGAAATTCCTCTTGCTGGTGGGTGCAATGGGAATGATCATTGTACCAGAGTCCAGTAATCAGTTACTGAAGGTCTTGAAATCCCAGATAATGTGCTACTAATTGCGTGGTAAAAATGGTCAGAAAAGAGTATCAAGTCAATATGTCAAGAATGCACTGAACTCTTGTGATAGTCACTGCTAAATTGTAGCAAATGCTGCTGAGTTCATTAACAGTCTTAACAGCTTTGTTAATACTTGTGCTAAATGAAGGAAAGGAACAGACTATAATATTTCTTCTTGGTGGAAATTTTGCTGTCTTTATTCTCTCTGCAGTTGCACTAGCTGAAAGAGTCACCCTAAACTGCACTGGAATGTGTGTGCAAATATGAACCTTTAATATTTCTGCATGCTGCTATCTCACTGTCCAGCACACAGCATTCTCCTTGTGCCCTGTAGAAAAACAGTGTGTTCAGAGGGACAAATCCTTACCTGTCAGGTCAGCATTTGGCCACCAGCCGAGCTCACAGGCTTTACACGTGAATTCATCCTGAACAAATTCATTCTCCTTGCAAGCAGTGCAAATCCAGCAGCAGCTCACTTCTCCTTTCCTGATCACCTGCAATACAAAATATATCCTTGGTTCTGATCCTCTATCAGACAACAAGGAGGCACACACCACCACCCCCCAACAAACACATAACACAATAAACTGTTTAAAACATTACAGGATTCCTGTGTGTGGCACATTTCAAACAGCTAGAAAACATGAATCATGATTTTGTATCAATCCTTGCACTAAAATTTGTGCTTAGGAGTTCAAGGATAACCTCTGGGGACAATTTTATTTTGTTTTGGGGAGAGCTGTTCTGAGTTAAAACCATTTTCTCTCTGGTACAGAGGCATGGTGAATGCCACATTTTCAATCAAACTTGAGACTTAATCTGTGACGTGGCAGAGGTCAGGACAAGCAGCTCAGCCCACGCTTAATATCTACTGCATAGTAAAAAGCAGTAAACAAAGTCAAAGCTTATAACACAGAGTAATTAATGCACATAAATATATATATATACATGTACATACAAGCACATTCACATACACATACATTCCAATTTATGTGGAAGTCTCTTTGAGGCTCACTACACAAGTGTAAATGGAAATTAAAATAAGAACGAATTACAAAACATCTTGCTTAAAGGTTCTATTGGGTTCTAGCAGAAAAAAAATTAAGCAATGACCAACCTCATGCTTTGGAACACCTCTTTTAGGGACAAATGTTCCTGAAAACTTTCTTTATTTGCTGTGAGGGCTGCTACATGTAATGATCCAATGCTGAAAAGATTATTTCCTTGTCTTGATTCCTAGTTTCATTACCCTGGGGCTGAAAGAAAGATTAAGGGTATCTCTGGCTCCTAGGGCTTTCACAAAGACTCTGGCCTTGTTTGCCAGGAAGGAGGAATCCAGCCTTTTCTTCCAGATCTTCCTCTCCATCTATATGCAGAGACAAGTAAGTAGTGAAATACAAAATGTTCGTTTTATTGAATACTGGCTTTGTGGGCTTTTTCTCGTTGTTAACATTTCCTCATGCAGTCTGTGGAGAGAGTCCAATAGACTTCAATGAGAGCTGAAGCTGGCATTTTGTATGCATGGTGTTTACATATACACACATACACAAACTGCACAATCTCAAAAACAGGGAAAAGATGTTTTGGAGGGTGGTAAATACCAATAATGTTTCTCCTCCAAGATGTTGTAGTATGTCACTATGCCTTTGCCAAATCATCAGTTGCTTATTGCTGAGAGTAGCAATATAGTAATAAAAAAGCTGCAAATGTGTTTATTAAATGAAAATAAAAAGGAAAGTCTGTTCGAAGGAGATTTTGCTGAATTGGCATATTTCTGTTTTAAACTTAATGCATCAATTTTTATAGCGGTGAAATGTCTTTATGTCATCCAGACATGACTGGTAGCAAATTATTTGTAGCCTGATGCAGGTGCTACTGTTTGGTAGTGAGTGATTTCATTTGTGTTTGGTAGTGAGAGTGATTTCATTTGTGTTTCCATTCGTCCTGTTGTGAACATGAGATACAAATAGGTGCAGGGTTTGTTGTTCAGTTGGGTTTTTTTTCAACTTTTTTTTGCAGGTGTAATTGCTGGAACAAAATACTGGATTCCCAAGGGTCACGATATTTTCAAGATCAGCCCCCAAGTGAATCACAGCCACTGAATGTTGTAGGCAATGACTAAGTGAAAATCTTTCTCACATAAGGTGAAATTCAAATTCTGTCACACTGGAAGATTCTGCATCCCTACAAAGGGTAATTTTAGAGAACATGGGCCTGCATATTGTGTTAAAGATATTAATCTGTGAGTCTTGCCATAATTTTGGCTTTCCTGAAGGAAAGGAAGTCCCACCCATTGGCTTGAAAGGGGCTTGCTTGGGTTTAGGAAAAAACACTGATTGGATATTCATATTTCTATAGCACAAAGTAAGTGTCTGAGGCACACCTTAATCTGGCCCTTCAGGCAAGGCTCGCTGCACACGGATCGGACCATTCCGCTCTTATTCATCTGAATCCTGTAGTCGTCAATGTTGAGCACACCCTCGTGCCAGGTCCCAATGAGGACGTAGTCATACCGGTTGGGCTCTATGTACTGTAGGTTCATGATGTCATATCTGCAAGGAAAAAACAATGAGTCACTGTCCTGCAACATAAAGGACAAAAATTTATCTTGGTCTTCTTCTTCTTCCTCTAAATAGTCACGTTATCCCTTAATACCAGGGACTTGGCTTTCACAAAAACCCCAAATCCTTTAGGATTTGCAGCAGAATCACAGGAAGTGTCAGCTCTGATTGACACACAATTGCTGATTTCCTGCCTTGCTTGCATAAAACTGTGGGTGAAAGGTTTTGTGTCCAGGAAGAACTACACACCAAAACCAGTAAACTCTGCTGAAGATGCACATGTAGGCAATGTCTGGATGCTGTGTTTTCAAATCATTTGTCAAATCTTCTTTAACCTTCACTTGGTGTCTCCATGCAGGCAGGTTGTAATATAGCCCTTGCTGGGAGCTCTTGAGCAGAAATGCTCAAACCAACCAAACTGGTTTGCCGCAAGTTAGCTGTAAGCTCTAATTTCGACCATTCATATTGTGCAGCCCAGCGTTTCTGTCAGGAAAAGTTAGCACCTCAGTCACAACATTTACTTCCTCACCCTAGGCAAGTAGGAGAGCACTTCCCAAGACTAAGGTTAGGGAAGCATAAAAAACCGCTAGAATAAACATCCAGCCTACCCCATTGCCTTCAATGTGTTGGACCTGATGTGCGTACATCCCTTATTGATAATTATTATATTAATTCTTCTACCCACAGAATGTAGCTTGATTCTTAGTAGGAAATAATCAGGAATGGGAGAATGAATTTTGGAGTGTGTAAAGAGAGGAACCACGAAAGAGGAAGAACCTCGAAAGAGGCTAAGCCCACAGCCTCATCTCTTAAGATAAGAAGGGAGAGGACTTTGTTTAATAAATGAAAAGAGAAAGAGCATTGAGAACAAGGAATCAGCATTAGAGCTGAAAATAACAAAGGATCTTATATTTTCCAAGCCTGGGATTTACTGCCTTGCTTTTCTGTACTGGATTGTCTCAGTCTCTAGAGAAAAAACCTTTTGTTTATGATGGGTGCTGTTAATCTGCATGTGCTTTAAGAATGAAAGGTAAGCTAAGAAAACTATGAGCCATAAATAAAATTGGGATGTTTGGTTGTGAGCAAAGAGAGACATCCATTTTTATTTTTCCATTTTGATGTTTAAATATGCAAAATTTCAAATCTCTGCACTTCACAGAGGGGAGAGATGCTAGAATTATTCTCTAGAGCAGAGTGATTTTATTAACTAAGCCTTTTCTTTTCTAAGTCTCTTTTAAGTTTCTCTAGTTAAAGATGATTTAAAGAAATGCATATTTACAGCTGTAATTAGACCTTGGTTTCGCAAATATGCATTCTCAGATAATTCCAGTGCCACTGCAGAGCTCCGCTGAATCAAGTGTGAAAAGGGACCCCTGCCACTGAGTTCAATGGAGCTCCAGGCAGGAGGCAGCTCCACTGGTTGGGAATTGGCCACTAATCAAGGCATTGCTTAGGAAAGGGGTAAATTTCAAGTTCATTAACGAACAGTTGCTTCTCATATTCCAGTTCTTCTAAAGGAAGTACCTAAAATAAGAAATGCTGCTTTCAGTCTTGTGAAGAATCAGGATAACAAGAAGCAGTGAGAGTCAAGCATTTCATAATTGATACTCAACAGACAGGACTAAAGCTCAGCAGAAATGTGCATGCCTCTTCCTAGCAAGGAAAATGTACTTGGATTTTAGATTGACCTTATATTAGACTGATACAAAATCAGTTACTCTGGGCTGGAAAATTAATTCAGGAAGGGGAATAAAAAAATATTAAAACTTCACATTCCCCTAATGGAATTTTTGAGCCCACACACATTTTTTCATTTTTACAAAAATACATCACAAAGCACAGGGTGACATTAATGCAACATCAATTAAGAGTTTTTCTTGTGTTCTTGTAATACTATTCCCCTTCCTATAGGTTACCTGTCAAAGAGTAAAGTATGTAGATTAAAAGCTCTTACACAGTCATGCATTATGACAAATTGTAGTACAATGTTTTCAGCTTTGATATGCAGCTTGAATTTTAATTGGAAATATGTGGTCTAGCAAATACACTTGGTATATGGAGACATGCTTAAATTGTTTATCTTTTCCTGATTTTTCTAAATGAAAAGTCTGTGCTTTGAGCAAAGACAAATTCAGTGCTGGAATACGTCCTCCTGTCCCCTTGCTCATGTATGTATAACTTTAACAATTTTAATAACTTAACAATTTTTCCATGCTAAAAATTATGACCCCAAAAGAAGTGGGTTTGCTAGGAGTTGTGGAGCTCTCAGAGAGTGAGACTTCTTGGAGGCAGTTGTATTTCACACACACAGCAGCATTTAAAGAAACCATGAAAACATTCAGGGCATAAGAAAATTAATCCTTCTTTCAATATAAGAACAAGCTCTCTGGTATATTGGGAAATTGTATGGCCCAATAGGTGGTGTCATATGAACAAGTTACTTGTAAGGCAAACCAGAATATAAATCAGATGGTCACAGGCACACTCTAATTAATCTGAGATAGGTGAAGTTACCTTTTCCATAGCCATAATACCAGACTGGTACTGATGTTTGCTATCCCAGAAGACAGGACGGAAAAGAGCAATTCTGAGCAATGCTGGGATGAAAATGGATTAAATAACCACCCATGAACTCCAAACCAAAAAGGCATATTTGAAAAAAAAAATTGTTTGCATTCAAGTTTGAAAGCTTTGCATAAGGCAAAATTTGACTATTTACTCAAAGCATTGGAGTCAATAGTGTTATCATGACTGAAACCTGAACTACTAGAAATTTTAAACTAAATAGGCTTACATGATTCCAAGTCCAAGTCTAGTTAAGATGAAATGTTCGTTAGGTGAAATTTTTCTCTTAGTTTGTGAGCCTCAGAATTTCTGCACATATCAAAGGTTCATTGTAGGGTCTGAAAGTTCTCCTGTCTGTTGTCACAAAGCATTTTATGGTCAGAGGTCTATGCAATTCATTTGTTCTAGAGAGGTAAGGTTCTTCCTACCAACCACAAGGTAAAAGGAGGCAATTGCCTAGAATAGACCAGAGTTAAAAAAGATATCTCTGTATGCCAGAGAAGGTTATTATGTTGACTATTGCATCCTTCCCACTTTCTCCAGCCATTTCGGGAAATTTGAGTGATATGATTGCTACAGGAAAAGAAAATGTGAGCTACTCAACAAAACTAAAAGTGCAGCAAATTTACCAGTATGTTCTTAATGACAGTGTAGTGAACACATACAGCTGAGTTTCCAGACTTACAACCATGTCATTTTTTCCCAGAGGCAGTGCAGCCAGCTAAATGACTGCATTTTTGCCCTTCCAATAAAAGCTTGTTTCATATTTCTGCATAAGGGATATTCAAAGAAAAGATTCTTCACAGAAGAAACACACATTTGACTACATGCTTTGTGTTTTCCACTCTCATTTTGATAAAACCTTGAAAACATGAATTGAGTCTGAGATAGAAAAACAATTGTCTCTAAACAAATGGTTAAGGTGTCATGAAGCTGTACAGGTTTTAAAACAGGAGATTACGGGAGTGCCAGACAAACATAACTACAGGCAACTCTAGCTGCACTACTCATGATGATGACAATTAGAAATTTGTGGGAGTTAATTTCTCAAAGAACCTCACAGATTTTGAAAATTATGAGAAAGGTTGTCACCTTCTAGGAATGAATATTATTCTACCTTGTGAAGTTGATTTGTCCACATGATTTGAGGACAAGATATCTAAAAAATTTTACACATTTGTGTGACATTCTTACACTTGCATAGAGAAGCAAAAAATTAGGGAATTTCATAACAGGCAGACTTTGCTATATTTAGGTGTTGTATGTGGTACTTATCTTTTCATTTTGCTGAGGTACAAAAACCCTTTTGAGTATTGACACAGTGCTATGGTCTTTTCACTGATCCACAAAGAGACTTTCCACATGAAACTGTGGGAGCACAAACAGCCAGTCTGAAGCTACAGACGATTCTGTTAAACTACTGTATGCTGCCATACAGGGATCTGACAGATAACAGACCAGACAAGGATCAGACACAAGGATCAGACAGATCTGACTGTGCAGATCACAGTTCATATGCACATAGCCATTCTCTGATATGACATTGCCCGTATATACTGCCCATATATATTTATGTCATAAATGCCACAGATTGATCCAAGGATTACAGAATGAATAACAAAAAGGTTAATTGAATTTCCTTGCCCAAATTTGCTAGCTCCAACTGTGAAAATATAAATGAAGAGCCATAAAAAATACCCATCCCTACCTAAAATAACCTATCAAATTCTAAGGCCAGGAAATCAATAAATATGAACCTTGCTATAGACCAAAACGATGGGATGAAATAAATTCTATCACTCTGGCATACTCAGAGAAATATCCTGATATAAACTCTCTTATGTTTTGAATTCAGCAACTGTTCAATCTAATTCTATGCTTGGTACTGATGAGAGTTGTGGAAATGCTCTTGGGTGACAAAATAATAAGTAAGAATTAGGCTAAAATTGGAAAATTACATCTAAACATCAAACAAAATAGCTAAGAGACAGAAAATGCAGCATATGCAAAGCTGGAGTAATGCTTTTATGGACACAAATAGTGTGCAAAAAGCATAAAGCTATACTAAGCAGTAATTTCTCTGTATTATCTAAATTATATGTGCAAAGACTTGATTTATGCATTTGTGTCGATAAGTATTTGTTCAAATCTAGGGGAATTGCTTGCTTCTACTTTCAAAGCCTGACAGAACTGATCTGTATCTTTGTCTAAAAAATTTCTGAAGTCAACATTCAACAAGACTGAACTAACTGACTAGCTTTTTTTTACTAATTAAATGTAACAAATTGTTTAAATGTATATACTGCTGACATATGACAATAGGAAAAAAACATAACAATATAGGAAATGGTAAAACATTGGCCATCTTGATAATAAAACCTAGTACTGGAGATAAGAGGTTCTTCAAGTCCACTGTGTCTTATGAATACTCTTTGGAGGCACGAGAAGACATAAAAATTCTTTTTTGCTCCAGAGCCCTCCCTTTGTGTGGTGCTGGCACTCAGATGCACTTATGCAATAAGCCCAAAGATGGAGTGAGAGAGCCTTTTATAACACTTTAACAACAGTAGGAAAACAAACTTCAGTGAAGCAATCCCAGGGTAGGTTTCAATTAATAATGGATTTTGTACTTCAGCAGCTGAATTAAATGTATTTATAAAAAAGAAAGCAAACAAACAAAAAAAATCCATGGGTTAAAATAGAACCCACAAAACTAAATGAAAGATCTCTATCAGTGTGCTCCCATAAGAGAAACAAAGGTGATATCCAAGTCCACAAAGCTGCTGCTTTGCCCACTGCTTGGGGACATCCTGTACCTGTACATGTCTGCTGTGGGGGGTAAACTATAGCAGCTGCCATGCCTGGGGACAGACCCAAAATGAATGAAACACAGAAACTTCTGACAAAAAAACCCTATTATTTTTCCTACTCTACACAGACCTATCTTTAAATTCTGGGACTGATCTAATTCTATTTGGAGTGAAACAAATGAAGGAGATCATAAAGGAGCTTACCAATCTGTTGATTGGTAACCCTGGCAAGGTTTCAGCAGTTGGAAAAGGATGCTCTCTACAGCCCTCTATTCAAAACCACGTCAAGTAAACGCTTCGTTAAATTCCAGTAATTGCCAATAGGCTTTACACATACTAAAACCCTGGTGCTGAGACCCAATAGTACCTTGCACACCTGAAGTCTGTGAGTAACAAGGTTTGTCATCTCCTGCAGCACTAGAAATTTTTAGGTTATACTGTACTTCTCATCCTGATATAAGATACCATGTGTTACCAGTGTTATTCCTGGCTGTTGGAAAGACTGGTCCATGCTTCATGTTTCAGAAAAAAAGCCAAAGAAATCTACATCACCAAACAGAGTACCATTCCCACTTCCCACCCTCTGGTTTAATTAGTTGAGATGAAGCCTCTTTACCTTCCAGGGGCATCTCCCTTTTCATCAAACCAAACTTCTTCTCCAGACACACCAATGAATGAGGATTTGAGGAGGAACTCCAAGAGCTTGCTGCCATCAATAGGCTTCATAGCATCACAAAGTCCAACATGTCCGGGGCAAAGGGAGTGATGCATATTTTGCAGACCATAAGCCATAGCATATATTGCATTGATGACGAATCCCATTTTACTGTCCTGCACATAGTTTTCTTCTAAGCTCTCATTGCCTACAATAGTAAGAAAAAAGTGTTATTATAAAAAAAGATGAAATTACATGAAAATGTGAAAAAGCAATGATATAACAAAAGGGATTTGCTTCTTTCCCTTATAAAGCTTTAGAGGCATAAACAAGGTATCAGTCAGGGATTTAAAATAAACAAATAAATAAATAAATTAATTAATTAATTAAACACTTGCCCACCACCACCCCAGAAATCTTGAATTCATTAAAAGTGAAATTCTTCATGTGAAAACACCTGTTTAATCAAGTTGTCATCTTTTGTTTGTTGTTTTATGAATTTTTCCTTGTCATTCCACAATGTTACTTATTTTAGGGAAGGTTATTCAAGAGGATAGCTTTCCACTGGAACAATTTTTTAAAGTAATTTCCTTGACAAATTGACTTTTTGCTACATTTGAAGATTTTTTTCTTTTTTAATCTCATGTTTTTGAGGGTCAAGATAGCAATGTCCCTTTCTTTCAGTGTTAAAAACAGAATGTAAATCAGCATCACCTCTTGAGTTATCAGAAACAGTCATTTTAGTTAAAAGTGGCCATAGATATGCCAGTATGGGATTGCTACAGAAAGTCAATCAACATTTGTAACACTGAGTTTTGGTGTAACTGCAGCCTGAGCAGACAATGAAGTCTCCTTCTTCTGATCATAAACAATGTGCCACCAGAGTTTTTCTCCACACGTAGGTTTTCCCTCTGATCTGCAGCTGGGCTGGCACCGTCAGAGGCTGCTGTTTTTCAGCTGCACTTCACATCAGACCCTGCTCCTGGGCTGTTCCCTGCTTGCCTTCTGCCAGCTGAAGTGCTGCAGAACACCCAGCACCGACCCCCAGGCACTGCAGACCTGTGCTGCGGGCTCCCCAGGCAGCTGGAAGTAAGAAACCTCCTTGGTTTGTTTAGTTCCCCTTGAGTCATCACAATATGCTCTGAACTGCAAGTTGCTTTTATCTGCAGGCCTCCCACGTTACTCAGTGTTTAATAGGCAATTGCAATCCAGTCTCTGTTATTTTGTCTCGGTAACACCTTGTATACACCAGGGAAGTAGGATGTGTTAGAGACTAGGTGTTAACTGACACTTCTGCAGTCCAGGTTGAGAAGATATTTGTCATTTTAATATGATAAAAGGAGGTAAAAATCTGCAAGTTCACCAAAACTTTCAAGACAAAAAATAGTTTCTTACCCTAATGTAGCTATGATATGGCTTTCAAATCAAACCATGAAGACTGTCCTTATATTTATCATTGTAACAGGCTCTGATTTGGTAGGTCTTCTCAGCTTATTTGCCCTAAAGCTCAGAAATTTCAGCTGGGAATTCATTAGGACAAGAGAGATCCCAAATGCAGGGATGCCTATCTTGCTTTTCCTGGGTTGCATTGAAGCTGGGCAAGAAAATTTTGCCTCAGTAACTATTTTCCAGACGAGCTTAACATAGCAAACAGATGTGATGGTGAATTTAAAAAGCTTTGTGAACATAGCACAATTTGACTGAATGAGTTCATGTGCTCCTCACTACCATACATTCACCACCAGCACCGCCAAACAAGGAGCAGCTTGAAAGAAAGCAGAAAGAAATTCTTTCCAGAGGCAATGTATCTGGCACTTGCTTTGTGAGAGAAGGTTCACAGCTCCCATTCAAATCATGTGAAATGAACACCATTCATGCTGAGAAACAGAGAAAGAATAAAAACCTCGTATGCTAGGTGACAGAACATTCACCCAGGGAAGCAGAGAGCATGCCAGTGCATGTGCACCCTCACTTATGTACAGCATAGCCTCGACATCTCTATGCCTGTATATGCTAATTTATAGTCTCAATAAACTATCTGCCTGTGTGTTTCATCAGCTGATTAGTTCCATAGGATTAGCACACTGTGAATTTATCACTGATTCTTCTTTCTTGTAGCTAGAAAATGAAATAGTTCTCAGTCCCTAAGTGAATGATATGGAAAGAACCTGGGCTTGGCACAACTGTCCTCTCTTGAAGCCTCTAAGCAGCGGGTAGTGGAAGAGATCACAAAAAACAGATAGTGCACAGCCCTCACTAGCTACCCTCTTCTACATGAAAGTTTATCTCAGATCTTCCTTAATTTTTTAATTAGTTAAAGAAAAGGAGCACAAACATCAGTAATGCTTGCAGAAGATAAGGATAGCATCCATGTGTTTCCTGAGGCAAACCTTCATGTGGGTGATGGAGGTAGAAAACAAAATGGAACAGGACTTGCCAACATTTAAAAATGTGCAATTTCCTTCATGTATGTATTCACTCAGCAAAACATGCTTTCAATTGTCGTATTTCAATATAATATGCATACCTGCAAAGAGAACAAATATTTGATGGTTGAAGGATTTGCTTTTGACCATTTTGGAATGAACAACTAAATTAAGGTTGCAAGCACGTAGTCCCACACTGCAGAGATGACTGCCTTAATGTCATCTATAGAAATAATTGTATTGTAGTGAAAAGTAACACATGAATTGTCTCCAGGTCAGTAATATAAAAAAATCTTATATGTAAATAGTATATTTTCCAGTAAATCCAGAATGAGAAGTCATGCTTTCCCTAAACTTAATTTCCCAGAGTCAAAATCCACTCTGTTTTAATCATTATAAGTTATAGATACACTGACACATTTGAATTTGTAAAATTGGCTTAAGACAATCAGTAAGAAATGTGTGGAGTTTTAAAACAAAAGAAATCATGTAATTGTGTTCAGCCAGAGACAAAACAATGTTCAATTAAGTTTTCATAGGGCAAGTTTTTAATAAATGTTAACGTATTGCTAATTTGTCATGGGCTACCTCTATAAAGTTGCATTTTTCCTCAGTAAGTATATGAAATGTAACAAAGAGCAAAGCAGAACTCTGAACAGTGAAACTTTTATTTTTTTCTTTGTTTCTCAGCCCTTGGAAGAAATCATCATTGACCTACAAAGACTAATAGAAAAATATTTTGTTAGCTTTCTTCCTTTTTTTTGTTATTTTAAATTTTATCTAAGCAAAGAAAAACTGTATGTCATAAGTCATGTGAATACCAGATTAATTGAAGTAACTCAAATTAGACCATTAATTTTTGGATGACCTTGAAGACTTCAGGTGTCCTAAATATCATACTTACTTAATTTTCTATTGGGTGTGATGCAAGTCTTCCTTTAATAATTTAAGAGCTTCTCAGTAGTCTGGGTCATTTTTTTTATCACAGTTTTGAATTTAGTCTGTTTCTGTCAGTAGATCTTGGAGGACAAGGACAGGTACACACATACGCTACTAATCAGAAAGGAAAATAAATAAAAAACGACAAACAAAACCCAACAAAAAAACCAAACACCAAAACCAAACAAACACATTTTGCCTGACACAACTGAAAAATGCTCCCAATAGTGCTAAAAGTGATACTGAAGTACAGGGGGCAGGCAGGCAGGCAGGCAGGCAGGCAGGCAGGCAGGCAGGCAGGCAGGCAGGAAGGAAGGAAGGAAGGAAGGAAGGAAGGAAGGAAGGAAGGAAGGAAGGAAGGAAGGAAGGAAGGAAGGAAGGAAGGAAGGAAGGAAGGAAGGAAGGAAGGAAGGAAGGAAGGAAGGAAGGAAGGAAGGAAGGAAGGAAGGAAGGAAGGAAGGAAGGAAGGAAGGAAGGAAGGAAGGAAGGAAGGAAGGAAGGAAGGAAGGAAGGAAGGAAGGAAGGAAGGAAGGAAGGAAGGAAGGAAGGAAGGAAGGAAGGAAGGAAGGAAGGAAGGAAGGAAGGAAGGAAGGAATAGTCCCAATGTTCATGAAACTCACTGTTAATCTTTCAATTTACTATAATGCACTTCACAGCTAACTAATACTAGTTTCAGCTAAGTCCTTAGAAGGATGTGTCTGTGAAGCAGCCATGAATTTAGCTGAGTGCTTTTGCTGTGAAGTCAGTGTGGAGCTAACAGTGCTCTTGAGAACAGAGAGCATTATTTTGTAAATCCCACTTGAGAAACAGAAATAAAGAAAAAATATGTTATCAGAATTATGGCAAGGCATAAGTTTATCATGTGAAAGTAAAGATAGGAGATGTCTCTTCATATTCAATATAAAACTCAGCACCAAGTATTACTTGTTTGCAGTCCTCAGAAAGGTTAGGGCAAGAGAGAATTTATGATGGAAATAAATGTAAAAACATTTTGGTTGGGGAATCTGATGAATACCTAGCCAGTTGGCAAATTTTGAGCAAATACACATATTTGATGAAGAACACAGTCTGTTCATAGATGACTCTTGACTAGCTTAAAAAGACAAAATCTGTTCATCAAAATTGTTATAAAAGATAATACTTCATCTGGAATAGGCAGACAGTTTCATGATTCGCTATGGTCATCTGCTGAATATTTAGGGTGAAATAAAAAGTTACCAGCTGTCATAAAAACTATCTTTATTTCTGGTGCTACTGACAGAGGTATGAAGGTATTAAAAATTGTATATACTGCTTTCTCAATTTGCAACAGTCCTTTCCAGGACTGCCATGTTTCATGGGAAAGCCAGATTAGATTTTAGTTTTGTTGTAAGTTACAACACGGGTAATGGTTGCATTCAATACGAGTGCTAATTTATGCAAAAAAAAACCAAAAACAAAACTGGAAGGACAAATGGGGCAAAATTTCATTGGGAAAATGAAATGAAATAAAATAAATCTCCCATACTTGGGTTGCACGTGCCAAGGAGTAAAGAGGGCTCCCCCCAAAAAACGCCAGGTACAAGCAGGAAGAGCAGTACCCAGGCTCATAACAAATGTCCATATGCATTGGACAAATTGTGGAGGCAGGCTCCTTATGCACCCCTTCAGTCCCAACATACACTGTCTTTACCACAGGGTGGCCAAACACTGGAAGAGGCTTCCTACAGAGGTGACCAATGCTTCAAGCCTGTCAGCAGTTGAAGCCATTTGAGCAATGCCCTTAACAAACAGCTTTAACTCTGGTCAGGCCCAACAGAACTGAAATGAAAAAACTCCAATGAAACAAAAGAACCCCCAGTGGCTCTGAGAAAATTTGCTCATCTTCCTCTGTGCAGGTTTGTGTAGAGAGGCGCTAGTGTCATAGCATGTCCTTGGAAAACATTGGAAGTCACATATCTTACGCTGTCTCATGCTAAAGACCTGAAAAACTTTGACCACAACTTTGTGTCATAGGATCTTGCAAGCAGCAAGGCAGAAGGTCAGCATTTTGAACTGACCAGTCATTTTAAATCTGGGCCCCTAAAGGAAAAAATTAAAGGTTATTATGGAAACTAAATGGCACACAGTGGTGATGAACAAACTAAGTTAATGGTGATTTTTCTAATATTTTAGGATATTTGGCTACTTAGAAAGGTTGGAACAGTTTTAGTTAGATGCTTAAATATTTAATTATGGTTTTATCTTTGTACACATAGGAGAGAAAATGTAACCAATTCTACATTTCTGTTTTGTCACCAATTCCTTGAAAAATTTTAATTTTTAATTTTATTTAGAACTCTAGAATAACGTAGGTTCAAAAACAATCTCAAGATCATTGAGTCCACCCTTAACCTGACACTGCCAAATCCACCACAAAACCCTTTAGTATCTTTTATGACAGTAACCAGATTGTGTTCTAGTTGGGTTTTGGCCCTTCTAATTTTCTTTCTACATGAGAGAATTTCTCATTAAATCCTGGTAGTCCTCCTGAGCTGGTTGCCCCTTCACTCCAATGTCACAAACTCTCCTTTTTTAACCTGAGTTCCAGCCAAAGGTCTCTGTTCAGACAGGTCAGTCTTCTTCCCCGGCTTACATTCCTACACATGGGAACATTCAATAATGGCTAATCCTCTAACAATGCCAAACTGTGATTGTATAAAATAATTTTTGCAAAGGGTTTCATTTGTTTTAACTCATTTGCCATTATTGATTCTGATATTTTAGAAACATTGCCAGTTCACTCCCTCTTATATTCTATTTTTAACATATATTTACATTATCTAACTTCAAAGATAACAACAACAAAATTATTTAACAAATTTCACTTCAAGGCACTGCAAAATGAATAACAGAGGTTGTAATGTCTCTAGATGTGATAAGTACATCGATGGTGTGTTTAAAACCTGTGCATCTTTTGGTTTTTTCTCTTCATATCACCTTTCTTATAACAAATACATTCTGTTCATTAATATTGTATGGCTGAATGAAATCTGCACATCTTAAGGGTAAGAAGTGAACTTTTGTTCATGCTACTGTACTCACTGTGTCCAAAAACAAATCACAGGCAATACATCATTTATTCTATATTAAAACATCCAAAACCCTCTTCCAGCCCACAATCAAATATACAGTAACAAGAATTCCCAAAGTCACATTTTCCTATGTAACTGCTTGCTTTCCAAGGCATTTCAAGCTGTATCTGACTGCCTATGAGAAAAAGGCAGGAAATATTATTTGGTGACTAGAACGAAATGTTGTGGATCAGGGCCACAGGTTCCACTTGTTGTGACCTGTCCCAATGACTTTGCTGTCTCTATGTGGAAGCTAATATGACCACCAACAATTTGTGGAAAAATTATCTAGGGGGAAGAATATTTTCCAAGCTGAAATATGGTCATTAAAAACAAGGCCATACTTCATTTTCAGTTAAAAAAACATTTGCAATTTTCATGAGAGAGAATTGCTAGGCTGAAAAATTTCTCACAAACCATAATAAATGTTTCATTCAACCTACAACAAATGATCCCATCATGGTAAATTATTGTTTCTTTTATTGTTTCTGTTCCCAGAAAACCAGTTACTATACTGTTTTCAGAAAGTAACAGGACAGGATATGTGCAGTGGTTACCACTTCACTTCTCACTTTGATGCCTGTATCTTTGCAGCAGGGAGGCAAGTCCAAGAGGCAGCTAAATACAGAGAAAAAAAGGAGAGATACCTTACAGGGATCCCATACACAGAGGATAGAGCTATAAAAAAGGCACAGGTAACTCAATTCCCATTGTACGTGAACTATTTGTTGGACTGGGCAGAGTTCCTCTATTTGTAAGGAAAGGCTGAGGAAGGATTTATTACTGTTATAAAAGAAAAGATCTTTCCTTAAGTTCCCCCTGAGCATCTTGTCACCACTCTATAGGTAAAAATGCATTTCTCTACCTAGAACTGTAAGTTTCTCCACCTTTTGGCAAGAGAGGAAGCAGAGCTTTCAGGAAAAGCTGAAAGGAAGAAATATCTTACAATATCTGGGTTCTGCACCAGATTTTAAAACATGCTGATAAACATTTGACATCTTACAGTACTCATAAAGCAATAAATGAAGTTCATGGTGTTTCAGACTTTGTTTTCAGGATGTCATTGAATCAGAAAGGTTTTGCTCCCATTCTTCAAATGGTTTTTATTTCCCCAAGCAGAGATTCAATTCATGCAATTACATTTGATGTATTTTTCCCTGAAAAGCTAGGATACAATTACAGTTACCAATTGTGATACCCTGTTATTTTCTTTCTGAGCGTGGTAAAATCTATGAGACTCTCAGATACTACTGCTTTGTTACATCTGGTGAATGTTGTTTTTTAATTGGGATTAGTGTATTTCTATTCTTGTATAAAACTAGAGAGAAGAGAATAGAAACACCCATTTGAAAGCTGGGTGTTCAGCAAAAGCTCCTCAAAAATTTGCACTAGAATTCTCTAAGGCACCAACAGGATTGTAATTGCAGCAATACTTTTATGAAAGAGGTTATTTTTTATTGGTAGCAAAGTTAGTCAAATCACTGATGAAATTTATTCTCCTGAAACAAAGTTGATATTGAATTTAAAAGGATTTGGGGTTTTAAATTTATTTTTACCAGCATATCTTTTAAGATGTCAACTCCATGGCTAAAAGAAACCAGAATTTGAATTTAGCCATCAAGGTACAAGTTCTCCCTCATTTCAGATGTCTAACACCTAAACCTTAGAAGATTAGTACCCATTTCATATATACTATACACCACCACTGTCTTCAGTTTCCTTGCTGCTTTTGTGAGTATGCCACATTATCCCACAGTGTTCAGAAAGAAATGTCTTCCTTTTGTCTCTCCCTGTGTGTCAGAAGTGGGGAAAGATTTAATTAAATTTACTTTCTTGTTCTCTATATCATGTTATGTAAGCACGTTAGGGCTTTAAGAGCTTAGTGTCAAAGACTCTGGAACAATTTGTGGCATACACAAATACAAGAGTGCCACAGGGAAGCTGAAACACTGTGAGGAGAAATGACTGTACAAGTCTCTGACTCACTCATTAATCAGATGTAGAGGAGTGTCAGAGTCTCTAAGCACAGGGCAGGAGAAAGGGGACCCAGCAGTGCTGCCAGCCCTATGCCAAGTCTGAATTCACGGGTTCAACCCACCCACCACATCACTTGGGAGCAAAACAGAGGGAAACTGATCTAACTCCCCCCTTCATTTCCCAGCCTGCAGACTTTGCTAAACAGATACAAGAGTCTGAAGCCTGCTCTCCCCTCTGCTCTTTCTGCCTCTTCCCATGGACATTCAGACGCACACAACTATATGACTCCAGGAGGAGCAACAAGTGACAATGCACATAACTCATGCTTATACTGAGGGAGATGATAAAGATGTGTTCTACCATGTCTTTGTCCAAGAGAGTAGACAGTCTCCTTTCTGTGGCCCAGGCAAGCTAAGCAAGGGATGACCGTCACCTTCCTAGGGCTGGCTGCCACCTCAAGTGAATGTGAAGGCCAGGCATGCCTGATGCCACAGGGCAATGCAGGGGAGAGCAGACAGGGCATGTCTGGGTGAGGTATTACATAGTCACAAGCACTTCCAGCTGATGTGCAATGCTGCAGCCCCTCTCTGCCTTCAGAAGAGGCTAGAGGAAGGCTGGAGGCCTTTGCAGCAATTGCCAGCATGGCTGTCAGAACTGCACCACTGGAGTGGGAGGCAGGAAAGGGCAAAATAGGCCTGTGTTGGAGAAAAAGTTCCTTTCACCCTTCTTAAACCTGCATTTCCTGCTCTGTCTCCTGTGTTGTTTAGCAGGAAGGAAGGGAAAGGAAGGAAGGACTTGAAGGGAAATATAATGTACTACCTGAGGGCCATGCTAACAGCACTGCTGCCTACATGCCTGGAACCCCAGAAGAGTGCTGTCTCTTCCTTCATTAGGCTGCCCCTGGCAAGGTGTAGCCCTCCAACACCACAGGTTTTGCAATCTACACAAATTCTTCCCATT
Source organism: Poecile atricapillus (assembly GCF_030490865.1). NCBI lineage: Eukaryota > Metazoa > Chordata > Aves > Passeriformes > Paridae > Poecile > Poecile atricapillus. Next base: position 66,511,777 of record NC_081251.1, on the reverse strand, counting down.
CACTTATAACTCCTATCCCTGAGAGCTGAAGAACCTGAGCATAGAGTTGAGAAGTTGCAAGTATATAAATCCACAAAATGATGTATAGCAAGAGGAAAAGGAGCAAGAAACTAGGTAGCAAACAGAGAAATTCCACAACTTCATGTACAGGAGGACATGCTGTTAAGTACGGGTCTGGAGAAAGCCACTTAGAGCAGATGGCTTGACAGAAGCTTATCAGCCTAATAAAGCTTCTGCAGGGGATGACATGGCCTGAAGCCTGTGTGTCTCTCCCCTCTAGGTAAAATTCCCCTTAAGAAATTTTACTTACAAAACAATACAGGATTTATGGCCCTATGAGGATGATATGCTGAGATTCCTTCCTCTCTAAACAAGCCTGCAAGCTGGTGTTTTAAACCCCTTCTGTACACATCCATTGCTATGAACTGTTAAAAGCTTGGCAGGACATTTCAGCATTGCTTCCCCTTGTTCCTAACTGTTAGTGGAATGATTTTGATGAAATAGCTCTGCATTGGTGTTTAATGAAATAGAAATGGAAGGATCTACAAAGTATAGCTTAGTGTAAGGTGAAAAAATCTCAGCCCACTTCAAAGCATAAAAAAAAGGATTCATACCCGTGATATTTGTGTGTGTAATTCAAAGAAATCAGCTTAAGAAGTACAATTCACAGAATGTTCAACAGCGAAGCAAGATAACAAAAACCTGCCAAAAATGCTAAGTTTTTAGGTTATTGATTGCCTCATTTTGGCTATTATCTTAATTCCTGTTCTTTGGAATTAATACATTGGGAAACAACAGAAGAACAAAACTGCCCCTATTTGAAATAAATCACTATCTTATACTCCCAAGTAAGCACCAGTTCAAATGATTTTAAAAGAAACATGACTTTGTATTTGCCATCATTTTCATGGCTGCAGTCATGTGTCAAAGCAGAAAATGCCATAATGCAATGAAATTATGGACATTCATTTTTATGCACACTCTAACACAAATGTTTGGAATTAATTCCATCATGAAGCAAGTAAGCTGTAAATATATTTCAACTACTTTCAGATCATAAAAATATTCAATATTCAGTCATTCTAGCTTATGGTAGTTCATCCCTGATTAAAATACTGTGATCACATATTGGAAGGCTCGTGGAACTGACCAGGAAATCGCATGGACATACATGCGATTTGGCTCATTATAGCCAAATACTCAAATATGATACGCAAGGCTTTAAACTGGAAATCAATAAAACTCTGATATTGATTCTGAACATGGGAATCCATCAAGTCAGAAGCAGTTTAGGCTGAAAAGAAATCTACACTAATTCAGACAGTTAGGACATAACATTAAGTTACATATTTATTCTAGGAAAAAAACAACATAGAATAGAATGTGAAGTGATTCCAACATCATTTTTTTTAAACAGAGTGCAATTATTATGGAAGCTTGAAAAATAATTATTATGATTAATTTGTTTTCCTTAAATGCTGGACAGTGTACAGTCCACCTGCAAAATGACCACAATATGTTCTTTTACTTGTTTGAAATTAGTATTTATCTTCTTCAGCAACATATTATTTCCCAGCTCCTATTTTAATTAGAAATTAATATTTCATCCTATAATCAGGAATAAAATATGCCAGATGATCTTTTTCTTTGATTGAATGGTTTGTATATGTAATCAACAAAGACACTGATTTCAAATCCTAATATAGCATTTGAAATTCATCTTATTATTTCATTAACTGACTAAAATTTAATGCCGACAAAGACATTTGAAAGGTCAGGCTCAGCCTTTGCATTTAAAGGACATGGGCAGCAACAGTTATTTTAATAGAGGAGTCACAAACAATGGGAATGGAATGGAATGAAATGGAATGGAGTGGAATGGAATGGAATGGCTTTTGATTTATCTCAGCCTGTTCAGAGTCCATATTCTCATCTGGTACCATGGGTTTTTTTCGGGGCTTATTTTGGTGGTATTATTATTATTATTATTATTATTATTATTATTATTATTATTATTATTATTGTTGTTGTTGTTGTTGTTGTTGTTGTTGTTGTTGTTGTTGTTGTTGTTGTTATTATCATTATCATTATTATCATTATTATCAATATTATCGTTATCATTATTTTCTCTTCTTCTGTCCCTTTCTTGGGAATATGAAAGCAGAGAATTTAATTTGCTACTATTACTGTGTCGCACACAGCTACTTCTGTCTGTTAGAGTTCAGCAATAAACTATCTCTGAGCCTCTCTCAGACTCTGCAGGGTCCCACAGGTGTCCATGCTCCCAAGGCCTCAGGTACCAATTTAATCCTAATATTATTTAATGTAGTTATTATCACAGAGACCTTGGATCTGTGTTCATCTCTTGATTTCTTCACAGCCTTCTCCCAGTGCCATATGGTTCTTGACCAAGATTCTCTAAGAACAGGATCCCACAGAGACCATTTGCTACATGACCTGAACTCCTGGAGAGAAACAATTAAAAATAAAGAAACCCCAATCTTCAGTCTTCCCCTCTCCCTCAGGTGGCTGTGTAACCTTGCAGCCTTACTCGCACACTCAATTAAAGACACATTTAGAACCACCATTCTTAACAGATCAGTTATTTGGAACAAGTCTAGCAGATAATAAGTTGCTGCTACTCTTACATGAGACAGGAATGAACACACTTAAAATCAAATTCATTTACAAATGTGAAGAAATGCATAAAGATTTTTAGAATATTTGGCTAGTTTTAATCAAGGTTTCACTCTTAATAAAAAGAAAAAAGTTGAGTGAGATACCCTTGTAAATGTCCCATTGTAACACATTACAATAGAAAAATGGAAAGTTCAGGAAATAGGACTGATTATATTTCAGGTGTTATGCTTTTCATATGAAGCCTGAGACCTTATCTGAAAGAAGGAGATGGAACTCAATAATTGTGCTGCAGCTTTCAGAACATTATCCACCACACAATACTTAAAATAGGAACCTGAATACATATTCAGGCACCTAATTAATTGACTTGATTAATGCCTGAACTTCTCTAGCTGCTGTTGACTTTCATGGAAATTATGGGAGATCAGTACCCTCAAATTCAGGCCAATTTATCTAGGTCTCAGAGCATGCACTTGAGGGGCCTAATTTTGAGTGTCTTCATCAGAAAATGCTGGTTTAGAGTTGAAAATAAGCAACTTTCATATTAACCATAGAATATATTACCACCAAAGGAATTAACAAGAGATCTGTTCTCAGTATATGTTGAACATATGGCACCAGCACAAAACCCAAACCAAAAGTCAGGGTCTTTAGAGTAGAGTGGAAAAATATGATGATGGTAATAAAATACACATACTCATCTGTGATCCTATCTGGCATGGAGACTGGAAATGGAACAAATCACAAACTCTTTTCCCCTCCATTGATCAATATTTGTAAATGTGTAAGTAGTGGCAGTCATTGTCAGAGTATGGACATGAGATTCTGAGGACTTCAAAGCTGTGAGTCAAAATCTCACGTTAACAGATCACATATTCCCCTCATGGTAGGACAAAAACTAGCTGGCATAACTGGTCTTTTCACATCTCAAATTCTAGTGGTTCTGCATGAGTACAAAGAACAGCCAAGAAAGATATCCACTATTTATTATGCTTTAAATCACTATTGATTTTAGAGGGGGTTCAGAATTCTTTTCTGACAGTGTACTACTGCCCATCTGCCAGGACTACTGTTTTTTTTTTCTTTATTTTAATGTTTTTTTATTATTCTAAGAGAACAAATCTTCTTTCTCACATCTGTTCTTAATGCTAAGGTGATATTAAAACCACCAGCATTAGGTGTCAAAATACAAATCAATATGAACATCAATGTGCCCTACTTCTGCAGAAGTATATCTTATTCCAAATTTCTCCTTTACCAAGTTTGTTGTAGGTTTTGGCTTTTGTTTTGTTTTTATAGTTCATATCCTCACATAAGACAGCCTCTGTCTAAAGTGCTGGCTTTCTGGAGCCACATGGATATCCAATGTGCACCACAGACTGGCTACACAGTAGTCCTGCAAACATGCAGTTTCTTCCAGAAAAAAACTGGCATTCCAGGACCAAAGCCAGATGCTGCAGCTGCTCTGGAGCTGAGAAGCAAAGTGGTCTTGGCCACCCTGACCAGCTTGGCCATGTTGTAAATTAGCAGAGTACATTCACAGCTTTTGGTGAAATTAAGCATAGTTTTCAATTGATTATTAGGAGCGCCCATGTGTTCCCTTTAACCCTTGCAATATTCAATAATTTAATCACAAATACACAGATCACAAAGACCCACTTTATTTTCCCCTTACCTGGACACCTGCCCAAAGCTGTATTCAGTATCACAGAAATGATCCTTCTCAAAGCTAAGCTAAGATTAAGAGTTTCTCAACGTCTGCACAAGAACAATGCAACACTGATTAGCAGCAAACTAGAGCTAAGCAAATCAGAAGATAAAATAAGTGGCCCTAATCTGTATTCACATGTCAAATTCAACAGAAAAACAGAAGCAGAATTCTTTCTGATCTGAAAGAATTTTTAAAACATCCATTTTGGCCCTCCTCTTGTTTTCTTGGGTGCAGCCAAATGTGACAATACAGAAAACACATGAGTACTTGAGATCTCACAAGAAAATGGACCCCAGTGGTATGAGTTTTCAGACAAAATAACCATAGAAAAAGCAGCAGAGTAAGCTGGCCCCAGCAGAAAGTAGGCAGTTCACTGCATGATGTGAACAGTGCTACTGCTTTTTCATTCCTATGGAGCTGAGCCTGAATCCAGAGCTATATTGAAGCTTTGAACTTGTGGGTTCCTCCAAAGCTACTTCCTACTGTATGGATCTCAAAAATCTCAGATGAAAGAAAGATTTTAAAATCATCTAGTCTTCTACCTTGCTGTGCTACAGTGGATTTCTGGCTCAGTCAGCAACACAGTGTATATGCAGTGTCTTATCACTTTTCCCTAACTCTCTCCACAGAAGCAGACCTCAGCACTCCCCCAGACATCCTGGTATGAATGGGAAAACAGAGATTTATTCTAGCAGCACTAGTCTTCAGAGCACACACCTTCCATCAGATTATTCTCCCTATGGATACCAATACAGCATATTCTGGATAGGAAATATTGTGGTTTTCATGGTTTTGGCTTTACCACTCAGGCCCATATTTTATTGTTCTTTATGCCATTGCTTTCCCTGGTTTTGGCTTTACCACTCAGGCCCATATTTTATTGTTCTTTATGCCATTGCTTTCCCACAATGTTTTAAGAAGGACCCATTTATTCTAAGAATGTTACTGGCTATTTTTCAGAAAATATCCTTGTGTACAGAGTACCTCTAGTCTGCAGCTAGACATGTGTGAGTATGTGGGACTGTGCCTACATGTGTTAGCCTCCACTGTTTCTCCTTTCACCTGCATTTATGGGGTAATGCTGCCAGTAATAACAACCTGTAAAATTGCAAGCTGAGTTTAAAACTTTCCACCTACAGGTAAATGAGGAAGTGGAAGATATCATCTAATAAAAGACATGGGGGGCTGACAGAAAGCGGTTTGCCATGTGTTCAGATCAGTTACTTGTGTTATTTCATCTGACTGACTTCCTGGTTTGGTTAAATGTTTCTATCTTTGCTAATTGTTCTGATGCACAACCTGCACAAAAAATTGATTTTTGGATCAAGTCAATTTTAATTTTAATTATGTGCTTTTGTCCTCACCATGCTGCTGCTGAAAGTTCATGCCATCATCTGTGGCAATCTGAACAGTCAGGAGTGGCCCTGTCTCTCTCTAGGCACAGGAGACAGGAGCCTGAGGGAGGCACAAGGGAGCATGATTCAGGTGTCCTCTTACTTAGTAGCACCATCAGTTCATCCATGTAATGGAGAAAGGTGAATGTCACAAGCCTACCTAAGGATTTTTTTAATCCCAGAAGTGCAAGCTTTTACTGTTAAAATCCAAAATGAAAAATGTAGGTGCTGATTCAGAAAACTTTTGTCATATGCTGCTGTAATATCCATGTCTGTAAAAACTGTCTTCTATGCTGTTTACAAAGGCACATGTACATTTCCCCTCTCCTTTATTTCATGATGACGTCATTTTTTTGCTATGGATCCCAAAAGAAGAAAGGTATTTATCTTTGTTGTATATTGCTAGCCTGGTTTAAAAGTATTTTTGGAAATATAAAATATAAGATAGATGTAACTGCTTTTTTCCAAACATGGACACAAAAAGCTAGAACCAAATGAACATAAACCTGGCCATTATATCTTTCCCAAATAATTCACATGAACTGTCACAGATAACCACATTATTACTCCTTCTCATCTTTAAGCCTTAAAAGCTGCCTCTAACATTGTCTGGGAAATAAAATTAAACTACAACTCTCCTGTCTTATCTGCTGTAAAAAAGAAAGGTAACAACTGGGATATTTTCAGACAAGTTGTCCCCAGTAGGCTTCATTCTAGGTGCCAATGAAATTGCAATCAGTTTTGAACACTGCTGGAAAAACTAGGATCTTCTGCCTCATACTGAGGAAAAAGAGTGTGATACAAGACCTAAATAAGTAATGAGAATTCAAAGCAGAGGTGAGCATGGACAAGTCACAGGATACCTAATGCAAAATATATTTTGAAAAAATTATGGCATGTCAATAGCTTAATTTCTTCTTCAAAAGCTTAAAAATATGTCTCCTATACACCACAAAGGTGATTTACCAGCAGTGGCTCTCTTGGCAGAGTGCATACCAGGCTGCTGTCTTATAATTACTTTTTCTGAACTATTGTAGTGGCAATAATTCCTACTGTAGGTGCTTCTGCTGATGAAAAATCTCATGGGACAGGTGCTCCATGGGAAAGCCCAGCAGATGTTGAGATCAAAAGAATGTTTTCAGAGAAACACCTACAAGCTTGTCTGACACAGCAGGATGAGCTCTAATAATGTCTGCTGGATCTAATTTATCCAACTCTGGAAAGAACTCAGATCAGTTCTCAGTGGAAATGCATTCACTCCTTCAGAAAAGTGTAGAAAAATCAAGGAGACATCCTGGAGGGCACTGTCCACTGTGATGAGAAAAAGAGAACTCCATGTCATCTCATATAGTTTTATTAAAATAGGGTTGGTCTTGAGAAAAAGAGCTCTTGATTAAGAGAAGCTCTGAACTACCTTACTGGTGGCCTGGATGTAATCTGAAAGATGCATTGGCTAAGTACAACTGTGTCTCAGGATGGGAATAGGCAGCCATCAGTCTTCTGTCTTCCCATCTGGTGCAATAAGTGCAGTCAGGGAGAACTTCACAAACAGAACCAGAAAGACAAGCATCATGGCAGGCATGAGTAGAGGCCCTGTAGATCTTCTAAAAAAGATGTTATTATCCTTGTCCTTGTTTCAGCCAAAATCATTGGGAGGGGCTGTAGCCAAGACTATAATGTTGATATCCTGGTACATCATTGCCAAGGTGAGGGAACAGGACTTTCTCTTACATTCCCCTCCTGTGGGAGAAGAGGTGGTGTGGTGAGAAGGAGTTGGTATTTGTGGCAGTTTTCCATGTAAATCATCTCTTTGTTTCTTTGTCTTATACTTTTTGTTGTTATTATTGTTCTGCTGTTGTTTGCTTTCTTATTCCATTTTTGTTTCCGGTAAATTTTTCCTATCTTAACCCATGGCTTTCACCTTTTGTGCCTCTAATTCTCGACTCCATTCCTGGACCAGGAAGGGGAAGTGGGTGAGTAAGAAAGTCTACTTTGGGAGAGTCTTGGTGGGGGAACTGAACTGGGGAGTACCTTTTCTAAACCACAGATATCCTATGTCAGAAAAAACCCAAATTTTTCACTAAAGTTATATCTGTGTGTCTGGATGGGATAAAACTTGTTACTTTTTAATGAGTCGGTGATAATGGTGGCAAACATTTAGGGATGCTAAGAGAAATCTTAACTAGAGTCTAACAACTCCACCTGACTTCAGAACCAATTGTTGAAATGATTGGATAATATTCCACAGATATGAATATACAATTTGAACTGGTATGTTCATGTAACACTGCACTGCTTTTTGTATTGCTGTGTGGGTCTCTAATATCTAAACCACCTCTGCACTGTGCTCCACATCTCTTTCAGATTATGACCATATCAAACATAGTCCAAAGTCTTTACAGTCACTAAATAATCTATATTCCCTGATATTTTTGTCCCAAGAAGTATGACTCTGCATTATTCATACCAAAGCATAAATACCTCTTCTGAAAGATTTAGCCTTCTTCCCAAGCTTCTTCTGCTATCATTATGCTCTGCTCATGATTTAATGTGTTATGACAATTTATGGTGGTCTTTCAGAACTGGCCAGGCGTGGTGAAAGTTTATGTCGGCTGAAGAAAGGAGATAGGAAAAGATACACCTTCTTAAGACCAAATGTGACACAAGAATAGGGTGGGCATACAGATCCTTGGTAGGAATGATGGCAAGCAACATCCTGTCAGCAGGATGGAAACAACTGCACAACCAGTGACTGAGTGATTGTCTAAGCACCATCACCATCCTTTACTTGGCACTCATCAGGCTGCACCTAGAACACTGCATATGGTTTGTAAATCCCTAGTACAGAAAGATACTGATAACCTGGAGTAGCTGCAGCAGAGAGCCATCAAGATGATCTGGAGCTGCAATCCTTGCCTTTGAGGTCAGACTGAAAGGCCTGGGCTTGTTCAGCCTGAAGAAGAGATGGCTGCAGGGGAACCTTACCTCATACCTACGGGGTGGTGATGAAGAAGACAGGCACAGGTTTTTTCATAATTAAGCCTGGTGAAAGAATAAGACATGATGGGCATATTTGACACAAGAGAGGTTTAGACTCTCTTTACATATGAGGCCAAACTTTTCCACATTCAAGTAGTGGAACAGGTTGCCCAGATACACTGTGCCACTTTTGAGGTCTGGCCTTGATCAAGGGCTGATCAGCCTAGTCTGAACTGATGACTTACGGTGCTTTGACAGGGAGTTGGACTACAGTCTTCCTGAGCTACCTTCTAGAATGAGTGATACTGTGATCCTTGTGACTCTGCATGCACTCAGACTGATTGCTTGCCGTTCTCGTGGGCCAAGACAGGAATTAGCAGGTAAAGCAATCCTTATGGCATGACCACAGTATGAGTAAGCGTCCTAAAGGGAACTTGGACTATGACCTCCTTTGGAACAAAAAAATCTGCATTTCTTGTTCTTGTCTGCAACAAATACATTTACTGACAAATAATCCTTCTTCACAGAGATCAATTGAATCGATGAATGAATCATGAATTGCCCACTTTGTTCCACTTTGCTCTATTGAAAAATGTTTGTGCTGATTGCCTGCCAATGTATTTTGTTGTCCCAGCAGATGAACTGCTGTGAGCATAATCTGTTATTTGCATCAGTTCCATTACCAATTTTGTAACTGTCTCTTGTGGTGCAGGGGAGAACTCAGCCCACCTGGTTTACATGAACTCCAGCCATTGTATTATCTGCCAGAAGGAGAATAAGGCATTCTGTAAAGGAGCATTTAGATGTCCCTACAAGTGCTTGCCCTGTACTGAGTTTGACACCATTTCTGTGTAAGTATGACTTGCATTTAATTTTGGCTTATGTGAGCTCACCACATGCAACAGAGGAAAATTAACCAGTGTATTTTTGTGTGAAAAAAACACACTTCCATTTGGGCTGTCAGACTTGGGAGGAAAAAACATCCTTCTTCATCTAAGAAGTCTGTTAGAAAAATATCTGAACTCTGTTGCCTGATGTACACAGTCTAACATCTAACCTTACTGTCAGGGTACAATCTGTAAAATGCAGAAAAAGCTGAGTTTTCTAATGAACTGATATAAGTAGGGATTGTTCCTTGGGGCAATGCTTGAGGCTGTTTGCTAAGGTAACTTTCTGTCAGGTCCATCCTGAGTCAGATACTGTCTTAGTACCTCAAATTCAGAAACAGCCTTTTTTCTGTTCTGTTCTGACTTTTTATCTCATGGGCACGAAGAATGGTGTGAATTTCTGAATTCCACTATGTGTCAGGGGTCCATGCAGAGTTGTAGGATGTGCTTTTTTTCCTACAGACTGTAGCAGTTACATGGGATACAAGTACCTCAGTAGCACAGACAATTTAAGAACAACTCTGTACTGGAAGTGGCCTGCTAGACATCCAGGAGACTCTAGGAGGATATCCATATACAAATGTGTGTTTTTTACTGTAGTACATTGACTTCAACTGGCTGTCAGGTGCCCACCAAGCCACTCTCTCCTTATATAAAACAAAATTTAAAAACCCATGGGTCAAGATAAAGGTAGTTTGATTAAAAATAAAAAGACCACATATGGAAGAAATTCTCTAACTCTGTCAGCAGATGATGTCCAGTTTCTTCCTGGGAAATAGGGCCTCATAATGCTACCTTGCAAGAAAAATGCCTTAATAACAAAGGCTCTCCCACCTTCTCATCCTTTCTCTCATCCTTTATTGCTGACCATGACATCATATGGTGTGGAAACTGTAGTCAATTTGGGTCACCTTTCCTGGTTATGCCCCCTCCTGGTGTCTTGTTCACTCCCAGCCTACCAGCCTTGAGGGTGGGGACATGGGGTGGGAGAGAGCTTCAATGCTGTGTGAATGCTGCTCAGCAGAGCCCTAAAATCTGGCGCGTTACCAGCACTTTTCTAGCTACCAACACAAAATACAGCACTATGAGGCTGTTGTGGGGAAAGTTAAGCCCATCGCAGCCAGATCCAATATATCTACATTTAATATCATTTTTGTACTTTAATCCTGTTGAGGAAGAATATCTCCTATAGCAGCTGGAGCAAGAGGGAAGGAGAGAGGGATAGGGAAACGCATTCCATTACAAGAGGCACTTGGCTAAAACATTGCAAATGAGTCAAAAATAGCTCCCACTCATTTGGCTGCCTCCCAAGTGGGAAAAGTAAGTTGTTTAATTTTTGCAAGAAGGAATGATCCAAATGAGCAGTAACTGCAACAGTCTTGATGGATTTCTTCTCTTCCCAAGAATTTGTTGCTGCTAGTTCTTGTAATCCAGACAAGCTATTCTGAAAATGTGGCAAACTGTTAGGCATCCTACAGCCTTCATGGGGTTGAGCACACTGTGACTTGCTCCTTTCCAATAGTGCTCTTTCCCACACACCTCCCCTGCTCCCCAAAATATGCATGTGCACTCAGTGTAATATGGACATTCAGGGCTTAGTGTAATATGAGAATTTCTGAAGGACAACATGAGTTTTCTCAGAGACTGAATGAGGGAATTCCAACAGTAATTCCTGTCATCAGAGAAGGGAGATTTCTAGGAACTAGCTTTCCCTTTCTTTGTAGAGAGCATGCAATCCCGAGCTAATGCTGACTCAACAGTAACAGTGTGAGAAACTGCAGATGCAGCAGCTGTAATTGCTTGAGGAGAAGTCCTTGCCTATCCATGAATGATAAATGATAAACCTCACATGCCAGTGGCAATTCTGAGTAAATCACTCAGTAAACTGATTAGATTGTATATGAGTAAATTATAATGGACAGGCAGTAACTGAAGATCCTTAACAGATAATTTGCTTTAATCTCCTTTTCTGAACATAGATAGGTTCCAATATTGCAAATATGTTTTAATAAGGTTTTCAAAGAACAACACTGTCTTTTCCTTTTTATTTTTTTGCTTCTGGCTGCTCCTAGGAAACCCTTTGCTGTGTAAATACAATTACATTGCTGTCTATGTGAAAGTAAGGGTGTGTTTTGTTCTCAGTCAGGACTAGCAGCACACTTTTGTAATACAAAAGAGGTCATGACCCAGAGATAGTCACAACATCTGTTAATAATGTGCATGGACTCCTGGGACCACAGGGGACTCCGCTTTTTCCATGATGCATGGCCCTGCATGCCTTTTCATAGGAATATTGAGGTAGGAGTAAAAGCTCTTAGATATACTGGAGATAAGGTGCTTGATACCAGTACTGGTTACTGATTATTTTCCTAGGGTGATGTAGGAGTGGCAGCAGTACTTAAATTTGTAGTACCACAAAAAGTCAAATCATCTATTGGCACTTCTAATGGGTTTCAAATGTTAGTGCTTATTGTTTATTGAGCATCATGGATTTTCTCCTTCAAATTTGTGTATGGAGATAGTTTGTGAAGGAGGGGAGAGGCAAGAGACTCCTTTTTTAACAGAGTTTTTGAAAAGGCCTGCCTCCAAATCTGTGAGAGTTAAAGAAGGCGGTTTCTTGGCACTTTCTCTCCTTGGAGAGAAAGTCTCCCCCAAACAGCTTTGAAGTTGCTAGTATTTAAAGTGACATTCTTAACCTTCCAGAAATGTCAGACATAGATAAGTGTACAGATTTCGTGGTGCCAGACAGTCAGCAGTCAGATCTGTGCAGTTAAATAAAAATAAGTATTGTATTGCCCACAGTTTTGCTGGGGACATGGAGATCTCTTGATTCTGTAGGTATGTCTTTATTGGGAAAGATACCTTGTGATGCTTCCCTTTGGTGACTTGAGACATTTATGGATTTTTTTAGTTGTGTGTGATAAGCCTGAGGGTTATCAGTGATACACCAACAAAATTAAGAACTAAAGTCTAAAAGGTATCACATATTTTGAGGTTTCATGCAAAAAATTTCAGCCTTCTAGAGGAGGGAAAGATGTCTGGATGCCTGACTTAACACTACTAGCTATCAAAGTCTACCAATGTAGACAAATGATTTTGTGTTTCACTAGTATTATCAGAATTTAGTGGTCACTGACACCTTGAGAAGCCCAGAACACTGGGCAGGCATGTGGTGGTACTTCTTCAGAACTTCTCCAATGTCCACTTACTTCAAATCTGGGATATCCTGAAAAGTTTGGGTGGGATATTTTTTTAATAAAATAACCCCTACTTTTTTTCTTCCGTGATTTTCTTAAATTTTTTTTTTTTTTGGGCTGAAGTACAATTTTAGAGCCCACATCAATCACTGCCTGAAAACTCATCTACGTGTTCCATGCAGAAGAATGGCCAAATTGGCCATGTTGGCCATTTTGAAGTCACCACGTGGGGACTTCCCTTGCCTTTGTTCCACCAGATAAAGGGTGACTGTGACGGTTCAGACTCAAGTTTTTAGTTTCATAACCAAAGAGAGGTTGGATAACAAACCACCCATGTTTATAACAGCTGCTGAGATGTCTCAAAACGGAACCTTTTTCACATCAGCATGGAATTTATTTGTGTAAATGGAATGAACAAAACCGTGCAATTTTAAGTTTCTTTTCTTACAAAAGAAGGCTGTGCATTTGCACTGTGCATAAATCCGTAAACTCTCCTTAGCAATTTTTGCCCCTGTTGGCCTATATCAACTTTGTCTGAGCTGGAGCATTTCCAAAGCAAATTAAATATTTACACAAAAAATCAACATTTTGGTAAAGTACAAAGTTAATAACTCCTTTGAGGAAAAATTATCAGTATAAATTCAATATGGATTAAACTTGTCTTGCCTGCTATTAGTCTCTCAGCACCCAGACAGGCCAGCCTGGCTGCCAGTCAGCACATCAGGCCAGTTCTATGTCAGTATTTGGTGATGTGCCTCAATGGTGAATAGGAGAACTGGGGAGAAAGAAAAGGTACTGTGGAAGTTCTTATTAGGAAGTATCACTTAGGGAAAAGGGAAGAGCTCAAAACTATGGGCATGCAGTTCAGGGAGCATGAGAAGACCAACTGAGATTACTGCTAGGGGATACAGGAGGTCAAAATGTAAAGAATATGACAGAAATCAATGGTAAGGCTTCATTAGTCCTGTTTCTAATGAAATAACTTCCTTACTATCAAATATACCTTTTTGACTACAAATTAAGTATTTACAAACTACAAACAAAATATTTGCAAAAATCATTCAGCAAGTATTTAACAGAAATGTAATAATCTCTCACTTAATTTACTAATAAATTTAATCTTACTGAAATATTTTAGTGATTTTTCTCAGATTCTGAATGGAAGAGAAAAACCGTGTATACACAGGCACACTTCCACTGATATGAGGTAAGAGTTACCCTGTGTAAGAAGTGTTTTTTATGTGAATGCTACATAGTAGAAACAAATTGTATGTGTTTTAATGGGTTAAGAAAAAAAAAACAAAAGTAAAGCGGATGACTGTCCAAGTTTAAGCCTCACCAGTTTTCCTTAAAATTGGTTTTCTGCTCTAATATTGTCTGTGAATTTCCTGATTCCTCAGTTGATCAGAAAAGCTGACTTTGAGGAAAAAAAGTATAAATTTTTCTTAAAATTTCATGGCTCTTTATTTTTTATGAGCCATATTGCGAACATGGGCACTCAGCCTTAGCATAGCCCTAAAACATAAAAAGGGAGCAAATCACTCTGTAACAGAGCAGAACTAAATTGAAAGGAAACTGTGCAACCAGCACCAGATATACTCCTGCCAGAGCTGGAATTATTATCTGTACAATTTGAGGTTACTATCTGTCTTTACATAAAATAAAAAAAAAATAAACAACAACAAAGATTTAATTAAAAACAAACAAACAAGAAAACCCAAACATAAAAACACCAAACAAAAAGCCAGTAAAACAACAACAAAGAAAACCCAAACCAGAACCAAGGAAAATATTTTGCCAGAGAACAGATTCAAAAATTGGAAAAAATATTTAAAATGTTTGACAAGTTACCAGTGCAATTCTTTTGGAAGTTGGGATTCTCTAGTGGGTGCCCTGGAATGCGGCACTGAAATCGGTGCTGCCAGAACTCGGGAAACCAGGGGTTGCGGGTGTTGGTGTCGAGACGCAGCTTCAGGTAGTAGTCATCAAAGGCCAGCACCTCAGGACTCTGCAGTTTGATAGTAATGCCTCCATTTGCTTCGGGTTCATAACCTTCAATGACTTCATCTCTGTCTGCCCAACCATCACTGGAAAGAGGAAAAAAACCACTTATTACACAAAGACAGAAAGCTTGTTTTGAAAAAGCAACCAGCCAAAGGCAGGCCAGCACCCCTGAAGAAAGTGATTAATGGGGAATCTAAAGATGTAAAGTTCAGGCAGAGAAAGCAGAGTGATAGCGACTTGTAATGAGCAGTCTGACTGATTTTGTGAAGAGTCCTCATTAACTCATCCAGAATAATGAGGTTTTATCCTTGTCCTTCTGAAAAGGTTATTTAGGCATAGCTTGTGCTGTGATGTCTCCTTGACTGAAGAGATTTTGCCTAATTTCTTCTGTCCTGTAAGAGGTGGAAACTGAGAAAATTATTGTTGATGAAAAGGAAAACGAGCCAGGATCCTGGATGTTTTTCAAAATAGACCTCAGCATGCATGGATCGTACAGCTGGAAGAGTAATTCAAATCAAACATGAAGTGAGAATTGTATTCTGTTGGAAGAAAATGGAGTAAGACTACTTAACCAAGCTAAAAAGTAAACCACATGTTATTCTCACACTGCATGAGATTTGTGAATACATGCTTTTCCCCCCGCCTCCTCCTTCTTCTTTTTATTTATTTTATCTTTTTTTTTTAAATTAAGAAACAGCAGCTTTCTACTTTATTCCCTGATTGTTCATATATGAGATGCTTTTGAAAACCTGAAGATAAAGTTCTTTCTTGACAACATTATTTCATGCAAAGTCTGTCTTAACAGGTTTGAACAAAGTCCATTGGGCTTAGCATGTGAGCTTTAGTTTAGCTCTTTTTCGCCTTCTTTAGGAGTTCATTGATTTAGTGTCATTCTCCAGTTCTTATTAGCATCCCCTAAGAACAGTGCTTTTACAGTCTAATTTAAGTGCAAATATAAGTCAGGCATTGCTTAATCTTAAAATGCTGGGCATGTAATGAGAGAAATAGATTATTCTGGCACCTCAGATCTAGGTCTATTGCACTCAGAATCAAATCAGCTGCACTGCTTCTGTGAATAGCGGACAGATGAAGCACTTTGAGCAGCAAAGAGCTCGAGAGGAAAAATGGAATTCACCACTAAGAGAACTCTCAGATTCACCTGAAAGAGGGTTGTGTCCTGAATTTCAGACAGACTGAAGGAAGGTCCTTGTTAGAAGCCTTTTACACACAGCCTTGAGAAGAGTGTTGTGGTGCAGACCATCACCAGCTGAGGGCATTTATGAGACACTCAGCACAGGTGTGCCTGGGTCTCCACAGAAGAAAATATAGATGATTTCAAATAGCAAGCTCTGCCCCAGTCCTGCTCAAACAGCTGTAAAATGACTATGTACTGGACATGTGTGAGCTTTTGGTCCTCAACCACCAGAATAACCAGCTGCGCAGTTTAGCTGGCATTCACATTAACTGCTGCATCTCTGCTCTAAGCACCCAGACAGAAAATGGCAGCTCTCCATGAAAAGACAGGAAAACCCATGTACTAAATTCTTTCCACATCAGGAACACAATGCAAACCTCTGTTAGGGAAGTTATTTGAGATGTGAGGCATCTGGCAGTGCAGAGTAATCAATACATTACTTTCAACCTAGTCTCAGGAACTCACAAATCTATATTTTAAGATGGCACTACATGGCACCTTTGAGGCGGGATTTCTTCTTTGTTTCCTCCTTTGCCAAGGCCTTGCAGTAGAAACACCCAAAATTTCTGAGTTTACAAAACTGTTGACAAATATTTTCATCCAGCATGAGATACACGTGTGTGTGTGTGTTGCATTTCAAATGCAGTATAGAAGCAAAGAGCTGGGGGAGATGCAGGGTGTGGGTCACAGGAGGGAGACAGCGATTTTAGAAGTGTCCCAAAGGGACTCTCTCTGTCAAGCTGAGCCTGGCAGAAGCTGCTGGTCACTTCTTCCCACAGCCTGGGGTGCAGGTTGCTCGGTGTTTTGTACCAATATAGCCCAAGTGACACCCGCCTGGCTCAGCCTTGGCCTGATAGCTGCACTCTAATTGCCACAGGGGTGCACAGAATTAAAAACCTACAATTTGTACATCCCTACTCCCTGCCCCAGAAGACTGCCAGAAATTCTGGAGAGAGAAAGAAGCCACAGCTCAACATGTCTGCATACCCCCACTCTTCACTTGTCCATATGCTGAGCACAAATAATAAAATGTACCATGCACCGATGACTATTTCATGACAGGCCATGGTCTAGATAATCCTGGTCTAAATAACCTTACAAAGATAAAACCATGAAAATTAACTTTCAGGATTTCACATAATTCAAGATGGAAATTTTCACTAGAGAGGAGAAAAATACACAATATTTATTTCTTTTCTTATGTGGGGGAAAACTACAGAAGAGATCACTCTTACAGCATGAGTAATTAAGTCCTAATTGCATAATTACCTCATTATTTGTCACAATGTTTTTGGCTTTCAAACAGTAGACTCAAGCAGAAACATTAGGAGTCACAAAAATTAAGTAAATTGAGTTATTTTTTACATGACCTTATTGAAATGAGGTAGTTTCACTACTGCTTGGATTCCTACCAGCCAAAAAATAGTTATTTATTTTTCCTTTCCCCTTCCCCAATATGTTTAGCTTGGAAAATGGCCACACCAGCTCTGAGGGCAAAATGGAGCAAATCTGCAAAACAAGAGAAAGTGTATTTTGAGTTCTCTGAGGGCAGCTCATTGAAAAGTTCCCCTAAACTGGAACACAGATTGTCACCTAATCTTTCTTTGTCTCTTTCTGGCCCCAAATATTTTTTATTCTCTCTTCAACTTGCTCAACTTGTTAAATCTGCCAGATAAGTTCTATCTTCAGCAAAATGTGAAGAAGAAGCACTGCAATCAGAGAAAAAAAAGTTCATAGGTGTTGAAACTCATACAGGAGCTTTGCTCTACTTTCAGTAAAGTCAAGGAAGCAAAGAGGAGTCCTCTCATTTCTTATGGGATCCGTGCCATGCTGGCAGCTGCAAGCTGAGCTGAAATTTGCCCTGAGTGGGATGTGCAGCCCTACCAGCAGCTGTGAGAGGATTATTGGAGACCCAAGATCCTGTTATAATATCTTCCTGGATTCCTTTTTGCTGTTTATATACATGTTGAAAAAAGATTGTCTGGAAGCACTGCAGCCCTGGTGTGATATGAATAAGTGGATAGTGGTCCAGAAGATGGTGGGGAAACAAAAGACATTTTTATTGCTGGGCTACAGCAAGATACTGAGGGTCAGATAACAGTGTAAATGTCAGTGACAGAATCACAAGACCAATGGCTGAGTCAACATAAAAATGAAATTTCATTTTTAAAAGGAAGCACATACTATTCCTTTGTTGTCAGAACAAGTACATTCCACCTACAATCCTTCCTTCATCCTGCTGAATAGCAAATAGCACTACACATAGCTCTAGCTCATCTTTCTGTGTGCCTTTATTATAGATTTTAGGAGGTGGCTCAATATTTATTACCCAAAGTGCCATCCCTGGTAAGTGTCCATGCGTGTGACAACTTAGCCTTGAAATGCGCTGGATATCTCGTGCAACTGTTGATCTGAAACTCTGTGAGGGAGTATAAAGTGCGATGACAGAAACAGTGAGGGAGGGAAAAGCATGTGGGTGTCAAACTAGCAACCACTCTTTTTGCTCTTAGGAGAGAAAGAACAGCTTTTGTTATGGTTTTGTGGTGTTCATCGCAGTCAAAATGGTCACCGATACTCTGCAAGCTGTTCTTGGTCCAAGTCTGAGTCTGGTGGCTGACGTTAATGATGCCAAATCCAAATTTCAATGTTCACTCACAAACAATAATCAGATGGAAAGGGAAAAAGCTCAAAGCTATCCCAGAGGATCAGAAGTCCTAGTTCCCACTATCACAGATGGAGTCTGAAGAAACAAAGCTATTTTTTTTCAATCCATTTACTGTTCTGTTAATTTGTGACAATGGACACCACTGAATTGTGGCTTAAGTATCTTAACCTCCCCATATTTTTTTGTCCTGCAGTAACATATACTCTTGTGACTGAAACACTGGGAGAAATGGAATGGATTTCCAATTTCCTCTCCTCTTCCAAACATGAATACTGTCAGCTGCTTTTCACACGGGCTGATGAGACAACCGGCAATCAGCCTTTCTATTTTCATCTCTACAGGGTTTAACTCTTAAATGATGCGGCAGCAGCAGCTCTGCTCTGTTTCTCAGCACAGTGATCACAGAGTTACTTATCCAGATGCTTTTTCCGAACAGGCAAACCCACAGAAATAATCATGCTATTGTTTATGAGGACTGCTTTCTCTGTGGCTATTGTCGAGTTAGCATCCTTTCACAGGTAAAGAAAATGAAACACATTTATTAGTCATGGCTACTGACTGGCAATTTGACCCCCTGCACCTTTGGATGGTTTGATCTGACTGACCAAAGTTGTAGAGGGCAATTGATTTACATTCCTCTGTCTGGAGAGCTCAGATTAGCTGCAGTTATATTTTCTTAAGAAGTTTTTATTCATGATATTTTCTATTTCTCTGGACAAGTTATAAAAGAAAAGAAATTAAGAGCAAGAAGCTCTTTAAAATGCTAAATTAATTATTTCTGCAATAATCCTCCTGCCTACAGCAGATATTCTTGTCATTATAAAACCAAATAAATCAATCATATTAACATTTTTATCTCTTTAGTTTCAAGTGTTCTACCTTCACAGCAGCTCCCTGCAGATATCCCATTCAAATAGGGTGGCAGGGAACTAAGTCACCGTAACTGTCGCACAAAAGGCTCATAATCTACATTCTTGCCTTTCCTCCCTTCCACAAAACTGAAGTCCATGTCAGTACACCTCTCCTGTCATGTTGACATACATCCCTGCAGAGCCCAGTGTTGAGTGCCTTCTTGTCACGCTCCCAAGGCTGCCAGCTGGCCTGCTGCTTTGTCAAACTTCCAGTGCATTTAAGTATGAGCACAGCACCACTCAGAGAATTCAACATTCAATAAAGTGCCGTGACATTTTGTTAATGTGTTAATATCTGTATTTTTAAAAAACAATTATTATATGCTGGATTATAAAAATATATATTTTTAAAAGGCTGGACATTTTAATTGGAAGATACTTTTTGCTAAACTGCCTTTCTGTGTAGTAGTCAGACACTGATTTTTTTTAGAGGCTCAGATACTGCTTCTGTAGAGGTATTCCAAAATGCTACAAAACCCAAAATAGTGATAAGTAGCATATAAATAATTAAATAATTTAAATTATTTGACTCTGGCAAATGCCTGTGCTCTCAATTTCCAGAGCTGGTCAGACATGGAAGCCTGCAAATTTCACTCTCTCATTTTATAGAAGTCTTTTCTGACAGCACCCCACTGGAATACACCCCACTGGAATATCCTGCACACATTCTCCTGTCTGCATGCAAAAGTTGTACAGCACCTCTTTTTACTGGCAGAATGGATGGAAACTCAGAGCTCAGGATAAGGCTAACCCAGAAAGTAACAGTGTGGCAAGTGGAATAATTTCATAGGAAAAAAAAAAATCAGTGTTGCCACTTGCTATGATCACAGGTGGCAGAATCAGGTCCAGAGTTAGTCATGAACAGCTCTGTAGCTGGCTGCTCAGCTGCCTTCTTCTGGGAGTAGTTTTTTAAAGAATTCTTTATTTCACTAGCCTGATGTGAAGGAAAAACACTTTCCTTATGGTGAAGGAGGATGGGTCTATTCTCTGGCAATAAAGAACACTGCCAAAGATATTCAGTGTCTATGTAATGCATGTCTTAAACAGAAGATGCCATGTAAAGAAAATTGAGACTATCCAATGCTCACAGGTCAGCAGCTCACAAAGTGACTTTCCTCCTAGGAGTATGCATTGTCAATCCCAGCAGTCAGCAATGTCAGCTAAAGGGTGCTGATCAATATTGTTAATGAATATTGTTTCAAACATGGGGAACAAAAGGCTTTTTTCGCACTTACTCATTTAGCTAATTCACTAGAATTACACACAATTGAAGGGTGGGAGAGCTCTCTTTGGTTGCCAACCAGGAATTCTTAAAAAGCATAGTTTTACTTTTACCTGTGTTATAAGTCCTAGAAATATTAGGAAAATAATCCCATGGCTACAGATATGCCTGCATGTCACTCGTGGCAAGAGCAGGCTGAAAGGCTGTGTACTGTCAGTCTGTCACCTGAGGCCTGCTGACAACTGACTGACCTCCTCAATACCAGAAGAATCAAGTTCACTGAATTTTCTCAGCTGATAGGAAAACAAACAGGTGATAACATACAATCATAGAATGGCTTGGGTTGTAAGGGACCTTAAAAGTCATCTAGTTCCAGCCCCCTTGCCATTTGCAGGGACACCTTTCACTAGACTAGGTTACTCAAAGCCACATCCAGCCTGGTCTGGAATACTTCCAGGGATGGAGTATCCCCAGGTTCTATGGGAAACCTGTTTCAGTGTCTCATCATTCTTACAATAAATAACTTCTTCCTCATATCATATCTAAACCCAACCTTTTTCAGTTTAAAACCATTCCTTCATGTCTTATCACTACAAGCTCTTGTAGAAAACTTTCTCTACACTTTCTTGTAGGCTCTCTTTTAGGTGTTGAAAGGTGCAATATTCTATGAAGTCTTCTCCAGGTTTAATAACTCTCACCCTGTCTTCACAGGAGAGGTGCTGCATCCCTCTGATTATCTTGGTGGCCTCCTCTGAACTTGCCGCAACAGGTCCAAAACCTTCTGGGTCCCCAGAGTTGGACACAGTACTCCAGGTGGGGTCTCAGAAGCAGAAAGCTGGAAAATCACTTCCTCTGATATATGCCTCAATACAGGCCAGTAGTTTGGTTCCTGCATGTGTGGATGGAGATAGGTAGGGGTCATCACCTTCCCAAACTCCCTGTCTTTTTCAACCAGTGCCACAAGGTACTTTGGTATTATTATTTTTGGGATATCTGTTTCCTTTTCCCACAAACTGTCCTGGGGTCAAATGTATCCTGAATTCTAGCTTTTAGATTTCTCCAGCTTGCTCACTTCCATAGGTCAGTCTTGACTAAAATGAGCTGAAAGCATGGGAATATCAGTTCTGCACATCGGAAGCATGAGAAGAAAACCACTGAAGCTCTTTCTGGGAAAGCTTTAGAAAGCAAAGAGGAGACTGCTGCCTTGACAACATCACGCACACACAAGAGAAGGTACAAGAGGAGCGTTTGGTGCCAGACTGTGCAGATTTTAGACTGAGAGCTCACACAGCACTACTATAGCACTGTGGGCTGTAAACTTCCCATGGACTATAGACTGAAGAGCATGTCAAGCCCGGGGCTGTTTATCTCTTGAGAGGAGCAGAGTGCCTGAGGAAGAGATTGGTTCGATTTATTAGTTAGCCCTGCTCCATCTGAGACAGCTCTGTGTACCCATTATGGTTTCAGCTTTGATGTCCTACAGGAGTTGCTATTTCCTGAGAGAAATTGAGATATGAAGTTTAAAAAGTTTAAAAATAATTCCAAGGCCACTTCCTGCAAGTGATTTGTCACATTTCTTGGTAAAATTTCTGCTCTTGTCAGGTTCTGCTTCATGACATTGCATGCAACACGTTTTGCTTCCCATTCATGATTACTGAAGGCTCACAGTTACAGTAGCACATTAGTTATTATATTTCACACAAACAAAAAATGTTGGTAAGTCTTGAAACTTTTATTTAGTCAATCAGGGATTTTTTTTGGAATAAACGACACTCTGTAAAAAACCTAAAGTTGGTAACTGATAGTTCACTATGTTTCAAATTATCATCATTCACTTCTGTGTGAATGTTAAAAGTTTTTTGCACTATTCATTTAAAAATGTAGATTATAACCTTGTGGACCATGATGGATTGTATTTTGCAAATATGTATTTACAAAGGTTTTAATTATCATATGCAGTGCATATATTTGCATGCAATTTGCATAATGTAATTTCACTGCCTATCATGCAGGCAGTAGAAGATTTACTGTGAAGATTCTTGATACGTTTGGCATTTTTTAATGTAGTTGCTGTTTTATGCAGGAAAAGTTTTACTGTTCTCAAGGGTGCACAATGCTGCATATCTTGGAAAATCAGCAACCATACATGTATTTTCTAAGGCAATGGCTGAGTTTTCAAAAGGGATACACATGCTTTCACCACAGACTGACAAGTGGATTAAATCCTTGCTCTGCATGTTTGAAATTCATAACACGAGGCATCATCAAAGCACAGTATCTTTTCCAAATGGAAGCATGTGTGTAGAGAATATCTCATTTTAAACAAACACACACAAATAGGAAACTTTAATTTTAGCACTGTGCCCCATCTAAGGTGCTCCTGGGCTCCAATATCACAGAAATACAGAACCACAGAATAAGCTGACTTGGAAGAGAGCCACAAAGGTCATCGAAATCCAACACCTGGCCCTGCACAGGACACTCCATGAGCCACACCATGTGTCTGAGAGCATTGTCTGAATGCTTCTTGAACTCAGACATGCTTGGAGCAGTGACCAATTCCCTGGAAAACCTGCTCCAGTGCCCAACCACCCTCTGGATGAAGAACCTTTTCTTGATATCCAGCCTAAACCTCCTCTGACACAACTTCAGCCACATGCAGTCAAATCCAAGATTTTTACCATCTTATTAATACACATAAATCTGAAAGCAGAGAGGTTTAGCCTTGAATTTCTGTACCAGTTCCTGGGGTTTTTTTTGTATCCCCTTGCTGCTGTTTTGCTTTGATGTATGTGCAAGAAGACTCCACCAAAAATTGAATATGGATAGTAAGGATATGGTCATTCCTGCTATAATGAGCCCAACTGTAATCCCTTTTCAGGAAGGATAATTAGGAAGAAACATTCCTGCTGGTTCTTCCAACCTGTCTGAAAGTTAGAGACAGGTCTTTTCTGTGCAGTCATGTAAAGATATCAAGGGGAATAGGATCATTCCTACCTCTGCTTCGGCCAACTACAGTCTTGGGACTGGATCTGAAGGACTGGAAAGAGAGATAACATATGGAGGGGAAGCAGTCTGGAAATACATGAAAGGTGTATATATATAAATAAAGGGAAAAGGTCAGGTAAACACAAGTCCCTCTTTGTGCCATGTCACTCCAGCAGATCTTGCTGATGCTTGGATATTAACTTTTTGCACTTATGAAAAGAATAAGTGGTAGATGTCTTCCCTAACCACAAGCAGAAAAGGTGGAAGTATAGTTCCTTTCTTCCCACCTCGCTTTGCTTTTTGAGGTCCTGACAAGGAACAGGACCTCAACCTGAGGTGTAGAGAAACATCTTAGAATCCCATTTCCATTTCCATACAAACCATACTTTCAAAAATAGCATGAGTTGCAGCCTTTAGATTTCTCCATGATGTTTGCTTACTTTCACAGGGTAATCTAAAGTTTCCCTTTAGGGTTTATATTTTTAGCTGATCCCTTCTAACCATCACTTACTGTAACTATCTCATCTTACAAGAGTTAAGAGAAATACACAGAATTTATAGGCTTTTTCTCAATATAAATCAAATTTCAAATATGAAGACCTAAAGAGGACATCCCATATCTTGCATTAGCTTGCCATTACTGGATTGCACATTTTTCATACCTGCACAAGGTTTCTGGAATTCCTTTTCCACACTCATATCTGTTTAGGAACTGGTTTTTGCTTTGCTAGCCCTTTAGTGAAGCTGTGTCTGCAGAGGAACTGTCAGCTGTAGGTAAGAGCCCATTATCCATTCCATACCAACACATACTAAAATGAGTTTTGAAAATCAGATTGAATAAAATGAAGAACAATAGAAGAAGTATGATTGAACCCACGATAAAATCACAAAACTCATTAAGATATTAATGAAAGTTATCATACATTAGAATATCTCCCCAAATGACTGTTTCTACCAGAACTATTTTAAATTTGTCCT
This sequence comes from Poecile atricapillus, assembly GCF_030490865.1. Lineage (NCBI taxonomy): Eukaryota > Metazoa > Chordata > Aves > Passeriformes > Paridae > Poecile > Poecile atricapillus. The sequence continues at coordinate 66,487,006 of NC_081251.1, read as the reverse complement.
CATCTGCCATTCTCTCTTTTTCACATTCTGTGCATAATTGAACATCCAGATTACTATGAATGTTTATGAATAATATAAATTCCACTCAAATATTTATAAGTAATTCATTTGAAATAACATATTGACATGGGAAATATCAAATTCATATTATGCTAGTGAGTCTCCTAAGCACCTAAACCATTCCAGTGAGAGAATCAAGTAATACTTTAAGGCTTGAATAAATAAACACAGAATAAATAAAATTATGAAACTTCAATAACCTACTAGCACAGCATTGTATTATGTCAGTAAAGAAAAGATCATGAACTGTTACGAAACCAAGAAACCAATGAATAATTTGAATAATGAATTCACCTGAATTAGCCAATCTTTTAATGAACAATTGCTGAACATTAAACAGGTGTAATACCTTGAATTTTTTTATAATCCACTTTGTTCAGACAATTCTATTATACTTGACCTGAAGCAAATGCTAGAGAGCATTTTAAAATGTATAAAAGTATTAGTACTGATTTATCCTTCTGTAATTACTGATGTCCTAAAGTTGTGTCTATTCCTGTAGCTATACACTTATGAAATGAGAAATTTAGGCACAGTCCTATGTTTGTCTAAACCAAATTTAGTTCAACACCACCTAGCTAACCTCTACATCTTAGAGTTCCTGCTGCAGCAAGCAGAGGTAGAGTAGGACAGTAGCAGCCTTTTAAGCATTTAGGTCTCAGGTATACAGTCCATATTAAAACCAAAAAGGTCCTGAATATAACTGGAAATTATCAGATAACCTTCTCAGAGGAACCACTGAAATGTGCCATCTTGTTTAAATGCACTTATTAAAGACTAGGTCATGAGTTTATCATTCAGATTGTTCAAGTGTTATTCCTTCCAGGTGTCATGCTGGCATCCCTGAGAAAGCTGGGATGGGGAATACTCACTGACATAAGGAAAAGGTTCATACAGGCTCCTGCTAGCATGCAGAACAATGTTACAGTATTGCATCCCAGACAGCCTCATTTTGTAGCATGTGGGGCATGGAATAGCCATAATGAGGTGCGTACTTAAATGCTGAGTTTGCATGCAGCAATACCTGCCTACCCTCCTAATTATCTAGGGAACAGAAACAGCAGCTATTAAAACCTTTTTCTTTTTAAAAAAATGATTAATATGCAGACTTACTCAAGTGTAAAAATAAGTGAAGATTTACTAAAAGTGATAAGTCATTTTAAGTTATGCAAGTCAGAGATGCATATTGAAGATTTTATGAAAAAAAGATATTTTGGTTTATTGGTTATAAACATTAATAAAAATTGTGAACAGATATACATTTAAAAAGAGTAGGATGATTTGCCAAAATCTTGCTCACACTAGATGTATTCTTATAGGTACTTGAAACATGCTTAAAATTGCAGGAGTAAAAAAGATTCCTATACTTTTTATATGGTCAAGCCAAACTGAAATTAAGTAAATGAACATTGATTAAACTACTGATATTTCATTAGAATGAATAAAATACAAAAACGCATCAAATTCACAACTGAGAAGGCCTCCATTCTTAAAAAAGTGCTTAATTTACCAACTCACCAAATTAATGCACAATATAATCAGATTAATTTCAAAATGGACAAAACAATTATTTTTCCTTGTTAGTTCTGTACTAGAAATTGAGAAGACATCTTTTTTCCTTCTAATTCACAAGAATCCCAAGTATGTGAATTGGAAGATTTCTTCCAGGCAATATATTTGGATATCTTTTATGATATTGGATATTTTCCTGATGGAAGCTTGTCTTAATGACCATCTGTCTCAAAAAAAGATGGAGGCTTTTCTTCTGATGTAGAAGCTGCATTTGTACACTTTATTTATGCAGTCAAGGAATAATTTAGGTTAGAAGTGATCCCTGGAGATCTTATAGCTTAGGAAGATATATGGTCCATACAATCTCCCTTTAAGTAATTTGTCTCATTCCTGTCACTTTCTTTGGATCATTAGAGTTATGTAACTTGGGAGACAACAAATCTGCTACAGTAAATTAAGTAACACTTTTATTTAGGAAAGTGAGACTTATTTTATATTTCACTAACCTCTTGACCCCCGAGTAGTCAAAGTGTTACTAGGATCAAATTCTATTAATTAGTGATGATATTACAACTTACTAATGGAAAACTGAAGCAAGCTTTTTAAAAATAGGACCTGATTTTGTCTGGCTTTTGAACAAAGGCAAAACTGTGAAAGATTAACTTGACTTTCCTCCTACAAGATATAGTGAGAAAGAACTATTTCCTTTACCTTTCATGAATCTAGCCAGAGAAGAAGAATGTGCATGGACCAACAGAAAACACGCAGTGGTCAATTGCTTCATACAGTATTGGAATATGCAAGGAAAATCTGAAAGGCAATGTGCAGAAACTTGTCTTGAGTAGAAGTGCTGCATTTATGGACAAGGAAAGGTGAAAGTGTAAAAGCCAAATGGAATTAGCTAAAGCCTGTTGTCAGGATGCTGCATGGGCCAGGTACTCCTTGAGGGCTGAGGAGCCAGGAAATGAGGGGGAGCCCCAGGCAGGGCAGGATGGCCTTGCCAGTCAGGGCTCAATCCAGTTGTGCCCAGGACAGGAGAGCCAGGGACACCCAGGTTCCATGGCCAGGTTCAGCATCCATTCTGTTTTCAGTTTTTTAAATGATTTTTAAAATCTCTGTCATGGAGTTACTTTACCTTAAAGGAAAGTTGGAGTTGCTGGGGACTACCTGAAGTCTTTCTCATGACCAATCATCGGTCATTGCTGAGAATTGACAGCAGTTTTAGCCATTGAAAAGTGAGATCAACTTGTGAACCCCACCTTGAAGTAAAAAAAAAACCCAGAACTCTGTTGTTCTCTTTGTTGCTTGGCTGTGAAAGGTAGCAGACCTCCGGCTGGCCTCCGGTTCCCTGCCCAGGCCACGCGGCTGGGGCAGGGGCCGGGCCAGGCCTGCTGCGTCTCCCGGCCGGGAGATGGGGCCTGCAAGAGCTTGCTCCGAGCCAAGCTAGGCCAGGCCGGTTCCTGGCTTGGCTGCAGGTTTTGCCGTGATGGAATTTACCAGAAACTGCCGAGTGAAGAAGGAGAAGGGCTCTGGGCCTGCCGTTCTCCCGGCCGGGAGATGGGGCCTGCGGGGGGCTTGCTCCGGGCCAGGTCAGGCTGGGCCGGGCCCGGCCCAATCTCTGGCTCGGCTGCAGGTTTTGCTGTAACTACATTCACTAGAAAACTGCCGAGTGAAGAAAGAGAGGGGCTCTGGGCCTGCTGCAAGCAGAGACGGTAACCATGCTCTCCAGAGCAGCTATGAGGAACTTTTCATCGCAGACAGCTCCAGCTCCTGTTCAGCAGAGATCACCGAACCATCTACAAAAGCTTGGGCAAGATTTTAACTCTTTCTTATCCAGATGAGACTTGCGGATTAATCTTTTTATCCAGAAAGAGAAGAGGAGAGTGATCAACATGAAAAGAGACTTTATAAACTACTAGTGGCAAGAAAGAAAAGAAACTTCAAGAAAGGTAGAGAATTAAGAAGATGCTTTAATTAAGCTGAAATATCTTTCTGTTAAAACTATGGGGATGGACAATGAAGTCCTGAAAAGAACTCCTTTAATTCATGATGGAGTATGGGGAGGAATAGAGTGTTCAAAGTGTAAATTTGAGTAAAAAGCAGAGTAATTGTGGTATAGTGAAGTGCTGGGAGATTTGAAGCCTTGAGAGGCAATGAGAAAACTGTTTTCTAGTGAAGCTCACAGAAACAGATGAAGAATACTTTTTGCCTTTGAATAACTTATCCTTAAAAGTGCTATCCTCAAACTCATGACCTATAACACATTTCAGAGTGATGTGGAATTGGAGGGGTGGGCTCTGATAACAGCAGCTCTGAGCAGCTGATATCAGAGAAACGGGAAACTATAACAAAAATAGTTTTCTTGTGAGAAACTCCATAAATTAACAGAAAGGAACTTCTGTTTCTCTACAGAGACTGATAAAAAGACTGTAGAAGGAATTAAGAATTGTTTAAACCATCAAAAATGCTAAAGTTTTTGTCTCCGTTGTCATGTGAACAAAAGAATGGTGGGCAGTAAGAAATGAAAAGGTTTTTCTAAAAGTTTATTCTGGTGTTCTTATTCTTGTAGTTTGTCAATAAACTTTCTTTATTCCTTTTAAGTTTTATGCCTGGTTTGCTCTTGTTTTAATCCATATCTCACAGCAAAAAATAAATAATTCTTTTTTTCCCCTTTTTGTTAATTACTGGTTCAAAACCATGACAATCTCTTAAATAGAGATAGGAAACATTGCCTTCTTAATGTTTCTGTCCCACGCGTACAACTGCTATAGTCGTCACAAACATGCAACATGTCCAGGCAGAAGAGAGGATGACCCTCGTGACAACAAATGGACCATTGCCATTTCCTGAACGTAAGAAAGCAAAGGAAATGCAAAACCATGGAGAAAAGGAAATTCAAAACCATGGAGAAGGTGACAAGTTCCCAGTGTTGTTATCTCCTTTTACTCTATGGATGAATGACATGCAAAAGGTTTAGAACCAGTCTCAAAGAAACCATTCACAGAAATTTATCTCTATCAACAAGGTCTGAAAGCAAATTTTTAAATCCATGTTTATACATGAAAATCAGAGAAAAAACAGTTAATTCTAAGGAAGCATCAAAAAAAAAAAAAAAACTTGCTTATATTCTTCCGTTGAAATACCAACAAAACCTACAGAATTTAAGGTTAAGTCACATGCAATTTAAAAGAAAAGAAATCAAAAAAAGCCAAAGCAGAACAACAATGACAACAAGAAAAACAAAACCCCAAACAGAACAATGTGAGGGGAAAAATGAAAATAGAATTTTCAATAGAAATATTCCTGTGGGACAAATGTAAGAACAGCAGTCTGAAACTTTCAATACAAGAACTGTTGCTCACAAAAAGGTATAAGGGATAAAGAAAGAAAAAATGATGGAAGATAGACAAAGAACTCTAAAGAACTGTAGGTATTCCACATTATGTCCTGTGAGCTGTAAGTAAAGGAAGTAGAGAGTGCACAGTTGGTGCTACCTCAGGAGAAACCTGGAATGTGATTAAAAGCCAAATAGGCAGAGTGCTTTCATCTGCTTCCTGCTGTCTTAGAAAGGACAAATGTTTGAGCTTTACAAGTCCCCTTTAACCTTCTACTGGTGGTCACCTTTGCTTAGTCCCATACCTTCCTCTCTACTTGATTTCTGGTTAAAAACTCCTTCTTTCCTATCCCAGTGAGAACTAAAGCATGGGGAATTTCAATGTGCCTAGTCAGGAGGAATGGACTCAAGGACAGTCTTATAGAAGCCTGAGTCTTGAGGGACCAGCAATTCTGCATGGAGCAAATTACTTATCCTTTGTGAATACCATGGGGTCGATTCTGGATCCTCTCATTATGGTCTAGCAACACCTACTTATCCGAGGGATACAAAAGGAAATAAATGAGATTGCTCAGGATAACTTCAGGATAACTTAATTGGTAAACTTCAGTCAGTCAGGGAAATGAAGGAATATGAGGGTAGTATCAAGGTCACCTCAATCATGGTGCTTTTCAGAAAGCCCATGGCAGGCAGAGGACACAATGGTTGTGAAAGGATGCCGATCTGTCAGTATTTTGAGGGTTTTAAAGAAGTGTGTATAAATATGGATATATAAAACCATTGGCAAGAAAATAATTTTCTGTGTGAATTAAAAGTAAGAGAGAAGGGAGAGAGGGAAGGGAAAAGTTACTTCAAAATCTAGTCAATACATATTAATTGTATTTCTAATTGCTGGAAAGGAAGAATATTTAACCTAATGCTCCATATGATAATATATAGGAAACAATACCAATGGAAAGAAGAGGAAAAAAATTTGATACAGTATCTTTTTGAAATAACATTATGTTTTAACTTAAGAAGGAATACAAATATAAATATTCACCAAATTATCATTATTTAAAATAAAAAATTGTTTACTAATTAATTAGAGTCATATTTTTAAAAATTTGTGCAGTGAACTTCCCTCTGCAGTTGTTTTGGGGGGAAGGAGATGGGAGAGCTGTGCAGATGTGAAACCTATGTATCATCTATACAGCAACCACAGATAAAAGCTAAAAGGGAATTTACATGAATGGGAATGAACTCTATGTGCCAATCAGTTTTCACCTGTCCCCTAAGTCTTCTTTGTTGTGATATGGGGCCATGCACTCAGTCCTGGACAGGGAGCCCCACTACGGCCAAGCAATCCTTTGTCACCTCACCCTTATCTCTTTCTCATCTGCTTGTCTGTTATTTCCCCAGTTATTCTTCCTTTCTACACTACACAACCTTCACCTTTTCACACTGTCTAGATAATGGGACTTCATTCCATGAAAGCCTCTAGATACTGCCGTGGTTTAAGTGATGGAGGAACATTAAACTTGTCAGCCACTATTTGGTGTGTGAGAGCCAGTATCCCTGCATGGACAGCCAGCGACTGCACACTCGAAACTGCATTTTAATCCCTACTGAAATACCACTAAGTAGAAGGATGCTGCATCAGTTAAAAAGAATTAGCTGTGAAAGACTGGCATTGTATTAGTGGGAACTATAGTTTTGGCAGAGGAAGAGCAGAACTATCCCTGGAAGCCCGACTCAGTATAAAAAATGAACTTACTACAAAAATGTTATTTATTTCCATCAGTGTCAAGTTTAACTGTGCTAAAAGACACATAAACACCAATAAAATATAAATACATGTTTGCATTCTGAATAACAATTTAAAAAAAATAAATACATCTGTTTAACAAAATCAGAGCTTGAGCCAGTATTTTTCACAGAGCTGTTTGAACTGTCTAAAATGTAAGTGGTAGAACACAATAACACTCTTACTGTGAATTCAGTTATGACTTGGAAACTATATTTGTGCACAGAAAACAGAAGGAAAAGAGAAACTATATCTTGATGATAGAAGTAAAATATCACTCCCCAAAAAAGGACACCATTCTGTCATATTGTAGTCATATATATATATATATATATATATATATATATATATATATATATATGTTATGTATGTGTACCATATAATTCTGCCAGCCAAGAAAACAGGAAGGTAATAAACAATTCTGATGAACAAAATAATGGAATTAATAATAATTAATAAAAGTAATATTTACTAGGATAGTTGTTTTTTTATCTTGTTGGGGAAGTCTCTACCTTAGGACTCAAAAGCTGTGGACACCAATGAAATCCAGCTTAGGACTATGTTGTCTAATATCCAAAGAGAGTAGAAGAGTGACTGTTATGTGTCTGTCAAATCAATGTCCAGAAATAGCAAGGATTATTTTTCAGGGCAGATTTGACACAGAAGTGTGTGATGGAAACTGGTTTAATAAGACAACCTTTTAAAATGCTATATTCAGGAAATACTTAGAGAAGCTCATACCACTATTTATTTGACAGCTCTCTCTGTAAAAAATATTTTTCTCTTTAAAGAAAATAAAAATAAAAGAGATGAAGCTCAGTAAGGACAGATTCTATTTCCTTTTTTCTTTTTTCTTTTTTTTTTTTTTAATGAAATCACAAGTCTAATTTACCATGTCTGGAGTTTTTTGTTATATTGAAACAGAAGCTCACTTAAAGCCAATGAGCCCACTCAGCAATAATGGAAATAGATACTGCTGCTCCATTCTCCTCTCTGACACCACCTTTACCACATACCATCTCATCACCATAAACCAACATTAGCCCACACTGGTCATTAGCTGCTTTGCAAAGAACTTTCTGTTTTCTCATTTACAAACAGAAAAACAATACCAAGAAAAATTACCTCTTTTTACTGCCTCAGAAAAAGAGGTGAGGAAAACTGCCTATCATACAACAGTAATTTATTCTGTGTCCCAAATAAAACAGAGTACCCAAAACCAAGATGCTTCATCCTCAGAATTGTTGCAGTGTTGAAGCATTTATTATAGACTGTTCACATCTTCTTCAAGTAGGTTGTCCCTGTGATTTTTACATTACCAATAAACCAAACACATGATGATCACAGGCTACACAATTGGCAGATGTGTAAAAATTAAGATATATTACAATACACAGTATTTTTAGAGACTTTTTAGATCTTTAGTTGCTTACATATTTCATTCATTGAGGCTTTCCTTGAAATCGCTAGAGTTAAGCAACTACTTTATATTAAATGAAAATGAAGATTCTTATGTTGATGCATGCCTTCAGTAACTAAAATAAAACAGTAATACAAAACAATTAAAAAATTAATAATAAAAAAAGCAAGCTGCTCTGTCTCACCCCTCCAAGGACAGTGAAGCTTATTTAGTAAGTTAAGTGCACACATAACACTGGGGCTAGGAGAAACCACGGTGTTTCATTCCACAGTTTGCTCAAATTAACTTGTCAGAAAATCTATTCACTAATAGCAGAAAATATTCATGCAAGATATACCTGCTGCACAGTATTGCACTGACAATATCAAGTCATCCAAAATACATCCTAACTTCGCACCTTTACAGTACACAGCTCCTTGAGATCTTAGATTGGTCCTACAGGCTCATGACAGTTTTGTAGCCCAAAAAGACAGACACCAGCTACTCCTTAGTGTGATACTAAATCCCTAATTATTCAACTTTTTAATGTCAGGTCTTTTGGGGCATGGATCTGAAACAGCCACTGCTATCCTGGCATTAAAGAGAGAAAACAGCTTACAACATGCTGAGAATGTCTGGGATAATTATGGGTATAATGTTTGAGTTAAAAAAGACTAAAGAGTAAAATTGTTTATTTTCCCAAGTTAAAAAGAAAACAACATGTCTATTTTCTCTTGATTCAAAAAGTCTTTGGAACCAAGAGTGCACCTGAGATCTGATATCTAAAACAAGATGGAAGAAAATAAAAGAAGATGGAAATAGTATTAGTGATTGGGCTTATGCTTCAGACTACTGTGACTTGCTCACTGCTGCATGGTGGAAATTTTATGCTGAAAATTTACTTCTAGTTTCAAACTTCACTTCAACACAGAAATACACCCAGAATTTTTTTCATCCCCTCCTTTTACATATACTTGTCAGATTTTTATACATATAAGAGTCTTCTTCAGTATGCTTTTACACTAAATTCCATACATGAAAAACATAAATTTGAATCTTTCTTCTTCCTGTTTATATCCTTGGCATTATTTGCCTCTTTGTTAATTCCTATATTTGATTTCTTTCTCTTGTATCAGCAGCTATATGTGCAGTGTCCTTCAGTACTTTTGCCTGTGTGCCTCACCTTCCTTTGTCTTGAGAAAAATTTAAGCAACAGTATTTTAATAATTTTAAGTTCATTGTTTCCTACTTTTATTCATGAGTTTACTTCCTTCTTGCTCTTTATTTTTTCTCATTGTAATTGTATAACCTCCCTTATTTTTCTTAACAAACCATCTATCTCCTTTTATATATGTTGTAATTTCTTCACACATGGTTCTTGTTTGGCTTACTATTATATCCTTCCACTTGGCAGAAAACATGAATGCTCAAATAGCCAGGCTGAAAAAACATATTCTTCTTTCTGCACAGCACCTTATTGATATACGTTTCTTATATACATTTTGAAAAAGTTGTTCTGGTAATTTATACTGCAAGTTCCTAGAAGAAAAAGAAAAAAAGGTCTGTCTTTGGAATTTCAGTATATAATTCAAAATAATGCGAATCAGAAGCAGCGCTTCTAATGCATATCTGATTTAATCTTCAGGCATACATATATTACTTACTACTTGAGGGGAAAAGAATCCTGAGCATACAACAGCTGTAGAAGCATTGCTTGCTTTCAGTGAGCAATTTTGTTAATGCCTTCTAGCCTTTAGAGAATCTAACAATTTTCATATTGCTATTACTCTAGATAGTTATGTCTGTGTTTGAACATATATTCCTATGCACCTGTACTTAATAAAAAATATCAAAAACTGGTTACCTGTGTACTACAGTAATTTCTTTTTTTACACAGAGATCTCACTGCTCAGCTCAGCTCTGCTCCTTTTAGCTTTCCCAGTACCTGTCTTGGACTTGGCAGGAAAATCACCACGCCCCAACAAGTGCCAGCACACATGCTGCCATGCCTGTCCCATGTTAAAATGGATTTTCTCTCATATGGGAGATGGAAAGAGGAACTACAGGACATTACTTCTGGTAGTGCATCTCAAACACACAACATGCCAAAGCTGAAGACTTTAACCCAGCTCAGTTCCCATCTCTGTCAACTCAAAATATTCATTATACTCTCAATATGAATGCAGAAAGGTCTGGGTTCATAGGGGAATGGGTAGGGGAAGATAAAACAGATCTGAACATTTTCATCTTAGAACTTTTACATATCTGGTTGAAGAATTATTCCATGTGGGAACTAGGTGATCACTACCTTAAATGCCTGGGGTTTGTGAAACCAGGTCTTTGCTAGCATTAATGGCCTCAAAAACCGATTTGGAATATTTCTGCTTCAGAACTTTGATGAAAAGAACCCATTAGGATAGTGCTGTGCTCAGGAGGAAGCCCACACCCTCTCACCCACAGTCCATTTCTATTTCCTGAGAGAGACAGTAAACAAGCTGTGGGGTTTGGTGGAGTTGTTGGCTACCTGGAATTTTCACAGCACTTAGGCAGTGCAACTCAGAGATTAAGAGACACTGAGAGGTCAGAAGGTAGTGGCAAGGGAGACAATCTTGGGCAAAGTGATTATCCAAATAAAGTCCATTCTTGTTTACCTTATCTCTAACTAAGAGTTTGTGCCCTTGTGCATGCCTGGCTGTGGACAACACAGTCCCTTTATAAATGACAACACAAATGGAATACATCCAGCTGCTCTGGCTTCTGTTGTGAGGCTGGCAAGGCTTGTCAGACCAAGTAAGCAGCAGCCATGTGTGGTAGCTACTGAGATGTTATCAGGACATGGAAGTACAGGAAATTGGTTACACTGGCCTCCTGTGGCTGAGCACTGGCATCTCCAGCTCTGATGAGGCTGACTGCCAGGCAGATGTGTGTAGCACGAGGTTAAATCAGTGGAGCTCCAATATAATTATAGGAGTAATTTACAGTGTCTTGTCAGTGTGTCTTTTGGAACATGTGTTGGTTATCTGAGATGGCTTTGATCTGGGTTATTCTTATATGTGTGTTTCCAAGCCTTGCCCGTGGCACCCCAAGTCCTGCTGCTTTCCAAATTTACACTTGTTCCCAAGGTCTGGGTAGGTAACTTTGAAGGTGCTTGTACAGACTTTGTAATGGGACAGAAACTTTGGGTCAGTTTGTAACAGCAGAATATGAGGGGCACTCCAAACAACTGAATCAGAAACAAAAATACATAGTGGAAAGTTCAATTTATATCTATCTATCTATCTATCTATCTATCTATCTATCTATCTATATATCAGGTGTATATATATCATGTATTATGATATGTATATCAACTATATATATATATTGTAATGTGAAGGTAAAGTAGAAGACTTCAATTGAAAATGAAAATTAAAACAATTCAATTAAAATAAGTGGGAGCAAATATTTTGTCCCAAACTCAATTTAAAACGTGCTGCAGTCAGCATGAGAAGAGGTTGTATGTCATGAAAGAGTCCAGAAAGGGTAATGCAGGAGACCAGCTGTCCTTACTGGTATGTGTATACAGCCCATAAATACTGTTGGTATACAGATCTCTAAGCTGGAAACAGAAACTCAACCATTTAGTTAACACATGACAAGAGATATTAGAAACGGCCTCTCAATAGGTAGCACTATCAGGAAATAAAATCTGCATTATCTGTTTGCATTAAGTTCTAAGGAATGAAATAGATTGAAAAAAAAATCCATGCAGTGAGGCATTTATTCCTTCACTAACTTAAATGTACACCTGCTTTGCTTTTACAGATCATTCCCAATAAGAGGAGTTCAAGGCAAGCCACATTCGGGGCACTGTACAGGAGGTAATAGTTTCACAGGCTTCCCCTGGCTTAAAAGATATTCCCAAGAACTTCCACTAAGTGTTACATATTTCTTGAAGGAACTGAATCTATTGAAATGCACAGAGATCACGTTCTGACTTTTGAGAGTACAGCAATGGAGCATCACAAAAGACTAAAAAGTGTGTTTGAAAGGACTGTGAAATAGGACCCAAATTATACAACAAATGTAAGACTTCAGGCTTCAGAAATATTTGAAAGAAGGCCTAAAGAAGGCAGTCAATTCCTAGGCATTCTCGACTTCAAAGACAAGAAGACAAATGAGTGTGCAAGGTGGGAGGGATGGTAAAACCTGCAGGAAAATTCATGCCAAGCTTGACAGTCTTTATTAGTAGCTGTCAAGCACTTAGAAAGAAGAGCACTCAATGGCATTCAAGCTTGGACAGAGACTTCCAAAGTTACAGGGTTAATAAAGTTGCTATTCTTAAGTATTTTGATAACAGTACACAGACCTAGGTATTTTCAGACGTTTTGGAAGATTGCTGAAGGATGGGATGCTTACAGAATAGGATGAATACAGGGCACTTACGATATCAGAATGTCCCTATTATTTAGCAGAGGAAGAGGATAGGTGAAAGAAGTTTTTCATATTCAATTACAGAAAGTTGGCAATAGCAAGAACAGTCACAGAACATTGGTGCTCAGCAAAGGTGTCACTGGTTAAATATAACTGCAAAATAGGGTGGGCTTTTACCAATTGCAAGTATACTGTTTGAAAATATATAATGAACCTGGAAACCTGGTGGAGACAAGATGAATTCTCACAAATAAGGGTATATGGGCACATGGGAATAGTAATAAAAAATCTGACTCAGAAGCTGTATTGTTGGACTATTATTTTTGTTACTTAAAGGCTACATGGAGAAATTTGTTCCAATTTTTTCATGGGAAGAATTAAATCTGCATTTGCCAGACATGACCTAGAAACTGCTAGATCTTTTCCTTGTCTACCACCTGATAGGCAAAATTGGATTATGGTTTCCAACATGTAACCTGTAAAATTCCAGACATCCTTAACTGAATGGGCTGGTGGAAAATGCTATTAGACAGATAAAACATTATTCATAAGCAAGTCTTCAAGAGATGCGTTCTTACTTCTGATGAATGTGTGAGCACCATTTCTAGAATGGTCTACCACTAAATGAAATTTAGTTTAGCACAAAAAAATCAAGATCAGACCTCCTCAGCTAGGAGGAAAATCAAAGACAAAACTGTTTCTGAATATAAAACAGTACAATGATAGTATGGATGGAGTACTAGAATACTAAAGTTTTGGAAGTCTGGAATTACAGACTGTGTGCATTATGACATTTAATAGATGCAAGGGGACAATGACTTGTGGAACTGTGATGTGTTCATCTTATACAAACTTGGAAACATATTTTATGGGAATCTCGAAGCCATAACAATGTTTTTCTGATTAAAAAAGTTGCACCAGTCAAAACATTGCTGGTCAGACAAGAGGTGATTGTCCCACTCTACTCTGGATTTGTGTAGCCTCACCGAGAGTCCTGGGGGCACTTTTGGCAACAAAATATAAGACAGAGAGCTATTAGAGAGTGTCCAAAAGAGGGCCACAAGGGTGTTGAAGGGTTTGGAGGCAAAGCCGTATGGAAAGTGTCTGACGTGTCTGTTCAGCCTGGAGGAGACTGAGAGAGGAGCTCATTGCAGTTACAGCTTCCTTGTGAGGGGAAGAGGAGGGGCAGGCACTGATCTCTGCTCTGTGGTGACAGTGACAGAAGTAGAGAGAATGGCCTGAAGTTGTGTCAGGGGAGGACATTAGGCTGGATATGGAATGGAAATGGGAAATATTCTTCACCCAGAGAGCAGTTGCACACTGCAACAGGCTCCTCAGAGAAGTGGTCACAGCACCAGCCAGCCAGAGCTCAGAGCCTTGGGAGTCCCTTCCAACTCAGCATATTCTGTGACAGGGGAGGAGAGAAGAGCAGAGATAAACTCCTTTTCCCTGAGAGTAATTTGGAAGCAGAACTGTACAAGGATCTAGATGATTGCAGAGTGGTGGAAAATGAGTCATATTCAGTGCTCTTAGAAGACCACTGAGAATATGTAGAGCACTACTAAAATGGTTTAATGGGGTTTTTTATGACCCCTGTAAAAGAATATTTAGGGTGAGATCAGCTTCTGTTTCTGAAAGAAAAGGAAAACCAAGGAATTTATGTACTGGCTCTATGAAGTAAATAATAACAAATAACAAAGTGTATCACCTCAGACCATTAAATTGAAACCATGAGTTCTGAGCAGAAAGCATGTTAATGTCAGAAGAGGGCAAATCTGAATCACTCTCTTTTTATACTCTTTATATGGTGAAATTTCATAGGAAGGAATAACTGATAATGAAGAGGTGACAAGGACAAGTTTCATCAATTACCTTCTGTTTTTTAGTTGCCAAATGCCAATTGAGCCTGATTTCTTCCCAAGTCCAGCACAAAGTTCAAACACCCCCATTCTTTGGGATGAAGCAAATGAGCTGTGTTCAGGCAACACTGAAAATGGGAGGGATGGTCTAGGAACCTGTTTCTTCTGCTTCCCAGTGATGTCAGTGCTTGCCTGCTAATACACTTATCTAGTGCCCTTATTAATATGGCACATCCAAACACCAACAGGGAAGAGGCTTGCAAGCATGGGCTAAATATGTAATATAAACATAACTTTTCTTATAGCTATAGCTGAAGAGACACTTGGACCTTGGTTGGAGGCAGATGCCATATTCCCACCTGCCACCACATCAGCAATCCCATGATCTGTGCAATCATTTTAACTTTGTACCCAGTATGTAAACTGATTTCTCACCTTGCTGACACTAGAGTCAATCAGAAGCAGCTGAAACTAATAGAGTTATAGTACCATGTACTAGAAAAAATTGCATCAGGACTTATATCTATGTGCAAAATTGGATTTGTTTTAACTTTAGAGTTCCAAAAGCTTCTCGACATGAAGGTGAAACAATACACCAGGATGGTATTAGCTCCTAGCACACAGCTGTATTCAGCATAAACCTGCTGTCTAGTCTGTCTCTACTCAGGATAACCCAGAGCTGAGGGGTAGCACAATGCAGAAAATTGAAGGCACTAAGAGGCACAGGGCCAGATTATGAGGGTTACTGATAGTCTGCTCTTTGGGCCCCATCAAGTGTTTAAAACTCCTTTCTTTCCCATATGTATAAAATTTCTTTTGTGGAGAATATGTGCTTAGCTTACCTAGGGGATACTGTGTTGATGCAAATATGTGTAGAAGAGGAGAGATACAATGATATTATCTTGAGAAAATGTCTATCCTCATCCTAAAGAACTACATCAGCTCTTGAACTAGAAAAGAATAAAATTGAGGTGATAAAAACTGCAAGAACCCAGAATTTAGAAGAATGTGTTGTCTTAAAAAACCAAGAGAAAAATCTAGGTCAGTGTTACTTGCAGCATCATGAAAAATAGCAACCACAGACATACAAAAAGGGAAAGAGGGCAATAAAGGTTTATTGGGCAGTATCAGGACGATTAAATGTCAAAAAACCACACAGTCTTCATAAAATAACAGGGATAAAAATACCATTCCATAAAAGTTGAAAATAGCAGAATAACCCTATGGGAATAAATGTCCCCCTTTTATGAATATGACCTATAGGATAAATTACTAAAAACTTAGCGTTGGTAACTGAAGATTAGAAAGACAGCATATATTTATAAGTGAGTATGTACTGGACTAATAACTTTAAAATACGTGACGGAGGAAACTCACAGAATAAGCTCTAATCCATTCTAAAAAAGCTTTAGGTGTGAAGGGACAGCAGTAACAGGTAGAATATCCATAAAGTGATGCTATATTTAAAGATAGATGACATATACAGCAAATTAAGAGAAAGTAACTGTCTTCCAGCATTTTTTTTCCCTTAGGAAATAAAATTCAAAGGCAGATTGTGACACTTAAAGATATCCAGTGAAGGTTTAATGAAGCATAAAAAAGGAAGCAAACTAAAAAAAAAGACAAGTGAGGTTCAAGTGGATCAAAACCAAATTAACTTCATTTCATGAATTCATCATTTGAGCCATTCCATAGCTGTACTTCCAGATCTTTCAGAGATGTACATTTTTGTTCAAATCCTAGGTTTTTATATTCCTCCAGGGGGAGACAACTTAATAATTTCCATTGTCTCTTTCAGCTGAATCTTTAAAAGCTTATTTATACATGAAAGAGCCTGCCTAATTTACTTCTGCTGCTGATGGTGGTGAGTTCACTGTCTCAGAGGTGTCTATGGTCCTATCAGAAAACCAAATTTTTTTCCTGCAAGCTGTCAGGAGTTTGAAAAGACTAACAAAACTTCTAATCATTGTGTTAAGGAGGCGAAGCCTTGTGCTTTTAATATAAAGAACACAAATTACAGAGACTAAATCCAGAATTAAGGAATTTAAACCTCGGTTTATTTATGTTTTCTCTGTGGGAATTCTAGGGGCAGGAAGAAAAAGTGCCCTCTGAGAAGAGAAAAAATTACAATGTGTAAGTATCTATTGTGCCCTGCCCTAGGAAGCATTACCTTAGATTATAAGGTACTGCATGGGTACCTAAATCTAGTCAATGAAATGCGAAATCAAAGAGAAAACATGTTTGAGATGAAGAGATTCCTGAAAGAAGCATTAAAACATTTTGGAGTAAGTACGGAATGTGTGCATGGTAACAGTTACATATGCTTAGTGAAATGAATTTAAAACACATAGATCACCCACACAAGTTTATCCAAGATGCTGGGGCACCATATGATTATTCAGTTACTCATCTTTAAATGGAACTAACTTCCCAGAAAGCAAAAGTGTGAGGTCTTGCTAGAGACAGCTTTAGAGTTCCTTCTATCCCCTTCCTTCATTTATTCCTGGATACAATCTCGCGCTGAACCCTCATCTGAATAGCTGTAGTAATCGCTGTGCTGGGTGGTGCAGGGAATCACTGTGAGTTTCAGGACTGCCCTAATTTACAGTCAAGGCTAAAGCCCTGTCTGACACATCAAGGACTGAGCAGCAAATAGCTGATATACATGGCAGTTCACTAAAATCTCTGTTAGCTCTATGAAAAAAAGCCCTCAAATTTTTAAAAGATGCTAGCAGCAGAGTTTGAGGCTACAGTTTTACAGTACTTCCTTGGATTAATAATGTAAATATTATTACTATCAAAGCCCTACTGAAGGAAAAGGAATTTTCCAGAATCTATTCACTTGACTGCAAATATAGCAAAAGGAATGCTCTTTTCTGACATGTTCAGATTATAATCAGATTTGCAGAGACATGCAAATAATACTTCAGTTAAACTTATTAACCACTTCCAATTTGAGAATGATGAAAATATGTAACAGTCATTTAAACTGAACTACTTTACCAGCTACTGCTCAAAAATCAACTGTGAATGCATCTTTAAACTGCTTGTGTAGGAAAAACCCTCTCTGTATCTAAGATGGTAACACAGCATGGCTGAGAAACTGTTATTTTGCAAAAACAAACAGTAGAGAAAACATATGCTGGTCTAAGGTGATGAAAGCCAGTCATCAACTTGGAGCACAACTATGCAAGGCCTGTTTCTAGTAACTGTAAGTTTTTGAAGTGAATATGAGGTTCATAGCAAGCCAAGGTGAAGATTTTAAAGTTGTGCTAATATGTTGAGACAAGTCAAGTGTCACTGAGATTTTTCAGGTATTGCCATTTTGTATAAAGTGGGTTTTGTAAACACAATAGTCACAAAGACCACATAAAGACAAAACTGCCTGTATCTTCCCTTGAAAAAAACCAGTGGTGTTAAGCGACTCACAGTGTCATTTGAACCACCAGGAATCTTCCTTTTCAACGCTACATATCACAAAGATGAGTAAAACAGGACTGGTAGACTCAAGGTTACCAAAAATGATGAGACTAGTAACATAGGAAAAAGAAATCTTGCATAGAGAGAGATGCTGGAGGAAAAGCCTCACATATATTTAGGGGATGAGGTTGGTTATCTCTGTTTAAATGTTATAAAACAATTGGACACCCGCAGCTTAACACAATGAAAACTTGCTATCTGAATCCATCGTAACAAACACATGACGTGACAGAGGTAGAGAAATTGTGACATTAATGCTATTTTTCAATGCTGCATAGCTGAACCAGATAGCATCATCAAGAAGCAAAGGAGAGGGACATAACACAATACAGTGTTCTTGGCAAGCTGCAAAATAGAGACTCATCCAACCTATTTCAAGTACACGAAACACAAAAGATGCAAATAAACCATAACAATAATGGATTATAAAAATAATGGTCTATAGACATATCAAAAAGATAGAACCTGTGAACAGTGGAAAACAAGTAATTTAAGCAATTTTCCATCACATTAAGTCTTAAAGGAAAGAAGAATCTGAAGAAAAAAAATACTGTCCTTTCCAGATCATAAAAATACATTTTCAATTTACAGAAAAATCCCATCATCCTTTATACTTTCAAACATTTGTTTGTCTTTGATGGCTTTTTATGAAAAAATGTCTTCCTTGTTCACCACGCTTGCCTGGGTATGAGAGCCTGGAGATTTCATGCACTCTGGTGCAAGCACAGATATGCAGTAGCCACTATGTATGAAGACAGCTAATGAGCGAAACAGTATATAAAAACATTTATAAAAGCATTTACTGAATTTATCAAGCTGTAATCACCACAAAGTTCCTGTGATTATACGTTTCAAATGGCTTCCTGACTGCACCTCCTGAAAATTCACCAGGTCTCATGTGCATTAGTGCTAGGAACCACACTTTATTTAACCCTTTGCTTTTTATTCAGATTCTGGCTTCTGGCACTTAAAGATCAAATTTACTTTCTCTATAAATCAGTCACCAGTAATCTCCCCAGTCATCAAGGTCTCATTTTGAGTGGGCTTAAATCAAGAATATGGCAAATTGTATAGATAAATATATTGAATAAAAATGAGTAAATAAACCAAACATAAGAGACTAGGCTTAACATAAGAAAACCCTACTGAATTGGTCACTACTGAAGAATACAGATTGTTTAAATTACCTCACACTTTTGAAAACTACTGGTAGCAGCTTCCAGTGAACATTTTTGCCTAGCTGGCACATCCCAAACATTTACTAAAACCTGGGCTGATATTGCTGTCTATTACTAAAATTGCCTGTGACTTCCTAGGGTAAGATTTTGTTTAGAGTAATTTGTATTGGAAACGTACCTGTCTTTTTGCCTACTGCTTGCCTCAGGCTCTCTTTTTTATTGATCTCTTTTTAAAATATCCAGAACAATTTTGTAATTTCTACTATCACAGCTGCAGCGAAAGATTGATTTGCCTTTGTAAAAATTCTCTTGTGACCTTCTTTTGAAAAGTTCTTGCAAACTCCATCTTGAAATTTGTGAGGGCATATAGAATTTTTATTAGACTGTCTTTTGAAAACATGCATTTAGTCAATGCTCATCCCTCTCTTAAATGTTCAGGGCCCAGAGAAGAGCTCTTGACCAACCTCCTGCTCAAAAGAGGATCAGCTCTGAGGTCAGACCATGGTAAAAAGAGTTGGAATCCAGGTCAGAGCAAGGAGATCAAACAGATCAAACACAAAACTCCTGTGGCAGCTTAAAGATCTCCTTCACCCCAACAGTCACTTCCAAAAGTGTCACTGTTTTTTACCTAGATGGTATTGTTTCTTCTAGAGATTGCCTAAGACCTACACTTATATATAGATACCTAAGATCTACACTTCATTTTCCCAGGAAAATAATTACTACAAGCAAAACAGAAAAAGAAGAACAGGAAAATCAAGGCATCTAAAGACAGAATGGTGACTTTTCCAATGGTTTGGCGTAGGCAACAATATTCATTTTTCCTTTGTGTCTAAAAGTTAGAACTATGTCTTCCTCCCTTCTCAGATCTCAGATTTTTTAGGCTGACAAAAGGCAAAATTCTTATGCAACTTAAAATACTGTTAAAATTTAAATAATTTGTTTCAGTATTAGGTTAACATTTTTATTCTTTTTCCTTTCTAATGTGGTTCATTTTCTAAATGCAAATTCCTCTCAGACAGAAATTTAATCTACAAGAATCTGAATTATTAAAATAATTCAGTATTTCATAGAGAAAATATTTCAGCTAGAAAAGTAAAAAATTAATTACTTTTATGTCCTCAAAACAAACATTATCTAATAGAGTTCACGCTCACAGATTTATATATATTTTTGGTTCCTTCAAAATGCCAGCTACATTATTATCTATATTACAATATTAGAAAAAAGTTTGTCCTGGGTTGACTTTATGATACTGGTATCCCCAATCGTCTGGTTTATGTTATATATTAAGTTCTGCACCTTTAAGACTGGCTTTGAGAGCAAGAGAGGGGGAAGAAGAAGCGCGCAGTTTGTGTTAAAGAAAAACATCACTCCCACACATCTCGCTCCTGGACTGTGTTGTCTGCAGCACAGACAGACAGCGGGACAGAGCTTCTCTCTGGCTTTTAGTTAGTTTTAGCTAGCTGAGGCAGAGGAGTTCCCTGGACTTTTGTTTTTTTCCTTTTTTCTTGGATCTGTGCAAGCCTGCTCTGGACTGAACACCCAGCCAAACCCCGGGAGCTCACGCCTGTGGCCCACCGGGGCCTGGGCCTCGGCACTTTCCAGCGCCAGAGGGACTGATAAGAAACTGAGCGAGCCGAGCTACACCACATGAAAAGGACTTTTCCTCCTAGACTTGCCATCCCATCGAACAGCGAGAGATTTTATTATTTAATATTATTCAAATGTCTGTTAAATAAACAACTTTTTCCACTTCTCTCCAAGGAATTTTTTTTTTCCTTTCCCAGACCAGTTGGTGGGGAGGGGGCATTTCCCTGGGGAAATCCCCATTTGGAGTTTTCCTCCCTAATTTGCCCTAAACTAGGACAAAGTTTTACCACCACTCATGTATTTTCTTGCATAGCTTCAGAATATTAATTTCTTAACTTAACTTCAGAATATGCTTGCAAAATAGGAGAAGAGGGTTAGTTATTTCTTCTTCATAGAAGATGAACTGAGACCTGAGAGAAAACCAGTAAGTACAAACTAATTTGTAAATCCAGTAAGGATACCTACTAACTAGTATTTCAGGCTACTACAGAAATATTTTATTTTATAGATTGTGTATGTATTTTACATTAATTTTTATGACAGATTAACGCACTCAGCAGTCTTGCAAATCATACCTCAGATTCAAAGCCTGGCCACCCACTAAAACCTTGTGCTACATGACTGTCACTGTTACACAAAAATGTGATGTAAGCAGGGTGTTGTGGTGGAGACGGGGTTTTTTTAAAAAATATCATAAATGGTGATGTTGAGCTGTTTTATTAACAGACACTTTCTCCTCAGGAAGGGACCCATCAAGATGACTAAGTCCAACTCATGGCTCCATGCAGCACCATTCCCAAGAGTGACATCACTTGTCTGAGAACATTGTCCAAACACTTCTTGAACTCAGGTTCAAGAACTCAGGACAGGCTGGTGCTGTGACCATTTCCCTGGAGAGCCTGTTTCAGTGCATAACCACCTTCTGGGTGAAGAAATTTTCCTGATATTCAATCTAAACCTTCTCCCCCTGGCACAGCTTCAGGCCATTCCCTCAGGTCACTGGTCACCAGAGAGAAAAGATTAGTGTCTGCCCCTCCTTTTCCCCTCATGAAGAGACTGCAGAGTACAATGAGCTCTCCCCCAAGTCTCCTCTCCTCCAGGCTGAACAGACCAATTACCTCAGCAGCTCCTCATATGGCTTCACCTCCAACCCTTCACCATCCTCATGGCCCTCCTTTGGACACTTTCTAATAGCTTAATGTCTGTTTTATGTTGTGACACCCAAAACTGCACCCAGCACTCGAGGAGAGGCCACCCCAAGTGCACAGCAGAGCAGAACAATCCCCTCTCTTGCCCAGCTGGCCATGCTGTACCTGCTTCCCCCCATGACAGGGTTGGCCCTCCTGGCTGCCAGGGCAGAGCTGTCCCATATTCAACTTGCCATAGACCAGGAGCCCCAGGTCCCCTTCTGAGATGCTGCTCTCCAGCTTCTCACTCCCTGGTGTATACACACAGCCAGGGCTGCCCCATCCCAGGTGAAGAATCTGACACACCCCCCCTTGTTAAACTACATACAGCAGGTGATTTCCCAGCTCTCCAATTTTTTGAAGTCTCTCTGCCTTTAAGGGAGTCAGCAATTCCCAATTTAGTATCATTGGCAAACTTAGTATTCCTTCAAGTCCTGCATCCAAGTCATTGATGAAAAGAACCAGACCTAAGAGTTTTTGAAGCACACAGGACCAATGATGGAGCTCTGTATAACCCCACTGGTGACAGGTCACCAGTCTGATGTCACCCCATTCACTGTAACCCTTTGCACCTGACACATGAGCCAGCTGCTCACCCACTGTGTCACCTGGTTATCCAGCTGTGTGCTGAACATTTTGTCCAGAAGGGTATTGTGAGAGATTATATCAAAACCTTTACTGAAATACAAATAGATTATATCAGCTGGTTTCCCTGGATCAGCAAGGTGGGTTACCCTGCTTAGAAGGAAATCAGGTTCAACAGGAAGTACTTTCCTCTCAAGAAGCCATGCTGGTTGTGACCCTTACTGAGTTCTCCTCCAGTTGTTTTTCAGTACTTCCCACAATAATCCTTTCCATGATTTTAACAGCCACTGATGTGAGACTGACAGGCCTGTAGTTTCTGAGGTCTTCCTTCTTACCCTTCTTGAAAACTGGGACAACATTCACAAGCTTCCGGTCAACTACAACCTCTCTGGGTTCCCAAGACCACTCAAAAATCATTGAGAGAGGCTTTGTGATGGCATTAGCTAGGTGCTTGAGTACTGTCTGATGAATCTTATCAGGCCCCATAGATTTGTAGGGATCCAGCTGGAGCAGCAGATCCCAAATTCACGGTCAACTGCAAGTTGATCATTCTTGCAGTTATGGTCCTCCAGCTTGATCCTCTTTGTCCTCTTGCCCTCTGATTTGTTTATTATATGTGTGATATTTCAGTATTCCCTGAGGCAGAGTTATTCCAAACAACAGTTGCCTTCTGACACAGCCTTGCCTGTACCCGGAGGAGATCTGCAGCATGGACTGAATAAAGTAGTGTCTTATGGAGAAGGAATCTTGCAGTTAATTAATTAAGGAGTGCTTCATGGCATTCTAAATGCAAAGTGATTTACTTCATAACTTTAGGAATAAAGTCAAGAGATAGTTCTCAGTGTGTGTACGCATATCCGCATCACAAACGTCCTCTTCCTCCAGCTATTTCTTCTATTTTTAAGAACATATTTTTCCAGAAACTTCTTGCAGTAGAATATAAGCTATATGTTATCTACTCTTGTGAAATTATTTCAGGCAAGAAAAAAGTTAAGGATCTGAACACAGGTTTGATGATTGATGCATCTTTCTTTTCCTACACAGTTACATTCCAGATCCTTTTCATGCTATCACTGGTTTTACACCAATAAATATGGGTCCTCATACCAAGAAATTAGGCCAAGTATATGCAGGCCAGCATAAATAAGTATACAAAATTATGTAGATTTTGTCCCATATTTCATGATGAAAGCATTTTATTTGTACATATAATAATTTGGTGAACAACACGAGTTTTGAGAGTTCAGAAAATTGCAATGGAAAACCTATGTACAATTAAAATGTCTGTCAGGACAAAATAATAATGATAGCTGTTCTTTGCTCAAGTTTTTGCACGAATGAAATGTCTCCAGAAATGCCAACAGGTATTTCTGATATGCCAACAAGATCTGAAATGCTTGGGGAAAGGTGTAGGGCATAGCTAATCCTTGCCCTTGACAGATATCATCTGCCCCCTGACTAACAAGTGGTCTTGGGTTTGGTTTCGCTTTATTTTGGTATTTTTGGGCAGACAGATCACTCCATGCTAGCATTACTGACTAAGTATTCTTACAAGGAAGTGCATTGATTCAGTCTTATGTAACATGTAGTCATATATTGCCTCATAAGGGCTCTTTCCAACCTTGAATACACAGCCTGCCTACACATCTCTGCAGGAAGAGAAGTCCTACCTAAATGCAGGTTCTCTTAGTGCCCTCTTCAGTGTTTCACCTCACTGAAGGGCATCTATTATTTTCAGCTCTATTCATCTTTTTTTTAATTCTTTGCCTATACATGAGACACTTTCAAAGCTTTCAACACCACAGTGTGGAAGAAAAGTTCAGTGCTGACTGCCACAGTTGACCAGAATAAGCTTGCAAGATAGAAGTGAAATTAAATGGGAAAACAGTGCTGTACAAAACCAAAATGCAGATCTTAAGCTCAGGAGATTTACTTTCATGTTCTGAGTTAGACATCAAAATTCTCAAGGAAGCTTTTTTTTTCTGAAAATTTACCTAGTTTAGGAAAATATTGGTTCTTACTATCCATGTGAGAAATACATTGTAAAGAAAGTATTGCTTAGGCTAGAGCAATTACAAAACTATTTTTTGGGGGTTTTATTTTTTTTTTTTCTTTTGACTTCCTTTTCATTGTTGAAATTTGATTATTATTTAAAAAAATAAGTAAACATTTTATTCAAAATGCAGTAAGGGATCAAAAAGGAAACTATTTTAATTCTTTATGTAGCTTAGAGAGGTTTTTCAATCACCTTAGAGCTGACAATGCAATTGAGGCCTATCTCATTCAGATCAAATCTGACTACTGCAGATGCTAATGAACAGATTCGTATTTTAATAGGACATCTCTATTGGAATAGTCCATGAGATTTGGAAGTTTGCTTTCAGATTTTTCTGTACAGTGTCTGCAGACACCCTACCCCTATTTTCTGCTTTATTTGTCCTTAATGTGTAATTTCTTTCTATGAATGAATAAATTATTTACTTTAGTAAATGACTGCAAAATTGATATCATGCCTAGGCTGATAAATTTCTGTGATAATTTGGAAAACACATACCAAGTAATTAATAATTAGCAATGTCCAGAAACAATATACTGTTTCTTGTATTGACTGCTACAGGCTGTTTGCATGACATTGTTGCTATGTACTTCCACCTCCTCAGCACAAATTTAAAGCTGCTAGGCTTGACACAGTCATATTGTGAAAAGAATATCAAATTCCACAGCTGCTTTCCTCAATAGGGGAATATTTAGGGAAAGGATCTAACAGGAAATTACAACTGAGAAATACACACCTCAGACTTGCTTATGGCTATGATAAAGAAACAGATTCTTAGGTGAAATGTGTAGGTGAAATCATTAAAAACCCACAGAATTTATTGCACATTTTTTTTCTGTTTGTTATTAGTAAAAAAAAAAAAAAAAAAAAAAAAAATAAAGAAATTCCAAGGACTTTCTGCAAGTTATATGGTAACTATATCAGTTTCCAGGCATGATATTCAACTTCAGAACTTTTTTCCTTAAGCAAAAATATTGGCACTATTCAACAGTACATTCAATTCCTAACACTGACATTATTCATATATTTTTTATATATGTTTAGGAAACACTCAAAGTGGATAAAAGTCAGGGAAGGATATGATTATCAGGCTAAAATGCTTATGTTCTGCTCAGAACAGAGTTTAAGTTTTTGTTCCTTCACAGTGACCTTCTCTTTTTCACATGGTAATGACCACAAACCCACTCCTGCTAACAAGAATAACAATATTCAGTACTTTGAATAGCCTATTGTCTAGGAAATAGGGTTCATCCTATATTTACCATTCAGTCTACAGGGACAAATTTTCAGAAAAACACACATATAAAGTAAAGCAAAGTTAAGCAATTGTGCTTCAATTAAAATCAGCAGGGGTCAAGGAGCTAATACCTTGGGCACAGCTTTAAAAGTGTTGAGAGGAGCACCAGTTGACTGGGCAGCACTGCTATCTGGCAAAGGATCTGTATTTCAAGGTTGTTTAGACAGCACGAGTTCTCACAACACTAAATTAGAATGGGCAAAATTAGAGTTAAGACAGTGTAATAGCAATCACACAAATTTTTTCTCAGGATGACCCCCAATATATGAACTCTTTCCTCTGTGAACTGCCCTTGCCACTCAGCAATCAAGTGACTAAATCATGTAACACTGTTGTGGTCTCTGGAGTGGCCTTTGTGAACCAGAATCAATTTATCAAATGGGATAAAAGTACAGAATTGTCTAGCAGATGAAAACTATTTCTGGGTAGTACCAATACAGAGAAATTTATTGCTAGCTATTCTTTTCTTTATCTGGGAAAAGAATAAACTAAAGTCCCAGGAACGTTTGCAGAGTGATTTCCAGGGAGGACTTAGCCTTGTGATCTACTGTTACATGAAAAACTGGAGATCACTTCTTTTTGTGTAGGTGAGAAGCCTGAAGCATCTGCTTCTGCTTGAATTTGGACATGTTGAAAACTGATCCGGTCCTACAGCTGTAGGGATATTGCTCCTCCCTTGGAATACTCTCACTGTATATGCTGGCAAACACTATAATGCAAAAGGAATAAAAAATAGTGAGCAATAATGAAACCCCAGAGCAGGTACAAAATACATCTTACACAAGGTTTGAAAATGCCATATGCCAAAAAATAAATCATTCATCTGGGTGCAGTCCTGCAATATATTATAGAGAATTATTATGCCCAACCTACCTGCAGCACAAAGAACTTAATCTCTTAGTTGTTTTAAAACATTCATCATAGAAATGCTAGAATTTATGAAATATTTGTCTTAAATAGCCAGTTTCTAGACAAACCTCATGAACAGAGAATTAGATCTCTTTTTTGGACAGATGTTCTCCCCTACTTGATACAAGTCAAGATTCTTAAAAATTGATTAGCAATAACCCACAGTAGAGGAAATCTGAACTGGACAGTAGCATCTAATCAGGAGCAAATATTAAAGAGTATGGTGGTGTTGGATAGGATTCAAATTTGACATGACTTTTCCAATTCACTTGAGAAAGGTTTGAATCAGCCTGAGAAGCAACCTAGAACTAATGAATAGAAAATTATATTCAGATTACATAGCTACTGGTAAAATGCATGGAAAGAAGTAAAAGAAAACAAAACCAAGGGAAGTTGGAAATTAGGGTAAAAATATAACAACCTATCAAAAACTGTAGCTAAAAAAAAGATGTATTTATGTCACATTCTGCCTTTTAAGAACTGTTGAATGCAAAAAATAAAAGCTGAATACTAAACCCAAGAAGAGACCTGCTGAATGATTGTGTGCCACAGCTGCAACTGGAATCCCACCCTACGTCAATAAAAAAAGAGTTAAAAAATTAGAATATATGTATATTTCTAAGGAGTCCAGTTGCAGAATTTTCTCCAAGTATAGTTTATTATCCTTACAAGAAATTTTAAACACATCTCAACCTATGAGCATTGAAACATCTTTAAAATTAATTTGAGGATGAATACTTGTTACTCCTGGTATTGGTCTAATCCTGCAAATAACCTCCAGACTGTCTGACTACTTTTATGGCCCTTCAGAAACTTGCTGATTTCAGTGGTTTCTCTGCTACCTATTCAATAGATCACTATTATATTACAAGTTCAGGTCTGTGCTCAGCAGAATATTTAAGGGCACACTTAAATCCATACTTACTCATCAGAGCACTCAACCATAAGCATACTCTCAAACCCCTCCAGTATCAATATGACTTTAATATTTTACTGACCCTGAGTAGATATATCAGCTGGGACACTGGCTGGGTATGCCAGCACATATTCACCTCTATTTCTCTTCTCTATCAAGGAACATGGAATATTTATTGTGATTTACACTACTGTTAACTTGCTGGATGTGGCTAAAAAATTGTCAAATTGCATTTGGCCTAACACATTTCTATTTTTATCTTTTAAAAAGTTTGTTGGAAACATGAGTCTTATACAGCATTTCTGGGGCATTTTTCAGTGGACTCAAGTATGAAAAAGTTTATTATTGCATTGCTGTGTTAGACAAATTTGATAGAAACATATGGAAAGATTACTCACCTATTTTCACTGCCCACTTCAAAATGAACACCAGCTCTGAAAAACTTTTGAGACAAATATACATGGAAATAATTAAAAATTAATAGAAACCAGGGCGTTTTAAGCTGATTTAATAGTAATCTGCACTTATTCAAACTAGAGTAATTGCTCTGAAAACTGCAGAATACCTGAGCCTGTAAATATAGTATAGCTAGGATTGTTAACCTCGAAAGTGTTTCCCATGTCTTGATAGTTACTGAATTTTAAAAGGGTGAAATATTTCATTTTAATTTTTCACATGACCCCTTTTGAACAGATTGATTGATAAAAATTTACCCACAAATTGTCTTGAAAATAAGCTTTGTGCCTCCAAATCTGGAGGTTGAAAGAAGACTGAATTATTTCTGTTTGTAAGGGAAGTGGAAGACACATAACATACTGCAAAATTTTCAAAGCAAATAATCCACAAATCGCTAAAAATGAAAGATAATATAATTATGCTATAAGTCAAAACCAACTGTTGAGGAAAGTAAAATAACCATCCTTTGTGCATAATAAATGTCAAAAGTAGTTATTCTCTTATATGCAATCAGACAGCTGAAGTCTCTAGAAAAATTAGTTATGTCAGCCACAGCCCAAACCAAAGGGCAGTTTTATCTCTCTTAGCTCTGAAACGTTTCCAGTGAAAGAGTTATCATTCCTAAAGTCCAATTCAACTTTTCAATGTCTCTTTTTAATTCTGTACATTCAAAATTGTTAGTGTTTGAATTGTGTTTTGACAGTCTGACAGCTGCAGTAGTATTTGCAGCGGTAAATTATGCACAGAACTACAAGTTGCTTGATACTGTTACAACACCCTAACACAAATATCTGCGAGAGTTGAAATAGCTAGGAAGAAAACCATTTTAAAATAAATAAGGCTCAAAACTAGTTAAAATAGGTTGAAGTTGTTCTACTCCTGTGTCTACTGCTAGTGGTGTAACAAATTGGTGTGACAGTCACATCTGAGTGAGACACACGGGGTCTGTACTGAAGGCACTTGGCAGCAGCCAGAAGAAAACACCACCAGCATCTCGTTGTGTGCTGCTCTGTGGGTATCTGCAATTGCTGTTTCACATTCCACAGAACAGAAGGGTAACTTTGGGTGAAACGTTTACAAAATATTATGATGTTGGCAGAAACCTTTTCCATTTATTTTTAGGTTAGTAGGTTGTATTTATACATAAGGGCAGCAGACTTCACACAGTGTTTTCAGAACAAGAAGCATTATGCAGACTGCGAAGGATAAAATCCCTATGATTAGCCTCTTACCTCTGCAAGTGGACTTTAGTCCCTTACAATGGAGTTAATAAGCAGCTTAGCAGTCTGCAAGTATAGTTGAAAATGCATAAAGAAACCTGATACTCGAGCCAATATTGTACTCACAGAGGAGCAGAAAACCTGAGTTTACCTTAACTAATGTTAATAGCAAAAGCAGTTTGAAATTTAGGCTCTGTTCTCTGAAGCAGTAACCAGGTGTCTATGAGCACCACCAAGGCTAACAGGAATACTCCAGTGCTAAAGGCAGCCTTATCAGAACTGTAGAAAACCTAATCACAACTAAAAATTGTCTTAGTGGTTGAGTAATTTGATTATAACATTTGGTTTAATGCTCAAAAAGTCAGACCCTGTCTTCAAAAGTCTCCTTATCATCAAATTATTTTTAATGTAGAACTGGCAACATTGGAAGCCTTTTTTTAAAAACAAACAAACCAAAACACTACTTAAATTTATTTTTAACTTTCAATAAATGCATCATTACAGAGAAAGTAATGTTATAGGAACAGAAGAAATATGTTTTTATAAAATTAATACTAATTTATTTGTCTTAACTATGTCAAGTAACTTGCCAGAAGACACTTCTTGTATTTTTTGTATTGTTTTAATATATAGGAAGAAAAGAAGCATTTGATAAAGGAAATTCTGAGGGACTGTCCTGAATTCCAAGCCTTTGCATAAGCAAGGCTGTGTAGTTGTTAAAAACCATTCAAAAGCTTTTAATGACTGAGTTGTCCTCTTCACCACTGAGTTCAACCAGCACTAGCACAGGTTGCCTGGGGACCTTCTGAAATTTCCATCTTTACAGATACCCAAAAGCCATATGGGTGGTCCCGGGCAATCAACCTTCGGTGGCCCTGCTTGAGTAAGGGATTTGGACCAAATGATCTCCAGGGATCACTTCAGCCTCAGTCACTTTGCTAACTCTGAATTTATTGTCTTTCCTACTCTCTTCCTTAACTACAAATATTCCACTAAACTTTCCTGAAAAGTTCTTGGACAAAACCCTAGTCATGAAATAAAAATTCTCTCTTTGGTTACTATTTTATGTCCTCCTTCCCCTGAGCAGAAGGCAACCGAAGGCTACAGATACCACAAAGAATGTGAGATACTCAAACTCCTAAATGGCTTTTGTGCTGCTGACACCAGGCAGCAAGCAAGCACAGCTCTTTCAGGTGCTTGAAGGGACCTCACTGACAGATTGCCAGGTAAGCTCAAATATTTTATCAGGCCCATGTCTTGATCCATCCCATTGCTATTTGCTGTGCATAGAAAAACTCATTTGGGGAAGGCATCAATGACAAGCTTTAAAGCTTTGTGCAAAATGCAGTTCAACTTGAAGTGACTGTAAAAATAACAGTCTTCATGGCTGCTGACAGAAACACAAGGAGACATCAATACAGAAATGTGCTTTTGTTGTGTTTAAAAAAAAAAAAAGTTCAATGAACTATGTCCATCTGGTCCTCTTGCCCAAGGTACTGTTAATCTTAAAATATGCCAAATGGAGGCCATGAGCCTCTCAGCTTCAATGCTGAGCCACATGGCAAAAGTGATCCAACAGAGTGCTGAAATCTGTCTGTGTGCCTTTCTCTTGTGGAAAAGGGAGCAAAGAAAATTGATAACAAAATTATATTAAGAGATTGGCACTTTGCAGCCAAAGTCCCCTGCAATCTTTGTATTTAACTTTTTCCTGATAGTACGAAGACTCAAGGCATTCAAAGCCATTATCTTTGGAAAGCTCACTTCTCAGTCAGCCCAGAATGAATTAGAATCTCTCAGGAGCTGTAATAAACTCCCTCCCAACTGAAATGTACCTCTAGAATGCAACAGACAGTTTTGTACACAGAAGCACTATACAGCAGTTTGAAAGAGAAAACTAAGAAGGAAGCTTACAATTAATGACACAATTCCAAAGGGATATGACAAGGCTACAGAAATGTTGTGGTTCACACAGAGGTTCAAAGAAGGGTTTATGGGCTCTGAACAGGCTTATTCCACTTGGCATGGAATAGCAGAGAAATGATAGATCAGGTCATAAATCTATGAGGCTTAAAGCTCTACCTGAACTCCAAGATCCTGAAACATCTTCAAATTTCAGGGCTAGGGTGAATGTTCTCCTTGTGGCTGACTCTGCAGTGGGGACAATGCCTAGAATCGACTTTAACCACTCTCCTTAGTCCTTCTGATCTGCCTCTTGGAAAATCAAAGTCCTACACGTTAACATTTGTTGCTCATATTGTGCTGTCTCAGTGATGCACAGACTTGAATCACTAGAATTACAAGACTGGATACAGGAATTTTGGGTACACACATATCTCTAGCCTGACAATTTCTGTGTTAGAGCACATGGGTTCATTGGCAATTCCAGTCCGACAGTCTTCTCACATTATTCACATATCTGTTTGTATTTCCATCTAAAACTTCACAGAAAAATTTCACATGCCAAAAAACATGTGAAACAGTGGGAGAAGCCATTCCCTACCACAGATTGCTCCCAGCCATCTTCCTGGTAGCAGCCTAGAACATGAAAGGTCTTCAGATTCCCTCTTGGGGAAAAATGTGTGCACCTGTACCTTATAGAAACAGTCATGATTCACAGCATTCCATGTGGTTTGGGGTGAAATTTCTTTCTGAGCATTTGATTGGAAAATTATCAACAGTTTTTCTACATTCCCTCTCAAACTTGTGGTAAACAAGTGCGTTTTGGAAGGAAAAAATAATCCTCCTTCATTGACATGAATGTGTTGTTCCACAACACTAGCGGGTTGCTCCACTCTGAATATCACTGTAAAAAAGACACTTTATGGTACCAAAAACATGTTGAGCAGTAGAATAGTGGGTCTTCTGTATGTCTGTTATTTCAGTTTTATTTTATTTTGGGGGCTGGAAGAGGAGGGTTCTTTGCTGCTCAGAGTTTAGTGCAAAACTGTAAATGTATGTTGCCTGGCAACTGCTTTAAAAGAGTGTTATTTGCTCTCAAAAAGACAAGCTGTTATTTCTTGCCTTTTAAAACAAAAACATAAAAGAAGAAAAAATGGAACAAAAAGAAAAATAAGAAAAAATGTTATTATTTCACCAGCTATTAATGTAAATGGGTCCTTTATATGCATACAGTCGTGACATGCAAGGTCTTCATCCTCCCCACCACATGATTTCCAACAGAGAACCTGTAGCAAAGAAGTGGTTTTCTACAAAAAGTGCAGCCAAGTGGAACTGACATCTCATACCAACTCAGAAAAATAAATTATATGCAAGACAATGCATCTCATGTGGGAAAAAAGCTATTAGAGACCAAGGTCAAAGTAGGTCAAAATTTTCTATTTTAATAGTTCTTGCTAGCAGCCTCTTGGGGAAAAACTGTAATGACCCCTCTACATATTCCCCCCACCCAGCTGTTTAATACTCTGGTTAGAAGAGGCTGTGAAGGGGCAGAGGCTCAGCAACACCAAGCCCACAGAGCTCACAGAGCAGAATTAGGGAAACCCAGCTGCAAGAGACAGGATCACTGGGCTCCCTGAGGACACCCTCCATCTGGAAAGCTTTCACACCTTTTCAAGAATTGAAGCCCAGAAAAACCAACTAACAATGGCTGCTCAACATAAAAATCCAACGGGTCCATAAATTCCACCACTTCCATCTTCCTCTTTTTTCTTCCTTATTGAGTATGCAACACCTTAAAACTGCTTTTGCTGAATTTTGCGTGTTTTGGTTTCGTGAAGACAATGAGCATTATGTTGCATCATTAATATCTGCTATTATTTAGCTGCAAAAAGACAGCTTACAAAAAACAGGCACACTGAAGGATCCAGAAAGTTATTCAAATTTATTTGGTATGTGCTGTTAGGGTTGCAATTTCACATGACAGAATGTGTGGTTTATAAAACAAGCATACTTACTTCTCTTGGAGGGAAATTTATGCAGGGCAGAGATCCAATTCAGACTACAGAGGCTAAGCATTTCAAAAGAAAGCATTTAAGGTGCACATATGTCCTCAACAGTCCTTTAGCTCAAGGAATAATATATATATGCGCATATAAATATATATATATATATTTTATCCACTCTAAGCAAGTAAGTCAACTATCTTAGAGGTAAAAGTCAACTACATGGATGTCTGCAGAGCAAATAGAAAGGAGAAGAATTGGTAATAAAAATTAATCTGAATAAATATATTAAAAAACTTTTAAATTTTAGGCTGCAAATCAAATATACTACCAAGAAGATGGACTGTGAAGCAGTTTAATATTCTTGTAATACTGACAGATGAACAGAGGTTAATAATAATCTGTTTTCTGTTAAGAATACCTTGCAGATGGTGAAAGTTCCCAAGTCAAAACACAACTAGCTAGACTTCAGAAAGATAAAATCTCCTGAAACCATTGTATGACTAGAGTTAGCAGGTTTCATTTAATCTACCCTGGAAAGCTTTATGCCCAGTGAATTTTAATACCCACTGTTATTAAAAAAAAAAAAAAAAAAAGGCCACAATTCACCAATTAGGCCTGAATAGTTTAACATCATCAAGTATACCAACTGTGTTGCACTAGAAAAAAAAATTATTTAAGTGATGGGCTTATATCTCTTTCAAGTCCAAACCTGAGCTACAACAGCACAAGACATTTTGACTGCATGTGGATTTAACTTTTCTTATCTATTTTAAAAGTAATTTTCCTGTGTAAAAATGCAATTCTAGCTATAATTGCTTAAGCATTTTGCAGTTTCTTTGATGGTCACCAAAACAGAGCCTGATTTCAGCATCTTATATTCTCAATTTTAGATGACATTTGAGGATAAAATTTACTTCTGCAAAGGAGAACTAAGATACACTCACCTCAGAAAATGGATTAAGTTAAATTCCTTTCCAGGTGTGGTTCCAACACTAAAAGAAGAAACATCTTTTCTGATATCCATTAAAAAGAGTAAAAAAAATGTAAAAACCCTTAAATGAATGGCCCTAGGAATCTGTATCAACATTTTGTTGGAAAAATATAAAGAATGCCTAACAGCACTACCAAAAAGAAACACATGTAAAACATGAAATTTTATTCCAAAAGGGCAGAAACTATTTTTTTCTTTGCTTGTCATTCAGAAATTACTTTCTGTAGCTCACTCTATAGACAAATGTCTCATGTCACTACAAGAGGGAACAAGGAAGGTAAATGCATGGAGTTATGCAGCTGTGGACCTTTACAATTTTGTCATCGTCCGGGCAGTGGAACCAGCAGTCCAAAAAACACTACAAAACTCTTTCCATGGACACTGTTAATAGTGCAGAACCTGTAATCAGCCACTTTTAATTTGTTGAGGTGTTGTGCAAGACCTTAATGTTTGCAGCATTAGGAAAATGGGGTGCCAGATTCATTTTAGATGGGCAACTGAGGAGCTGGGCCCTGCCAGGCCTCTCAATGCAGCAATGTAAAAGTTGCAGCCATGTCTCAATTCAATTTTCTTTTACTCTGAAGCAGTATACAGGGGAATATGGTGAGAAGTAATGAGCTCGTTTTGCTTCTGTGGAAGTCATAATTGAGTCCAATAAAGCCCACAATGTTTCTCCAGTATGGTGCTAGCATCAGTCAGTCGGGTGCCAGGCACCTTAGTCCCCAGACATGCATTTTCCCCTTAAAACTGTCAGTACCATTAAGAAGCACGTAATATGTGCTGTGGTCACTTTTTCAGAAAGCAATCTATTGACTTATTTCAGGCTGCAATTATTGCCAGAGTCGGCTCAAACAAGTTAAAGTTTCCCAGAGCTAGAATTAGATAAATGTGCATCTCTTTAGACTTCTCAGCCATTTATAGCCCAAGTGCAATGTAAAAAGTGCCAGCTTCAGAGCAATGATAGTGGTCATTCAAATTCTGTACTGAAGGAGAAAAGATAAAAGGAAGGAAAACCAACCAGACTGATTCTGAGTTCTAAAGTTAGCACCTGAGCATCATCACCTGTGGTGTAACCATCTCTATTGGGCAGTAGAAGGTCCTTGGTTCCCAAGCCATTAGACCAGGAATGGACAATCCGGTCTTCTCAGAGGGCACCTACTTTAGGCCCCTCAAGCAGGCAGTGAGCACTTGGTTGGCAGAATCTGATTAAGCAGGGACATTGCTCACTTTGCACGTTAACTTACTGCCTAAAGCTGTTAAACACAGCCAGAATCTTGGGTTCACATTCTTTGTTTAAGCAGTTTGAAGGCCCATATTCCTTCTCAGGTGTCCCAAGGCATAGGGGAATCTAAAGGGCACTCTTAATTTTTGTAGCCCCAGTTAGGCTCAAGTGTAGAAAAGCAGCTAAAAATAAGAGCATGCAGTGGAGTCCCTTTCTGTAGTCTGGAAGCAGGCTACAAGGTCAGGGGGAAGATTTTAGCTTTCACTCAGTGTTTCCTGGATTGTTTACACATTTCCAAGACTCTTTCCCTTCTTTTTCTATGTGGGTTTTTTTTTTTTTTTCCCAAACAAAGAAAACAGGAAATTCTTAGTTAGAACTATTCAGCACAGTACTTTCTAATTGCATATTCACTGAAGTGGATCAAGAAAATCAGGAAAATTATGAACTCTCTGTACCATGAGACACCTTTTTAGGAGGTAGAAAGTACATCTGGATGTAA
This sequence comes from Poecile atricapillus, assembly GCF_030490865.1. NCBI lineage: Eukaryota > Metazoa > Chordata > Aves > Passeriformes > Paridae > Poecile > Poecile atricapillus. Next base: position 66,451,149 of record NC_081251.1, on the reverse strand, counting down.
AATTCTTTTTTTCTTGCCGGAACTTTGACCAAAAAAAAAGACAGAACGCTGGTCACTTGATTTTCCGTAACATAGGTGTGAACTCTGGTTTGGGGCTTTTTGCATTCTCATTGAGGGAGTGTTTTTGTCTGCTTAAAAAAACTACAATTGCCTCTCAAATAGCATCACCAATCAACATTTGAGGTTTCCATCATTCTAAGAATTGCAGCTAAATTGTAGCAAGAAAATTACAAAATATCATTTTTTACATTATAATATGACATCAATACACACTACATTAACATTTATGTAAAAATATTAATTAATTTCATTTAACTTAGCCTTCTTACAATCAGAGGCACACCTATTAGCAAACACACTCTGCATTACCTCAGCAATTCCATCTGAGGTGTAAATAAAGAGCTTGTGTTTTGATACTCTTTTGATATTTGGATAACATTCAGACTTTATATGAGATTTTTTAGTGAAGTGCCATCCTGGCCTGTAAGCTGGCAGTTAAATTTATCTTTCAGTAACAGCCTATACTGAACACAGGTTTGTACTTCAGTACAAACTAAAAGGTAAGAATTAGCATTATCTGTTGATAATGAAAAAAAATACATGTGCTGAAAGAAGATGCTTGAGTCAACACAATGAATGAGTAATGCAGTGGGGAGGGAGAGGCCTGAGTTGATCTGACCCACTGAAATGTGCCAGCTCTGTTTGTCTTGAGAATAAAAGACAAAATAAGCTGTTTCCAGCCTCCCAGACTAGTGTTTCATCAGACCACAGAAGGATGCTGGCATAGCAACACTGCCTCCACAACAGGTAGGACTTCTAAGTGTTGGACCAGACTGGGCAATGCCCCTAGGGGAAACTTTCCTTCTTCCTGTCTCTTTCATGAACTTTTTTTTTTCTTTTCTGCAGTCCTCCTTTCTATATCAGAAACTTCCACTGGTATTCTAACATGAAATAAGCTGTATGAACTGTCTCCAGCCTTCTTATGTTAAAGTGGACAACAGCATGATTGAGTAAAAGCACCTAGGTTTAGAAAGTATATTTAAAGAAACTTAAATCAAAATTAGAAACTTGGCAAAGTATAAGCCTTTAATCAGCCTGAAGCATCCTCCACAGAAAAGAGTTACTGCCATTTTTCTATCCCTGCCTGGAAAAGGTAGTTGCTGAAGTGCTCAGAGAAACAGAATTTCTCCTGTTTCAGGCCCCCGCTGTAAAGGTACTTGCTTGAAATACTGTTGGATGACACAGCAAAAGGACCATACTAGTTTTTCTTTACTGTACTTTTTGCCTTTTCAGGATGAAATAACATAATTTCTAAATAAATTACTCGATTTCATTAGAAAACATTCTAATTCTCTTTCTCTTTCCAAGGATTTCTCCTGATGACAGGAACATTTACATGAAAATACAGAACAAGCACTGACTGACACTGTGTTGAAGCTCATAAAACTATGAAATTATGTTAGTTTAGAATAAATGTCATTGGCATACAAAGAACATAGCATGCTCACTAAAGCTTCTACATTATTAAGTCTGAATATTTACTTAAAACTAATTAAAGATAGCATAACAGTCTGTTCAAAATGAGGGAGTTTGGTTTGGGTTTTTGTGTAGAGAAAGGGAAACTACAATTTGTTTAAACTACTGTGACAGGTGATACCTGATTAGTTTTGCAACATCTCACATTTCTTATGGAGACAGGTTTGAGATTAAGCTGAAAAATGCATTCCAGTGATGAGGGAGTTATTTCCCATTCTGTGTTATTACACTGTGTAAACAAATACACCTATGCATATGGACATTATGATGTAAGTCAAAAATAATGGATCAAAAGCCAATAAAAATCTCAACTTTTTTTTTTTTAAAACTACTTATAGTCAAAATGTAGCATGGCTGAATCTCAAAACCTGTTACAGTAATGATCTGAAAGTCTCACAGCAACAAAAAATCCCTATTTCAGGCTGTATGTGAAATTCAGGAGGCAGTGAAGAAAAGGCTTGTCCAATATTTTGCATAGATGTAAAAGGAACTGGAACAATACAGAAACAGCCTACTGACCACAAACCATTTGAACCAAATAGCGTGGCTGAGGTACTCTTGGAGGGTGAAGGCACAGGTACCAGTAGGTACCTAGTTTTTCTTGGGAAAATGGGTGTAGTCATACAGGAAATGACATTTTTGAGTTGTTTCCTGCTAAAAATGAAGAATTCTTTTGAGAATGCAGGGATATAAATTTGGGACCAAGCATTCATTAACTGATACAGAGCACTCTAATAATACAAAGAAGGAATGAGAGCTGCCTGAGTCAATTCAGGGAATAGGTGGGTATATCAGTAGGAGGATGTAATGCACAGATGTGTGTGAAAAGTGCCATTTACTGAGAGAGACAGCATCAAACACAGAATGGCACAACCTTCTGGCACTGTGGAAACTGGTAAAAACCAGACAAATGGCAGGTGTCAAATATGGAAATATAAAGAGGAGTGCAGATATGAAGGGATAGAAAAGAAATTTTAAAAAAAATAAGGATAAAGAATCATAAAGGTTATACAGGTCCATTTGAATGAAGATTAAGACCATTATTTAAACAGCAAAAGAGAACAAATAAATGATGTGGCACCTAATACTTTTCTGGCCTCATCCTTCAGTAAAGGATTAATCAGTGCTGACTACATTTTTTTAACAAAAGGCAAAAAGAAAAGGAGAGAAACTTCTGGAGTTGTAGGATAAACTATGGGTATCCCTTTTACCAGTGTGATGAAATTTCTCTTTAGTACTAGCAAATGGATGGAAGCAGTCCCTGCACCATTAAGAGTTGTCTTGAATATCCCATGAAAGACCAAAGTACTTGGATGACAATGGGAAGAATTGGAGAGATAGAGGAAAATCCACAAACTGGGTTTGGGTTTTTTTGAAATGTGCTTCATTCTTACTTCTCTTGTCCAGTTGCAAACATTGTAGATACATATTGCCTCTTCACACCTCTCTCTCTAATTTTTGATGAAAACTGTGTTTCCATTTTAAACTGATCGGGATGTTGTAAGCAGAGACCTTTCACTTTATGTCATTAAACTTTTTTAAGTCAGGAGAATTTCTGGAAAAGGTAGGAGTCACAGGATCTTGCTAGTGGTTGTTAATCACCAGATGCATAATTCTCAGCTTTTTTTCATTTAGGAACTTATGGGAAATGTCACATATTATCAACATTTGATGTGCATGGTTTTTCATTACTTTAGATCATTACAAGAGAGCAGAACAAGAAAGTTTTCCTGAAAAAACCAAAATCTTGACACAATACAGACCATAAGAATAAAATAATGCATCAATATTGCTGTATGTGTTTTAACTCAAAATACTGAAACTCTCATAAGCTGAAGCAATTAACATTGGTAGAATAACTTTCAGTTTACCAACTGGGTTAACTCTGCTCCAGGTTAGAGCAACACTGATGTATCTGACTGCACAGAGAAAATTCTGGCGCAGGCAACAAGTCCAATCACTAGATTATCCATTTTTCATCAGAGCAGGGCAGACTTGTGAGATATTCATGCGTCAATGAACATTTCCAAGTACAGAAAACTTATATAATTTGAATTTGTGTTCTGATTCATAAAACCTTTGAACTGGGATTTCTTGTATAACATGCCACTTGAAGGAAGACAAAGGTTCAACATCCTATGAGATGTCTACAGTGAGGGACAGCATATATCAGTATCTCCACTAGTATCTCATGGAGACAAATGCACAAAGGATCTGCTAAAGGACGGGCAATATCTTTAGCTGAAACTGTGAAAATAATACAGCTAATCCATGTTTTGGCTATCTAATATTGAAGACATTTAGCTCTGTCCTCAAAGCTCTCCTGACAGCTATATCTGGTGCTTAGGCAGGGAAATGTTTGTTTAGCTTGCTGAAGAAGTTATGAGGACCAAATTAATATATCAATACTAGGAATAATATGCCTCTTAGCTATTTTTTTCTTAAGAGCAGCTGCACTGCATTTTATCTGGGGAAAACACCCAGTTTCAAACAAAAACTACGTGGAAGAAAGAAAAGGGCATTAAATGTTCTGTAAGGGATGAAATGGCATTTGAGCAGCCTGGTCTAGTGGAAGGTGTTGGGAGGAGGTAGCAGGAGAGACTGGATGAGCTAATCTTTAGTGTTCCCTTCCAGCCCAAACCATTTTATGATTCTATGATTACATTTTATTCTGTGGTTTGGTCAAGGCCATGCTGTATGCAGCAGTTCTTGGGACTTTGAGAGGTCAAAATGATGTTATAATTTAGATTTTCAGAACAAAAGGTGTTTAGAATTTCAACATTTCTTTGCTGCCCTAGTCCCCAGTCTATGTTTATTTTCAACCCTCACCTTTATTTTTCTACTCACACACCATTCCTAAGGATTCACTTCACATCTGCTCACAAAGCTGAAGTCTTGATCCACCCACTGCTTAACTTTTTCATACAGTTCTGTTTTCACAAAAGCCCTTGGCTTGGCAATTGCAGAGGTCAAATCACAGCATTCTCAGGATACAGAAAATAAAGCATCTCTCTCCCTTATGCTGTGAGTTAGATAAACAAACTGATTTTGCAGATATCTCTGTAATTTTACAGAACATCTTCTCTGTGTGTCATCCCCTTTCTTCTAGGTAACTGTTACATAATGGCTGTTTTTTTTTTTAATAAGCCCTTTATATATCTCATTATATTTGCACTTTTCCATTCCTGCTTGTATCTTTTCCCTCAGACTTATGCAGTAATGGGAATGCTGAGATAATAATAAAAAAGAAAAGTTCTAAATCATAATGGCAGGGTATAGAGGGCATTAGCTCCTGCATTCAATATTAAGAGAAAGAAACCAAGGCAGAACTAGACAAGGCAGCTGGAGAACCAAGGCAAGACTAGAGAAGGATACTGAAAAGCCAAGCTGGAGGAAACTACTGACTTAGACCCAGGATTAGAACAGAAGAAAAGACCAGTAGAAATGAAGCAAATGCAAAGCAGAGACCAAAGGCAGACGAGGCGATATCAGGAAGTCAAAGCCAAAAATGGAAGAAAGGAAGGAGGGCAGATATACTGAAGAAGGTCTGTGTACCACCTGGCATCAGAGGCGTTCAAATCTCCTTCTTTGGGAGACTCAACAGAAATACAAAAACACCACTGAAGAACTCACACTTCTTCTCTTCTGACCATGAAAGAAAACAGAGTTTTTTGAAAAATGGGGACAGAAAATCTGTCCAAATAGGGACCAAACAACACTTACAATAACCAAGAAAGCTAAGAGTATCACTGATTAATTAGCAACTTCATTTTCTAGAAATGAATGTACAAATAAAGGGTGGATCTGGAAGGGTCAAACAGACTCTGATTGTAAACACCAAGATTTTTCATAATAGATTTATGAAAAGATCTGAGAAAAGGATTCTAATTTTTCAGATCCAGAAGTGCAGGCATACAGCAGTGAGCAACTCCTACCAGAAGGACTGAAACTTTGTTTTAGTCTCTGCTTGAAAATGAAAGCCTGCAGATATCCAGTCCAGTGGAAGCCATATCAGACAGCAAGATAAAACAATGAAACCCATGACTTTAGGAGAGAAGGTAGAATTTCTACCAGAAGTATTACTCAGCTCTTCTATACAAATTCAGCAGCAAAATATTTAATCGACTTGATGATAAATTAATAAAGCATGATAAACTTTGCTTGACATTTTGACTGACTCATTTTACTTGTCCATTGACTTTTGGATTAAAATTATAGTTCCTTCCAAAATCTAGAGATGCACCAAGTCCTTTCTTTCAAGCCCAGCCAGCAAAGTAACTATTGTATCCTGTGTTTGGCTTGTATATCATTCAGGAGTTCCATGCTACAGTGTCAGACAGGTACAGGTATGCCAGTGACTCAGTTTGATTAATTATTTTCAGCAAAAGACATGCCAGTATTTCCCAAAGTTAACACCTAATATCACAAAGTTTTAAAAGTTGACTACAAACACAAAAAAAATATTTTCAGTCATTATCTACATTTTACATGCTTGAAAAGAACAGAGTTTGGCAACAAAGGTTTTTCCTTATTCCTTCCCTCTCTTTCAAATTATTAAGTATGGTTCCTGTTTTGATCAGCCAGGTATGAGTTCTTTTCTTCTTTTTAGCAAATTGTTAAAGAAGGTGGCAAAATTATTCATACTAGCAATTAGAAGGCTCAATGTTTATCTTTACCCAGTATTTGCAATAAGGTAATGTGCATTTTAGCTGGTTGCTGGGTGATGACATCATTGCTGTCCCATTGCAGTTGCTATAGAAACACAACTGGGCTTTCTACAGGCCAGGCAACAGAAAAGCTGTAGAGATTTGCTTGTCTCTAGTTTTGATATATGGCTTGTCAGCCAAAGTATAAGATCTTACCACCATGTACCTGATGGAAAACAGAAGTATCAAAGGTCATCTATGTCCTAAGAAGAGTGAATTTAGTAACATCACTACTAAATGATCTGTTTTTCCTGCAGTTCAGCCCATATTAAACAGATCATGATGGCAGCTAGGGAAGGACGTACTCTGAAGTAGACTGTGTGGGCATCCTCACATCCTGCTTAAAAAAGCACATCCAAGTTGTGGTGTTTATACCTCTCTATCACAGGTACCTTTAGATGCTATCAACTACATGCAAACTTTCCAAAAGTACTTCCCATATTTTTTTGCTTACAAAAGCCCAAGCAAGCATTAAAGGCAGAAAAACTTCTGATTGAATCTCACATGAAAGTGAAAATACTTCAGAGATCTTTGTGGAGTTCAGTTTGCACTAGACCCTGCATTTCTGTGAAACTCACTAACATATTCTCTGGGGTTAAATTCCCTAAGCATGAGACATTTTCTGAGTGTGCAACGTTTGGTATTTGCAGTTTGGGAGAGAAGACTCAAAGATACTACAAGACCTGAGTCAACCTCTTCCAAAATATGATCATAAATGAAATCACATTTTATGTTTTCATGGTTTGGTGTAGAAATTTTCATCACAGTTGTGAAAGAAGGCAATCATACAGATTTCAGAATTTTGTTTTGACTTAGGTAGGTTTAAAATTTAGAATCACAAAAGTTATCTTTCAAGGAAAATTATGCTGTGCAAAATTATTTGTATGGTTTTTGGTTTGGGATTTCATAGGAAATGGTTATTTTAAAGTTGTTTTGAAAGGAGAAACTAAGACTCCATGCTTTCATAGAAGGTCTAAAAGTGTCCTTTCACCACTGTGAGTCTCAAAAAAATCTTCCAGAAACACTTTACTCAAATCAATGCGGCCTATATTTCACTCATTGTACAAGATGCTGCACCATCAGAAAAGAGATACACTGGTTGTGATTCAGTCTCACAGCATGAAACCTTAATTTATGTGTGGACACGGAGGCATGTTTACTTACAAGCTTATAAGCAAGTTAGGTGCCAAAGTTGCAATTATAAAGAAAATTTAATCAAATACAGGCAACTGATAATATTTCAGGTAGCATGTGTCTGTTTTAGGGGACTGGACTGGTTTGAAGGCTGTCTTGACTTGCTCTGCAGTAACTGTAGTGAGATCTCAGTCATATGATACTCTTGGACACCTGAGACATTTCAGTTTACATGTCTTAATTTGTAGATAAATCTCAAACACGTATCTGAAAAACAGAGTATAATCATTACATATTAGAAAAACACAATAAAGGGGACAGTTGTAAAGGCAGTAGGAGCAAAAACAGGCGCTGTGTTTCTGTGCTATTCCTCTCTTCCATAGTAATGCACTATGCTTTCATCTGGAAACCCAAAACCTGACTTTGAGTATATCAGACTCCAGGCTCATACAGAAAAGAAGGTAAAAGGATGTTGTTATGGTCTCCTACAAAGGCATGAACCTTTTCTCAGGGGTGGCTTTACTTAGCAAAGTATCTAACTCAACTCATTAATTTCATTAATAGATGAGTATCTAACTCATCTATTAATGAAATTTTTGTAATGTGATAAATGAACTACTGGAGAGACTTCCCATCCCTACACCCCTCTCTAACAGCACTGACCAGCTTAGTTCAATGTCCAGTATATTCATAGAACCATAGGATCACAGAATGCAGTGACATGGAAGGTACCCATCAGGATCATCAAGTCCGACTCCTGGTCCTATACAAGACACCCCAAGAAGCACAGCCTGGGTCCAAGTACGCTGTCCAAATGCTTTGGACTCTGTCAGGCTTGATGCTGTGACCACTTTCCTGGAGAGTGTATTCCAGTGCCCAACAGCCCACTGGGTTAAAATCCTTTTCCTGATAACCAACCTAAACCTCCCCTGACAGCTTCAGGCCATTTCCTTGGCACAAAAGGTTCACCTTTTGTGATCTAACCAGAGATCAGTGCCTGCCCCTCCTCTTCCCCTCACAAGGAAGCTGTAACTGCACTGAGCTCTCCCCTCAGTGTCCTCCAGGCTGAACAGACCAATTACCTCAGCAGCTCCTCATATGGCTTCACCTCCAACCCTTCACCATCCTCATGGCCCTCCTTTGGACACTTTCTAATAGCTTAATGTCTGTTTTATGTTGTGACACCCAAAACTGCACCCAGCACTCGAGGTGAGGCCACCCCAAGTGCACAGCAGAGCAGAACAATCCCCTCCCTTGCCCAGCTAGCCATGCTGTACCTGCTTCCCGCCATGACAGGGTTGGCCCTCCTGGCTGCCAGGGCAGAGCTGCCCCATATTCAACTTGCCATAGACCAGGAGCCCCAGGTCCCCTTCTGAGATGCTGCTCTCCAGCCTCTCATTCCCTGGTGTATACACACAGCCAGGGCTGCCCCATCCCAGGTGAAGAATCAGGGACTTGCCCTTGTTAAATTTCATGTACTTCCACAGCTTAATTCAGTTTAAAAAGAAGCAACAGTGGAAAACCAAGCACAATGCATTTTTAACTTTACCATAACAATATTCAAATTCACTTATTTCTAGAACAAATATTAAGCAGATTTTCCAAGTGAATTTTTCGTTTTTGAAGAAGAAACACAGTTCCAAAGCAGACACTGATTTTTATCTGTGCTTTTATGTCTTTTTATCAGAAATGGATCCAAAACCCACAGGATATATTCATTAATTACAAATAACCAACCTAGCACATCTGCACTCCCTTTTTTTAGTTCAACAGTGTTGAAAGACTACATTTCCTTTTGTAGTACCAGGTTTAGCCACTCCACTTTGAGACTGAACAAACAGTATTGCATATTTTTAACCTCTGAGTTACTAGAGAGAAACTTATCTTCATTTCCAAACAAACAAACAAAAAATATTGTATTATTTGCATGCACATGTACTAGTCCTTAATAAATCATTAAGTTTTAAACCATTCTGCAAGGTGAATCAGGTAATTATTTCCAATGTTAAGAAGTATTTATGAACTTTTATTCAAATCAATACAAATAAAATTATCCTATATTCTTTGAATGATGTGTTCTTGCACTGGTGAGCAATTACATGAATGTTTCCACTGAAGTCATCCTGCCAACTTCAGCAATGAGAGTTCAGCTGGATGAGTAAGAGACAGACTCTGTAATTTAATTTTCCTTTCTTTTTTACATTAATACAAGTAAAACCTGTTGGCTAATAGTCTAAGAAGCACTCTTATGATGAAAATTAACAATATAAGCAGTTTTGGTTAGACACAAAAAGTGATAAATTTTGTCAAATGAAAAAAAATTTTAAATCCAGAGTGACCCTAATATGAAAATGCCAACTCACACATAATTGTAGTGGTACCATCTCTGTGCAACCATGCATTTATTATGGAATTTAAGCAATGCTATCTCCCAAAATGAATAGCACTGAATGGTTTATAGTTCACAGTGAAAAATAATTCATTCTCCTTTAAAAAATCTTTTGCAAAACCTACTTCCTCTCCAGTTTAATTAAAGTCATATAAATGTCAGTCTTTATTTTTTATTTGTTCACATTATTTATTTAATGCTGAAATCTTTTATTTATACTGGGTTGTGCAGGTGATTTATTTATAACAGAGGTTACTTAACTAGCAGTGAATTGTGCATGAGATCACCTGTGTCCATAGAGAACTCAACCGCAGTGATTCAGATCCCATCCAAATGCAATCAGCCTTTGAGTCACTTAAATTTTCCTTTTTATAAGGGGTTAAGAGGGTTCCAGTACAGAGGATGTCATCAGTTATACCATGTTCTCTAGATGGGCGTTGCCCATTTGCTGTTTGCAAGTTACACATGGTAATTCTCACCACTTGCACTAAAAATTTTGTTATGGGCAAAAGGAACAAAAACTTCTTGGTTATATGCAAACCCAAGAAGTTATTGGGAGCTTAATTAGTCTTAATAACCTGATCCATTTTTTTTTTAACCAAGTTGTAAAAGTACTAAAATTTTATTACACATATAATATGGTATAAAATGTAGTATGATGTATTGCATACATATAATTATACACACAGTTCAAATTATATATATTCAAACTTTCATGTTTTTGATGTTTTGTTTGCCTTCTTTAGGTCAAAAGCTTGGTGGGGGGCAGAGGGAGGGAAATGAAGGGGTGCAGGGGAGAGGAGAAATGAAGAGGAACCTGCAGTATGCAGAGAATTTTTTCCAAGAGGATAGCAATGTGGATGGCTCCCTCCTCCTCCCTTAGAGTAATTTTTAGGTTTGATAACATATTCTACAGACTGTTTTTTCTTCATTGTTCAGCTACACCACAGAACAAGTCAATTTGCCTTTTTTTTTTTCTCGTTTGTTTGTTTTTTATTCTAACTACTTTTGGTAAATCTGTTTCTGGTATGACAAACTTTGCTGGTCACTGGAGAGCTGCTTACAGCCCAGAGTCTCCAGTATAAGTCTATGCCTGTGTTTTTAAGACCTGTGTCTCTCACACTGTGCCTTCACTTCTCTGCACTGCAGTTCATTGTAGCCTTGCAGGTAATTCATTCCACACATAATTAACACTATTTATTGTGTTATAATCAATCATCACAACCACACAATTGTAGCAAGCTAAACAAACACCAAAAAAAAGTAGGTGATAGTTACCTGGTCATTAGATAAGCAGTGCTGCAAGCTAAAACAAATCTCCAGGAAGACCAAAATAGAGCCTAAGGGAAAATCTGTGGCCTATTACAAGCAAAAATGTCCTCAAATTTACTGGGCTACAAGGTTACATATGTCATTTGAAGAGACAAAAATAAACTTAGCTGGTGGTTTCTAGGACAGAAAAAAAAATCAGTGACAGATTTCTACAGCAAAAGTGCATCTGGAATCTACCTCTGAACGCCATATGTGAGATAAAGCTGACAGTAACATGCTTGAAGTTAAGTTTATTGTGGTTGAATTATGCATCCGTGTAAGATCCAGGAAATTATGTAAGTCGCCTACATACTGATACACACAGGGATGTATTTGTATGTCTAGTTGACTATATCATACTTCAGAGTAACAAGATGCACATGTTTTTCAAGCAGATCCCAGTGTTTCCCCAGCCCTTTGACTCATCTGCTTAGCTGAAAAATACAACAAACCAAATCCCAAAGGGAAAACCTGAAAAAGGATTTTAAATCTTGGCTTCAGAAGTCTCAAAGACACCTTGCACTTCTTGTCTTGTATTTGGTCCCATAGAGTCATGACAAGCCCAGATCAGCTCATTTCACTGCCACTTGAATGACGTATGGGATGGTGCTGTGCAGGCCCAGAAATTGGACTCAGTGATTCTTGTGGGTCCCTTCCGACTCAGCTGAGTCTGTGATTTTGTGATTCTGTAGTGTGACAGGCAACATTTTTCATGCAAAGCTTTTCTTGTCTTGATCGCTACACATTGACACCATCTTGTGATTTCTTCCATATATGAGTACTTCCTTCCTGCTGTTTTAACTACCTCCCATCTACATCCATATCTATTTTCATTGTTTACTTATAAAATTTTAAAGCAAGCCCACACTATGCTAGGTCTGTGATTAAAATATTTATGGAAGTTGCATAGGTGTCATGGGAACAAAAAAAGGAAGCTGAGATTTGTATATCCACCAGGTTGCTAAGCAAAGAAGCATCTTTTCCTTTTCAGACTGGATGACTGCAGGAGATTTAGGAAAGATGCAGTCCTCATAGAAAGGAAACCCACAGGTCATCAGGAAAGAATAACATAAAATAAATTTCATGAAAGCTTTCTGTTTGAAAACAGGGGAGGTCTGTGTTTAAAAAAAAATATAAAAAAACATAGGAAGTGTCCACTTCAGAACCCCAAACTCATGAGATCATGTTGTTCCTTACTTTATTCACATCACAGGAAAGAATCGGTTCATTTTCACATTGCGGTGTTGCCCTTCATAATACAGGATTTCACAAGAGTTGATCTTATTAAAAGTGAATAGGAAGCCAAAATTATTGAAAGGAAAAGACCTTCACATCCAAGACAGACATGTCTAGCAGGTTTCAGCTTCCAACCAAACTGTTGGTATGGCAACAAAAGACATTCACAGTTCAAAGACAGAATTGATAGTGTGGGATATATTGTATATTCCTGTTGAAAAATACATTTTGAAGCCTCTGTTATTCGATTAGTTTTAAAGGCAGATTCTCAGATTCTCTTTGACAAGTAGATTTGAAAAAATTCTTCCAAAAATTATTATAAATAAACACCACTCCCTTAAAAGCAGTAAGAAAAGGCAGTTTTCTGATCAGTCCCACATAATTTAAGTTGCTCATATTTGTGAACAGAATTTATATCTTTTTCAGCTCCTCTGTCTGGCACAGTTTCTGAAATTTCACTGCGGGGGATTCTGACATTAAAGTAACAACATATCAGATACAACAAAAACACTGATACCTTATAAGTGCAAATATATAATTTCAAGTATCAAACAAGAATGATATTAATGAAAACCAGCCCTTACCTCAAAATAGTATCTGTTATAGCCTGACATGCAAAATCCTTTCTATATAATAAAGTAAGAGGTTCATCTAGATGTTCTGAGATAAATTATACATAGGGCAGTTATCTGCAGGCTCCATTCATCTATCTGGCTTAGTCATTCTGTCTTAAACATGCTGAACAACAAGATGTCAAAAATGTCATCAAGGCATTGTTTAGGCCTCTGACATTGAAGAGCATTGAGAATTTTATTGCTTATAGATGTACCAAGAGCACATCCTGACAGATGCTAGGAAGTTGGGCTCATTTTCACCACACAAAATTAAAAGGCACATCTCCGACATGCTCCACATGTTGATCTTAGCCCACAGCACCCATCAGTCCTGAGCAGAGGACATCCATCACCCTGCTTGGCTGGAACTATACTGTCCCATTTTCAAGAATTTTCCAAAAGGCTGGTACTACACAAGTCCCTATCTTTTCTTGTTGATACATGAGAACAGTTGGAAATACAAAATACCAAATACAGCATCTGAGTTCTGCTGATAGAATGGCTAGACACTTAAATCTGTGAGGTGCATCTATCATGTATTCTGGTTAAAACGAATGCCAGAATTGTCAACTACACCATTTACTGAAGCAACTAAACACCCATGCATTGTGTTATTTTACTGGAAGCTACTTTTACTTTTTACATTTGTATTATTAGGGCCATAAAAAGTAACTTCATGCTAATCACACATCACACTATGCCCTCTCCAGCTTGTACTCATGCAATGTGAAGATGTCTTCACAGACAAGTTACTAAAGCATATTAGATCAAACAGGCAATGTGAATTTGCTTCATAGGTTACTCTACTAATGGAAACACTCCAAGAAAACTGGCAAAATATGTATTTTGTTGGCAAGATAACACAGTGTGTGAAGGCAATGCATCTTCAGAGAAAACAAACAAATCAACAACAGCCATTTCATCACTTTCAGAATTCATTAGCTCAAAGGAATTTAATTTCAATTCCTGTAGAGGCTCAGTATAGCAGAATGTGTGCATGCATGTATGTGTTCCACCAGATTTCTGGTAGATTCACTTGGCACTAAACTCTGCAATTCATCCAAAAAGCTTAACTAAAATTCTCTGATACAAGACCTCTTTTCTTAAATCATGTTTTAATTTTTTTATACCATAGCATGTGGATACAATTTCTGAGCAGCCAACAAAGGTCATATTTTTTTATTTTGAACCAAATTTACGTTGGCCAAGATAATTACTGTATTTGACTTCACCTTGTATCAGTCTGTATATCCAGTCTGTATAACTAATCTTCTTCAGAGGTCTTACTAAGGTCTTAAATAGTAACTGTAAAAAAGAAAGAAATAGCTAACTTTTTATGTGAGTTAAAAGTGTTTTCAACGGTGTTTATTTGTTTGAGTGCAAATACAAAGCTGGAAAGCTGAAGGAATAGTTAATTCCATGTGAAATGCTACTTGTTTAACATTAAAGGACAATATCACTTTTATCTTTTCTTACATCCTCCTTGCACTAGAACTCACTATATTTTTCAGATCACTGTAATGAATATTTTTCCTAATGGATATTCAGGACATAGTCATTTATACCAATTTGTTTCAGTAACAAATGAATTCTGGAAGCACCACAACCAACAAAGCACTGATTCACTATCTAGTTGGTTCTGCATTTCTACACAGACCCCCAGTGAATAACCACAGACCCTCAACTTGGTGCTTCCTTTCTTTGACCTCAGACTCAGCAGGAGTCCCTCTGGCCCTGTCCATGCTGACTGCCTGGCCAAGAAGCAGAAGAGGTAACTTTAGCCCATGTGAAGCCAAAGAACACTGCTTGGGCAGGTTTCTCCTCTGCACAAGTGTCATTTGTGGTAAGACTGATACAAACCTTAGTTCTGAAGAACTTCACTTGTCTGCCAAATCTGCTTGAAATTGGCCAAGAGTCTTAATACCTATTCTTTTTTATACTTTTTTTTTCCATGTAGAGGCCAGGGTAAGGGAATTTTGACCAGATTCCTTCCCTTTCATATTCATTTTCAGAATTAAAATTTTAATAACCATGAATTCAGATGTTCAGCTCTTCCAGATTTAGCCTTGCCAGTAGAAAGTGTGATTGTCCATGAAGTAAAAGTTATATTACATTATTCAAGAGCGCACTCAGAAGTTTTTTCTTTCCCCCCCTCCTTATTTTTTTTCCCTTCTGCAAGGGAATTCTGTGTTAAGTTTAAAAGCATTCCAGCGAGACTGTGAAATAAGAACCTCAGCAAGCTTAGAAACTAAATCATTCTTGCTAATGAAATGGCCCAGATTCCTAAGCTACCCCAGGACACAGCCAACTCCTATTAATATTTTTAGTAGTAGTAATATTTAAAGACAACTGGATGATAGACATCTTTTCTTTTTGCATCTCTCACCATTACCCAGAACTTCAGCCTTTATTAGAATTTTTTTACATGGTATTTCTTATTATTGACTGATGGTTCAACTCTTGCCAATACCACATGCTTCAATTCAGAACCAAGTTCTACATCTATACTTATTTCTTCAAAGCCACACTTTTTTCCTTTGATGAGAGGGAGTTTTTAATTAAAACAAACAAACCAAAAAGCCCATATAAGGGCTGAGAGACACTTAAATATTTATGTTAGAGACAGTCATCTCAGTGCTTTTAAATAACTTCTTTTTAAAAAAATCAATATCCAGAAGAACTGGATAGTTTATAGAACAAGTAATGAGATGTGAAGACTTCTACCAGTATTTAGGTCCAGCCATACAACTGAAAAATTACATCATACCAATGAGTGTCTGTTATTGTTTACTGATGAGAATCCAGTTTCTCATTAAAAAAGGAGTCCCATTGGAATACAAATGTAGCTGGCATATCGTTTGGTACCATTATTCAGGAGACAAAGACAGTTGTCCTTGTTCATTTGAAGCGTTGTATTTTTGGGTGTTGCACTAGATCTGTTCAGCCTGTAAATGTTGTAGATTTTTGCTGTTTTCCCTCTAGTATGTTATACGGAAAATAAAGTCCCTTTTTTCCCAAAAAATATTTTTTAAAAATAGTAATATATTCCAATTAGATAGCACACATTTGTCCCTTGCAATCTTCCTTATGTAATCAGAGTACCATTTGACTTGGAGCATATTTTTACCTCAGGACAACTGAGGAAAATATACAGTCACAATCAGTATTCCTAGATAATACCTGGATACATAGGTCTCATCTGTAGAACAACAGCAGAGCATCAACACATTAATTCTCAAAACCATCCTGCAGAGAAACAGACAAGAAAGCATTACAATGTCCATTTCACAGGCTAGAAAAAGACCAGATATTTGCAGGGGTCATCTGTTCAGGGCAACAAAGTAGAAATAATAGTGATAAACCAGCATTTTCATGCTATCAAGCCTTAGATAAAGATTGCGACTTCCGTTCTTCAAGCTGAAAACAACATACACTCCCCAGTTTGCACTCAGAAAAATTAGTCAAAGAGAAGTAGCAGCACAATCTGTACAACTCTGAGCTGAAAATAGGCCAATAATGTAGCCCATGGCCTGATACAACTAGAGTCATTGAACATTATTGTTTCAAAGCATGCTGGAAAAAGCAAAGAGCAGGTATTTGTGCTGATGGGAATAAGGATGAAATATAACATTTGTTTCTGTTCTCTTAGTAACTCCTACTTAATGGTTTTTGGTGACCAGTCTTGACTCTAGATCTTCCAAAAGTCAGCTGTATTAGAAATGTCAAGCAGCAATTCAAAAACATTCAGTACTAATTCAGCAGCAGCTGACCACAAACACAAAATTCAGGATTCAGATAGTTTGGCTCAGTTCTCATTCTGATCTGGAATAATAGAAACCATGGTTGCCACAGACTTTTAACCTTTTAAGCAAGTAAAAGCCGCAGAGTGTGAACATAACTCAAAAAACAGTCTCTAAAGAATATGTATTCTGATATATTAAAAGGTTAATAAAAAGTCATTTGATTGCATGTGCTATCCTATATCTAAATGCTCTACCCTGCCATAAACAAAATACTAGCCAGACTACAAGGCATAAATAAATTTTCTTCATGAATTTAGCCAGGTCTGTTCATTGCCACCAGCTGTTCCCAAAATTTGGTCAGCAAAGTAAGTAATCATTACTTCATCATAACCTACGATGAAGAGTCTGTGTCTGTATCTCCAGCACAGCATTGCAATCCCACACTCACGGCATACACTGAGACTCCAAACAGGTTCTCTAGGCTCAGCAAGCCTTGCATTAGGTCCTGTTTCTTCCTGACGGTCTGGTGAAAACGGAGAGCTAGGGAACAACTGATGCAGAATAATTGCAGATGCAAAAGAAACTGATAGTTATGCAAATCTCGGTGTTTGAGGCTCTGATAGGCTCACTCTGTTATTAGAACATGTTAATTAGCATATGCTCTCTGATTTTCTCTCTGCTCCTCTTCTTGGCACATAGGAAAAAGAACAAGAAAATAAGTGTTAATTCACCTTATAAATTAACATGTACCCAGTGGGGAAGGCATTGCTTGAATATTTTTGGATTGAGTAACTTCATAATACATAAACCTAAGTCTAGCCTCATAGCAATATTAACTAATCAACCAATAAGGATCTTGTATCAAATATCAATTGTAATGTGTTGATGAAGAGAGTTTTTAATTTTGATATAACTGTGGAGCATATCAGTTGGTAATCAAGAAAGTGATTAGCAAGATTTTCTTATTCGCTTTGAATTCCAAAAAATACAGAAGGTGTCTGATGAGAGGTCAAGAGGGAAGAAGATGGAGGAAAGGAAATTTATAGATGAGAAGCCCTGAGATGAGAACCTAGAAAAAAGATTTCTTAGGCATTCCTAGGGATGCCGAGTAGTTCAGAAAGCTCTCCTGCACCACTAAGATCCAGAGCAGTGTGACACTGATTAATGGCAAAAGAAGGAAGGAGAAGTGCTGGCTTCTCTTCTCAAGGTAGAAGAGAATTATTCAAAAGTATTTGTAAGCCAGCCATATGTACCCACCAAATATATCTTTTGGCTCTAGCAGTGCAAAGGGGACTGTGCATTGTATCCTGCAGAGAAACCCAAACCAGGGACAGGAGAACTTGCCTGTGAGATGTGGAACCTGTAAGGACTCTGTCTGACACCTCAGCCACTGATGCTTAAAATGGCATTAGCAGATTTAATACAAATGGCAGCCTGGAATATACAATTGACCATTAAGAGAATTTTTCTATTAAAAAAGGAAAACAAAAGCAAATTCAGTGTTTTACAGATCTTAAATGGCAAAATTTGTACCACTGAGGGACCCTTCAGAAACAGGTGCTGTTAGCTACAGAGAGAGATGATGATAATGATAACATGCTGTCTTTGTTGAAAATATCACCCTTTCTTCCTCAAAACACAGGGCTGCTATTTATGTGTTGCAGCCAAGGTTCCCTTTCTCCGGTATGTCAGAGTAGAAGATTACTTAATTACATACTTCTATGAAAGAAAATCACTGATTCACATCTGTCTTTGTTTTAAAATATATCCCCCTTTCATCCAGCTGTATCAATTGCATTAAGTATGCTTAGTCTGAGCATTGGTATAAATTAAAAGTACATAATCTAATTTTGCAATACAAATAATAGAGCCACAAAATTAGTCTTATTTTAAATTGAAAAATTAGGACTCTTTTCTGCTTAATTTGATATATGTATTTATACCAAACTGATTGTGGATGTAAAGCCAAATTGCTGTTCTATTATTGCAAATATGATACAGTCCTTAACTTCACTATGGCTAAAAACCCAATCATAAACCTGGGTTCTGTTTTCTCTCTAAAATAGCCAAAAAATTCCTTCTGACATTCATTCCCTTTGAGAAACATTAAATTCAAATTTTTAGAAGAAAATTCTTTATTTTTAGTATAAAATACCTAACACTTAAAAGTACAAAATTTTTAACTGAAGAAAAGCTCAATACACTGCATCAGTGACAGGTTCTATCTCTACAGGCTGTCAAGCTTCAGGAGAAATCTAGTTTACAACATAAGAGAAATCAGAGGTTTTGTGCCACTCAACAGAAACCACAAACCAAAAAGGAGCCCAAATGTATCAAAGCAGTTGCCCAAGGACCCAGAGATAGACCAAGCTCTCAAGAGATTTCCCCTCTGGAGATCCTGTGACAACAAAAGAGCCTCCAGCACTGCTGGCCCTAGCTGTGAGCCATAGCTGAATCACCACCCTGAGGTCAAGTAGTCCCCACACCAACAGTGCCAAAAAAGACCAGAGACAGCTTCAGGCCTTTCTCTCCCTAAAGAGAGAAGCCACAAAGACTCTTCAAGTTTAGTTGAAGAGCCTCATCTTCAACTAGTCTTTCAGGGATTGTCAAGTATAGCTCCATGTCCTAGTGACTCTAGCCCCTATAGACTATTCCTGTCTCACAGCTGAATGGAAACTTGCCCAGAACAAAAATGCCTCAACATCACAAATCTACCTTCTTTTTACTTATGAGTAAAGAGTCTGGATGCTACTTCTAGCAAAGAAATGCATGTAAATTATATAAACACATATTTACCAACTTTAAATTTATTTTGTGAAGGGACATGAAAGGCTAGACAATAGACAATATGTCTCGAGAAATGGCAAGGAAGCAGCTACTAAATGGCCCTTTCTCACTTTAGGTATTCCATTGACACAAATTTATCTTCTGGTTAACAAATATTTTGGTGTACAGACATGCCTTTGTCACCTCAAAACATCATGAACTTTTTTAGCTGCCACGTATGCGCCAGAAATTATAAGAGAAAGTGTGGAGGTTCAATTAAAGATTATTTATTTGAGCATAAGGCAAAAAAAAAAAAAAAAAAAAAAAATTTAAGAAAACATTAAATATAGCATAGAGTGAGTAAATAAATAATAAGACACAACAGACTCTTTCAACAAGGAAATAACATCTGTCAGCTGTATGAAATAAAGACATAAGATAAAGATTAAACCAAAAACATATTCTATCATGAAAAATCACAAATAGATGGTCTATTTATTAGAACAAACTTATCTCAATTACACTGAATTCAGAAACAAAATTACTCCCTGGACAAGGACCAAGGCACAAATGCAGGTAAAAGAAGTACAAAAAATGCTGGTTTTCAGTGTCTTCAATACTTTATCACTGCTACAAAATTATATTGCGCTCCTCCATGATTACATCTAACATCATTTTTTTCTGTACAATGCATGTAAATTCATCTATTGGCTTTTTAATCAAGCTGCTTCTTTGACCTTTATGACTGCAAGTCTCAGCTTGTTTCTGAATCTTCTTCCCTTCTGTGTTGAAGTCATCTCAATTAGCATGATTAGAGTCAAGCTAAAGATTTATTGACAAAAGCTTCGCTCGTTCTTTGCTACCCTACTATATGTTATTCTGTGCCACTTCTTAAACTGTAATAGAATCTTACTGCTTACATTTTATACCAGTAAATTTCTATTTAATAGTCCTGAATAAAATGTTAAGTGCATATTGTTGGAATAGTAATTTAAAACCAGAGCCTAATTCATATTTGCTGCCTTTTTAAAGCAAATCTATGCAGAACAAGAACATTGTCCCTACTCTTGTCCATACAGTCTCAGTAAAAAATGTGAGGAAAAAAGTGGAAAGCCTACATGGGAGGGACCACAACATATCCCAGAGGACTTAAGTGATCCCAGATACAAAAAACCCTACACCAGAAGGTGACCCACAGCCCTCATTTACTTTTAACAGTAAGTTATCTCTACTAACCAGGGTAAGAGAAATGAGATTATTGTCTCTTTACGGACAAAATTCCCTCCTATCTCAGTGACAGAAGGGATGGTGCCAGCACAGGATTGCTTTCTGTCATGAAAAGCAGAAGTATTTAATGAAAACCCTGTTTCTTTCTGTATACATGCTTTCTAACCTCCTTACCTGATGCTGGAATTCCTGGACTTCTCTTGCATGACTTTGCATATATCTTATCCCTGTGGCCAAGGGAGTGAGGCAGCAGGGAGATGGAGATGGATGGACAGAGATGTGCCTTTAGAGGTAACTTGGCCATGAGTAGAGAGCTCAGTATGACTGCTCTCCTTGCTCTGGTACTGCAGGAAGATCCTAACCTTTAAAAGGAGGACCGTGAAGCTGGGCAAGCTCCACTTTTGGGTCTCTCCCCCTTTTGCTGGTAGAGCATTGCATACATCATGGAGTTTCTGTGCTGCAATACATGTTTGAAGCTATTTTCTAGGGATCTGTTTAGAGAGTGTTCATTTTGTACTCTCATGCTCGTATTTTTATGAGTGTTGATAAGAGAAGCCAGCAGCTAAGCTGCATACCTTATTCTCTATCTCCTAAGGCCAGTCTCAGACAAAAGATTTGTATTTCCACAGCACTGCTTCATGCTATTACAGAACACTCCCTTTTGGCATTTTGGACAAAGATATCTCTAGATAGCTTTGCCAAATATCAATACTTTCCTTAATGATAAAAGGAAAGCTGACATTACATAAGGATTTTGAAGCTAAGTCATCCTATGGAGAGCCAAAAAAACAGATGATGGTTATCAGGAGCAGCATATTCCATGACGCTGAGAAGGCAGGTAGCAGTGTCCCTCTCTCCTAAGGACTTGAGTCTACATAACTTACACTGCATTGCATAGGTCACAGAGAAAAAAAATGGAGGCTTGTATTATTATCATTATCCTTAAGAATAGGATGGAGTCTCAGAATAGTGAAAACAGTGGTAGGTTTTGATCTGTGGAGTCACTATCAGCCAGGATTTAAAAAGCATAAGTGAAACTGAAAAAAATGGATGAATAATACATCTGCTGTAAATTACACTTGTGGGGAGATCAAAATTATTCACCAGTTTGGAAATGATGGAGGGTTAAATGTTATGACAATTTATTTTGACATTTTCTAGAAGAATTAGTTTCAATGTTTTCAAAATAGGAGCATTCTGACTTTCTATTTTGAAATACTGTATTTGTTTTGAAATTGACACAAGATTGGTCTGGATTTAAGAAAAATGTTTGGGTTGGCAAAGAATAAAATTCTTATTCCTGCTGAAAAAAGAAAATAAACTATTAAAGTCACTAAAAGTTTTTTTCCGGTTATTATAAGCATTGTGTTCACAATGTTTAGTTCAGGCACTAAACTTTCGAAAATATAATGAAATTGATAATTTGTACAGATCTTTAAAAGAAAATCAGGGAGAAAAATAACTGGACATGCATACCTTTCAAAGACCAAGGTGCTGAGGTTTGTTTTTCCTTGGCTACCATCCACAGCAACATAAATTGACTTTGTATGTAATAAACCCAAGAAAACAGAGACATATAATCTGGAGCACTGCACAGCTGTTCTTCTGTCTGTACATCTGCCCCTATCATATAGCTCTCCATATACTCCATAATGATCAGTAGACTTGATTCCAAGAGGGATGCAAATCACTCCCTACCTCAAGGGGAGACTTCAGTTACACAGTAGGGCTCCTTCTGCTTCTCAGTCTGAAAATTTCTGGCAGTTTCATTTAAATGGATCACAGAGCTTCATATTAAGTTACATATAACATATAATAACACAGCAAATACAACAGTTGATGTCTTATTTTTATGTTAAATTCAATTTATGCTTGGATTGTCTCCACTATTTCAGCTTTCACTGTGCTGCAGATTTAGGCATTAACAATGCATGAAGTTTATTTTAGAGGCTGCCAGGAGCAGAGCTGGAGAATTTGGAGAGGTAAGGAGCAGGTATATGAAGGTCTGTTTGCCTAGGGACTCAAACTGATTTGAGGTTAACAGGAAAAGTAAATTTTAATCTGGTAGAACACCTTGCAAAAGAAACAGCCACATTTCAGTGGAAACTGCAATCTCAAAATCATTGATTACAAGGGACTCTGAATATTACAAGGGGATCACAAATACAGTTTTCTCTAATCTAATGACTCTGGCTTAAGGAAAGCTTCAATTTTTAAAAGATGAAGAACTAGATTTGATAGCACTTTCATTGCCTCAAGCTAGGGAAAGGAGAATTTAGGTAGGTCTCCATCACCTTGCAGAATCTGTTTCTGGAGCTGCCAGAGAAATGGAAGCTTTTCTCAGTGTGCCTATACAGTCTGAAAGAACCACATCTCTCTAATAAACACTTTCTTCTCCAGACTCCCAGTCAATCTCTTTCCATGGTTATCAGAACTTGAGGCACCACTGCTCCTGCTGCTGATGAACAACTCTACCTAAGCAGTGGGGCTAGGACCTTCATGCAACATCAAAATAACATTTTTATAAGCACATAATTTATCTCCCTCTTCTGCTTGGTGTTTGGTCTTTCCTGTGCATTCTTTCCTAAAATATTTTTATTCAGTTTTAAATATTACAAATTGCACTAGTTGCAGTAGTGATCAGAAAACTCAGTTATGAGCCAAGATTACTCCTCTTTGTATGGCACTTCACTGACCCAAAATACTGTCCTTTCCCCAAAGCATTTGTAGCATGCAGGATTTTAAAAGCAGTGCATTTAGTTAGAAAATGACATGACAAACATGATGGTATATCTAATATAAATGACGAAAATGAACCCAGGTGGACTCATATTCCCTGTTCCATTAGAAAGACTTGTTTCAATTAAAAGCCAGCAAATGTAAAGTACAAAGAAGACATTTTCTAATACCCAGACTAACTTTGGGAACTCACAGATACCACTTAGTTTTTCTCAAAGTCAATAGCTTAGGAAAATTTAAACAAGAACAGCTTCTGGAATTTCTATACCCAGGATGAAAATTACAAGAAAGGTCAGTCACCTGCCTTGAAAAAAAAATACATTGCTTCAGAGAGGAGAGAAAAAAAAGTGGAAGATCCTAATTTGAATCACAGGCACTGGATGCTCATCAACAACAAACACAATCCTAGAACAGATGATATTTCTCTTTTTACAGGTAACATCTTCATATCAGAACAATCAATATTCATATAAGACTATTTCACACTTCCTTTAAGAGTCCAGAGTGTCATTCATGATTCACAGCAGCATGAAAACAGAATTCAGCCCCTGATATCTTACTGGAGAGGTTCAGTTCAACAAAAGCATTCTTGTATGGAAGCCTGATGAGCTAGGGGTCCACCACTTTTTCAGTCTGAAGTCACGATTCTGCTTTTTCATATATCTTAACATATTTCAGTCAAGATCAGAAAAAAATAATCATTGCCTGTAACCAAAACTCTATCACTCTTCATCTCTGTCTTAGGTACAGACTTTCATAACTCATCCTCCCCCACTTCCACATTCTATTTGCCTTCTTATAATGGATGCTTTTCTTTCTTGCATTTTAGCGCTACCTCTTCTCCTTTCTTAGCCTTTTATCTTTCCTCCTTCTTAATTCTGCCTACATCTCTCTACAACTGCAATTGTTACCCTGCTGGAATAGCTGGTTGCACAATTACTTGAATTAAGTCTCCCCATCTAAGAAGTTTTCCCATAAACATAGTGGCAAACAGATGAAAGAAATCAGTCATACTTGGACATAGGCCTCTTGAGAAACATTGTTCTCTATCATCTTCTATTTTTATTAAACTTAGAGACAATGGAGAGTGTCTTGTAAATGCTGCAGACTCCCCACTGCCATTCAAGGTTTGCAATAACCCTGCTGAGACAAATTCCTTAGAGATGCAGACAGATTAACACCTCTAGTTTTGTACTCTGGGTGTTGCACTGGAAACCAGTCTGAGCACTGGCCTTAGCAGTGGTGCTTTCAATAGACTTCAACATTTGATTTGTTTGCTTACATTATGCTACCTCCTAGTGAGTCTTCACATGCACTCAGTTTGCAAATCTGAGAATGATCAACTGTCAATCTCCAAAGCCAGAACACTGGCCTAGTTCCTCTCCTTTATACTGTTGCCTCTCCTCAGAACTTAGTTTTAAAACACCAGGGATAGCACATGAGACTCAAGTCAATTACAGTATTTCTGTGAAGGCAACGGTGGTTGGTATGATAACAAATACTCCACCTTGTATTTTTTTAATGGCAATAATAATGCAAAGTCACATCAAGAACAGTTGAAAACAACAAAAGGACCAGTCTTACACAGCTACATAGCTACTTTTGGGGAGGGAGGGCCTCTTTTCTTTGACTGCTTGTTGCACATCCACAAACAAAAAGAGGACACATCGTTCCTGAATTGGTAGGTTTATTTAATTATGGCTTTAGGTGTAGGGTACTCATCTGCCTAATACAAAAGAAACAAACAGATGATGCAGAAGAGCCATGAAATTAACCTGTTCCTCAAGAATCTCCTTTATATGAGTAAGCTTTTCAAGAGCAAGTTTTGTTTATCTCCATTTCTGATTAAGGAAATGCTAAAACTCTTCATGGTTTGACAGAACGGAAATTATACCAGCACTGCAGACTTTTTACTACACAGAATAGCAGGTGCTGAAGGGTTCAAGAAAGTCCAGACTCAGGTAAATGGGGCAGAAAGACCTAGAAATGATGGATGAAGATGAAAGGAATAAAACGTAGTATGCAAAGAATTGAAGAATGCAGGTAATAGATAACAATAAGGAAGCAGCTAAAAGTGTATATTCAGATACACTAAAGGAAGAGTAGAGAAAATGTATAGATTAGAAATGGCAACTCATAATGATTTACCTTGCTGTGAGAAATAAGCAGAAATCACAACTAGAGTCACATTCACATTCTTATTTCTGCATACAGAATTGCTTAAATCTGACCTATTGTGCAGCTTTCCTGATCCTCGTGTTGACATGCAAGAGATGATTTTAAGCCTCATCTTAGCAATGAAACTAAGGAATTGAGTTTTACTCTACAAAGCAGAAAAAAATAGTTCACTCCATTTCTATTAAGCGAAACAACAGTGATGTATTTTTCCTTCTAGCTCTGATTTGCATTATGTCCTTCCAGTATTATCCTCAAAGAGGGCCAGGAGAAAAAAAACCACCTTAAAACTGACTCCCCAAGGAATGAATAAATACAACCAAATCACCAGCATGGAAAATAACTGTATGAGCCCTAGGTATCAAGGCTTACCCACAAATAGCTCATAGTGAATAATGCATATGGTTTAAAGTCAGTTAAAATAAGTGCCAGGTCACTTATCAGGCAGCAGTGAATTTGCAAGGCTTTGAAACAAAATTCCTCTTTTGATGCTCCCTCTTTGAGACACAAATAACTAAACTAAGATGCAGGTAAGTAAAGACTGGAGTGAAATGTGGTCAAGAGCTGGCCCGTCTTTTAGACCACAGTCCTTTAGTCCGATAGCAGAACAGACTGGCGGTGCTGAAAAGGCAATAGTGAAACATGAAAGAGTCAGCTTTGTCTTTGTGAAACAAGTTCTTGATATCATTGGGTCCTAAAGCACTACTATGCCTCAGAAACTGAAAGGATTTTTCTTGGCTGAAAAATTCATCAGAAAACCAACAGACTAAGAATCTATCAACATGGGCCAATTGCCTTTAGTCCACTTTAATTTCTCCTTTTGAGACATTATGTATTTGGCCGCCAGATTACCACATTTGCACAACCTAAAATTTTCACAGTGCATGTTCATACAGATGCTTCAGGGCTAGCCTCCCTTCAGATGAGTT
The DNA here is from genome assembly GCF_030490865.1 of Poecile atricapillus. Classification (NCBI taxonomy): domain Eukaryota; kingdom Metazoa; phylum Chordata; class Aves; order Passeriformes; family Paridae; genus Poecile; species Poecile atricapillus. The sequence continues at coordinate 66,424,644 of NC_081251.1, read as the reverse complement.
CAGCTCCTCAGACTGCTGAACATTGTGCACATTTTCCAGCCTTGGAAATGTACCAGGGTTCTCCAGCAAAGGCCATTAGGTTAAGGGCATTTGTAAAAGGAAGAAAAAAATTAATGAAAAACAGGCAGTATATAAAAATACATGGCCTTTCTCCACAACATCATACCCTGCTTTTTATTTTACCTTCTCTTCTCAATGAGCCAAAGGTTTAAACAAGCACTAAGTTTCTGTATTGAAAGTGCAGCCAACTGATTATTCACAGGAGCTCTAAAGCTTTTCAATCCCTCCTTTCCAGGATGCAGGAGAAAGGTGTTTAAATTGCAACATAATTTATTTTCCCCTCGGTGTGCTTGTGCCTATCAAAATAAGTGTTGTTTCTATGGGCACAGCTCAGACAATTATAATTTTATTCAGCCCTTAATTTAACCCTATTATCAATATTTTTCCAAATGTGATCCAAAGACAGGAACTGTTACTAAAGGTTGATGATATATATTCCAATATTGCAAGAGGCAAATCTATTCTTGTACCAAGACATGTCAGGAAACATGAAAATAATCATTCTTAAATAATAATTATATATATTATAAAAATATAGTATATTGAATATAATATATTATAATATATCATCTTATAAATTATAATTATTCTAGGTAAGATTATTCTTCTATTTCTGTTTTTCCTCTTTAAAAAAGGTGATTCATTTGCTGCTTAGAATTAAAAAAATAAACATTACAAAAAATGATGGGATTTTATATTTTGAGTGAGAGTTTTGCTCATGTTCTTACCAGAACTTCTTTAATTTTCATTTCTATTTGAGCACTAAAAGGAACTGGAAGTAAACTGTAGAAATTTGAAAGGTCACAGTATTATTTGAACTGTTTTGAGAAAAACAAACTTTGCTTTGATTCTTAACCATTTATAAAGAACCTCAGCCTCACAGAGACATGCCTGAAAAAGTCTGGCCCTACATAAATTGTGCAAAGACCCTTGAAATAAAATCATTCAATAGGATTCATTCACATAAAAGTACAACATCATCTTCCAGGTGAGCAGCAGCCATCCAGATCCTGGTTTCTGCACAGGCATGATAAAACATATACTGCCTAATAAATAATCCATTCACATACAGCACTACTTAATAATTCAAATATCTAACATCCATATTAGTTCATAGACAACAAACAGATCTCAATCTTTTGTACATTTTCAGGGTTGGAAAACTTTGCAGAAATCTTACAGGAAAATTATTTCTGTCAAGGTTGGTCCTTCCTTGCATTCACTTGAACATTACTAGCTTAGATAACTCTTCCTGCAGAACCCATGCCAAAACAATTTGAAAACACTGAATCAAGTCTTAGCTTTTCTTTGCTAAGTAAGAAGCATAAATTGCCCTAGAATCCCAGAAGTTTTTAAGAAATCTAGAAATGTGAGGGTTTTTTCCCCCGTAAGTTTTACCATCATAAAGTTCAAGCATCACATTTGGTAATGCTTTTTAGACACTTAGTTGTAGGCTTTTGTTTCCTCTCCTATTCCAGTGACTTAAGCAAGTAAACAATAGCATCATTCCTTTGCTTTGATAATCAATAGTATGACATCTTCAGAAACAAAAAAAACACTAATCTTTTACTCTCTCATTTATGAAAAATGTACATTTATGGCTACCATTAAACAGTGTATATTGCTTTAAAACATGTTTTTGTGTCCTGTTTGTGAAGCCAACAAGCTTTCATATTACTTCAGAAAACTAAGTATTTACTTCATTAAATCATCTTAACTTATAAATCAGTATTCAAATAATCAATGCTGCTTCTACTTTAGTCTTATATGTGGATTCTGGTTTTGTTAAAGCCTCATATTCATTTTTTGTAATCCATGACATCTATTCTTCTGGACAACAGCCTAGATATTTTTTCTTCTTTCAAGCTTCTGTATAGACACCAGACTGACATATGACAGTTGTCCAAGAGCAAAAGATACCCAAAAAGCTGCTTTTAATCTAAACATTATATTCTATTCATTATTTCTTACCACAGATCATCTGCAAGCAGACTCAAGTACAGTTTAAACATACCATTTCACATCTGCATGGCCTACAACCTTAAATCCCTATAAAAATGATTCTTTCGAGAAGTCTTTGGATACATTGGCATGTGAAGACTGAAGACTGTAAAGATCATAAGGAAAAAACAACCCAGAAGACTGTGATGAATGGTTTTGGCTCTTTCCTATGTCTTCAAGCTATTGGAGACCTAGTATTTCATGCCTGTCAGTATGGGAGGTTTCCTGGAAGGGTGGGCAGGAATTTACATAGACTGCTAGAAGAGTCTCACACGTGTTGGTGATCTGTTTGCTCTAAAGGAGATTGACTTCAGTAAGCACCACACTGAAAATTGTGTGTTAGTCTCTTCTGTGAAGAACTAGGAATAACATAGACATCTGGGCTGGAATTTACTTTTCTGTGCCTATTTTTATTGCATAAAGCAGAAATTCTCATTTTGAACCACACACCAAAAAAAAAAAAAAAAAAAAAGCAAACCAAAAAACTACAAAAAAAAAGGGCAGCTTTTAGTAAAACTGAGTCATATTTACAAAACCACCAGTAACTCACCTCTATACATTTCATCCTCATTTAAAGCACTGAGTGCATACACAGATATAGCTAAGAGTTAATAGCTGTTTTTAAAAATAATTCTGGATGTCCATATGAAAGAGATTTAACTTCATACAAAACCTAGTTTAACTCACATCTCATAAGAAGCAAGAAGTGAAAAGCAAAAGAACACCCCTATATTTAAAAAATTGCCTACTGCAATACATAAATCCCATTTGCCATAAAAAGTACGTATCTCTCTTGTATTTTCTTGTCTCAGTAAAAGGGAGCATTGCTTTTTTTATCAAGACTCAAAATGCAGTTCTGCTCAAATATACCACTATTTAATTGGCACTTAATATGCAATCACATTTTAACATGGATTGATGTTATTGTATGTTAGAGGGTAATCAAAATATGCTTGCTCAGTCTTCTTGCACCATGTAATTCTGTTGTCATCCACACAGATTACAAATTCTTGTCATGGTAAATAGGTGATAGGCTGCAACTACTAAATGAACCATTAATAAGGTATAAAATTTTCTAGGGACATGTTCTGAGGTTTCAGATTTAAAAGATAGCAGTGGATCCTATTACAAACCTTCATAATGTTCAAGAAATGATCTGATGTTGCCAGGTGGGACTATCTTAATTGACAATACTTTGCTTAAATGCCTTCAGTTAGACTCTGAAAGTATTTGAAAAATTATAATGACTTTTTTCAGCATTTCACAGACTCTACCTCAATTTTAATCCAGGAATTTGAACCCAAACCCAGTTAAACCTCTGATTATATCTAAACACTTTATTTAAACACAATCTTCCATTAACTTGGAGTGTCAACAGCAACAGAAGTATTAAAAGCAGTCATTCTAAACAGTCTTGGTCATAGAAGTACCAGGAAGGAAAAAACAGCCCTCCTTCTGCAGCAAAATGCACGGGAAATAAACCTTTGGGTCTTAAATTTTTATTAAGACTTTATTTTTATTAAGTTTTATTTTCCTTTTTATTTACAGCATGCCAGTTGTGTTGTCATCTTTACTTTGAACTTTCAAACCACCGAGTTTTACCATCCAGACTGCCCTCTCATGGAATATGAATGGTTTGGGTTCAATCATATACAATTGGCAGTGCTGGATTACTACCAGTTTTCTTAACACATTCCCATTCATAGCAAGTTGGCATAAAACAGCATCATGAGCAACACGCTACCATATTTACTATTTTTGTATGTTTTATAAGGCCAGAGCTATCCTAGATAATCTGTGCTAGCACAGGGCAGGGTTTTTCCCCCACAAACAACATATTGTTGGTTCTCACCGATTTCTTTGTAATCTCTTAAATACCTAAATATAGCAGATTTTTTCTTAATGGAGTTAAACACATTGGCCCTGCAAAACATTTCAGCTGCTTTGGGAGAATGTGGGCATTTGCCATTGATTTTTCATAAATATGGGGCAGCCCACGTGACAAATGAAGACAATGCATTGGAGAGCAGAGTACACCATCTTTCTTTCAGCTAGTCAAACTTAAAAGAACAGTCATATCTTCTGATAGCCATCTCCTTTATGAAGAATATGACATCAACAGTAAAATATTCTCAGTCATTTTATAAGTAATGCATGAGCCTTTAGCACCAGGGACTCATCAGGGAGCAAGAGACAGGCAGTCTGCTTAGCCACACATGTGAGGCGGTATTTGTGATACTCTTATGTTATTTGTGATGTCAGAACTGAATGAAAAGGAAATACATAACATCATGCTTTTGGCAGTGGAAACTATGTCATCTGTAACACAGATAACATAACCATGCTTGGTCAGCAGCAAATGCTCACCCAGCCACTTGCCAGCTACCCTACTGAACAGAACAAAGCTAGAAAAGAGGGAATAAAAAATCTCACAGGTTAAAATACCAAAAGAGAGGTTGCTTAACAGATACCATTATAAGCAAGAGACTCTACTTGGGACAAATCAAAAGAATTCTTACCAATTAAAATAGATGCAAACAGTAAGAAACTTCTGTCCCTTCCTTCTCTTGCTTCCTTGCTGAAAGACCAGCTTCCTGACCAGATTCTTCCTTCTCCCTCACAAAATGATGTTATGAACCTGTCAATTTGTGCTACCACTTTTTGACAACCAGGGTGATTATTGTAGATAGGGTTTGGGTCTCTGCCTTAGCCATGGCATCCTCAAGTGCAGAGGCCCTCCTTCCTCTGCTGTGATGGAACTGAAAAAGGCTCAGTAGTCTCAGTGCTAAGGAACTGATGGGTCTGATTGGGGTAGGCAAAGCATGCCTCTGTCAAATGCTGTACCAATTCAGTGGGATTGCATGTGTGCTCTGCCATAAAATCCCAGGCCTTGGAAGGTGATAACTGCCCTAGGCATCTGCCAAAATCCTCCCACGCACCCTGCTGCCCAGGGATTGACCACATCAGGTCACATTTCTCTGTCAGCCTGCCAATAAATTGTTTACTCTTGCACTTGGATGCAATCGAGTTCCACCTGTCCAGCAATGTCAGATAATAGGACCAAACAGCTTACAGTGATAATGCACTGTCAATATTTTAGAAAGTGTGAATTTAAATGCCAAAACCATTATTAATATTGGTTTTTGAAGGGGGGGGAGGGGGTCAGACATAAAAAATTTCACCATAGTATGTATTCTGAAAGCTCTGTCATGCTATGCTAAATTACTTTTATTAGACACATAGAAAGAACAGACTTGCCCTTCATAATGGATTGACAGCAGAGAATCCAACCATACCTTCACTTCTAAGCATTCAAAGTTTCAGGAGAGATCACTCTACTGACACTTCAAATTTATAGCTCTGCAACAGCCCATATAGCAACATTAATGGAGGCTGTAAAGCATCAGAAAGCCTACAGAAGTAAAGCAGTACCTAGTCCTTTACAAAGGACTCTACTGAAAAACAACATGTGCACTAATATAACCCTTCCTTCATGAAGTTCCTCATACTTTTACACAGACCATTGAGTGTAGGAGTTTGAGAACAGATCGTGAAACAGCATTTTGATTTCCAAGTATTTATCTAAAAATTTCTCCAATGGCTTCAGAGCATCTCTTAAAACTGGTTATTTCATTTGTATTTCATCTGCTTTGCATTACCCATTCAGATGCTCAATAGTCAGTTACATGCCTTTTCTTGATGTATGATCTCAGGGGTTATATAGGACATTCATCAATCTTGCAAGATTCTCACAAAATCTAATTGATGCTTATTAGGTAATATAAAACCCAGTGGTCTGCATAAACATGAATAGACACATGAGGCCGGGCATCTTCCTACATAATTTCTTCACATCAAAACTAATTTCTGCTAAAAGAGCTATCACCTGAACTCCTTTAAGAGTACAGTTAAATTTTTAACATAATTTTTGCCTTTGCTTATGCCAATTCTATTCTAATATTTCTTTTTTTTTTTTACAAAAAGCCATCACTAAGCTTTGCTTTCTTTCCCTTTCATTATTAGTCCCTTTTAAAATTTATCATCATCATTTCATAGTTTAATAAATTTTCTCACTAATTCTCTGCTACATTTCAACACTATTGATTTCAGAATATCTGCCATTCTGCCGCAGGCAGGATTGTAGCTTCATCTATTGTACTGCCTTAATTCCAGCTTCCCTCCAGATTTAGAGAGAGGAATTCTCTTCTCACTAAAATAACAGACTCCCACTTCCAGTAGTAAAGGAGACTCAACTTCAGATTAAACAGAAGTCAAATTTAGTTCCCAGCTCTCTTCCTCATGGCATGAATTTAGTTAAGCTAAGCTGCTTCTGTCTACTTTGATAAATAGCAATATTGAAGATGTAGCAGGAAGAGAACTATTTAGCCAGGTGTTCCTTTGCAAAGGCTTCCTCTTTACAATGAGTCAGAGCAGAGTATGGGGTTGATAAAATGTGGCTGATAATAAACCTGTGGGTAAACTAAAGGCTTTGTTTATCTCATTATAGAAAAAAAAAAAAAAAAGGAAGAAGAAAAATCTTGATTTCACATTCACTCCCACTTCCCTCAATTAAAAGAATGTTCTTAAAAGGCTCTTAGTTTTCTGCTTAGCTGGGTACTTGAATAAAAAAGACTAAATAGCACATCAAAGTAACGTTAATGTGTGCCTTGGTTCCTGTTTGTATATAGATGACCAAATTCATAGCACTGCAGTTCCACTGCAACTTACTTATTCACCAGTTTGCTAATGTGCCATTTTTTAAAATCACTTAATTAGGACAATTCAAAGAAAACTTCTTTTATTTTAGTTCTGCAAGCACATAAGAACATGTGCAAGCCCTATAATACTTTTTATTTCAACCAGCTGTTGAGCACAATCCAGACTATGCAAAGCAATAACCAGCCTGTTTTACAGAACACACTCAGCCCTACAAAGGAGTCTCCCATACTCAATTACCAGCATGAAGGAAGGGTATGTGAAAATCCACCTGAAAAATACATAGTGATTTCCAAAGAAATTCCATTATTCCATTGAATAGGTAAGAATTTCTGACAAAAAGCTCAGAACTACAATGTTGGACAAATTCTAAGACAAACTGAAATTTATGGACCAGTGTTATGTTTGGTAAGGGCTCGAAGTCAAAATTTAAAGCTTAAATATTCCACATATCCAAGGAGCAGGGGATCGAGTGGTCTAACAGGAAACCAAGGTTTGTGGCTTAATGTAGGCTTAATTTATTTGGTTCTCTGTATGATCAGCATCAAGAGGGTACACCAAAAGCAGTGAAAAATGAGACACTGCTACAGTGACAATACTCTAAGGAAGCACAGCACTGCCAAAAGCTTCAGGGCATTTACTAAAAGATCAGGGATGCTGTCACAGAGGCTAATTTTATTATATTCAGTTTCTTCTATTCACTGAAAACCCATATGTAAAACATGTCACTCCCAAAGCCTTCCATTAGTCATTTCAATTGATGCAGACTAAGTGATGCGCTTGAACCTGCGCACAATCTGGAGCACACCATTTTCACTACAGCCTTACTCTTTGTTTCATCTTAGCGCTGACAACTCTCCAAATGTGCTTTATCTTATATTCACAAACTTCTAGAGATACTCTAGAACCTTAGCTCAGATAGGGAGCAAAGACTGCAACAAAAAGTTGATGAGAGTGACTTAATGCTTTCAGTCTATTCCTTGGGCCAGAGTAGGTATCTGACTTGCAGGAATCAGAACTGTGGTTTTGAGGAGCAATACAGTCAGAGGAAGACAATACCATAGCATGGAGCAAAAGGAGAGGATCCCAGTCAAAACAACCACAGATGCAAAGACTTTAAGGAAAGAATGGGACAAAAAAGTCTGATAAGATCAAATGACAACGGAAGCCAAGTAGGCATGGAAACAACTGACAAAGACCTTGAAGGAAATAATTTAAACATTCCTTCAAGGAATGTTAAAATTACCAATAAAGAAACAGAGAGTAAATAGAAGGATTAAAGCAAATATTATCAGTCTAACACAGAAGACAGAAAATATTCATCCTCATCATTTGAGCAATGTTCATCAAGACAGAAAAATGGACAAAGACATTGCAGAAATCAAGGTGAAAGTCAAAGAAGCCTCAAAATAAGAAATATCACAAAAATGGAATTGTGGATAAAGTATGTGATAGAACTGAAATTCACATCTCAGTGAATACCTACAAAGATAAATTCTAGTAGAGCAAAGCAAACATTCTCTTTTTGATAAAAACAGCCTTTTTCTGTCCAACACACATCTGCACTGTTATTCTGGTGATAAAAAACACACATACATACTCATTTAGCCATCAACAAGTTTGATGTTTTAAAACCAAACCAGCCTGTATAATATCAGTGCCCCAGCTTTCAACAGCGAAGATCACAGTAAAGTATACAATTGAGAATGCAAAGTTGTAATCATAAGACTGGAAAAAAGTTTCAGTTATCAAAAATACTTGGTGATTGGAGCTTCAAATTATGAGGGGTCAGCCTTAGTGACATAAAATTTTGTCACATGTCACAGATCACATGCTGAAACCAGAATTCTTCACTCCCTACTTCAGCTCTAAAAATCTGTCCATGAAACATTCCTCTAGAGTGTGCAAAAGCACAAAAATGGTAATGTCATATATCATTATAAAAGAGTCAGTAATTAACATTTAGTTCAGCAAAAGCTATCACTACTGATCAAGTTGGCATACATCTTCATATCTCCTTCCTGAGAATCTGTTCTGCCATCTTGCCACTTCTTTTCTTTTCTTGTCTTTTTCTAGACAATTAAATACGGAAATTATTTAATTTGGTAGCCTAAGCTACAGTTCTGAAATCAAAGGCCTGCCTACAGGACAAGAGGGAGAGGAAGGGCAGGGAAAGCATATTCAGAGCCTTACCTTCCGATTAACAGGAACTCCCCAAGCACTCCCAGGCGCCGCATGGCAATGAGGATCCCCCTGACTGTCATTCCCTCGCAGAAGCAAACCACCACTCTGGCCTTGGGTAGCCTCTCTCGCAGCTTGCGGAGCAGACGATCAAAGCTCTTTTCACCAGCATTGCTGTAGATCTTGTCAGAGTGAGCAATGCAGAGACCCTCTTGGGCAGCCAACTCTTTGAAGGCTTCCATTCCACTTTCCCCGTAATTTCCTGTTTTTTAAAAAAAAAAAAAATATATATAATGTATTTAACCGATTGAACTGTGTTGGGAACGTGATAGTTTCCCCCCCGTAAAGACAAGCAGCATTAGCAGAAGTAAGAAAAAAAAAAAGAGATCTATCAAAGTGAATATGCTCAGAGTTCTGTGGAACAACAGGATATCTATGTATCAGTAGGTCTTAACAGAACTGGAGAAAACAAGTTTCTTTTCTTACACTGAGTTAACAATGCAAATGGGGTATTAAACAAGGAATGGATAGGTAGAAAAGGAGACAGATCAGACAGTAAGAGTGAAGTTTTATTAACATTTCTATGGTAAAACCCACAGCTGAGCTAGTTTAGGAACAGAGAGAGAAAAAAGTGATTTAATTCCAAGCTATCTGTATCACAGGCGGTGCATGTTCACAAAAGTGAATGAAAAATGGATTCAACTTTAGAACACACTGATCTGGTATCATTTTCAAAGTCACACTAATTTGATCAAGCAGTGTTCATGCCAGATAAAATTTAAACTTGATGATGTCTCTCTTAGAATAGGAGACTTTCTAACTGAAAGAACTTCAGAAATAACCCTTTCCAAGACAAATATTTGAATTGCATGGTGCAAACTATACATAAAAACTGATTCTCAAATTCACTTATATTTATATATTCAGCAGGCCAAAACAACAGTTTTACAAAACTCAGACAGCCTTCTGCTATGAAAACAGGTGAGACTCCAAGTTTTCTTTGAGTATTTTATGCCTGCCATGAGCATAGGACTTATGATGACCATCCATCATGTAAGAGAAACAGATGGATTAAAAAAACTCATATCTATTAACAGTAACAAGACATGGCCCAAAAAGAGAATCATTAATTTGATGCTATCCATATCCACAATGTTTCCTTAATTCAGTGAGGGAGTAAAATCAGATATGTTGATCACTTCGAGACCCAGACTTTTTCAAGCAAAGGAGTGTTTGAAGAGGTCCCACTTCCCTGTTTCCAACAACTGTTTGAAGCAGCAAATTGCAAAGACGAAGACTTCCGAATCAGCCTAAATTTCTTCACCAAAAAAAAAATAATAATTAAAACTCCTCAGAAGTATAGCCATCAGAAATATAATGCAACAAGAGACAGTTCTGGCATTCTGTATAAACCTAGATGAAATAAGTGCATTTTTCCAAAACCATGGATCATTTGCCACAGATCAACACTATGCAGTCATTGTCATAATGTTGTCACTAAGTTGCAGACAAGCCTGACAGGTCTAGTGTCAAACACAAAGCTGAAGTTCCCCAGCCCTTTGCACTGAACTGCCCTAGTTTCTCATAAATTTGAGGCGCAGCAGAATGGCCTCTTTTCTAGTCTGTGACTCAACATCATATTCAGCAATCAGGCCAATTCTGCTTTTTTTCTTTATGTGAGCCAGACATACTCCGGGGCAGCAGTCCTTCATGGCTGTGGGGAGGAGAGGAAGATCTGTGCATGGTGAGAACTCACTGCCAAGCAGCCCACTCTGTAGGCTTGGCACTACAGCCCCATCCCACAGCCCTGTACTTGGGTGAACACTGTGGCCTTGCCATACAATGAGAATGACACAGGTGGAGGCATTTCCAGGTATTTATAGGCCGGGACCTGCAGTCACCAAGGGACTTATTCCAAGGCAGTACAGTTTGAGCTGTACTGCTTTGATGACTTGCCTCAGGTCCCAGACTGAGATAGGACAACCTCACCCCTGACTTGCCATTAGCAAGAACTTTATGATTCAGAAGGTTATATTTCCTTTAATTTAATGTGGAACTTTGTTCAACAGACACTCCTTTGAAACTGGTAGGATTTTTCTTAAAGTCTTACCTAAGGAGAGACAGGAGACTAAACTGAATCCTATTAGATGTTTAGGCAATGCATATTAAAAAAATATATATAGGTTTCTTACCCAAAATTTAAGGAAGGGTTTTGTCATACATCAGTACAGCACTAATTCTGCTGTAGTTCAAGTTAATGATTGCAAGAAATGAAAAACTAAGTCCATTTGGAATGATTTTTCTCTGCTTTAATTTTGATAAGTAACTATTATCTCAAACATAGTCAAACCCGTACTAACAGTACAACAGCCTACCAAAACATATGCTAAGAGAAAGATTGGTGTCTATAAATTCAGTGTGACAGAGAGTCTAGAAGGAAAAAAAGCTAATTAAGATCATGAACAACATGAACACAAGATGGAATAGGCAAAAAAACAAGGCAGAAAATCTGCAGCTCAAAATGAAAGATTTCCAGTACTTATATGAAAGCAGCATAACAGCTGTCCAGTAGCAGCATAAAGATGTCTGATGTTTGACTGGAGCTTGCTCAGCTCACAAGAGCATTATGTAAAGTGGGTTTCTGCAACAGCCAGAGATGAGGCTTGGTGACCCAGGAGGTTCTCATAAAATCTGTTTGCAAGACAACACGCTGCACCTCTTTCCCCTCCAGGGAAAAGAATCAGGGAGAAAAAGAACATGTGAGATATGTTACATAGGTTGTTCAGTGCACTCAGCTACCAAGGTATGGATAATGTAAGGGCATATATGGAATAGAAAACACCAATTAATTCTGTGCAATAGCCAAGAACACAGCCATCTGTACCAGCTTGGTGGGTACATCCATTTCAAGCCACACTCAGACAACAGCTGATAGAGGAGACATGTAATGAAAGAAATCTCTGTGTGATTGTAGTCACTGAAGAGTTACATCAAGGCCCCAGGCTAAGACCTTTTTTCCTTTGAAGGAGCCATTGAATAAAAGATCTAATCTTATCTGAAACTGCCTTTTGCTACCAGGATCAGCTGTGAAAGGCAAAATAATTATTATTGTGATTTTCTTTCTGACCTCTATCCATAACTAGGTGAGCCAGTAACATGCTTTGAGCCCCACACACAATACCTTGCCAATTTTCAACTTTTTTTTAAGGTCTGTTCAACTTGTACCCTATTCAATGAGCCACATATTTTTCTTATATGCTTCATTCAGAGTCTGTACAGCAGTATAAAGGTAAATTCTAAACCTATCATGACTGCAATTTTACCAAGAGCATTTTCATAACACTTTTCTCTGTGTCAAAGGAAGCTTTGCTTCACCATGGAGAAAATTCTAGATGAGGCCATTTCTGAGAGGGATCTGCATATCTAAAGATGCTGCTGAGAGTTACATATAGTGGTAATTATTCTCACTCATTGCATTCCATGCATTAAATAGCTTAACAAAAACACTAAGATGCTGTATTAAAAATCAGAGATCTTATCTTGATGAACAGAAGACATACAAAAGAAGAAACTAACAAAAATTCGGCCTCATAAATTGCTCCTGTGAGCCAGTAAGTATTACATTTGTGCCACAGCTACATTGAAACTAGCACTGTTTGGTTATATTAACACTTTAGTAGCATGGGGAGCAGAACCCTTGAGCTCTATCTAAAAGGTTTATGTTCTTTTTTTTTATTACAGTTGTTTGGCAAATTTGTCCCCATTCCCTTTATCAAGAGAACCATTTGTTTTTCATTTATGAAATGGAGCAGAAACAGCTCAGCAGTGAGGCAGTTATGAGAATCCTGGAGATTGTTTTCTTAAGGGAAACATAGAATGTCTGTGTGGATCTTCCCAAGCCATCTAACAATGTGGTGTGTTTTGAGGGGGCTTTAAAACAAAACAATCTGTCCCACATAATCTCTATCTTTGAATGAAATCAGCCATTGATTTATTTGTTCAATAACATAAGGAAATATGAATCATTCATATTTGAGCTGAACAGAATATTTCCTTGAAATATAGGCTAATCACTGTTTTTAAAAAATACCCATAAAGACCATAATGCTGAAGAGAAAGACTGAGACTGTTCTTTCTCGCTCTGCTTTCAGCGTCAATAGGAAATGACACCTACTTTTTTAAGACCCATTTAGAGACACACCAACAAAACCCACAGCAGAGAACTCTGCCTGGAAGAATGTTCCAATACACTTAAAATGACAAAAGGAAGGGAGCAAGAGTTACTTCAGCCATCTGAGCCATGCGTAATCTCTTCAGGTGAGGTCACCTGTTGTTCACCACTAGGGGTTTATTTGCTGCATTTATTCCTCTAAATCACGGCAACCACAACTTGGATTAAAAGTGAACTCACAAAACTTCCCTTATACCCTGCAAGCACATAACAAAGGTAATGCAGCAAATAAGGCAACCACAAACTCCAGTTTCATTGCAGGGTACTACAGAGGCAAGAAAGTTCCCTTTTTCAAATTAACAAGTGAGAAACTATTCTTGTCCTCTCCTCTCCCAATGTTATGATCTGCTTTTTCACTTCTCCCAGGCTTGTAAATACACTGCTGGAGGTATGCAGTCTGTTTCCTTGTTCAGTATTGATTCACTGCAAGGCCTCTGTTTTATCCAGCTATTTAACTACTTTTTGGCAGAGAAATAAGATAAGAACAAGAGGGCTGCATGACATACCAGCAAGTAACAACTTTTCTAAATCCTCGCTACTGCACAGGCAAATTATTTGGGAAGACCAGAGCAAGGACATGATCTGATTGTCAAGTTAGTTCCTGATATATTGCAATAAGTAATTTGTAAAAGCTAGTGATAATATTAAATAAGACAGAAACTGTACAGTTGTCAAATACAAGTCTGAGAAGACAGGAAAGTTTGGGACCGCTGAATAGAAAAAAAAAAGGCAGAAAGAGCATCAGTTTTCTCTTCTATAATATGGTATGCTTCCCTACACCACAGGAGCATCTTAGAAGAGGGTCACTAAACAAGAAAAAAATTGAATTCTCCCTCTGCTTTTAATGCATTTGTTATGAGTACCATATTAAATGATCATGTGTCTACTCTTAGTTGATTAAAAACTAAAAAAATTCAGCCATCAGATTTAAACTAGTATATTAGTAACAAGTAAGGAGCACATACAAAACAAGCTAACAAATCTGAAATGACAAGCAAACACTTTCTAAGCTGTAATAATTCAGCCACTCACATCAATTTGTTCACACCTTTGATTGGGAGAGTTACAAATAAAATCAAAGTCTGTATTTATTCCCTGAAGGTACTAGACTGACAAAAACCCAGAAAAGTTCTAGAAATGGATCTGCCAGTGTACTTTAGTATGGTCTACCCCAAATACAAATGCTGTGTTCATGGAAAGCAGCCCTGCTGGCACACAGCTTCCAGGGCCATCGAACTGACAACATGTAGCCCCTGACAGACTTCTTTGTCACTGGGAAAAAGGCAAGGATCCAACACTTCCACGTTTCTCCAGAATATATTTTTCAAGGCTTTTCCTACCACTGAGGTCAGGAGGGGCTACATTTTACCAGTTATAAGTTATTCCAAATAGGATTTGGGCTTTTTTCTTTCTCAGTGAACTCTCTACCCCTCATGTTGATTTTGCTACCTAAAGCCCTTTACCACACCATTTCTTTTCAGAGTTCAGGTAGAAAATTACTTGGAGAAGTCTTCTTTTGCTTAGTAACTCTCACCTCAGGTGTTTTTATGGGACAACTTCAAAACAGGTAAGTTAGACTATGAGAGCATAAGCCCTAAAGTACTGGCTTCTTTACAATAAGTAGAATTCTGATTGGATGTGGGCTCTGTTACCAGTCAGAACAAAATAGCAGAGAAAACATCAAAATTACAAACTTCACCTAAAATCTCAGTCAAACTGCAAAGCTTAACAGGAAAACCTCTACCACTTATTTCATTTCATTAAGTATTTTATTCTAAGTGGTTTACAGAGGAAGGAAGAACCCAAAACTTCTTTTAAAAAGATTGCTGAAGTGACTATTTCAATTTCTCTAAGTAAGGCTTTGAAGAGAGAAAAAAATCCTGCAAACCTTGGCCCTTAAGGACAGGTTGAACATCATTGTTACTCACCAGAGGTTTTCCCCTCTCCTGAGGACCAGCTGGATTGGTTACTGCTTCCCACTGCTTAGATTGGGTCCAGCTACCAATCTCCTCAAAGAGATTAGCTCTCCTAAAGTTGCTTTTAGTCTGCTATCATGCATTGGCATCGAAGTCCTCCTTACCACCATCACCTTGCCTTCCAGACCAACTTATGGCTCTCTGGAAGTCAGCATTTCTCTTACATTTCCCTAGCTGTTTATCTTCGACATTGTCAAAAGGACTGGATTGGATTAGAGACCTTACCATCCTTTAGCTCTGAAAAATAAAACTCATTTTTAGAAATTGAAATGACACTGTAAGCATTCCATCTTGATTTAAGCTTAGGAAAATTCTCTGGATTCATCAGAGATTTCCAAGCAACTGCACTCTAGCCTTACAAAGGCCAGGAGGATATGTTAAATGAATGAACTGATGCATCTTTAGTGCACTACAGATCTCACCCATCTGTGCTTACAGCCTGTTTTCTTCAGGCTCTTCTAGAAATGCAGAAGTGAGCTGTTAAGGCCAGACTAGTCTTTTTTCGTTATTTAGTGTTAATCAAAATTGAGTATAGGGGATTTATTTTTTTTAAGTCTGAAATGCTGAGTTAGATTATATCATCCATTAAACAATGTCCTATGCCTAACATAATTATAGAAATGAGATTGTATTTCAAATAAGAAAACTCATTTCAAAACACATAATTTTATGAAATGCTAGGTTAGTTCTTGTCATTAACTACAAAGTACATTTTGCCACTAGCTCACCATAGTGATATGTTACCTTGATAGAGAAGACATGGGAAAAGGTAAAATTCTGCTACTCAATAAAGTCGTTATATCTAAGCCTTCATCCTGAAAGCATTAGGTGCAGTACTTTGAACAACTAATTGATATTCTTGTCAGAAATACAGCCACAGGTGAAGTCAGTCTGAAGTAATGAGACTACTAATGCTAAGTGATACTTCCCTAATAAGACAAATGCCAAAATGTGGTATGGTGACATTTTTTTCCCTGACTGCATTCAAAGCATATACCCAGTGATTATTTATTATGTATCTGTTGAGGAGTTTGAGTGGTTTATATTCTAATGAAGCTATTTCATCTCCAAACTTTGCTGACACACAGTACTTGTAACAAATTTGCTTGCTGAGCTTCATCTTTCTGTTCATGACTGATTAGCAAGGGGCTTCCAGTTTTCTTCAGAAAATATTAAAATTAATCTAGTTAGTCTAAGGACTTATTATTCAGAAGAATATTATGTCATTTTGGAAATAATTCTGGTTTAATTTAAATATGTTTAAGAAAAACAGTGACTGCCTTGGTTTACATGTCCATTAAAGGTTTTGATGAAAATTAATATCCTTTCATAATATTATGTGAAATAAATTCAAAACAAAAAACAAATCCAAATCCTGAGTTCGAAAGGTTCTCTCAGTAATAAAGTTGAGGAGAGATACTCATACCAGCATTTCCAACTGAGTTCGTGACTGCAAGGATTGACACAATATAAATGTTTGAGTTACAGTGTTAAATGTCGTGTCTGCTGCAGAATGGTGAAACATTTGAAATACATTTTCCCAAAGGCTACTGTAGTATCTGCATATGAAAAGGTGATTTAATGTTGGGAACACAGCAGAGCTGGTACCAGAAATAAATGCAAAAGCTGAATGACCACAAGTAAAGAACAGATTAGTTCTTTATACAGCTTTATTAGTTTAGTTTAACACAGCTCCCATAGAGGTAATATAGAAGAGTGAGCTCTGGAAGGGCAGTCTTGAGAGCTAGAAAAAAAATGGTCTAATACAAGTAGGAGAAAGTGACAAGCCTGAACACATGAGACAGTGAGATATTGTGCAGCTTTGTGAGGCTGCACCCCAGGGATGACACCTTGGATAGCTTGAGTCCTCCCATACCCCCACCATGTCCATATGCAGGAGTGCCCCCAGGTCACCTCCTGTGCTCCTGGACCTAATGGGGGAGGTCTTAGGGCTGGCGGGAGGCCCTTGCAGCAATCTTGATGTGGTTCTTAAAGCATTGTGCATCCTTGAGGAGATGAGGGCAGTGCTGCTACACAGGCCTGTAAAATTACTCAAGGGAAAACAGCAGGACCTTTTGTTGGGCTAAGACATAGAATCATGAAGAAAGACGAAAATATTGGGTTTTTCTCCCAAACATTGCAGACATTGAAGTTTTGCCTCCTCTACAGTCAGACAGATCTCCTCTCTTCCAGACAGATCCTGAGGAATGGTTTCTGGGTGCTCACAAGTTGCACTGCCATCCAGAAGGTCCCAGCAGCCTTCAGTTCCCAGCTCAAAACAACCTGAACCCAAGCATGTCCTTACATCATGGCTTCAGCTGCTCTCTCCTCAAATAAAGGTTCCTGGTGAAATGCACTGAGGGCAAGGAGTGGCCCTCTGTCAAAGGCCCACAAAATACCTGTAGGCCCCTGCGTGTACCAGGGAAGCTGGACAAGCCCTGCTTGCTCCCACCACCTTGTCTTTTCCAAATTGTCCCTCTGAGGGACGAAGCCCTCAGAGAAACTGGGCACCAGCAAAGGGGCCAAGGGGAGATGGCATCGGTGCCACGCGCTGGGACAGGGCAGAGCCGGCAGGGCAGCCATGCTGGCCCTGGGTGGGGCTGCCGGCAGCCTGGGCCGAGCCGCCCTGGCTCCCAGGGGAGGCTCCTCCACCACTCCATGTCCCGGTGATTGGGAGGGAAACCCAGCATGAGAAGGAGAAGGAGAGCAAGGGGAGGCAGGTGAGCACAGGTGGAGCAATGGCAGGTGTGATGTGGAGAGAGGCCAAGGCATTGAGCACATCCAAAAGCAGCAGCTACTGAGGACAAGGCAGCCATGCTCGCACAGCTGGCTGTGTACAAGCTCTCCAGGAACACCGGATCAGCTACTGCCAAAGCAGGCTGAGATGTAGCAGAGTGCGAGGCAGATTTGGGTGGCCTGCTGGCCTCAGCTTTGGCATCCTGCTGACAGCAAAGAAGCAAATCTTTTGGCCTTGACAATGGCCAAAGGGCAGCATTGACATGGCTGGCTCTGATCTCACATCAGAGCCAGGAAAAATACATCTGCAGCTGTGCAGATGTGATCTTGGCAAAAATGTTACAGGGGACTCCTCAGCCATTCTATGTGGCTGCTCCAGCATTGGGAAAGAGCACAGACTCCTGTGTGCCAGGAGTTTTGATGAAGGTATTCATCAAGGAGTGATTTTCAGTGTGTTCAATATTTCTGCTGTGACTGAATCAATAAATGATTGACACAGATGCCTCTTGATCTTATGGCAACATGTGTGGTAGGTCTGATCTGCACACTAAAATATTCCATATATTTCTCTCCAGCAACAAATCTATTTTTGACAAAGAAGAATATAGCAGTTCAACAGATGTACTTCTACCACTGGGAGTGTCAGAAAATCCATCTCTAAAGCTCTGACTGGGCACCACGGGAGTATATAAGAGATTTAAAAATCATAATTGCCTTAAACACTATTAAGATCACCAAAAGACTTTGGGCAAACTGTATTAAGAGGCTGCTACCTTCAAAGTCCACCCTCTCACCACCATCCCACCACAAATATGCCTCCTGGATTTGGGGAATTTGAACTGTGAGCTCACCTGATGGGAACTCGAGATAAAATAGAGGTGGCACTATTATTCAATTATCTCTGGTCTAAGGAGAAGTAAACTAGGCTGAAGGAGAGGTATGTATCCACAAGGAAAGCCAAACACAGCAGCTCTGACTGGGTTTGGGGCAGGGAGGCCATAGTCCACAGACTCATTTGCTAAGGCCAGGTTTGCACACTCTCCCTGCCAGCCAAGGGGAAGGAGAAGGTTTTTGTGTGTATGATGGCCAAACCTCTGGTACAGAGGGGTTGAACACCCATCACCAGAGGCTACAAGCCAGACTAGAAGTAAACCCTACAGAGTCATCCCTCATACAAACTGTCTCAGTTGTAAAACTCCTCCAACAGCTGGGAATGCCACATTCACATAGAACATTCACATGAGAGGCAGGTGTCTTGTTTTAAAAAGGGTCATAAACTATCAAAGACCCCAGAAGCTCTCCCCAAACTTATCCCTAGGGCCTTCCACAGATCCAGAGTATGTTAAAAAGACAGTGTAAAACTCCCCAGTGCAGAGGAGGTGCTTGGCATGTTCCCACAAATACCTGAATGTGCGGTACACCCACCACCAAGAGGACCAGAAAAAGTGGACAAAAGGGACTCTGCTGGATCCACGAGGGTGGTGTATAACTTTCCACTTAATCTTCTCTCTGTCTCTTTCTTTCTTTCTTTCTTTCTTTCTCTCCCCCACCTTCCTTCTGCTTTTCCTATTTCTTTCTCTCTCTCTCTGATCCAAAAGCACAAGACACTACAAATTCCATTTTGACATTACTAACATGCATCTGGTATGAAATAACATAATGTTCTGTGACAAGATGTAAGCAACAAGTGAGAAGATACTGAATCTTTCAGATGTATAGGATGTTTTCAGGCCAAATATCATTGACTTCTCGTATCTAATTAAAATATAAATTAATGAATTGGTGCTGATAGCAAAACACATATGAGATCAAAAAAGAAACAATTTTTCAGTTTCTATTGTACTGGACACTTTATAATTTCTTTCTTTGTTCCTTTCTTTCCTTTCTTTCTTCAGAAAAAAGAATCACTTTCTCCCCAAATTAGTATCTCCTCAAATTACCATTAACCTTCAATAATACAAATTGGTATTAAGCAGAGGTGTTAAGTTGGCCAAGTGTTAAAAGAAAAGAAAACCGAAAGAACAGAGAGGGTCTTTAAGACAGCAAGTTCTTAAAAGGTTCATAAAAATGTTAAATAGATGGAGAGAAAAATAGGTCTTCTTAGAGAAAAAACATCAGCAGTGCAAAGGCTGTAGCAAATTCTGTATACCACTGAGGTTTCACACAAACTCTTTCTCTCTCCAACAAAGCATTTCTAGAATTTAAAATAAGATCTGTTAGTCCTTTATAGAAGTCTTACATAACCTCTTCTCCACAATATTTGATAGATTTGATGATTGTTAGTACGAAACCAAAATTTCATCAAAATAGCATATAAAATACTGATATTTCCCCTGTTATTGTGGAAAGAAAATAATGATTCTTCTTAAGATGTAACTAAGATATATACAACTCACATGCTACTTTGGATGGCACTTATATGTCCCTTTTATCAATTGTAAATGTGTTGGTTTTGTTCTTTTCAATGAATTTGCTGTTTAATGCAATTGAGTAGTTTGTTTGTATGGTTTGCATGCACTTGTCTTTTGAGAAGCTGATCACAATACTGTGATCTAACAGAACACCTTTAATGAAATTTTGTCTTGCCCTATTTTGAAGAGCACTCTCCTGTTAGACTTGTTAGACTCTATGATTAAATTGGAGTAAAAGAGTGATGTTTCTGTAAGTAATTGTATAAAGAAACGAACCCACAGCTGCTTGGAATAGGGAATTTTAGGCATCTGTGCACTATATGAGAGCAGAGATGCTCAAGGACTGGGTAGATCCTACTTATATGATAGGGATTCCCTTAGAAGGTGCAGAGTGCATTAAGCTGTTTCCTTATCAGCAGTGTTTCCTTGTTTCTAAAATGCTGGTATATTTTTCACCATCTATGTGCTCAAAAAATAGTGAACAGTATATCTGTTTAAAATATGATCTGAATGCAAATTTTTCTCAATCTCTTTTGAGACTGTTCGAGCCTCAGAAGGTAATATTGAAATTAGCCACTGTTCATTTCCTTTGGTATCATCAGGATCCATCTTGAGACTTCCTGATTGCACAGGTAAAACATCAAAGGGGAAGAGAGGGAGAAAAGACTGTCAGTCTAAAACCATACACAAATTATTGTCACAGATTTTAGCTTATTTCCTTCATAGGTTCAGTTTAAACTCCTCTAGGATGCTTACCCAGAGGAAGGAGATAAGAAACTCCCTCATGTGTGCAATATGCAGCAATTCCATGAGCATGCACTGCAACTCATACCAGGCTGTTGCTCTCCCATATGGAGAGCGAAAGATGCCTACCAAAGACAGTCTGGGCTGAGTGCATGGGTAACTCCATGGCCTCTCTCTCACTATCACTGAGGCCCCTTCCCAGGCACGGGGCTGAGGGGAGGGTGTGAATGTGTTTTTGATGCATCCAGGAGGGTGAGTACAAATGCAGCAGGCTGCTCTTGAAATGTCAGCCTGATGACAGGAATTACTGGCACAACAATGAGAAAGCCCTTCCCTGCAAAATCACTGGCAACAACAAACCTCAAAATAATGGACAGAATTTGTATTAACTTAAACTACATTTGCTAGACTTTTCTATAGTCCTCCCTCCTACATAACAACAATTGGGTTTCGTATTTTATGTGTACAAGATCTTATGTCTAAGATTAGCTTTTCCTCAAAAACATATCTCACATTGCTATGGTATTTCCAAATGAACTACAATCTTATCCCATACATCTGTCCAGGTTTTAATATAATCAGAAAAGCATATGGTTATGCATATTAACATACTATGAGAAGGAGATGCGTTAGGCAGACCTCAATTTTCAGCTTTGGTAACTTGACTATCTATAAGCTGTTGGAAAGCATGTTAAATGACAGAGTGAGGACAAAAAACCTACTGTTTTGAGGATGCAGATTTAACTTATTGAATCTGGGGTTACATGCATATACAAGTGCAAAAACAGAGCTTATATTTCTGGCAATTTTTAAAAGGCTGCTGCCACTTGATGCAGAGGAAGGTCAAAGGATGAAGGTTGTATAAGTTTGGAGATTTTAATAAATATCAGCAACACTTGTCTCTCGACACTTGTATCTCAACATTTTTGCCTCTCTTGGTTCCATCATTCCTCTTTCTATTCCTTGGGTGACTGTTGCCTGTACAGATGCAAGGGGACTGTGTTTCCAGCAGATACAGCAGTACAGCAGAGCCATGTTTAAAAGCACAAAGGCATAGTTGACAAAATCCTCTCACAGGCTTTTCAGAATCTAAGAGATAAACCAATTATCTTTTGAGATTTATTGAAACAATCCTCAGCGTACAGAGTGGAAAAATCTAAGAACAGCGTAAGAAAATACCAGAAATTGTTACCAAACTCTGGAAAATCATCAAATACATCTTATTTATGATTGAAAGAGCCAAGGCAAGATTACCAAATAATCAGAAAAGACAAACAGCCCTACAAAAAGCTTTTGAAGTCAGCTAAAGGTCAGCTGAAGTGAAAGATCATCAAGATATATCTAAAAATGAAACATATTCATTTTTCTGACCCCTTTTTGGGCCATTCGCTTAAGAGCTGGACTCAATCCTTGTGGGTGCCTTCCAAATCTGTGAATATTCTGTGATTCTGTGAAAATGCTTTACTATATAACAATAATAAAGGCTGATGACTCCTGGCATAATATTTTTGCATAAGGATTTCCATTTTTACTTAAATAGTTTGTCTGCCTTAATTTTAGCTTAGTGCTTTCTGAGAAATTTCAAGCTCTTACTAAATTGAAAACAAACATTTCCATGATGCCCTTTTTAAAAAAGTCTAAATTTATCTGGATTGAATATCTATTGATTTTATTTTTCAAAAACAGAGGCTCAAGCAAATGACTGCTGAAAAAAATGAGGGTTTCAGGCTTATACAATGACTCTGAGAATTCTCACAGTATAGAATTTCTAAACTGTCTTGTTGCATCATCCTTAGCTAACAAAGTGGGCATATCAAACTAATAAAACATGCTAAAAACAAAATTAAGAGATTAGAGAGGAAACAAATTAGGATTTGATAAAAAATGTAAATCAGCAGACTCTGCTAGGGGTAAATTTAACTTGATATTTAAAGGTACCACTTTTAATGCATCATCTGACACTTTACTGCAATTATTTAAAAAAAAAGGAAAAATGGGTAAATTTTATTTACTGAGTTAACATATAGGAATCTATTGCATAGCACTTTGCAGCCAAAGGAATCTGCAATGTATCTGATTTTCCTTTTTGTCCTCTCTTTTCACCAGGATTTTTTCATTATTCTCCTGTGAGGGAAAACCAAACACTCTCAGAGCAGCAGCTAGGTTCTCAGTGGTGCTGGGACCAAGTTTGGTGGCACACTCCAAGTACACCTGCCTAGGGAGAATCACCTCTCTTCATGTAAGCCCTAATCGACCTCTGAAGCAATGCAGTGGTCTGGCAGCTCTGTGCCCTGCACTGCTTGCTAAAATAGTTGTGGTTGATACTTTCCTTGTAACCACTTTCACTCAGTGAGCATTAGAAGAGCCTCATTGTGACATCTAAAGAGAAGCTCAGGAACAGCAGGGCCTTTATCTGGACTAAAACCCTGGTGTGATGAGTTTTGTTTGGCACTTCTCAGCCAAAGATTAGAATTTATCTCAATAACCAGTAAAAAATCATGAGTAAAAATTATATCTGAAAAATCTCTGCAATATCTTGATGAAGTACTCACTACCAGCCTTGCTTCCCACCCTATACCCCAAAAAGAGGTGTAACTGAAGTTTTATAGAAAAGCGACTCGCAAGAGTTCCACAGCACTTGGTCTTCTGTTTAGTCTCATCGGCAGTTATAATAATGTTTGCATTTCCAATAAAAAAATACAACCTGAGACAGAAAAGGCTGTTAACAACATCATATTTTAAAATGTTATCACATACATTGTCTGGGAATAGAGGTTAGATGGGACAGTCTTCCTTGGCAATATTAATTAGAGTAATTACTTCATTTTTCTTACAATCTAAGAAGCTAATGATTTTGCTGTTTTTGTAAGTACATGTCTGCCTATAAAAAAAAGTATTGATGATCAAAGATAAATGGATTGAAGACAAAAAAAAATCCAAATCTGAATTATCTATTACATTGATATCATACTGCTAGGGGAAAAAAATGAAACATCACTTCCTGAATTGCATCCACTTCAGTCACATTTTGTTATAGATATCAGTTCTGTCAGAATATCATCTGTCAGAATGAATTAGTGCATAATTTAGTACTTCACTTTTAATGAAGAATAAGATCTTAATGGCATTTCAATTTTCCGTCATCCTCTTATTAGCACTTGATAAATGCACTCTCACAAGCACTGCTGCTCATCTGACATGATGCCTTCAATCTTAATTTAACAAATCTGAAGAAGATGCAAAGGCAGAAAGATTTCTGGTTTTCTTAACATTTCTTGAGATCTCTGCAAACTATTTTTTTCATGACAACTTAATTTGAGTGGATTAGTAGGGGCTTTTTCTCCCCTCCTAAGCAATATTTTATTCTGAGTGGGTATTCATATTAACAGAGGTTGATGAACATAAAACAAAATGTCAATGGAAAACATCTGAAGTACTTCTGTATGTTCATATATGTATACAGAGCAAGAGACAGATGAGCTGGTTTTGTCTCTTACCTATGGGGTGCTATGAAGTTTGTTTCTTTAACCACAAATGACTATTTTCTTTCTTTTCTCATAGTTATGTCAGAACACTACACTTGGAATAGACAATTCCCCTGAGACAGCTGCTGTGTTCACCATCCTCAAGAAACAAAATGCCATTGCTTCTTCAATGCAAAACCCAAGTGCAGGCACAACTAAAGGCACAACAATGACTCAAGTGGCTTAATGTTGACTAGGGAACCTTTCTGAGCGACACCAATAGAAATTTTACATCTTCTGAACACACAGCACCACCAGCCATCTGCTGCATGGGAGCTCTGTAACTGGAGCTGACTGAAGCCTAGTCAAAAGCATTGTCAAATGGCAGGAGCGACCCTGGGATTTAGGAACAGGTGAAAGCTTTGGGGCAGCAGGTTGGTTGCTCCTGGCAGATAGTAAAATGTGGATCCTGAAACTGGGCAGCAGAACTGGGCCTTCCTCTGCCTCTCCCACTAATCTGTCCAAGCAACTTTCTTTGCTTAGATCTGAGCTGGCCTTCCTCTTATGGAAAAAATGAAATTATGCCATTTGGTAGGTGATATTTCAGTTCAAAAGCTAAGAGAGAAGCTTTAAAAGTTGGGAACTTCAGAAAAGAAAGAAAAAAAGGGACAATGATGATGGGTCAGTGGTAGAAGGGATTCTGCAGAACAGAAAGGATCTTTTAATATGTTTTTATTTTCTGTATTTTGGGAAAGAGACATATAATGTATACATACCAGAAGATGGTGACGGTGTTGATGGTGATGATGAATGGTAATGTCCCTTCCCAACTCAGGAAGAAATCAAGTGGCAGCTCCAAAAGGCAGGCATTTTTAAATGGATGTGTTCAGATAACTTCTGACAGAAGCTGCTGACAAACCTCTGAACTACCAGAAACTATTTTCAATAGCTGATGGAAGTTGTGAAGTGCCAGAGGTCTGCAAAAAAGGCAGCGCTGTGCAATATTTAAAAGCATGAATTAACCTGAGTAATTACAGGTCTGTCAGCCTGACAT
This sequence comes from Poecile atricapillus, assembly GCF_030490865.1. Lineage (NCBI taxonomy): Eukaryota > Metazoa > Chordata > Aves > Passeriformes > Paridae > Poecile > Poecile atricapillus. Next base: position 66,399,070 of record NC_081251.1, on the reverse strand, counting down.
TCATTTTGGACAAAATAATAGGTTGTTTTGTCAGCTGACATGGAATCTGTGTACAAAAACAGTAAGGGAATGGGGCAATGTAAGGGTTACCAATCATTATGTGTTTGTGGAAACTAGGTGTTTCCAATTCAATTATCCAAATCATCACTTATAACTGAATTTATAATCTTGATTATCAAAAGTATTATAGTCAATGCAATACTACTCAGTTTCCACAGGACATCTACCTTGATTTTGCATGAGATTTTGGCTATGAAGCTGGAATGATAACAATCAGTACTGCAGACATAAAATAGATCTGGCTGGTAGGTTTCAACATACACTTGCAGTAAAAGAACACTAATTGACTGGGTGTCTCTTTATAGTGTCCCATAAGGATCTGTCCTTAAATTTTACGAGTTAACATTAATCAGTGACCTGGAAAAACAAAAATACAAAAGCATTACCAATAACATTCACAAATGACAGAAAGATTGGGAGACAAGTTACCAATGCAGCCTGATCTACGTTGATCAGTAAACTGGACAGAGACAAAGAAATATACAGTTTAATACACATGAAAATTTAAACTTTTGGGAGCTAAATATTCTGCATATATGGGATATTGGAGTCCATCAAGGGATGCAATTATGGTAATTATAATAGATAAGCACTAAAGGTAATGCTGTGGCTAAAAAAACAATAGAATTGGAGTTTAGCTATATGAATACGATACTGTAGCAATAGTACCACTTAGCTCTATTTCAGAGTATCAAGGCTGCTTCTACACTGATATCCAGCATTACAAGATGATGGAAAAATGATGCAATCTCAAAGAGTAGCCATCAAGATCATGAAAGAAGAAGATGTGACTTTAAATGAGCTATACAAGGGGAAAGCCTCCTTCTCAGACCAAAAACAAATAAACTCCAAAGCACCATCCAAAGGTAAAGCATTGAGCAGCTTTTAATTGTAGAAGGAATTAAATTCTAGAACAACATTTCAAGAGAACTATTGCTATTAAGGAACTTACCAGGTTGGATTTCAAAGTGGGTTAAGTGCTCATATACAATTATACAACATAAGGAGACCTTGAAGAAAATATTTGGAGAATTGTGTCATTTTTAAGTCGAATTTTGTCTTGGGAAACTTCTGCTCAATTGGCATTAAGTCCAGACCTCTGTCACTACTCTGCATTCCTAAAATATGTCTTCTATTTCAAAACAGTTGAAGTTCTCATAACACCACAATTTCTACAACACTTGGAAGCATCTTTAAAAAATGGTGAAACTTTTGAACAGAAGTATATGAAATGTCATTTATCTATAATATATTTCTATATCTCATCAGTAGAGTTGGTCACACAGGTATCCAGGCTATTTAAGCACAATGCATGCAACATAGGAATTGTCCATAAGAGCGCTCTAGACTGTAAATCAAGATTAAATAATTTTACAGTTCTAAGTCCTCAAGTGGCTAGAGTTTGAAATGCTAATGCCATTATCTCTAAGGTATTAGTTGAGAAAGTTTCAGTGTGATGCTACAAACTCAATGAGGCCACTGCAGACATAAAAGTTCAAATCAAGCACTTCAGCATTTAGAGCACTCATCAGAGAAGTGGGCGATATAGTTTCAATTTCAACATGAGAGAGTAAGAAAATACATCTTTCACATAGAAGAGTGGCTTAGTCACTGAAGGAGGTGTTTCTTGAGCTGGACTCTACTGGCTCTGTCTGCAATGGAGTGAACTTCCTTTACACCAGCCTGTATGGGGCTGTGTTTTGGATTTGCAGCCATTTGGATTCACTCTTGCTCTACCCATTTTCACTCCTTGTCCCCTTGGTACAGAGTGAGGAGGAGTGTGGGTGGTCGACCACTGGTCAGAGTCAATCCTCCACTTGGAAAAATTAATACATAAGCAGTTATTGCAAAATACAGCAGTGTCACATTTGACAGTAATGCTTCAAAAAATGATATTCTCAGCTTCTCAGGGAAGAGTTGATCCAGAACCCCTTCAGTTAGTGTGATCAGTGAGACAACATTTATAATAAGAACCTCTCTCATGTGTCCTTTCTTGGCTCTTAAGAGCGGCCCAGGATAAAACATTTTCTTGACGTTGAAATAATTCCAGTTGTCCAAAGCACTTTTCCATAATTAAAACATGAATTAATCACTTGTGTCTACAGCCAAGGTGCAGTCAATCACCAAGGTGCATTAGGCTTAAGGTAAAACATTTCTTCTTTTGTTTTGTTCTCTTCATTTAACCTTGACACATATTTAGATCCCTCCTTTCTATTGGGTCTACTCCTAATTAGCAGTGAAGCAGAACTTCTTGCTACTTATAGAACTTAAATGCTCTGAATAAAATCTAAGTTGCAGAAATTAAAGGTAACGCATCTGTGTTTGAAGGTGTGCTCCACCCCTTCCCTCTTTTTATTAAAATGTATGCTTTTGCTTATTGGTGCTCCTGACTACAGTATAGAGAACACTCTTTTCCCTGTATTCTAAGTAACAATGGACTTTGTCACCACACAGATCATTGGCAGCAGCATAAAGTTTCCCTGAGACTGAAATTCAAATATGCATTACCATGGAGCAATTCTTTATAGAGATTCACACTTTTAGAATGTATTCCTGAAATCTTTCTACACAAAATAAGGCAAACTGAAGAAATATTGTTTCCATTTCTAACACGTACAGGCTTTCCCTCAGGTTCTGTGTTTTATAACCCTCTTCGCTCATATGCATGTACATTTTGCTTATATGCATGTATATTTGCCTTGAAATTGTATAATAATTAAAACCAAACTTCTTCCTACAGAAATCAGTGGCAAATCTTTAATGGACATCAATGAAATCAAATTGAAAGTTAATCTTATTCCTATATTTAAATAATCTAGAGGTGGAAAAAAGCCAAGTATGATCTAATTGTAATGACTACAAAGCTTTTTTCAAATTCTTTGTCTGTCTGAAAACTAAGTTTGCAGCTTAGTCAGCTCGGGCACCTAGCTTTTTTCAGTCTAAAGAAAACGCACTTGCTATTGACTGAGGGCATGACCATACAATCTGTGTGGTTCAGAGATCCTTATGCCTGGTTTTCCAAGCTACAAAAATCTGGTGGATTATGTTAAACACATGAAAAGAGCAGCACTGAAGATGAGTGATTTTGCAGTACTTGTGTGCTTTTCCAGAAGCCACTATGTTCTGAAAATGATGAAAAGTCAACTGAGCTTTTTTAGAGACTGTTCTAAGTATCAATATAGATTCTGAGATACAGGCCTGGGAGATGGAGTTGTAGGAAAGACTAGGAGGCTACATACAGAAAGGTATAGGCTATGATTATTATGGGATGGGATGATGAGACCTGAAGTCAGAGGCAAAGATGGGTAGAAGATTCCTATGGGATATTTCCCTTTTTCTAAGGTGCTGATTCAGCAAAAGCAAATGATTCAACAAAAATCCTATCATCGTGCCCTTTCATGGTAGCTTCCATTTGTCTCCTGCATGCTGCTGTTAGAAAACAAAACCTGCCTACTAAGAAATGAAGCACAGATAGTGCTTATTCTAAATAAGCTCTATACCTTTTCTAAAATTTCTGTTTCACAAGACATTGTGTGTTCCAAATTTTAAATTAGTATTTGTTAGAGGTTAGACAATTTAGGATATCATCCTTTGGAGTTAAAGTTTGTAGAAGCATAAGAAACCTGACAACACCAATAAAGCCGATAGCCTCTTACATGAGAGCCTCTCTTAGTGTGACAGAGAACACAGAAGTAGTTTCTTTCTTTTTTTGCTTTGTGTGTTATTTTCCTGCATGTATTATGATAAAAGAGTTGCCTAAGCTCGGGAATTTAAGCACATACAAATTATCACCCTAAGATTATTCATTATAACAGCAAGTGGAAAAAATCCAGGTGACATTTACCATAGTGTAACCCAGTATAACAAATGAGTAATTAGAGCAAAACAAGCAAAATACTTTAAAATAAATCATAGCTTTTACATGAGTGAATACAATTAAGTTTCAATGTTCAGTTAGCTGCCTACTTACCTTGATCTTCTATTCATAAAATTAGAAAATAATTAGAAAGGCAATCTAATCACTTACTTCAGCACTCCACTTTAAAGAAAGACAGAAGCAACTAACTTTTCCTGTCACTTCAAAACAGCACATCCAAAATCCTGCCCTTTCTCTCCAGTGGGTTGCAGCCTGTCTTTATTTAACCCACTCATCAATTTTCACGATCCCTTGATACGCACAGTTCTAAGGCTCTTTGGTTTCCCCATAGACTAACCCACTGTGGAGTCCCTTACAAGGCTTATAAATGTCTGCTTTATCAGTAGAAAGCCTGTCTTTAATGTGAGATAAGCACACCCAGCCTCATCCTGTAAGGCACTGGGCACTTTTGTGATGCTATCTACCCCCAGAAACTGTATTGTCTAAGTGTGTGGTTAGTTATTGCCCTGCATAATCCAAGTGCTTAAAGTCAAGATATCATTCACTTGCCATTTGGGATCAAGCAAGAGCGTTCTGCACCTTACAGGATCATCACATAGCATCATCATGGCTAAATTTCAGTCAATAGCTCCTACTGACTTCATTAAAGCCAAACCATAGTTCTGAATACAGATGTTTTTCCAGAACTTTGAAGACAATTTTATTATTCATATGTCCTCAGGACATGAATTATAAAAAGCAGTTATGTGACTCTGGATATTCATGGTACCAGTGCATTCCTGTTTCTCACTTCACAAACAACACATCTGTGACAAAGGTGGAATGCATTATTTCACACATATTTGGACTCAGTAGAAAAGTCAGAAGTAGCTGGGACAAGGACAAAAATGGCTATACTCTAAGTTACTTTGTGAAAGGGCATTGAGATGTTCATTGCATGAAGAGATTGTGTTATAACATGTTGGTTGGGATCTGAATCAAGTAGAAAATATTGATGTCCACACTATATCTGTTAAAACAGATAATCAGAAATTCTGCACTGAATTAAATTCTAGAAAAACTGCTGGCTAAGAATGTTAATCAACCTAGCTATCAAATTCTTGCTTTCTTTCATAGTGTTTTTTAATTCATTGACTTTGCATGGGCTGTCATATGAATTAAATAATTTTAGGTACAAAGCAGTATTCTAATTAGACTACCGGAAAATGCCATCTTTTTCGAAAACTTGCTGTTTTCTTCAGTCACAGACAGGGGCTGACATCTATGTCACTTGTATGAGAATAAGTGAAGTATAAATTCCACATGAAAATGGAAATTTCCCCCAAGCAAACAAAACCAGTAGGAACTGGGACCCTGTAGTCTAAGGGCAAAATGCATTACAAGCACCAAGTGCTGAGGAGTGGACAAATACTGACTTAAAATACTGTATGTTAACTGAAACAGTGGGCTGAATTTGACTGATGGGATTATTTCATCCTGAGTTTCTCTTCCTCTACAATCAGTACCCACTGCACAAGATACTTTTGATGTTCCTAGGCAGCTGAATAAACAAAATATTAAGCTGTTCTTCACATAAAACATTTTTCTTGCCTCCTTAGATAATTAAAACTACTCACAAATAAACAAGATTTAATGCTCTTATTATCTGACCACTACTACCTATCAAATTCCAGCTCATACATTTGCTCCAGATCCAGCTGTGCTGTGTCCAGTGAGATGCAGTTCAAATAAAACAGTTATGGAATATCTGCAGCTAATTTTGACTAGACAACATCAAAACTTAAAACTTTCCTCAGTCATTTATCTCAGTGATTAATCATCAGCACAAGCAAAAACGTCGGTCTTTTTTCTATTTGGAATTTGTAGCCTTACCAGAAATCAGTGCTTATTTTGCATTTAACCATTAGGATGTAGAGCCCTGTAGCTCCCAGTGGCTTTGTTTGCTTGCAGGAAATGAAGTATTTTTGACACATAAAACTGCATTTCCTTTTGAAAAACCAGACAGATTAAGCTAATTTGGATTCCTGCTATTAAGCACTTTTTTCCAGCCCTCAAATTATTCAGAGTTTCATCCCTATCTCTTTTCAATATTTTAATATTGATTTTTTAAGAGTTGATAACAGAACTGAACAAATACCAAAATTTAAAGTAATAATCCTTAGATTGAGGTGAAGTTCCCAGTTTCTCAAGGATGACATTAACTTCTGGGTTGGGAATTTTTTCATATATAATTCCTCTATAATCATAAAGTGCATTAGGACTTCTTTCAAGGACACTATTTTAATTCTCCTATGTCAGCTGCACTTGATGGTCACCCTTTACTTGCTGAGCTTAAATTTATGGCACATCTGTTTTTCTGACGTTGCACAGTGCTTTTTTAATGAAAATAATCTGTAATACTGATTCAGTGCCTGAAAAGAAATCTAAGATACTTGATCTGCACTTTCAATCTGTAACTGCCAAGTTTGCATTTTCATCAGGGAATAAAATCAGGTTTGTTTGAGAAGAGCTATTCTTCATAGCATCTCACTGATTGGTTTTAATTTAATTACAATTTTTTGTCAGCTGAAGTCTGCATCACTGTCTTCCTATTATTCTGGGGATTGCTGTCTTTGTAGCCAAAGCTGTCTGACATCGCTCATTTGTCTTTTGTGTTTGCATCTTTGGCATAACACAATACCGTCCATTTCTGGCTGTTCTATAATATATTGAAATTAATATTTGTTGACTCACTCAACTTCACAGCATCAGTTTTGTACATTACTGTCTCAATGTCACTTTTATTACATCCTTATTCTACCCTTTTTCAGGATGCCAACACTGAAGGATATGACTAGGGCATGGTTAGGGGCATGTGTTTAATGGAGTATTGTTTATCTCTTTCTGAGTTTGGTGACAAATCCATAAGGAACTCCTGGAGAACCTTCCTGTCATTATGTCATTTCCAGGTTGGCACTATGTAGAAAGGGAAGGAATTCTGCCTCTAGGTGACACACACTGGCTCCATGTCACTTAGTATGCCCAGACTGAGCTGTCAGGTGTTGGTGTCCTGGTCTAACTTGACAGAGGACAAAAATTTATTTGAGTTGTGCAGGTATCCACCTGGAAGAGAAAGATTAAGCCTATTTAACAGGAAATGCAGTGACACCTGAGAGCCACAATTGTAGTGCCTTAAGGGTGGAAGGGAACAAGAAAGGACTAAGTGACACCTAGTCTGCCAGGCTGCTGTCAGGGCTGCTGTCTGGTTCATTCCCTCTTCTCAAAATCTTCAACACTTTTGTTCCAGTGGAGCAGCTGTCCCAGCTCAGCACTTTGCTTCATATAGCTGATAGCTGTAGAGTTTTTAATCCAATACTGAATGGGTTTATCCTCCCAGGAAATATGCCTGGAAAATAAGGGCAGTCTCCAAAAGAATGCTGTCAGCCTGCTACTGTAAACTGTAGTTTAATAGGAGTGGATTTTTACTTTCCAGTCTCTCAAATAATCCTACTGTTTTCCAGGGCTCATAATACAGCATTTCTTAACAGTACTACCAATATTCAGTTTCACACACTTGCTGTTTTGGCAAGAGACTGAGATCTATTCATGTGGAACTTGCAGTTAGGGAAATACATTCTCATTAGGAGGATCACCAATTTCAATATCCAGCACGAACTTCTACATGTCAAATTTCCATTTGCTGAAGCCTTTTCACAACCCCCCATGGGTAAGAAATGCTTGTTTACAAGCTTCAAAGGTTTTCTCACTTCCTGAAAATTAATTGCAATTTTATCTTTTATGTTCTACTCCACCTAGGAAAATATATTCAATGTTCAATGGAGCCTGGCCAAACATTTTAAGAGCGTATTTATGAACACTTATTCAGATTTCCAATAGTTGTTATTTCAGCAATATTCACATCTAGCTCTTATTACTGTTTTCCAGGATGAGTTTTGTTTGAATAAATGTCTGGGAAATTACTAGCTTGTACAAACCCATCTGTATCCGCAGATGAATAAGAATGAATGCTGCTAGTGAAACAACTGCATTTAAGAAAATGATGGTTTGTTCCTCAAATATTTTGCCAAGAGAAGCAAGTGTTAAATTCACTGGGGAACTTGAATGGGAAAACTAGATTCAGCCTCCTTCTAGTTGGAAGGAAAAAGTTTTGTATCTGAATGTCCTCTAATAACTATGCAAATCCGAGAAACACATTTTTGTTTTTGCACAATTTTACACTACTTCAAATTAACTGTGGCATACATCTGGATGTGGGATTCGCAACCCCTGTGGATTTTCATGGCTTTTGTCAGCTCAATAAGCTTAGAAGACAACATCTGAAGGCCATGCTGAGCTTCATTCAGGATCCACTGGACTCGACAGAGGGCTACCAATTAACTTCAATGAGCATTTGATAGGAGCCTTGCTGCTACACTTGCTCTCTGCACCAGCCCAGGACATGACCTTCTCTGCTTTGTCTACCAGAACGGCCAAATGCCCATGCTAAAAATATTTCTGTCAAATTTTCAAGAGACTTATAAATCACTGATGGCTGTTAGCATAATTCAAATATCCTTTAAGAAATTCATTTGTTTATAAAAATATCCAAGAGAGATTTTGAATGAAAATTGTTTGAACAGAGGGCCGCAATACTACAGAACAAGCAATATGACTTGTCAGTAAAATTAAATATCTGTCACATTGGTTTTTGATAGACACAAGCCACTTAGGCAGTGGCTCAGCAGAAGACGAAACAGCTTGTGATGCACAATGCCCATGTCACAAAATGTTACTAAGACACCCTGGCTCTGTGGGTAGCAGTGCCAGACTGTAGGTTAGATAATGGACAATGAAGGCAAATCTTACCTACTGTGTATTGATTTCGTTTTCATGTGTTTCTTGTGTTGCTCATTTTCTCATTGAACTCATAAATGAAGAAGCAACTCTTGATTTAGTCTTAAGCCATATACAAATTGTTATGACCTAACTATCCAAAAAGTAGTCTCCAATTGTGACTATAGTGATATTTGGACAGAAAAAAGCTGCATGTGAAATAAAAAATCAGTGAAAGTATTATTTAATTCAAAGCAAAATAAATTATATCAAAATGAAAAAGCTGATTTCAAGGATATTAAAAGGAGTATCCAAAAGAGTGAAATATGAACAAACCCCATAAAGACTGGTCAGGAATATGTGAGAGGCTGAGAGCCAAAGATTCAAAAGGATCAAAAAAGTTGTCATGATAAAGCAAAAAAGTAAAATTCAAAATGCTATTAAAATAAACAAAACAAAATTAATAAAAATAAAACAAATACTTTGAAAAGTCTAACTTGTGTCCTAATGAGGTAAAGAAAACAGGGTATACCTTGACAATTGAAATATAAAACCACAAAAAACCAAGATGAAGTAATTCTGAGACATAAAGGCATAGAATCTAATAACCCACTATTCTTCAGATATTCAAGAAATGGGAAACTAGCCTGATATTCAATGATAACCAATTATATACAGAGAGCACTCAGGGAAGATAAAACCACAACAGAAAAGTTAAATTAATTCTCTCAGTCTGCATTGCCAGTGAAGGCGGATAGGACAGTTCTCACTGGTCATTCCTTATGCAGGATAGAAATGAACCATTGTCTCTGAGTGTCAATAGAATGTATTTTAGAACAAATCCAAATTCATAAGGTGGACTTCAAAAAATTTCCAATACCAGCTACTTTTCTATTGTGGCGTGTTAACACCAGTTACAGGGGCCTTAGCACGAAAACAAGCAGTAAAGTAGAAAAAGCAATTTTATATTTTCACATATCAGTTTTCATTCTTAACTGAATTTATGGAGAGTAGAGAGGCATAGAGGGTAATCCAGTGAACAACAGACACGATATTTCTGCAGACTTTAGATATTTCTTCACAAATCTAATTAGTAGGAACAACAACAAAACAGTATTAAGGTACCAATAAATAAATATGGCCATATCAGGGAAAAAACAACATAATTTTTAGAAAAAAAAACCAAACAAACAAACAAAAATCCATGTATCTCAGAAGCTAATTAGACTTCTTTTTTTGAGGAGATAACCATATGAATAATACAATCACTATAGAGTACTTAGGATTCAAGAAAGCTTTTGATGAGGTCTCTTATTAAAGTCTCTGACAGAAATAGAGGTAATACAGGACACAACAGAAGGTCCTGGATTAATAATTGGCTAACAGATAGGAACCAAACTGTAGCAAATAAAACTTGTGTTAATAAAGTAAGGGTAATACACAAGGATAACCCTGTGTGTAATTGCCTCTGAAGTAAGCCTTGCCATTTAAGAAGAATTTGTGGTAATTTTTCTGACAACATCCATTCACTACATGGTGTTAATTAAAATAGTAATGGATGACTGGAAGTTTATCAGAAAGATCTGAGAGCAATACTGAAATTGTTACCTCACAAGGGAGGTCACATGGTGTACCCCCACCCTGAATACTGAATGTAGCTCTGCTTGCCCATATTTCATATTGGAATTAGAAGTACAGAATAATGATCAGGATTAAAAAACAGGTGAATAATTTTGTATGAACTTCTGAAAGCAAAGCACTTATCAAAGAATAGTTTTAAGGAAACATTCCTGCACACAAGATACAATTAATTTATAAGATTGAAGGAAAACTTCTTTATTGTGAGCGTTACTGAGCACCGGAACAGGCTGACCAGAAAGACTGTGGAATCTCCTTTCCAGGAGATATACAAAATCCATCTGGACAAAATCCTGAGTAACATGCTTAGTGGACCCTGCTTTGGCATGGAGGCTGGATTAGATGACCTTCAGTGGTCTGTTCCAACCTTAACTATTCTGTGATTCTGTAATACTCTAGAGACTTATAAAGGATACAAAATGGGATTGGACAGACTCCTGAAGGAAACATTTGTTGGTGTCTGGTAGCCCTAGGACTTGGGAACTTGCTACAGGCTGGAATTGTGGAGATATGCTCTCTCCTTCTCTTGTTTCTTTTCATATTCAGCCAACATTCTGCTGGCAAACCAGATTTAGAAATTGTTCCTTAAGATGTACATTAATAGTAATAATAGTAATAATAGTTTATTTGAGAGAACACTTGAAAAATTAGACTGCAGACCTGAACTGGTTACACACTGGATGGCATTTGTCGCTTTCACGTTTCTCTCCAACCATCCCTGGTGATAATCCTTAGCATTCCTTAGATACACACAGGTGAAAGGACAGTTTCTTTAGGTGCACTAATGTCCAGTCAGTTCCTGGCCCTCCAGTTCAGACTAGAGGCACACATATTAATTACTGCCATCTGTGACAGTGGCTTATTCAGCAAGGTCTCCTGCCACCCAAAAGATAAACTGAAATCTCTGCATTGCTTCACGTGGGTCAGGGAGCCTCAGTTAGCAATGACTTTGATCAGCATTTTTCTGGGCTGCATGTGGCAGGTGCAATGCCTCTGGTGTCTCACTATAGTTACCAGCTCACTGATGTATCAGGCCCCTAAAGCACTTTTTTCAGTGGGTGACACTGCTGCAGTTATATGGTTTTACTCTACATGATTTTCTGTCTAAGAGACCTCATTGCAAGCACCTTCATGTTATAAACCTTAGGTTCAAAGGTATATTTTAGAGGCATTTTCACATAGATTTTTGAGAAAGTTAAGGTCATTTAAACATTTTTAAAAGTCTTCAGTGAGACAATAAACCTGCAGGAGTTAATAAGGATTGTAGGACATAAAAATCTGATAGCAAGGACATAATGTAGAAAAAAATAAAGCACAAATGAATGCATTGTGCTGACTGGTAAATATGAACTTCTAGCAGTATTGCTGAGAAGGCAGGCACAGGAGTTCGATGAACTTTTGAGCTGATATAACTCATGCAGCTGCCAGTTGTGAAGTTGAAGAACTATACTATTTGTGAATTTAAGAGTAATGCAAAGCAATATATTTTCAAGAAGGAATTTCTCTTGATCTCTACAGTGTTTGTCACCAACCATAATTTTTTCAAAGTTAATTATTCTTCCAGCATCTTTTAATTAATACAATTAATGGGATCCATCCAGTGTAGGGATATTTGGTTTGAAATGAACTTCCATTATCTTTGGGATATATGTCTTTCGGTTTTTTATGTCATAAAGCCTCTGAAGATGGTTAGTGAAGCAAGTTAAACACATAAAAAAATAGATTGAAATATGCATTTATGAAAACACATCTCAGCACAATTCATACCACTATGTTAGCTTAACCTTTAAGAGCATTTTTTTAATTGTTTGTATCTATAGAAACATTTGTACACTCCAAAATTTCAAACATTTGAACTGGAATTCCTTCATCTGTTGCCTCACAATAATTTGATCAAAACATACTAATCATTGAGTGACACATAGAATTAATAATAGAACATTGTTAGAAACACCTTTGAGAACTTAGACACAATTTTATGAAAATCATTCCTTTGAGCTATTTGATCAATATAGCTCCACTTATCTTTAAACAGAAGAATTATCTTCCAGCATATTTAAAGCTACCTTAGTGGGTTCTACTGAATGAACTTGTTTCTCATGAAATTTGCAATAAAGTGTGGGATTTGCTGTTTTCCATCCTCTTTCCAACATATATAACCATGTTTATGAGATTCCTGTCCAATGGACAGTGTACAGCACTCAGGTTATCAGAAATCATTGTGAAGATAATATACTTACCATCTACTTTGAACTGAAAGTCTTTACAGTTGTGCCATCTGCTTCATCATAGTTCATTTTAAGCCTTATACTCAAGAAAAAGGAACAGACTGGCAATACAAATCTGATGAAATTTAATCAAGACCAGAAACATCTCACTGTTCTCTAAAATTAATTCCTAAACAATCCAAATTTGGTGCAATTATCTTAATCATTCAATTTCTAAAGTTGCTTCTGCAAAGTCTGCACGTTAATCTGTTGGAATGGAAATCTTGTTTATAAAGGGGTATTTGAAGTGTAAGCGTTCAAATGAATGTTCACATACATTTTATAAGGCTGACAGGTAGTCAGTGATTGAAATGAAATCCAGGTACCAGTGCTAAGTATTTCTATTTTCTTATTCAGAAGTGGGGTACTTAGAGGATGAGGTGATAAAAGGACTACTTACACCATCATCTCCCCTGCCCCATGTGCAAGAAGAACAGCTAAAAGTGAGGGATTTGGTCTAGACTTCATGCTGATCACTAGCCAGGGTGCAGGCGTCTTGTGGGTTTTGAAAGTCAGTGTAACCTACGGCAATCTCATAACCATTCTGCATTTTCTGGTGGCAACCCCAGAAATTCATTAATTTCTCTGCCTTCAGCATGAAAGCAGCGCAGCAGTGGCGCTCGCTATCTCTGCCCTTGTTCTGGAGGCAGCCTGGGACCTCTTCCCCAGGAAAGGAAGAAAGTGTCCCCTGTAATTCTTCACAGTGTTACCAAATCACCAGTGGCTCTCTGGTCTAAGTAGAGAAGAATAGCTGACTCTGAGGTTATCTGGATAAATACCAGAATATCTCACTTGGAAAGCTACCCTTAGCAAGGATATCTCCTTCTGCCCTTATCACGCTAAGGATTGTGCCCAATTTAACCCATGTGCTTTTTTGATGCCTTTGATTTCCGTAGGAAGCTTTGGCTCAAAGTTAAGCATTCACTTATGTGCATTTCAAGATAAGAATGACTTTCAAGCCTAAAATCTGAGATGCAGACGTGGCAAGAACTCCAAAACTGAATTCTCTTTGGAGAAAACTTAAAAAAATAATAGCCTTGAAAAGGCTTTGCAACAATTATATGGTCATAAAGCCTGAAAATGACAGATGCACTGATTTGTTACAGCATTTAATGACTGTTGCCCCCTCTGGGAAAAAATCGACTCTTATGATGGGCAACTATGCTCCACTGAGATACATATAAAATAACCAAACACAGGGACTCCTCTCTTTCTTCTTTGATGTGGAGCTTTATATGTAAATTTTAATCTAAAAGGAGCAACGTGCTATATGGACCTTCAAAAACAGATTTTATTGACTAACTGGGAAGTTTTTACCCAGGTAATGTTTATACATCTTAATAAACCACTATGTAAAAAACCACAACAGGTCTGGGAGATCTCCATGCAGCTTCATGTACCAGAGTGTAGAGACTGAGTGTAGTTAAATGTCATCATCACTAATTAGTTATCATATTGACACATGAAGGATAAATTTCCATGTCAAATGCAAACTACTTAAAGAATCATCCTATATGGATGACATCTTTATGTTCATTCTCATGGCACATGTAGGCTTCATGTTAAGAAACTTGGGCAACAAATGGTGTGGTATTTCTTCGTGATTATCATTAAAGCTATAACTGTGTACCCAGATATTGGTTTGGGCATTCAGCCAACTTCAGCTAGGCTGCAGGAGCAGAGGAAGGGTAAGCAGAGGAGCTGGATGGTCCAGGCTGAGCAAGGGCTCATTTCTCTGGTCAGCTTCCAGGACCCCTGCCCTGGGTGAGTGAGGACTGAGTGTGGCTCGCTGACACAGGCGGTCAGTCAGCTCAGTGGTCTCACTGCATCCCCTTGTGGCTGGGCGCCTACAAGAGCTGAGCATTGTCCATCCCCGTGAGAACCCGAGATCAGGTGGGAAATAAGCAGCTTTTCTGCTCTGGAAAGGGGGCCAAACTGGATCTGGAACACCTGGAAGAGGAAGGAATTAACTTCTTCACAGCGTCAGCTGTGCATTTCCTAGAAACGTGCCCCTTCCTCACAGTCCCTGCTGAAGAGATTCTCCAACCAGTGGCACCCTAGAATTCCTTCCAGCACATTTTGCAGCCCACCATGAAGACAGAGGCCTATGAGTAACTGTGGAGGAGGAATGTTTCTGGCTACGCTTTATGCCCATATTTCCAAACATAGCATGGATGGAGCAGCTCTACTCACACAGACTATTATTCAGAGTGGTTTTGTGTTGTCTGCGAAGATGATTTCACCTTTAACAATACAGTGAACGCATGGGATTTGAAACAACAGAAATGCAACCATTTACACTGATTTTCGTGAATACTAATTTCACTTTAAATAGAAGGAAAAAAAAGTCTTTGGAATCTACCCAATAGCAATTGGGTGGGGGTCAATAACTTGTCTTTCTGGAAAGAAATGCAAAAGTTGAAGCTTGTTACATAATTTCAGTAACATTTTTGGCTTGAATTTAAAAATAAATGAATGGCAGACACAGATTAATAGTAAGAAAGCAAATTTGAATCTCAAGCTGCATGATGTGTAAAATTGTTGTGACCTTTCCTAAGAGGAGTGTTGCCCTGTGGGCTACCCCTATTTTCAGAAGTATCACTTCAGAAGTCTAAAAATATCATGCAACAATTATTTTTCATCACAGAATAACATTCTTTAAAAAATAGTTATCTAATTAAAATTTCTCACAAGCAATGACTGAAGTTGCTGCTTATAACGACCCTTTAGAGGGTGTTGACTTTTCCAAAAGAGGTAAGGTCCACTAATGTTAACAGGAGTGGGACAGAGAGGCAGCCAGTCCCTTGAGGCAATTCCTCAGGCACAGTGTGTTAGCAGAGTACCCCAGAGTGCCTTGAAGGGAGAGATGGCTATTTAGATCAACAAAGAATTTACCCCTTTCATGTTTATTTGTCATCCTGGCCTTCCACAGGATCTAATCACATCTGTCAACAACAGAGAATCTTAATAGCTCATGTTGGAGTCTTGCTAGCAGCTCATTTTCTCATCTGAACAGGGCATAAATGAACTGCAAATGTCAGGTTGTTGCTTCATGCACTTGTCCCCCAGCCCCCTCAAATTGCAGTACTTTCTGGTTTTGGTGTCCAGATCAACCCAGTTCCCTTCTAAAAGTTGTAAATACGGAACTCTTCCTGGAGATTATTTTAATTTTTTTTGTCACAATGTATGTTCTTACCTCATTTTACTTAGTCATCTCTGTGAGGATGAAAGGTGTGTAGTCAGCTCAGTAAGCACAGAGAATCATAAATCAAATCCATACAAGAGATACACTCAGATAAACAGAAGAGTCGCAAAGCTCTAGCAATAATGTGGTCAGATTTGCAATTTTGTACTTAGAAATCCCATTTTGGGGACCACAACTGGACTATGGAAATATCACAATAATATATCACAAGAGTGTATTTTCTATCAAATGCAATTACTACTGCAATTTATGTTGGTCCACCTAGCCTGGCTATAAACCAACGTCTCCTCTTTAAAATAATCTTAGTATTGCTATTTTATTTTTTTTTTTTATATTTAAAATTAAGAAGACCTGTTGACTACGAACAGATTGTGCAGAGCCATAGCTTTGACTACTGCTTAAACTGCATGCAAGCTGCATGATCAGCTCCCCACGGCACCTGGCTTTGCAGGGGCTACACGGACAGGGGAGGGATTTTCAGGTGTCTTTCCTCTCTGTTGGCAGACGCAGGAAATCAGTTCACACGCAGCAAAGCCAGAAGCTAATCCCGGAGTCCCTGCCGAGCCCTGATTCCGTTTTGTCGAACTCCCCGCTATGGTAGCGACCCAGCGCATCAGCCTCTCGGACTCAGCAGCCCCACGGCCCTGCCCCGGCCCAGCCGGAGGGGAGAGGCTGCCCGCCCCAGATCCAGCTGCTCACATCTGTTAACTTTTATTTCCAAGCACGCGAACCGCTCTGTGTGGGAATGGGGACAGGGCCGGGACCGCCGGGGAGACAGACGCCCGATCTCTTGCGGGCATCCCTGCGCCGCCGAGCCCCGCTCCCGCTGCCCGCAGCCGGGGGCCCCTCCGCGCCGCCGGAACGGCACCCCCGCATCCCCCCCGCTTCTCCGCGTTGGCCTCACGGTCCCCGCGGGTGGCAGGGCCGGGGGTCTCCCGGGGAGGAGCCGCACCCCGGCCCGGGTCCCAGGCGCGTCCTTGCGGAGCCGCCGCGGAGGACGCAGCGCCCCGGGCTGGCCCGGGGAGGCCGGCGCTGCCCCGTACCCACCTTCCGTGTGCACGGCGGAGACGTAGGTCCAGTTGTAACGCTTGACGATGTCAAGCATGGCCCTGGCTTGCAGCGTGTCGGAGGGGACCACCCTGAGGAAGTACTTGTACAGCGTTTTGTCGCTCAGGTCGATGCTGGTGGCGGAATAAGCGATCTGGGGGATGTCGAAGAGCTGGAGCAGATTTTGCACTTGGATAGCAACTGAGCTGGAGCCGGGGCCGATGACCCCAGCGATGGGCTTTTTCACTCTGCTCTGGGGCTGGGTCTGAGAGTCGGAAATGCAGCGGGTGCCTCCGTCCCTGTCGTCCCTGATGGAGATGAGAGAGTCCCGTATGAACTCGATGCTCTGCTCCAGGGCCACGGAGGAGTGCCAGCAGGAGTCTCGGATCTCGCTGCCCAGGGTGATGTTAGGTAGCAGGACCGGGTCTGCGTTAATTTTATCCAAAGTGTGAAACATGGCTTCGACTCTCTGGATGCCGTATTGCTCCCGGATTTCCCCGCACTTCCTCTCGGGCACTTTCTCAGCCGGTGGCTGGTGATGGACAGAGAAGAGGGCCCCGATGATGACATCCCCGTCCATCCGAGCCACTGACCTCTGTGAGGAGGCTGCAGAGAGAAGAACCTTCCGACCACCACTCCTGGGCAGCACGTCCATCTCCAGGAGCAGAGCGGGAAAAAAGACCAGCAGCACACCAATCATTTTGTTGCACGATGTCATCCAGACCCAGGTTACAAATTTCATGGGCTCCCCTTGCCTGCACATGGTTTAAGGACATGTAGGAAATGGCATCTGCTTCTCATCGACGATGGCCAGGTTGCTCCAAATACCATCACAGCATCACTCTTGAAGGTGCCAAGACAGCTGTCATCCTAGTGACTTTTAACCTGGTGGCATAGAAAGAGGGGATAAAACGGGCTAACCAGGAAATTGATGTCAACCCTGAGCTCGATAAAGCAACCTAGCACGGTTAGATGACCGCTTTCTCAAAAGCCCAGGGCAATTTGCTTCGATAAGCCTCTCAACAAGGAGTTTCAAGAGGGATTAAATCACGTATTTATTTGCCTTGATATAAGACCATGCATACTCACATATGCTGAGTTTCTACAATCCTTTTTGCGTCTGCTTTTCAAGCCAAGGCGGCTACTTCCCGCACATCCAGCCAGCACACACACCCCCTCTGCCCCCGGGAAGTTTTAAAAGTTTCAGGAGGTCGGCAGCTCGTGGGAGAAGAGCCCTAGCCCGGCCCCAGCGGCCCCAGCCCTGAAAGCAGAGTGACAAACGCTTCTTCCTTTATGTTCTGATTACCTGAAGGCATCTTTCTCAGTTTAGACATTTCCTTTCTCCATCCACAATGTGAGCAAAAAGAGAAAGAGAGCGGTCTGCCCTGCCAGCCACGGGAAATGTCATTTAAAGGTCAGCGAAGGGAAGAAGAAAGGAAGCGCTCTACAGTTTAGATTAACTTTTCCGTGTGTAGGGGGCAAAACTGTAATTCAGTCAGGGACACACACATGAAACCAGGGGAAAATACATATTTGTTACTAAGGCAACCGCGGGCAAAGCCCCGATGTGCCTTACCGGCACGCCTGCCGCGCAGACAGGCTTCGGGCGGGGAGCCCGGCCAAGGGGCTCGGCGGCTCCAAACGCCGTGCTGGCAAGGGAGATGCCCCCGGCTCCCTGTTGCACGACGAGCCGTCAGCACCCGAGACAGCGCCCGGCAGTCGGGGCAGCCGCCGGACCTCGGGCCCCGGTCCCGCTGCACCCCCGTCCGCCGTGTCCCCGTCCCGTCGTTCCCCGGCCGCAGCTCCCGTCTCGCTGTCCCGACACCCCGGCGTTCCGGTGTCCCGCCGTCCCGGCCCCGGCACCGCCGGCTCGGCCGCCCGCCAGCACTGCGGGGCGCTTCCCCAAAACTTCTGCCCCCCGCCCGGCGCTGCCGCCGCGCTGTCCCCGGATGCACACGCACCGCGGCTCACACGCACACACGCCCCTCTGGCACACTCACACTCACACTCTCACACCCGCACAGCCCTCCCGGCGCCCGGAGCCCGCCGCCGCACGCACCGCCCCGGGCTGCCCGCCGCTCCGTGGCTCCCCGCCGGCGGACAGCGCTGCCGGGGCCGGGGGACTGCGTGTCCGCCCAGCGAGCGGCGGGGGCGGCTGCAGACGGTCCCGAGAAGGAGATGCTCCGAGGGGAGCCGCCGTCCTGGCTGCGCGTCCGCAGCCGCAGGCGGGCAGAGCCGCCCGAAGCGGGCTCGGGCAGCCCCGCAGCCCCGGTGCCATCTGCCTGCCCTGCCTGTCCCGCGGCTGAGCCCCGCGGGCAGCCCGCAGGGTGACCCCTGAGACGTACCTGGCCGGGTGAGGCAGAGGCTCCCTGCCTGCTGGGAGCGGGCATTGGCGGCTCTCCGGCCGCCCCGAGCTGGCGCGCTGGCGGCGGGGCGACGGCTGTGGGCTGGGCGCGGGTGCCCTCTGTCTTCAGCACCGCTCCACCGCAAGGAAAAAAACAGGTCATCCCGGGCTCATCCATTATCTCATACAGAAGGATCAGTCATTTTCTCCCCCTCCTTAATTTTTTTCGGCTATTGTTTTGTAAACGAGTAAAGAAACATCACCCGGAGCACGCTGCGGCTGCAGGGGAGGTGTTGGTTCTCACCTCCCGTGGCTCCTAATTCATTATCTTCATGCCTCAATTAGCAAGAGCGAGAGTCAAAGCGAGAGGCTGCTGCTGGAAGGGGACTCAGACCACGCTGGGGAGACCCGAGACAATGAAATGTGCCGCTCTGCCTCACGGGCAGGGGTTCGTTATTAAAATAAATATTTATATTTGGGGGAAAAAAACCAGAAAAAATACACTGCAACAAGATAAATCACCTGTAAAGATAAAGGCATAAAAGGCATTGAGATTGCAGTTTTCAGGTCAAGATGAACCTAAATGAAGCACGTGAGAGGCATGCCAGATTAAAATAATACCAGATTGAATAATCATAATTCAGACGACCTGCTTGCATCCCTAACACAGGTCTCGAGTGTTTTACTTGACTGTATGAAAGTTAAAGTTAGATTACCTCCCCACTGGGAACTCTATAGATATTTGCCCTACTTTTGAAAGAAAGAGGCAAGGACAAACATTTAACTATTGCTCAGTCAGAGATGGGTTTGCAGTGAGTGCTGCCTCAGGGGTGTCTTCTCCTTGTGTCAATCTCTGAGCCGGTTTTATTGTGACACAGCTAGTTATTTGTCTGCACGGTGTTTATCCATCAGCTGTGTTTACTATGGAGGACCCAGCCCAGGGCGTTGCTGGTGCTCTCTTTCCCTGCAGGTAATGTTTCCTAAGGTGGGAAGCAGGGTCAGAGGGGCTGCCTGTCCTCTGCCTGTGGGCATGAAGCTTCCCTAAGGTCAGTCTAGGACAGTTCTGCCAGGGCCAGATCTGGAGAGACATTCAGATGTGCTCAAATGGGGAACAAATTCCCCTTCACCCATGTTTTAATGATTAAGCTTCAGTTTCTGCCCTTGACACAACAAATCTGCAGCACACCAGCAAATTACTCCAATGGTTAAGTTTTGGTTGGCTTCTCTGGCTTTGACAGGGGAAGCATTTGCAAATGCTCCCATTGGTTCTTCCCAACATATAGCACCCTGTAGCCTTCATCCCCTCCAACCTGGCACTCATAAAGAGAGCAGTTCTTTGTGCTGAGGCTCGTGCAGACCTGTCATGCAGAGCTGTTCTCCCTCAGTGCTGGTCTGAGTTTTGCTGAGACTGGAAAGCAGGTCACTGGGTCCTGATGCCCAGCTGTGGCTGCAAATGTTGCCTCTCCTACCCCTGCAGCAGCAGGTGGGAGTAGATGGAAATGGTCAGAATTCTGGGGTTTATATGAAGACACCTGGAATATCTTTAGGAAAGGCCAGGGAAAGGCAGCACTGGGACTGCAGTGGCTTTGATCTTCCCCAACCATCATGGGGGAAGCAAAGGCTTTGCCCCGCAGGAAGTAGCACCCCCAGCACCCTGTCCCACAAAGAGGCCAGAGTCATCCCACTGCCTTTTGTCCTTGACTCCTACACATGTTGATCCTGCTGTGGCCCACAGATCTAGTATTTCGTCCCTCAGAAACAGCCCATGTCCCCAGTCATATCTCCTTCACAAATTTCTTAACGTATGGTCCCTTTATCATCTGGTAACCATCCCTGAGGCACTACATGGACTGCATATTTTGCAGAGATATGAGCTGCCATCAAGCAGGGAATCAGGGCAAAACCAGAGCAACGCTGGAGCTGTCTTCTAAGCAGTGATTCCTTTCCAAGGGAAATTGCCTGCTGTTAAATATTTTTTCTCTGTGAAATGAAGGACAAGTGAATAATTTTCATATTCCCGTGTTACACAATTTAAAAATCACTTGGAGGTTGATTGAAATATTCTGTTTAGGTGGCATCCAAAGTGTTTTGTTCTGTTTTCTTTTTAAACATTTTATACCATGCAGAACAGTTTTTACTTCAGATAAAATCAATCATTAACCTAAAATGGATGTTGCAGTATTTCTTCCAAAAAAATTCTTTTTTTCTACTTCTATTTCATCAGAATTATCTCTTCTAGCAGAAAATTTTCTACTGGAAAAGTTCTGTCCAGCTCTTATGAGAAGGGCCAGTGTATTGTAGAAAATGGTTTGAAAGGAGATTTGTTTCAAGCAGAAATGGCTGAAGCCTGGAAATCTGGATTGTTGAAATCCCACTTTTGGTTTCCCTAACACAGCTACTCCCTCTTCTACTTCCTACCAAGACAGACAATCAGATTGACTGTCTAGCTGTACAGACTCTCCAACTAAATTATTGGGGAGATTTAAAACTATTCTGCAAGGATCAATACTGCAAAAGTAATACAATTTTATTCTGCCTTGGACACAAGTAGAAAGCTCATGTGTTCCTGTCTGAAGTTGAAACATATACCAGCTATCTGATAAATTGTCTCCAGTCCTTTTTATTCTGCTCACTCAGCTGTTTTCCTTTCGTGATTTAAAAACATCACCTGCTATATATAAACAGTGTGCATGCAAAACATGCATAGGTAGCCCACTGTTGCAGATAGCAAATTGTTTGCTTGTGAACAAAGATTTAGAATCGTCATCTAGCAGGCTTGTTCAGATAAAACCAGGATTTAATTGTACTAACATATATTCAATATATTTTCTCCTCTTCTCTTAGCAAGGTAAACATTTCTCATAGGTTTTTGTTTAAAACGTGCCAGCTACAGCATCATTTTCACCTCCTTTATTGTATTTAGGCTTTAAGTTGCCCTATCTGTAAGAAATAAAGCAGCAGCATTTTTAAGTTTTGAATGCTTACACTCTTATTTGCTGCAACTGCTAAGAAATGAACATAAATGGATCGATGTCTGTACATATGGAATTTTGTAATGGTCTGATTGCTCAGCTGTTTCTTGTACTAGTAGATTCATTAAAATTAAATAGGATTAACCCATGAAATTTAGGACTCACTTCTGAGATACTTAGAAACTTGTAATAGCTTCTATACAAACCTATAACTATATGGGGTTACTCTCCTTTTTTTTTATTTTTTATTTTTTTGGACAGGAGTAGACACCCCTGGAACCCAAGGATTCACAGAGATTTGAAAGCTAACATTGGTAGTCATCAACACCCTCTTGCCCACTGTCTCAAGTCACACTATTGTCAGCATATTTTACAGATTTAGATGATCTTACATCCTTTTTAAAAAGTTCCTCCTCTGGGGCTTTCTCAGGAGGAAAGTGACTGCCTGGTTATGATTTCAGTTGTCTTTCAAACAAATGTGAGATCCAAATCAATGCAAAATTAAGTATTCAGGGATGTCTTGTAAATTTTTTACACTGCCTGAGGATTATAGACTCCATGAAGTGATAAATAGAGCAGATTTATTCAGACACTCAGCAGTTTTCATCTCTGGCTAGCAAAGCTGTTAATAAGCTAAGAGTAATTCTCTCTACATTTAAAAATAAATAGCTGATTGTTTTTATAACTCAATATCAAAAAACTTTCAGCAGAAGTGCTTCATGCCAATTGCTAAGGAGAGAGACTGGAAGAACATGGTCCAGAAGACAAAGGGACTGATCTCTCCTCAGCAGAAACTCATCTCACAAATGCTCCCTTGCCACAAGCCTGTGCCCTCCAAGCAATGGCATGCAATAGTCAAAGGCAGCTGGTATCCATTCCTTACAGGCAGGGCACACGTCTCAAATCTTGGAAGTCTCCTGGCCATTCGCTCTCGTGAAACCCAATGACAGATTTTGGTCTCATGGCAATGGGGATGCTCTCAAATAGTGAATGAGAAGCCAGCTGAATGTCATCTTTGCTAAACAACATGAGTGTTCAGTCCTGGATAATGTTTTAAATCATTCCTGTATTTATTTTCTAACTGAAAAATGTACTTAGGGTGCCCCCTAGGCCAAAATGCTACACAATGTTTACAGCATTCACTTACACCAATTCTATCCAGTTCAATTAATTTTGATGAAACTCCCTTGCCCTGAAATCCCCAGATTTCCCTGAAATTATCCCCTGAGAAACAACATGAGTAAATAGATAAATCTCTGCTGGGACTTTCATACCAACTAGCTTACACCAGGCCAAAAACAAAGTGCATTTCAAAGTCAAAGGTCCACAGTTCCTGAGCTTCAGACTCTCAATTTAAAATCCACGGACTTCTAATTTAATTTGGAGATGTCAGTCTGAATCATTCTGGCTGAACTCACCAGACAGGGACTTATATAAGTGTGAAAGGAGAGACAGTACCTTGGATATATGGGATTTAATACAGATTAACGAGACAGGTCTACTTAATTAGATTGTAACTAACAGGACAAGGAATTTAACAAGAAGTCACCATCCCTTATGGAGACAGATTTGTTACTCTGTGGGAAATATGGCATCTGAAGCATCAGCTAGCCAAATTTTCCAGTGATTTTCAAGGACAGATCCATGTAAAGCCATCTGCAGGAATTCAGTCTGGTACCAGTGGAAACTGGCAACACCTACATATGGAAAGGAAGTCCTTGCTGTGTAGATGAGGGAAAGGTGTTCCTGCTCTCTCCTGCCATCTCAGCTTTCAGGCTGCAGCCGAGGGTAAGAAAGACCTCATGCTGCAGATTGCACTTACAAAAGGAACCAGTAACTTGTGAAGATCAAAAGTTTATTCAAACTGTGCAATGTAACAACACATCTCTGCACCTCTCAGAGAGAAACTGAACGCAGCTAGTAATTTCTGAGATTTTCCCATGACTACAGCGAATAAAACAGCTCTGTGTTTACTGGCTATTATTTGTGTCCTTCATTTCTCCACACAGAACCCTTACAGACATTTTGTAAAACAAAAA
The DNA here is from genome assembly GCF_030490865.1 of Poecile atricapillus. NCBI lineage: Eukaryota > Metazoa > Chordata > Aves > Passeriformes > Paridae > Poecile > Poecile atricapillus. Next base: position 66,374,809 of record NC_081251.1, on the reverse strand, counting down.
TAAAGGGAAAAAATATTAAAAATCACAAATATCATAGATGGAAAAGGCTAGCAGTCTTTTCAAAATTAGAATCTTTTACACCTGACTAAAGAATCAGAGGAAGATTTATAAATATCAACTTAGCAATTAAACAATGTGTGACAAATGCCTGGCATACTTTAAAGAACCTTTCCATTGCCTAAAATAAAATAAAATAAAATAAAATAAAATAAAATAAAATAAAATAAATAAAAAAAGGAAAAAAGCCCAAATTAACATGCTGAATACCCCATACCTGTGAATCTTAATTTTTCCATTAGTAGTCTGTCGCTGTTTATGTAACACTGCATACAGGATACTTTATCAGCTTCCATAAACACATATTTTTGAAGTTTGCAATACAAAACAAAATAAGGAGGAATACCTTAAAAGATTAGTAGGATTTTGAGGTGACCTTTAACTGAGATGATCTCATTTTCTACAGTGCGCCTCCTTTATGCATTTGCAATTGCTCAGGATGGATGGAAAGGATGCTTTAAAATCACTGCCAGCAGATTGGTCAGCTTTATTATTTATTTTTTTTTTTTACTATACCTGGTTGTAAATGAACTCTGAGATGTCAACTAGGGGAACTTCCAGCCTATTGTTCTAGTTTCACAATCATTATTTTCATTATTTTTCTACATGTAGGTAGTGTGACAGAATAGTACACCTTTGTGTAGTAACTCAATAAAATATTGTAAATCTGTGCTTGTTTTGGCTGGGATAGAGTTAGTTTTCTTCCCAGCAGCTGGTGCAGGGCTGTGGTTTGGATTTGTGCTGGAAACAATGCAGAGATAACACAGAGCTAACCAGAGATGTTTTTGTTGCTGCTGAGCAGCGCTTACACAGAGCCGAGGCATCTTCTGTCACCCCACTCCATGAGGGAGCACACTGGGGGTGCACGAGGATTTTGGAGGGGACACAGGTGGGATAGCCAACCCAAACTGACCAAAGGGATAGTTCAAACCATACAACATCATGGCCAGCATATAAAGCTGGAGGAACAAGGAGGAACGAGGGGACATTTGGAGCAATGGTGTTTTTCTTCCCACGTGACTGTTACACGTTACAGACCCCTGCTTTTGCGGGGATGGCTGGACACCTGCCTGCCCATGGGAAGAAAGGAATGAATTCCTTATTTTGCTTTGCTTCTGTGAATGGCTTTTGCTTCCCCTATTAAATTGTCTTCATCTTAACCCACGAGTTTTCTCATAATATACCAAGTAATACTGCATTTATTTGTAATATATAGCTGTTACTTAAAGCAAGACATACACAAGAAGAATCTGATACCAGAAATAGAATGAGGATATGGTGTACAAGCTACACTGCTCCAGCTATTTGCAAACTGCTTGATACACTTGTTCAAAAAGTTGATGCAGAAAAGCAGCGTTCCTACAAAATGATAGTTCACAGCACTATAAAAAATAGTTCTCACTGAGTGCTTACACATTTTCTGACATCTTTTTTGCTATAAGAAAAGAAAATAGTATCAGATGACATATGTTTCTTTAAATACTTATTTATAGTAATCATAAGGAGTTGCCTTGAAAATAGAAATTGCACAGACTTTTATCATTTTGACTTTCCATCCAAGCAATGCATTTCTGGAAGCATTTCATTACTTCAGGATCTATTAAAATCATTGTTGTAGCTCTCTTTCCCCTTATTTCCCTGACAGTATGCTGCTGTGGCTTTGATGACACATTAATTGCTTTTTCTCTGTGACTTCCTTCTGGTGAAGCGGCTGCACTGTCTCACTGGCCACCTGCCACTGCAGGGATGTCAAGACCTTGATCCTCACTGGGTTGCCTGGTTCCTCAGCTAGTTGCTGTATCTGGTTGGGCCTTGGGGTGCTTCAAATCCCAGAATTCCTGTTCCTTCAGAATGAGATGTTCTTATTGTCCACCAATGCAACTCAATTTTACCTAATATTGGATTTATCACAAAATTGCCTTTATTAAGGCAGGAATACAAAAATCAAGCGTAACATGACCATGGGAGATAAAATGGTTGAAGTCCAGCCGATCCAGCAGCTTGAATCTATTGACTGTGAATGCCTGTCCTCAGTAAGTATAATTCAAATGCCTTTTATCTCAAATTTCCATCAGCTAGTTGCCTTTTGTCATCCTTTCTCAAAGTGGGCAATATTTCACTTATATTTCTAGTCCACTTATGATTAATGGCTCCCATTTGGTTCATGGATTAGATCACAGAGCTCCAAACATCATGTTTGAATGTTTGCTCTCCTGATTATCTTCCTTTACCACTATTATAATTTTTTTGGCTCTACCTGAGGATGACATGCTTACAAGGCATTAGCAAATTCTGATTTTCTATAAGCACTGAAGTAACAATGTTCTGAAATACCAGACCCTCTCATATACTTTGACTTGGACATTAAGAATGCACCTAAAGCCATAAAGTTTCTTTAAAAAAACTTACTTACTATTTGTAGCCATGGGGCTGAATTGAAAATTATCAAAAAGGAAGGCAGTGAAGAAAACTCAAAGGGAAGAGCCTCACTCAATTAAAGAACACTTTTATCTTCTTTGTCTAAGGAAATAAAGCCAGCATGTAAACTGTGCCTATTGCCTCCAAAGCCCTTCCTGATAAAATACCAAAAATATTCAGTATGCAATTGTGGGAAAAAATTCACTGAAATTTGGGAAGGTCTCAAAGGTAAATACATTTGTTCAATTTTTTGAAAGTCAATAGTCAACTAGAAGCAGTAGACCAACATAAGTATCCACAGTGGGAGAGAGACAGGTAAAATATTTCACTCTGAGGGAAGTGAGGCAGAGATATAGGTTGTCCAGAGAAGCTATGGATGCCTCATCCCAGGAAATGTTTGACTAAGTTGAACAGGGCTTTGAGCAACCTGGTCTAATGGAAGTTGTACCGACCTAGGGCAGGGGGCTTGGAACTAGATGGTCTTTAATGTCCCTTCCAACCCAAACCATGCCTTGATTCTATGAAATAACCAGCAGCGGCAACCAGGTGCCCAGGCAGTCCAGCTCTGGACCAGCTGCAGAATGGGATGTCTCTGTCCTGGGCAGGCACAACTGAGTCCTCATGAGAGATGGCTTTCAGGGGTGGAGGATGGAGTCCCTATTCCCCTCATGTATGTAAATCGTGTAGATTATTAATTGTAGCTCGCAAGGTGATTTGCTAAACTTGTTTAGCAATAAGCAGATGAAGGGACAGAAAGAATATATGGCTGAGATGCTGCATTGACATACTGTAAATAATGGTCATAGGTAACCAACCTTTGCTTCAATAAATTAAGAGAACTCACTAAAAAGAAAATGTCTAAAGAGCAGTTAGTTGCATTGTTTAGAGAATGTCCACATATACATGATGATTCTATGTAAAGTGTGTCCTTGTAGTTTTCATATTTTCTTTACAAGTTGTGAAAGCACATACTAATTTCATGGCGTAGTCTTTATTCTAGAGGATGTTTTCTCAATAAATATAGTATGTGCTTGTTTTCGTAGCATATGCTTGTTTTTGTTTCCTCTTTTCTTAGCAGCAGCTTCTAAAAAGACTCTTTTCATCACCACTGCACTTTTTATTTAGCTGCAAACCATAAGTCCCCAATAAATTAACCCAAACCAGCTCAACCAATTTGGCAGCTGCTGTCACTACAGTAACAGACAGCTATTGATTTCCATGTCTTTATGTAAATTCAACTAATACTTGCTTGTGCTGCATGTAAGCATCTCAATTCCAATTGTGTTTCTGACTTCTAAATGTATCCACACTTAGTTTATCTTTAACTGGCTTTTATCTTTCTCTAAATCCCAACCACTGTCAACAGGGGATGTAAATCTGTACATCATTCTTTCTTCTTGCTCTCCTTTACCAGACAATGTAGTATGCACCACTCAAATTAGACAACATTTTCAATCCACTTTCTAAATAATTTTCTAAAATTTGATTCTTCAGCCCACCAAACCCACATGGAAAGTCTTTGTGGGCTTTCATTTTGTGACTGCATGTAAATAGACTGATGACACACGTATAAAACTTAATCCCAAAGAATATTTGGACATATGCTTAACTCCACTCTCATTTAACACAGCTTTTAAGTTTGTGCCCTCTTTTTACTTTTTAGAAATTGAGGAGGAGGGTAAGGAGAGGAATACAGGAACATGTGGTGAGAAGACTGCCTTCAGCTTTGATTATGTAGACCATTTTTAATTTTGTTCATTCATTCCTATATAGTAAAATTAAAAATAAAAAATAAGTCTACCCAGTAAAGATTCAGAGGAAGTACTATTCTATGAAGAGAGGACCACACCTGTTTTCTCTGCATCTCAGCTATGCCTTCCACTTCTGCTTATACTTTCCAGTTCAAAACCCTCACAGCTGATGAAACAGAAACCTCGGCCCATTAGGTGTCAAAGGAAGACCTGATGCTGCAAGACCAGAGCTCACAGTGGCTCCTTGAGGCTGCAGGGTACGTGTGAGAGTGTGAAAAATGTCGAAGGAGTGTTAAAAAAAGTCTCTTAACATTTCACAGTTGTAAATTGCACTTTTTAGAATGATGAGATTAAACTTCTTTATTTCTTTTTCAGATTTAACTGTCTTGGTTGATGATATGAAATGTGGGTGAGACAAAGATGTTATTCAGTTGGATGCTATTTTTAATTTCATACTGAAGATAATGTATTCAGAAACCTTTGCTTTGAAGGCAATCTGCATTCAATGCTGGTAAAGAGTATCAAATCTTTACTCAGCTTATGGGATAATTTTGATTAGATGCAGTTCTTACTCTGTGGACAGAAGCATACAATACCTATGATAATTATGGTAATTGTGTATTGGAAATCAGCTATTCAGGAGAAAGCTATTTGTTTAGCATATAATATTTCAGGTCTGTGAGACGGGGAAATAACTGCAGTTGAAGAACAAACAATAGACACTGCTTGGTAAGCAGGTAGTTATCAATTTACCTTACTTTATACATACCTTAAAGACCACTCACATTGAAATTTTCTTGCTCCAAACAACACCAACTTCACCAGAACCCCTCAGAAATGCAAGGCATATATGGGGAACAATCAGCTTGGCTCCTCAGGAAACCACCTTGCCTGTGCAGAAGCAGACGTGAAAGGGGTGTATTGCCTGGGAAAGGTGGCACCAAAACGGCAAACCACACCAAATTCTCATCAAAATCTCATGCCTCAATCAAAAGGCAAACCCAGCCCCAAGAAAAATTTTGGCTGAGTCCAATCAGGCCAAACTGTGCAAGTTCTCAAGTCAGAAGAAGCTTAAACAAAAAAATCTGTAAGGATTTAGTTGGTATAGATGTTACCTCTATTTCCCTTCTCAAATGATGCTGGGTTTTTGGCTTGAGAGCAAGGAGCAAAAATTTTGAAACAAGAACAGAAACTGCAATAATTCTTCTGGAGGTACCAGAGTAGCAAAGCAAAACAAAACTTGGCATCAAGGGTTACTTTTGGTGGATTACTCATAAATAATGGCAAGTGGCTGGTTCTCTGCAAAAAGCCTGACCTTTCTGCCAGAGAAACTACCAGAGATGTGTCTTCAGGTCTTCTGACAACACACTCCTCAACAATGCCCTGATCTGTGCCAAGAGCAGGACCAGCCCCAGGGCAGCAGCAAGCGCAGAGAGCTCACCTGACTCTTCTTCTGTCTAGAATCCCATTGGCACTGCTATACTTCTAATTCCTTGGGTTAAAACTGGATAAAGTGGTTATCTCCCACCAGGTTAATCTCTGGAAGGCTTCCTGACAAATGTTGTTTCCAAGTAGAGGTGAAAGGAAAAACCACCTTTGGCCTTGGCATCCTCATTGCTCTCCTTGTGGATCAGATATTGTAGGTTCCTGGGGGGCTGGCAGTGGTGGGAGACCCCAGCAGGTGCCCATCAGGCCAGAGCCTGGCAGCCAGGGGCCATCCCATCTCCAGCTCAGCAGGGGTGACCAGGAAGGGTCAGTCTGGGCTGTTGGTGGCCCCAGAGCCCTGGCAGCAGCATACCAACTTATGCTTTGGGCAGGAGCCAGAACTGTTGCAGAATTGATCAGCTGTAAACAAGATGCTTACCAAGCCAGCAGATAAGCATTCCTTGTTTTGCTGATATCTCTACACACAACATTGTAGTATTGTTATTTATATCCTATAACATCTTAATCATTTATCACTTTCCATCTGTGCTGCAGACCCAGGATTTCATCAGCTAGGAACATCTGCAGGTCCATAAGCATCCCGGGAGAATATTTTTGCAAAATTTTTGTATTATGTTCCTGTTGCCTAGAGAAACAAACTACAGTTAATGAAAAGTAATACTTTGTTGAAAAAAAGGGAAAATATTTATTTTGTTCTGACCTCATTACTTTCACAATCATTTTTCAAATAAAAGCCTGTTCTCTCATCTCTCGATAGCTTCCAATTACCTCCTCAATTAAAAAGGTTTATTTTTACTCAAGCAGGGTCATGAGATGTAATATTTCATTGTTTCATTGTGTGACAAGGTGGGATTTTTTTCCCCTGAGACTGTGCTCAGTGATGCACAGTCATTTCTGCTGACTCATTTCCCCAGTCAGAGAATGTGGATGCTACCAAGCCCAGCTAGGAGGCATGAACAGTCCTGCGGTACACAGATGGGGCACCACGTAGGACAATGCCTTGGAACAAAACCAGCCAAACAGAAAACCCCTAAGAGCACTGAAAGCAGGAAGGAGCTTGGACTGAAGCATGGTTTATCATAGACATTTGTATACAAACTTTGAAGCTGTAGAGCTATATGACACGTTATGCACCTACCCCAGTGAGAGCAGAGTAGACACAGAATTATTTTTATTGTTTTACAGCTAGAACAAAATCCATGCATCTGGGTTTGGCTGGATGGGGAAAGGCAAAGTAGAGAGCAATAACAAGAAAATATCTACAGTTTCTGGAGATTAAAGAAAAATATTAAAATTTAATTACAAGTTTCTGTTATTTGAAGTGGCAAATATGTACAGAAGCACCAAAATACTGAAATTGTTTGCACCACTTGTGCTGGTGATAAACTACAAACCAGAGCTGCTCATTTATGTGGGCCATTCCATCAGTCCCCATTAGGTTGGGCTCCCTGTGGTGCTACGTGGGAAAACAAACCAAAACATACATTTGGAGCCCCAGACTAACTCCTCATTGCTCACTGCTCATTGCATTTCTAAATTTTAGGCCAAAGACAGGCAAAAATATAGTTTGATTAATAAGCCTAAATGTATGCATATTTAGAAATACAATGACATTTATATGCAGAGAAAACATCCTTTCTCATTAGTTAAGGTTGCTGCCTTAGTGAGTTAATGCCTCAGGCCAAAGTAAAATCTCAGTTCAGGAATGATTCAGGCACCTTTACTACAGCCTTGCTCCAGGGAGCCACAGTGCCCCACATGATAGTGGGGTCTAAAGGCTTCTTCTGTCTTAATGTTTCTTCCTGAACAGCAGCATCAACCAAGTACCATCACACTCAGGCCTCTCCTGGTCCATATTTACTGCACCTTTCAGGGAATAGTTATAAGGGACCAGGTGCCAGCAGCAGCAGAAAGCAGCCAGCTCTGCTGCCCAGCTGAGGTCTGCCTCACTGTAATTCCCCTGTGGCTCAGTGCTGAATCGTATCCACCTCCCTCAGATACTGCAGAGAGAAATATCCGTCTGTCTCCGACCAGAAATGTTGCCTGGCACTAACAACATGCAGGTAAGGTGTAGCTGCCCCGAAGCACGGGGCAGTTTGCTGACAGCTTTGGGGCGTCTCCTTGGCTCTTCCATGCCCTGTGCAGTCTGTGAGTCAGCACTGCCTGCTCCTGCAGCCCAGAGCCAGAGCAGATGCTGGGCGGTGCACAGCCTGGCCCCTCTGAAACCTGCTGCTTTTTCTGACTCGCATGGTCACCCAAGCGGGCTCAAAGGTGAATTTTGGACAGATAATTTAATATAATACTCCTCTGAAGAGGATGATTATTAACCCTCTGCAATGAAGCTACATCGATCTTTATGTACTTGTTTTAACATCAAACATTGTTAAACTCAATGAAAACATCTGTGGAGGCAGATTTTCATCAGTGTTAAATAAATACATTGATTTCTGGCTTGAGAACTGCAGATCTTTCTATACTTCTAAGCTGACAAATCAAAGAAATAACAACCCTGATAAAGTTCATATTTTCTTTGACAGAAACTACCAAGTCTGCTTATCACTTCTTTATGAGGAAAGAGGCCAAAATAAAATAGTTCCAGAAGACTGCACATTTTTGTTTCAAATTCGGTTTGATTTGCCTTTTTTCCATAGTATAAAACATAGGTAAGAAATTTGCAAGCAGCTTTAGTTTGCTTGTTTTTTATATTTCAGAGCAAGTTATGAATTCAAATCTTCTCTTGCCAGAGTGTGAAAATCAGCATTTTTCACTGCCAAGAAATATATCTCTAATAGATAATGTCTGAAATATCTCTTTGTTGTGCACATCCTTTGGCTCTCTTTCAAACCACTGTGCTCTATATTATGTTACAAACATCTATATTTTGAGCCTAAATTTCCAGATGCTTTTACTGATTTTATTATAAACATTTTTTTATTTAATTCCAGTTTTATTAGAAGGCTTGTTTTTTCTCAGGAACTGCAAACTTTTCCTTTATGCATTTTTGTTACATTAAAAAAAAAAAAAAGGCTTATAAAAGGAATATTAAAGTAATGGAAACAACTTATTTAGGTATATATTTAAATAACTCCTAGAATTGGATTCCAAATCCTACATAGTAACTCTAGATGATGTCCTAGATGCAATGACATGGTTATTTTTTTTTTTTCTGCTCTATATTTAGATGGTCTTTTTAACTGTCCTTTTCTCTTGGAAAAAGGGAGATGGTCTTAACTGCCACCAGTGACAGATCAGCTGCTGCTGTCAGTCCTGAGGTCAGGTGTATCACCTGGTTTTCACAAAACCAGCACGTAGCTCAGCTGAGTGGCAGATGGACAAGGGCGTACAAGAATTGTGCATACACGTGAGCTGAGACAGATGGCCTGCACTGTGTTATTCTGTGGGGTGCAGGTAGGCTCCCCCAGGAGATGCTGTGCTAAGAGCCAGAAGGGCACGAGTGATATGTTGAACTTCTCTGTTTTGAGGAAACAGAAAAGAGTGGAAGCCCTGAAGAAGTGAAAATGGGGAGGCTTGCCATCATAGCTCCATGGTGCTTTTCACATGCCGGGTTCTCAGCTTACTGGCTTACATGATTGCTTCTGGCACACAAAAACACTCTGCTCTTTGTAGCTCTCCAAAAAATATTTCAATCCTTCACTCATTTGCCCAAAGCAGCATTAGGCACTGTGGATTGTAGCAATTATATGATAACACTTTCAAAATCCCACTACGATAGTTATATTATTTTCTATTACATATACCAAACACTGTGGAAGTTGGGTAGAGCTTAACCTACAGAAATAATTTCCTACCAGGGCACAGAATACTGCTCATGATTTTATTAATCTGGAATAGACTGGAATGATATTATGCCTCCACTGGGGCCCATCTTTCCATTTTTGTCACATGGTGATTTTTATCAAAGGAGCTGAATAGATTTTTCCTGCTAGTTAACTACTCTGGTAACAGATGAGTTTGCTGAGGCACAGCATAACATACAGTCATTGTAGCACAGGGAATAGAGTCTATCTGCCCTCAGTTTTATTCATATGCTACAAACATTCACATTTCCTGCCAGAACCAATTTAGAGACAAATATAATTTTGATTTTCTTTAGAAGATTTGTGCTTGCCTTTGCAACTAAAAATGGACTTTAAAATACCCCAACGACTAACATGCTGGTTTTTTCCCCTCAAAAAATAAACCCTTTGCAAAGTAGCATATCTCCTGATTTTGCTTACTCTTTCTGGGCTTCAAGAGCTGCTACTGAAAGCATAGGGGGATTTTTATTCATAGGCAAGGGAGGCTGTGTTCTCAAGTGTGGTCAAAAAAAATCACATGGTCTTATTTTATGTTATATCCTCTTCTCTTTATACCGTTCCTTTTTATTTTGTTAGATTAAATGGCAATTATCTTTTTTCATGCACTGAAGTTCTTTAGAACAGAAGAAAAAATACTAATCACTAGGTGATTATCACGGGTGCTAATCACTAGGATCCTTAGTCATTAACTGCTGAATAGAAACGGGGATTTTTCCACCTGCTCTCAACCCTTACTTCAAAAGATACGTTTGTAAGTGGCTAGACAGAAAAGCAAAACTCCTTCAGACAAAGGATGAACACAGCAAGTGGAGACCCCTTTGTATCCTTCCAAGTAATGCCTCAAACACTCCTGTGGAGCCACAACAGGCAGGATAACAGTCAAGTGTTCCACGAGACATTCCATGGAATACATAGCTAAGATATTTCCAGGTAATGTGTGAATGCTGTGCTGAGGGGGAGACGACCCTTACCCCTGCAGTCAGGTGGAAGAGGGAGTGATGCTAAGGTGTCACAGCTCTGCTCTACCTTTCACTAGACCCACAGTCTTTGTGATCCCTCTCTTTGTTCCTCTATGCATAAATTGTTACTTTTACATATAAATTGGCTTCCCTGCCCCCATTTATGATGGCATCACAGTCTCACCTCTACTTCTCCCAAAAGTAAAACCTGGCGTTTGAAATTCTTCATGACGTAGGCTGAGAATACAACCACCTTACAGACAAATCAACAGGCCTGCTCCTCTTTCTTCCTCAAAGCAGGGATAGCTCTTTGGTAAGGTTTGTGCCTCTGACTGTCAGAGGATACTTCAGAACTAGTGCCCCTGACACTCCAAAGATCTCCATTAGCTTGCTCTACGCTAGATGCAGGACAAATTATCTCTCTCCATTTCCTTCTCTCTTTACTTTTTTCCCCAGCCTCCTCTTTCTCACATGATATTGCAAGCTTTACCAATATAGCCTTTTGCTAACTGTATGCCTTTTCTTTGCATTAACAAATGTGAATATTTCTTCAAATAAAATCATTACTTATTGAAGGACCTCTAGTGTTGTTTCACTGCACCTCTACCCAAGGGTATTTTTGACTCTGAGTCACTTTCCTCTCTTTCTTGTGTTGAAAAGTCTTAAGGGGTACTGAGTCTTAACCCAGTAAGTGGGCAGGGAGAGCTGGGAAATGACTTCTCAGCTTTAGGTCAGATGGGGTTTGAGCACTGCCAAGAAAATGGCTCCCTGGGAAAGGCCAGAGCGTGACTGTTAACCTGTCTGGAGTTATCTCCTCCTTCCCTTGGCAGAAGGATCATGACAAGGTTGTTTACTCTGAGAACTAGGAAAGATACTTCTTGCCAAAAGAAGGTGAGAGAAAAAAAGAGGCTCAGACAGATATTGTCATGTAGAGCAGGCACCCTCTTGGGGTCATGGTGTTTTCTACCTCTTCTGAAAGCAGAAACGTTCCTCTCTTGCTAACTAGCTTTCATGACATACAGATGAGAAAACAAAGGTCAGTTTCACAAATGTTTTATATTATAAAATTATTATATTATAAATTATTACAAAATTATATTATAATGCATTTATAATATAAGACTTTAAAGACCATCATTTCTACCAAAGAAAGCAAAAATCCCAACCCAGGAGAGGAAATCTTTAATAGAAGACACTGACAATATAGAAATAGAAGAGCTAACTAAAGGGCAAGACACACTAAGAGAATCTTGATCCTGTGAACAACCTGTAAATGAGACTGTGAACAGATCTCACTGAGGAATTGTTTTCCACTATTTCTACAAGAGTTCTGGAAGCATATGTTTTCTTTCCTGTTTCCTGTTGCTGGTGGAGTCCAACTTCATCAATCGGAGAAGGATGATCAGTGGTCACTTGTAGGACATTCTTACAGCATCAGGTCATCAACAGCAGGTGCAGGACACTCACATGAGGAGTCACACCTTTGAGGTCCCGTGTGGGGACCTCTGTGTTGTCACACACTGACAGCAAGTCCCCCGCACCTCAGTAAATGTGATGGAAGTTGTCCTCTGGCTGCCCCGACTCCTGCTATTAAGAGAGCCAGCTCAGAATGAGAAAATTTCATATTCACATTTTGCAGCACAAACCTGGATGTCACTCCTTTAAAGGTAGGTGCCTACCCTACCTATCCATAGGTATATGATACCAGCATACCAGCAGTAGGAGTGAAACAAGGTAGCTTCACAAATTCCTGGTGAAGCATATCACTTCTGCTGCTCACCGTCTCACAGACTGAGCCAACAGGCATCCTGGCCTGTATCAGCAATAGTGTGACCAGCAGGAACAGGGAAGTGATTCTCTCCCTGTACTTGAGAGGTCAGACCTTGAGTTCTGTGTCCGGTTTTGGGTCCCAAGAAGGACATTGAGCTGCTGGAGCATTTCCGGAGAAGGGCAACGGAGCTGGGGAAGGGTCTAGAGCACAAGTCCTGTGAGGAGCATCTGAGGAGGAGCTGGGGGGGGGGGGGTTTAGCCTGGAGAAAAGGAGGCTCAGGGAATATTTTACTGCTCTCTACAACTCCCTGAAAGATTGTAGCCAGATAGAGGTCAGCCACTTCTCCAGGCAACCAGCAACAGGATGAGAGGACATAGCCTCAAGCTATGCCAGGGGAAGTTCAGGGTGGACATTAAGAGCAATTTCTTCACAGAAAGGGTGACTGAAATGGACTGATCAGAAGAAGGTGGTGGAGTCACTGTCCCTGGAGGTGTTTAAAGGAAACACTGGATGGGGCACTTATGTGCCATGATCTAGTTGAAAAGGTGATCAATCAGAGGCTGGACTTGATCGTGGAGGTCTTTGTCAACTTAAATGATTCTATGTGCTTATGTCTTCCCTTTCATCTCTGTTCTGCAGCAATTGCCCGTTGTAACATAGGACCAAGTGATGCTTTTTAAGCTAATTTTAATCTAGGAAATTAAACATTGTGAATTAAAACAGCCAAACCATCATGGCGTAAGGGCCAACACTCCAAAGCTACTGCACACCACGGTTTTGAGCAGCTTCTGAACCCACCCTTTCAGAAAGAATGAAAATGGCAAAAATTCAACACAGGGAAGTAAGGAATTAAAAAATGTAAAAACTAATACTAAAAAATATAAATAAAATTAAAAACTAATAATAAAATAAAATATAAAAACTAATACTAAAAATGGTTGAAAGACTTGTTATAAAAGAGAACCCCACCTTCTTGCTGTAAAGGGCCGCCTATTTCTGTACTTACAGCTGTCTCCAATGGCCAGACTGTGCATTTCACAGAATTACGGGATCACTTAGGTTGAAAAGGACCTCTGAGATCATCGAGTCCAACCTTGGACTGAATACCTTCCCAGCTATACCATTACACTCAGTGGCATGTCCCGTCTTTTCTTGAACACCTCCAGGGACAGTGACTCCACCACCTCCCCGGGCAGCCCGTTCCAGTGTTAAATTGCTCTTTCTACGAAGAAATTCCTGCTAATGCTCAACCTAAGCCCCCCCTGGCACAGCCTGAGGCCGTGTTCTCTCATCCTGCCGCTGGTTTCCAGGGAGAAGAGCCAACCCCACCTGGCTACAGCCTCCTCTCAGGGTTGCGGAGTGGTAAGGTCCCTCCTCCCCTCTAGGATACACACCCCCAGCTCCCTCAGCGCTCCTCGTAGGACTTGTGCTTCAGACACTTCAGCAACTTCACCAGCTTCCCTCCGCAGTTTTTACTGAAGTGATTAATGTTGTTAAGAATTAATTGGTCTGATTTTGCCCTTTCGCAGAGCTAACAGCCCAGAAACTCGCTCTTGCAATCGCTCTTGTCAGACTCCTGAAGTCCTCTCTCTTCTGCCAAGCGTTTCGCGCACAAAATCACAGAATGGGTCACGATGGAAGGGACCACAGGGAGCCATCTGGTCCAGCCTCCCTGCTCAGGGGGGACCATCCCAGAGCACGCGGCACGGGATCGCGACCTGATGGTTCTTGAGTATCTCCAGCGAGGGAAACTCTTCAGCCTCTCCGGACAATCTGTTCCAGGGCACAGATTGCCACCTGCACAGTGAAACTCTTCCCGAGGTTCAGTTGGAACTTCCCGTGCACTGCCTGAATCCCACCACGCTCCCACCCCTCAGCGCCACCCTGCCCGCGTGCCGCGCGGACATGCCCACACACATGACGTCACACACCCGCGCTCGCTCCGCCCTCAGCCGCGCCCCACTGAGGGCACCGCGGCTTTAACCCTACCTCCTTGCCCTCAACGCACTCAACTGCGCCTGCGCCGCTCCCCGGCCTTCCCGTTGCTTTGTTCCGCTGACGTCAGGGAGGGGCGGGGCAAACTCCACGGTTCCCGGAGTCCATTGGCTGCCGCTCGGGCCAGCGCGGGTGCGCGCGCGCCCCCGTTCCCGCCTCCCACTCCACCCCCCTGCCCGAGGGCTTCATCCAGCACTGCCAGGGGCGGCGCGGTCTCGCGCCCCCGGACCCGCCCCCCCGCCGCGGGCGCGCGGGGGGGCCCCGCCCGAGCCGGGAGGAGCCGCGGCCGCCGGGGCAGCAGCGTCACCGCTCCGGTACGTCCGCGGCTCCGGCCCCGCTCCCCTCACCCTGCGCTCCCGGGGCCGACCCTGCCCTCCGCTACGGCCGTGAGCGGCCGCTCCTCCCGCTTCGCCGGTCCTGCGCGGCGCGGCGGCCGTGCCGCGGGCGGCGGCGGCGGGGCCGGGCTGCCCGAGGCCTATGCGAGTGGCCGCGGGCAGCGGTGAATGCCGCGGGCCGACTGCGCCGTGACCGGGGGGCGGCGGTGGGTCACCGCAGCCGCGCAGAGCCCGCCGGTGGCAGGTGTCGCGGTGGTACAGTGCCGGCTGCCGAGGGTATCGCATCCCGCTGCTGGGCTCGCCTTCCCGAGTTTCCAGTCACTTTCCTCGCTCGAGACAACGAGAGCTGTCTCGTCCGTGCGGCGGAGCGCGGTGCAGGAGGCCCCGGCCCTGGCCCTGGGGGCGGCGAGCGCTCGGAGCGGCTGTGGAGCCGCGGTGCCGCCCCTGCAGACAGCCCCGGCCGCTTCCCCTGCCCCGTGTGCGGCTGCTGCTTCCCCCGCTGGGCACGGGCGTCTCTGGCCGCTGGAGCTGCGGGCAGAGCCCGCTCACAGAGAGCGGGTTCCTCCCGCTTGCCCCTTGGAGTGCCGTGCCCAAGCGGGCGCGCACGTGCAGGCCGGGATGCCGCAGGGACTCTTGTGCCTGTGGGTTGGGTGCAGTGTGTTATCACCATCGGGATTCGCTTCCAGTGCTGTCAGCATCGCTCCGTGTGCATGAGCGTTGTTTTGAAAAATTCGCTCTTCCTTCCCTTAAGTTTGTTCTGCAATTGTGGGAGACCATTGCTCTCTACATCTCCCTGAAAGGAGGCTGTAGCCAGGTGGGGTCGGCCTCTCCTCCCGAACATCTGTGACGGGATGAGAAGAAATGGCCCTAAGCTTTACCAGGGAATGTTTAGATTGAACCTTTGGAAGATTTTCTTCACAGGAAGGGCGATTAGACTTCGGGATGGGCTACCCAGGGAGGTGGTAGCATAACCATCCTGGAAGGCTTTTAAGGCGAGATTGGATGTGGCACTGAGTGCCGTGGTCTAGTTGTCATGGTGGTGTTCAGTCACAGGTTGGATTCGATGATCTCAGAGGTCTTCTCCAACCTAATTGCTTCTGTGATTCTGTGTTTGAATTTCAAACACAGCAAGATATGTATATTCCACAATATTTCCTTCGGGCTTCATGAATTATCAATTAGTGTTTGTTTGTTACTATTTTTTGGGTTTTTTTCCAAGACCCTTCTAAAATTATTCAGTTACAGGAATTCTGTTGTGTTTCAGCATAAGCCCCTTTAACATTAGGATATGGTGTACTGGATTTAGTAGCTTGGAATATTTTTATCTTATGCTCCTACATTCCTTTAAAAGTTGTATACACAAGCTGAGTTGACACAAATATCTATACCGACAAAGTGTGATAAGAGGTCACAGATCTATTGCTGTGTTCAGGCTTCTTGTAAAAAATCTTTTCTTGAAGAAAAGTTCCTACTTGCTTGAGTATTTAATTATGAGCATATGGTTTTGGCTATGTAGTTATTAGTTTCCCAGATGGGTCTAATATTCTATAATTTGCTTCTTCATGTATACCATTTAGCAGTTGTACTTTATTTTCTTGTATTTCATTTATCAGCAATATCTCTTCTGTGCCCAGGTTCAGTTAAGGAGTTGGATGTCCATCTTCACTTAGGTTTGTAGTTAGTCAGTATCAGTAAGATTTTGCATTTAGTTTGCTGACTGGTCTGCCTGAAATGCACAATAACTTCTGCAAGCAGTTTGTATATCCAGGGCCCAGGATGCAGAGTTTCCTGGGAAAATTGTTCCATACTAGTAGCAAGGTCATTGTCCTTCGAAGGACAGAAGATGATAGCTTGGGCCCTAAACCATGTTTTATGTAGTGGCAGCTTCAGACTAGCCCTGCATCAAGTTTGCTTTAAGTTTCAGCTCTGTGTAGGCTTTGAAAGGGAAGAGGAATTCTATGTGTATTTACCCCACACCCGCCCCCTAATCTCCTGTATTTCCTTCATTTTTGTTTGCGGAGGTTTGTTTTGGAATTTTTTGCTGTCTCCCTCCACCCCCATCTTTGAAGGATTCCACTACTTCTTGGTTTATATCTGTCCCACAGGATTCTCTCAGTAACAGCTTTGAAATGAAGCACTCTTGTTGATCTTCATCTATACCTGTCTGGCAAAATTGTAAGATCTAGTACGAGACAATGCTTCATGTCCAGCTTTGTGTAATGGCACAGGAATAGGAGAGGCCCTCCAAAGCTAATACTTCTGAACAGTTGGAGCGCATAGTGCATGTATTTGTGTTCCAGGGTTTTGCACAATGAAATTCTAGTGTGAGCATTTGATTTTGTAATGTCTGTTGTTGACTGATTTGCATCACCTTGCAGATACTGAAAGTAGCGTTGAGAAACCGGCAAAATGAGTAGTCGTCGGAAACGTGCACCTCCATCCAAAGTGGATGAGGAGAAGAAGAAAAAGCTCTGCTGGAATATGCATGAAGACCGGAGAAATGAGATGGTGGCATTAGATGATGAAGTAACTAATGAGGACCATATTCCAGTTCCAAGCACTTCTGCATCCTTCGTTGTTATAAACGATGATAGCACTGATGAAGATCTTGTACAGAAAGAAGGCAGTGGCTCAAAATCTGTTAAGTTTTTGACAGTTAACGATGAAGAAGACTCTTACTCCATCTTGACTCCTGTGTCTGTACAGCTAAATATTATAGTCCTGCCATACCGTGCAGATAGGTCCTGGAAGGCTTTGTTGGGAGAATTTGCTCTTCGTCTGCTTTCTGAGCAAATTCAAACTGACGAATTCCGTGACAGGAGCTTTACTTTAATGAAAGGAGACTCTGATGATGAGCTGCAGGTCTGTGTTCATGAAAGAAGTGAAGAAGAGTACAGTAATGAAACAAAAGAATACCTGGGCGCTTATGAACAACGTATTCTGGTGGAAGCAACTTTAAGTGGTGAAATATTGGAAGGCTTGAGATGGTTGCAAAAGAAAAAGATAATTGGACTTTATCAAAGACCTGGAGAGACTCAGGCTTTAAAGGTATACATCCATTATACTTGCTTTCCATTTTGAAAGTTTTGTTTGGTTTGGTGATTTTTGTTTTTTTATTTTAAAATAAAAACATTGAAAAACAGTCTGGCAGCTACTATGTATTTATAGTGTGGTGAAAATGTATCGTTTCTATATGCTTTTGTAATGTTTTCAGTGTGTTTTTCCCTAGAAATACATTTTTATTTTTTCACCATTAGCAATGTATTACCTGCAGGAATCAGAGAAGCTTTTAGATGTATTTCTTCTACATGGTGTTTTCAGTAGATTTATTATATCTGTCTGGACTTGCTAATTTTCAAACCACTATTATTATTTTTATGCTATTCTTTTATAATATTCTTGTCAATTTAACAGTTAATTAAATTGTTAACTGTATAATCTTTTCACAGGTTGGAATTTACCTCCTTGAAGCTGGGCTGAGTAAACCGGAATTTCTCAGTGATGGAGGTGGAAGACCCAAAAAAGCTAATCAGATGATTCAAAAGCTCATGGAAAAGTTCTACAGTTTTTTAATTCCAGGTAATGCAATAAAGTTGATTATTGGTGAACAGAAGCAGTTTTGTCTTGTGTAGTAGTTGTAAATGTAAAGGAAAATAGTAGTTATTCCTGCCACCTAGAGCAACTCTTATTTTCCAGGCAGTGTTATTAGGTGATTCACTCAATACTATTATCTGGCCTTTAGTCATATGCTAATTCATTTATGCTGAAATTAGAGGTGATAATTCTTCTCTACAGGTACTGAAGCACAAAGATGTTTTGAGTCCTTACTTTGTTTGGGAGTTAATACAGTTTTCACCAGTTCATGGGGGTTGTTAGAGCAGATCTACAGTATCTTGTCCAAATTATACAGGAAGAGTGTAAAAGAATCAGGAATTAAATCTGGAAAACTTGTTCCCAGGTTAGGGCCTCACACACATCTGCAGCAATAGATTCCTTTGGGTTTATATTGTAAAGCAGTTACAATGTAAAATACTACAAAACGCTTTATAGCAGTTTTGAGAATATACCATTGCAGATTGAGAAACATGGGCCTTGCTGTCATTTTAGAATTAAAGATAGGTTTGCCAGATTACACTTACTAGTAATACAGATTTATAGGATGAAGGATAATGGCTTTGTGTCGTGATGTCTTAGGAAACTTGTGGAAAAACCAAACAAACAACCCAATCAACCTTTGTCTTGTTCCTGAGTGTAGAGTTGATTCAAAATTTTGGCTGAGGACTGTTTCAGTGACTGTAATATACAGAGTGTGTATACAGAGTATGCAGGTGACAGAAGCCTAGCACCCACCCTAAATATGACTGCATTTAATTAGAAAAGGCAGAGTTGTATAAAAAATCAGTCAACTTTTCTAAAGAGAAGCTAAAAGTGCAACTGTGAGGAAATACTTAAGATATACCAAGGCATGGGCCAGAACAGCTCAGTAAGTAGAGAAGATACTGCATAAGAAATCATCCTTCTACAGGCTAAAGTCTGACTGACAGAAATATGCCAGTTTAGGTTTCAAAGCACAATAAATCAGATCCAAGAAAAGGTCTGAAGAATAAATAGTTGAAGGTCTAGAAATGAATAGTAGTGGTTTTAAATCCGTTAGGAGAAATACATTATCATAAATGCATTAGAAGCAGAATAGTTGCCAGAGAATTCATAGACTTGAGATGTCTAAGGCATATGATAGAGTACTGAAATAAAAGTAATGCTATAGCAGAAAGCAGAGTTTTCTTCTCTGCATATCTTCTCACTGTGGAAAAGTTGGGGAAAGAGATTGTGAGGAAGATGACTGGTGACTTATAAGATCCAAAGTAATTTTCTGCTGGAAACTGGGGCATTTGTCTTCAGTACACTAAAGGATGTGTTTATATGGTCTGTGTGGTTCAGTGTAGCTTACAGGTGAAGAGGCACTTTCTGAATGGGAAGGAAGACATGCCCCTCAAAGTCACTGGGGCGAGAACGTGGATCTGAGCACTTTGGTTGTCATGTCTTTACTTTCCAGAAGCCATGCAGGCAGCTCAGGTTTGTAAAGGAGCTATGTTGCCAGCTGGTAAAAGATTCTGAACATTTTTTTTCAGCATGTACATTTTTATGTGCTGTAAAATAATAATAGAGTCTTGATTTCACGCCAATGAATGCCATGTAAATGACGAAGTAAAATAGCTGACACAGAGAACAGAAATAAATGATTGTAAATCACCAGTCAAGTCCTACAAAGGCATGTGCAGCTTAATGCATTACTAATGCTTTGAGAAAAAGAATGATTGGTGAAATAGTATCAACAATGTTTAAATGTATTATTCAGCATAACAGAGATGAAGAACAACTAAAAGCTTGCAAGCAGACTAGGCAATGGAGTTTCAATAGAAATTCAGTAGATGAATAGAAAACACTGCAGAAGAAAAAAATGATGGCCTCTTTGCTAACTGTTACAAGTGGGTTCAGTAGGTAGGTATATAGCTCAGTAAGTGCATCAACTTAATGTTCAGTGTTAATGAAACCAAATCAAAAGTAAAGAATTATCCTGAAAGTGTTAGAGAACAAAACATGATCACTTTACCACTGTATAAGTCCATAGTGTGCATTATGCTCTGCTCTGAATTCAGAAAAAGCATATCACAGAAATGAAAAACATTTGTGAGGGAAGAACCCAAGTGATTATGCACTGTGAAACTAGTTTCATTTCTTAACAGTTTTTGAGCATAAATTTACTGATGTAGCATAAAATCACATAGCCTTGATTCTGTGCTGATGAATGCACTCCTCTTAAACATTTCTAACGACCTAGTCTCTGTTTAAATTCCACACGTTTTTAAACAGAATTAGTTTAGGTTTTGTAAAATTACACATAAGTATATATTTTAACACTTATCAATGTCCCTCTAGAGTGAAATCTATACAATAACATTCTAAGATGAAGCTTCTTGTTCCCTCCACGGATGAGCAAATTCTCATGCTGTTGGGGTTCCGCACAAGGATTTACACAAATAAGGGATATAACCTCTCTACTGCTGCATTAAATTTTAATATATTTTCCCTCACTGTACTGAGTTAATTCTGTTAATATCCTTCTAGATGGTTTTGAGACTTTGTCAGGAAGTTCGTCTGTGTTATGGCAATCATAGCATAGATGCATTAATCTACTGAAAAAAAGTGATAAAATATTTAATATGGAATCATTGAATCATTTAAGTTTTAACCCAGCACTGCCAAGTCAATCACTCAGACATGTCCTTAAGTGCCACATTTACATGTCTTTTAAATATTTCCAGTGCTGGTGACTCAAACACTTTCCTGGGCAGCCTGTTCTTATGCTTCTATGACAACCATTTATGGGAAGCAATTTTTCCCTGTTACCCAATCTAACCTTCCCCTGTTGCAACTTGAGGCCATTTCTTCTTGTTCAGTTACTTGGGAGAAGAGACTGACCCCCCACCTCACTAAGACCTTTCTGGAAGTTGTAGAGAGGACTAAGGTTCCTCTTCGTCTACTTTTTCACCAAACATCCCCAATACCTTTAGGTGCTCCTCATTAAGAGTTGTGTTCCATGTCCATTTCCAGCTTCATTGCTCAGCTCTGGATATGCTCCAGCACTTCCCTCTCTTTCTCAGAGTGAGGGACCAAAAATTGAATTCAGTAACCTCGCAGCATCCTTGTAGTCCTCCAGAACTGCCAGCCCTTTCTTCAAAAGGTCATAAACTCTGTTTTCCCTGAGTCTCAGCCAAATCTGCCTGTTCAGCCAGATGTTCTCTGCTATCTTACCTTTTTATCATATGCCATTTACCTTCAGTTGTTTTAAGAATAATAAATTCTTTGTACAAATATGTTTTTGGTATTTGTTTATTTACCACCATATGTGAGGCAACATGTTTTCCATTAATCTAGGCTGTTTCCATTAATGCTGATGTTGTTATACTGCAGTCTGGAAAAGGAAAGACCCTGCTGCAGGTGCAGTAGCAGAACTGTAGTTCAGTCATTGAAGGAATTAAACAGAGTACTTGAAAAGCATCAGAGAACTGAATTTTTATATAGTACAATGTCATCTGTTTCTCAAAAGTAAAAAAGATTAAGATGCAACCTCTGTAACTGAATTACATTTTGAAATGGTTGAAAACATAATTAAATATTCACTGTTAAATAAGTAACTGAGAGAGGGATAAACTTCCCTAGCATCCTTTTCAAAGTCCCTGTGGTACGTAGAACCATTTAATCATGAAAAAAAAATCTCTGAATGAACAAAACAGGGAAGTTATGTGCAAAAAAAAATCCAATTGTATTAAAAAAATTGCTTTAAATTATATTGTAGTCTTTGGTCTCCTGTAAAATTCTGGATAGACTTTGTTTATGTAGAAGTCAATTTATTATGCTTAAACTGTATGATTTGAAGACTGTTATTTTAGCAAGTATAATGATAGGTGTCATTATATATAAAATTCATGGATCAAAGTTACACTTTGCAAACACTCTAATTTTCTGTTCTTTCCCTAAAGTGAGGGGTATGTGTTAGAGGATCCCTTTGAATGGTTTCTTTAATATATAAAGCTAAGTGCTTCCTTGGTGCTTTGTACTTGGCTGGATCATTAACAACCCCACATGTGCACTCTGATTGCCTTTTTTACATTACAAGTCATATATATAGTTTTCATGAATATGTAGAAACTTAATGTCTTTCAGTATTCTCATTTCCCTTGTGAAGCACTGGGATTGTTCCTTTGATTTAAAAGGATTAGGGGCAGGCACTGATGGCTGCCATATATAGGCGTTTAATTTCTTTCTTTTGTTTTGGAAATCATTCTTCACCTTCAGCACCCATTTGAGTGAAAGAAAGCTTTTGCTTTTCATGAGAGTCCTAATACCAGCTTCTGAACCTTATTTTAAGATTAAGCTTTCTGGTTTTTGCCAGGTACATGTCTTCCTTGTTATCCCAAGGCATCAGAATTAAATTTGATTTAAGTGTGCTAGCCATTTTAGCTGTTTCATTAGAATGTTCAATATACTTTAAGGTCACTTTATACTGAAAATTATAGCCTTGACCTGCTTCCAATTTTGGTGTGTTTTTTGGGGTTTTTTGGGGGTATTTTTTAATAGAAAATTCTGCAGGGTGAATTTATCTCCAATGCTAGCTAGGGTTAGAACTGGTCTGTATTTTTTTGATACTGATGTTTTAATTTTAGGCCTAAAACACCATTAAAACTTGCCCTCCAAGTCTTTCATTCTCTCATATCTGTTTTCTAGAATGCCAGCCTTTGAATTTTTAAATGAATTTTTGTTCTACGTTGTTTAAATTCTGTGTATGCCCATATATCCAAATTATCCGAAAAATACATAAGCACAAGGCCTTCTTTCCTAGAGGGTAGAAGAGAAGGGAAGACCTTCTGTCCCAAAAGGTGCTTACTTCTCTTGAGGTGGGTTTTTAATTTTGAAAGTATGCCTTGTCTGAATTTTTGCAGTGATGCAAGTGGTGAGAATTACATGTTGTCCTGCTGCTACCATTTCCTAACCAGATGACTAAATGAAGGTTTACTTTTCTCCTTTCTATAAGGTCATTTGTTAATATTTAAATCAGAAGCATGAGACACTTGTGATTCTGTGGCAATTGGAATTTTTTATTGGAAGGTCTTTATGAAATAAATTTCATAAAGTTCTAGTCATTCTGTACTTCAATTCTAAAGAAATAGCTTTGCTGATCATGTATGTATACATCTGTGATCACCATAGCCTATTAGCTTTTAGGTGTCCTGGTTCCAGCTGGGATAGAGTTAGTTTTCTTGTTAGTAGCTGATCAGTGCCATGTGTTTGGGTTCACCGTGAGAGTAATATTTGTAATGCAGTGATTTGTTGCTTCTTGCTGAGTGGTGCTTGCCCCAAGTCAAGGACTTTTCAATCCTTGCTCTGCAGGTGCACAAGAAGGGGGAGAGCATGGCCAGGACAGGCAAAGGGATATTTCACGCCAAAGAATAGCATCCTCAGTTTATAAACTGGTGGGAGTTGGCTAAAAGCCACCAGTTGCCACTTGGGGATGGGCTGGGAATTGATCAGTGAGAGATGAGCAATTGTATTGTACATCACTTGTTTCTTGAGTTCTTTTAATCTCTCTTTTTTTCTTTTCATTGCTATTACTATTATTACTGTTATGGTTGCAATGTTTTTCTTTATTTCAGTTATTAAACTGCTCATTGTTTGCTACTGCTGCTAGCTGACTCAGATGCAGTCATAGCATATGTTTAAATGACACTTTGCTTTGCTTGTTTTCATAAGTGTAAATTAAATATGTTGCTGCAGAATTTACTGAAATGTCTCGATTGATAATGCATGTCTTGAATTATTTGGTGTATGCAGATGAGCTGGAGGAAGATGAGGAAGAATCTGACATGGAACTAGAGCGACAAAATATTGAAGAGCTTTATGACTTCGTAAGGCACACCCACCAGCAGGATATCCAGTTACTGAGAAAAGATGTGCAGCATCCTGCATTAATTCCCATTCTGAGGCCATACCAAAGTGAGGCTGTGAACTGGATGCTTCACCGAGAGAACCACGCAAGTACTCCAAATAGTGGCAAGTATATGGAGCTGAAAAACTTGCATAATTGAGGAAAGTGTAATTTTATTGTCAGCAGTAATGTTTCCCTGCTGTTTGATTAGATTTTTTTGAATTATTTCATTAATATTTTCATAAAAGCTGTTGTTTGGGTAGTACACTAAATTATAAGCTAGGTCTTGCTAAACAGCAGTTGATGTGTTGGTCATGAAGCTCTGTGGAGGTGGACTTCAGTTTTTTGTCTCTTAATGTCACAAAAAGGCTGAATAATTCTAAGGAGTGGGCTGTTAATAGAGAAGCTTCATCATTGTAACGTGAACACTTTCTCCATAGAAAACGCGCTGCATTTCTTATGGCGGGAGGTGATCACTCTGGATGGAGTAAAAATCTACTATAATCCATTTACCGGCTGGTATGTTTTTATAGTTACTCTTTCTGAGGACACCTCGGGGTTGTGCTTTGTGAAAACCATATTGGTAGCTTTGTCCTGCAGGATATAAGATATTCCATAACTTGTTTTTCAATTAGAAACTAAAGAATTAGAACAGTGATATCTTTAATTTGAAATAAAGCACAAACTGGAGTATGTAATGCACAGATAAAAATGTAGATCTCAAATTGAAGATGTAATTATTAAAGCTTTTCTTTAAAAAAAAAGTCAATAATATAGCGGTTTAATATTAACACTTATTTAACTTACTGAATTGGAGGTTTTGATCTTCTGATCCAATGTTTTTAAAGCCCAAAGGAAGGCAGAGTATAATGCTTTTTATTAATGCTAGGTATTGCATTACTAAATCTGTTTCTTTTTTCTAATTAACTTGGTCAGAATAGAACCTTTTGATTTCTAGTTTGCTTTTTATTTTTCCCTATGTAACTTTCAGATCTTCTTCACATGTAAATATAAAAATATTTCAGATATTTTGAGAATAATGCTATCATATGCTAAGGTTAGTAGGGCAAGGCCTATTAGGAGGTAAAAAAAAAAATCTAAAAATTCTGGCATATGTATTTGTCTTGGTCAGGTTCATACACCCAAAAAGCTTGCTAGTTTTTGCTAATCTCAATTTGATTAATAAATGATAATGGCTCACCTTACAAACTTTGCCTTGCTTAAGATATGCTGTGTGTCCCTGAACTCACACTTCTCTGTCACAGCATTCTGTAGTTACTGACTTTCACTGGGAATGTACTTGAATTTTAGTATTATCCGTGAGTATCCAACTGCTGGACCCCAGTGGCCTGGAGGTATTTTGGCAGATGAGATGGGTCTTGGAAAAACAGTAGAGGTGTTGGCTCTTATTCTGAATCATACCGGACCAGACATTAAACAAGATGATCTGACATTACCTGAGGTAAGGAAACGAGGTTGAGAGTTAGTATGAAGAAAATGCTTTTCAGAATGAATGCAAGTGCACTTCTCTTGAGTTTATTGCTCTCTGGTTCATAAAAGTCCATACTTAAAGTTCTGTTACTTAGTAGGACACAATACTTGGCAGCATAAATGGTGTAGTAGTTTGCAGGAGAAACTGTTGATCCTTTGCCATTGTTCAATGGTTTTATCAGGCAACTGTGCTATTAATATAGTTTGGACAGGCTTCAGGAGTGTATAAACACATAATTTAGTTTAATATGTTGGTACTCCATCTCTTGGAAATCATGGAAGCCAGTTGCCTTGTACATTTATCATAGTCATCTGCCTGCTCGTAATTTTATTGGTTAAAGGGACTTAATTCTTAGAGGGAACAAGATGATTAAATATATAAGAGGGTCAACACCAAGTAGTGCAAAGAGAGGAGTGTAAGCACTAAAGTGCCTGGGCACTGACTGACAACAATAGCTAGAGACCAAAGATTTTGGAGGGCTGGAGTTACTGAAACTGTTTCATGATGTAAGTGGTTGGGACAGACATATTAGGTAATATATTACTCTAATAATAGAGTAAAGTTGTGGGTGACAATCCCTAAAAGGAGAAACATACTTTTTATATAGCTGACTAGAGCTCTTCCTCTGTATTGCTTACTTCCTTTTGTGTTTCTAGCTATATATTAAATATATATTTTCCTCCCCTGTTGGGAACCTAGATCAACTGTAGATTTCTTGCAACTTAATGCTAAGGCAATGGAGAACCCAAGAGGCTTTCAGAGCTGCTCTTTGTGTTTCAGTTAGGGTGCTGAACACTGTTTGCCAAGAAACTGAACTTAATGATGTGCCACTCTGTAATTAAAAATGAGCTATCTGAGTGAATTAGTGAGATCAGAACATACATTTGTAGCAGCTCACTCCAACTTTCAAATGTGAGGAGATTAATGAAGGTCAGAGTGACTGTAAAGAGACATGAGCTAATAACTATTTAATGTTGTCTGCATTAGGGTAAGCTTGTGAACTTCTTTGTTCCACCTCAACCTTTAGAGGGAAATAAAAAGAAAAAAACAAAGGAAATGGAGCCTAAATTAAAGGAAAAAATACAATATCCCAGTAAGTATTTCTGATGACTTGTAGAATACATTTTGCTTTTAGCATTGTCTTATAGCCAAATAAGACATATATAATACATATAGCCACTGACTATGAGTTCAAGGCTACTCTTGACTTCTTCAGAATGAAATGATTCTTTTGCTGAGCGCTGTCATGTGTGATTGTATGCTACAAACAAGTGATCCACAGTTAAAAGTAAAGTTACTAACTCAGAACTCTGTGCTACAGAGTTCCATGTAACTAGTGGTCTTTGTAAAGAGTTCATGCATATAAATGAAATAAGTTGTCTTTTTTATGGGCCAGTAAGGAAATTGAGTGATTTATTTCCATTGCTATCCAACATTGTTTTAGAATCACTGCAAAACAGCAATCTGTAGAGCTGCATCAAGTAAAAGTTTGTCAAAACTGCTGCCTGTCTGCATTTTTTAGATGAACACTATGTTTAGAGTTCCCTTAATACACATTATGTGAGGTAACTTCATTTTATCTAAAGCTGTAAGTTGTTTTGTTTTGATTCTTCATACAGGCTTACGAGTAATGATATTAACAGCTGTAAAGGAAATGAATGTGAAGAAAGGAGCATCCATTATTGCAATATTTAAGTACATCAGTTCCATATATAGGTACGACACACAGAGAAATAGACGGCTTCTCAAAAGAACTCTAGAAAAGCTAATTGCAGAGCAGGTGATAGAACAAGTTAAAGGACATGGTCTGGCTGGGTCTTTCAAGCTGGGAAAGAATTACAAGGAACAGAAGAAGCGAGAAAGAACCAAAGAGCAGGTAAAACATGCCGCTGTAGCTACTTCAATGAATGTTGCAAAGGCTGCTCTTTTTTCTGCCAATTGTGTGCTACTCTCAGCTTGTGTGCTAGTTCAGTGACACTGATTTTGTGGTAAAAATGAAGAAAACTGCAGCAATTTCTTTGACAGTCATAAATAAAGAAGCAGAAATCATAAGTAGATAAAATTTGGGGCTGCAATATCAACTACATCATAAGTCTTGTCATAAGTCTTTTGAAATAGTATTGCTGGGAGTTGTATTGTTCTTACTGTGAAGTTGTTTTTTAAACACTGATAAACATTAACCAAATCCTCAAATTGGAAATTGATATAAACCCTTAATATCTATGTACTGATGTGTTTATATGTTCATTTAAAAAAAAGGTGACAAGAAAGTTCCTTGGGTTGGAAGGGACTTTAAAACTCATCTAATTTCAAACCCCACTGCCATGGGGACACCTTCCACTAGACCAATTTGCTCAAAGCCCTATCCAACCTGGCCTTGAACGCTTCCAGGGTTGGGGCATGATTGTCTCTGGGCAACCTGTTCCAGTGTCTCACCACCTCACAGTGAAGAATTTCTTCCTAGCATCTTATCTAAACCTACTCTCTTTCATTAAAAACTATTCCCCCTTGTCCTGTCACTATGTGCTCTTGTAAATAGTCCCTTTACAGCTTCTTGTAGCCTTCCCTCAGGTACTGGAAGGCCATAATTTAGTCTGAAGCCTTTTCTTCTCCAAGCTGAATAATTCCAACTCTCTTAGCCTTTCCTCATGGGAGAGGTGCTCCAACCCTCTGATCATCTTTGTGACCCTCCTCTGGACAGGTCCACATCCTCCTTTTGTTGGGGGTTCCAGAGCTGGATTGCAGCACTCCAGGTGGGCTATCACAGGAGTGAATAGATAGGCAGGATCGCCTCCCTGGCCCTGCTGCCCACACTGCTTTGGATACTGCCCAGGACAAGATTGTCTTTCTGGGCTGCAAGTGCACATTGCTGGATTGTGTCCAGCCTCTCACCCATCACTACTCCGAGTCCTTCTCAGCAGGGCTGCTCTCAGTCTGTTCATCCAACCTATGTGCAGCACCTTGCACTTGGTTGGTTGAACTGCATGATCCCTTAGGCCCACTTCTGAAGTTTGTCCAGGTTGTCCCTCTGGATGGCATCCCATCCTTCAGATGTGACTGCTCAGCTTCATGTCATCTGCAAATTGGCTGCATCGTTAATGAAGATATTAAATAGCACTGGTAGATGTTAAATGTCACTGGGCAAGTCTGAATGTAAAGTCTGACATTCTTCGTTAATTATACTTTGTAGGTAGCAAGGACTTCAGAAAACACTCAGAAGAAGCAATTGATTGATGCTAAAACTCAGACCAAAGAATCAAGAAGCACTGACGTAACATCTGAAAATGTCTTTAAAACTGCTTCACATGAGAATATCACCATGGAAGAACATGATTATTGTGCAACCAGTAAAAATAACAGGAAATCTGAAGCAGATCATGAGAACTCTGTAGAAGACAAAAATGTTAAGCAAGAAACTGTGGTCTCAAAGTCTCCTGATTTTGATGGCAGCCTCCTTGTCTCCAGTGACGTGAACAGTCATTCTGATGTTGATGTTTCTAAAACTGCAGCTGTTGTCCAGCAGGAAGTCCCAAAGGCCCAGTCCTCACTTTCCCTAGAACATGCTGGCAGTAGCATACAACATACTAGTTCTGTATTTCCATTTAATACCTCTGAATATCGTTTTGAATGCATCTGTGGTGAGCTCGGATTGGCTGACTACAAGGCTCGTGTGCAGTGCCTGAAGTGTTACCTGTGGCAACATGCAGAATGTGTAAACTACAAAGAGGAGAACCTGAAGAGCAGACCCTTCTACTGTCCCCATTGCCTTGTGGCAATGAAACCAGTTCCCACAGGAGCAACTCTTATCATTTCTCCGAGTTCTATTTGTCACCAGTGGGTAGATGAGATCAACAGGCATGTACGATCATCATCTCTTCGAGTTCTGGTAAGATTATATAGCTTCATTCTCTGGAGTGTTATTTTATCTAGGCTCAGGGCTTCCTGCCTGATGTTCTGCATCACTTGAAGTTCAGAGGTCTTTGTCCTCTGTGTCAGAGCTCTACATTTCTTGCTGCTAGACCAATGCTTTGGCATTATGTGGTGCATTGGTGTCCCAGAAAGACAGTCTGCAATTAGTTCTTCATTTTTATTCTTGTTTTAGTTGGTCACTGGGAGATAAATCAGTAGTCTAGTTTGTATCGCAACTGAAAGCAAATTTTTGACCAGTCGCAACAACACGTGATTTCTGAGAGGGAAGGCTGTTTGACAGACTATCAAGGAACTTAAAAAGGCCTATGAGTGTTTTGAGTGTTGTCTCACTGTACACTTGCACTTCAGCAGTTCTCTGACTGTTGCTCCTTTTGTTCCCAATAAAAAATGTTTCTGTAGATAAAGACTATAGTTTTGCATTTCTGGTTCTCAAGCTTTATAAAAGGAGTCTTGGGCATTGGCGTTTACTGCAAACAATACTGTTACAACTTCGGCATTGTCTCTATAACATCTGCCAAACTTATTAGTATTTTTCTTATTTGGAGACCATGTATTGTCCTTAAATTGATTTCTAATAACGCTGTCGCTAGAATAAACCTAATTATACATAGACAAAAAATGGCTATACAGATTTTTTTAAGATACAATTATCACAGTATTCAAGAGTCTTTTATTACCAATGCAGCCAAGTTTTGTCCTTCATATTTTTAGCAGTCAAGAACCTTTGCAATGATCAAGAGCTTTGAAAATTGTCAGTCACTTGTATTTTGAACAAAGTAGAAGCAAATTGATATAACTTGATATTCAGGGATATATCTGGTACCTTTGGCTATTACTCATAGTTACCCAATGTATAAATGAATTCTAGGCCTCTAGTACTATTTGTGTGAGCAGTTCAAGTAGATTTAATGCAGGAACTAACAAATGTGTAAAATTTGCAAGGTTTTCCTAGGGTCCAGTCCGAGTTTAATACCAGCTTTGATAAAAATTATTGGAAATAGATTTACATGGTAATAATAAAATAGTTTAGATACTGAATGTCAGTACTTTAAACTGCATGACATCTTCCATTCCACAAGATTGTTTTCATTTTCTTTTAACTGCCAGCTGTGAGACTTGTGTTCAGTGTTGCTTCAAAATGAAAATTTGGTATTTTATTTTCTGTTAAGGTTAAATGAAAGTAGTGGAGATGTTTCAAAGAATCAGTTTCCCATGTTAACAGCTTTTGTATTGCATGTGATGTGTGTTTTTTACTCTTCAACTGCTTACAACCCATGGGAAATTCTAATGGTTTTATGTAATAGAACAAGAAATTAAAATTTATCACAGGCCTTGCTTTGTGGCAGACTGTCTTTTCCTGATGCTTTGAAAACAACCAAAACTTGGCCAAGTTATAAATCTCCAGAAAATCTATTCATAAATACTTGAAGAAATCCTTGGACTTTGGCAGCTGTTTATTTCTTCTTGGCTGTTTCAGAAAGCATGGTCTTTTTAGTAATTTTGTTTCTTTTTTCTTCCCCTTCCAAGCTCCCTTTCTCTCTTTTGTTTCATTTGCAATGACCTGGGTTGCTCTGTTGTCCCACTCTGGGGCGGAACAGAAAAAAATTATCTGCAGGTGTTTCTTTCAGTTGACAGAAACACTGTTGCCATATGCACAAATGTAGAGGCAGATTGTTACTGGGTGAAAAAGTATGGTTAAGAGTGAAATTAACAGTGAAATAATGTGCTGATCATCAAGGGGTAAAGAGCAGTTAATTTTAACTTCTGTATGTTTCTAAAGGGATTTGGCTTAACATTATGAGGGGGATAAGAAAAGTATTTCTGATAATAGAACAAATGTCAATATGAAAGTTTTCTGTTAGTGCACAGGGATTATTTTTTACTTAGGGTATTTTCTTTTCATCTCCTAAATCTCTGTAGGTAAAACTTTACTCACGGTGTTCTTTCTGGTTTTTTATATATTTCGATGCATATTTCTGTCTTTGCCTAATAATCCGTTAAATTTTAGTGAGTAAAGTTTTCAGGAGAAAGGTCCTCTCCTTTACTGCATCTACAGTAAAGGAGAGGAGAAGACTGAAAATGTAAAAGTGACTTGTTCTACACAACATTACAGAATACTTAGTCTTCAAACAACTGTTACCACAAATAACTGTTGTAGAAAATAATGAAGTCCCGTGTCCTTTAAAGGAGGAAATATATGTTTTGCAAAGTCATAAAAAGTTATACATACAAATTTTGCATCCATGACTCTATTGTATTTATTATTAGGTTACTTAGATGAATTTCCCGCCATACTGTGATATTAATACGTATTTTATGAACAGTTTATATGAGCAACACTGCTAAAAGCTTGCACATATTAAACTGTTCTGCTATTTTGGCATTTTGATCAAAGTGTCCCTTACCTCCCTTCTTTGCTGTTGTGCTGTTGACTGTAAATCTCTGTAGGTGTATCAAGGTGTGAAGAAGCACGGCTTTCTGCAGCCTCACATGCTGGCAGAGCAGGAGGTGGTTATCACCACGTATGACGTCCTGCGCACCGAACTGAACTACGTAGACATTCCCCACAGTAACAGCGAGGATGGGCGCCGCTTCAGGAACCAGAAGCGCTACATGGCCATCCCCAGCCCCTTGGTGGCGGTGGAGTGGTGGAGGATCTGCCTCGATGAGGCACAAATGGTTGAATGCACTACTGCAAAGGTATGACATTCCTGGTCATGCATTCATTTAACTTGAAAATGTTTAGACGAGTTTATAATAAATAATAGAGTGGTCTTTCCTCCCCCCCTCTTAATGTTCAGAGTACACTCATGTAGTTTGTTCTTGTCCCTTGTTCTTCAGAAGTGAATTTTCTGTTGGAGATACTTACTATTATATGGTTCTCCTGTTGGAATTTTGGAAGATTGTGAAGTATATCTAGCTCAAAAAATACTTAACATAATCTATACTGCCAGTTTAAAGAACTAGGTCATCACACTGTATATGGTGTTTGATAGTTTCAAACAAGATACTAGCTTGTTCAGTGATGTGGTTCAGAGGCATAGATATGTCCTTTGGGTCTAGAAGCTAAAATAGTTGGCAGTCTGTCTGCAAACTCAAGGGATACAGTCTGCGAGGGGAATATTTTAATTAGTGTTTGTCCAGTCCTCATGCCCAAGACAGGAAGACAAAAATACTACTTATATAATGCCTTACAGGCTTTAATATTCAATTTTTTTTTTTTTTAATTACAGTTTATTTTGCTATTTGTTTGCTCTCTGTGAACCCTTAATTGCACTTGATTACTTGAAAGAGGGCATGGCTTTTATCAGCTTTCAGTTACCTTCTAAAAAGATCAAAAATTTTATATGTTTTTATAATATATTGCACCAATGCTGCTTCTAGGTCTAAGGGTACATTCTGAAAAGATGTTCAGACTTCTCAAAAATAAGATCCACATGTTGTCAGACTGTTCCACTCTGTTTTTCCTTTCCTACCATTGGCTCTATGTCCTTTCATTAGGCTGCTGAAATGGCACTCCGTTTGAGTGGAATCAATCGCTGGTGTGTTAGTGGCACTCCTGTGCAGCGAGGATTAGAAGGTGAGATTTTATGTAGCAGTGTAATCTGTGGGACTTCCTTATTCTGATAATTAGGTGGGGCTTTGAAGCATTTAAAATGTCTGCTAGTTTTGTTCTGAATTCATTAGGTACTCTGATTCTGTAAGCCATAAACTTTAAGCACAATAATAAAGCCGTCTATACATGTATCAATATAAAAATCGAAGAGCTGAATTTTTTTTGTCTCCCTGAGTTAGACAAATACTTTGGGGAGTAGAGAAGCTGTATGTCTAATAGCTGACTCAAGTCTGTTCTTCAGTTTTCACTTAGTGGAGTGGATAAATATTAACCCTTCTCTATTGCAGGTAGGCATTAAGCAAAGCTGTATTTGCTTTTTGCATAGCTCTGTATGAACTACTGTAGGCATCCACTGCCATAGATTCTAAAAATTGTGCTAAAGCTTATGAAACTGTCTCTAGTCCTTATGTAAGGACTCAGTGAATTGAGATGTGTGGAGTAGCTGTGTGTGGAGTAGCTGTATGTTAGCAGGTGACATTTATCTTCTTGTGTGTGTGTGTGGTGCTCAGTTTCTGTAGACAGGCTTCAGAGACAGAATTAAAAAAAGGGAGCTGACTAATAAGAGACAGAATGAGAAAAAGGGAGCTTTGTCTCCCTGTGTTCTCTGCTGGATTTTGGAATATCTGGTACACATTGGGGCAATGCATTTGGAAGTGGATAAATCAATGTAAGCATTTATGGATTGTTGTTTGGATGCTATGTTGTAAAAATCAATATTTTAGATTAGTTCATTATGGAATTGTCAAATAAATTTATAAATACATGTAATAGTTTTGAGAATACATCATTAATAAAGCAAATCTGTAGAAAGAAATGATTGATTTTAGTGTCGTGATGAACTCCTTCAAGGCTCTGTGTGTGAATGTTGATTTAATATATATCTGAAATGTCATGCAGTTGTTGTTGACAAACTCTCAGGCTATACTAAGGCAGCCCCCATGACGTCAGGGATGAAAACTGCAGACTCATTTCAGTCTGTGCCACTGCTGCTGTAATGCAGTGGGATAGGACCTCTGGGTAAAAATTGCTTCTTGCATTAAAATGATTCTCAGGATTTTTCTTCGTCTGGTCTATGATGTATTTGGTGAATATCTCAATGCTTTCAGCTGAATACTGAATTATGATAAAGTTAACAGAATAAGAGATGTAGCCATCAGACTTTCAAGAACTTTAAGGTATCATCACATATCTCTGTTTCTGCAGTATCCATGTGCAGCATTTAAATGTGTGCTTCTGTATTTTTCCATTAAGATTTAGACAGAAGTTTAAAGTCAGTATGTCCTTAAATTTTATTCCAAAAAGTGACTGAATTAGGCAGAATTAGCAAGATGTATTCTCTCAATTAGCAAGAAAACAATTGAAGTGTCTTCTGTTAATGTCTTCTGCTTTAGTAGAGAAGTGAAAATTCTTCTGAATTGCAGCCCCTTCTACAATTATGGGCAGCAGCTGGTGCACAGCAGGCTCTGAAGTAATGATGCTGAGCAATACTGGTTTAGAAAAACCTGGCAAACCCAGTTAACCATATGCAATAATGTGATTTCTGTCTCTTGCTTCTGCTCTGAATTGGTTTAAATTATTTGCTCTCTTTTTTTGCTAAACTTGAAATTAGGAGTCTCATAAATAGCTATAGTCTCTCAAGTTGTGTGGAAATAAAAAAACAAGCTAAAGGAGAGAACCCCCATCTTCCACCACCCAATCTCCTGCCTCAAATTAAATATTTTGCTGAGGGAGTGACTGGAAAACAAGTGCAAAGGATAAAGGCCAGAATGGAGATGGTTTATGCCTGATAGCCTTTGTATGACAGTTAATTTTTTTTTGAGATATATTGCAAAGTGATAAAACACAAATGGTTTCTTTTCTTGGCAGATTTATATGGATTAGTCCTTTTTCTTGGAGTTGATCCTTACTGGGTCAAACATTGGTGGGACCAACTACTGTATCGACCTTACTGTAGGAAAAATCCCCGGCCTCTCTACAGTCTAATTGCGAAGATAATGTGGAGATCAGCAAAAAAGGATGTGATTGACCAAGTAAATAAAAATTCTGAGTTTTAGAATTCCTGAACATGATATATCAATAGTTTTATTTGCAAATTACTTATTTTCTTTTTTTAATTTCAGATTCAAATCCCCCCTCAGACAGAAAATATACACTGGCTTCACTTCTCTCCTGTGGAGAGACACTTCTATCATCGCCAGCACGAGGTGTGCTGCCAGGATGCATTGGCAAAACTCAGGAAGATTTCAGACTGGACTCTTAAGCTTAGCAGCCTAGATAGAAGGACTGTGACTTCTATTCTATACCCTCTGCTACGGCTGAGGCAGGCCTGCTGTCACCCACAAGCTGTTCGGGGAGAGTTCTTACCACTACAGAAAAGGTGAATTTCTGTAATTTGTCAAATGGCCTACTTTATCCAAAGCAAAACTGTATGTCTCCAGCAGTGCAAGTTCTTGTACAGTCCTCAAATAAGCCTAATGTAAGTTCCTTTAGTTAAATTTGTGACTATGGCACGCCAAGGTAATCTGACCTCAGAGGCTGAACAGGCCACAGTGGGATCATTAGTGTAATTCTTGTGTCAAAGAACATAGTACTGAAGGCCTTTGATTCTCCAGTGGCATTCTAACCTTACTATGACTAGGGTGTTGCAGGTAACAGATTGAGTGTGAAACAAACCAGATTCTTTTTTTGTTTTAAAATAAGCCCATTGCTTTTTTGTTTCTTTTGTCTCATACAAAACTCATGTTTATGAATGGGAACAATGAAAGGACTGAATCAACAGAATGGAATAATTCTTTAGT
Source organism: Poecile atricapillus (assembly GCF_030490865.1). Taxonomy (NCBI): domain Eukaryota; kingdom Metazoa; phylum Chordata; class Aves; order Passeriformes; family Paridae; genus Poecile; species Poecile atricapillus. The sequence continues at coordinate 66,338,939 of NC_081251.1, read as the reverse complement.
TCAAAGAAAATGTTAATGTGAGGTTGAAGAATTTGTAAATGTAGATCCAAATTTGAAAGCTGTTCAAATGCTCTTTTATTTGCATGCTTTCAAGATCATCTTCCCCCTCAAGTGCTCTGCAAGTACCAGTTTGGTCCCGGCTTTTGTTAAACCAGAAAAAAGGCATGTTGCCAGCCCTATTGTGAAATGTAACTGCTATTTTTTCAGTCAGTTAGTAGGAGGTTATGAAAGAACAGGCTGTTTCCATTCCAGACTCTCGGAGTGCTGTGTATGTTTCTTTTTTAAGCTACAGGTAGGAAAGAACTTCAACCTTTAGCACTGCCAATGTTATTGTTACTGTTTCCTAGTCCGTCCATTCTATTCAGTCTCTTTCAGTCCTTGTAAGAAGTTCTGTGTCCTACTCCTTGCTCCGCACCTGCGGTGCCTCAGCAGCTGAAGCTGACTTTGCACCTCCAGCAGAGACCAATAGACACTGTGCTGTATCACTTACTGTAGCAGTCTGCTAATGTGGAAGCAAGGGCTCAAACATAGGAGAAATCAGTACTCCCACCCATCATACAAGATTATTTCCATTAAAATGAGCCAATGTAGTATAAATCTAATATGTGTAAACTGAGCAGAGTATGGTGGGAACAGCTTTGTACTGTGTTGATCTTGGTAGAACAGTGCACAGTGACAGCTGCATAGTAACTGATAGAAAAATCAGCAATGAAAATTGAATCTTTCTTAAAATCACATGTACAAAGAAAAATGAACTCCCAGCACTGTTTACATACCTTTTTTTGTGAAGCAAACTTGATTGCAGCAGTGGACATTCCTAGAGTAGAGAGAAGATTTGGTTATATGTATTTGCTTATATGTAGGAGAATAATGAAGAAGTTCTCTGTTAGGACCTTTGATGAATAAGAGAAATCTACTGAAGTTAGAAAGTTGATGCTGGAGCATATAGATAAGAGACACGGGCCTGGAATAAATAATAAAAACCTGAGTTTGGAGCATATTCTGTTCTATAATAGATGACTTCTTTCCCCACCTTTGTAGTGAATGAGATCTACTCAAAAAAAAACAAAAGAAAAAGCTTTCAAAAGAGATTTTTTAAGGTTCTTTTAAGGTTCTGCTAGTTTAACTGAGTAAAAACCCCTTCTCTTTGCCATAATTGGTAGTCTCAGGCTGTGTATCAAATTTTATATTTTATATGTATACCTTCTGCTGTTACAATTTTTCTTATAACTGCTGATGGTTTTGAAAATAAAAGGTAAGTAGCATTGGTGGAAATATCAGCATACACAGGTGTTATGTGTACTTACCATTGTGTTTGCAGAATTCAGTAATTATGAATAGAGATTATACTGATTTAAAGCTGACTCTGGTGTAACACTACTATAAAACGAAGAATCAGTTTCTGAAACTGGAACAGTGTTGCCAGGAAGGTAAAAAAAAGGCCTAGGCAAGGGTATCCTTCCAGCATAATTTGAGTGCAGTCTGTGCAAGATTATGTCGCCTCTTACTCTGTTCCACAGTGCTGAACACCAAATAGTAAATGCTTCTCCTGAAGTGAATGAGGCTGAGGAGAAGGGTTTCAGTGGAGGGGATGGTGTCTGGTCTAACAGCAGCAATTGGTATTAGAAGTAGCCTCAGGTCAGCTGTTGTAGGCTGCTGCTGTTGTTTACTCTCCTGTCTCTTCATAGCAGTCCTCTGGTTCTTTAACCTGTGGCCTTACTCCAAGGTGTCTTTCAAGTTTCCTTCTTGCTTCCTCCTCATTTCTGTTCCTCTCTTTTCTCTCCATTTCTGGTATTTTTATGTTAAGTTAATTCTCTTCTGGTGAAATTCCTCTCATAATTTACAGATATGATAAGTGTAGAAAAGGAACTTTAGAATAGTTTTTGCTAGTCTTCTCTGTTCTCATTTCACACATTTGCTTCTTTACATTGATGCTTCATGTGTTTTGTGTTAAGATTGGTAGCAGAGGGTAGAAGTGTAGTCTATCATAGCTGTTTTCATCTGAACAGCTTTTGACAAAATGAAGTCTATTTTACTTGTTTCCAGTTCACCAGTAACAGAAGGAGAAAAATATTTTGCCCCATGAGGGATTATTTTACCAAGTTCAAATTTTCTTCTTGCTTATTTCTTTGTGTTCCAGGAGATGTCAAACTCTGGACACTCTCAAGTCAGGGTTAAAGTTCTCGCAGGAAGAAAATCTGACAGCTAGAGGTGTTTTATTAAGTAAACAAATATCATTTTCAGTATGTTGGATGCATGTAATCATCTGCTGTGCTGCTCAGCATGACCCTCTTGCCTTTCTAGTACTGCGATTTCGTTTCAAATTCAGGCCATTTGGTTTCCTTTTCAGCACCATGACCATGGAGGAACTCTTAGCATCTCTGCAAAAGAAATGTCGAACGGAGTGTGAAGAAGCTCACCGACAGCTGGTGTGTGCTCTTAATGGCTTAGCTGGTATCCATATCATTAAAGGTAAGACCAAAGCATATTCTTTACTCATTTCAGTACAGAAGTAAAGAATATGCTCCATCTCTGTGTACTGGGAGGTTAAAGGAAGTCATACTTGTATAATTGTACTTAACCTGTTTTTGTTTTATCAATACTGCATTCTGGGCTTTCCTTGTGCCCCCAGCCATGCAAACTGCTATGCTGACTGTGGATTCCTTTTGCTGCTCCTGCTAGACAGCTCTGTCAATATTGATTTTGTCTGAATTATAAGGGAAAACAAAGCTTTGAATGAGAAACAAAAATAATTACATGAATCTTGAGTGTCCCACAAAATAAAAATAAATTAAAATTACTCAGTTATGAATGTGTAAAAATGCCTCTTTTCCAAGTTTTTCTAAAGCTGACATGCTGTTTGAATTCTTTCAGGTCATGTCAAAGTCTTCCTTCAAGGAGAACAGGCAAACTGCTTTTTCTCTTACTTGCCTCTCAGAAAGACTATGTTCAGATTCTTTAATCTGTAGTTAGTAGGCTTGAAATACTTTGTTACAACTGCAGGCTGGAGATAAGCATTTCTCAAAGTTAAGTGCTTAAAAAGAGTTACATACAGATGTAATGCTTCTAAAATACACTAATAGCAAAAATTATGTTTGGCCTATTTCAAAAACCAGGTTGATAAAAATTTTGTCTGATGAGAAACAAAAGCAGGACAAAAGCAGCAGAGTTCTGGTCTGTAACTCCTCCCCTAGTATTGCCTTTGCACTCAAGTCTTCTTTATCAGGAAGGAGGAAGCACACCTGACATAAAAGTGAGGCTATGAATTCAGTCAGTATAATTGAAAACTTATAGGTTTAATTATCAGTCCAAATTTAATTACTACAGGAAAAGAAAAGAGTAACAATCACACTTGTTTCTAGTTCTTGTCCTGCTTTTATGCTCACCTTTCTACTTAGGCCCATCTTGACCCTGAGGTCGGTGGTTTCATAGATGTGGTGGCAGTGCAATTGCCTGTTGTCACTAGCTTCATCAGGAGGAATAAGATGTTTATGCTGATGGTTTCTTCCTCACACAAGAATCCAGTGAGGGTCATTTTTGTGTTTGCTAGCACGTTTGCATCTTTCTTCATTGGTCTGCAGCTCCATGAAAACGCCAAATTTAGTGTACATTATGCCTCTTATGAATGTTACATACTCTTTCTTTGTTCTCTTTATTGCCCCTAAAACCAGTTTTGTCCAGCTCTAAGTCTGCATTTCTTTGACTGTGGGTGAGTTGTTTATAGCCATGGCTTTCTTATTCACTGCCAAGCCTGTGCACCATCTCTTAGCATCCCATGGCTGTACTCTACACTGCATCCTATATCTTTACTTGCCAATAGCCTTTGCTATTGTTACTAGGCCTGTATTTCCCTACACTACATCATTGTGGTAGTTGTAAATATCTCATTCTACATGAAATAACTGCTTGTTACTGCTGCCTATATAAAGCTGTGTTTGTACCACACAAAGATAAACAAAAGTTGAAAAATATTCTAAAAATTAGCCATAGACACCTATGAATTACAGAAATTGCTATCACAGCTAAGCCAAGGAAAAAGTTCAGGCAGGTCAAGAAAAATTCAAGGGAGGTCTGACAAGCTTCAAGGTAGCAAATTCAGTACATATCTTTTGGCTGGTTACTAGTAACTGCAATCCTATATGGCAGGACTACACCCTTACAAATGCAACTCTTTCAATTTAAGAAACAGCAAATCTTGTTGACATAGAATTGTTACACTTCCATATAGATAGGATGATGTTTTTTGTTTTACTCTGTTATCTGTCTTTATGCATTTCTTATCACTGTACTTCTCCATATTTTATGAGTCTCTAAGTATTACTGGCTAAGTAAATTTCCATCAGTTGAGAAAAGAAAATTTAAATGGGTTTATTTTTTCACTGCTTTTCCATACGCAACTTCAATTTTATGTTTCTTTTTAATTGATATAAGTTTTTTCCTGAGAAGTGATTGTGATGCTGGCAGCTTATATCAGTAGTTATGCTCCCTGCATGTACCTAATCATTTCTTCATTTCTGAAGTATGACACAACTTTTCATGGTTTTCACTGGGAGAGTGAATAATGCATTTGCAGTGCAAATTTAACAATGCATCACTGCAGTGAGTTGTAGATGATTTTTTGAAGTGCAACGTGAGATTTTTTTTGATTTATGCAACCATGAATACATATTTTAAGATTAAGATATTTACAGGTCTTACAGTCACAAAAGATATTTAATTTGGAAACTGCATTAGTCTTCGTAGAATATCATAATCTGTCTTTTACCAGTTTTTTCTGGGGGGAGGCATGGAATGACTAGGAAAGAATTGCTTGAAGACAGGCACTTACTATGCAGACTTTCTGAGAAAATCTTAGGATGTTACAAGTAACGTAACACTCGTAAGGTCATGGCTGCTTCTATATTTAAAACCCAACACAATATGTGTTTTTGCTACTCTTTTTTAATTCAGGAGAATATGCATTGGCTGCGGAGCTGTACAGAGAAGTACTAAGATCATCTGAAGAGCACAAAGAAAAGCTTAAAACAGATTCCTTGCAAGTGAGTGAGCATTGACATGTAAAGAGATGTAATTAAGAACTGGAATACTTTAGATTTAATTTAGCAGGGTCAGTCTTTTCTTCCTCCCAGTGGTGTGCTGAATTACTCTTTCAGCCTGCTGTAATGATCACAATCTTTTTATCACAGTCTTTAGATAGGAATCTGTCCTCTGTCCTGTGACCTTGATGTTTCCTTTTTTTTTTGTTTTTTTGATAAAAATAAAATAGCTGCTGTGTTTCTAGAACCCTGCCTGTGAGTTTTCTTGATGTCCCTGAAGCAGTGTATGATCTCCACCTGCTGTTCTGCAGTACAGTTAACAAGCTGAATTCCTAGTCTGCATGTGACTGTGATTGCTCACAGTACCAGTGTTATATTACGTCCTGCAAATATGGAATGCAGGATTTGCACTGAGAGTGATATTAATGTGCCGAATGATAGAGAGTAATAAAATATTTGCGCTGCAGAAGATAAAAGGGCATCAAAATGTGGAAAAGAACTGAAGTGCCTTTTTTCTTCAGGCATTTGACTTCATGCCTTTTGAATACTATTTAAAAATATTAATATGTTTTCCTGGTAAAAAAATCATGGTTCTTTCAGTAACATATTTATAGTTCTTCAAGAACTATCAGTTCTAAATTGACCAAAATTTTCTTCAGTGTAATAAGAGATTTAAAATGTTATTGACACATAGATAAGAGATCAGTTGTCTGTTTCTTTGCTTGCTTCTCTGAATAAATTATTGTTTGTGTTGCATGTGGTCGCTTGATGTCTCTGTTGTGCTTCTTTGATTCTTCTTTTCCTTTGTGACTTCCTGGTGGCTTTTTTCACTTGGTATAGACATATTAGCATAAACTAGTTAAGCTGCTCATAGGTTGCTAATTAAATTGTTCTACTGGATTGTGCAATCCAATAAAGTTGGGGTTTTTTTTCCCCTAATATTGCCTTAGTGTAATGAAATTTTACATCTGTTAAGTCTTCTCAGTTATGTAGGATTAGCTCTCTGGGATAATGGCAAATCACTGCTGGCCAGTCCTCTTAAGTGGCTGAGATAGTAATAGGGCAGAGGTGAAGAGAATCCAGGATGTGAGAAAGGCAGATTTATGATAGTGGAGGTTATTAGTATGAGTTTCTAGGAGCTGTGCAAGATGCATAATATTATTGGTCTGGTTTGAGAAATAAAGGGTGAAGCCAGAGAAGAGGAGCAGAGTTTCCTTATATTAATAATCAAATTTGTTTTCCTTAAAAGTATACCAAAAGGTCATGCGTTTTTCAGTATCTTTTATTTCAGAGAAATGAAAAGTATGAAAAATTATTACAGTTCTTGGCATCTGGTATTTTCGTTACACCTTATTTTGCTTTACATAGTCTAAATTAATTGTTTCCTCAGAATATTCTAAGACATTTACCAAAGAAAGTGCTCTGAGATAAATAATTTGTTTTTCATAATAGTCAAGGGCTGTTTTAATTAGGAGGATGAGTATGGTATAGGATCTGATGACCTGGTATCACACTTGCCTGCTGATTTGCTTTTGAGATGTTAAAGAAGGTCTTTTTAATATTTCATTTGCTATCCCAGTAAAATGTGGAAAGGAATCTTTCTTTTCTTTATAAGATGCTTCCAGATTAGCAGAGAAAGACAAAACTGATTTTAAATGCATGCTAATTTCTTGCTGTAAGCTTTCATTGCTGTTCAGGTTTTTTCCTGCCAAGGATGTTGCAATGGATTTTTTTTTCATGATTGCTTCTGACTCTGTGTATATTTAGAGACTTCATTCTACACATAATTTAATGGAACTGTTGGCAAAGCACCCAGGAATTCCCCCAACTTTGCGTGATAGCCGACTTGCAGAAGAGGTAAATATATTTTGTTTTTACCTAAATATTGAAGAGTGTATTTTTATTTTTTGTCTCCTCAGCATTTTATCTAACTAAAGAAACAACAATTCTTTTCATTTCAAAAGAAATAGCTTTTTAGTTAACTACATACATTTCCCTTAAACTTAGTAAAATCAAGAGTTGTTTCCTATGTGATGAGAGCAGAAATATCCCATACAATATTGCTGTTCTCAATGCTGGTGGCCTCTGTTATATTGTGAGTGTGTTTTACAGAAATTTTAATAATTTTTACCTCTAAAATGCTGTTTCCCCATCTCCATGTTCTGTGGAAATAAATTACACAGATGTTAATGATAAAGTATGTGTCATCCTGAATTCTTCTTCTTTATTTTCTCACATTTTCTTTAGCTTTCCTCCTTTTTAACTTAAAATAGTCAGAGTTTTCTGTAGGTAAAGTTTATTTTAATTTGGCCAGATAAGCAAATCACTGTATATCACTTTCTGTATGCATAAGCTTAACTATATCCTTAATCCTGACTGGGGAAGTATCTGGCAAAATAGCTGGGATTACTCTTCGTCACTGGTTATTTGCAGTGGAAGTAAGGACAACATTTCCAAAAGAATGTCATTACTGTGTCACTGTTTGGGCTGAAAGGGACCTTGAGATGTCTCTAGCTGAACTTCCCCCTCAAAGCACGGTCAACATGGATTCCAGGAATCCCAGGGCTTTATCCAGCTGGCCTTTTAAAACCTCCAAGGAGAGAGATTTCGCAACTTAACTGTTCCAGTACTTCATATATCTCATAGTAGGGAAGTTCTCTGTGATTTTTTTTTTTCCTGTTTCAATTTATAGCCATTGTCCCTTATACTTCAGTAAAATGCCTGGGCTCTTAATCTTGGTGATTGTCTTCTGCCAGCTGGGAAGCTGTTCTTTAGTAATCTCTAAGCCTCTCTTCTTCATGCTGCATAGGCCCAGTTCTTCCAGCCTCTCTTGTTTTATGCTTTGATGAGTATCTGTCTTGCTATTTGGCTATCTTCTGATATCTTACAGTTTTTTATGCAAATTCTATGAGAGTGTAGCAGTTTTTTCCTGTTTTAATGAGCCTTGTTCTCCTAAATATATGAAGTTTGTACCCGCCTTATAGAAGTTCTATAGAAGTACTGCCTCTTTTTTATTGACCTGTAATTCTAGTAGTTTTTAAATACTACATTATCCTGGCATGATTGTAAAGAAAGCTATTAGAAAATTTGTTTTATTTATAAATGTTATGCAGAGGTGGTTTTTCATAGCTACCTTTTGCCAGTAGCTCTTCTAAGTACCCAAGAGTCCTTCCTGTCCACTCCAAGTAAACTGGGCTCTTTAACAACAATGTACTATCTTAGTAGTAGTTTACAAAAAAAGACTTAAACATACACTAAAGTACACAAAACAAATATATGTGGTGAAATCAGTATGTAACAGTACAAGATACATGTTACTTTTAAGTTGTTTGTTTATCAGTTTTTTAAATATAAAATAAACTGGTACTGCTTTTATAGTGGTGGCACTTGCATTCCAAGAGGGGTTTCACTGTTGGAATTTCTCTGAAAAATAATATATCTGATGCATTTAATGAAATTTAAGCCCTTCTTGTTATTTTATGAGTAAGTTTTATATGTAGGTAAGTTCAATTATCCTGTTCTTAGACTGTTTTGGGATCTTTTTTATTGTTTGCTTATTCAACACAGGTAAGTAAGAATCCTGAGTTACATTCCAGTTCCCTTTTGTAATGCATTGTATTCCCATGTTGTTGTTTGGGCTTACCCAAAAGCAAAGTTGTACTGTTAACATCTTTATAGTAATTTATCTTCTCAAACACTTTTATTGGCTTACTCGTAAATGCTGGATTCTAGAGGAAAAAAAAAATTCTAAATATTGCTTACAAATGAAGGTGGGTAGCACATAGATAGGTAACCATTTAAAAACACTATGGTAGCTGCAGTATTCCTCACACATATGATTTGTGCATAGTTTAAGCTCCTATTTCCACACAGGCAGAACAACTTCGACAGCATTATATGAGTAAATCCAACGCAGAAGTTGCAGAAGCCCATCAGGCCTTACAGCCAGTTCTTCAGACCATTCGGGAACTTCAAAGAAAGGCAGGTACCTCTTAAATGTTTTGTCTCTGACTTTTGGCATTTGTAAAGAGTAGTATTTTCATCTGTTTATCCAGAACTCTAGCTGTTTATCTTCTTTCACCTGTTAAAAATACAAGGTCACTTCAGTGTTGCTCTGTTAATTTCACAGGGAACATTGCTTTCTCTGATTAAATGATCTTTTCATCTCCTTTTGAGAGAGTGAGAAGGAAGAAACTTTGAGATCACAGTATCTCTGTGTGGCTGTTTTGTGTAGATGGCCTTGGTGAATCTGACTCTACTGAAGGAATATAAAGGTGTGGAGAATGTAAACAGTTTCTTAATCATGTATTTACACATCAACACAAGATGGGATGTTTTTTAATCACACTCTCATCCTTCACTTTCCATGGAATTAGCCAGTCTGTGTTTGACCATGGCCTGAAGAGCAGTGTATGCCTCTGCTGCAGTGAGTAGATTGGTTTTCTGTTCAATGTTCAAGGATAAATCTATTGTTTGTCATACAGATACATTCAGGTTCTCCCTGGTGGTTGGATGTCATCCAGACAGCAATACAGTATGCCATCGATGAGGAGCTTGTTCAACGTGTGCAAAACGAAATAACTTGCAACTACAAACAGCAGACCAGTAAACTCTCCATGGCAGAGAAGTAAGAGAGTAACTGAAATAACTTGTACACACCTCTTCATTAAACCTATTCGGGTCTTCTTCCTAGTTTGTGCTAGCACTTGCAATTAGATAGCAGATGTTTTTGCTTCAGAGTATCTGGACTGCAATTATGTTTCAAAACCAGCCTCTGAAAAAGTGCAACTAGATAGAAGACTTGGAAAGAAAAGCAGGAAAATTAGTGTTTTCTCTTAGATAAGCATTCTTTGAAATGTTCTTCTGTATTATCTACTGTGGTTTTACAGTCCTCTATACTCATGAAACTGCTGAGTAAGAAAAATTCAAAGTTTAGTTCATTAAAATTGATAATTATCTGTAAAATAAATGGGCTTGCTTAAATGGAAAGTAGAAAGACAATATCAAAAAGTCCTTGTGTAACACCATAAAGTAGTATCACTGTTTTTCTGAGCAAAGAATTTGAGGTTGGTTTCATGTTCAAGACAGCAGTACACCACTTGTTTTTGGGTTCAATTACACAGTAATGAATTCAGAAGGGACATTCAGAGATAACTTAAATCAACCCCCATCTTAAGATCCAGACCCATGCTTGTTCAATCCAGTGAAGTTGCACAGGGATTTGACCTGTTAAGAATCTCTAAGGAGGGAGATTCAGTAGTCTGTATGTGAAGCCTGTTCCAGTATTTGGCCCACTTGGTGGGAAAAAAAAAATAAAATTCTTTTGCCTAGTTAATATTTCCTGTATTTCATCTTGTTTACATTGTCTCTTGTTCTTTTGTCCAGTGCCTTTGACAAAAGTTTGACTTGGTCTTCTCTGTACCTTCCCGTTATATAAATATAGAAAGCAATAAGGTCTTCCCTAAATTTCAGGATTGAATAGACCCTTTTCTCCTGACCTTCTCTTGTACATTCTGGATGAAGGTCTGTAAGTTCATCACAGAAAAGGGAGACATAGGAAGGACAGTGCTCTGACAGTTTAACTTCAGGCCATTTTCTCAGACACATGAACTTATTCTCTTAAAGACAGACTTTCTGAATCATGTTTTAGTCAAATAATTTTTTATTATATTTATGGTATATATAAATATATGTATATAAATGTATATACATCTGTGTACATGTTTATAAAACATGTATCTATAAATTTAAGTACTTAATATACACACATTTTAATTCCATATGTAAAGATGTATCCTCCACTCTGACTGCTCTGCCATTGTGATTCAAAAAGGTTGAAATTTCTTCTTAATGGAAGTAAGTGTATTTTTTATTTTCAGTACTTAACCTAATTCTATTGAATAATCTAAATAAAGATACAAAAACTTAACCTCTTTTTTTCTTCAGCACAAGAGGCAATGGGCACAGAGTGAAACACAAGATGTTCCTTCTGAACATCAGGGAACACTTTTTTATTGTGAGGGTGACTGAACAAGTAGCCCAGAAAAGTTGTGGGGTCTCCATCCTTGAGATACTCAGAAGTTGTCTTGGCATGGTCCTGGGCAACCAGCTCTAGGTGACCCAGCCTGAGGAGAGCATTTGAGCAAGACAGCATCCCATGGCCCCTTTTATCCTCAACCAGTCTGTGAGTCTGGATATAAACGTTTCATGGCTGTTTGAGAATTATAGCATCACATTCTGGTCAAAATAAATATGAGTAAAGGACTGTTTGCATGTTCATGCAAAACTTTTATGCCTATGCATCCATCTGTATTTGCTTGTGTGACACTGATTTTTTTTTTTCCTCGATTGAAATTAGGTATTTAGAAAACATCATCTTAAATTGCTGCTTATAGATTGTATAGATTCAGAAAAATTGTGACTAAACTTTCTTTTATAACACACAGATAAGACTTACTTCCTTTTCAATTCATTTTAGCGTATGAGATAAAACTTCGAAAACAGTGTCTTATCAAGTGTTACTGGTCAGTGATGGAAGCAACAAGTACTCTTAATTGAGTACTGGATATGATTAATCCATAGTATAGTGAGGGAGATTTTTATAAAGCTGGTGTTACTTGGCAGCTGATGATATTAACAGCAGACTTGTGGTTGCAATTTACATTTATTTTCAGACTACCTGGTTAGGCAAACTTTGTGTACGTTATTTTAAAATGCACGTTACTGTATAGTAACTGTATAGTAGGTCATATTGAATGCCAAGCTTTAGTTAGTGTTTAAACCTGTATTATGCTCTCTGCACTGTCCAAAATGGTTGTTTTGGATCAAATTTTCCATAGGGTGTGGAACCACAGTCTTGTACATCAATGTCAGACCTTGTAGGAATGATGCACTTTCTTTCAGCAAGACTTCTGCTCTCAGGAATAACACAATGTGGGAAGTGCTTAACTTCTGTTCATGTTTGTGTTCATTACCTTGTCGTGGTTTTGAACTAGTAATTAACAAAAAGGGGAAAAAAAATTATTTATTTCTTGCTGTGAGATATGGATTAAAATAAGAGCAAACTAGGTATAAAACTTAAAAGGAATAAAGAAAAGTTTATTGACAAACTACAAGAATAAGAACACCAGAATAAACTTTTAAAAAAACCTTTTCATTTCTCACTGCTCACTATTCTTTCGTTCACATGACAACAGAGACAAAAACTTTATAATTTTGATGGTTTAAACAGTTCTAATTTTCTTATAGTCTTTTCCTCAGTTTCTGTAGAGAAACAGAAGTTCCTTTCTGTTAATTTATGGAGTTTGTCACAAGAAAACTATTTTTGTTATAGTTTCTCGTTTCTCTGCTATCAGCTGCTCAGAGCTACTGTTATTAAAGCCCACCCCTCCCATTCCACATCACTCTGAAATGTGTTATGGGTCATGAGTTTGAAGATAGCATTTTTAAGGATAAGTTAGTTAAAGGTAAAAAAGTATTTGTTGTGGTTTTAAACTAGTAACAAAAATTACTTATTTTTTTGTTGTGAGATATGGATTAAAACAAGAGCAAAGCAGGCTTAAAACTTAAAAGGAATAAAGACAGTTTATTAACAAACTATTAGAATAAGAATACCAAAATAAACTTTCAGAAAACTCTTTTTCTTTTCACTAATTGACTATTTCTTTGTACACATAACAACATAGAGACAAAAAAAAGATAGTTTTACAATCTTGGAGGTCAAAAACAGTCTCAATTTCTAGAGTCTTCTCATCAGTCCTCGTAGAGAAACAGAAGTCTCTTCCTGCTAATCTATGGAGTTTCTCGAGTCCACTCCTCCCATCTCACACCACTCTGAGGTGTGCAATGGGTCAAATTGAATCTAGGGATGCTATTTTTAAGGATAAGTGATTCAAAGCAGAAATCTTTTTCAGTTGTCTCTGTGAGCCCTCCTGGAAAACAGCCATCTCCCTGGCTCCTTTAAGGCTTTAAAATCTTCACTTCACTCGCAAGTTCCAGCAACTCACAGCATCACAATCATCTTTCTTTTCTTTAAAGTCCACACTTTGAATACTTTATTCCTCCCATACTCTAGCCATGAATTAAAGGAGTCTTTAAACTACTGTCCATCTCCATAGCTGTAACAGAAAGACTTTTCAGCAACAAGCATCTCCTTTTCTCTCTTTCTTATTTAAACTTAACTCTTTTCTTCACTGTTTTTGGTGGTTTTATGATGTCTTACATGTTAATTGTCTCTCTCTGTCTTTTCTAAGAAAAAGGAGTCATCTGTTTGTTTATTCAGGTAGTAAAAGAATTAAAAGTTTTAAGAAAGCTGCAAAAGTTCATAGTGTCAAGTTTCAGTCCAACAGCAGACCTTGAAAACTAAACAAAAGTGTTAAGCTCGGCTTTTCTCTCCTCCTCCCCCCCATCCCTGCGGCCTTGTCCCGGGCCTGGGAGGGGGAGGGGAGAAACTAACACAGAGCTTGTTACCTCTCAAACGCCGGAAACCAGAAGAGAGTGAGATAGCTCAGCATGTACTTCTTAAGGGGGTGTTTACAAGTTAAATTCACTTTTTAATGGTCAGATCTGCTGTCAATTCTTGGAAATGGCTGATAATTGGTCAGGAAGAAAAACTCCCATCAGTCACCAGTAGCTTCAACTTCCTCTTTTTTTTCACTCTGTCTTAAAGGTGAAGCTAACCCATGACATTTGCTTCTTCATTTGCTTCTGTGAGCTTCACTAAGAAACAGTTTTCTCATTGCCTCTCAAGGCTTCAAATCTCTCAGCACTTCACTATACCACAATTACTTCACTTTTTACTCAAATTTACACTTTGAACACTTTATTCCTCTCCATACTCTATTATGAATTAAAGGAGTTTTTTTCAGGATTTCATTGTCCATCTCCATAGTTTTAACAGAAAGATATTTCAGCTTAATTAAAGCATCTCCTTAATTCTCTACCTTTCTTGAAGTCTCTTTTCTTTCTTGCCACTAGTAGTTTATAAAGTCTCTTTTCATATTGATTACTCTCCTTTTCTCTCTCTGGATGAAAAGATTAATCCGCAAGTTTCATCTGAATAAGAAAGAGTTAAAATCTTGCCCAAGCTTTTGTAGATGGTTCGGTGATCTCTGCTGAACAGGAGCTAGAGCCGTCTGCGATGGAAAGTTCTTCATAGCTGCTTTAGAGCGTGGTCTCCGTCTCTGCTTGCAGCAGGCTTAGAGCTCTTTTCCTTCTTCACTCGGCAGTTTTCTAGTGAATGTAGTTACAGCAAAACCCTGCAGCTGAACCAGAGATCGGGCCGGGCCCGGCCCAGCCCGACTTAGCTTAGGGCAAGCCTCATCTCCCGGCCGGGAGACGAGAGACGCGGCGGGCCCGGCCCGGCCCCCGCCCAGCCGCATGGCCTGGGCAGAGAACCGGGGGCCAGCCGGAGCTCTGCCACTCTTCACAGTCAAGGAACAAAGAACCACTACAGACTTCTGGGTGTACACTTTAAGGTGGGGTTCACAAGTTGATTCTACTTTTCAATGGCTAAAACTGCTGTCAATTCTCAGCAGTGACCGATAATTGGTCAGGAGAAAAGACTCCCAGGGGACCCCAGCAACTTTAACTTTCTTAAAGGTAAAGGAACTCCATGACATACCTCAACACCCCTCCTATCACAAGAGACACCTAGGTTCTAGGAAACTAGTTTAATGTTATGTCCATTTAATTAATTTAACTTTGAAACCTAACTTCCTGAATGAAGTGTATTTTTGTGATGGGTGCATATGTCTGCTGTGAATTGCACAGGTTCCTTGAAAACCATTTTCTTGGCCAGCAGACACAAGAAAGACTATAAGTATGTGCAGTGGGTTACCTTTAGTAGATCTGCATTGTGGACTAGAATATTGCAGGTTGGTGTTCACTACTAGTATTTGGCCACACCTCTCAAGTCTTGAGAAGAGTCTTCCTGTTTTAAAAATACCAGGCATCAGCTCCGGGGATACACTGGAGTGATTTCTGACAGCTCTGCACGTAGCAGGAATAAGCACTTCCTTGTGATACTAACTTTGTACGCTATCCTACATTAGCTACTTCTCTTCTACTTTAAAATACTGGATCAGGTTTGGATTTGATGTCTTGGTGCACAGTAATTTCCCTTTTTCTTTAAATCAGGTTCCGTGACTGCAGAGGCCTTCAATACCTACTCACAACCCAGCTGGATGAAGTGAAGAAGTTCCAGAAGATTGTAAGAGAAGCAGTGAAAAACTTAGAAGGGCCTCCTTCTAAGCAGGTTATAGAGGCTGCCACTATCTGCCATTTGCGACCTGTTAGACTGCCACTTAACAAGTAGGTCTTGAAAACAGAAAATAAACCTTAGATGTGTGAAATGAAATTTTCCTTTATTTGAAATAACATACTAAAGTCTTCATTATGTACTCAGGAGTTATATGCACACAGATATCACAGATCCATTTGTTAGAATCATGACCTTTGGTTTTATTTTTATAAAATCTTCTAGTGTCAGCTATGTTAGTGTACATACGGCTGTTGCCTTGTTCTTTTTTAAGAGTTTTGTGTAGTTTCATATGTTGGAATAAGGGCTTATGATAATTTGGTTTCTGATAAAATTCTGAGTGCATCTATTTCCAATTTTCTGTATTACAGCTGTGTCTTTTGTAAGGCTGACGAATTGTTCACAGAATACGAGTCAAAGCTCTTTATGCATAGGTAAGTTCATAGCTTTATAAATTTCTCACTGTTAGAAAAAGTGAAAGTTGGATTGGTTTATGTTTTCTGAAACAAGTTTGTGACCAAATGACAGTGACTTCTTGCTAATGACTTCGATAACAGTTTTATTAGGTTTAATTTTATATATATATTTCATATGAAGAAATGGTGTCCGAGGAATGAATACATGCCACTCTCTCTCAAGCCACTGTGATATGACCATGCATTTGAAATGAAGTGGTGGCATGTTCAGAAAGCATGTGTATAACTAGAAGGATGCTAATTTAACACATACTCCTATTTGTGCAAATATTTATTTGCAGTCCAGCTGCAAGTGGTATAATATCACCCTCATTCAATGTTATGATGAGAGAAGACATCTCACACAGGATGAAGCTGATAGAAGGGTGACACCAGCATGGAGTGTCAGAGAAGAGTGCCTAGCAGGCAGTACTGAGAGACATAGATTACAGCTCTCTGCATGCTTTCTCTTGGATTTCTATCTCATATCCCTCACAGTGTCAAAACTGGATTGAAAAGTCTTGAGGTTACTGAGAAAACATTTTGAGAAGTCTTTGCCAGTGGGAGTTCTGTTGCTTCATGACTGCTTGAATCAGAAAGAATTGATGTATTTCTAAATTAGCGTTATTGTCAAGGAGAGAAATGGGAAGCTGTGCTGTTCTTTCACAGTGCAATACACAGCAAATTTTGCATCAGAGTTTAACTGTAATTCTTGCTTATATAAAAAGTCTGAATTTAATTTTTTTTAATGAATGTGACATTAATAACTACTGAAAGACGATTTAGATGTGTAAGCCTTTACAAAAGCTATTGATAATTTTGAGCTGACAAAATGGCCTGAGGATTGGTACTGAGGTCACTGTGTTCAAAGCAAGCTTTTGATTAGGTAATAAAACAGCTTTTCATATTTGCTTGATTTGCATTATTCTTTGACCATATATATAAGAAGGCTGAAATAGATAATAAGTACAGATGGATGTGGAAGTACAAAATCAGTGCTAAGTGTGTTTGGTTTGTTTTGAAGTGTTAAAGGCCAAATGGCAATATTTGAGGAGATGATAGAAGACCAAGAAGGGCTTGTCGATGACCGCTTGCCCACCACAAGCAGAGGGCTCTGGGCAACCAGTGAAACTGAGCGTGCCTTGAAAGCTCTTCTCTCCTTTGCCAAAGCTCACCGAATGGATGCTAGGCTAACTGAAGAAGGGAGTGTATTCCTGGAACTCTTTGAAGCATGGAAAAAGGAATATAAGGTACAGTAAATTACATGGTGATTAAACAGCTGTGTGCTCCATTTAATTTGTTATAAACAAATTGCAGCTGAATATTAGCACATCTAAGTCATATTCCTGAAATTAGGCTTTGCCTACACCAACCTTTTCCATAGTGCTTATTACAGGATTTGATTTTAAATGATTTATATATGATTTAAGAGTTTCTAAAAGCTATACTGGCTACTAATCAAATTGCTAAGCAATGTAGCTTCATCTATTAAGGCAGTATGAAGATATAATTATGTTCATCTGTTTACTTAAATCAGAATGTAGCAAGACTCAGGAAATCCAACACTTGTCCATTCTGTAATTCAGTTTACCTTCAGTCTTGTGAAGAAGGAGCAAAGTTTTGTCATGTGCCTTTAGGTTAGGAAACTAAAAATGGGACTAATATGCCAGTGAAATGAAGATGCTGGTTATGATTCCGTCTTGAAATGTGACTTGGAATAACTCTTTTTTATTCAGTAGGGGTTTTTTTTGTTTGTTTTGCAGGGCTTTTTGCTTCTGAATTTTTAGTTGCATTAATTACTGCAATACTAGTAGTTGTAGAAGAAATGAGAGACTATTTATAGTTGTTTATACAGAGAGTCTGGAAAAGAGAGCCGGCAAAATTATGTCTATACTGCTTGTTTTCCTTTATAATTAGTTGTTGTTGTGACTGAATGCTGTAAAGAAATATTATCTCCTCCTCCAAAAAGATTCTCACAGAGTCATGTAAGTGTTAATTCAGTTCAGCTGTTCATGTATTTGGGGTTTTCTTACAGTTACTTCATGAGTATTGGATGGTCCTTAGGGATCACGTGTCTGCTATTGATGAGCTGGCAATGGCGACAGAACGACTGCGAGTGCGTCACCCTGATGAGCCAAAACCAAATCCACCAGTGCTCCACATTATAGAACCACATGAGGTAGAGTACTGGGCAGGAAAGAATGGTTTCTTTTTGAAGGAACCCACCTCCTGCAAAGATAAAATCTGGATCTGTGTATAATGTCTGTAGAGTGACTCTGTTTTCATTTCAGACAGGCTTGGTGGAGTATAGAACTCGTACCTATTTCTACATTAAGTACATGGGCCGTTTTGAGCTTGTAATTGTTATTTTGATATATTTTTGTTAGCCTTCTGACAGAGTGGCATGTTTCCAAAATACTGCTGTCCTTTCAACAGCAGCAACTTCCTTCCTTTCCCTATGGTTGCCGTTTTCCAACCTGGTGGAAAATTAAGTTGACCTGATTCCTTATCCATATTGATACTTTCCACAAATACCTGTATAAAACAGAAGTGAGCACCTCAAAGAAAAATATTTTTTTCAGTATTTTGAAATTTCTGAGCTACCCCTGACTCTGTTTATGATGACAGAGAAAATGCTGGGTTGATTTAACCCCTTAATTTTTTTTTTGCACCAATAGAAGTATGTTTTTTATAGACACATTTTGTGCTTTTTTCTGTGAGATTGAGTAAAATAAAAGTGCTTCTTTCTATAAGAAAATAAATTTTGTTTCTGTATTAAAACAGTTTTTAAAAAGGAGCACTTTGCTTAACAAATGCCTAATAAAGTTGTAAGATTTATGCATGTATAGGCAGCCATAAAAGAAACGCCCATTACTTTTGCCTTCATCCTTCAGGTGCCTGCCTCTTCTGCAGTACTATCCTTCTCCACTATCAGCTGTAATTAATTTAAAAAAAAGTCAGCTTGATGTTTCTGTCTTTATATTGGTTAAATCAAAAGTGGAAATTTCTAAGAAATCTAAAGAAAATAATTGTCCCTTACACATTGTTTTTGGAACCAGCAGTTGGTTCTAGTATATATATACAATTGTAAGAAAATAGATAATAAATTGAATGAAGTTCAAAATAAACTTCTAAAAATTCGGGTTATTTTAACTTAATTTTGTTTCTGTAAAGAACCAATAATATAAATAAAACAATAAAAAGCAATTTTGTGTACCTTCTGCATCTCAGCCCATTCACAGTGTTCATACTGGATACATGAAAGGAATAGATAATCAAGTTTGCTTGGGGAGAACACATCTTAAATTTCCAGCATGAGCTGGTTTTCTGTCACCAGTAAATTACTCAGCTGAATTTCACAAAAAAAATTAATTTAAGTCTTATTGTAAAACAAGTTTTTTTCTCCCTTTTCTAACACATATTTAATGTTGTTTTCATAGGTAGAGCAAAACCGAGTGAAACTTCTGAATGACAAGGCAGTTGCCAAATCACAGCTTCAAAAGAAATTAGGACAACTTCTGTACCTCACTAATCTGGAGAAAGTAAGATTAATGATTCCTTGGTCTTTACCTAAGTGATGTGGAAGGCAAGAAATCTACCATTATTTTTATTTAAAACTTCCATCTTAAAGAAATTGTATTTTCTGTGAAGATTCATTACATTTTGAAATTCAGTGTGCTGTTCTTTGTGTTACTGTGTGGTCATAAAATTATTTATTGCATCATATATTTTAGTTACTTGCTTAATTATATGCTTATTAAACTATGAACTGGTTTTAGATGCTAAAAGTTTTCATTAAAACTATCTGGGCCATGTCTAGTAGAAGCCTTATAAAATTATGTATGTCTCTACATACCTCTGGTATTTTACAAAGAGCTTACCTGAAACAGAAGGGTAATCACATCTGGAGTTTAAGTGTTAAAAAAAAACAAAACCAAACTAAACCAGACAACCTCCATCTTATTTTGCATTTATATTTTTTTTTTTTTACATTTTAACATTTTATTTTACATTTATAATAACATTATATGTTATTTTAATCATAGCATTTGAGCAAGTGCATTTATTTTAAAGTAAGCATAGTTAAGCAAAATTTAAGTGGTTTTGAAACAATGTGAAGCTGATAGAAAATATGTGGAGTTTCCTGTTGAAGCTTGTATTTTACCAGGATTTTTCAGAGCTGTCATTGAGCTGCAGACGGCACCTGAAGGACTGCAGAATGAAAAGCACTCCTATTGCTTACCATAAGTTCCATATTTTTTAACTCCTCAAGATGGACTTGAGTACATTAATATGTTTTTAATTTTCTCACATACTGTTTTGGTTTGATTTGGTTTCTTTTAAGGACTTCATTATTCATTTTTTCTAGGAGCTTGTTTTAAATATAGAATAACAAAATACGAAGCTCATACTTTTTTTTCTAATTTATATAGTCTCAGGATAAAACTACCGGAGGAGTTAACCCAGAACCGTGTCCAATCTGTGCACGTCAGCTGGGAAGACAGGTAAGATACTTATTCAGCAGGTTTTAGTTTTAGAACATCTTTAGCTTGAACTGAGCCAGTTGTGTGTCAAATTGTCAAGATCTGTTTTTAAATGAATGTTGTAATGAAACAGGGAAAATGAGCTGTTTTCTGTAATGTACCAACCAGCCTCTCCCCTGAAATAACATCTTTCTCAGATGCAAGCACCTCTACTTCTTTTACCTTTTGACATCGGTGCTTAAGTGTTCCAAAAATGTGTGTTCATGATTGTTTTATAACTCTGAAGTTATACTTTTGGGAGAAAGATTTATTTCCGGTTTATAAGCAAACAGAAAGAATGTAAAGTTCTATTGTATACTATTATATTTTACTGTAATTGTTCTTATTGATAGTATTTTTTCCTTCTAAAGAAAATGGTATTACTTTATATAATGAAAAGGATATAAGGATATTATGCAAACAGTAGCAAAATCCAGTAGAATAAATTTTCGCAATGTGGATTTCTTTCCCCACCTCTTCCTGGATGAACTGCAGGAGCTGAAATTCAAGTGAGACTTCATCTATATCATAGAGTACAAAGCCATAGTTTAAACTTGACTTACCATACTTTAAGGTGAAACATGAAAGGACTCCTATATGGTCAAACTAAACTGTCTCTTTCTTTTAGAGTGGCTTTTAGAGTTTCTTTTAGAGTTTTAAGGAGATTTGGCTTCTCTTTGCATTATAGACATGTAAGCATGAACTGCTCTCCTGCCATGTTTGCAAAATCCCCGCTGTGCTCTTCTTCCAAGGGTAATACAGGTTTTTACAGAGAACAGCTGTTAGTCCTGTTAACTGCCATTATTCTTTATCTCAGAGCTGGAGGAGCTCACTGAAAGGGAAAATAATCTCTTAGCTTTCTTTATCTTTTCTTAACAGCAAGACTGCTGCTGTTTTAGATGATAGCAACTTTCATATTGCAAAGAACTTTTAAAATACATTACATCCTATTTCTGCACAATTGAGAAAACCTTACACAGCCTAAAAGACCTTCTGCTTGATAATCAGTAGTTTTGTCAATTCCTTTGCTACTTGGTCCCATGAAAACTTCTAGATTTTCCTCTTGGAATAGCCTAAAGAACAGACTAGTTCAGCAAAAGATATTATTTTGATTTTCAAAACAACTGGTCTACAAATTGCTTCTCTATTATGGAAGATTTTGGCTGACGTGTAGATGCTCTAGACTCGCAAGGGGAGAGCATCTTCTGCAATGCAATCTTCTGTTTCACATACATTCTGTCAAAAAGAGATTAAGACACTTTGTACAAAATCTTGTCTACAAAATGTTTGTACAAAATGTTGTCTAGGACTTACCAGAAGGGAAAAATTAAAGCATTTTTTCTATCACTTATTAGATAAAACCAATCTAGTATGAATGCACAGATAAAGAATTTTATAGAAGGCAAATAAAAACATTTTTTGTTTTAAAAAAATGATGTAAATACTTAACTAATGTTTACATATAAGGCATTAAGAATCATCTTTCATAGAAATCAAAGATTGTAATGTCTTTCCTGAAGTTCAAAACCAAGACAATGCAAACAATGAACAATAAATGCAGAGACTTCCTTTAAATCTTGAATGTCTCTGTGCTGGAAAACTTTGGAATTCAGGCTTTTTAGCAGCTGGAGTGCAACAATTGCAAAATTCTTCTTTAATTTGATGACTGTCATGAAAAGAACATAATTTCTCTATGAAAATGTAATTTCTCATAGATTAGTACACTGTTTTTCTTTTTCACTGGTCCAAAACTGAAACTGTGTTGTGTTTGGGTTTTTTTGTTTCCTGTCTAGTGGGCGGTGCTGACGTGTGGACACTGTTTTTGTAATGAGTGCATAGCAATCATCATCCAGCAGTACAGCGTTGGCACCCGCCGGAGCTCAATTAAATGTGCCATTTGCAGGCAGACAACATCCCATAAAGAAATATCTTATGTCTTCACTGCAGAAGCTGCAAATCAGGAGGATGATATTCCTGTGAAGGTGAGCTGTTTGCAGGAGCTCTGTGGCCCAAACTTTCAGTAGTGCATATTTGTTGTTTTGTAACATACTGTATTTAGGCAGACAAGTGTGCTATATAGTTTTATAAATAGTTTATCCTAATGACAAAACCTCTGGGCACAAATGTGTTGGAATTCAGTCCTGATTGTTGTATCTGCTTTTTTCACTAATGGAGGGTTTTCAATGGGTTGAAGAAATAGCATCTCCATGGGTCTTTATACTCTGACATATATGTAATACTGACATATATGTAGTGCATAGGTACATGTTTGCTCTGCATGAATGTCATGTAGAACATTGTAGAAACACAAACCTGTGTTTACTGCAGTTGTGGAAAAAGTAGAGGATTCTGGGCTAAAATGCAAAGGTAAAATGCATTAATTAATAATACTTTGGTTTAGATGATACTGCTGTCTTTCATAATACAGCTGGACATACATTGTCAGAATTTTAATCTGATTAGTGTAGTTAAAAATATTAACTAGTTGTGCTGACAGACTTCCAAGATACCTGTGCAAGTCTCCTTGAACCTTGCACAATTTCTAGGGTTGCTGCCCTGTATTGAAGACAATGCTGCCACACTCACACTAGTTACCTCAACCTCCCTGGACAAATAGAATTCCATTTAATGAATAGATGATTCCTAACTTGAATTATTAAAGTAGTTGACAGTATGTGGCACCAGGGGGAGTAAATAGTCTGTATTTTTCAAGTGCTACTTCTTAGAACATCACTTCATGCAGGGCTTTTTTATATATTAATTCCATATGCAGTTTAGAGATATCACCCTGTTTCTAACAAAATTTCAAATATGTTTCATTAAATGCATTAAAAAATAACTAGAATAACCATATTTCATATATAAGACCATGAAAGAACGTCTGCTTCCTATGTAAAGAGTTGTAGTGTTTTTTTGAAGTTTTTCTGCATCAAAAACTTTGAACAAAACAAAAATAAAGCAAAAATATGAATTCTGTGTGAATTCACTTGAGCAAATCTCATTCTTAGTTCATGAAAAATTAAAGATTTACACTGTAACTTCACTGTATTTACTATCTAAACAACCAACACTGCTAAGAATAAAAATTTCTGCCTCATATTCCTTTAAAGGACAGTTAACAAAGAATAACAAACTTACTATGGTTTCTGTAGAATACCGAGGTTAATATCAGTATTTTTCAGGATAGGTATGAATATTGTGTGATTTATTCAGTGTGTATATTTTAATCTGTTCTTTCCCAATCCCTCCAGTCTCTAAAAGTATTCACTACCTCTCTTTCAATCTTACTCTTTATTGTACCAACACTAACCATCTTAAGGTATGCCTTAGATGCAGAAGGACTACTGTAAATGGAAGCATTTTATACTGAGAGAGACGTTACTGGCATCCCTGCATGTTTTGGTTTTGTAAAAGCTTCCTGTGTCTGGTCAGTATTACAGTGGGTGTTGCCAGCCTGTCATCTGAGACAGAAATTGTTTGTTAGAGGATAGTTTTGGTTCTAATGTCAACTGTTCCATAATTCATTTGAACAAGACAATTTCTTTATAAATAGACATCTGAATATTCAAAAAAATGATAGACTCACAGTGTAGGGGTAATGAGTAGGGTACCATTTTTAAAGACAGACTGAAAAACAAGGTTACTGTTAGTTTCATTTCTCCACAGAGAGCAAAATTGAAATATTTTTATGTGCTGTGGGCTAAAAAGTTTTAGTCACTTGTAAATTCAATTAGTCTAATATAGTTTAACATAATGTAGACAAAGGGATTAAGAACTTCACACAGTTATCTTGTTTAAAAAGTAGTGCAAAAAGACTGTGACCATTGAGAGCATTGTGCTGTTCTTTTCTGCACCATAGTTCCCCTTACTGATCTTGTATGAAATCACCTTTGTGACACCTGAGTCACAGGAACCTGAAGGGTGGAAAAATCAACAACAGTGGCTAAAGCTGCTATCTGTCATAGCCGGGAAAAATAGAACCTATGATAAGGTCTAAAAACAGATTCTGAGGAAAAGACAATTAGAACAGATTATCCAGGATTGTAATTGCTGAATCAGAGATTAAAGCACATAAATGACCCTGGAATTATGTAGGATGTCCTAAAAAGTTACTCTTGGATCTCCTAACTGTAGGAGATCCTACAGCTTATGATTGGCAGGCAGCAGCCATAGGGCTGCAAATGTGTCATCCTTTCAGATCAGAACACCTGCCAAGATAAGCATTTCTAATTGCCCATCTGACTTTGCAAACAGTCAGATGGACAGTTGATGTCCAGGTGCAACAGAAATTATGTGGAAGAAAGCTGGTTGATTTCTATGTCTGTGACATTGCAGAGTTGGAATCACTGCAGAGGACCCTGGGTAATAAAATGGCACTGCTTACTGCAGTCCGTGGTAAAACAGTCTGCAGAAAGTCTTTTACATGTTAGCTGCCTAATTGCGAGTGGTCAAGCAGCCCAGCATTGTTTCCCAGATTGTACTGAGACTGTTGACATCCTTCCCAGCCAATTCTGCAAGCAGCATGACTTCAGTAAATTTGATCTGTCATTGTAGTGAGCCAACATAGTTAATTCAATGTTCAAAAGACAGGTGCAGACAGAAATAAAATAGTATTTGTCCTGCTGAATCTAGCACAGCTTGAAATTAGTATCTGTGTAGGAACTAGTAAGAAAGTAAAGGCTTCTTTAAAAAATACATTAGGTAAAATTGCTGTAATACAAAGTACATACTGAAGGAAATGGAAAAAGAATAGTATCTCATTGTATCCTCTTACTGACCAAGGGGAAAGGGAAGAGTACATAAATCAAAATGGACAAGAAATAGAATAAAGTATTGGATTCATTAAGCACTGAAATGCTTCTGAATGCAGAATAGAAAGAGGTTTTTTCATTGCAGCTCACCATCATTCAAAAACTAATTATATTTACAATTTTCTTACTGTTTTAAATGTAATTAACAAGCTTCATAGTGCAGAATGTAAGTTTGATGTTGCCAGAAGGAGAAACAGAAGCAACATAAATAGCATTCAGGTAGGTTTTCTTTTCTTGGTCCATTTTCAAGAGGTGTGAAGGTAGGGAAATTTTAACGTGCATTTGAAAGGTCCTCTAAAGACTGTGCCACAAAGTTGAACTGCAGGAGGCCTGCTGGGCACGTTTGGTGCCACTGCACTGCTTGGGCTGTCTGTTTTGCCTCATGCAGAACTAGAGGGTGTGTCTGCATAGCCCTTCATTCTTCCGTGTGCTGCACATGCTGTTACACACTGCTGATCCTAATGCAGTGCATTATAAGGGAGAGGTAAAAGTAGTTCAATGCTGCTTAACCTCCCCTTCCTCAAGGCTGATCATTTTTAACTTCATGTAAGATACCTAATATAACATAATTTAATAGAGCAATGAATGTGGAAGAAGTTCTTTACTATCCTGCTCTACTAATGTGCTTCTTTGACTTTTCAAAGGGAAGTCACTCCACCAAAGTGGAAGCTGTGGTCCGAACACTGAAGAGAATTCAATTTAAAGATCCAGGGGCTAAGTCCTTAGTTTTCTCAACGGTATTAATCGCCATTTTCTGTCTTGTCTTTGCATGTGTGTTTGAGTTTAAAGCATTCATAATATTTTCAGGAACTAGTTTAGCTACCAAAATGTTGAATCACTCTGTACAACCACTTGATTGTTTTGAGGATTTGTAGGGCAAGTCCTGTAACTGGAACAAGAATAATAGTCATAGTCAGTAGATGTGAAAGCTTGTTTCTTTAAAGGGCAAACACTTAGATTTGTATGGAAGCTGTAGAAATTCTAGATATTTTTAAGTGTGATGTCCAGATGTTTTTGATACATTGTAAAATTGGTTTTGCAATAGCTACCAATTTCTTTTATTCAAGCTGATCTTTCTAATTATCTGTCTTAGTTTGATGAAAGATTTGGTTTCTAGCACACATTTTTTTAAAAAAATGCAAATGATAGCATTTTGAAAAGCTTTTTAATCTACTCTTTGTTAGGGAAGTTAATTATTTTTTAGTTTTCATTGCTGTTTGTAATGTTGAGTTACTTTTATTGTGTTGTGTGGTTTTGTTTTGTTTTTTTACAGTGGCAAGATGTGTTGGATATAATTTCAAAAGCTTTGTATGACAACAACATGGTTTTTTCTCAGATCAATGGAATTAGTAAATTTCAGGTACATAAAGGATATTTTTCTTAAATTTTTTTCAGTGGGAAAATCATAGTTCATAGAAGTTAATCTGATCCTTTTTACTTCATTACTTCATAAAATGAAATGAAACTAAGAGCAGCAAATTTATATGGCAGAAACTTTCGTCTCTAATTTATTCATTCTAAAAATTATAATCTCAAAAAGTCCTAGTTTAAAGCATTTGGGGATAAACAGGACATTCACTTTTGAGAAAGATACATTGGCATGGAAGTTGAGGATGAGACACACTGATCAGTGTTGCAAGTTAATGCCTTCCTGAGACTGTTATGTATCTGTTCTGGGATGACAGACCTGAAAAAGTGTCACTCTGGAGCCTGTATTAGCTGCTATAATTTGCTGAAAATATAGTCCTGTCCCTCACACTCTTCACTGAGGAACTTTTGTCATGCTGCTGTGATGTTTGCCTTTTAGGAAAACCTGTCTGCATTTAAATACGATCCCAACATCAATATTTTGCTGCTGCCTCTTCACACTGGTTCCAATGGATTGAACATCATTGAAGCAACTCACGTTCTGCTCGTGGAGCCCATTCTGAATCCAGCACATGAGCTACAGGCTATTGGCAGGGTACATCGTATCGGCCAAACAAAGTAAGATTTACAGTTGGATTCAATGGTTTAGATATGGTCCAGAATATATCTGAAAAAATCTTGCCCTATTCTATGTATGCCATTGATGCTTTAGTTTAACTTTGGAGTTTTGCTTGCAAAAATGTCCAGGAGTGTCTTAGCTTTGGAGGTCCAAGCAACTCATTGTTTTTGTCGTTTATGGCTAAGTTCATAAATGACCTTTCTGAGTTTCCTTGAGAGGCTCTTTTTAACTGGTCATTCTCAGCTCCAGATTAGGAGCTGCGTAAATTGTTGGGGGTTTTTTTTGTTTCCTTGTTTTGGGGCTTTTTTTGGTTGGGGTTTTTTCCAAAAAGAAAGTTACAGTGCACACTCATTAAAACTTACAAGTTTTTAAATCACAATTCTGCTCTCACCTTGTCTTCTTGAAGACATTAATGAGTTTTCATGTCTCTTGTTTGTTTCAGTTTTGTTGCTCTGACATAGGTAGTGCTGAACACTTAAAAAAGGTTTTAGAAAGTTTGTCCTCAACATATGAGATGTATGTGTTTTTCCTAATGTCTTGTGGCTTTAAAAAAAAAAATACTAAAGCCATGTACATGAAGAAGAGAAATAGCTGCAGTCAATAAAAATACTGTAGAATAATAGTGGGTGTTGTGTTCTGGAAATGAAAGCAGAAAGGAGGACATGAAGGAGCATGTATGTGAAAGAACATTTATGAACAGGTGGGTATTTGTGTGTGTTGGTAAAGATTTTGAATTAACTGTGAGGGCATAGGAAAGATTGCTTGGAACAGCCCACACTGCAATTCTACATGATGCTGGCACAAAAGGTGTGGCCAAAACCTTGCAATAAAACCACTAAGAATATGTTGTACTTTTTAAGAATTAAGACTTCAGCAAGGCTAATTTTTAAAGAGGGCTGTGTTCCAAGTACACTGAGCATTAGGGAATACTCTGTTTAGTGCCACTGGTACAACTATTACCATTTCAGTTATTTCATTTCTGGGGATAGACATTTGCCTGTGAATCCAAAAGTATTCCCCCAGCATTCTTCTGTGAAATGTTTAGTTTCAGCCTAAGATCTGAAAACCATCTAAGCATTTTCAAGGGTTCTTACCTTGAATGAAAAATGTTTATACTGGGGAGCATGGGGTGATTTTTCATTTTCATCTTGGAATCTGACTTCCTTCCATTTCACTTTCTGGTGCCTGGCACTTTCCTAAATTACTGCTTTCTTTTTTGAAATTTTATTTCATAAATGGAATTTTCATTTTGTGTTATGTTTATTGACATTTTGCATTTTCTATTTTACCAGGGTTTACTGACTACAGTTACTGACTTCATTTAAAAAAAAAATCTAATACTTTGCTGTCTTCAAAAATAATGTTAAAATTCTGGGTATTCGGTTTAATTGCCCATCATATTGAGCTCTTGTCTCTTGGAATAATTTGTGACAATGAAATATGAACATTGTCTATAACCAGTGGGCAAAACTGTACCTTCTTTAGGCTCTGGAGGAATGTTTCTAGTAAGGACACAGAAAGCAGAACTTTGTCCAGTATCTACATTAGGTCTGTAGCTAATACAGCTTGCATTTGTTTAGTGTGTGATCAGTACAGTGAAAGTGTGTTTACAGGGAAGCACTAAGCACTCTGAAATGTCAATGGAAGTTGCTAATCACTTGTAACATTTATTTTTTAAAACCCAGAGGCATATTTTCAACACCTTTAATAGAATTAGTATGAGACAGAAATATGGTTATAAACTTTGGCAGTAACAGTACAAATTCTGCTTATTTATGGTGGTGTTTTCTTTTTTTTAAACACATTCAGATCTACAATTGTTCATAGGTTCCTGATAAAAGCAACAATAGAAGAGAGAATGCAGACTATGCTGAAAACTGTAGATAGAAGGTATGTGTTGAATTTTTTTAAAATGTCATTATTGCACTGAAAATGGAAAGGTGGTTCTCCACCATACTTCTATTATGGTTAGGAATATATATCTTATATATAAACTTCAACTGTTCTTCGAACTGTATTCATTGGAAATACAGTTTTAAGGCTTCAGAAGTTTCAACCTGGTTCCAGTAACTTGCAGCTTAAGGTATTTTAGTTCTCTGGAAAATATTTTGGTTATGTTTTGTGTATTTTATTTCATAGAAGCCTAAGTAATAAATTTTGTATTATGATGTATATTTTCAGTTTTCCTCTTTCCATTGTTATAATAACATTGCAGTTAATGGAGTAGTACTAAGCCTGCCACTAGAGCAACAGCATCTGTTAAAAACTCTAACACAGGACAGGGATTTTTCTTTTGTTATTTTTTAATCCTGCAAACCTCGTCCGATGGTGCTGTGGTTTCACGGTGTATGCAAGCATTGCCCAGATGCTAAGTGATACATCAGGCTGGTGTGCAGACGCAGAAAGCAGTTCTCACTGTGGTTTATCCTTCCAAAATCCATAAGCAGTGATGAATTGGAGCAGGACCAAAAATGCATTTACATTCCTTATGCAGACAGTGTAAGAGGTTTGTACCTTTTAACTAGATGGTATTACACATAGCAAATCTAGGAGGAGGCCCTAGTTTAAGGAAATTTTGCCTGTTACAGAATATGAAACTAAAAATTACGTGCGCATCTTTGGCTGTAGTTATGAAAGATTTCAGTTTTAGCTCTTGAAGAGTGATTTACTCTCCTTCTCTGTGAAGTAGCACTACTTTTGCACGTAAAATTTGGATAAATGTACAGTGGTTGAATGATCCATGAGGGTTAATGTTTTGAAAGTAATATTAAACCTCATGCTTGGAAGCTGAAGCAAATCCCTTAAATGTTAGGAGGTCACAGCAGATTATCCCATGTTCTACTGCCTTTGCGGTGTTAGGTGTTGACCACAGCTGGGGACAGTAGTGGGGGCTTTTTATCTTACTCAGAATGTGCAGGACCAGTAGCTGATGAGTGTATGTGTTTTCCCAGACAGACGTGTTTTCCTGCTGAGCTTCAAAGCTGAGCAGGTATTGACTCTGAACTCTGTGTTCTGTCTTCAGTGCACACAGCTCGTTACTTACACTGATTCTCTCTCTGATGCCCGCATGCAATTTTTTCCCACAGCCACACGAGCTCTTCCATGAAACAGTCAGAAGCCTCAGTGTTGACAGTGGCAGATTTGGCTGACCTTTTTACAGAGGAAACTGAAGAACTTGAGTAAAAACATTGGTTTGACCTAATGAAATTGGAAAGTACCTGACCCAGTAAGCACCAGGATAAAATCCACTTGATCTGTCGTTCTTGTAGACATCATCTAACATTTGTCCATAAGAGAGCAATCGGAAATTGAGAAGTCTTAATTTTTACTGATTTATTCTTTGGTGACATTCATAGCAGCACACACTTCTGATGGCACTGGATAAAAGTTGCATTTTGCACATTGTACAAAAACATGGATTTTTTTTTTCCCAAAGAGCATTTGAGCTGGATGCTAAAACTGAGATCTTGGACCCTTGGTTGAGAGGCTTTTTACCATCAGGCTTGATCGGCCAGTAGCTCAGTCTGAGAGCAAAACTATGTGGGTGGTTGGGTGGGAAAGGGAAGCAGAAAAATACAAATCTAATTTTTTTTATTGTACAAAGAGTTGTTAGAAAGAATGACTGTAAATTAATATTCTTCTAGAAAGGGCTTGTTAGATTTAATGCAGAGTTATTAAATGTCTTATTGTTAACACTTCAAATTACAAATGTTTACTAATAGTTTGGATATTTGTATTAGGCTTTTAGATATTCATTAAGACTTTTAACAGTTAAATATTTCATTGTTAATGCTTACGGCAAAAAGATGATAATTAAATTATGCTTTTTGTATGTGTGTTGTTCTGGTGATCAGTTAAAGACTTAAACTTGCTGTACATGTTTTCACTTGAAGCTGTGACTAAGTTAGTGCTCTGTTTGAAAAAAACAAGAAAAGCATTTGCTACAGAGTTTTCAAAAATTAATTGTTACACTGCTGATCACTTCATAATTATTTGGTGTTTCTGTGCATTGTCTCACCCTGATCTTTTTGTCTAGTTCTTCCCCTTAAAGATGCAGCAATCTAAATATACAAAATGCATGAAATTATGGTAGGCAGGCTAGTTACTAGGTGCCTGATCTAAGATAGACAAAGTGTGGAGAGAAATGGAACTTTTGTGAAGCTTCATCTTTAGATATGCAAGAACACTCTACCCCATCTTTGTTGACAGTAGATAGTTTGCAAAAGAAATCCAGGCTAACTTTCAGACTTCTGAAGGTAAGCACGATAAATTTTAAGTCTTTTGGCCTTGGGTATGGATATGCATTTGTATAACATTAATTTCCAAAAGTATTACAGAAGCAAGCTCAGGTGTGCAATTGATGTTAAACACAATTTTTTGTTTAGCAGGTGGGAAAATGTGTGTGCATAAGCAACAGGCTACTTCCCTCAGTTTGCAGCAAGAGAGATGGAATAGATGATAGACTCTTCTTTAGATAAGATTGATCAAGCAGTTTACACAGGAACTGTGACATCTCCATCCTGGAACATACTGGGAACTCAAATAACCCTAAGCAACCTGATCCACCTTCGAAGTTGGTCCTGCTGTGTGTGGTGTTTTGGACCAGATGACCTGCATGGATCCCTTCCAGCTGAAATTATTTTACAGTGTACTGGAGATCATGCTGTACAGACACTCCAGGAACTCTGAGGGCAGCAACATTCCAATTTCCTCATCAGCTTCAGATAATTTTGATATTGTATGGCACAATGTGACTGCACAAGTGCTGCTATTCACTCTGAGAAATGATGTATCTGTGCTAAGAACTGTGGAAGCACATAGTGTTTACATTCATAGCTCCCATTTTAATTAGCTAGACGTGGGAAGAATAGTTGTTAATGAATGTGAAGACAGAAAGGCAAACTGAAAAATGTCAGCTATGAGAGATTTCCCAACCTCTTCATGTTTTTGGCTTGATGCCTTTTTCGGCCAGACAAAGTTAAAAGGATAAAAGCGGATATATTTAATGAAGGGGCTTCAGGTACATTAAGGGTAGATAAAGCCTCTCCAAGGGGCTACAACCAAAATGGATGATGGTCACAAGTTTTCCAGACAGATACAAGTTTGGTCTATTTCCAACTCAGGGATTAATCCTCCAATTACAGCTTCAGGTAATGAAGTCATATTCCCCCGGTTCACTTCCCCCCAGTTCACTTTTCTTTATACTTTTCAGGGTCTGAGGGTGTAGTGTCCTTGACTTTTAGGACTAGAGGAATTGTTTTGTCTGACCAAAATGTGAAGACAGTAATTAACACTTTATGTGGAGTTTAGAGTTATGCACTAATGCAGTACAGGATTTGATAAATACAAAGGCTAAAATCATAAGGCATCAGGCTGATTTATATAAACATGATTATTTATAAATATGTGGCTTTTGAATTCCTAACCAAAAGCATAACTTCTTATCAAGCACTGCATGAGTCTTTAGTCCTAGCTTACCTTGTTTTATACTCATATAACAGCATGGAGTGCCAGAAAATCTGGTTCTAGCTGCTCTCCTGCCTGCCCTGGGGCATCAGCACTTAGAGCTCTGGAGGTATTACCTTAAAATGTGGGCATGAGTTGCATTAAAGGACCTCTTGAAATTGGAGGGTTGAACCACTGGAGTATATAGCCAATGTCAGTAGTAAAAGGAATTCTTCAAGTTTTACATAATACCAAATACAGAGACCAAATTTAATGCTTTTTTCCATTCTTCGCAATATTTAGTATCTTTGATAAAGGTTTTTCTTTCAGACATCTTAAGAGACTTCTCATAAAATTAATTTTTTTTCTTTTTTTTTCCTGCTAAGGGTGTAGCTTGTATATCTGCAGTGCTTTTCTTTTATCAGAGCACAATAAGCTTGTTTTCATGGTGCTGTCATGGTTTTGCTCTCCATGAAAACACTTTTGAAAGACAGTATCTTAGCTGAGAACGGTCTGCTGTATCCTGAGACTTGCAGTGTACTCATAGAAATGGGATTTTCCACAGAAGACAGAAACCTATAAATACACACTGCCGTGTTTGCATAACATTTGTGTGAACATACCAGAGTCATGTACCAAATTCTTGTGTGTTCTCCTGCTAAAACATGTAAGTGTGATCCAAGTTAACAGTATTACTTACCCAGTGAAGTCAGTCTCTTGAAAAATGAGGCTTCAGCTGTTTCCAAAGACCTCAGTGCTGACTTTTAATCTTTCATTTCCGTGACAAATAATTTAAAGAGTTGCTTGGGTTTTTTTATTGTAGTTGATGAGGATTTTTGGACAGGTTTTCTCACTGTATATAAAGTTTAGTGCCTTGTAGAGCAGAGCTGTCATTTTGGTGTCTGTAAAAGCTTGATGCAAATAGTGAACTTTCTTGAACCACACAATATGATCATCTTGGAAACTGAGGTGTAAACTTCTGGTGTTAAATTGAGCTCTGTGAATGTCACTATGGATGTTTAAGAGAATTTGTAAGTTCAGATTCCCCCTTGCTATCTAAATCAGCCTGTACCAGGAATAGGTTTACATCTAAACCTGTTAAGTTATTTTTTAACATACTAATGAAAGTCCATGATATACTACAGTTTTCATGCAGGTCAGGTATCACAGGAGAATATTCACCTCAGTCTTCTCTTGCATATTCAGATTTCATATTAAGGACTGGACAGAGCTGATGATGCTTTTGGTGAGATAGGCCTTCCAAACCACATGTCTCCAATGTGTGCAGATGTATTAGAGTTATCTGTGAGTAGGATCCTACAGGGATAAAAATATTTTTGTCTGATTAAACCCATAATTAGACATAAATCCTCCTGTAAAATTCTCTCTGGACTAGTAGGTGGGGACCAGCAAACAGCTCTCTCCAACTTTCTCTTCTGACACAAACAGTGCTGTCCTCTTTCCATCCATTTTTGCAGTCCTTGTGACTACATTACCTCTTTCAGGTGTCACAGAATTATCTGTTCAGTTTAAACTGTGCTTCAGTTAATTTGGAGGGGAAAGGGTCTGTATTGGTCAATCTTGCATTGACCAGTGTAAGAAGAAATTAACCTTGACATTTATTGCTCTCCCAAGGTAAGCAATAAGATGAGTTTCTAAGGAAAACCTAGAAATCTAGGGGTTTGGCTAGCTGTGAATAAAGCCTCTTTCTGAAGCTTAATCTAAAGATTTACTGCTTAAAATCTGTATGATATGCTTTTCTCTAGACTGAAAGGCGAGTTAAAAGCTACTGTGCCTGTGCTTTTTTTCTTTCTTTTTTCTTTCCTTGAAACAAATGAGATCTTTACAAGATTATATGCTATAAGTGTAGATTAAATGTATTTCATAATGGAGAAAAAAATAAGGTGCAAGACATCTGTCTCTCCCTCTGCTTGTGTTTTTCTGTTTTTCTGTGTTGGTCATCTCATCCCACCCTCCACCCACCCCCAACTTGCTCAGTCTGTTACAAAGAATGTTTGTGTTTGGTCAGTGGAAGTAGAGTAAAAGAGTTACAATCCATAAAATGGCTACAGTAAAACTACCTTACTGTATCACAGGGAAAGTATCTGAGGTAAAGAGTATTTTAGCCTGATGTAAATTCTTTTTTGTACTGATAATGTTTTTGTTTACCACTGTAGAATCAGATACTGAATTTCAGTCTGTTAACTTTTATATATGTTTTTATATAGTACAGCTGACACAGGAAAAGGACCCCAGAAATCTACTTACTGAGTAAGCAGTGAGGCTTACAAGTTTTTGCTTGTCTATGGTTTTGGAATTCATAAAAGTGCACCTGAACCACTGTCACAAATCACAGTGTACCCACTGACTTCTCTTCTTTAGAGAAGGAGGAAGGAATAGGTAACTACTGATTCATGGTAGTACTGGATTCAAGTCCCAAGTAGGTCCCCTGTATTCTAGTCATACACTGTGTAAACAGGACAGGTACTTGAAAGTGCAGCTTTCAAACGTTGTTAAGGAATTAAGTCACCTTGCATAGATGACATAGGGTTTCTAAGCACTAGAATAAACCTTAGACAATTGGGATAGTGAGATACCTGTAAACCTCTGCTTTAGTTTTCTTCTATGTACAAGATATCAGCCTTCCCAGGCTAACTTCCAAGTTCCTTTGTTCTGTGTATTTATAGAGCTTACACAATCAAGCCCAGCCCCATTCATTGAACTGGACACAAACCAAATTTTAGCAGTTGAGGAACAGGTGTCATTGTTTCCATGATATAACATCTCTTGGTTTGATAGCAGCCTTCATATCGGGTAGAAACTACCTTTCCAAATTCTACCAAGTGTAAGGTTTAACTGCTTATAGGGTGTCTCAAAATGTAAATTGTTGGTGTAGGTTGGCTTAGGTAATTGTGGGGAGTTCTATGCTGCTTTTCCTTGTGTCCTGTGGGAGCAAGTGAGCTAATGGGATTCATACTATGTTCCTATGAATTGTCGCTTCTTTATGCTTAACAGATGATCTTCATTTATCAGACTTTCTCTTGAAAGAGATGTCATTTGTTTAAGAAGAAAATCTAGGCTGCCTTTCTTGTTACCTTGATGGAATTTTGCCTTGTCACTCCTGGAGTCTCCTGAGATGGAGGTTCACAAGTGTGAGAACAGTGACTTTCCATTTGTGAATGCTG
The DNA here is from genome assembly GCF_030490865.1 of Poecile atricapillus. NCBI lineage: Eukaryota > Metazoa > Chordata > Aves > Passeriformes > Paridae > Poecile > Poecile atricapillus. The sequence continues at coordinate 66,303,239 of NC_081251.1, read as the reverse complement.
AAATTGTAAGGGACTAGCTGTACTGGCTGAATGCTCACAAGTCCGTGGGGTCTGATGGGAATCAGCCCAGCATTGTGAAGAAGCTGGTGTATGGCATGGAAAACCCCTCTTGATCATCTACCAAAGGGCTGGGAAGGTCCCTGCTGATTATAAGCTATCTAATATTGTTCCAGTTTACAAGAAGGACAAGAGGGAAGACTTCTAGTCTAACCTCAATTATATTTTTTATATATAATATACCAAGTATTATTGAAATGCGTTGTTTCTCTTTTAGCCTTCTACAAAATCTTAATGCAGCAATGAAGGACTTGTGGACATAATTATACCAGGGAACTGCTGCCCCCATTGTTATATCTTGTAAGCAGATCTGGTTAAAAGACATTCTATCCTACAATTCCTGTCACAGAGGTAGAAAGCCCAGAGCACTTCACCACCAGCCAGAAAAGAGATGGAGGGGATATCTCTGAGACTAGGTGATCCATTCATATCTACTGCTGTTGTACGTGCTGCAGGAGAGGTGGAATCTGTACTAGATGGAGTTAGAGGAGATGGGAGGAGGTTGAGGGGGAAAAATGAGGGATAGTTGTAAAATGTTCCTCTGAGTGCCCTTCTGCTGATTTTTCTGTGGGAGGAATGAGTCACTGATACGAGTAATGAATAAACAAAGGGTGAAAGATTGCAAGTATAGCCTATTCATTGGAGCTAAATGTTCATCTAAATGCAGTGTGTTCCAGATTTGAGATATTAGTCAATTTCTTACTGAAAGTTCTTGGGCTGTGAACACACAGGGCTTTGCAGTGGTTGAACAAATATTGAATATTGAAAAGTTTTAGCCCCTGGGATCCTAAGCCATAGGATTCCCTAGTCAAAGGTGTGCTGTGGATTTGTGAAAGATAACAGTTCAAACTTGTAATACAGACTTTTATAGATCAACCTCCCTGAACAAAACAGGCAAGTTTTGCTTAGTAGAGGCAAGGTAATTAATCACTTCTGCTGTAAATTAACAAGTGTCTCTAAAGGGGCAAGACAGTGGACTTTGTAATTGTCACTTGGGAAATTCTGCATCTTGTGAACATCTACAGTGGGGATGAAAGGCAGAGAGCCCGGCCCAGTCCTCTTGTGCAGGGAAACAAGTACTGAGAATCTTGCCAAAGGTTTGAGCCAGCCACGTGACATGATATGCCATGGATATTTCGGGGTAATTCCTCCTTGTGTGTACTGCAATCTTCAAACATCTTGTATGCATAGATTTTCTGTAAAGCATCTACAATTCTTTACATATGTTTCCTTCATCAACAAGCTACCACTTGGACTTTTCAGTAGTTCAGTAGGACTTTTCTTTTTTCCTTGTGGAGCATGTATTTTCTGTGACTTGTTCTTAACAAAGGTGAGTGACCCTGAATCATTTACAGCTCTCATTAAAAGCCTCTGTGTAATTTCTCTTTCTTTTCTTTGCTTCTTTTGGGCTTAATTCTCTGTGTTTACAACTTTTCTCTAGTCTCTCAGCCTTCTTTGGGCTGAATTCTTCTGGGATCCTCCCTCGTGGGGAGTTTCACTTATCTCAGTCCTTATGATTTGAAGAAAACTCTCGAGCTCGTTAGAATCTTGTTTTTCGTGTTAATTGAAGGATCCTTACAAAACTTGACAGGTCTCTTCAGGCTGGTTACAAGGTTAATCTTTGCAATTTGGCACATTTCTTTCTTCCGATGGTACAAACAAGGTCTTGTGGCACACTTCGTGTCTGATACACAAAATGGCCCCAAACTACGCAGTTCTTTTATCTTTATATTTATTTTTATCCAATTAACAATAGACACGTATATTATTTTTCTTAATGACCCAATGACCCATCACCTCTGTGATGCACTGCGGCATTTTCTATCCAATCACTGACTATTACCTAAAAACCTCCAGGAGAAGAACATGAAGAAGAAAGAAGGACAAGAGACAACACCCTAAATCCTCCATCTTGTCTCCTGTTCTCTAAACTACTTTTTCACTCAGTGATTTAAGAAACTTTCTAATCTACACACTTACCTTTCTTATCTAACTTTAGCATTTGTTTTCATGTATCACTATGAAAACATGCTCATGAATTTCATGTTATATGAAATTCAGTGTTTTCTTGGATCCCAGAACTAAATATTAAAAACAAGGGCACACAGTCTGTATTTCAGACTCCAACACTCTGGAATAGAATTAGAGGACATGAAACACCAAAGGGGTAGAAAAAGTGAATGATGTGAGGGAGGTTTTACTTCTGCTTACTTACAGATGCTGCTGCTGTAACACAGGGGTCAAATGTGGGACTGGGGGAACGGTAGAGAGGGGTGTCCAGCCCTGTCCTGAGGGATTTGATTCTAAAACAGAGAGGAAAGGTTTTCTGAGCAGTGTTAAAAGTTTCCACTCACTCTGCACTTTAGGAATCCTATTGTTGGGCACAGGACACTGTTTTGCCATTTTTGGGGGCCCTTGAGTCTATGGAGAGGTTTTAAAGTCCAAAGCCACAACCCTGGACTTAAATCTGTAATTACACACATTTTGATAGAAAATGTTTTCTTTCATATGATTCATATTAACAGATACTTTGTCAGAAATTTGCAAGGTATTTCATATCCTGTAATTTAATTGTTCGAGTAACAGAACACTGAAACTAATCAGCATTTGCAGTAGCAAGTTTAGTGACTTTTAGAAACCAGCCCACAGGAGAGAAAAAGCAGTGTTCAGTTATGTTCCAAAACTGAAATTCCTGGATAAGCCAAGAAAAAAATATTTTGATTACCTCTGTATTTCCTTGCCTCATATAGCTATTGTGATTTCAGTGAAGTATTTTATTTAGAAAGTAGCAAAGCTAAATTTTTCTTTGAAGATTATCAGGTATGGATAAATGTACAACCTTATGTTCTCTTGGTTTCTGAGTAACTTAACATTCCCATCAATTGTCTTTCTTTTGCACTCAGAGTTTGCTCTCAAAATTACATCATAGTGTTTCTTAAGCTTTGTAGCTATTTCAAAGCCTGAACATAAATTTTTGTCCGAAATTACCCTGCTACTGAACTAATGCTAACTGATGTAACATTACCTTTTCTTTCCATCTTCCTGTTTGTGGAAAAATAGCTGGTGCCCCTTCTGAGAGATAGCACTTAATCATTTGTGTTGGTATTCCTCAGTATGTAACTGAATTGTCTGGTGGATGTTACCTGTTCAATAGTATCAGTTGATAGGAATGCTCTGCATGTGTAAAGAATTGTTACTCAAAACTGCAATTACAATGTGTGTAGAAGCACAGGGGTCCATAATTATTCTTTCCAATGTAATTGGTTGAAGCCAGCTCCAAAGCTGCTGACTTCTGGAAACAGCTCACTCTTCCCTACAGCAATTCTTCATTACAGTCTCCTGCTCCATGGAGACCAGGCCTGTGGCATCTCCTCGATGAAGTTATCTGTTGGATCAGTTGTATCATATTTTCCTTCCTAGAACTGTAAATCAGTCCTGGTCAATCCCAATATATACAAACTATTTTTAAGAGAGTGGTATAATTAGGAGACCTCTTTGGCCCTTTAGTGTATTGCAGTTCATGTGTTAGTGTTTATCATTCTAAAATTATAATATAATTTTAAGATTTTCAAAATTTAATAAAATACTAAAAAATGTGCACTTAGTTATACCTAGATAGAACCTAAAGAATAAAGAAAATAGCTGATACATTTTATAAAACCAAACTTCTTCACAAAACATAAGAAATTATATTAAAAAAAGGTATCTTATCTGAGTTTTAAGACTGCACTGCAGCAGGGCCTTATTTTTCCTGGCACTGTACAAGTGGGATATAATCCAAAGTAGAAATCCAAACCAGGATATTTTCTGTGGAGCAGCTATACAGGGAGGGATAACCTGCCACCACACGGCACAGAGGCTGCAAAGGACGTGAGGGTGGTGAAGGGACTTGCCCAAAGCCTGATGGCAGCAGAGTGGAGATGGAGCTGCAGCCTCCCCCGTTCTGTGGGGGGAGCAGGCTCGCCCACCTGGGCCAGGGGCAGCCAGCACTGGCACGGTGCTGCTGCTGGGCTGCCTGCATGCCCAGAGCTGCTGGCACGCTGCTGTTGGAGCCATTCAGCACAAGCTGTCACGCACGGTGCCTGCTGGCACACAACGGGGTCCTGTTCCTGCTCTTACTGTGCTATTTATTGTACATTGATGCAGCTCTACAAAGGCTTTTGTGACTTGCTGGGCTCCTTGTAGCGCTCCCTGCTACTGAGTGTTGTGTGCAGGCAGAGCAGGATTGTCTTCCATGTCCCCCACACTAGGCTGACAGCTTTCGACAGCCGTCCTGCACTGAGCAGCCATGCAGTCTTCCTCAAGAGGTGTCAGATCTAGCAATAATGTGGAAAAAAGTGTGACCTTGGGAAAAACACCACATCTATTAACAGACCAGAGCATGTTATGACCTGATATGCTGAAGTACTTACGGTGTAAATAGGCAGGAGATAAAGTTTTCCTATCAAAAAGGTAGTACACCAGTCAAAAACACTGCACACACTGATGGAGGCTTTTATACATCTGTTACACTTTGGAACAAACAGAAAGCAAAGTGTTAAGTATGTAAGAGGAAGGCTCCAAGGCTCTTTGGGGTGCAGTTGTTAAAAGATGATTGCACAGAAAGTCCACAGTGGGGTCTTGTTGATTAAGTAAGATGCAGGCTTTCATTGCAACGTGGTACATTACCTTATGCCATCCCCTGTACCAGCACTCGCACTAATGAAGTGCTGGAGATAGAAATATCCCTTCTGCTCCAAATAGTGTAATAAGATGTACAGGGTCAGAAAGGAGAGGCAGGATTTCAATGGAACCACCCTGAAAGCATCCACTTCATATTGAGATTTGACTGGGACAGAGTCAGAAAGCCCCTCTGGCTTTGGGCAGGTGAGGATGTGTTACCTATGGCATGTGACTGAAGGCCGAGTCCCAGTCTGGCTCCTGACTCCCTCCTGGCTGATACTGCACAGGATGGTCCCTGTGTCAATTCTACAAGCCCCTGCAGTGATCCCCTGGCTTGAAGAACTGTGGGTGCATGACTGGGACCTGTAATCCTCATCCTGGGAGGATGGGAACAGGGATGTGTGAAGTAGAACTGCAGAGAGCGAAGTGGGAGTGCATGGGTAATGCCTGGGGGGAGAAACTTATTTCTCCTAGCACACACAATATGAAGTTATTGCTACATCTAGTTTTCCTTTGCTTAGCTATCCATGGTATCCTGAATAAAGAAGATGGCATGTTAATAGAACAAAAAGTGTTAGGCATTCATATGGCAAAGGGAAAGGGAAAATCTGGTTTTCCAACAGTTAAAAGCTAAATAGAAGTCACAACTGGAGAGAAAGATCAAAAGGTAAGGTGTGCTACTGGCCATTTCCAATGAGGTCTTCAAACAAGTTGGTTCCTTTGGGTATGTTTCAGTATCTAGGGACATGTTTTGCTGTCAGTCCACTGTACATCTGGAGCTTTATGGAGTTTTGTTGTGCTCGTGCCAGTGCAACTGAGAGTAAACTCTGGCTCTGGTTACATCCATCTAGAGCAAGCTGCAGCTTGCCTTATCCACAGAAGAATCCCTGTTGCCTTCATAGAAGTTTTTCATGAGTTGGGACATCTGGATTTTGTACAGTGATACTTAACATTGTGATGTTGCTGTAAACACTAGGGTGTTTACAGAAAGGAGAGACGGATCAGACCCCTGCTATTTCACAGGAGCATAGGGTTTCTTCCAAGAAAAATATGAGCTCTCTAGGGCAGCATCTGCTCCCAGATTTCTGTTCTGCAGGAAAACCTACATTCAGGAAGATTAAAATTAGCCTCCATGGATTCCTGGAGTCAGCTGGAGAATTTCCTGTGTCTTGCAATTTCTAATTGCACTAATTGTCCTAAGTGTCAGTGAAACTGTAATGGGTGCTGAGCAATTGTCTCCCATCCCTTGGGAGTTCCAGCTTCAGTCTACCCTGAGCCAGGGCATGCATCATTTGATAATTACAAGCTCAGCCTCTGTTCCAAGAGAACAGTAAGTGAACTACTATGAAAATTGAGGATGAAGATGATGAATATTTAGAAAGGGAAAGCTGTATTTTAGATGCACTTCCCTTGTACCTGGGCCTAAATTTTTGAGGCTTTCTGAGTTAGATACACCATACGGTTGCATTTCTGTTTCTCAGTTGAACCCCTTAAATACAAATCATCCAAAGGATAAATGGATTTAACCTATTTTTCTACATCCTGCAGATCACAAGCCACTCCAGTATATAAAATTAAAATGAATAGTCACTGAGACAATTTGGATGACAATTTGTATATAAAAATCATCATAAGCTGCTTCAGTTACAGCAAGAACTGGTCCTAAACCAGCAGGAACTTTCTGTCTGCAGTGTGGGAAGAGCATTTGCAGAGCTCTGTGCCAGGGGTTAGCTGGCAGTGAGGGGGAATTGCTGCCACTGCTGAGTTGGAAGTAACTGGCTGCAGATTAATGTGGATTGGTCAAGTTGATGTTAAGCTGGTGACTCAACGGTAAACAGAGAGCTGGAGCTCTCCGTGTGCAAACTCTGCAGACACAAGAAATAATCTTCCCTTCATTTTGCAAAATACCAGAGATTGTATAAATAATTGCAAATTTTGGATAGAAAATACCACATTTTTTTCACCCTGGCCAATATAATTAAAATGCTCCCTGGCATGATCACCTTCTTGGGATCTTAGCCGCAGCCTTGAATCAGAGATGTTGCTGGAGTTCTGTCCCTTGTTTACCAGAGGGGGAAGTTCAGCGCTTCTTGCTGGTGCTGTTTTCAGCAGCTCTACCAGCATGGCTTCATTTGGTCAGGAACTGAGCCTCAGGGGATGCCACATTCAAGTTAACATCTTGTGTGGCAGGAGATCATCTCTTCCACATCACCAACTGGATTTGCTGTTACAGCAAAGCGAAGCTGAGTATTACCTGTCTACTGCTAATGCAATACTCAGTATTTCCTTGTTACTTTTCCCAGAGAGTTCATATATACACTAAAGGAAGGGGAAGACACCTGAACCTTCCTCTGTCAGATCATATTTCAGCTTGAGGGCTGCTCTTTCCACTGCCAACAGGAGGAGATTACTACAGTCTTCTGTGGAAGTGTCTGTAGGTCACTGCTCTGTTGCTGCAGGAGGTGTTTTTCAGATCAGCTCCTCTGGTACTCAGCTGTGAGTTGCTCTGCTGCCAGTGCAGCTGTAAATCAGAGTGAGCTGTGCATGGGAAAAGGGAACTTTCAGGGCTGTTGGACACTGTGTGGACTCCTGTCAAGCCATCATTTGGTGTCAGAGTAGACACCTCCAAAGCCTTCTGGTTGCAGCAGCCAACCTGGGCAGTTCATGAAAATTCCCTTTCCACGCTGAGGGGCAGGAAAGCCCTCTGGTACACAGTCTGTGATAAACATTCCACTCTTCCTTACCCCACCCAAAGGTGTCAGTACATCCAAGTCAGCCTTTGGAAGCGTCTGTGTAAGCGGGACATGCTGCCTTCAGCACCAAGAGGGTCACTGCAAACAAGAACCTGAAAAACAAGCTACACGTGCCCTAATACAAACTCCACGTCAGGATTTGTTCCTTGCACTGATTGCAAGGAAACATACAGGAAAAATAAATGATGTTCTTTTCCATTCCTCTTTTTTTCTGGAGACACTGTGTGCTAGGCACAGATGTGAGGGAAGAGGTGCTTCAGCTCTTGCACACAACACATAAATATTTTGGATCTCCACCAGCCAATCTCCAGTTCTCCAGAATCTATGTTTAGCAGCACTAATGAAAATAAAATAAACACTTTGGATTACATTTAACAGATTGGGTTTTTAATTTTTTATTTTTTTTTTCTTAATCCCTTAACCATTCTCCAGGTTGCTGTACTGGTTCCCTCATTTGAATTCCAGAGCCACATGACAACTGAGCCATGCCTTGATCAGCTGCTGGTCTCAGCCTTAACTCTGTGCTGCAGCTGTAAGGTCCCTTGGTAAAGCTCAGAAAGAGGAACCTGTGGTATTACTAATACTGGAGCATAGAGTAGGCTTGGCTTCTTGTTCAGTTTTTACTCAGAAGACTTTTGTTGCTCTTGTTAAGAAGACATTGGCATAGGAAAGGTTTGCATTTCTATGAATTAATGTGATGTCCTTTATTAAGGTAATTGTGGGTGGGTGGTTTTTCTTACAGCTTGTGTAAGAAAAAATAAGGTGTCAGGCCCAAATAGCTGCTTAAATTATTTTCCAAAGGAAGTTTTTCAAGACTGCAGTATATTTCACAACTGAAAGATTGTCCTATGAAAAAGAAAAAAGAGTAACAGCATTGTTCTAATGATGGAGGTTGTTTGCTATCATGCATGAAAGATTTATTGAGTCTCTATTGCTAAAAGGTGCTGGGCTGGTTCCTAATTTCAGTGATCATTAACCACCCTGTGTGACAAGGTGTGGGGCAGTAATTACTGTTTTTCTGACATATTGTTCCAGCGATCTGTGAGTCAGGCAGCAGCTATATTAGATTAGAGCATGATAAGATTTCATGAAGGGGCTCTGAGTCACCCCCTCAAGCAACCAGGGATGAGTTTTATATCCTAAGATGTCCATTCCCACTACATTAGTTTCCTAAAGGAAAGAGCTGCCAAGCATTCAGCCCAAGAGACCCAAGGGAACGTCCCTAAGAACAGCTGCTCTCCTCCAGGGCTGCATCTTGCACTATTGCTGAGAGGCAGGCACACACAGACTTTACCTTTTACCTCTGCAAAACAATGCAGAGCTCTTCATTAAAGTCCATGCTTGGGGTAAAAGGCTGATCTGAACATGAGGCAAAGGGAAGAAACGTTTTCCTAAAAATTAAACCTGTACATGAGCTGAGTTCTGTACTACAGACAGCATCACACGTAATCAGGGGCTCACAAGGCAATGCCAGATAGAGCGCAGAGGTGTTGCTCTGCTCGGGTTACTCTGCCAGCCTGGGATTTCTAGGAAAAATACACCTTCAATACAATATTCAGCTCCTCTAAAAGTTTTCCCTGAGTCATTTTCCTTTGATACTGCTAGTCTAAATGGCTCACATATCCCAGGGGCCAAGGTGCACTATGGAATTTATGGGAAAGCTGCAGTGAGTGGCAAGAGGTGTGTCACAGGGAAGGAAACAGCCTACAGGATGGAGTGGAAGCATGAAGGGTTTGAGCAAGAATTTTATAATTTTATGTCCTATCAACTTAAAACAAGAACTATTCATTCTTAAGTGACAAAATATTTAATTTGTTTCACATTTTCGAATTGGCGTTTTCAAAAATCTGTTTTATGGAGAAGGTATTTTCTATTCAGGACATACATAATGCTCAAAGTATTAGGAAATGATGAGAAATATATATTCTGATTTTTCTGCCTTTGCTGTACTTATTGCATTGTACTTTTTGTGACTGAGCCTCAGAACAGCTATATTTCTGCATAAATTTCAATCCAGCAATCTTTTGTAGATCTTTAGGTAAGAAGGTAATGGTAAATTTGATTTAGGATTAATAGGATGAAGAATCAAACTGGCCTCAGCTGTATGAACTCAAATGTTTAATTTTAATGTTTATGCAGAATGAAACCCTTGCCTGTGACAAGGACCTGACTGAGGTGGAGATTCCAAGTACCTTTCTTTTGAAAAGAATCCTTGAATTCTAGGTAGTATTCTTCCATATGAAACAAATAGGGTATTTTTATGCCTTCGTCTGATGGGTTTTTTTCCCTTGTAATCTGTATCATTTCATTTGATCTCAGTGACAATTACATATTCCTGTAGTCAGACTCACTGAATAATGTAAAACTTACCAAATTTGGACAGACAGATAATGTTAGACTGTGAATGCCATGGAGAAACATCTCCTGCAGTACAGTGGGCTCTCTAGACTTTAATCTGAATTTAGATGACTCACTAGACATCCTTGTGTCAGAGGAAAGAGCAGAAACGATAAACCATTTTCTCTTTATTTCTTTATAATTCTTTCAGTAGCAAAGAAAATAGAATTTTACTTTTTGGTAAACAGAAATAGTGGTTGTAGCTCAAGGAGACAACTGCAGGCCATCAATGTGGTGAAAGACCAGAATGTTAGGGAAAAAGTGACAAACTTCTAATCATTCCAAGGACTTTACCTGACACAAGAGCTGTTTCCCATCTGGCATAAATCAGCAGGGGCACAGAGAAGTCAGATGAGGAAGATCTTTCCTAAAGGCTCTTTCCTGAATTGAAGAAAGGTTATTCCTGTCACTCAGCCATGGGTTTCTGAAGCACTGACAAGGAATCATCAGGCCTCTGTCACTGTCCCCTCCTGTGAACTTTGATGGATAGCATGTTAAAAAAATATCAGGAGTCTTTAAATACAAGAGAGCTTGCAATGAAACCTTGGTCTTACCACAGTTCTATTAATATTTCTACAAGATTAAAGGTTTGCTTTGTAATTCCCACCCTGGAATATTTTATCTGTCTCCTTTCTCTTACTTTCACATGAACAGATAACAATCTTTACATCCTGAATCACAAGTGACACAAAATTACATTTGGCTCAGTTTGCCATGTGAAAATCCTTTTTCTGTCCTGTCTATTTGAGTCAAATGAAAATGTGATGGTTAAAAATCTTCTATTTTCTCACTTTACCATGTATTTTGCTGAGAAGCTTTTGTGAGAGACTTGCATTCCTATTTGTTGCCTGCCTACAGTCAATGGTGCACAGTGACTTGCATTTCAGGGTGCAAGAACAGATAATGTGGAAAATAGCATGAATACAAGAAAATCCAGCTGTTCTTTGCATGCATCTACTGGAACTGGCTAGGAAGCACCTACATGGTGTTTACTGTTGTGCTTTGACTCCTTACGTAATGCTGAGCAATTTATTATTCTCTCAGACCATTAATCAAACCCAGTTGAAAAATTAATTTTTGTGTGGTAAGAACAGGAGGTTGAGGGCAGAAACATAGAATTCAAAGTTGAATTTAGCAATATGCTCCAGATAAACCAAAGAGGACAGAATTATAAAAATACTGAAATATTTGATATTTTAATTAATTGTTTCATATTGGAAAAGTAAATAAATTATTTCAATGCCTCCAGAAAGAGATATATTTCTATGGCTTTAAAAACATTTTTCTCATTTTGCAATTAACCTATGGGAAAAGCTGAAATTTGAATTGGTTCAAAATGTTCCTGTTTGTTGGTCTGCTTGTTTTATCAGAGATAAACATCCATTCAATTTCCATCCAGAAAATTTTTTGTTGTTGTTTTCTTTATTAAGTTTGGCAATTGATTCAAAAGACATGTTTAATTGTCTAAAGGTGCTAAGATTTAAGCCATGGGAAATGTCAGCTGTTATGTAAGTGTGTGGTTTAACCCCAGCTGCTGATGAAGCCCCACGCAGACATTCACTCCCTCCCCACCGGTGGGACAGGGGCAAGAACTGGAACAGTCACAAAACTCATGGCTTGAGATACACACAGATGAAGGGGAAAACAGAATCTCTGTGCACAAGCAAAGCAAAACAAGGAATTCTTCCACTGCCTCCCATGGGCAGGCAGGTGTTCAGCCATCCCCAGGAGAGCAGGGCTCCATCATGTTGTAGATTACATCAGAAGACAAACACCATCACTTCAGAAGTCTCTTCCTTGCTCCTTCTATCTCCAGCTCTATGTGCTGAGCATGATCCCATAATGGTTTGTGCTGGAAACTGAGAAACAGAAACTTCTACAGATGCGGAAGGGTTGGATCTGCAGCCTTGGAAAGAGCTTGGATTGATGTAATGATGAAGGTACACAGACATTGGGTAGAGAAATTATAAACTTATGCTCCTATAATTGTAAGTAAGAATATGCCTAAAGTAGGTAAGAAATTATATTAAGTAAAATAGTTTTAGGTTTAAGCTGTAATAGTGTGAGTTATAGAGTAGGTTGGAGATCTAGAAACTGTAGTAGAGGGGTATGTGAGTACGTGACCTGTCAGCTTATTGGCTAAGAGAGAGACACAGTGCAGCAAAATTAAGCAAAGGTGATAGGTTAATAGGTGAAAACAAGCCTTGTGTCAACTGCCTACTGGGCTAAAATGTTATATATTGCTGTGTGAAGAAGAAACTCATGTCTTCCTTAAGCTATGGCTGACTTGTTTCTCTTCTAAATCTCCTTGAGACTGATACCTTATCTGGCTACTTGAGCAAAAAATCATCTCAAAGCAAGGTGGTCCCATCCCATCGTTCTTCATCCCAACAGGTTTGGAATATCCCTGTGGTCAGTTGGGGTGGGCTGTCCCAGCTGTGTCCCCTCCTCACTCCATGTGCACCCCCAGCCTCCTTGCTGGTGGAGTGGGGTGCGAGGCAGAAAAGGCTTTGGCTCTGTGTAAACGCTGCTCAGCAGTAACAAAAACATCTCTGAGTTATCAACACCATTTACAGCAAAAATCCAAACCACAGCCCTGCACCAGCTACTGTGAAGAAAATTAATTCTATCCAGGCCAAAACCAGCACAGTAAGAAAATGTTCTGCAGCAAAAATCAAACAGTAAAAGTGGAACAAGTCTTATACTGGAGCTCCCTAAATCAAGCTCAGAGGATTGTATTACAGCTGCCTTCTGATTCAGATGATCCAGGCAGACAATCAGACACAGGAGATTGGCCCCTTCCAATTCAACAACAAAACTCTGCAAGAAAAAACCCAGTGCTTCTGCCTGCATAATTTCAAGGCTGTCTATGGAGCCAAAATGGGAGCTCTACTCAACTACCGAAGAAATTCTGGGTAAATGAGGATATAAATCTCCTGCACCTCAGCATCCTCCATCAGTGCAGCTCCAGACATCTACTGTGCATCCTGTGGGTGTGCGGTTCAGAGTTCCCCATGCCATGGCTGAGAGCTTGATTCTAAGAAAATACCCAAGCCCCTATTTCGATATTTTGAACCTTTTTTGCTCTAGAGCACAGCTATAATTAATAGCTCCTTGTTTATCCTACACTTTAGAAATTAAATGTTTCTCTTTCAGAGCCTAGAATATGTGTAGATAATCTAGCTACAAAATGACCCAATGTTAACACACAACAAGCTGCTGAAAATTATTATTTCATTCCAGATCCAGATTACACCTGAATGGTCTCAAATGCCATGGTTTTGACAAGGGAAATGTTTGTGTTCAGCATTAAGAATGATTTGACCAAATGAGGAAGAAGAGTGGCAATATGTGTCACGGCCTGCTCTCAAAATGAAACCTATTTTTCCCTAAATGCTGTGTTTATTTCTTCTGGTGCTGCAGATGGGATGGCTTAAACTGCAGAATGAAGAATAACACGTCTGAGGATTAGGCACACGGTTCTGTGCCTTCTCTGTCTTTTCTTCACACTGTTGACCTGTCCTAGTTTCTTTTTATTCATTTGAACATCTGTGAGGCCTCCTGATTTTATGGAAATTTTATGACCGTGAAGAATTTGTGTAAATTGAATGCACCATTTGAATAACTAATATCAGTAGTAAGACATTACTAGCATTAGGCAATGAGAGCATGTGTGCCTATTCTGCAAAACTGTAAATTTTCTTTAAGAGACGGACAGACACTAAGCAAGAAGCTGATGTTGCTCAAAGTCCATGGGAATAGATGTTTGCATAGTCAAGAGCAAAAACTTGCTATGTGTACAGTTTCAGAACATACATTATAGAAAGAAACTCACAACTATAAAGAAAGGTCAGATTCAGATTTACCACAGGCATAATTTGAGAGGAAAAAGTCCAGCAAGGCACAGCAGCTGTCTGCATTCACGTTCCTTGAATAGCCATAATTACAATTCACAATGTGAATTATTAAAATCTGAAAAAAATCATGACAAACAGATGTGTACTTTGGGGAACTGAGAAGAGCAACAGCTTCGCAGAAGGCAGGGTAGTCTGTGTGTTGAAGGAGGGGACATGTGAGTGAGACTGCCTGAATTCTGGGTTTTGAACACCTATTGCAGAAAAGGTGATGTGTACTTTTGGCTTCACTGCCTTACACAGTGTGAGTTTAATCATGTCTGGCACCAGCTGTTACTTTGAAATTACACTAATGAATGTTCATTTTCTCCTCTTAAGCTGCTCTGCTCTGAGAGCTAACAAAGCCTGTCTCCTTGTGAATTTGCATGTCACCTCCCACCCCCACCATGCTGCCACAGCACCAGCCTCTGTCAACCCCACCAGCCTCGTTCAACCCCTCCACTGCAAAGTTTTCTTTCCTTTCAGCTTTTCTACAGCATCTACCTTCTGCCAAGCATTCAAAGAATCTGTTCTGGAACGTTTGGGCTGGAAGGGACCTGGCGACCATGTGGTCCCAGCTTCTGTTGAAAGCTGGTGTTCATCCAGGACCTCATAAACCCAAGCCTGGAGTGTTCCTTCCCCTAGACATTTGCACAGTAATGCCTCTAGCTCTCCTTCCCCTCCCTTTTGGTCCTTCACCAGCACCTCCAAGCACTCGCCACCAACCCCACAATGGTCTGTGGCTGGGTGGAAGGCAGCCTGGGGCTAATGAGCAACATGTTCATTGAGACAACATGTCAACGGGGCTGCCAGCAGCTCACTTCTCAGGAAAGGGAAGGGAGAGATGTGGCCCATCTTCCTCTCAGCACTGACAAAGCTTCCCTTCCCATCTGGGCATTCCTTTACACGTGACACACATGGAACCTTACTGTCCCTGGCAGCTACACCTCTGTCAGATGCGGTTGAATGTGGGCTTGGAAGCTGCCAGAAGCTGCCAGGATGGTGCTGGTGCTTCAGGGAGCACCTCTGGGTGCCTCACTGCAATGTACTGAGAGCCCCCTCAGAGGCACTTCAGGTGTGATATATAGCGTGATATTAGGGGGATATTAGGGGGAGAGAAAAAGCGAGCCTGGAGCATGTGCCTAAGGCTCCCCTCAAACCACTCCATTCCCAAAGCCAGACTCGGGAGCAGAGCAGTCTCACGCCTCAGTGCTAACAGAATGAACATAATTGCTTTAACAATGATTGCTTTTAATGGAGCAGTGTGTGCATAAAGATGGAAATGTTCCGTTTATGAAGGTTTGTATAAACAGCAGCTGCTGACAAGTCTCCTTGTCTCCTAATATTTCTTCATTAACCTTCAGACTTCTGCTGGTACCCATACTGTCTTCATGAACACGATACAGAACAACTTCTCCAGTACAATTGCAAGAACCTTTATCAGTATTGTGTTTACTTGCCAACACCCATATTAGTTACATGCCACAATGGCCTGACAGGTAGAATAAAATTGCTGTTGACATCAGGTAATTCTATTTTTCCCCTTAGCTGGATCTAATAAATTGTTCTGTTTAATGACCCAGTAAAAGAAAAATTAAAGTCTAGGGATGTTCCTCACCTTAAAAGAGTGCCTTTTTGCCTGGCCTCTGGAATGAAGGATGTGGCTGGCAGAATGGGCTCTGGTCTGCTTCAAACTGTAATATCTCATGATTAACTTACATACATACAATGACTAACTGGCCACAAAGCCCCACAATTTTTCAGTACACTTCCTGGGATCCTACAGATAAAAGTCTCAGAGTCAGAAAGCTCTTGAGCTAATGTCTTCATTTTCCACAGAGACTGTGACCAACACCTACAAACAGCTTCTCCTCCATGGGGAGAAAATTCACATGACTGGCCACTTCTCCTTTTTGTGGGAATCTAGTGCCCTGTGGTTTTGAATGGGGAATTTCTGAGTCACACACTGGACTAATGTCAGAACCACCCCGCACCAACAGCATGGAGAGGACATAAACCTGCAGGACCAAGGGCTGATCTGACACTCTGGGCAGCTCTGGGGCAGCTTCAGCATTCCTGTGGGAAGTTCAGTGCAGCCTTTCACACCACGGATCCAAATTCAGCAGAGCATTGAAATCATGCTGCACTTACTGTGCCTGTCCCATAGTGACTTGAGTAGGATTTGAGTTTCAATTTCTGGTTTTGCTGAACTCAGTTTCATTTATCATCTGGTTAAGAGTGGCATCAGAAGCACAATGTGTCTGGTACCACCAAAATTTGAAAAATGTACTGGTTTATGTTATTTTAAAAGCAGTAATTTTGTTTCTTCAAATAAGAGGCTATTCAAAGATACAAGAAGGCAAATAAGAACTAAAAGCACCAAAATATGGATATCTGTAAAGCATGCAAAGAATGATTTTTCCATTCAGCTTTTTATGAACTGTTCATGGACTGTTTCACTGTAACAATGTGATTGATCTGAATAGTTCACAGAACAATTACACCAAATACAGAATTCCTCTATAGATGCAAATTAGAGGATATATGAACAATTACAGCATTTTTAACTGTGAAGGACAGCATTTTTGTTAAAATCAGTTTGGTAAGTTATATGCTTATATTTTGGTTGTGTGGTTAGCTTTTGGTTGTGTGGGGGGCTACAGAGGTGGCTTCTATGAGAAGATGCCGGAAGCTTCCTCTATGTCTGACAGAGCCAATGCCAGCTGGCTCCAGGACAGACCCACCAGCAGCCAAGACCAAGCCCATCGTGCCTGTACCTCTGGGATCACGTGTTAAAGAAGGGGAAAGAAGCCGTGCTGCACAGCAACACCTGGAGAGAGGTGTGCAAAAGGAGAGGAGCAGCTCTGCAGCTGCAAAGTCAGTGCAGAAGGAGGAGGAGGTGCTCCAGGCACCAGAGCTGAGATTGCCCAGCAGCCTGTGGTACAGACAGACCATGGTGAAGCAGCTGTGCCCCTGAATGAAGCCCATGGAGGTGCATGGTGGAACAGAGATCCATCTGCAACTCATGGAGCAGCCCCATGCCAGAGCAGGTGGATGCCCAAAGGAGGCTGTGATGCTGTGGAAAGCCCACACTGGAACAGGATTTTGGCAAGATCTGTGGCCATGTGCAGAGAGAGAGAGAGGAACCTATGCTGGAACAGTTTCTGAAGAACTGCAGTCCATGGGAAGGACTCAGGTTGTAGAAGTCCATGGAAGTGACCTCATGGTCTCATGGGAGTGACCTCACACTGAAGCTGGAGAAGAGTGGGAGGAGTCCTTCCCCTGAGTGGGAAGGAGAGGCAGAGACAATGTGAGATGAACTGACTGTGAGCCCTCACTCCACTTTTTCCTGTTCAGCTCAGGGGAGGAGGTAGAGAAATCAGAAGTGAACATGGAAAGAAGGGAGGGCTAGGGAAAAGGTGATTTTAAGAATTTGGTTTATATATCACTTTTATACTCTGATTTTGATTGGTAATAAATTCAATTAATTTCCCCAAAGTTGAGTCTGTTTTGCTTGTGATGGTAACGGGTGAGTGAGCTCTGCCTGTCCTTATCTCAACCCACGAGCCTTGTGTTCCATTTTCTCTCCCTGTCCATCTGAGTAGGGGAGTGATAGAATGGTTTTATTGGACGCCTGATGTCAGTCAGGGTCAATCCATCAAAGTGGTTTCTTTTTTTCTAAATACTTATGAGGTGAAGGCTGCCAAAAAACTGCTACCACTACTGTGCTTCACAATCACACAATCATTTGAGTTGGAAAAGTCCTTTAAGATCATCAAGTCCAACTGTGAACAGAAGAGAGCTCTCATTGATACTTCATAAACATCAACATTTAATCCAGGGAAGAGGCTTAATGATATAACAAAGGAATAATTTCAGTTTTTAAGCACCGAGGGTTTTAATATAAATATTCTCATTAAGAGTGAATTAAATAAAAAGAAAAAGAACTTTTGAAGGACAATGACTACCATATTTCCTCAGAGGCCAGAGTGCTGAAATGGCAATAGATGTCAGAGAAGATTATGACTCACAAAGCTCTGCCTTGGGGTTGTGTGCCATTTCTGTCATAGTGACAACCACCACTATGACTACCCCAAGATGTAAGCCCGGGGCCTTCTCTTGACTCCTGCTTATGCTGCTCTATTCATGCTTCATTCTGGTTCCTAAAGTTTTTTTCTTTTCATAGGAAAGTTCCATTACACAGTTAGATCATGCTTTAGATTAGCATAATGAGTGGTGGAGTGATCGGGCTTTGAGCCTTTGACTTTCCTGACTTGGTGGAAAGGCTCCCTTTGTTGTTTCCCCATAATGACAGAGGCAGTCAGATGGGGATGGAAAGTAAACAACTCACAAGAAAAATGCATTTCATGGGTATTACACATAAAGGATGCTGCCAGAAAGGTTGTATCCTCACCCAGCTGGTACGTAATGCATGGCTTTTGGTCAAGAGAGGAGATCACAGAGAATGGGAGGCTTGAGAAGCACAAAGCCTCACCTGACACACCTGCTGTAGCTGACCAAGGGAACAAGCATCCCTGCTGCTGTGAGTCAGGAGCAGTCAGGCCAAACAGCATCTTCAGTACTTTTGCGGTGCATTTCCTCCTGGGTTGTCTTTTCTCTTGTCTCTGGAGCTCTCTGCCTGGCTCTCCTACTTCTGAGAAGAAGATTGCACAGAAGACCTCAGCTTTGCTCTCCTGTGTCCATACCTGGTACTGTCTCATGTGTATTTACTCTGGTCCACTCATGCACCCTCCCTGGACATGGACTGCCAACACTGCCCCTGTGCTCCCACAGCTTCTCTGTCCCCAGAAATAATACCTGGGGCTTCCAGCTTTCAAAGGCTGATCCATTTCAGTGGATTTCTTTTTCTCATAGTAATATGAAACTACTGGGAAAAAACAAAACAAAAACAAAAACAAAAAACCCCCCACAAAAATCTGCTTTAAGTGAAAACATTTTAGTTAGCTGCAGGTTATTAAATCATTCTAACTTTCAGTGAAATTTAGATTTCTACAAAAAGTATTATTTTAAAGTTGAGAGCTGGTACCTTCTGTGTTGGTAAAAATGTTGAAAAAATATTTCAGCAAAGTCCCTTCTCCCTTTTAGACAAAACTGGTTGCTCAACTGAAATGTGTTGTGTTAAGTGTCCTTCCACAGTGAATTTGAAGGGAATTTATTACAAAGAACTGTCATATTTAAAAAGATGTAAACACAATTGAAAGTCTGAATCAGTTAATACTACAAAAATTTTCAGCCAACAATAACTTCTCACATCTGAGTTTGTCACAAGCACCAAACAGATGTAGGCACAAACAGTAACTTTGAAGCTAAGGATTTATAATCATCACAAAATTGGATCTGTCTTCTTCAGGTTCCAGGATATTTAATAATTCCCATTGAAAACTGTTGGTCTACAGAAACAAAAGAACCTTCCCATGCTGTTCAGTACTCCTTTATACAAGAAAGGCTCATATTCCAATACAACAATTAAACATTAATCTGAATCTAGGGTTGACTGATTTTTTTCTGAACTGTGTATTTTTATTGGAGAAAATAGGCAGTGAAATTGAATAATTTCCATAGGAATATATTGAGTTTCATAAAAAAATAATGGAAATAATCAATATTTTCAAGAAAATCAGTGTGGTTCATTTGTGGTTCATTTGTGGTTCAACTTAGTGGGTTATGAATGGGGTTGAAGTTATTCCAAACAAAAATCTTTACTTTATGAGATTAAATACTTGAAAAAGGACTGCTTGAAATTTTAAAATAATAATTTCTTACTTCATGGAGAACAAAACCAAAATTAAGCTATCATTTCAATTCAGGCCAAAAGGAAAAGTCAAAGCAGAAATCTATCAGAGAGGAGAAATTCTCTATATTGACTAATTCTATTTGAGTATCATTAGCTGAACAACATGAACAATCTGACCATAAAGTCATATCTGTTTTCACATTTGTATAAGTTCCCATATAATTTTAACCTAGAATTTAAGAAAGCATTAAAATAGTCACTAGCTAATGCAGGTGGGAAAGAAAACTTGTTAAGTAAATGTAGATTTGCATTGTGATACCTCTGTAAACCTGCACGAAACACATCCTTCTGCGAGGTGTTTGCTGTTCATCTCTGTGCATTAGTAAAATGAAGACTGACAATAATTTAAATATATTACCTTTTTGCTGATGATAATCTGAGCAGAAACACCAAGCTAATGTGTTTATCTGCCAGTAATAAATGGAATGACAAGCCAGGGATGAGCATTAGCTGGTGCTGCAGACTGCAGGGACATGTACATGGGCTTTGGCCTGACAAAGATCTGCTGCTCTTGATCCAGGTTAAGATATCACTAAACTGCTGTCTCCCAGCTGCCCATCACACCTTCCTCTCTAAATCCTCATCTCTGCTGGTTTAAGAGCTCAGCCAAGAGCTCTGGTTTAGCAAGGGAAGCAAGTATTTCTTGTAGCATCAGGTTTTAATTTGGACCACTGTGCAGAGGCAGGTTACTGACTATGAGCCAAATGGGCAAGTTAGCAGGAGCTGCCCCCCAGCAGGATTCTTTATAATGCGTGCCCTTTTCCTCAGGGCCTGCAGCTGGGTGCACGTAACTCTTAGGTGGGAGCACTCAAATACTTCTGGAATGAATCCAAAAACAGGCATGCCAGTAATTTTAGGGAAGTCTGTCTTGCAATTTCAAGTTAAATCTTTCAATAAAATGATCATCACAGCTTTCACTCTAAGGGACAATTTTAGAGTGTGCAGAAAAACTAACACGTGTAAAGGCTTGAAATAAATAAAAAGAAGTGTCACTGAACATTTCAGACAGTGAAAAACTTAATTGAGGCAAATTTATTTACAATTAGGAGAGTCACTCTTCCCTGTCCTACTCCTATATTACCTGTATACTACCTGTTTGCATATTTCATTAAAAACTCAGATCCAAACCATGTTGATTCAGGATGGCACCATGTTCCCTGGAGTCAGAGTTCACTTATTTTGTGATCCAATTCTGCTCTACAGAAACGTTTTTCTGGCTAAGATTTATTTTATTTTATTTTATTTTATTTTATTTTATTTTATTTTATTTTATTTTATTTTATTTTATTTTATTTTATTTTATTTTATTTTATTTTATTTTATTTTATTTTATTTTATTTTAAATATGGAAGAGTATTCTAAAATCTGTAATGTCTCCAGAATATCCAGACTACAGGGTGCTGGATCTATACCTCCCATTAGGAATCCATTTTCTTTTGTGATCATGAAATTGACCCAACAAGAAAACCCTCCTTTTTTCATTGATATTAAGGACTTAAAATATTGGATTCTTCTCTAAAATACAATAAACATACGCCATGGTGTAAAATGTGCCTTGCTCTACAGTCAAATGTTTGAAAGAAGTCACACACAAAGACTGACTGCAGATGAAACAAACTCAGCATTTCACTGTAACAGCTTTTTGAACAAGCATTAAAATACATTTGAGGTCTTTGTTCACTCCTAGGATTAAACCACATCCATCTCAGGAATGGCAGCAGAGAGGTTCCCTGCTCCAGCCCCTGGGAGCGACCTCTGAGCACCAGGCAAACAACACACATGGTCAGGGGGAGGCAAGAAATGTTGTAAAAACACACCTGATACAAGAGGTTGTATGACATCCAACACAGCAGCCAACAGTGCTGTGTAGACACCTCCTTGTTCTTAGAAAAAGATTTTGTGACTCCAGCCCAGGAATTTTTTGCTTTTGGTTTTTAATTTTATTCAAACTCTTACAGAAGAAAGTGTAGACAAAAGAACAAGAGAAATGTTTTTTTTCCTTGCAGTCCTTCACTTTTTATATCCTCTGGCAAATCTGGAAAAATTAAAAATGTTTAAAAAGTAGTATGAAAATTTAAAAATATAATTTGAAAATGAAGTGGAAATTGGGACTTTATAGGTTATTTCATGGGATGCATGTATATCAAATCTAGTCACTGGATTCTGCTGTTAAGTTAAATCACTATACATATATATATATAAGCTACTAATACATATACATGTATATATAAATAAAAAGATCTATAAAAATCACAAATACGTACATAATATATACATACATACATACACATATTATATATATATATATATATATTATATGTCTGATAAAACCAGTTCCACAGTCTAAGACTTTAGTGGATCTAACGGCATCATAGCTTCTATTTTATATAGTTGCCCAAAGTTGGCAAGGATGAAACCCTGTCTATACTGATGAATGGAGTGTTTACAATCCACATGCTCAGATCTCAGATCTGTTGGTGTCTCTTACAATTACATTTTCCCGCACTGCCGAATTCAGATGTGTCACAACAGCTGCTTGCAAGCCCGTAAATTTTGCATATGTGATGTGAGGATTAAGATGAAGTGACATTATCGCTGGGCCAAGAGAGCAGGTTTCTTAATGGCAGTTTCTGAATCCCAGTTGCCATCATTTAGCTGATACTTAGTCCCAGAGCACTGTGTTCAACCACAGGGTTTTAGCATCCCCTTTACAAGAATAATAATTCTTGCAGCAAGCCTGTGCAATGACTTGGCAGAAATGAAACTAAGGAGCAATGAGTACACATTTTTACTTTCACTTTACATTGCAGCTTGAGACCAAACTATTTAACCATCATTAAAGAGACAAAAATCCCATTAAAATCAATTTGTGCTCTCTTCACATTATTTGGATTGATACTCTATTTCTAGAGCAGCCTGTCCTGTGATGCGCACAGAAAAAGCAAAGTTCCGTAGTGATGGTAGTTTACAGCTTAAATGACACACATGTAGTCCTGAAGGAAAACAAGCAGCAAAGAATCTGTCTCTGTCTGCTCAGACAAGGTATGTAGTGCCAGAAAGCACGCGACTGTACTTGCTCCTACAGGAGTTATAACTAGGTGACATTTACATGCATTCAGCTAATGAATTACGGGGTCTTGAAACAGGAGTTCTCTAATGAGAGCACTATAATATCCCAGAAGAACAGATTGTTTTATGCTGGGGCATCCTACAGCGATGATAATAGCAAGAAGATTTATTATTCAAAGCCCAGAGGGAGAATACTTTTCAGATCAGAGGAGAAAATATTATATCATATTTCTAGTGCTTATGAGATACTATGACACAAAATACAATATCTACTTGAGAGGTTTCAGGTGGTAATGTTTAGTTATTAATGGCAGCTGCCTCACGGCAACAAGGTTTTATGAACTAGTTTATCTCTTTAAAGATATATCTGAAAGTCACCACACTGACATTAAACACAGGAAGAAATCAAAGCAGAAGACACTGTGACATTTTGGAAATGGATTCCAAAACAGATGCTAAGTCTGAAAGTCACAAGATTGTATATGCAATCAACAAAGTCTGAGAAAAACAGTACTAGAGTTTGCTTCCGCTTCCAGATATAAATGTCAGTTATTGCTTCAGACCTTGTTATGTTACAACAGCATGACGTCCCTTAAAAAGGCAAAAACCCTAAAACTTTAGGAACATGTGATCCTGTTAAACCAGTGCTTAGTTCACCTTGTGATTCAAAACCTTGGCAAACACATAAAGTACTTTTGAAGGGCATAAATAAGCCATTTACCATTGCATCTGATTTATTTTATTTTTTCTAGGAGAACCTAATCGAGATCTGAGGTCCTCATCTAATTATGAAAAAAAAGGAGATCATGGTACCATAAGGGGCATATTCCATATTGATTGTTGCTCATGTGAGAAACAAAGACTCCTCAAGATGTATCTGCAGAGAGGGTCTTGATTTCATCACAGGAGGTTATCCAGTAGCGGCTGTCTTAAAGGGTCCTGAATTTCCCTCTGTGTCTATTACTATAAACTACAGCTGTTTTACATATACTCATCCATATGAAAAAAAAAATGATGGGGGAAGATAAGAAACCCTTAGAAATTCATTGCTGGCTTTTTATCTTCTTCAAAATGTGCAGCCTTATAACACCAGCTTCTATATGCAGTAGCTGACTTGATCTTTTCTTTGTGGAATAGGGTAGACTCTCGCCATGCAATTTTTTGGGGTTTTAGAACAAAGTGACAATGATTTCTTAGCCTATCATACAGCAAGTGGCCTTCCTCAGCCTTTTGCAGTTGTTAGCACTTACGAGGTCTAAGGTCCATAAATCTGACAAGATTCAGTCTCATGCTTCCAGACAAGAAATTGAAGTTCTGCCTAATTAATCCTTTTGCAGACCTCTTTCTTTGGTATTGCAAAATATCTTTAACTGGGACATTCCCAAGACTCCAGAACGTGTGTTTATGAAGCAGGAGCGAGAGAGCTACAGCCCCAGTAAACTTCTATGCACAGCTGTGATGGGAGGGAGTTATGGGCTGAGAGCCCAATCACTGAAGCAAGTTTTTATTTTTGTCTGTGCAGCTGACCTGGATGTTCAGTTCTGGGTATGTTGCAAGGGTGTGAAAGGGGTAGAATTTCTGAATCCTGATCTGTTTTATTATGGATGGTGAAAGTTCTTCCTTAATTCACAGTCTTGTTTTTGAAATTGACTATTTTTGCAGAACTGAATCAAGACAATGACATGCATATCATGATCTTTCCCCAGATGATTGGGGGGATTCCCTTCCCCATTCCAACCAAGATGCTGAGAGATTCACTAGCATTGCTCACTGGAGTTCCCCAGCATCATTTGCTAGAACTTGATCTCTATATATAGGGCCTGGGAGAGGGAAGGCTTTGTCCTTGGTAAAAGGGAGTGTGCAGGATGCCAGATTTAACCTGTCATTGCAGGCACAAGCAATTAACATGAAGGAATAACCTATCTTCTCCGTGCAGAGTCTCAGTTGAATCCTGCTAAGCCTGCTTAGAAAAAAAAAATGGAATCAAGGACATTACTGTAAAAGGCAAATTGTACAAATAACTTTAAAATAAACTTACTGTACGTAATTTTCCCCATATACCACTAACTATGAGCATTCATTGTAATATTGCTCTCTTGGTTAAATCCTACTAGAATTCTTCCTTTAGGATCACACTGACAGCCCCATGTGTTTCACTGTCATGCCAAAACTGCCTCTGATTTATCTCCTTGTGATATGTCTGTCAGTTTTGTCATGAAGAGGTAACAGTGCATTAGCCATTCTTTGAAACAGCCACAGTGGTTATTTGTCTTTGCATCTGGTCACCAAAACTTAGACTTTCTGATGTACATGGAAGTTTGTTCCATGTAAGAGTAAGATCTGGAAAGAAAATAACTTTATTTTCATATAATATATAGAAATTACATGCAATTTTGCACAATATAGAAATATAATATTTAAAGGTTTTCTACGTTAATGTATATTATTCTATATATTATAGACAGAAATACAGGCAAATATGGACATTTCTTCTTGTCAAATGTGCAAATACTAGGGACAAAGAAACAGAAATCTTTCAAACTCACTAAGTAAAAATACACCTTTCAAACCTGAGCTCAAATCCTAACATATTCTAGTATGTCCTTTACCATACTAGTAATTCACACTAATACATACAAATAAACTTCCCCAGTTTGGAGGTGACCAGCATTGCTGATAACAGCTCTGAACCATAAGTACAACTGGGAAAGTCAATAAAGCCCTATTAACTTACTTTCATTGTTCTTGTTGCTGGGTGTATCCCTTGTATGACTAAAACCATATTTGATTAGGAATTAATTTTCAGAGACTGATAGAACCTCTTTGAGAACAATACTTCTGCAAAAAAATCCCACAAATTTTGCAAGAAGTGCATTGATTTGCAGTGATGGAAAATGAGGTCCAGTATAGTTACACTTGTGCAAGCTGCCCTGGGCCAGCTGTAGCCCCGTGTCTTCGTGTGCAGGTTCAAGCCACTGTTGACCTCAAATGACTTCAAATGAGCCTGTCTGCAAAAAAAAAAAAATTACTGTTCCACGACAAGTCCTCTAAGTAGCAGATAGTCCTGCTCTGGCTGCCGGACAAGCTGTCCTGTGCCTCTGGAATACATGATATATTGGTTAGTATATATACATGTCAGAGCCCTCTCTTGAAAGGAGATAGCTCCTACATGGCCTCATAGAGCTGGTAAAGCTATTCCTTCCTCTTGTTCAGCTTTCATTCCTGAGCAAGCAGTTTTGTGCATTAATTGACTTTTCATTTTAGAGAAGCATATACATGCCTTATAATTCACCACTTTTTAATCAGAATTGTACTAATTATGGCAGAATTACCAGAAATAATAAATTCAACTTTATTTCCCACTCACGCGGTCTCTTATGGTCCTATTAAGCAGAAGCTAACAGCCAACAGGGAAGCAACTCCACTTAAGTGGTGCACTAGAAACAGGTTCTGTGTAGCCTACTGAAAATCACCATCATGCTTTTAAAGTAAAAAATGTGACACTGGTTTGAAGTAGAATTCTTATCACTGTTTTGAGATTATAACTGAAGTCTCCTGTAATCCAAAAAAACTTAAATGTATTCATGTACACGTCACGATGTGGCTTGCTCTCCTTGCCACTTGTACTCTTTTGGATTAGCACACATGTGCACAGCCCAACCAGATGTTCCTGTATGACTAATGAACACGCTGCTTCCTGATCAGTCCGAAGGGCTGGGAGATACCATGCCTCCCTCTCAGTAAGCTTTGGTAAAAACTAAAGCCAGACATTTTGAGGCACAAATAGTTTATAGTTCACTGGTTGATGAATGAGCTCTAAGTGCACTCCTGTTAGTCCTGACTCTTCTGCTCACCCATCGTGATACTGCCAAAGCCAGAAACAAGCTATGGTGTTGTGCAGCGGGCAGTGGCCATGTGTATGATATTTTCACCCTTGCTCCCCTTGCAGCCCTGCATGACAAGTTCAAACATTTCAGTGGTTCCATGACTTGACCTTCAGCTCCTTTCCCCCTCAGATAAAATACTGAAGTGACATTTGTCACACCATCAGTTCAGTTTTGTAAGGGAAAAATGAAAAGAAATGAAAAGCACTAGTGGGTGACTGAATCTTTCTAAGTCTTTTGAATTAATCACCCATGTCAATGCTAGCTAGCTTTTTGGTTTTACTTCTAAAACAAATGATGTAGCTTGGAATTGCTAAAACCAGAGGTCACACAGTATGGCAAGGTTGTCTAGAAAGAACATTCCCAAACACAGAAAAAAAATAAAAATAGTAACAGATGAAAATTGCTGCAACGTAACTATACAAAGAACTTATTAGTGCCAAAGAAAATTACATCCAGTGAAGGTGTTATGTATGTCACTGTTATTTGTTTAATGGGGCACTCTACCTCTGCTAAAACCCAGTTTTGGGCAAAGAAGCCCAGGAGATGCAATGATCCTCTTGAGCACCGCAGCTTTCAAGTCCAACGTGCCGTGGGCTCAGAGAGGTCTCCTGATGCTGCTACGTAAAACTCAGCCATTCACACGTCTCCTCTCAAATGTGATGTCAGAGGCCCCTACTCCTCCACTATTCCAAATCAGACACAGCTCCATCAGGTTCCCTATGCCTATGCTGTACTTAGACAACTTTAGGAACAATTCAGTCCTAAAGTCCTGTCTAGCCTAGGTTCCATCCATAATGGAAGATGCAACTCCATATTGTGGACAGTTTTCAGACTGGTGACCGATCATATGGATCATATGGATCATAGAGGATGAAGCCCCTGTGAAACTGCAGGAGTGACCCACATGGCCGAAAACAGCTCTTCTCCATGAAAGCAACTCCTGAGTTGAAGAGGCAATATCATGTTCCAGAAAATCTTATCCTGCACATGTGTATGGCACTGAATCATTCTGAGTTTCTTTTGATTAGAAGACCACCACTGTGATGCTTAACTAATTGCATCACATAGATTGTTCCTCTAGCAATCCCACTCTTCCTCCTAGGTCTAAAATCAGCCAAGGGAGTCCAATTTGGAAGGATTAAAATTTCATTGACTTTTTTAGGCTGTGGAATTTCCTTCTCTGGAAATACCCACAACCTGCTTGGACGCAATCCGGTGTAACCTGCTCTGGGAATCTGCTTAAGCAGGGGGCTGAACTAGATGGCTTCCAGAGGACCCTTCCAACCCCAGCCATTCTGTGACTCTGATGGTATTTATATCCCAGCACCTGAGTCAGAGGACCAAGAATTCCCACAAAACAACTGGAGCAACCACCCACTGCAGCTTTAATGGTTGTAACTAGGTAGGTGGGCAATTATGCTGACACTGAAACATCTGACCCCACAGGGCAGATTTGCCTACCAAAAAACCCTTATTATGTTAAAGACAGAACAGGATGAAACATCAAAAAATCCCAAAATTCATTAGATTATCAAGCAGCTTCATTTTAATCAATGTTCCAGATGTTCTAAAATATCAACTCAGAAAGATTTAGAATAGGTATTACTATGATAACTATGCTACTTCAAGTCTCCAGGCTACTTAATAGCCTTTTTTTTTTAATGACAAAGTACCTTGTTCAAGAGGAAGGGCTTTGCTTGAGAAGGTACAACCATAAAGGCATTAAATATCAGACCTCTTGATGGGCCTAGGTTGAAAACACAAGCTCAAGGACCGCAGAAAACTTCTTTTGAGGTCTCTGTTGTTTGGAAACATTCTGCTGTCAAAGCTGTGCAGTGCAAATTGCATATGTGGCTTTGTGGGCAGATCTCAGCTGTTTATTTTTACACACTGCTAAATACGAATACGAATACGCTCACGCATTAGTAAATCCACTTGCAAATGCATTTCGGAAACACTTGAAGTTTGTTTTCCCGCTCTGCATCTCCATGTTGAAAGAATTTCCAGCCATACATACCTATCAGTGAAAAGTGACTGTGATAGTTCGAATTTGAAATTAGAAAGTGCTTAAATAATTCACATTTCGTAGAAAGTGACAGCAAACAAATTGCACTACTCCAACCTTAGGAATAAATGTGGTTTATTTCACATACAGTCACTTGCTTACAGGAGATTTTTTGCAAACCTCAGCAACTGCCTTGGCATTTGATGTAAACCTTACTTAAGATGAGAGGGAAAGACACAAATCACATTGCCTCAACAATTAATTTACACTTCCTTCTCCTGTTGGCTTCAGTGACACTGTCATGTGCAGAACAATAGTGGACCAGACACGGATATTTGTTTTCTTTTTATGAGTTACCAGAATGAAGTTTCAGTCATTTTGGATTTAAGCCAGTAGAAAATAACCCCTCCAGTGGTTCACCCAGTAAATCCTCAAAGACCTCCTGGTTTGTAGGTCAGTGGAACTAGCCAAATTGTATGACTAAAACCTGCCTGTTTACCTTAAACAGCAGTTCATGAGAATGATGATGATTGTCAGGTGGGAAACCATGGGATAGCTCTGGGACCATGAGCAAGTATATGCACCAAAGCATTAGAGAAGCAGCAGATTGTTCCCTGAATGACTGAATGACCAGACAAGTCTTGGCTGAGGTATGAGAAAGGAAGCCCAAGCCACAGAAATTCATTCTCCTCACTCAAAAGAAGCAATTAAAATAAAAAGCCCTGATTGTGTCGTAGAAGCTCAGCTCCAGCACAGAGCCAGCCAACCACCAAAGCACTGCAACAGCCCATGTAATGAACACCTCAGCCAGCCAGTGAGCACCCCTCACTGTGGTGAGAGTAAGCAGCACAGTAACCTCACCTGTCCCACAGCAGGCATTGCCAGTAAGAGGCAGTTGTGAAAACCAGTGACTGTCTGCATGCATTCTGCCCAGCAATTTATATAATTGTCAGATGAGCAGATGAAACGATTCCGCTTGGCTTCTCTGAGTCATGGTGCCAATCCCTACCATCTTCTGCAGCTCACTTGGCTAGATTATTATATAGTGATCCTATAATCAAACCTATGAGGGGAAAAAGGACCTGTCCTCAGGATCAAGGAAGATCAAGGCTGTCATAGAAGGGTGGGGCAAACCTGAGAGTGCTTATTATAGGAAGTGCTGGCAATGCTGCCTCAATATTAAGGTCATGCATTTTGTCTTACATAGCTAACATGGAAATGATTACTTATGCCTTTCCTTCATGCTTTCTTAGAGTAAGAAAGAGTCTTCTAAGGTGATAAATGTCAAACTTGAAAGTCACATTTTTACTTACTCCCCACACCTGGCTTAGGTGCTGAGAGATTCGGAGCTATTTGGCTAGCTCTTAAACATGTGCAACCTCTCTCCAACAGAAATCGACACAAATGGCAGGGAAACAAGGTCTTCAGAACCTGGGTGCAGACCAACAAGGTTTTCCTGGAAGTTTAAAGAAAAAATACTTTTTCTCGTCAATTAACTGATCTCCTCATTCTATCTTCTGTGGCCACAACATATTCAGATGTTTAATGTTTTCCCTCTGAAAAAATGGCATAGTCCAAGTTCAGCTGTTTTTTTTTTCCTCAGGACTCAAGATATACTGTAGCCCCTTAAAACATGGAAGGCATACGAGGAGTAAAAACCCTTACAGGGGTAACACCCTGCATAATTCCTACCTACCTACAGCCTCTTAAACTGGCCGAAGGGTAGAACCTTTGCAGGAAGGCTCAGCAACCAGCGCCTGTGGGCGCATGGCCAGGTTTCTGGGAATAAAGTTCTGGACCATAAGCTAACATACTACAAGAACGGTGTTAGAGAAGCACTGCCCGTGACACCAAAAGGCCTACTGTGATGCCTGGCAAGAAACGTTTTGTTGAGGAGACAGCTTTAGCAAAGCCAGTGCCTGTAAAGGCCCGGAAAGGTGACTTTGGTTATGGGATGGATTATGGTGGAGGAGCCAAGGCTGGAGATTCGACCCCAGGCGAGCGGAGCGGGGCTTACAGGACCTGAAGGCAGCAGCCGTGCTCGCCGCGCCTCCGCCCGCGCTACCGCCCGCACAGGAGGGCTCGGGAGAGCCGTCGGAGCAGTGACCCCAGGCCACGGGCCGAGCTGCCGGCTGGGCAGGGCCGAGGCCGTGGCGCATTCCCAGCGCCACACGCCGGCCCCAGCCCCGGCCGCGGCCGCGCACGCGCGCCGGGGCAGTGGGGGTGGGGGGGGGGGAGCGCGCACGCGACATCCGGGCACCCCGCCCCCTCCGCCGAGGGCGAACGGGGCCGCGACGGCGCGCGCGCGCTCCCGGACCTCGGCCCCGCCCCCCGGCGGCCCCGCCCCGCGCCGCGCGCTCGCTGGCCCTAGCCTTGTCCCTGGCACGCGCGCGCGCGGCCGGCGGGGGCGCGGCCGGAGCGGGGCCGCGCCGGGAGCCCCGCGGGCGGCGAGGCCGGGCCGGGAGAGGCGGAGCGAAGAGAAGCGAAGAGAAGAGAAGCGGACCGAGCGCGGCGGCGGCGGCGGCCGGAGCTCGGCGGGGGGGAAGCGCGAGGCGCAGCGCAGGCTCCCGCGCCTGCCTGCGGAGCGACGGGGACGGGTGAGCCGCCGCTGCTCTCCGCGACTGGCGGGGAGAGCCGGGCCCTGCGTCCCGCCTGCGGCCGCTGCCCGGCAGCCGGGCGATAAACAAATGGCGGCCCGGCGGGGGCCCGAGCGCCCGGGGGCGCCTCCCCGCCGCCGCCCCTGACAGGTCGCGGCTGGGAGGGGCCGGGGGGAGCTCGATCTGCGGCTCCGCCGGCATCGCCTCCTCTTCGGCCGCCCCCCGTGCCCCGCGGGGCCCGGAGCGCCGGGCCATGTAGGGTGGCCGCTGCCGCCGGGCCCACGGGTGGCGGCGGACTGAGCTGTGCCGCGGCCGCTTCCTCTGAGCCCGCCGTGGTGCCAGCGCTGTCGGGGTGTCGCGATAGCACGTGGGAAGGGCGGAGGGCCGGGGTCTCCCTGCTGCTGTGGAGACCAGAGTCGGGGAGCCGGCTTTCTGCGTGAAAGGAGGAGGAAGAGAGCAAATAATCCAAAAGTATTGCTGAAATCCTTCTCTAATCCGCCGTGTTTGTGTTATTTCGAGTAGACGTGCTCAGACCTTCAAGAGGTGGTGTCTTCTCTCAGTCCCTTATTTTTAATGGCAGTTTTTTGACGTGCGGTGGAGCCTTTGTTTCCCTCTTTTAGGAAGGTAGCGAGGGTTGTGTGGTTGTACTCCTGTAACCCCGCGGGTCGGCAATCAGAAGCATAGAGGGAGATGACAGCAGCTTGTTGAACGGCTGGCGTGTTGGAACAGTTGTGTGGCCTCACTTCCAAAAGTTGTTAGCGTCGCTGTTGTTCGCAGTAGGTCTTCAGAATTCTCGAAGGAAATAACCCGTGGGCTGGAGAGGTGGCTTTCTTTTGTTCTGTAATGCTTTATTCGGATTTGGCTGAGGAGCTTTTCATAGTACTTGTTTCCCTTTTGCTGATTATGTTGTTAATATGCCAGATAAGTGTTAGCATACTAGTCCAAACCCAGTGGCCCCGAAGTAAGAGCCTCACCTTGCTTGTGCTGGCACTTAGGCAAGATACCTCCTTTGCTTCCTCTAGAATTGGTGTGGAGTACTTGATGCTTAAGTCCTTACCTGGACACCTGCTGCTTTTTCCTTCACGTTGATGTGATACACCTTAACTTGTGCTGTGATTTGGGAGGTTAAGGTTCATGCATCCCATTTGAGGAGGATGTCAATTATTTATGACCTTCCTCTCTGCACCCCTCTCCCAGAAGTACAAAAAATAGTAGAAGAACTTTGTTAATAAGCAAGTTGAGTACCTGGAATATGAAAAATGCACAGCCAGCTTTACTCTGTCTTCCACTCTGTATGTATGTAAGTATCTATGTGGAATTTCTCCATAATGGTCAAATTTCATTGAGAGAAGAGATAGATTAGAGAGAGTGAATTGGGATTGTATTGCAAGCTGAGTCTTTTTGTGGGGTCTCTTCTCTCATTTGCTTCCAAAGTTAGAAGGTGTTAGAGAACAGGAGAATCCCAGCAGAATAGGAAAAAGCTATGCAAAAGCAGTGGTTTTACTCTGCTGCCTGAACATTCTTTCTTTTGCACTAAATTCTGCATTTACTCAACTTCTTAAGTTCTGGTTATATTTCCCTTGCCTCCTACTTCGATGTCCAATGGACAAAATAAGTGCTGTGTTTAACAAGCAGTGTCTGGTTGGAAAGTTTCTGGACAAGATTTCTGCATGTTTTTGGACAGCCAGGTTCATAGGTCGTAAAGAGTGTCTACAACAGAGGGTGTAGTCTACAACTTTCTGAAGAAGAAAGCATATGGTTATTATTCTTCAAATGAGTTCCTGTGGCTGCTGCAGATTTCAGCTGTGTAAGAAACCCCTATTTTGTGTTCAGTCCAATTGAACTAAAAGGAACAGAATTTCCCTCACATCGATAGACCTAGTTCTTTGGTGGGCTCTATCTAAAAGGAGGCAAATGCTGTTTGCCTCCGGTAATGAGATCCAGTGGAATAAAGATGGGAGCAGGGAATCATGTATAGTCATCACTGTAGTGACAATTTCCCTTCAGCTTCCTTATCTGCATAATAAGAATTAAGATAACATAACTATTAGTGAGATGCTTAGATTGCATAAGGCGTGGTAAGTATTCCTGAACACACCACAAAGAGGAATATTTACATTATTGATAGTTACAGAGAAATCTGTGTAAGCTGTCCTAAATGTCAGGACACTGTCTAGTCTCAATAATGAATGAAGGAAAAAGGCTGAAAAGTCTTGTCATATAAACTGGTCTGAAACAGGCCAAGAGAGATAAAATGGCAGGGGAGCTCTAGATTCTGACTTACTTTGAAAGCTACTGTTTTTAATAGTTTCTAATGTGACACTTAATGTCGTGTTATAAAAGTCAGTAGAACTTCCAGCTGAATAGATTGTGCTGTTTCTTACCAAATGTCCAACATTGATCTAAGCTCTTATTGTGAAATCATGATGAAAAAATGATAGGTCTCAAAGCTCGAGAATGAGAGGCATGGTGAGCTAAGTTTCTGAGTAATGTAGTTACAGCTGTTCATGTAAAACTTTAGGTAGTGGTTCAGGCTGATTGTCATACCTGGTTCAGACTTTACTACAGAGGTGCTGGAAGGTGGGTGGTGTTTTGTTGAAGTTCAGGCTTTTATTTGTCTACTTAGAAGCATCTCTAGTACAAACTGTAGTTTTCCAAAAGTACTGTTTGACAGAGAAATTTGTTGGTGTGATAGATTCATTGCAAATAGGATCTTTATAGGAGTGTGCTTTATTGGCAAAGCTTAAATGCTCTTACAAAACCTTGTTTTGTCTGAGTCACTGTTGTCACCAGATAAGGAATGTGTTTGGATAGGATCGTTCAGCTGGAGTCCTTGGGCAAAAAGAAATAACATCAAGCCTGTTGACATTTGGAAAAGGCGGTCTAAATGATATTAGAGGTAACAAATCGATGAATAATCCTATGTCCTAAAGCCCTGTACAAACTTGTAGTGAAGATGTTCGTGTTTTCCAGTTCTTCAGTCATGTTAGAAACACACTGAAAGAGCTGGTATATCATGCTCACTATGAGATACATTCCCAGCTTTCTGTCATCAACTGTTGGAGATAGATGAAGTTTTGTTTAGACAATAGTTTTATTTATAACTGTCTTTTTTTTTTTTTTTTACTGTTTTGTTGGTTTTAAAACCAAGCAGCTTGGAAGGGGGAAAAGCCTGACAGTTGCTGTGAGAAGTGTCTTTCATTTGATAGAAAAGGGAAATACCTGAAAATAGAGTAGAATAAAGTTGTTAAAACTGTCTTATAATATCAATTTATTTTTTGTTTTACTGCAATTTTTTCAAAATATTTTGAGACAACCTCCCATAATTTCTACTTCAGTATAATCTGATAAGGTATCCTTGTGGGTATGTCTGTTAAATTTTTTTGTGCACCATCTATTTTGCTGCATATTAGACCATTGTCTAATATAAGCATATATTGTTAACCGAAAAAATAACTTCATATGGACAGAATACATGACATTGCACTTCAGTATAGGATGTTGGAGACAAGTTGCTTTCATAGTCTATTTACTTTAAAGTTGTTTTCTCATTTTGCTATGGGACCTGGTTAAACTTGCGTAGTAAGACCTGAAACAGTATATTAATGAGATGTTTGGCCTGATTTCTGTAAGTATACAGAGGTCAGGAATTTTTGGGCAGCGCCATGCATGAATTAAAATATTACGTAAGAAGGATTTATTTCTGGCTTCTTTTGGGTGGTTAAAACTACCTACTGTAATACAGAATGATTTTTTTTATTTTTTTTTTCCCCAGTAGTTCTGTCTCTGGTTATTGAGAAATGGCTTATTTTCTTTCCTGCTTTTCTGGAGGATTTGTGAGTTGGTATTGGGATAAGAATATCATTGTTCCTTTGGGCATATCACCTTAGTTTCACCTCTCTTAAATTTTAGTGGTAATCCTTGGGCATGAAAGAATGGAAGAAGCATCTTGTTACAGTAAAAAGCTTTTTAATAGTAAGCAACTGCTTAATAAGTTCCCATGTATGAAGACTGAAGATGGACAAACTTTAACTAGACTAAAATGCAGTTTGTAAAAGAATGAAACTTGATTTATTTCTTTCAGTTCTCCAGCTGTTGCAATTTTTCATATGAGTTTGGGTTTTTTTTCTTCCTGAAGTGGTCAGAGCAGTGAATTAAGTCTAGTAGGTCAGAATAATAACTCTTAATAATCTCTTACAGCCTTAAATGTAATTAGGTTACCATCCAGTATGACTAACAGCTAGCAAGAAGCTAAAATGACAGAACTCAAGTTGTGCTTGGGAAGTCTATTAAAAGCTTGTTTATATTCCCATAAAATCTACAAAAAATTTCAGTGTTTGTAGCCCCAGACAGTGTAAGCGCATGACCTTTGCAGGGGATTGTGCATACAGAAAGTAATGTCTACACCTGAAATGAAACCTTACTTCTGATCTCATTTCTTGCAGAATCTGCAGCAGTCGAGGAGTCACACTGTGTTCAAGTTCAGAAGTGCTTTACACATGAAATCTACTGGCTCTCTAGCTGATTCTGCCCTGTCACCGTCTCAACAGGTAGAGTGCTTTTGTGCCTGAGCCATGCAGCGAGTGTAGCTGTTCCTCGTGTGGTTGTCCTGTGTCCGTGTGTGGCCAAAGGCACACTGAGGTCTTTGGGCTCCTTCTCTGGGGAATCTGTCAGGGAAACAAGAATGCATGGCAGATCTGTCACAAAAGTACTCTAAAGAAAAGCCTTGTAGTTTTGCTTTTGATTTTTAGCACTCCTTTAACTGAGTTTAACACGGATAGAAGAAAGTGTTCTGTCATTTCATCAGAGCTCCTATTCTAAAATGTAACAAAGCCAGACAGGTAGGGCATCAGTGGAGGGTTCATTTCAGTCAGTCAAAGCAGTGTTTTGCTTTGGTTCTTTTCCCCTTGAATTCTATTTTTTTTTTTTTTTTTTTTTTTTTTTTTTTTTTTTTTTTTTTTTTTTTTTTTGGCTGCAATGATTTGGAAGGAAGTAATTTCACTGTATTCTCTGAATGGTAGGAAGATAGTTTTCCACTGGGAAAAATGGATATTTGGGGCAGGGGCAGACATGGAGAAGTCTTATAAATAAGGTTGGCATAAAAAACGTTGCAATTCTTTATATTCTAGTGTTCATTATTTCTGCTGTAGTTAGAGATTTCTCTTTGGTCTGGTTTGTTTGTGAGGTGGATAAGTAACTTTGATTTATGCTTAAAAAAGCAGCTAGTATATATTCCTTCAATGCTAGACAACTGATAAAACTAGAATCTTTCCAGAAGTATGTGTCCCCCTGAGGTTTTTTTTGTTCTTGCAGTAAAAAGCCATTTTAGTGTAACCTTTTTCTGCCTCTTTTATGTAATACATAATAATAGCTGTAAACTATGGTATTAATGGTTGAAGTAGCGTCCTGCTACATAGTAGTTTGGACTTTAGTAATTGGAGCTCTTTTAATGTTTTTAATGTGATTAACAGTAAATTAATGTAGATTTTTTCTAGTATGTTCAGTATGTGCAGTCACTACCAGCCAGGGAGGATGCTCTCATCTTTGTTGTGGATTAATTTATGTTTGAGAATGCAGTGAACACTCATCCATCGAACTATTTTGAATATAGTTTTAGCTTCCCTGGTCTACCTTGTTTTAATAGAAATCAGGGTTGTACTGATGAACTTAGAGGTGGGGGATGGTAATTAGTGTCATGTAAAGTTGAGAATTTAAGTTTGGCATCAAAGGATAAGGTCATGACAGAAACCTGGGTAAAAGAGGGAAGATTGAGAAATACAGCTGTCTCTTCTGATGCCTTGGCCTGGCTACCTAAAACAGAGGCTAGACAGAGTTCAAGTGAGTATTTATTAAAGGCCTTTAACAGATACACCTGTGGCACTGCAGGAGCCTTTCAGAGGTTACACCCAAGATGGACGATGGTCACAAGTTTTTCATATAAGTTTGGTCTGTTTGCGTATCAGGGGTTAATTGTCCAATTACAGCTTCAGGTAATGAAGTCACGTTTCCCCAGTTTGCTCCCCCACAATTTACTTTTGTTTATGCTTTTCTGGGCCTGAGGCGGTGATGATAATCTTGGTTCTCAGGTCTGGAAGGATTGTTTTGTCTGACCAAACTGTGATGAGAGCTTACTAAGACCCTATATGAAATTCAGGGTTACACACTAATCCAGTACAGGATCTGAAAAATATAAAAGCTAAAACTTAAGGCATCACTTCTGCAGTGTCCAAAACAAAAGGGAATTTTTTAGTATGGTTTGCATGTATTTGCTTATGGGTGGATTTGGATGCTCCTGGGAGTTTAAACCTGTAGTGCAGCTTGTGTGTCTCTAGTCTTCCACTTCCTTGAAGCAGTAATTTAAGAACCTGTTGGTCTATTCAGTTGAATTTGATAGAAGAGTCTCAAAGGTAGTTGAGCTTTATAGATTTGATGAATAAAAGGGGGTTGTGTAATGGAGGGCTCCAATAGCAGTAATGGTTGCTGTGATGTCCTGTCTCATTGGCCCCAAAGAATTCATATAGGAGAGAGTGAGCAAGTAGGCTTTGGTTTTGGTAGTACTGAGTACAGTTTTTAGGGTATAGAAGAATGTAAGAGCTCGCACTTGCAGCTGAAGTATTGTGTGTGTCTGAAACCCTTATTATGCTATTTTAATGTTTGTGTTACAACAGCAACTGGAAATCACGTGGCTGTAGCAGCTGGAATTTTAATCCTTTTAATTATGACAGATTTTCAAAGCATGTTCTGGCTGATTTAGTCAGCTGACTGTATAGTATGTACAATAACATCAAGTGATGGCACAAATTCTGAGAGCAGTGGTCACCTCACTGGAACGGGATGTATTTTTAGGTTTCTCTGCTAGTAACAGTCAAGTGTATGTACTTGGGCATGCTGAACTGAAGGAACTGAAGCTGGTTGCTGACACTACACTATCAGAAAAGGACAGCTGTTCGTTCTTGCTGTAGTCATTGTTCCAACTCTGTTTTCTGACCATATTGTGACAAGGAGCACAGTGGGATAATAAGCACTGTAAATATTATTGGCATGTGTTTTAACGATAGGTATTTTCCTTAAAGTTAGCAATGACATTGTTAGCCCTTTCAATTTGCTGTATTGGAGGAAATTAAAGGACTTGTTACCTCCAGCGAGAATTTTCTTTATCTCCCCTTTACCCAACAGGTTTTTTTTTCTTTACAAAACAGTATTTGTGAAGAGGGTGGTTCTTGTTCTTGGTGTAGTGCTAATGATATATTGGTTGTGGTTCTTTAATGGGAAGTTATTCATATGTGAATGCTCTTAATCTATGAATGAAAGAGGTGCTAAGTTCTGCGGTATATAAAGTTAGCTAGCAAAATAGAGTGAGTCATGGCCATTTGCTGATTAATCAGTGTGCTAATTTTTGAGGTCTTATCTATTTATTTTACCAGTTTGATAGGGTTATTTGTTGATTTTTTTTTTTCCTTTGGACTTAATTTGCAGTTTAAGAATTGAATTATATCAGAAAGCTGTAGTTCAAACAGTCCAGGAACTCTTGGCTGCCCAAAACAGCTTTTGAGTTTGAAGCTCAAGTATTAAAATTAAAGGTGCATAAAAGAACATTTAATAAATTTAAAGAGACTTTGTAGTAACTTATAAATAAAATGCAACATTTTGACTAAATTGAAGTTTAACAGCAGGTGCTGAGGAATTAAGGCTTGTAAGAGCAGAATGCAGAATTTTAGTGAATGTTCTGCTGCTGTTTTATTGATGTCTGAAGATATTTTAAAATATACATTTAGAAAATGAGCCAAAAGATTTGAATTGTAAGATAAATGGCAACTAATATCAAGCTTCTTGGTGACCAGTAAAATTCTTATATATAGAAACTGAGAGAATAAGTTACTTTACCTATTTAATTGATTTTGTGCATGACTGTTTCTTGATAAAACCAACTTGAAGCATCTGTAATAGAATTAATTAGCATCTAGCTATTGATAAGACTTGGGATTTTAGAGTCATCTTTGGCTTTCACACACAGTCTGGTAGTGATATTTGATGTTTTCACCAGATTTTGTCTCCTTACTTTGAAAGGCCATTTGCTTACATGAAATAATTAAGTTTTGATGAATATTGGTTTATGAGTGAAAGGAGTTCAGGAGCCTGAGAAAAGCCAGTATCATTGTGCAACTCAGGTTTCACAATCTTACTTGTAAAGACCAAGATAGTGTGCTGGGGAGGAGGATGTTTTACTGTCTTAATAGAATGTTCTGTGTAAGCTCAGGCTATTTAAAGATAGTATTTAATGATGGTTGACTAATTTAGGGTATGTCTCCAGAAATGGTGCAGGCAAACACGAGCTCAGTTTGATTGTATTCTGAGCTGCTGCATGTGGGCCAGCTTTGGCCTAGAAGCAGTAGAATAGTGCTGGCTTAGCTGTGTGTGCTATTTATCCAGCATAATTGACATGTATCCCCTTTCTGGGTTAAGTGAAGGTGGCTCGTCTGCCTTCCCCAAAATCAATAAAATTTTGGCCCAAATTACTGTCATATGACACATCTTGACGTGATCTGGTGTTGATGTGAAATTCCCTCAGAAGTCCAAGTGCTACAGTTGATATGGAATGGGCTACAGAGTCCATGAGAGTTTGGAATGGATGTGTGTCTCCACCCGCTCTGTGTGCCCAGCGTGGAGTTGTGCAGCAGCAGCACCCAGGGCAGCCCAGGCCTACCCCTCGCTGCTGTGGAGGAACGTCCTGTGAGTCTTGACAGCACTATCCCCTGGGCTGCTGCCAGACTGTTCCCAGCTTTTCCACCCCATGGGAAAGGGCAGCTCATGATGTGAGTGCCCTCTTTTCACCTGGGGCACTGTCAACTGGATGGTGAAGCTGCTCAATAGGGTGAGAGCATCCATAACCTCCGCAGTGAGGCAGAGGTCATCTCGGGTACCCTCACGGGCAGGTGGGACCTGTGCAACTGAGCCCACTTTACCAACAGACTGTCCCATCTTAAGGGAGTCATGGGTACTCCTGCCTGACCACACCTGCATGCTGCTCTCCAGGTGGCTCACTTCTGGCCAGCTTGAAGTGAGCAGGCTGTTGCTTTATGGGAGCAGGGCTCTGTTTAGATAGATGAAGCAGGGGCTGGGCTCTCTAAAGGCCTTGGCATTATAAACTAGCAATTGTCTTTTTCAGTGCTATTTCCATTTTGTCTTATGCACTTCAAAATACACACATAACCTGAGAGCTTCTTTTTGATCTCTGTTCAACTGTTGACTTGAGGAGAAGTAGTTCTGTTTCAGTATTGATGGAAATTTCTGAGATTTTCTTTGGTCTAGCAACAGGCCATGGTATTTGGCAAGAATTACTCAGAGAGGGCTTTGCTGGTAGAACTAAAATTATCATCAGAGAAGTCAAATAATTTTTTCATTCTTTACTGAACATGTTTAGTCGCTTTGTAGTAGATGCTATCTGACTTAATTTGCAAGTCAAAAGCAGGTTGTGTGACAGAGAGGTTTGCAAAAAGGTTGAACAAGTCATTCACTGAGTCCAGTGACTGATACACATGACAGTTTATTTGAAACTTACTGTTACTCAGTATATAAATGCTAAGGTATGGTGGGGGAAATTCAGCTGTGTTTTGCCTGCTAAGTGTAGCACATATGCTTTTTTGTTAAAAGTGTTCTGGAGAGTGGGTGGCTAAAATATTTAAGTTATCCAAATTACGACACATGGGGGTATGAGGACTGATTGCTGCTTAAAGTTGGTATGAATTTCAAAGCATTTTAAAATAATACAAGTCAGTGAAGTGTCACATAGATTTCTGTTTAAATGCTTTAAATTATTTGGAGTGTCTAAAAGGCACTTGTTTCCTTCTACCTTCAGTTTGAAGAGAAGCAGTTTTCTTTTTATAGTTTAGAGTCATTTCAATTTAAGAAGGTTTAATGCGTTCAACCTGAAGTGTTTAGTCGAAAGACAATGTGTGAGAGCACTTGTTAGCCGAGTGAGAAACTATTTTTATTAATCTTAAATTCTCTGAGCATTTTATTTCTCAGGAAAATTGCTAGAGAGGGAGGAGTAAGGAAAAGATGGAACTGAGCAATGTATTTTTGAAAAAGTATTTTTGAGATTTGGCTCTGTGCAAATCATTTACTGATACCTCTGAACTTTAATTCCTACTGGTATCACTTCTGAGAGGGAATTTGTAAGAATATAGGGGAGAGCTTTGTAATTTGTGTGGGCCTGCACTCCAGCTGGAGTGCAGTTGTAGACTTTGTCAATATGTGATACAAAGGCACAAAGTTTACTCTTTTTTTTTTTGGTTTGGTTTGTTTTGTGTTTGGGGGGCTTTTTTTTGTTTGTTTTTTCTTTATTTTTCCATACCACAACAAATAATTGCATTTTTTGTTGTTGTCAACATGTTATTATGGATTGCACCGTGGATGTACATGTATTTTGATTTTTATTTCAGTTTTGTCCTGTTATGCAGAGTTGTTGATATCCTTACACTTCAAATTGCTGGTATTGTGATCAGGGTGGCCATGGGATGCACTTAAAAATTATATTTTGTGGGTTGAGGTGGACATGTATATAGGACCATGTTGGCAACTGAAGTTTTATGTAAATGTTTTCAGTGAAAAGGATTTATGTAGGATTATTGCTACCCTTGTACAACAACTACTGTAGAAAATAAAGGGCAGAGCTGTAGGTTATAGATGAAGAAAAAGAATGAGATGTTGTAAAGGACTGCAGTCTGTCAGATGCAGGGACTGAGGAGAGAATGGGACGTGGCATGGAATTGACATGCTCACTGAAGGCTGCAAATTACCTTAAAATGAACTGCAAGAAGAGGGTGTCAGCAGCTTAGGTGGTAGCAGGCAGCCTGGGGAACAGGTTGCCACAGCTTAATTTAGAGAATTGGACATGAGGATCAATCTAGTTTTCTTTATTTTGTCTCTGTAATCTGTGCAATTGTATAATTTATAGTTTTAGGTAGTTGGATATATAGTCAAAGGCCATGCTTTGCTTTTCATGGAATGATCTGTTTGCAATGGACAGGGAAAAAGGGCTGTTCTACAATGAAGGATTATACAACATTTTTACTTAAGTTGCATATATTAAATAAATGTATAGACTATGTTCTGGGCTCTGATACAAATGTGTATTTCTCATTTTCAGCTGAAAAGCACCATTTCTTTGAAATAAGATGTTACATACTT
Source organism: Poecile atricapillus (assembly GCF_030490865.1). Taxonomy (NCBI): domain Eukaryota; kingdom Metazoa; phylum Chordata; class Aves; order Passeriformes; family Paridae; genus Poecile; species Poecile atricapillus. The sequence goes on along the minus strand of NC_081251.1, from coordinate 66,260,914 downwards.
TTTTCTTAAAATGTCTGTTGATCAAGCATGCAAAAGCTGCAAATACTAGCTAATAAATATTAACAATATTGAGTTAATATTCTATGCTGTTGTCTCCTTTCTCTTTACTCAGAATTGGATTTACAATCATGGAGGAACATCAGCAACACCTGCACTGTGTGAACTGTGTCAGCCGTCGTTGTATGACCAGACCAGAGCCGGGCATTTCCTGTGATTTGATTGGCTGCCCCTTGGTTTGTGGAGCAGTTTTTCACTCATGTAAAGCTGAGGAACATCGTATGTTATGTCCACTTGAAAGAGTGCCTTGTTTGAATAGTGGCTTTGGATGTCCCTTCATAGTAGCCCGAAATAAAATTGCTGATCACCTAGAAGTTTGTCCTGCAAGTGTGGTATGTTGTACCATGGAGTGGAATAGATGGCCAGTCAGCTATGCTGACCGAAAATCTTACGAAAATCTGAGTAAAGATGTTGATGAAGTGGAACAGCTAGATATGGCTTTAGCTCTTCAAGACCAGCGCATGTTATTAGAATCACTTAAAGTAGCAACGATGATGTCAAAAGCAGGTGATCAAATACCAGAATCCAGAGAGCAAACCTCTGTCAAATCAAGTGCCCCTGATACAGTGCATACCAATGGTTTGATGCCTGTAGATGAAGAGTCCTATGGTGCACTTTATCAAGCTACTGTAGAAACAACGAGGAGTTTAGCTGCTGCTCTGGATATCCTGAACACAGCTACAAGGGACATTGGTATGTTAAGTTCAAACCTCTGCATTTCACCACATGAAATGAAAGAAGATTCCAAGATTAAAGAACAAACTTCTAGTGGCATTATTCAGGATAAAAAGTCTGACTCTGAAAATCCAGAAGAAGATAATGTAGGAGCAGTTGGGGGAATTAACTTTGATAGCCTGAGTCAAAATTCACAAATGGAGCAAAATGGTTCTTGTGATATTTGTTACGATGTAGTGCAAAACCATGACTTAAATCTAAACCTCAATAACTCCTCACTTTTGTGTAATGGCTTTCATGTAGAAAATGAATGTTCAAAGGTGTTGGACCACAGTGAAGATCTTGGTGTATCTAATTCAAAACCGTCCAGTGTAGCAAATGGCGAATGTACTGCATCTCATGATGATGAAGCATTGCAGTCTTGCAGCTCCTGCCCTGTAACAGCACAAGTTGAAGTAATACCAGCTGATCACTTAGTTAATGGCAATTCTAATCATGTTCTACTTCCCCATAATGCTAATGAAGAAGAAATGTTAGAGAGACAAGTGGAGCAAGAAAGATTGAGAAACATAGATGCATTTTCACTTTTACGGCATCGATCGTACAGATTCCTTGTTAACCATTATTGGTCAACACCAAAAGAAGACAAAGCTGTTGATACATCAGATTTGGAGATAACAGAAGATCCTATGGGTCTTCAGGGAATTGATCTAATCACTGCAGCTCTGTTGTTTTGCCTAGGAGATTCTCCCGGAGGTAGGGGGATATCAGAAAGTCGCGCTGTCGATGTGTATCACGTTGACTTTGGGACCCAAACGTTTTCTCTCCCATCTGCTATATTGGCCACAAATACAATGGTGGGGGAAATAGCTTCAGCTTCTGCATGTGATCATGCCAACCCACAGCTCTCAAATCCAAGTCCGTTCCAGACCCTTGGATTGGATTTGGTATTGGAATATGTGGCTAGATACCAAACAAAACAGCGTTCAATGTTTACATTTGTTTGTGGACAGTTGTTTAGAAGGAATGAATTTTCGTCGCATTTTAAGAATGTGCATGGAGACATTCATGCTGGCCTTAATGGCTGGATGGAGCAGAGGTGTCCTTTGGCATATTATGGGTGTACGTATTCTCAACGAAGGTTTTGCCCTTCAACACAAGGGGCAAAAATTATTCATGACCGCCACTTACGGTCGTTTGGAGTTCAGCCTTGTATATCCACAGTATTAGTAGAACCAGCAAAAAGCTGCTTAATTGGACTACATAATGACCATCTGAGTAGTCTGCCTTTTGAGGTGCTGCAGCACATTGCTAGTTTTCTAGATGGCTTTAGTTTATGTCAGCTTTCAAGAGTGTCACGTTTAATGAGAGATGTGTGTGGAAGCTTGCTTCAAGCACGTGGAATGGTGATACTGCTTTGGGAGAAGAGAAAGTGCCTGGAAGGAAGTTCTTGGCAGGTAAAAGAAAAGGTAAGTTAACTACTTTTTTTATTTTGAGGTTGAAAGGGAAAGTATATCATTGGTCGTGTTTCTGCTTTGTATCTTAATATTATGTCTGTTACTACTGTATTTTGGTATAATAACCTTCCAAAAAAGAGACTATTGCATAGAAAAAGTGAAAATTGCTGCAGGTTGTCTCAGTCTTCTCCACACTTGGAGAAGTAGAAGTAGAGTCTTGTTTTTGATGAATGTAAGTAAATAAACTTATGGTTTTTCCAGTATTTTAAAATGTTAAAAGATTACTTTTCATGATTTGCTTTAAGATCAATATTCCATAGAAGTGGGAAAGCTGCCTGCGAAGTTTGCTTTTCTTGCCTGTGTAGTGTTGACAGCAGTTTTTATTTCAAACCTGTTGAGATCATATCTATTGCCTTGGTACTGAATGCTTTAAATATTGAAATAATTTAAAACCTTTGGATGACCTTTGTGTAATACAGTTGTTGTCATTCACCCCACCCCAAACTGCAGAGTACTTGCAGCACTCATTTGGAGCTGCAGAAGTTGATAAGAAACAAACTGTTGTGGCTGGTCTTAAAATACATTGTCATTTAATTTCTGACTGTACCTCTTTTGTGGACACAAAAAATATTGCCTTTGTTTCTTTCCAGTGTTCAGAGTTGTCTTGGAGTCTGAATCAGCCTGGGACTAACAATACTAAATTCTGTGTAGTGTTTTTTTTCTCATGTTGATTTTTAGTGAGAGTTATTGACAACATTGCCTGAAAGTTTTGTAGCACAAGCATGTAATTTCCTGCTCGGAGTTGAGGTATCTTAAAACACTGTGAGCCTAAGTGCAGCTTATTTTCTAGGTTTGGCGCTTCAGTACAGCCTTTTGTACTGTGAACGAGTGGAAGTTTGCTGACATTGTGAGCATGGCTGACCATTTGAAGAAGTGCAGCTACAACGCAGTGGAGAGAAGAGAGGAGGCTGTGCCGCTGCCATGTATGTGTGTGACGCGAGAGCTCACCAAGGAGGGACGGTCACTGCGCTCCGTTTTGAAACCAGTACTTTAAGTATTGCAGCCACTCCAATTGCACATACACTCAAGCACCTGATATAACCTCGGTAATATTATGAGACACTTTATTAATGTACTAAAGATACTTTCTAGCTAAATCTACTCTGTCACTGTGTATATAAGGTTTGAAGTGACATTTATTTTTTATAATACTGTTTAGCTGGAAAGTAATGAAAGTTGCCTTAACGTTTGAAAAATTCGGAACTTGCTGGACAGGGTAGTTTTATCTAACTTATATAATTTAAGAACAAAATCTTAAGGTGTGTTTTCTGATTCACTGGTGCCCATGTAGCTGTTGACTGATAACATCTCAAAAATGGCCTCTAAATAGTATCCACATTTGGATAGGAACCACTGAACTGTAGTGAGAGGGGAAGATCCTGTCCAAATCCTGTACCTTCTGTATCTGGTCCTTTTTTTGGTAAACAAATTATAATCCAAATATTTGAAAGATAAGGAATAATTCAAAACTTTATAATAGATGTCTCAAACACAGCTTTTAAGCACATCTTTTCTCATTAAATCAGTGTTCTACTGCTCTTCCTAGTTAAGAGGTGACCTAGAATCAGCTTTTTTTAAAAAAAGGTTTTTTAGGAACGATCCAAGTGAACTCAGATTTACAGCAGCTTAATTTTTAGTACAACTTTGTTTTGACATGTCAACAATTGCTATTTTTCTTCTGAACTCTTAACAATTGTTTTACTTCTGGGAGCAAAACTTTTAGAGCTAAAACCATGGAATACTAGTTTTTACTCTTACATCTACAATGATATCAATGTCAAATGTTCAGAAAATTTTTCCTTGTCCTGCATTTGGCTGAGGGTTAAATTGCTTGAGCAGTCAGAAGTTCAAAGTATGTGATGAACAGTTATGAATTTATGGTGCAGCTAATGGAAGGGCTTTACTTGTTCTGTGGTATTGTGAGATGTATTGTCTCCTTTTCTGTTAATTTGTCTATAAAAACCCTGCTTTTTTAAGAAGCATTTTAAATTACTGGTATGTATAGCAAATGTATCATCTTCATAAGATGAGACATGATTTGTTAATTGCATAAGGCATATCAGAAATGTTATTTTAAACTACATTTGTTAAACCAATAACTCCCATTTGTTTCCAGTGTTCCATACGAAAAGATCTTACAAAGCATTTGTGAACAGAGAATACATGCTATCAAAAATGGCCTGGTATAGCAAAACTTTAACTTGAACTGACTTCCCAACTTGTTTGTATTACTGTTGGTGTCTCTAGCCTGTTGCACTTAGCAACTGTGCCACAAAGCTAAAACAGAAACAGACCAGAGCTTGGAACAGTGAAATACAGTGTGTATTTCCATTATAGGAAAAAAAAAATAGAGATTAATAAGGAGTAGATGTTTACAAAGATGGCTACATTTATTACTTGTAATTTCTGTACCAGACACTTGTTTATGGCTATTCTGGCTGCAGTTCATAGCTTTGGTATCTGTGCATTTCCCATTCTGGATTCAGTCCAGCTAAACATTCACTGCCTTTTTTCTATTCAGAGTGCTATAGGTGCTCAGAAAAAAAAACAAAAAACCAACCTAGTTATTCAGTGCCATGAGTTGAAATTAAATGAACTCAAATAGAAGCTTTGCCTGGATCTTCAAACTGCATGTTCTCCTTTCACGTCTCTTCTTTGTTGCGTGAAGAGAAGAAAGGAGTAAACCCTCTACAGAAGTTAGCAACATTTGCAGAAATTCTTAGCTGTTAGGTTATCTGGAAAGGAGAATCTAGATTCAAGTACAGATCTGACTATACCAACTGGCTTTTGGGTCGGAATCTTACACCCCCAGCCCAGTTCTTTGAATGAATTTGAATGCTCGTTACCCACAAATTCTTCAGTACAAGGCAGGAGATAGACTTTTATCAGTTCTTGTCTTTTAGCTCTAATAGCTCCTTGCTGCTGCTCTCCAGTGTTTAAAAGTAGTTGTGTGACTGGGAGGATCCTGAAAATTGAGAAGATAATGCTCGCATTTATGGATAAATCTACTTTAAAACATCTGTCTCGGGTTACTGGTATTTTTTAGTGAATAATGTGGTGGTTTTGGTACTCTGCATTCTTTCTAACTCCCCAGAACCCTGGTAAGTACAGTAGGCAGGCACATGTCTTGGTACTTATGGAAAAGAGGACGTTCAGTTAGAGGAACTGGTGTTAAAACCTCGCTTGTAGCACAGTGCAGAACTGCATCTAAAGTTTCATCAGTTTTTGATCTATTAAAATGAACTTTTAAAGTACTCTTCTTAAGAAATAACACTATTTCTCAATTCATGCACTTTTATTTTCAAATGTAGATACAGGCTTTTTTGTTAAATTAGTTTATTTTTTATGAGAATCCAGAGCTATTAAAATATCAATGTTATGAACAACATCTCTGCCTTGTAAACTGCTCCAAATGCAGGAATACAGTATACTTAAGAGAAATTTTTTTTTTACACTGCTATGCAGTTTGTAAAACATCTTTGGTGTATAGTCAGTCTATCCAAATGTGACCTGTTCACATTTGCCCTTGAATTTTAAATATGTCATATCCCTTTCCTGGTACATGTTCCGTACAGCGTATATAGACAGCTGTTAAATCTTTCTTTTACTTGATACCACATTGCTACTTTGTTTAAAATATGTTTTCAATCATTATGCAATTTTTTTTTTTTTCAATGTCTGTTGAAATCCTAATAAAACTTTTGGAGTTTCTCTTTTAGTATGATTGCATTTTCTTTAAAGCTTATCCCCGGCCTTTGGACGTTCAAGCATGGTGCTCAGCGTCTGCCTATCGGATTCCATTAAGTACTCCAAAAAAAAAGTTATATATGGGGAACTATTTACAAACATTCAAACACTGCATAATTTTGGAATGATTAATATTTATCCACATTTCAGAATGAAGACTGGTCATTAATTTTCAGATTATCTACCCATTTCTATTGCTTTGGTCTATTATGCAGCATAGATTCCCTTTCACAATCAAAGGTTTGAGTACATAACATTGAAGACACATATTGTAGCTTGTAGGTTTCTTCTAATTGATTTTTCTGAACAATAAATTGGAAAGATTATCTGATCAATATGATATGCTGCTGGTTTGCAAAGAACATTTTTAGTATGCTGTTTCATGGGTAAAGCTTTCTGTAGAAAGTTGTTGGGTAGAATAACACAGAAACAAAACTTCAGGGTATTTAGATAATGGTTGTATTTCAGACTGCTTGTGGAATGGCAAAATAGGAAACATCATTAAAGTAGAAGACTGCTCAGAAACTGACGTTTTGCCCTGACATTTGCTAATACTGGCATACTAATAGTCTTTATAAATAAAAATGGTACCCATACTACACTAAGTTCAACCCTAAAAACTTGTGAATATTTCACTTTTTAGACAGACCACATTTTGGTTTTCTCTCTCCATAACTGCCTTAAATATTCTCCTGTGTCAGGAAATACTTTCTTTAGCTTTCTTGATGCTTAAAGTATTGAAGGGGATTTGCCTGTATGTTTAAGGTTTTTTTCTGAGATTACTACTGCTGAAACTTCCTCTGTGTTGCATATAATTTTCTAAAATGAGATTTAATTCAGTGAACAGTTCAGTGCCTGCTGTAATATCAGCAGGCATTAAATTCCTTCAGTCAGAATGTCTGTTCAGGCAGCTTTGATCATCTTCAGATGAGCAGAACCTAGCAGTTGTTTAAAGCGCTGAGGAAAAAGGGTAGTATGCAGATAGGATTTCTAAAAACTTATGACATGTAAAGTAGAGTTTGAAGAATGGGAGTCTCATACTGTGCCTTTCTGGCATGTGGTAAATATTCAAGCAATGATTATTGCTTGAAAAAAACTGGAGAGAGAAATTGAATGAAGATATAGAATAACTCAGGCATCAAGTCCCAGCATATACAGACTCTTCTGAGAGACTGTGAGAATGCTGGGAGTTTGACCTGTACATGCTGCAGCTGTGTTTCAGTAGCAATTCATCTGTTTTTCCATAAGAGCAGGAGTTTTCCTGCTGCTGCTTGTGCTTTAATGTGCTTTAGTTGTAAACTGTCTCCAAGCACGGCTTGCATTCCTGAGTCAAATGCTAGTTAAGTTGAACACAGTTCTCTCTGCTGAATGCAAGGTATGTATTGGATGTAGATTCTACATGCTGGTTGTATCAGAAGCAGTATTTGATCAGAATAATAGAAAAGTAAGGTCCTTCAGAGACCCATCCATCTGCTTGTTTTTTATTGATATTTGCCAGAAAAAGAGACCAAAAATGTGTTAGGGAATGCAAGGAGCAAGACAGATAGCATTCAGTATAGCTTGCTGATCACATGGTTGTCAAGAAAACATTATTAATCATCATTAGATGCAGTATGATGGTAAAAGTCCACACCTCTGCTGTTTTGACAGACTAAATTCTGTGGCACATGCAGCAGTAGGTATATAGGCTCCTTACAGCCTCAGGTAGAAAAAAAATCTGTACAGAGTTTCACTGCAAAGTTAAGTTAGAATTTAGAAACATAACATAAAAATATAATTATATGTTTAGTAACATAGGAAAGTTAGAATTTCATCAGGGCTAGATTTGTACAATGAATCAGGAAAATGTGATTCCTGCCTTGAGGATATTTCTGGTTCTTAGTTTTGTCTTAAACTGGGCTGACATTTATATATTTATCTAAATTATAAAATGAAGGAGCTGCAGGAAAACAGTAGTAGGAAAAAATGAAATGACCTCACAAAATTGTTTCAGTTTCATAGTATCATAATGTATTGAAGTGAGAATTTTACAAGATGTTAAAGAGAGTAGCAGAAGTAGATTGATAGATGCTTTTCATTTAACATTTGCCCTTTTTTTCCCCCTAATATATGTTTTCAAGTATGTAACAGCAGAGCTACCTTCGAGTTTATTGTGATTTAAATGGTGGCAATTCTGCTAGTAAAATGAAAGTTGGGTTGCATTAATATTCATAGCACAGGGGCAGGCTGCAGGACAAAACTAATCTGATTATGTGACTGGTTAGCAAATGAACAATCAACAACCTGGCATGAACCTAAGTTGGACTTTGTTCAGAAGTGTTAATGTTTGATTGTTATGTGTTGTGTAATCTTCTGAATATTGTGTTCTCTTTAGTATTTTAATTATATAGTTGTGTTCCACATGTGATTCTGGAGGCCTTTTGCAGCAAACAGGAAATAGTATGCTGAATAAAGAGATTTGAACCTTGGTTAAGGTAAAATATTAGTGCTATGAACTGTGACAGCTGTTTATGAGCATCAGCTGTCTGGAGTTTCACATCATTGTGTATTCGAAGAGGAAGGGATGACTGGACACTGTGTTGCCTAAGCAAGGTGGCTTTACTTGCAAGCAAGATTTTTATAAGGTACAGCATTGGGCACATGTTTTTTAATATACAGATGGGTAGGATATTCTTGAATTAACAATGCAGTAAGACTACTGAGTAGATGGGATTGCATACAACAAAAATTGCTTCCCTATTGTGTGATAAAACAGACTTTGTCCAAGCGACCTGCATCTTTGACGTCGGTTAAATGCAGTTGTAACTTGTAATCATGTTTTTCAGCTGATGCCATTTTGGATACACACAGAAGCCTTTATATTAAAGGTTAGAACCAAACCAAGAAAAGAAACGCACACCAAAAATAAACCTACCTCAACAACCTGAAAAATTCTCAGTGATACATTTTTTAATGTATAAACGGTGATGATTAATGGTTGTTAGGAGAGCCTGGGAAGCAAATAGAAAACTCACTTTCTATATTTTGTTCAAATGAAATCTGCTGCATGTAGATTAGCAAGTGCATCTTTTTAATGAAAACCAAAGCCAAAACAAAACACGTTTACATAAGCTGTATGATTGGCAGTATCACTTTCTACTGTCCTTTTGATCTTCAGGTGAAACTTTAGCGATCCCAGATTTGCTAATTTTACCATCCAGAGGGAAGAATCTCTTTGAGAAGAGACTGGACATTTAAGAGAGTGTGAAAAACACTAGAAGAGTGACAAAAATCTGAGAGAAACAGCCCTGCAGCCACAAAGGGTCAGGGGAAGGAGGTCCCTGATGTGGGAACAGATTCCATGTGGAAAAGACTATGGTAACCCAGGTCATTGCTGAAGCCATGGAGGACTACAGGGGAGCAGGTATCAGCTCTGCAGCCACTGAAGGACCCCTTGGCTGGGGTGCAGGTGGATCTACCTTGAGGGAAGCTGCGGTCTGTGGAAAGCCCCCACAGGAGCAGGTTTCTGGCAGGAGATTCCACCCATGGAAGGGAGTCTATGCAGGAGTAGGTTTTGTGGCTACTACATTTCTACTACATTAACTAGTCCCAGAATAACACACAGAAACCTGTATGAATTAGTTACCTTGTGTAAAGGCTTCGTAAAGAAGGTTGACCAGAACATCTGCAGATGAAATAAAATGTAAGAAATCATCAAAATAGGGGGAGAATATGGAATCATTCGTGTTTTTGACAGTTAAGGTAAATCATAACTGGTCTCTAATTTTGCTCTGACCACACATATGCTCTCAGCAAAAGTGGGTTTAAAAGCCACTATTCTAAAGACAGGGCACAGCCTGCCTTGGGAATATTCTATTTGAACTTTAAGCCACTCTTGGTTGACAGCAATTGAACAACTTACTGGTAACTATGGTACTGAGTGAGAGCAACACACAAAGTGAATGAGTATTACCTGGCAGCTGTGGTGACCTAGCAGAGTGTGGGGAAAGGTTAGCAAGTGGCCAACTGATGCATGCCATGCAACTTCAGATCCTGAGCATCATACCTGATGGTTGCATGAAGGTCATATGAGCGTGTTTTTCTTCCATGTTTCGACCAGATTAGAGTGACTACTTGCATCCATGGTGGTAAAGTTTTAGAGTTGTGCTCAGGCTGAAACTATCATGAGGCTCATTATCTGGGGACTCACCCATACTAAGGGTAAGCAGCCCCCAGGCACATTGTAATTGCAACTGTGCTTATGAACTTACCCATAATGCAACTTGTGTAAGGAAAAAAAAATCACTATTTATTGCTATATGGATCATGTAGATACATTTAAATGAAATGAGATGCTAGAGCTATTACTATAGTAATTCTTCGAAAACCATGTAGAGTTAATTTTATGCTTAGTTGGATCAATGTATCAAATGAATTGGTTTCTGTCTCCTTGAATTTATGCAGGTAGTAATGTTTGAACAAAGATTTGCTACAGCAAAGCAAATATTAATAAATACAGAATAATAAATGTAAAATAAAATGACTCATTCTCTTGTGGTAGGAACATAAACCTTAGCCGAACTTAGGAAAGACTACCAGTAACTACCAGATGGATTTATTATGTAAATAACAACTTTTCACACATTTTTGAGTGTTTTTGGTCTCAGTAGAACAATCTGAAGCTTGTTAGTAAATGTGTTATACATATTCATGGCATAGACGTTTGTACATGTTCACATTCTGTCATATGACAACACTATTACTAAATTTACATGAAGGGGTGTTTGTGGGAAAATGAGTGGATTCATTTGACTTCCATGCAGTTTTCAAGCTGTTCTAATCCAGGTCACATGGGCTGCAGTTCTAAACCTCCAAGTCTGAAATAAGCCCTTCTAGGTAATAATGTGCCATTCATCCATCACTCTACTCCACTGCCATGAAACAATTCAGTAGCTTTCCATTTTAGAGGTCTCTAGTCAATGACCTGACCCTAAAGAAAAAACTGCTATATTTGCAAGCATTTCTGAATGGCAGAGATCTGCAATTAAAAAAAAAAGTATGTAGTACCCAAATCAGTTGCTAAAGTTTAATAGTCCCCTTTACATTTTGAGCTGATTGTTTGTGAGGTTTAATGAAATCTACAGAGCTTTGCAAAAAACACATCTGAGGGAAGCAGTAGAAAAAGGATCAGTATCTCCTGGTGTCTGTGTATTTCAAACAGAGAAGAGCTTTTTAAGATTTCCTTTTTCCTTAATTTCTGTAATTTTTTTGGCATTGTTCAAAAAATAATATCCCACTGGCTGTTCCCACTGAGACTTTTAATCTGCAGTCATACTAGTGTAAATTAAGTATGTAAAATACCATTTTACATAGCTGTATAAGCAGCAATTTCATTTTCATTAAGTCTTAAGTTAAAACTTGCATCTATGTTAAATACTCATGGCTTAAAATAGATGGTCTGAAAGCACAGAACATTAAATACGTCTTTCCAGAGGTACATAAACTTTCAGGCAGTAATAAAGTCAAAGGAGGATATGGATTTATCTGTTATCTTTGTAAAGTCTTAACTTTTGACTTCTAAAAAAGAATGGTTTTGCTAGAGTCACTTTGAATCTTTCTACTAGCAAATGAAGACACTGACAGTCAGTGCTTTTTATTTTGTGCTTTTTAAATATGAAGAAAGAAAACCCTACCTTCTGAGGTTGTGTTTAACATGGTTATAGAACCTCATTTGAGTAAGATAGGTTTAACTTTCCCTACAAATGCATGGAGACCAGAGTGATACGAATACTGGTTTACCTCTCTCCTTAAAAATATTAAAAGGAAAAGCATTAGAAGGTAGGCATAATTGAGCTGTTACAACACAATACAAGGCACCTTGGCTCAGTTACTTTTGCAGGCAAATAATGATGGGCTCAGCTCTTGCAGTGTTAGATCTAAAAAAGTCTACGTGTCGTGCTTGTTTGGCATAGGATCTTTCTGGACTCAAACACTGATGTTGCTGTGCTGCAGATGGTTGTTTTAGGTCTGTGCCACCTCTCCTGCAGCACTTGGCTTTGAGCATGCTGTAGCATGGATTGTTCCACTGGTCACACATGGCAACAGGCTTGAGTTGGTTTTTTTTTTTGGTTTTTTTTTGGATTGACGCTGGTCACTTGCCAGACTGTTTACTTCCGACCCACAGGAAGATGGCTGATAGAGACAGACAAGTATCTGCAGTGACTAAATGGGCATGGATAGCAACATGCAAATACTAAATTGTCTTTTGTGTGCATAATCACTCTTTAGAAGTGGCGTTCAAGAAAACCCTGTCAATTAGCTTAGCTTATTATTTTATATTGATAGAATTTATGTAGTTTGAAAGCAATTTCTGTGCAGCTGAAAGCGAGGTAGTTCAGAAAGCAGAGGTAAACAAGTGCTCTGTTGTACTTGGAACCCACAGTCAGTACCTCACATAATGCACTTGTGCTCTGGTGAGGAGGAGCTGTGCAATAACACCAGTCAAATTCACCAAGCCAGAAGTGATACTCTCAAAATTTCTGATTATGAAAGCAAGAGATTGAATTATCACACCACAGTCTTTGCAAAAATGCTGAAGGATAGTTTATATGTCATTGAATGCAGTTCAGGATAGTGAACACTAACAATATCATTGATCATAAAGGTGAAAAAAGTTATTTTATTTGCATATTCATACTTGCAAAGTGAAAATGCAGAGCTTAATTGTTGCTTTCAGTTTAAATCACTTAAAATGTGGATGCTTCCAAAAGAAATCTAATAGTGGCACATCAAGTGCTTCACTGTGTTGCCCCTGTCAATCCGGACTGGCCATCATGCCAGTCTAACAGCTCTATTACCTTTGCCATTTCCTCCTTAGAAATATTTTAGCCACTGCTATAGCTGTATTTCATAATAAATTAAAACTACTCATAAATGTGTGCAGTATAAAAATTCTTCAAATAAGATTAAGTTCTTGAGAAGTTGTAACATGATATTCTACTACATGCTACAAAGGGTTGTTAGTTGGCTGACAGGAACTCAAAAGTGCTTGAAGTTTGCATGGAATTAGTTACAACAAATCCCTATATAAATACATTTTTTAAAACTCCCATTTCATTGTTTTATGGGCAGGAATCTAAAAAGTGAGAGATCAGATCAGGATTTATTCTACAAGTTCCACAGACAAGTAATTTGCTATCAAGCAAAAACTAATTCTGTTAATTTAAGAAAATAATTCCACTGACCTGGAATTTGAGGTCATGAGTGCAATACTTAAGAAATATGCAATTTTGGCCAAATCAATTCCTGTTATTAATATATGAATCTGTTACCTTTTCTATTTAGATTTATCTCAGAATGGGAAAGGCATTTGGTGACAATATTTTATACAGCACTAAGCCTTAATGATCTTAGCCTGAGAATTTGTGCTTATGGAAGAGTGCAGATTAGTTGATGTATAAAAGTAAACCAAAAAGGAATCTCTAAAAATTAGATCTCAGTGCTATTTTTCAGTAAAATTAAAACCACTTTAGAGGGTGCAGGTGTAAGACGTTTCAGACAGCTTGCATAATTATAGTTTCATGCAGTAAGGAATAAAAAGTAAACACTGAGAAAGAGAATGTAATTTGAAAATGCAAGTGTTCTTATAGCTGTTCAAGACAATGTGTGTGTAATTGAAGTGTAACTCTACACAGAGAATATTTGATGTTCTGTACTGTACTTCAGAGGCTGCTGTAATACTGTTTAACATGACTGATCTGGTTGTGGGTTAATCTTCAAAATCCATTATTCTTTCAAACAGGTGAAGAAAAACCAAGTGATCAGCTGCTGACTTAGGGGCCAGGTACAACTGAGCTGTGGTTTCTGTGGCATTACCTTGAGGGATGGCTGTGCTAATGGGGAGGCATCTGTGTGAGAACTTGAGCTTAAGTGGAAACAGGTTACTATGATACACAGCAACATACACACACCAAATTAAGTAGCAGGAGTCCCCTGTCTATGATCTAGTCTGCAAAGTATGTCATACACATCTCCTGGTTCTTGGCTGTGAGCTGTTTCCATGGCCTGTGGAAGGTTGCTAAGTTGCAGGATGTTTATACTCTCATTCTAGACTGCAATTCCTATTTCTTTGTATCTGGATGAAAGTAGTGTTTCTTAGCAATGATTATTTATGTGACAGGTAAGTGAATTTAGAGAAGCTTGTCAAGTCAGCCAATATAAAGTTTCTTTAAAATAAAGAGATGTGCAGTGGAAAATTTGGTTAATACATGAAACCAGGAAGATAAGCAGCAGCAATGTGTTGTATTGATGCAGTGATACAGCAACAGATTCATATATGGGAAGAAGATAAGAGAGTAGATGCTCTGTATGCTGTTACATACACTTGAGCATTAAATCTCTGTTTACATTGAGAAAAATCCTTCAGTTTGTGTTTGCTTAATTTTTAAAAAAACAGTAAAGGTTTCCCTTTACTGTTCCAATTCCAAAGCTGTTTCATCATTATACAATAAAATGGCTCTATTTCTAACTTACCTAAAATCTAGTTGAACTTTTCAGCAAGACTTCAATTTTTTTAGGCTGTTTATTAAATTCCTGTCACTTTTGGAGCTTATTAATTTTTAAATTAAATTAAATTAATGGAGTTTATTAAATTCCTGTCAGTTTTGGAAACTTACTGCTTAAGCACATATTGAGAAGGAAGTTTTCCTGTCAAACTTCCTTTCCCATGGTTGCTTTTACCACCTTTTATTCAACATCTAATGCTGTGTGTGACTTCCTGAAATAATGCTGGTTATGCAGAAAACAATTTCAATTAAAAAGTCTGCATAATGAAAAGTAAGGAATTAATTTTTTCTTAAAATGGCCCAGGAATATAATATATGGGAACTTTCTATCAGTCAGTAATTTGCTGGGGATCCCAAGAACACACTGAAACCCTGCACAGGTACAGAGGGTACATTAGACTGGAGCACAGTTATTAGGATCTGTGAGCATCAGCTTTTGAAAGTGGAAGGATTATTTAAGTCTCCACAGAAAAAAGACAGGCATATTGTTCTACTTAAAAATTAATCTGTCATGTTGCACATAAGTTTTGGGTCAGATTGCATTCTCTTAACTAATGAAATAAAGTTTTGCTATTCCGTACAGTCGAGTATTTGTTTTTACAGTCTTGTTTCTAAACAGCCAAAACACTTCTTTTTTCCCTTATGTAGATATTTTAATTAGAAACTTGATATAACATTGGTGGCAACAGGCCAGTTTCAAAAATAGAGCTTACAATGAGTTAATATTGTAATGATTACTGCTACATACTGTTTTTCACTCAAGAATCTCCAGGTAAGTGCTTTGATCTCCAGGTAAGCATTTGGCCTCTCTTGTCCCTTTGTGCCCAGGAGAAGAGCTGTGTTCCTGCTAGGGCTACCAGAACTCTGGGTTGGCTTGGGTAACAGCATCCCACTGCAAATGCACCACAGATGACCTGGAGCATCCCTCCAAAAACTGTGTGGCTTGCTCTGGGCAGGAAAGGAGCCATGTGCTGGACTAGTCTGTGATATTCTTTGATTTCTGGACATTGATGAGCCTGATGGGACATCTGAAAGGGCCCCGTGCTGAAATATGTTGGGACTTTTTCCAGCTCCCAAGTCATATGAGGCTGGGGAGGATGCAGATGGCTTTACTGGATGTTGAAAAAATAAACCTACCAGATCAGTTATTCCTGTATGTATTTCTATCATGTTTACTGTAATGTTATTGTATATTTATACTGCCAAGTTACTTCTAAAAACAAGAAACTTTTTTAAAAATATGCTACACAAACTCCCATGCAAAAATGAAAACCATCTCCCATAGTGTCCTACCTGTTATTGCAGAGTAATTTTTCAATGTAATTCCTAAAATGGTCAGTCGTGACAGAACTTCTGTAGCTTAGTCTGCATAAAAGGTTGTTCCTAACAATAAGCACCTAGAATGGTTCATGCAGTTATCACTGCTCTGACCCAGTTCAACTTAAAACTAAAAATTATGGATAGCAGTGCTTATTTGTTAACAAGTTCTTTAATTCTTAGTCTTCTTTCAGTCTTCAGTCTATAAAGGTATTCCTCAGCTGCTATATTGTCAAAGTAGAAGTATTGGTGAGAGCATTAGTTCATAGTTCTATCAGAATTGATACAAGAGGGACAGTTAGAATTCAATTAGAAGGTCTGTCCATAGATTGATTAATCAACACAATTAACTTTCACTTAAACCAGTGGTCTTAAGTTATTTGCACTAGAATAGGGTTTCTTTCCTATTTAGCTCAATCTCTTTGAAGAAATACAGGCTTTCTAAATTTTTCAGCAATGAACATTTACCCAAATCACTAATACATCTTAATCAGCTTATCACATAATATAAATGTTTGCCTTTTTTGCAAGCAAGACTGCGTACCATGTGCTGCCTTTCTCTTTTCTATAATTAGCAGAAACATTTGGAAATTGCAGTAACACTTTCTCTGTATCTTTACAAGAAAGAAAATGACCTAAAAAGGGAAGAAAGGCAAGTCTAGGAAGGAGCACTGCTAATCTAAACATCACCCACAACTTGCAATCAGGAACACCCCCTCCCTTCTCCAACCAGATCTTTCTGTATTTGTGTTTTGTTTTTGTTATTCAAACTCTCTCTCTTCACTACAGATTTCCCTACTTGGAAATATTATCATCTGAGATCACTGTACAGCAATAACAAATAAAGCTGTTCCAAGCTGCAAACTGGGCTATGGGGTAAAAGTTTGGAATCAGTAAAGAACACGTACACTGCAGACACAGGCTACCCCAACGTGGAACTATTAAGTTTATCTGTCATTTTAGTAGTGTTCACATTGATCAGATAACTGTGTGCTGTCTCTATACCGAATAGGCACTTTTCAGGTAAGAAACTTGTGAAGAAAAATACGACTTTCCATTTGGAAAGCTGAATTTTGAACTGCTGTACACTGTCAGACTTCTAAACTACTATCTCTACTAAAATTTTAGCCAGCAATACTTTGCCCAAGTTTTCTGATTGTAACAAATGGTTTAAAACTCTTGGCTTCACAAAAATACCACAATTTTATCCCTGAAAAGACACTATAAGAAATTAGACTACTGCAGAAGGTTAGAACTGTGATTCTGTAAAAGTTTAGTGCACAGCAAGTGAAAATGCCTTTAAATACATTACATGTTTGCAAATAAAGTCACAGCTCAAATTTCTGGACATTCAGACTTCCCTAGAATGCTTTCAGATACAGCCATTAGGCAGAAACCTGAAGGTATAACTAATGGTTGGTTATGATGTTAAGTTGGTACACAGCTTCGGTGAGTCCTCCTGTGAGATCCCCGCCACCTGCACAATTATTATTTTGGATATTATATTACTTTGGATATTATATTATATTGGATATTATATTTACTATATAATTATATTATAATAAAAATTATTATTTTGGATAATAAACCAGCTGATTAGTTGGAAATTAAATAAGGCTACTATGTGTTGGTACAATTTAGGTGAAATCCACAAAGCAGTTGATACTTGCAGAAACTGTGATCTCTTGAGTCCCTTCTTGCACGCTAATGCTGTGTAAAAATAAGCTGGTTTTTTTTTTTTTTTTCATACAATTCTTCCCTTTTTGCCAGTTAGAAACAGCTTTAGCAAATTCCTGGGATGGTAGGTAGCAGCAACAATAAACTGAAGGCTTTAAAATAAACTTGGCACTAAGTCTCACTGTGTTGCTAGTTCACTGTTCGATTTGAGGTCAATCCAGGCTTCCACTCAGCAAGTGCCTGCTGTAAGTCAAGGATACTGAGAGATCCTAAACAGCTGTGAGGGGCACAAATGCACAGTGTTTATTATTACAATACAGACAAACTGCTAAGATGGTAGTTTGTTTCCACAGGAATCAACAATTGAAACTATTTTTTGTGATAGTTAAAAGCAGCTTGATTATTAGGGTTTTGCCCCTTTGTGCCAAAGCTTTGTGATGGGAACTGTAAGGCTTGCCAAGTTGGAATGAAGACTTACTATAGTGGGGGGAAAAAAACCCAGAAAGGCAAGTCATGTTTGATTTGTGGGTTTGATTTGTAAAAGATGACTGGATCAGAGGGAAAGCTTTTAGGTTTCAGAATACTGTTGAGGACTGTAGGTGAAGAGTGCTGGCCAGGCAATACTAGAATAACAGGTCATTTTGGCAAAGGAAGCTATTGTTAATTCCTTAAGAGGATTAGGGTGACAGTTAAAACTAAATTTAGGGTTATGGCAATGGCTCAGCTGTGGAAGTACCTCATGAACTCCTTCAGTCCCAAATACTAACAGTAAATGGAACTACTCCCCACTTCCCCTTCCTTTAGTCCAGCTGAAATTCCAGTTTAGAAGATGATGAATCATAGACCATGCAAATCCAACAGGGGGAGGAAAACCCATACATTTGCCTTTGCTTCTTGACCTTAAAAACAAACCTTACAGCTCCTCAGTCTCAGATCTAATGGTAATAAATTTTATCCTGTCTACAGCCCCCACTCAGCCTGCAATTTCACTAATATAAACTACTCTTTTGTTCCCACTATCCCCAGCCATGGGACATCCCAAGCCAATTTATATTTCTAACTTTTATCTCAGTCTTACAGGATCCATCAGTAGATCCAGTTTTTCAGTCCTTCCTGTTGATCTCTCAATGTAACCTTAATCTGCACTAGGGCTTTTGAGGAAAATGCAGGAAATCAAGCTGGCCACTTTCTGTCATCTTTAACCTTAATCTAACACACAATATTGAGTGGCACAAAATGGACTAAGGCAGATCCCGGAGAAGAAATGGACTGAATTATTTTTAAAGATACTGCTTGACACATCAGCATCTACAGAACAATCTTTTATTGTTCCACAAGGCTTACAGGTCTAAGATGAGGACTCAATATTTACAGGCATAAAGCAGTTCAGATTTTTCCAAAGATGGATGTTGCTGGTCTCTCTTTACACTGGGGCTTAGACAACAGCCAGGAACTGAACTGTCAATCAGATGTACTATTGGATCCTGCAGTTTCTTAGCTGAGACTGTGACTGGAATTAACAGAAGCATATGGTTTTACGTAGACACAATATGCTGGGGAGATTCTAGGAGTCCTGTCATGCTTCAGCTTTAGGATAAAACCACAAAGTGGTTACATTCTGTCTTGTCCATGCTGCTAAAATGAAGGTGTATGGAAAAGAGAGACATCTGAAAGACAATTATGAGATAGGGTATGGGTAGCTCAACTGTAAGGTTGAGCAAAAACAGATTAAAATGTACGGCACCGTTCCAAAAAGGCAGCAGCGTTGCAGTGAAGCCAGCAGAAATGGAGGACAGCAACAATTCCATTCGCTTTGGTTACGTCTGGAAAAGTGGAATATCACACAAGTTCAATGAGTATCAGTGAAAACTGGCTAAAGCACACTTAAAAATAAATTTGGCAGCACATACACTTCAGTGTCGTCACCCCTGAATAAAGGAAACAAACAGCCATCTTTTGAGGCAGGATTTCTTTTGACTCATTGAAAGGCCTTCATCCTGTTCCCAGAACTTGACCTAAATAAAGTTACCACTCCTCTATTTCTGTCCTTAAAAGTTTCTGAAATGGGTGTATTCAAAGCAGGGACCGCCCTATAAACGGCTGGATTACATCCTCTTCCTCAGTCTTTTTAAGCCCTGAATATTGCTACACGTAGGAGTTGCCAAATTTTCCTCTTCTGGCTGTAAACAGAAAGCGTGCAATGAACTCCAGATTTCTTTTAAAAGCTTTCTAACCTCCCTCAGCATTTCACTTTTCTCACCACGGCTGGCTGGCTGTCAGCGGGGAAGACACAAACATCATGAACATTAAAGCGTTATTTGCAGCCAGTCCTGGTTTGTAGTTGCACGTATGGCAATTTTTAATGATGCGTTTGCTGTGCTAAATTAAGCCTGGGCTCTTGGGAGTAATTGCAGTGGCTTCCTTTAATGCAGCAATAATCATTGTTAAAGTCAGCATACGTGACGCCGTAGCCTTTGGCAACCAAGAGAGCCAGCGTTTAGCTGCGGAGAGGATTTTCCATCCCCATTTTAGGAGGCGACCGGGGGTCGGTGTTGTCGGAGGGGAAGTTCCCTGGGCTACGTGCGTGCGGCAGCCAAGCCGCGAAACCAGCGAAACCAGCGCACCGGGAACTGCCCCGACCGAAGGAGCCGCCGCTCGGGCTCCGCCGAGCCAAGGGGCAGCAGCGGCGTCCGGGGCAGTGTCCTGGGCAGCGCCCGGACCCCGGCGGTGTCCGGCCCCCGGCGGAAGGGCGGGCCCGGGCGGCGTCCCAGCGGCGGCCTTGCTGCAGCAGCGGCAGAACTCGTGTTAAACTACGTTCTTTGTGCGGCAGTGAAATGCTGTTCCGCTTCGGCGTGGTGCTGCCCGCCCGGGTGACGGAGGGCGGCGCGGAGCTGCTGGTGGCCGGCTCGCGGCCGGAGCTGGGCGAGTGGGACCCGCGGCGCGCCGTGCCCATGAGGCGGGCGCGGCCGAGCGCCCCGCTGCCCGCCCAGGAGCCCGCGCTGTGGCTGGCGGAGGTGGCGCTGCCGGACGAGGACGCCGCCAGCCCCTTCTGGTACAAGTTCCTGCGGCGGGAGGGCGGCCACTTCCTCTGGGAAGGTAACGGAGGGGAGCCCTCGCCGTTCCGCGCGGCCCCGGCGCTGCCCGGCCGCAAGGACGCGCCGGCCGTGCCGGGAGGGGCGGTGCGAGCGCCTCGCCCTGAGGGCAGGCCCGGCTGGTGCCTGCCACGGCCGGAGGGTGCCCCGCTCGGCCGGGAGGGTGCCCCGCTCGGCCGGGGGCCGTGCCCTAGCTCGCAGTTGCCGGCAGCCGGCCCGGCGGTGGCCTGAGCCCTGCTTGCAGGTAGAGCCGCCCAGGCTGCCGTGGCAGCGAGACCAGGGCTCTCGCAAACAAAAATATTTTTTAGCCGAGTGATGGAGGCGGGTGAATGCGGAAGGAGGCGGCCTTTCTAGATTGGTAGAGGTTATTTGGAACGGCTTCGTTTTTCCCCCCCTTTTAGGCATCCATTGCCATGTTTCGTTTTGTTTTCTTTCTTTCCCTGTAAGTAAAGAATTCAGGATGTCCTAGTACGCACTGTGCTGTGAGTTGTTACTTTATTTCGCTAAGGTGAAATGTCATGAAGGCATTTTCAGGCTAGTAAACTTTGTTATTGTGATTTCTTAAAGAAAAACAGGGAGAAGTTCAGTTACAGCTTTTCCAGTCTTCTTGCTGGTTCAGTAGTACTTCCGCCTTGTTTTCCTCCTGCTACGTGTTTTCAAATGTTGAATAACTCTAGTCAGTTTCCATGTGCTGTTCTAGTATATTTAAGTATTTCAGGCACAAGAGAACGCTCAGACAATTGTCTGCTAAGTCAGATAAACCTCTAAATATACCTCCTGTTACTAAAGAATGGATCTGACCATGTGAAAGGAAGACAGATCACTTGGTAATTTGTGATGGTATTTTTTTAACTCACAGCATAATAATCCATGTACCAAAATAACACATTGCAGAGCAGTTGCTTTTCACCCATTTTAAGAATACGTACCACACTTCTGAAGTGCCTGTCATGTAGACTAAAACATACATGTTGTCATAACTGTTGCATTTGTTTGTTCTTCTTTATGCTAATAAAAGACTTTGTGTTAATGCTACATTCACAGAAGTTCACATCATGAAGGACTATGTACATCATACAATAGTAATTGTTTTATTTAGCAGGTAAAACAAATAGCATATTCTTCCTGTTTTAACCATGTTTTTCTTTTCCAGAATTGCAGGAAAAGTGAATTTATGGAATAAAAATCTTTACATCTGTCCAAGGAAGCAGAATTGGGTCTCTTTTGAAGGTGCCAAGTTGTACATAATATGACAACGATACTAGTATATAAAGCAGTCCTCACCATGCAGAATGTATAAATAATAGTAGAAATAATTAGAATTCTATAGAAATCATAGAGAATAACGACAGAGAATCGGCAATTTTTAGGTCAGTGGTTACTGTCTGGTTTGGAAATAGTGGTAGCTCAAATTATTGTCTGTTCCAGGGAGCACATTTAGGAAATGTAGTCAGAGTAATACTGTGTTTTGGCAGATTTGTGGTTTTAGGATTAACCTGGGTGTCATTTTGTTCTTGTCATTGTGAATGCTCAGGAGTGTGAGCTCGCTCAGTGCTTAGCTGGAATGATAGAAAGCAAGTGGGCATATCCAAATGCAGAAGAATTTTTTAATTAGTCATTCATATCAATAATTTTTCTTCAATTGATATTTACAGGAAAGCACGAATTTGCTTAAACCTTGAAATTTGTTATCTTCATGTATTACATGAAGGCAGCCTAAGAATGTTTTCATATCCAATAACAGGAATCTTGAAGTTCTTCATAATCTAATTTGGTTTAATGTTTTTTGATTTCTGTGGTTTTTTTTAATTCTTGATCAATGAAAGTTTTGGCTGTCATCTGCTTATTATTATAAAAATCACAACTTGAAAAGACAATTTCCTTCTTAAATAAAAGAACAATTTTTTTTGTGCTAAACAAATGCTGTGCATTGTCTTTTTAGTATCCTGCATGTTTAGAATTAAAATGTGCTTTGGGAAACACTCAGCACTTGCAGAACATCTGCAGTTTTGAAGACATGTTTATGAGGGATAGAGGAAAGTGCAGAATGATACATGTTTATGTGTTGAGACATTCATCTGTAACCAGAGAAACTAGTCCACTTATGGATGTCAGATGTTTACATATATTGGATGTCGAAATCATATCCTGTATTTAAGAAAATTACTTCAGTTTTTTTATTAAGACATGTATATGTATGAGAATTCCACTGCCAGTGCATATTGTTTTTATGATAGTACAATACCATATCAAATATTTTGAATACAGATTGCAGCCATTCCAGTGCAGTGGGGAGACTGGAAGATAAAAGTGGGGGTAGTTATTTATGTGGGCTAGAAAAGTCAAAGTCACAGGCCAATGTTGTGTGGCTTTTGGTAGGAAGCTTTCAGGCTAGGCTTGGCCTGTACAAGATTCCCCGGGTTGTTACTTGGGCCTGGATGGAACAAGTTCCCCTCCCTAGGAGGAGGAGGTGGGAGCTGAGACTCCCCTGTGCTCCTGAGGGATCAGATTCTTGCCCTTACTGTCCCAGGGAGATGTTGCTGGTCTGCACCCAGGACCTGTCACTTAAAGCCATTGAGCATTTCTGGCTCAGCATAATCAACTGAGAATCTGGGAATAGGTTTAGAAAAAAGCTAAATTTATGTATGTACGTTTTTCCCCCCCAGCTACACCTGTGTGTCTGTGTACTTTGTTTTTGATGTTGATTCTTCAAAACTGGACTTAGCATCTCTCAGCTTGGAAACTAAAGGTATTTTGTGCCTACTGTCAAAACTAAATAAATACAAAATGAAACTTATGTTTGAATTTGTTTTTGTGAGTATATGATGGAACACTCATCTGTGCCTTTTTCCCCTTACTTTCATCTAAATAAACTGCAGGTACTAATCAAGAAACATGTTGTATAAAAGGACGGGGAATTTACTAGAAGTTTTCCCCAAACTTTATTTTGAGATGATAGAATACAATCTGCTGACACTATATTTTTGGGAAGGGGAAAAATAAATTAAATAAAAACCTAGTTAAGCTTGTAGTACATACATAAGCTTGTATTGTAAAATGTTGATCTTTTGTTCCCCAGAGACATTGTGGATGCCCCTTCCTTGAAGTATTGAAGGCCAGGTTGGATGGGGCTCTGAGCAGCTTGGTCTACTGAAAGTGTCCCTGCTTGGGGAAGAGGTGGGAGGCTTGGAACTGGATGATCTTCAAGGCTTCCAACCCAAACCAGTTTTTTATTCTGTGATTTTCATGTAGCTCTTACTTTGGTGTAGATGGAGTTTGCCTGAAGCTTGACAGATGCAGTATCACCAGTGAAAGCTCAAAAGCAGGATCAGCTGGTGTTCTAGTAGTTTGTTCAGATGAGCAGATCCTTAATCCTTCCAAAGAACTCACATTTCTAGTTTTGGGGAAAGAGGAGCAGAGAAAATGAGGTGTATTGTTTGCAAGACAATACAATACAATACAGTGCAATTTAGAAGTGATTGTTATTCATCCTGTGGTATGTTGGCCTTCCAACGTTTCCAGTTCACACTCCTGTGAGCCTGTTTGTGTAAACCAAAAGATTGGTACATTTATGGAGTAATAAAGGTATTCACATCATTGTTATACAATCAGAAATAAATTCTGATCATAAGTTTCAAGGGTTGAGCACCCAATTGGTTGAGAACATCGGTGATAATTAAGCACATTAAAATTTCATTTTTAAAGTGTTAAAACTTAAAGCAATCTTTTGGCCTCAGGTCTTTGAACAAAACAGGTATAACTTCTTAATTTAAAGGAGTAGATTCTTGCAAGGCTGTATGGGAAGGTAAGGTATAGATGCCATTTGCAATGGAGAGATTATAACAGAACAAAAAATACTTGGGGCTAGGCCTTAGCAAGATATGCAAAGTAAAAATTCTTTTGAGGCTATTCTGAGAAGTACAGTTTGATACAATATTCATTTCTGTAACAGATCCATTTTTTTCCTTTTTTTTTTTTCTCCAAAGCTAATCTGCAGATCCCTAAAATAGGTAGCAGTTCTGTTATTCAAACAAACAAACAAACAAACCATAACATAGCCAAACAAAAACCCCAGCAAACTGTGAAGAGTTACATTTCTTCATGGCTCTTTTAATGCAGATATTTCATGTAGTGCTCTCCCCACTGGGTGGTGCCATGTTCCCTGTGTATAGCCAGTGGCTGCCTAGTGCCTTGCATGTTTCATTAGTATTTAGTATAATCTGTTCTGCTTTTGAAAATAATCCAGAGTTTTACTTACTTTCCCACTCCCAGTCTTGTTCTGAGGTAGGTGGTGACTAGAAATTAACCTAAAGCACAAGTTATGTGATAGTTGAATAATTGTACATCACAGGCATCTTTTTCCTGCAAAGATGCTGCTTTCTGGACAGGGCTAGATACCTTAACACCTTTCAGATGTGACAAAATTTAACGAGTAAAAGTGGATAACTTTGAATTCTTCAACCCAATACTTATTTAAGGAATGGAAATAACCTTTTGAAGTGTGATAGCTCCTGGTGTTTTGTTCTTCAACCCCCTCAAGACATATACATAGCTTGCATTTTGGTGCAATTAAATGGCAGCAAGATTCTCGTTAGTTCCTGTCTGCTTATCATCATTAACCAGCTTATACTGAGCAGACATCCAGACATCAGTAAAACAATGTAGAGTGGCCTATGTGAAACTGCAAAATTAAAAGAATAAAAATAATACACTTGGATTTCTCTGGGTTTGGCAGGCATGCATCTTTTCCTACCCACAGAGATAATCAGAGGCCAGTTCTGATTTCTGTGAGAGTCTAATTAAAGCCTTTGTGGTTATAGCAGCAAATTTACAATAAATGCATTGTTTATGCAAATCCTGTATTTACGGTTTTTCCTGTCCCTTGCTTCCAAGTGGTCATAGCATGCAGGGCTTAACAACTTATTTTCCATGGCAAGAAACACTGAGAAGTGGTAAGTAACTGGGATGATACTTTGGTTAAGGTATGGCCATGGTTGCAATTTTGATGTAGCTCATTTTCAGCCTATTCTTCTGGTATGATAGAAAGTAGCAATCAGTAGTAGACAGTACAGTAGAGTGTCAAAGCAAATGGGAAGGTGGTATTAGATTATACATTTTATTGCTATCAGACCTTATTATCTCATCTGTATTTCCTTTAGCCTTATTTCTACCATCTGTCAGAAAAGAAACTGTCTTTTACATGAGGAAAATTTCCTTCTAGTTCCTTTTCTCTGGCTTCATCTCCATCATTAAAGGAGGAATTTGGTTAAAATCTCTTAGTACGGTAGACGTTCCCACTGAAAAACAACTGGGCCTGAGCAAACCTAGAGAGAGAAATAAAACATGTTTTTGAAAGTTGCCTTTGAAAGTTCTGATTTTCTTATATCTGATTTAAAAGAAAAAGAAAAAAAAAATAAAACCCATGGTGATTAACAGCATTAAGTGTTGAGAATGGCTTTCTTGTAAACTTTTGTTTTAATTCTGGCATAATGTCTAAATATAATTCCATCAAAAATTTTCTTAGGATATATAAACAGACTATAAAAATTCTCAAATTCAGTCTGGATTTTATTAGAATTAAAACTTGTTTCCATGGTTCTGTGTAGCAGCTCTACCAAAAGGGAAGTTGAAACAGTCTGCTTTAAGTCTTGTGGAATATAAACACGTGGTGTATGATGCAAATGGTTTTCTTCTTTTTGGGTGCCTCTTCTTGGCTTGCAAATGCAAGGGAACATTTCTGAAAATCAAACCAGTTAAGAAGGAGCTACAGAACTAGGTGTGGAAAACTAACAGTTTTGTCTTGCATTAGTACTAGGTATTTAAGTAATACAATAAATTCATCTACCAATTACAGAATATAAGAGGAAGGAAGTTTACTGACAGCAGAAAAAAAATAGCATTAAAAATCAAAATATGCTTTTCTTAGGCATACGAGTAAGGCTTCGTACATGGCATATAGAATTGGAGCTATTTGTCAGAGCTGTGGAAACAAAGAGCTGCTACTGAGGGCTTTGCTGAGACTTGAGGAAGGTGGGACTCCAGAGCCTGTGGCAGACTCAAACTCTTAAAATCTCTCTCAGTTCCAATGAGGGGAATTCAGCCTCCCCTACCTCTGTTTTTTTCACGATCAATAGCAATTCAGTCTTGGCAAGATTGAGACAGATCCTATTTCAAAACATCAGAGATTGAATTTTGTTCACAGGCAGCAGGGAGACTTTTGTGACAGAATCTGGTGTGAAGGGTAAGTAAATTTGAATATTGTGAGTGTACTGAAGGAAGTTCAGTTAGTGATGTGTGATGACAAGACTGTGCAGTAGCACATTCAGATAACTGAGAATTGTATCCAAAATAGGACTTGAGACTTTTCTTCATTGTAATTTTGGTATAAAAGGTAAGGAAGCTAGCAAAAACTTACTCTTGTAAATGCTTTATTTTGGAGATTCTTTTTGGTATGTTTTCTTTACTTCCTGTCCCACTACTATTTTTTTAAAAACAGTCTTTTATTCCTTGACTGTTTATCTTCCCCCAGACTGCTTATAATACTAAACTCTTCCAGGGGAGTTTCTAAGCATGAACTGAAGATACTAATTTACCTTGTTGAAGGACCTCATTTGATACAGCAAATGGAATTACTTAAAATATTTAGACATAGTTAAAATTTTGAATTGACTGTTAAAGTGTGCTGGTTCATGAAAAATTTATGACAAAGATTATAGGAGTTAGTCTGTGCTCTGACTGATTTGTGAGTAGGTGATGTGAAAATTGGCTGCTTGTGGTTTGCATTAGTTAATGTATTTCTAGTTAATGTGTTTAAAGTAGCCCTGTGGTTTTTAAAGAGGTAGCAGTGAACTGAGAAATGCTATCACCTTACTGGGGTTTGGAGGTTTGGAAGTTGTATATCTTTGTTTTGGGGTCATGCTAAGGTAGGGGTGAGATACCCAGCGCCTTTATGGTGCTGTTGTGCCCTGCAGTTCCGGCATAACTTCCCTTACACAACACAAAACAGAAAAAATTAAAACTTTGAGCAAGTTGTGCAACAAGCTGGTAACTGGGAGAGCAGTGGCTGAGCAGAGCCTTTGTTGCAAAGAGCTCTGCAGAAACAGTGGGAGAGGCAATAATTTTTTTTATTTATTCATGTGGTTTTTGTTCACCACTCTTAATGGTGATAAAAAATTTTGTTGACCCATATTTTGTGTATTATCTTTTAAGACAAGCTGGTAATTTCTCCGCTCTGACTCTTTTATGAAATCTGAGGGCAGTTCTCTTCTATGTCAAGATGAGTCTGTGCTGTTGGCAGACTGTTGGATTTTACTTTTTTTATCCTTACAGTAGAGCTGTAATAAAATAGTAACTGCAGGTTTTTCTTTGTGTTTTGTGGTTGTGCCTGATTAGATTGAATTTCCAAACATCCTCTTCTAGTTTCTGCATACCTTCTTCCAGTCCTAGATCTTTGCACATCTTATATTACTTCCTATATCTTCATCTGGCTTTCAGAGAATCACAGAATTAATCAGGTTGCAAGGGACCACAGTGTGTCATCTGGTCCAACTTTCCTGCTCTAGGAGGATCAAAACCAAAGTTTTCCTTTGCTTCATTCTGGTCTTCTCCTTTTACCAGTGCCATTTATCAGTTATGTGGAGGTCTTTGGTGATACTCTTTTTTTTAGTTATTTGTACAGCCACTTCTTATGCTCTTTTGATCATCTTTCATATTATTAAAAATTAAATAGCATTAAACAAGGAGCCATAAACTGCAGTCATGCAGATTTTGGAAGAACCCCCTGTGAGGCTTGAGCTGTAGGTAAGGCTACTTGGTTGCTTTGCTCTCCAGCAGTTCCCTGTGTCAGTGGATTTTATGCAAAACCGTCTGCAGTACAGAGCAGTAAGTGCAAAAGCAGTGAAAAACTTTATAATTTAAAGCCTAGAAACTTATTTTAATCTTTTCTCTTTCAGATAAGCATTTTTGCTGTGAAGAATCACAAAGATGGGTTTTAAATAAAAATAAATATGGACCTTATTAAAGGAAGAAAAATGCTATACTAGAAGTTAAACTAGGACTTACATATTCTAATAAACTCTTTCAAAATGCTTTTCTTCTTTGATTAGGAAAGCCAACATGATCAATTAACGGGAAGATCAGTACTATTCAAATACTTAACCCTTTTTATGACTGAATTTTACATTTTTTCAGATGATTGTGTATTTGCTTCCCAGTGATAAATAATTAAACCTGTTTTGCCATTTGGAATATGAATAAGAACAAGATGAAGAAAAATACTGATAGAGAAATGGGTTTAGCTGTAAAACCATGTATTTGCTGTTGTGTGAACCCTTTCTCAAAGGGCATTTGTGTTTGTTTTCCTTTTTTTCAAAGATGAGCATGTGAATGAAACATTTGATGTTCTTGGCTTTACTATTGTCTCTAGGAACAGAAATGTGAAATCCTATAAAAATTGAATTGTTGTCTTATGGCATCCAAAATAAGTGGATTTCCTGTGACAAATTGTGCTAGCAGAAGCTTGATGTGGATGATACAACAATTTTTTCTCATTTTGAAACTTATTTGTTAAATGCATATCATGAAGCAAACTGTGGTGAGAAGCACTTGTGTAGTCATGTGGATATTACCTGGGTAATGAAACCTGATTTTTTTTGGTAACTGCAGATTTTCATAATTCCCTTAAGAAGTACAGTGAATTCAACTTTCTGAACACAGTCCACTTTGATCATACTGTTCCCTAAATTAGTATTTATTGAAGATGGTAGCACTCTTTCCTTCCTGTATGAAGCTATATCACATGTGAATATATATGTGTATGTTGAAAATATGTTGATGTACATTGTTTCACAGATCTCTTATTTCAGTAGGAAAGTTGTTTAATGCATAGATCAGTATATAACAGAAGGAGTAGTAAAGAGCTAGGCAATTCTCATGAAATGTGATACGAATGCAAGCTGCTGTTTACCTCATTATTAAAGGCAAACCAGAACCATACCTTTTGAGATTCAGGTTTGACTGTAGGCCACAGTGGGAAGGCTGAGTCTGAGCAGTGCAGAAAAATCAACAGCAATAAATATTGATTACAGAAGAAAGTGTTTCAGAGTGAGATTTGACCAAACCTGTTTGAGGGAACAAATAAAATAAACGTCTCATGGCAAGTTTTTCTTGGTCCCATTTCCATATATGGTTTGTGGGCTATTTAAGGGAATTATTGATGGTGAAGGTGATAAGGCTTACAAGGCAAGGAGGTTGCATCACTTATGAAGGCAGAGAGAAGGGGGAAGGTCATAGAGAAGGAAGGCAGGCAAAAAAGGGACAAGAATAAAAGCTGGAGGAGAAGGCTGATGAACTGTAAAACTGGCAGGTGGCAGAAGTGCACACACCTCAGGCAGCAGCAATTGGAAATGGGGCAGCATATGGTGGGTACCTGCGTACACAGAGATACAGGGCAGGGAGTAGCAAAAAAGCCAGAGATCCTGAGAACATGGTTCAAAACTGCCAGGGTGCAGTGAGGGCTGGAAACTCCCTGGGGACCACAGGGACACCCCATGGGACTGACAGTCAGGAGCAAGCAGCCAGGGGCACGAGCGCAGCCCCAGCCATGAGCATCAGGCATCTCCCTGGGGACAGGCTGAGGCTGGGACAGGACATGGGCCCGTGGGCAAGGGGGGTCAGAATCAGACACAGCCTCGTGATGACAGGACATGGCCACGGTGGTGTGCATCACTGCAAGCAGTTGTTGGAGAGGAGAATGGGGAAGGCAAGATGTGGTGTTTGTGGCTCTATTTTGCTGAATGCATGAAGCCATTAATTAAATGTCATAAACATCCATAGGTTTGGTTACACTGTTGTATTTATTGATGTATGCTGTTGTCTTCTTGTATTGTTTAAAAGTGGTAAGAATATGTAAACAATTAGAAATGTGAGATAAAAATATAGTGGTAAGATTTGTAGCTTCTGAAATTGCACTGATCCTGCTTACTTTATTTATAATAAAAATAATCAAAAACTATGTGATGCATAATTTCTCAGCAGTGCGAAAGAGAAAATAGTTTTCTGCCTCATATTTCATTTTTCATTTTGGTAAATAATAATATTTCACAATTATGAGAAAAATGGCTTGCATGTTATCTGGAAATAAGGAGATGGTTTGAGCTTTCCTCTTAAATGTTATTCTTACTCTAATCATTGCATTAATACATCTCCCAAAATGCTCTTGCTCTAGCAAATTTCCCTAATTGTGGTGCTTGAAAACTGGTCATGCATTTACATGCAATGTGAAATTGAAGATATTCCCTTGGGCATAATTTTTCTCAGAAATATTTTAACTTCATTAATAATGTGTAAGTGTTACAGGCTTAAGCAAGCCATAGACTAGGTCACTTCTGATCTGCACCATAATTATTCCTACATGGCAATTAGTATTACAATAAGTATGTAAAAATGGTGGTGGGAGGTGGGGAATGGAGAATGTACATGTACTGTATTTTTGGAGGCTGGATAACCTTTTGACTGATGGCACGACCCATTTCATTTCCAGTTGCTTACTCTGACATGGTATTAAAAACTGGTTTTCTGACTAAAGCTCATGTTATTGCTGTAACAGAAGAAGAAGGGATAATGAGTATTAGTGGAAAATTGTAAGAAAAATAATCTTACTTTAAACTAGGCTGTTTAAGGTAATAGTAGTCATTCACCATTACAATTGTGACCATCTCTCTGTGGGTCACTTTGGGCTACTTCTATTGTGTATGAACACAAACTGAGATGTGCATTTGAAGACAGCAAAGTGAGTGTTTATTAGTCAGCAAACATAAAAGACAAGGTTTAATGAGCTCCTTGGCTAGATTGCAACAGGAATCTGAAGAGTCTTTGCTGGGCAGGGAGCTGTGAATGAGGTGGAAGAGAGCCACCCTTCTTTGCTCCTTTAAACAAGTCTGCCTTGTTTCTAGGTTGCTGTCTTGCCCCCTTCTTTGGGCTTTGATGCCGTTCCACATTGGTGTTTTTCCTCTTGAATCCTTTAGCTGGTAGCATATCCTATCTCACCAGTCCTACCTTTTTTTGTGGTTTTACCTTTCTGAGCATGCATGGCTGTCCTTTGAACTTTCTCTGGGGTCTTTCCCATATCGTGGCAACTTCGTTAGAAGTCAGCCTGAACCAAGGTCAGGCTGCCGTGGCTTGTCTGAGACACAGCAAGACTGATACCCTAGAGAGGGATCACTGAGCAAGAATATTGAGCACTGAGGTCACATACTGTGAGACATAAAATGAGGAACTTAAATTGCATTAATTATTCTTTAAATTTTAAGTGAATTAGGATTTTTAATATTGTGGGGGGTTTAAAATAAATAATTTAAATACATTTTAAAAAATAATCTACAAAATTTTATTTTAATGCTGAGCATTTAGTTTGTGGCAGTGCTTCTGCTGCCACTATTTCAGACGTTGATAATGCAGTTTAAAGAAGCAGGAAGCACCACTCCTGGCCTTGAATGCTCAGTTCAAATCTCCCCACAGTTTTTTTTTTAAGGTTATCCAGATACACAGCCTGCCACTGTCCTTTCTTCTGTTCTAGGTAGTGGGCCCCACCATGATCGAAGTTGTGTTTACAACCAGAGCAACATAGTAGATGGAGT
The DNA here is from genome assembly GCF_030490865.1 of Poecile atricapillus. NCBI lineage: Eukaryota > Metazoa > Chordata > Aves > Passeriformes > Paridae > Poecile > Poecile atricapillus. The sequence goes on along the minus strand of NC_081251.1, from coordinate 66,228,653 downwards.
TTACTGCCTTCCAATAGCACACTGGATTGAAGTCTCTGGACATACTGATGAGATGAAACACACAACCGATTTCTATTTTAATATCGCAGGACATCAAGCTATCCATTACTCCAGGTAAAAGAAATGTGCAGATCTTGGCTGGTGCCAAATGTTACAAGCAGAAAATCTGAACTGGCATATCTGAAAACTGCATTTGAAATAGTGAATGTTTGCATGTTTGTAACAGTAAACCTTAACAAAGATTCAGCGCCTCTTTGCAATTAAATGCCACTTTATCAGATCCACCTGTACCCCGTACGTGTCTGTTATGTTGCATCACATCTGAAAAAGTTTGATGGCAATTTTTGGATAGCCATTTTCAAATGCTTGTCTATATACACGTGTAAAATTGCATGTATGGTATGTGTTTGGTTTGGGATGATTTTACTGAAGAACATGTCCTGGGAAACAAAAATAATACAATCCAGCTCTAGCACTTACTGGTGACATATTGTCACTAATGTGGCAGCCACTGCAATTAGTGACAGCTGCTTTTGATGACTTCTGCTTCTGGGCATATGTTTAATAAAATACTAAAGCTTAGACAAGCCTTAAAAAGTTTATATTCCATAGTGTTGCCTTGAGTCCACTGTCGCACTGGTGAAGCATCCTGGCTTGAATTAGGAGACAGTAAAGGTCAAGGAGAGCACCCACCCTTTAGGGCTGCATATGAAGCACAGGCTGTATTTAGAGCAACAGGCTGAGCACTGGTGGTTAACAAAGTGGCACTGAGGAATTTGGGACCCTGTGTGGCTTTTTTCTCCGTCTCCAGTCAGTTGATACAGCAGGAAGTTTGTGGATTGATAACAGTTGTGTGTGAATACTGGCAGACCTGATATGCCACATGCATTACAGAGCAGTTAGTTATCCCAAAGGGATATGTGTGTTTTTGAGAAATCAAATCACCTTGTACATTCATTAGGCCTTAGCATTGTTTTGTGTGAATTTCTCCAGACCACTTTATCAGCTACACCAACCTCACCATCTTGCCTCCTCTTTGTGCTCTTTATCTCCACCCTCTCACAGGGTAGAAAGGAGAATTGTCTTTTCCTCATTAGACTTGGGGTGTGCGAGGGAAAGATTTCTTCTCCTTGGTATCTTTTGGAATAGCATGGATTCATCAGCACTGTCAGGCACATGTAGGTATTTGTGGGACCTTTTCCCTAAGAGCCCCTCAAGTTACATAGTACGCCTGATAGACTGTTGTGTTATGTGTATCTTAAACATCTGTTTCCAACATCCTATCAGAGTAAAGATCTTGTTTATTCCGAAGCACAGATTTGTCAATCCCAAATAATCTTTGCTTGGCAGAGAAATTTTTTGAGAAAGAAGAGCAGCTGCCAGAAAGTGAATATCTAAGTACCAGAGGCTAACTTATCTTCCTTTCCAGAGGCAGCAGAGATCCGTTTAATGCTGCCTTATCTGCATGACTATGTGTTTCAAAGATTAGGTAAAAAGCTGCAGATTCTGCTAGAGAATATTTGAAGAAAATTTTCTGAGCTGTGTAGTCTTTTGGAGATGAGGATCTTCTTCATTCTCTTCTCACGCACACGTACCTTCATTGAAAGGCAACCTTATATGTATGTCTTAGTAATTCTTATCTCATTTCGTTGAGCTATATTAAGTAAGCATACTCTGTAACAGTCCTGTCACATAACTATTTCTAATACTTTGAAGATATGCAGCCCTAAATGTTTTTTTTTTTTAATTATTAACAGTTGGGGGCAGATCACCATTCTGCTGGTTATAATAAAGCAGCCCAAAAATACTAGCTATTTTAGATTTTTTTGTTGTTGCTGTTGGCAGAGCAGCTAAAGTGAGCTGATGAAAATGCCTTTATTTTGCAATGGATTTATTGATTCAGAGGAGTACTGTGAAGAAATGCCTCTATACCCCCCATCCTCCCCAAAGCAAAAAAAAACCAAAACCCAACAAACCCAAACAGAAGCAAAAAGCCAGTCCCTCTGCCTGTACAGTTAAATCTCAGAGTATGATCACATCATGGTTTTCCAGCTAAGATTACTTCTTTCCATGCTGTAGTGAAGGCAGCAGTGCTGCAGGGAGCATTATGACTACAAATTCTGAGTTCTGTCACCACTTGTAGGATCTTTACAGAGTGGTGGAGACTGGAAAGAAGTGATTTATCAATGAAAACTTCATGTGAGCCTGTCCTCTCTGTTTCTCTGCTTAATAGGGCTGCCGTGTGTGAATTAATGAGAAAGGAAGGTTTTCCTCTGTCAAAGGGGCTTCCCATATGAGCCCTGGGACTGATGTTATTTGTCCTCTGTTAAATCAGAATTAGAAACAGCTGCTTTGAGCTTTGCTGCCATCTTGCTTCTTCATAAAACACAAGCTTCTGCTTTAACTGGGCCGCAGCAAGATGAGAAGGGCCTGCTTCTGGCTGGAGCCAAAAGCAGTTTTGCATTATGCTAAGGCTGACAATAATGCTCTGAGAAATCTGATTTTTCTTATTCGATGTAGATATATAACTCATAACTCAGTGAACTTACATTTTAGAGAACTCATTTTGTGTTGGTCATTCAGTCAGGAGAGTATATAATATGGTTTTTGAGCACAGCAGGATTTGAACTAATTTCTTGTAAATGTGAAATGGATCTTTCCCACAGCTAAGAGTCATGACTGATACTTCCATGGCATTAATATTCACTTGGTCTGGAGATGTAATCACACCTTTGACCAAAGTCTGATTCAGGAAAAAAACCCCAATCAATCAGTTTCTCTTTTGTACTAGATATTACTGCAGTAAGATGGCTTCAAATTGCAGGAGAGTTCACTTAGAATGCAGTAATTTTCAAAAGTAAATTAGTTATTGTAATCTTTTCTGGGAGAAGATAACTTCAGAGAATTTGTGAATCTGGGCCATATTATCTCTGTTTCAGTTCCATCTGTGAAAGGTGGAAGTTCTTAATTTGTAGATGTAGTATACGTTATTATTTATATAAAAACATCTGCGTTTCTCAGAAGAAAGGAATTACAATAAAAGCAAGAGAGGGAGTGACATCTGAGATTACAAAATCCTTAAATAATATGTTGAAGACAATGATGCTTGATGGCAGAATTATATATATGCCTTTAAATACTAATATTTCATGTTCATGTTTATGGAATGATTGGGAAGTTGACAAGTGGGTTGCTATCATCAGTGGTTTTTTTTCCCTAAGACAAAATTAAGGTAATGATAAAAGACAATTGACTCTCATGCTTGAAAATAGTATTTTTGTTTCTCAATGGTTGCAAAAGAAACACAATTTATGATGTAGTATTTACAAATGCTTTGTGGCTTGTTGGTAAGACAGTTTCCTACAACACTGCCAGTAATTTAGGTTGTAACCTAAGTTAGGTATTGAGTGGGAATGATCAGGAGGGTCACATAAGATGTATGTTCCTGCTTTGTAGTAAATGTTAATGTAGATAGGTGAGTGAATGAAGAATGATCCAGGGCAGAATAGAGATGCTTCTTTTTAACCTTTTGGAGGCACTAGAGCAGTATTTTGCTGATGGACCACAGAATTCCTTTCTGTGGGAAAAATGAGCATTTACTTGATTGATATGCATCTCTAATTAGGTGGTAAACAAGAACATGGTTGAGTATATTTGGTTCAGTATGAAATTAGAATTACCTATTAAAAAAATACAAGAGAGAGCACTTTTTTTTTTAGTCTTCAGTTTCTCTTTTTACTAGTTGTAATTCATTCACAAAATAAAATACCTTTCTGTTTCAAATATAATGCTTAGCTACTTTTTTATTACTGAATTATAAAAAAGGCTTTAAAGAGTATGCTGTCACAAAAACCCACTAGAGTACAGTGACCTATGCTACTGCAATTGAAAGCTGCACTGATATTTTATGCTTCCATTATGAATTAAGAGAAGAGGTGATGATGTCTACAGAGATTGCCATAATTAACATATCATTAAAAGCTGAGAGCTAACTGTCTGCTGTGCCTAAAAAATGCTTGTGATATTAGAGAAAAGAATAAGAAATAATGAGCTCTGGAACAAAATTCATTGATTGTGTTCTAGTAAAATAGTTCTGATCAAAAGGACTTAACATCCATAGGAGTTCATCCTTTGATTTCAGTACTTGGGGCTCTAACTGTAAAGTTATCTGGTCATTTTATACATTAAGTAATGATAATATTCTAAGACACATTTTTTGATATGTTTATCCCATAAACTAGGATATCTCACTACTCCTTTGAATATTGTTTTATTGTACTGAGCTATAGTCTGAAACAAATCTAAATTGGAAACATTGTTTACTTACCAATGGGAAACAACTTTTATAGAATGTTTAAAGATTAATTATAATTTTTGTCCTTTGTGTGTCTTCATTTTTTTTCTACATCACCCCCAATTTGAGCTGGGAAATGCTTTTACTGCCCTCTGTTGTGAAGAAAATGGGTTTTAAATCAGTGTAACAAGTGACATTTAAGCAATTTTTTATTTGAAATCTTGAAAGTAAAGAGGGAGTGTGAGGCAATAGGAGCAAGAGTGAGAAGACAAATTATGAGGCTAGAATTTTGTCTGGTTTTAGTCCTTATTTGTTTTCATGTATTTATTTTGGGTGATCTCTATATTGGGTAACAAATGCATTTTTCTTCCACATTTTTTGTCCATCCAAACAAAAAGCTTCTCCTTTTGTGAACTCCCCACACTCTGCCCTACATAATAATGGCTAAAAACAGGAATTTTTTTTCTATTTTTCCAAGTTCTGTGATCTTGCTTCGTTAGGATGGCATTCGGCTGGGATAGCCCAAGCCAGACTATTGTTGAGCTAGCTACAAATCTTGTGAACTTTTGAACTGTGAACAGAAATAGAGTTAGGTTATGCCAGAAGTGCAGTCACATGCCATGAAGTCGAATGCTGTGGATGAACTAGATGGCAGGAACTCACTTTTCAGTTATTTTGATTTTTTGAGTATTAGCAAAGGGCTGTTGCTGTCTGGTTCTCTTGCTGTGATCTACTGCCTGAGCACCAGTTCCAAAAGGAACTTGACATGGAAACTCCTGGATGCCACTCATTTCTAATTGCATTTCTTGTGAGTGCCCTAGTAGCAAGCCAAATCTACCTCTAGAAAAGGTGATTTTTCCAGAAGAGAAAAAGTCACAGAGCTTCTAGATTAAAGATTTTTATGTGGCTGTCATCAGCATTTGAATTTCCAGTATTACTTCTACCTACAATGACGGGTCTGTTAAACCTGATGAATGGCTTTGTTGCCTTTGTTGCCTCCTGCAGTGGCTGAGCCAGATTTTTGGCTAGACTTCGAGATGAAGTTGAAGTAATGTCTGATGAACGGTACATTACCTGTGTGAATAAGCTAAAGGAGATAGTAGCGTGGTGTCTGGTTAGTCCTGTGAATTTTTTCTGGAGGTTTTTTTCTGTAGTTTTCTTTACCAGTCTGCTATTTGTATGTGGTTTTGGCAATAGGTATTTGAGGATTTTTTATTTAGAGGGCTGATTGTTCTGGAATGAGTATTTCATTAATAAAATGGCAGCAAGCAGAGACTGGCTGTTGATGAGAAGATGAGGCCTTTAATCAATTGGCTGGTAATGGGTTACTTAAAACCACTGTTGCTCTTTAAAATGGATCTTTTCGTAGGTATGCCTCTGCACAAAATTATTTCCTTACTTCTTAAGAAAAACTTACAATTCTGTGTCATTCTGGGAGAAAAAAACAGAAGGAAGACTGGGAATCCTCCATGGAAAAACCTGGAGGAGTAACGTAGTTCTGTTTTTCTCTGTGGGATATAACAAAAAAATGTTGATAGTCCAGTAAGTAGGAATTTTATGTGGGGGTATCACTGTTAGGGACCAGAAACTATTGTTGCTTCTAATTTCTCTGTATGTTTTATTGCATCTCCCTGCTGCTTGGCCATATTTCTTCTGGAGGTTTTCAGTCCTTTTTCCTGCTTCTTTACTCTTTAACATTCAAGCTGTCAGCAAGGGAGTAAAGTTCTGTCTCCATTGGAAAGCAATTTGCTGGTGTTGCCGGCTGTGAATGAAATTGACTGAGATTGTGAAATCCTGGGCAATTTAGCTCACAGCTGGGATGACAATGAGGGGGCAGCATCACTCTCTCACTGAAGATGATGTTCCAGTTGTCTTGCAGATATTTATTTGCTTCTAGCTTTTACATGCATTTATTAGGTGCCAGGTAATTGCTGGCATCTCTTAATACAGTTTATCTAAAGATAGCAGAACTCTGTCTGAAAAGCAGAGATTGTGTACACATCCTTATTGCTATTTAGCTAACCAGGAGGGAGTGAATTCAGATTTCTGGATGCTGTTGGAAAAACTTCACTAACACAACTCCTTAAGTTACACCTGGTGAACCTGTTGAACCAGGGATGTGTGTTTGCAGAGTAAACCCACTCTACCTCACCTTCCTGTGACTTTTTTACAGGCACAGCTCCTAGGGCAGATTGGCCCAGCCAGCCTGAGGCTGACTCTTACGGAAGAAAAGTCTCAGAGCAAGAGAGATTTTAGTCCCCAAATATGAAAAGTGATGTCACCGGGGGTTTTATTACCACCAGCTGTTTGGTGTTTACTTACTTACTCAGTATATACTATATTTCTGAAAGAGGTGATCTGAAAGTCAAAAAAACCTGAAAAAAACAACTGCATAGTTATTTTAAATGAAATATGGAAAGCATTAAAGATACTTCATTTGAAACAGTAGCAAGCCATAGCTATTAAGTTATGAATTCTACCTCCATCTTCAATAATTTTTGTAAATGCTGAGAGATTGAAAGACTTCATGCTTAAATGCTCTAGATATTTAGAAGATAATTTAAAAAATGCACCTCCGTAAGAAAATATGGAGAGTCCTACTTAAAGGATAAAAATTTTTTTATTAGAAAGGGAACTGGAATATAGCTCTAGTTCCTTTGAAGTGTGTCTCAGAAACATAAGTATTTTATTTCCCAAGAGTAAATAGAGATTATCAAATTGTTGCTGTATTTTCCCATATATAATTTTCTCTCTGTAAGGAAAAAAAAAAACAAAAAAACCAACAAAGAAATGAACTACATTTGTCTTCCCAGGGAACATATAAAGAGGCTGAACTGAAAATCTCATTCCCTCCTTTAATGCTTGTACTTTGCGAAATTTAATTTCAGGGAGTCAGGTACATAATCCCTGCTGTTGTTCAGAAGTTTAATGTGTGTCCTCCCATGAACTGTGATAAAAATTGAGTCAAATGTCATAGACATTGCCAAGCTCTAAGAAATATGGATTTCTTCCTTATTGGTTCAGTAGACAGCATGGTTTATAAGTTTAAATGAAATGTCCTTTTTCTTTGATGTGAAAAGCATAGTAATAGAATGTATGATTTTAAGCATCAAGAAGAGGATAAAGGCAATATATGCATTTCAGTTTTAAAGCAGACACAAGAAAATGTGGAATATATATAAAATTAATAATTAAATAGGTGCTTGCTTGCTTTCTCCTTTTCTCCCTTTCTTCCCTTTACTTCTGTTTTCTTCCCTCCCATCCATCAGCTGTTGGTCAGCAATGAGACTCTCTATGACTGTCATTCAGTTCAGGAGCTGGATGCTGGGCACTAGTACATGGGGGTGGATGTTGGTAGGCTTCTAGAGCTTTTTCTTTTTTAATTATAATTTTTCAGTTTAACTAACTTCTCCAGGACTGCCTTTTAAAAGCTCTTTGGAACAGTTATATCCAGTGCCTTCATTTTCCCAAGGTGATGATCTGATAAGGAGGATATGCAGCTTCCCTAACAAAATAATTTCTCTGATTTTCCTTCTTTCTGTGGTCCAGCTGCCAGCTTGAAGGGTTGGCCATGTATGTGCAGACCAGTCCTAAAGAATGTTAAATACTGCTTTCACTGCTGAAGATTGAATTTCTCAGCTTCCTTGTAATAATGAGTTGCTTCAATCTGGTGAGATAAAAGAAGGAAAATGCTTCTCAAATATATCTGTAGTCTTGATAATAAGGCTATTTGGTATGTTTAACAAATTTACAAAGTCAAGCTTCAGCTGATAATGTAAACACATTTAAAAAAACTTCAGTAACAGTAGATCACTTATTATATTTGTTCAAATGCTTGAAATTTCAATTTCCAAGCAGGTACAATGATACTGCTAGGAAAAGAAAGAAATCTGAAAGAAAGAAAAAAAAGACATTTTTAAGAAATAGAGAACCCCTGGTAATTCATGTCAGTCTTTGACCTCCAGTAAAAACTGTAGCATTGATTGTTCATAAATTTAACTTACATGATTTTTTCCCATTTTTTCATCCAAGACTTCTTCAAGACATTCCACTATACTTTGTAGTTTTGTGTTAAAAAGACACAGTAATTCTCAGTAGCTCCACTACCAACCCAGCCTCAACCTTTGATGTTGGCTACTCATCCATCAGGGTTATTAATCGTATGTTTAGAATCTAGTAACCAGGTTCATGAGCTAAAATGTTTTCTGACAGGTTTGTTATGTTGTTTGTATGCACTATACACGTTGTTCCTTTCATTGGACTTTGCTTTGAGAACCCCTTGTTTTAGATGTTTATGTAGTTGACTGTGGTGAGACATTAATTCCATTTTTCTCCATATTTCTAAGATGTTTTCCTCCAGCCTGTGCTGTTCTAGTATGTATCTGTCCCTCTGTAAAATTCAAATAAACAAACTGATGTGGGTTTAGAAATTCTGGATAAATTGGAATGAAAGCAGATACAGAGCTCATCAAGGCTGTTTTCAGATGGTACCAGAAGTGATGAATGTGGATCTTTCTCTGACTGTTGGAGTTCTGAGAGATTCCATTATTTTGTACATGTGCATATGGTGCCACATGGATCACAAGACCACCTAGCAATAACCTGTGCTTTGCAATTATGCAGTTTTCATGAATATGTACTTGTTTCTGAAGCATTGGAATGTATTTCCATTGGATCTGAAATGCTACATTTTGAAAAGTGGATTTATCTTTTATTCTTTTTCCAGTCTAGATTCCTAAGCAGCTGCTAATAGGTAGACTCTGAAAGAAAACAAAATATATTTTTACCAATGATTCCCGAATCTTCTTGGGCACTAACTTAAAGTTCATTTGTAGCCATTTAAGTCAATTTTGTTGAGGTGATTTAACTTAGAGGTGCCAGCAGTGGCATCATTCCCATTGCTAAGCATTAATGTTAGAAATTCTCATTCCTAATGCCAAGAGATTCATGGCTTATTGCAGTCTGGCTGAGTTTAGCAGCCTGTTGTTCTTGTGTTTCAGGATATTTGTTCCGATTCAAAACAAATGGGAATGTTGGCAATCTAACGGAGACATATGTAGGAAGTAACCATTGGCAACCATGGTTGCATGAGACAAGATTCTATAATTGGAGTATTTAAGCATTAATGCTCACAAGCCAATGGAGGAGTCCTTTCCAGGTTGTTCAGTACAAGCCTTGGAATCTGATTGTCTTCTTGGGCTGTATTTTTGTAATTGGCACACTGTCTGCTTTCAGAGAATGTTTATAAAATGAAAGTACAAGAAGAGTCATTCCTTACAAAGGCAAATCTTGCTTTCTGCTGCATATAGAGTGCTCCTTAGGCATCAGTTGAAATTTTGTGTGTATGTTTGAAAATAAATTCAGGCCTGATAAATAAAGTCCTGTAAGGCTAGATCTGGACACCCCATCCTAGAAGGCATTGGCATGCTTGTGAATCATTACTTATCTTCACAGTAGAAATAGATAGAAAAATGTGACATAAAATATTTGACTTTGAATACAGGGAGAGTAACATTTAATCTTCCACATTTCACCTTTGGCTACATACATAAAGTCTTGTGTGACCACATTACTTTAGATCATATCTAGACTAGAGACAAAATAGATCATAAAAATATATAGGAGATAAATTAATTTGCTTTAAGCTTCTCAATGGAATGAAGTGAAGAAGAAGGGAGAAGAGTTTATGTTGTGGGTCTTTTCACTCTATAGATTTGAAAGTACTGCAGTGTTGATAACAGCAATTCCAATGAACATACTGGAGTATGTGAGCTTAGTTTAGAGACAAAATTAGATCTATCTGATCTATTATTGTGTCTGGAAAACAAATATGTAATGAATGAGAGTATTTTCCGCAGAATGTGTAGCTTTTATGCCACTGGAGTTGAAGCAAAATAAATTGGCTTGAAAGGAACTCTGTGCTACCATAGTTTGACTACTTCTGCTGCCTGGGATAGACAGCATAGTTTAATGAAGACTAAGAAAGAGGATCTATTACTATTTGTAAAAGACAGTCAGGAATTACTACAAAGTGGGAAGAAGAATTATTGAAATTGAACCTTCCTTAAGATCAAATGGATATTAATTGCTTCTGAATGAATTTAGAGTGTAAATTAGAACAAGGTTTCTGTCATCAAACGAGTGATGTCTGAATTTTGGCATGACCTTTCAAACAGGGCAGGAAGGACAAGGAACCTAAATTATTTCAAGATGGAGCTTGATAAATGAATATAGGTAGTGATTCCAGAAATGGAAATTAAAGTTTATTATTATAGTATCATAGATCATAGGCTCAAAGAGACCTCAGAAAGTATCCAGTCCATTTCCTTGCCCCAGCTTAATCTCAATTACATTTAAATCATTTCAGGTTTATCCAGCCTGATCTAAAATATGATCTCATCTTAGTGACGAGACTCTATAGGCCTGTTACTCTCCCATTCAATTACCTCACTATTCCAACCATTAAAAAGCTTTACTAATCTCAATTTAAGTCTTCCTAGTGCAATTTAAGTTAATTTCTTCTTGTTCTCTCCGCAGAAGTCTTGGAGAACAAATTAGTATCCTGCCCCTCAATAGCCCTTTAATATATGCTTGGAAACGCCTTTTTTTTTTTTTTTTCTCAAAATCAGAGTGGTTGACTTTGGAATATCTCACTATGTTCATTCTGATATTAGTCCTTGGATCTTTCAGTCTTTTCTCTGAAAACTTATCTTCTAGAACTCTGTTCTAGCACTCTCTGCTGGGCTCTCCAGGTGTTTCTCTTCCTTCGTTCCATTTTTCCTGAGGATGGTCTACCAGTACTGAGTGCAACAGAAGGATTATTTTGTGACTTTCAAGCATAGTGCTGCTATAGTTCTTATCTAAATATTATTGTTATTTTTGCAGTGTGGGATGTGGTTTACTTCCCAGCTGTCTATGTGTTTTCATTAAGTAAGTTCCCTGCTGTGGCAGGGTATAGGATGTTAAGAATGTCCTCAATCTCTGCATCTGTCCTTATGAGACGTTTTTTGTGAGTTTCTTCTAGTAAAGCCCTTATGCTCCTTGTAAGGGAATGCTTGGGATTGCTGTGGAAGGGGGAAATGGGCCATAATGAGAAAATTTTGTGGATCTGTCTAGACTAAAGTCTTATGTGACTTGAATTCTTCTCATGTGGACCTTTTTATCCTGAATCCCTGGTGAATTCAAAGCCTGGACAATCCTGGAGCTCACACAGCCTACAGAGCACACTGGAAGGCTGTGAATGAGAAGAGCTGTGCTGTGCTTTGGCATGGCCATGGTTGCTCAGTGTCTCATAACCTGAAGAATTCACCGTGGCACCTGTTGTAAGAGCAGTTTGGTGGATAAGGTAAGGAAAATCAAACCCTTTTGTACCATCAAGCTGATGCTAAGGAAATCTTTTCCTGAGACGGCAGAACCTGGGGGCAGTGTAACACTGGAACCACTTTGTAGCTGAATGTCTGGGTTATACTGTATTTCAGTTATTGGTTTGATATTCTTACCTGTTTTACTTTTAGCACATTGTCAGCTTGAGGTCAAACCTTAATGTCTTATTTGCTTGGCATATCAATAAATGAGGTAGTTTTATGCCACAGGTTTGTGAACATGGAATAAAAAAAGATACTATTAAGCATAAGGCTCAGAATTCAAGGGCTTGAGAAATTTAGCATATTGCTAAGCTGACAAAGTGTTGTTATAAAATGATAATAGCAGGTGTTTCTTTCTACATTCTAAGTCTGCTCCCATGTGAGAGTCTGGATAAGTGGTTCAAATTACATGTAAGAAGAAAATCTGCCAGACCTTAATTGCTTTTCATCAGAGTTCCGAATGAAGAAGGAGAAGTTAAAAAAACCACCTTGGAACTACATTGTAGCCTGTATAATTCTCCTCATTTAAAACCCTGAGGTAGAATTCTTAACTTCACAATAAACTGCACTCTTTTAGTGGCAAGGCAGAACAAATTTATAAGCAATGACTTTTGCTCCTTTTGCATTTGACATTTAGGTAAGAGCAATTTTTTGTTCAAGAATATAAGTAGTTCCTACAAGGTCTGCAGCTATGTCGTTTTGGTAGGATATAGTTTTATCATTAATCAGTGCTTTTCTCTGATGGCTTCTGCTAAGGTAAGGCCATTTATTCCATCTTTCTTGATAAGAGTAATCTTATTAAGCCTTTTTATTCTATCTTGGAGTTAGACCATAGCATCATCAAACCTTGCTCTCCTGCTCTGGCCACCACTGCTTGACTCAGTGCTGGGAAATCAAGTGCATCTGACTGTTCCCAGTCAATCCTGCTTAAGTCAGGCTTCTCACCATGAAGGGTCCATTAGTTTGTCTTCTGCAAGGAGACTTTATCAGTAAATCAACAGGAGAAGGGATTAAGACCACAGCCATTTACCCTTGTGCCCTATTCAATATGCAATGAAATGTCAGTGTCAGAATCCCTCAGTTTTACATTTGGGAAGGAGGCATTTTGCTGAGAGACCTTTCTGTCCTTTGTTTATACAGACTATGGTGAAACCAGAATTCCAGTACAAGACCAAACAAGGGACTCTTCTGTTTTGATATCTGCCCATGCTGTCTGTATTTTGGAGGAAGACACAAGATTAAAAAAAAGATTTAAAAAATGTTGCCATTTTTCTCATCTCTTGGTAGTTACTGTATAAGTGAAGCTATATGGAATTTGATATTCTTTATATCTTTTATTTATAGCCAGTTGGTTTGCCCTTCTCATATATATTATCTTTAAACAGTTCTTAAATTCCATTTTAAGAATGGTATATCTATAGTCTGCCCTCATTTGAAAGTATTTTCACAAGAAATAGTTGGAATCTACTGTATTTTGAATATTTTCATTTTGCTGTATCTTTCTTGGTACAATAAAATATTAGTAAAAAGTTCAAAGTTTGAGTGCATGGAATAGGATTGGTGATTTTTAGACCATTACTACAAATTTTCTGTTACTTTCAGTTCACTTCTTGGTACAGGTTCATGTTTCCACTTTGACCTCTTTCTAAAGCAATGCTTTCACCAAGTGTCATTACAAGTAGGCATTGTTTCCCTATCTATTTGATTATAGTTAGCTTAAAACAAATGATGTGCATGTGAGATTATTTATTCCAAGATATATTGCTGAGATGCATTAATCGACTGTGAATCTCATCTGCTCCTTTGCTGCATATTCATTTAATTTAATTTGACACCACTGGCAATTGAAACTAATAATGGTTTGGGCAAATTTTGGTCTCTCCTTGAGTAGGTTCATCTGTTTGGAAAGATCTTAACTTGAAAAAGGAATCCCGTGTTGAATATAGGTCAGCAGTGACATGGTGTAGAAGAACTGCCAGGGAACTATAAAGAGGGATAAAGCCTTTGAAGCACAAGAAGTAAGTAATCTTTGGTTCTTCTCAGAAATGTACTCTTTTCAGTACTGAGCATAACATATTCAAAAAGAGAGAGAGTCCAAAGGCAAACAAGAGTGATCAGATGCTTTGAATATATGACAAGCGTGTGTGTGTGTGTGTATGTGTGAGGAATGCAAAGCTGTGTTGGAGTGTGTTAGTAACTTAGAGATAAGTAAAAGGATTTTACAGAGTGGAAGGAAATAATCTGTTCTTTGTGTCCATTGTGGAGACTAAAATGTGTCTCTATGACCTGTGACTGCACTATTCATATTGGGCAAAAGAAATTTTTTTCTAAGGGGAGCATAGTAATCAGTGTGTTTTCTACATATCAAAGAATATTTGAACATGCTCACATCTTCCACTGGAAAACAGAATTTGGTCATTTGAATGTTCTTGTTTGAACACACTTCTCTGTTTGTGAATGCATTTCAGGGCATTAGATAACAATCTAAATAATATTTCTTCGTTGTTCTGATGAAAGTACAGGAACCTCATCTCATTTCTAGGAAGTGCTCACTGTCACAGGTTCAGAGAAAAGAACAAGGAAGGCCTGGCAGAGAGATGTCTAATTTGGTACTTCAGGGAAGGCACACAGACCTACAAATAAGCTGCTATATGTTGTTAGAAGGATGCCAAGGGCAAAAGAAGGAGCACATGCAGGATGATAGTTCTGGGTCATCATAATCCAGTGGAATTGCCATTTAAAGTGATGTGCCTTGTCACAAGGCAGAGAATACAGGAAAGATGAAAGAGCATCTCAGCTATAGCTGGTAGGATTTCCTATATTCTCATTTTGAATATGCCCAAAGCAATACTTCTGGAAATCTCTTTTTGGTGTCAAATGAGACAGGGAACAGACATCTGGTCTCTGAACTAGTTTAAATTTGGCTGAAAGTTAAAAATTATGAAGCTTTTGGTTCAGACAGATTGTAATTTTCCATTAAAAATCCACCTTATAAAAGAATTCTGAATGAGTTCCTACTCCAGTGCCATCAGGGGAGGAAATAGGAATGCAGTGTAATTTGAATCAGTCTCTAGTAGTTCAAGTGCTGCAAAAATCATCTGTGACTGAGTTTCACTTGAGGCCTATATTCCCTTTGGGCTGCCTACTTGTAGTGGTACCAGGGTAATAGCACTACATTAGTGCAAAAAACCACTCTGTATGCCTCGAAGCAACACAGAATGCTGGGGGTAAATTGACTGAATTATACATGTTGCTCTTCTGGGAATGCAGAGTAAGTTTTGCTGCAAGTTCCATGTAGCTGTGGTTGCATGCTATACCTTTAAGAAATAAGAGTCTTGAGGGAGGACAATCAATGTAATCATTATTTTGCTTGTTGTTGAAGCTAAATTGCTCTGTTTTGTTATATGTATATAGCATCATAGTATACATATAGTATATCATCATATGCTTAACAGGATCAAAGGAAGCCTGGTGTAGACAAGTCTAGTGGAGTGTAAGCTTTAACCCAGGCTACACCTTGACATAACACTGAGGGATGATTCAATCCATCACTTTTCATTTAAAATAATAGACTGGACCTTGGTCAAAAATATCACTGGTATAAACAAATGGCATCGTTGATGGATCATTGTGGCCAATAACCAATGACAAATACCTTGCTATTTTTCCTTAGTTTGGCGAAGTCCTCTCTTTTGATTAAAGCTGGCAACTATCAGTATAAAAGGACATCTGTCAGTACCTGATAGATACTCTGAGGAAATGTGTTTCTAAAGTGTCAAATCCAATCCTTTTCTATAAGAACTGTGACTCTTAGAAGGTTGATTAATTTTAGGGTCGATTCTAAGATGCCTCCTTCTAGCACACTGATGATTGCTCAGATCTGGAAGCAGTACCTGAGTCATCCTAGCTTGCAACTCAGCATTTTAAGGAAATTTCAATTTAGGATCTGTTTGTCTTAAAGGATTATTAGCAAAAGTAAAACAGGAGCTTGCTGAAGAGGCAGAGTAGATGCTGGTGTCAAGGAGGAGGAGCTGACTGCCTGATGCAGTAATGTGGTGTCTTCCCCTATGTCAGGTCACCTTCTCTGGGAGTCAAATCCCTACAATTACAGTTGCTGGGCTGGTTTTGTACTGTACTGAGAGGTATGGTGTGTCATTCTTTGTGCCTGAAAATTAGTCTGCACCATCAAAAAAAAGTTTCACAATGCTAATTTTTCATTGCCTCAGACGCATTTTCTCCTTAGGGATGGGAAGACCATTTGCATACACATTGATTAAATGGAATGCATTTGCTATTTTAGATGCATTCACTCTGAATTGTTATATTTTAATCTAGACTGCAGGGTCCTGGGGGGAAGCCAACCAACACAATATATGTCTAGATCATTAAAAATAATCTAAATGTGCTGGAAAAGAAGTGTACAAGTGTTTGCAGGGTATTCCATATTTACTCTGTGGTAATGATAAATAATCGTTGGCTTTCTCAGTTTATAAGTCAAAAAGCATGTTTTAAATACATCAGTCCTCAGTGTGGGCTCTGTAAATATAAACCAAATAACATTTGCTTACCATTTAGTCCTTGTTACCACAACCTCAAGTTTCTCACATGAATTCATCTGTTTGACCCCTAAAAGTCCCCTTAAAGCAGGTAAATATTTTATCCATACTACTGGTGGAGAACTGAACTGTAGGGCAGGCTGAAAGTAGCTGACAGAAAGTACCTATAAAGAAAGGGCTCCTAGACAACTCACAAGTCTTAATCTCAGAAGATTGCTAAATATCGTTGATGTTTAAATCACTCTAGGTGATTTCTTTGTTGATAAACTGTCTGACTAAATTGTTTTCTGGAGCCAAACATGGTTTATTTTCCTTGATGCAGAGAGTAAAGATGTACAATGACAAAGTACCATTTTTATATTAAAATAAAATTTCAAGTAGAATTTTGCTAAAACACCATCCTGTTTTGATATTTTTGGCACGTCAAAGGGGTTCAGCTGAAAGGATTGAAGATCTATTGATCACTATTAATTTCCTAATATTTTTTGATGTGCTTAGGGATCACATAATCTGCTGCTGGAATACACCCACATGTGAGCTGGAAAGCAGTGGCTGTCAGACAGCTCAGAGCATTATAACTTCACAGTTTAGAGGAGAACATTAAAGAGCTCTCTTTCCGATGCCAAATCGTCTTGTGGCTAAAATCTAGCTACCTACTGAAGTTCCTTGGCAACTTAAAGGAGGGCCACATTGAAAGGAAAACTCAAACTTATATCATTAAGGAAAGAGACGTAAAAATTAAATTGGTTCAATAGATATGTTTTCCTGATCCTCAGCAAAATGAAGCCCTCAGTAGGGCTATCAAAAATATCAATATTTAAAATCTAGCTGCTAAACTCTCTATTAGTCTCTGTACTCGCATCTACAAATACCCCTTTTATTCCTTCCTTCTGATGTCAGAAAAAGGTAAGGTTTGAACTAGAACCAAACAGAAATATAGGTACTATGCAGTAGGATTATCCTAGAACTCTTACATAAATTGGCTGATAGACAGCTCTGCAGTACTGTTTTCTGCAGAGTAAAAGGGTGGTTAACCCCTGGCCAGCAAAATCAAGAATTACAATTGTTTGTAGTTGGATAGATAAGGGGCTTGTAGATCAAGGTCAAGGCTACATCTTGATCCTCTCAAAGGCTAAACCTGACCATAAAATTAATTCACAAGAATTGCCTGTCCTAAATACATCTTTTAGATCATTCTCTGAATGATAAAATTAGTGTAGTTAATTTTGGGGAAAGACACTGACAAAGATATGGTAAACTCTTCCGATTGTTCAGTAAATTCAATTAGTATTGATACAGGAGGTCTCATCGTGTACAAGACTTGTTAGGCTGCAAGAACAAAATAAATGGTCTGTATCCCAGGAGTCTTGCAGACAGCACAGCTGTGATGTTCACCCATTAAAAAATCATTGGGGAAGAAATAATAAAGCACTGGTTTATCAGTAAGCAAGAGTATATAAAGAGAATTTTATTTATCTCAGGAATGCTTTCGTCACTTTTTATTCAATCAAATCCTAGAAAACACAGGGGTTTTTTTCTCCCATCGGTGTAATTTAGTGCATTAGATGTTTCACAAAGCATCAATTACGTATGTATGAGTCTCTAGGAAAGCCTTTGAAGGAAGGGTACTAATGTTCTTGTTCTTGAAATAATATCCTCATATTGTCACAAGGTGTTAGTGATACTGTCATTTCTCTGTCCCGGGAATACAGTTTCCTGGGCATTGCTCATCTCCAGCCATTTGTCAGCATCTGTTAGGGCACTGTAGCTCACATTCACCACCTTGAAATGCTCTCATCATCTCGGCAGGTTCCTGTGGCAGAATCCTGACAGCGGTCACTCGCTCAGGGTAGGATGGGAGTTGCTGTGGGGCTGGCACATGGGAAGGGGGGCAGTGAAGCAGTTGTTTGCCCCTCCCTCTGATCAGTGAGAATGCTGGAGCTGGTTAGGTTGGATTTGGGGCAATTCCTGAGCATGTATGTGAAACAACAACTAAGTCAAATCTTTTCAAGTGCTCTCACTGTTGGCACATGGTTGAAAGGTTTATTTTCTATGTAGTATATTTGTTTACATTGGTCTTGGTTACCATATATTGAGATCAAGTGTTTTGTCCCATTGAAACTGGGGCTGTTAAGGCCATAGGCTGTGTTTGTGTGGCTAGTATGCAACTCAGCATGGATGCAGTTTACAAACTGGAAACAATAATAATAACTGCTTCCTGGATCTGAATTTTTCTTCTTGATAATATTGCAGCACTAATATAGCAGGATTTAATAATTACAGTCAACTACAGGTCTTAATTAAGTGCTGGTACTGTGATAGTAAAATGGAAATAGCTTCCTGGTGATTTAAGATTGGTTTATAAGCTCCTGAAAAAGCATAAAACTTTCCTTACTTGTTGCTGAGGTTAAAATTAGGAAAGATCATAAGACATGTATTGCAGACATTTTATTTTTGAGGATCTTGCTTTTGTTGTAGATTTGCATTTAATAGTGTTTGCTAACTTTTTGCAGCTAATAGTGTTGCAGATTTGTTGCAGTTAATAAGGTCTGCAAAGTTTTTTGTTAAACCTTAATATATTTTGTTTAGTTTGTGGATTGCACATTCAAAATTGAAGTTAATGGAAGCATAAAGAAATTAAAGTAGATCACTAATAATTTGAGCATCTGAATAATCCATTATAGATACCATCAATTTAATTGCATGTGCATATTGAAACCCCTCTTTTGAAAACAAGTTTCTTAATATTCAGTTTATAATGTCAACATCTGTTGAAGTATACAATGGTTTTATGATAATTAGCAATAGGAAAACCATAGAAGTCTTGAAGTTTGATTGAGATATGCAACCATGTTTCTGATACTTTCCCATCCTACATAAACCCCTTGTTTTCCTGAAAAATTTCTGGTCCTTCAGGCCTTGAGGGAAGCTATACATGTATTGTAATTCTGTATTTGATTCCCACTAGATTCCAAGAGATCAGACAAAAATTAGAAGAAAATTACTCACTATTTTTTAAGCTTCATTACAGAAGGGTAGTTCAAAATGCTTTTTTTCCCTACTTCCCTCATCATAGTGGTAGCTGAAGAGTTGGAAGACTTCTTGATGTTTGACTTATTACTAAAGTAATGCAGATCTGGATTATGTGAATTCTTTAGGGGTTTGTTTTGGTTTGGTTTTGTTTGTTTGTGTGTGCGTGTGTGCGCAAATTGCATGAATCTTCTGAGTTTTCTTATTCTAATCCCTGATACTTGTAAACTTCTACTGCAAGCTTAGTGATGAATGATGCCTTGGAGACCTGTGCTATAATTATGCTCTGAAATTTTTTCAGTTCATCTGGCTCTTTGTGGTAGTCTAGGAGCTTGATTCCCAGCATCAGACATCACCAGCTCAACTGTAACAAAATCAGTTGTAATGAAACAGGAAGTTTCTTACTGCCTGACATGAAAAGTCTGTGCTTAGCAGTGTTTGTGTGATGATGTCAAGCAGGTTTGGAACTGGAACACTGCCGAACTTGGCAGTTTACTTAAGATACTGTAATCAATGCCACTGCAATGTTTTCTCAATGCTAGGATTCTGCCCAACATCTGGCTGGGAAGTTGCCCTCGGCAGCTGGAGCACGTGACCATCAAGCTGAAACATGAGCTGGGTGTTACAGCTGTGATGAACTTCCAGACTGAATCTGACATTGTTCAAAATTCCTGGGGCTGCAACCGCTACCCAGAACCCATGAGCCCTGAAATCCTCATGAAACTGTATAAGGAAGAAGGTCTTGCCTATGTCTGGCTGCCAACTGCAGACATGAGCACTGAAGGTAATGCTCATGTCACTCTTGCAGTAAATTAACAGCAACAAACACTCTGAGTTACTAATCTCCCACTTTCTTGACAGTTGGGGGGCAGGAGTTCTGTGTACATTTTGTCACAAAAGGTATAGTTTCTTTGTGTGCTGTCTTTAACAAATGATTCATTTTTTTTGTAGGCAGAGAGGCCATCTGAAGTACTTTGTGTCTGGCAGTATTATGTGTATTTGAGTTTAAAGTCATCTGACATCAATAACTGCTTCACTATTTTTGCTTTCAGCTCGAGTTCAGCCTATATAATGAAAATATTCTGTGTAGGTGGAAGACTGTAAGTTTGCAGAGCAGGATAGCTTGCTGCCTTTGCTGATTAAAAATGGAGAGACAGTGCTGTGTGTCTGCTGTTCCCTTCCCAACAAACATTTTTTCCTTAACTGTAGTATCTCAGTCTGATGAAACTCCACAGAGACATCTATATAATAGTTTGCAATTAATTGAAAATACTCATAGCACCTGAGCTGTAACATCAGTTACTCGTACTTTTAAGTCCTTGGTTGGAATGCTCAGTTCAAAGGCTTGTTTCCAACCAGAAGCTTAGAAAGTGAGTGTGTTTTCAAGTGAGCAGCCTGCCAGCAGAAGAGTGTGCTTTCAGCACAGTGAAATACCACTGCCACAAGTAGGTAACTGTTGTATCAGTAATAGGACATGAGGGAAGACAGGAGACCTTAAAACAGGGATTTGAAAGGGCTTAATGTCAGTGCTCATATGTGCCATGAGGAAAAGTTGGGCTCTGCTGTTTGCAGCTCTGGTTCCCAGGATAGCCAGAAGAAGAAAAGTGTCAGAAAATATGGTATATTCATCCCTTTAGGAGTGAGAAAGGCTATTCTATGTTGTTTAACTGTATCCTTAGTACACAATGAAATTTTAAGTTGTACAGTAAAATGGTCTTCTGCTCTCCGCTCACTTATGGAATTGATTACCTTCATTACAATGTTTTGGAAATCAGCAGTATGTGGGTACCTTCACAAACCTCATTAAAAAAAAAAATTAAAAAATGCATTTTTGGCTTGCTAACTTTATGTAAGTTGTGCTGTTCTCTAGAATGTGCTGCCTTGTCTCAGTTCCTTTGAAAATGAATATGCCACACACATCTGATGTTATCAGAATGTATATTTAGAGACTTGGAGCATTTTGCAGTTTTGTGTGATCTGATTCTGTATTGCAAGGAAAAAACCAAACAAGTTAGCCTAGAAGGTCATTTGAGAAAAGAAAGCAAAAAGTGGAATATGTCAGGTTTGCCATTACATTTCACAGTTCATCAGGCTGTACAGGCAGAATCTCAGCCATGAACTGACTGTCCAGTGCAAATGAACGTGCCTTGTTTTTAACCTTAGGAAGAATACAGATGTTGCCACAAGCTGTCTGCCTCCTGCACGGGCTGCTGCAGAACGGACACACTGTCTATGTTCATTGCAATGCTGGTGTTGGCAGGTCCACAGCCGCTGTCAGTGGCTGGCTGAAGTACGTGATGGGATGGAGCCTGCGGAAAGTGCAGTACTTCTTGGCTTCCCGGAGACCAGCTGTCTACATAGATGAGGAAGCTCTGAATCGTGCTGAAGATGATTTCTACCAGAAATTTGGGCATCTTCGTTCCTCATACCAAATACAAGAGTAGAAAAGTAAAAGAGGAAAAGGAAGCTGAAGGGGAATCCTCACATTTGAAGCCCAAGGACTTAGAGATTTCTGTGACTCAGGCACCCACCTCTTATCTTCAGATTATAAACTTCTTGTAAAAGTGATGAGAATTTTGTTTAGAAAATGCCTTAGAGTGTTTTTTAATATTTGCTTTCTTTAAGCTGACATGATTCCCGTTTTCAAGCCTTTTGGTACAATTATGAGACCTAGAAACTCTGCAAAGTGAAGCAAGATTTTCTTGTAACTACTTACCTGTAGGAACTGAGGTTTTAGGGTAGATGCTAAATAAGATGTGAGGTGAAATAGAGTTGGCAATATTTCAGTGACAAGAAAAAAATACAAAGATTGACTGGACTAAGGTTCAGGTTAGGATGGAGATCATCATCAAAGCTGCTCAGTTGTTTTAAGTGGACATTAGATTGTTGCAATATTTTGTAGTAAATTTGTAGACAAGTGATATTAACGAGAAAGACCAAAAGGAAACTAGTTCTTAACTCAGTGTTTAAAAACAAAATGCTAAAGTCTAATGCAATAAGCTAAGATTTGGTCTTTGTCCATCTAGTTAATGTTAAATATTATGAGCTCCAGCTATATTCTTTTATGACATTGGGGTTATGCTGGGGTATGACATGAAGAGGGACACAGCTCCAGCTGTAGCAGCCTTTCTTTGTTGTGGGGGCAGGACTGCTGTTATATTATCCTAGGCTGTGAGTTTGCTGAACTGAAGCTGAGTTTTGCTCCTCTGGTCCATGCAGTGCTGTACAGGGGCTCCTTTAGGTGCCAAGGCAATCTGAGCAGTAACCACTGGGGTAAGACAGGACCTGTAGGAATTATGTGATAAGCAATGTGCACAACTGGCACCACAACCTCTGGGCTCTATCTCTAGATAGACTAATATCTCCAATACAGCAAAAGCCTCTCCTTGTGCAAGCAGTGGGTGTGTGTTAGGTTTAGCTGATTGAATCTAATGCTGGGCTATCTCTGGGCTGAATGAGTACATTCCTCTATAGGAGCAGAGAGCAACTCTGCAGAGGATGGTTTCTCATGGTTTTCTAGCTCAGCGCTAGCTTTGTGGATGATCCTTAATGTTTTCCATTACTGCTTGGTCCCTCAGCTAAACTCAGCTAAACTAAGCAGTGGCATCAACAGCTTCCAGTCCCACTCAGATAAAACCAATTTGCTGTAGGTTCATTTCAAGAGCGAAGAGAGGATTAAGGATGCATAAACATTAAGAAACATAGTTTCTATAGGTTTGTTCTTCAGTGAAATCTTGTTTTTTTTTCCAGCCAATTTATTCCTCTAAAGATGCAGTCAGTTTAAGTAAGAAATACTGATTTTCTGAATACTTAATAGAGAAACTGTTAGTTATGAACTGTTTATGGAGAATGTCCAAAATAATATATTTTATTTATTCTGTACTTCAATCATCTTGAAAAGAAAAATGTTTAAGTTATTCTGTGTGTGGTTTTGATCATGACTTCATTTTTGATTTTTTCAAATAACACTGCCTGTTTAGAAAATGGATGAGAAAAGTTCTCTGTTAAATAAAGATAAAATTACTATTCCAGACCCATTTTGTCATGTGTCTTTGTCTCCCAATTTCACAAATAGCAAAAAGGGTCATGACCAATATTTCTATATAGAAGTGGAACCAGCCACTTTAATGGTAACAGCCCATGTCTTGTCTGGTGTGCTGTGTCAGTTTCATAGGAAATCTCAAAAAACAGCACAGCAAAGGTGTGTGGATCATATGGCACCTCTGGTATGTTCACAGACAAAAATAGGTGTTTCTTCTCCTAGCCCAGTGCAGAAAGCAGAAGGAGCGTGTGAGTGCTCCTGTCTGGCTGTTGGGCTCACATGTAGATGTGCAGAGCTACAGCTGCCTGCTCAGGAGTTACCTCATTTTGACTGAGTTTAAAGTAAAATTGGTGAACTTTTGCTACCATGTTTTCCTCAAAATCAAGCACTGAGACAAGGAGAATGGCATAAGAGGCAGAGAGTACAATTCACCTAAGTTTTAAATTTCTGCTGAGGTTTATTTGAAACCACAAGCTTAAAATGTGTTTTCAAGCATCCTTGACAGACAGCCCTTTCCTCCAGATGCAAATTGTAATAAATGCTGGGGCAAATACTTGTAGATTTGAGTCTTGTTCCACAGGTAACCAGTCTGTATTGGCTACTTCCTAATTCTGATTATATTGGCAACAGAAGCAGACTGATGTTTCATTTGTAGGGCAGGAATTCATAGGACACAGGAGTCACAGATTCAAGGATGCCCTAGCAAGCTGTTAATTCATTATTTACTGTCATTTCAGCAAGGGGTTGTTGTTCATTGCTTACTGCCACTTCAGTTTGCTTCTCTGCTGAACTGCTTGGGAGCACATATCATAGAGGTTGCATTAGCTCATGAACTGCATGAAAGGAGCTTGCCAACATCATGTTAACAAAGAATGCAAAGAGATCCCAGGAGGATCCCAGGGGCTTGCAGTACCTTTGTACCTATTTGTAGAATCCTTTTTTGCCCTCACTGCTACCTTCCTGCCTTTGTCAGTGATGGACACTCTGTCAAGCAACATTCATTCAAAACCTTTTCTGTGGAATGCAACTAGGAACTTAAATGCTAAAGAGATCATTGCAAGAGACTACAGCAACAGAAAAATCAATCACATAAAAATATGTATATTCAAATGTATAATTACATGATAAATCTGCATCTAGACATCATGTATTAGAATTCAAATTTGTAATGTGTTTCTTATGCTGATTGGATTGTTAGCTCTTTCCACAGGCTAGCCTCTTGATGTAATTTGGATGAAAGGATCAAGACAGGCTCTTGTTGATGTACTTGTATATTTCCTTGCTACTTTAGTCCTAAAGCACTACAAAATTTAGAGAAGAACAGCTCTTATAAAAAGAATTAGAATCAGATAGACAGTAATGGTTATTTTGGAGGGGGCCCAAGAAGCCCATAATAATGGGAACCAGGTAAAAATATTTTGATAACTCATCACAGAAGAGCATCAGTTGGGGAAAACTGCTGTGATGCTGTGAGAATCAGTTTTCTCTGCCCTGTTAGAGCCATGTTTTTATCTCCATTAAATTAAAGAATAAAGTAGAATTTGCTGCTTGATTTATAACTCCAGGTAGTTAGAGTGTCTCAATGTCATTATAAGGCCAAACAATAGTATATATTCTTTCCCAGGGCTTTTACCTGAAGGAGCTAAGCAATTCTCTTACAAGTGACTTTGTAACAAGCACAGCCCCTTGAGGGATGGGTTGAGCTTCGAGGGGTATAATTTTGTGAATATTTTTCCTCTGGACATCACAAAAGTACTAGTGACAATCTTCTGCAGGACACATTTAGATCGATGATGCAAGCTGATGAAACGAGACTGGTGTGGCTGTCAAATGCCTTCCTTTCTCCCTTACTCCTTACTTGCTATTTTACACTTCGAACTTTGGTCCCTTTGCTTATGTTGAAAGTGTATGATCTTTCCTCTGTACAGCATAAAGCACAACGAAGCTCTGGCTGCAGGTTTGATACCAGGCTGTTCTCCATGGTTGAAAAGTCTCAAACCTGGCAGCTGAGTTGTATGTGCTGCACAAAATCATGTGCAAAACAGTCTCTCTGGAGTGAAATTAAAGTTTGAGGCTATCAGTCAAGCCCACTTGGGTAATGGTAAAGAAAAAAGTGTGTAGATTGTCTAGGAGCAGGTGATAAAAATCCCTGTTTGAAACAAGAATGCAAAAAGTCAGATATTCCATTACCGATCATGATGGGCTTTTTAAGCTCTAATCTATAAAACCCACTGAATTTACTGGTCTGTAATTGAGGGGGAAAAAAATCTAAAGTAGCCAAAGACATTTGCTGTATTACATCTGTTGCTTCTTTTATTCTTCATAATTAAGTTGCAGTGAGATGCTTCAAACAAATGATGAAGTTACAAAAAAATTATTCTTTAAAAAAATACACTGTGCAGCAGAAAACAATGAGAAAATACTTAGAAGAATAATAACTACTGGAAAAGCATATCTTTGGCAAGCGAGAGTTACCTTCTGGAAAGATAATGAACATCAGGCTGCTGTTAAGTAAAATGGAATTGGATTAATGCAGCAAATGATAGCTGAATGTCTCCAACTCTGTTTACATTCTCAGTGGTAAATCACCTCTGCAGATGTTTTTTAAAAAGTATTCTACTGGAAAAAAATTGTGGTTTATTTTCCACATGAATAGAAGACAGAGGGAAATGGGCTGCTCAGATGGTAGAAGTGGAAAGGAATTAATAATTTTTATATTTTTCAGCAACAGAGTGATATCACCAACAGCAAGACCAAACCACATGACTTCATCATTGATCTCCTTCCTAAATTGTTAGAGGAAAGCAGTATTTTCAAGGGCAATGACATTATCATATATCAGCATAATTGCAGGATTTTGATACAAGTAACCAAAGTACATGTTGTTGGCACTTCAGTTGTGCTAACAGTGAATCTATGGGGTGCTCATTCTTAATTATACATATTTTCCTCTTGCTCTTCCTTTCACCTCAAGGTCTTTCATTAGAGTCCTAGATGGTTTACTTTGTAATTTTGTGGCTAAAAAATATCCATATTTGTAAGAATGAGTAATGAGTATTTTATCAAATACTTTTTACATACTAAGACGTGTCTTATGAAGTAAGAACTGTTATACCCTGTAAACTAAAGATGGTAACTAACTTAATCTGACATGATTCAATCTTTTTGTGCTTAAATGTGTTGTCTGACTGGGGAGACTGAATTTATAAAGATTGCAGGATAGTGTCTGTTATTTGATAATTACTTCAATGCTGATGTAATATTTACATCAAGATAAATAGAAGGCCTGTTTATTCATAAGTTGGTAAAATATTAAATGATACCTCATTCTTGATTTAGACCATGTGAGGAAAAAACATAAAAGAAAAGCTTCCAAGAAGAAATTTCTAATGCTGGACAGGTTTTTGTAGCCTTTACGTAATGTCATTATAACAAAATTTATTTTGTGGTAATGCAGTTTCAGCAGGGAAATAATTAATGGTCAGGCCATCATCCAAGAGTAGCAGCCATGGTTAAGTTGGGCAGCAAGCCCAAAGTCACTGCAACAAATCAAATGCTGAAAATTAATCCAATCTTCAAAAATTCAATAAAATGCATAAACACAGAGGTTAAGAATGAAAGACTGTGTTTAGGCTTAAAATGCAGTTTGCAATATTTAGCTGTATAAAAAAAGAAATGTGGAAGGGTATGCTTTCAAGAACACAGAACAGTTGGATACCTTCTCTTGGGCAATTAACTGATGCAGTGCACTCAGGCTGGTGAAGCTTCATGAGCACAAAAGTGGTTGCTGGTGCCCTGTGGTTTGCCAGTCACATAAATCCTTTGTGTAGAGATGTGTGGCTCGGAAATAGGATCAATGAGGCTATGCTTTGGAAGAGCTAATGGGAAGGGCACCACTTAAAACATGCTTAAATTATAGCTCCAGATGGAAGTCTAAACAAAACCACGTCTTGATGGAGTCTTTCTCTTCCCATGTGTCTTGCTGAAACAGGCAAGCCTCTCAGAAGTCTCCTATCCTGCAACACCTGTGCTTATAGCCAGAGCCAGAATGGGAAATCCTCACGTGGTAGCAGTAGCCCTGACACCAGCCGGATTCTACAGGTGAAATGGATTATTTAATCTCTCTACTTGAGTTACTCTGTTTCTTAACATGACACAAAGGATGCTTAACCCCAGTCCCCTGCCAGTAGCTAAATGGGAGAACTGCTGTTCCCAGTGCCTCCACTCACAGTGGTTGTGGGGCTGCTGTGAGCACTTGATCAGACAGTATTTCAGGTGTTTTGGAAGTCAGTGTTAATACAGTCTAAATGACCACCTTAAATTTCACTTACTTGTCCATGGCTCCCACATACTTTCCAGCCACATTACAGTTTGATGGCACTCACAGGCAGCTCTGGGTCTAGCAATAAGAACCAGGACTCTGATCATGCCTCCTTCCCACCTGGAATGTCTTACTCACCTGGAACAAGGATGCATGAACAGATACTGTCATCTTTAGCCAGACTCAGTGCAGGTTTTTTTGTGCCTTATGGCACTTTCCATCCAAGTGCCTTCTTCAAAGAATAATGTAAGTAATTATAACAGGGTGTTCTCAGCATCACTGAAAATCTTGTTTGTGGGATGGTTTCAGTTTCTTTGGTTTTTCTTTTTTTAATTAAGCTTAGTTTATCTATTCAGCTATGGGCAACTAAAGCAGAAAGTGCTGCTCTTAATTTCTGAAGTCTTCCACTATTCCTATATGGTAAAATAAATTCATTGTTTTGCAGCAATTTTCATGCAAAGGACCACAAAATGTCTTGTAAGGCAGTAACTAGATATACTAGCCTAGCAGAGGAAGATGGAGAAACAGGAGTAGGAAAATGTGTGAACTGAAGAAATGAGCAGTCTGCTGTCAGCACACACAGGAGGCAGGGGACCCAGGAAATGCAGCAGGGAGGCACAAACACATCTCGGCACCCAGCAATCACCATAAGCACGCAACACCCTTGGGAACAGCAAAGCCTGGCAAGCTATTTAACAAAATCTGCCAGGACATTGTTTTTGAGAGGAAAAAAATCTGATTAGATCTCTCTTGATTGCTGGGAACATGACTTGAGTACACTTTAGAAAATGCTGAGCTCTGCCATTTGTGTATTCCTGCTTATGGAGCTAAAATCAGTAACTTAATTTTAGCTGTAAACACGGTTTTATTTTGCTTTCCTGAATAGCTGTAATTTCAAGGTATCCTTCAGTGCCACTCTGACTTAAAAAGAACCTCCCCCCCCAAAGAATTGTATCAGAAATTGATGGAAATTATATTAATAGCGTATTACTAAACATAGAACAGTTATCTTCTTTTTACTCAACTGTCTATATTATATACTTATAACTGTCTTATATTCGCGATTAAAATATATTATTGGATAGTGCAGATAATATAAAATTATGTTTGAAACTGTTATGTTTTTGTGTTGTTATGAAGATCCAAGGTTCACTGTGGTAATATTTTTGTAAAAAACCCCACATCTGTAAAACAAACTTTGATGAGAAATACAGTAATTACCAGAATCTGCTGTTACCCTGCTGAACCTGCTTTTCATTTGGCAAGGCAGGAGAGAAAATGATTTAGAAAAATTTGTTAAAGTCAAAGAGAAAACATACTTATACACATCAGTGTATCTTTCCTCCCTTTTTTCGGGGACTGTGGACTTAGGCAGGTGATCAGCTGATTCTCCTCCTGTGCTCTGGAAGGCTCCACTCAAGTCACACGTCCTTGAGATACAAATTGATCTAACAAAATACACACAGCTTGTGGAAATTTAAGTACCAGAGCAGCCGTGGGATTTCAAGTTGAATACTTTACACTTGGTGCCCAAGGGCTTTTAGTTGCATTCTCCACTGTGTGATTTGATGAAACAAATTAAAAATTGGTTCATTGCTGCAATAAAAGTGTCTCCAGAAAATGCCATGAGTTTGAGGCTAAGGACACTTTCCTTACATGACTCTGTGACTCAAACAAGCTGTGTGAGGTGGCAAACTGAAATCACTTCATTTTTCAAGATATTGGATGGTAATAAGTGTTGGAACTTCTTTATGCAAACAATATCTGACAGCATCTGTTGTGTACACCAACAGAATTTTCTGAGCATCTGTGTTCATGTGCCGCATGCCTCCCTGGAACACAAATAAAATGAAGAGCAAGCCTACCCAAGATCAGGGTTTTCAAGACTGCAAATTAAAATGATGGAGGTGTACATGTCGGATACATAGTGGCTGGAAATGCAGCTAAGTTCTGCAGTCTCTTGGTGAGAGTCTGTATTTTTCAGCAATATTGCTGTTGAATTTTGCATGAGTATAATTTTTCTCTAGTCTGTACACATTTACTCCTGTACTTTTTGACTTACTTTCTGCCCCTGCTACTCCTGCCATTTGAAACGATTCATACTACAGAAATTTTGAGAAAAATTCTTTGACTTTGTGGAATTTTTTTTCTCCATGGGCTTCTGTACACTATCTTGGTAACTGTTCATTGCAGACTTGCCAAGAAACAGAGCAATACTATGCATACTTTTGTGCCACAGCTGCTTCTTTTCACCTGTGTTTCTTCATAATGCTTTTATTCAGTGGGAGAGAAACACAAAATTATGTGAAGATTCTGCATGGCTCTGAATCACCTGCAAGAGATGTGCAGAAATCATAGCAATTAGATGGAAATCTCCCTACTGAAGAATCTGGATCCTACACCTGTCGTGGTTTTGAACCAGTAATTAACAAACAAGGGGGAAAAAAAAATTATTTATTTCTTGCTGTGAGATATGGATTAAAATAAGAGCAAACCAGGCATAAAACTTAAAAGGAATAAAGAGAAGTTTATTGACAAACTACAAGAACAAGAACACCAGAATAAACTTTTAGAAAAACCTTTTCATTTCTCACTGCTCACTATTCTTTTGTTCACATGACAACAGAGACAAAAACTTCATAATTTTGATGGTTTAAATAATCTTAATTCTCTTTATAGTCTTTCCACCAGTTTCTGTAAAGAAACAGAAGTTCCTTTCTGTTAATTTATGGAGTTTGTCACAAGAAAACTATTTTTGTTTTAGTTTCTTGTTTCTCTGATATCAGCTGTTCAGAGCTACTGTTATTAAAGCCCACCCCTCCCATTTCACATCACTCTGAAATGTGTTATGGGTCATAAGTTTGAGGATAGCATTTTTAAGGATAAGTTAGTCAAAGGCAAAAAAGTATTTTTCATCTGCTCCTGTGAGCTTCACTAGAAAACAGTTTTCTCATTGCCTCTCAAGGCTTCAAATCTCTCAGCACTTCACTATACCACAATTACTTCACTTTTTACTCAAATTTACACTTTGAACACTTTATTCCTCTCCATACTCTATTATGAATTAAAGGAGTTCTTTTCAGGACTTCATTGTCTATCTCCATAGTTTTAACAGAAAGATATTTCAGCTTAATTAAAGCATCTTCTTAATTCTCTACCTTTCTTGAAGTCTCTTTTCTTTCTTGCCACTAGTAGTTTATAAAGTCTCTTTTCATGTTGATCACTCTCCTTTTCTCTCTCTGAATGAAAAGATTAATCTGCAAGTCTCATCTAGATAAGAAAGAGTTAAAATCTTGCCCAAGCTTTTGTAGATGGTTCGGTGATCTCTGCTGAACAGGAGCTGGAGCTGTCTGCGATGAAAAGTTCCTCATAGCTGCTTTTGAAGAGCGTAGTCTCCGTCTCTGCTTGCAGCAGGCTTAGAGCTCTTCTCTTTCTTTACTCGGCAGTTTTCTAGTGAATGTAGTTACAGCAAAACCCTGCAGCTGAACCAGAGATCGGGCCGAGCCCGGCCCAGCCCGACCTGGCCCGGGGCAAGCCTCATCTCCCAGCCGGGAGACGAGAGACGCGGCGGGCCCGGCCCAGCCCCCGCCCGGCCGCATGGCCTGGGCAGGAGACCGGAGGCCAGCCGGAGCTCCGCTACCTTTCACAGCCAGAAAAAACAAAGAACAACCACAGACTTCTGGGTGTACACTTTAAGGTGGGGTTCACAAGTTGATTCTACTTTTCAATGGCTAAAACTGCTGTCAGTTCTCAGCAATGACCGATAATTGGTCAAGAGAAAAGACTCCCAAGAGCCCCCAGCAACTTTAACTTCCTTAAAGGTAAACTAACCTCATGACAACACCTGAGTAGGATTTTTCCATCAGTCCTTCTAAAGTGAGGCTAATAAAGTTGTTTTCCCACAGCTTCACAGAGCAGTGACATGAGGTCACACTGAGGGTTCCCCCAGCCCAGCACCCCACTCAAAAGATGTATGAAAGCAGAAGCCAAGGGCAGGATGAGACCAGGGCAAACAAACATCAAAGGTACTTTGCTGCCCCCAGGCTCTGAGCATTTGTAGCTCAGGATATTTCCAGAGCTGATATAATTTTTCTGTTCAGTAATCTAGAATATATCTCTGTTCAATGCTTGTGCTGTCTTCAATGTGTGTAAGCTTCAAGTATTCACAGCAGCCTCTGGCAAGAAACTCCATGCGTCTGCTATATGCTGGAGGAATAACCACATTATTTTGTTTGTTTTGCAGTGCATTTCATATCCTCAAGTTTTCATACTGGAAGAGTCAGAGCATAATTAATCTGTTCTCCACCTTTTCCATCTGAGAACACGTGCTCCATTAAGCACACACATAACAGAATTATTAAGCACTTGATGAACTCCACTGGGAATTTACAAAACCTTAGCCTCAAGACGATCTTACCTGCAAATGTTTTGCTGAGCTTGGGAGCTCCGACAGCATTGCCATGGAGCTGGGCTACACTAGTTCTGTTCTGCTTTAAAATAGAACTCCCTGCTCCAAACCTTCATTTAGGTGTAGAGATTTAAAATGTCACTTCTAAACCCCTGCTTTCCTTGAGACAAACTCCCCCCCCCATCCCTATTTGCTGTCTGCTGCCTCAAAAACCCTCTGGTTTATTAAGTTATTAAATGAAGTGTGCATGCCATTCCCACATAATTTTCATTCTCTTAACTCTTCCTTAGCTTTGATTTCCATTTGTTCTCTGCTGTGGTCAGAGGCGACCAGCACAAAGAAGGAGACGAGCCCCTACACTCATCTGTCCATCTCACAGAGCCTGAAGATGTAAAACTCCTGTGAGCCCCAAATGCTGCTTCTAGGTACTTAAACAACCAAGTGGAAGCAATCATCACATTAGCATTGCTTGTGTGGCTCTGCTGGTGCTTGTGCTAATGTAATTCTGGTGATTTATTTTATTTGTAAAAATTCTGATGCGTATATCAAATGCACAGATAAAAGACCTAGAAGTAATGGAGGATAACTTAAAGGAGAAAGGGTCCTCGTGTTTATAACTAATGCCTCATAAAGTCCTTTTCCCCATCTCTTTCCCCAAAGATTTATTTCTGAGCCTGTGACCCGCAGTTCTAATAGCCCAGCAACAGAGCAGACACCAAGAAGATTCTTAATGATTTTTTTTTTAATTACCAGCTAAAAACTTTATCAAACCACATAAGGTTTAGGCCTTTTATGGACCAGATGAAGCTATATTGTTTGGTGTCACAGCCCCTATGTGGCACCTGCATGCTGGCAGAGGAGTCACCTGGAGATACTGAATAGAAAATCAGAGGTCAGAGGCAAATCTGATGCCTGTCCCTAGCTTGGGAGAACTTCTGATAAACACCTCAAGATTCCTGGGGTATGGGGCATCATCCCTGGAGGAGACACCTCTTATTTGTAATGAATTTGCTGACTCCTGCTTGTTTTTTAGGGTGGGGGGACAGGGGTGGTAGCTGTAGTGCTCATTGCAATTATTCAGGGCTTCAAATACTTGCCTAGAAAATGGGACTGTAGGCTTCATTCACTTTTCTGCCCAAAATGTTTCACAACTGCATCTCTCAGGATGTGGCCCTGTATGTGGAGCTATATAGCATGTGAAAGAAATTTATGTTGAAGAGCTGTAACAAGCCAAAAACATCCTGGAGAGCAGGAAGAACACTGCTGGGCTCATTGGCAACCGTGAGTATGCTGGTCTCCAGATCCCACCATCAGCATCTCTGCTTTCCCTCTCTGGCCCAATGAAACTTGAATTCTGTTCTGCATTCTGGTCTGATGCTGGGGGGAATTGGGTGACTTGATCCCACCATGCTGCAGCCTGGCCTGGAACATATTGGTAAAAGAACTTGCAGATCTTAAGCTCACTCCCAAAGCAAGTATTCTTAGAAGAAACCTATTATGCCCAAAGTATCACCATAATCTCAGGTGTTTCAGAAGAAATGAGAGAAGTGGTGGCAAATGTTCACATCAGCATCAAGAGACCGACATCCAGTAAGTGATATTTTTGCTCTGAAGCCTCAGCTCACTAAGGAATCTAGTGTTGTAAATCCCAGCCCTGGTAGCTGATGTATACAAGGTTTGGAAATGCTCCATGCTGGCACCACCATCATCACCCCAGAATCTAAGGGGGATTTTGGATGTCAGCTCTTTCTTCAGCTGTCATTCATTGTAAGCGACAGAAAAAAAAAATGTGTATGTGCAATTGTTGTTTTATTCAACAACTTACAATGTTTTCTAGTAAAAAAAGAAGAGGAAAGTTTGTGTGTTGCTTCACCAAAGGAGAAATGTTGACTTTTTTCCCATTCTTAGGCCATATAAGATACCAGTAAAAGATGTTCTTGAAATGGAGAAATACTATAGGTTTATAATGAAAAGAATTTGATTTTCCTGTTGTCTTTTTTCCTCTTCCCCAAATGGTGAAATCATTTAAATAACAATTTAAAGGGAAAAACTATCTGCTAAGTTGGAGAGCAGTCATAGAAAACACCAGTTTTCTGCTGGTTTTCTACCAAGCGTACCTGTATGGGGGGAAAAGAAAGAGAAAGGACATGTGCCTTTGCAGCCATTCCAGCAGCCTTCACCTGCCACTCTCAAACAGCTTGTGCAACGGTGGGGGAATTCTGAACTAGGCTGAATTCCCTCAGGAAATACATTCGTGAAAAATGGGACATACAAAATCATGACCTGAAGGTGGGTGTCAAGGTGAGGGATGACTTTTTGGTTGCTGTGGGAGTTCAGTGCAATCTGGGAGAGCTCTGCTGTGCACAGACAGGTCGTGCCCTCCTGCAGGCAAGTGCCCATGTGCCAGAGGATCAGGTTTGAGGGCAGCCTTACAGCAGAGACTGGCCTCTCTAAACTATGGACAATTTTTAGGTACTTTGGGCCCAGGCTGGCATGTGCCTGTCACAGTGGTGGTCTGAACTCTGGCAGTCCGGACTCCTGGCCTGGGGCACCTCAGGGGGAGTGGAAGGGAGGAAAGCAGAGCAAAGCCATGGTAGGGAGCGCAGCATGGCTTGTGGAGATTAGTCTTCAGCAGAGTTTGTGGCAGTGTCACCTCTTGCAGCTGGGCACAAAACCGGAGACAGACTGATGCTTAAAAAGCCCCACACAATAGCCTCTTTATGTGAGCAAGGTTTTGAGGGTCATCACGAAATGTGTTTGGGGCATTGTGCCGAAATCCTGCTCAGCCACCTGCCAGCGTGTTTCAGAGGGCAGCGGAGAGCCCAGGCCACCTGCCTGGCTTCCACACTGCCCCACTGCCTGTCTGGGCAGGCAGACAGGGCAAAACACAAAGATAAACTGCTCCTTAGACATATAAAAACAGGGTGGCTGGAGAAACCAGGCTGGAAAGGAAATGAGAGACCGGGAAAGTGAGGCAAAATGCACCAGGAGAAGAAACTATGAGAGAAGACCCAGGTGTGTCTGGGTGTGATTTAGTCAAAATGTTCCTATCATCCCCAAGAAAGTAGGAGAAAAAAGGGGTCTAGATTTACAGCCCCTGATGTTTATAGAATCCTAATAAAAAAATCCCCCATATACTCATCAAAATCTCCTGTACACACATGGGCCCAAACACATGGGCTGTTTCTTGTGGTTTTATTTTGTTCTGTGTCTTGCTGCCTGAAAGACATACATGAAATATGTATGGAAATATGGGAATCCACAGAAGATCCTTTAATGCTACCTTGTCTGGCAGTAATTTGATTAATTTGTCTTTGCCATGGGCCTGTCCTTCTATCCTGTGTCATAATGCTTTTGCACTTGGTAAAAAGCAGGCATTTACCCTGCACTTAGCCATATTGTAACAGGCATATTTTCTTAAACTGTATTTTCTTCTACTTCCCCACAAGGTATTCTAAGGGAAAATTGCATTCTCTTATCCTAGTATTTCCCATAATAATATCTGTAAATTTCTGTGAAATGACAATCCTCCCCTACAGTTTGCCTCATATATCCCATCATTTCTGTGATTAACCCTCAATTGGGGACGTTCTTGACAAGACACCTCAGGCAGCTCCAACAACACTTTGCAGGGAAAACACTTTGCTGTGGAAGATGCAAGATCCTGAGAGATCCACCTGGAAGTCCCTTTGTCTTGATCTCACTTGACAGTGCAGTAGACTGTGCCAGTGCTCCGTGTCCCCAGGGCACCTCATGGTGTGAGAGCCAGCTTCCTCCATCCTTGCTCATCCTCTCTCCCAGGAGATTTCAGGTCACTGACCTCAGCAACGCAGGATTTATTTCCATTGTTTCTTTTACTTCTCTGTAACCGTGTAAAAACATGTACCTGTAGAAACAATTTATTTTTTTTTTAACACTTTTGGGCAGGTTCCATTTTTTCAGTTATCTACAGAGCAGGCAGTGTGATGAGCTCCTCCTGCTGCTGGCTGTGGAGGCATGGCTGTAAAGCAGGTGGAAATCTTGAGAATGCAAATGCTGAGTATGTCTGAAGTGCTTATGGAAAAATCCAAGGGAGGCCCTCATACTCTGAAATATTCTGTTTCACTGAATATTTGCCATGCTTGAATTGGTCATTCCTTGGCATACTGCCCTTTAGCTGTATCATTTCATAGTCGATTCATGGAAATATGTCAAGCTGGCTGACTGGAAATCTTTGCTGTAATATACACACAAAGGGCAGATCAGTAAACTGAGGGGAGCAGATACACAATTCATTGCGTCTGGCTGGGCTAGAACAGATGAGGTGAAGAGTTACTTCCACTGGGATTGGGAAATTCATATCCTGCCACAGGTGATTGCTTTGCTTGGGATCACAAAGATTAACACATGAAAACATACTAATATCCTGCTATCTGGTTGAGGTTAAAAGTTTCATTGATCTCGTGGGACTTGGCACTGCTTCAGATGTGCAACATCTGGTCTGTAGGAAATAGGGGCAAGTGCATGTGAAACAGATACAGTGTGAAAAACAGTAAGTACAGAATAAAGCTAAAACCAGCACTTTGTCAAAAGTATTACAAGGGTTTAAATGTTGATCTGTGCATCTGCACCTCATGTTGCTGACTAATGTGCAGAGCTGGGAGTTCCAGAGCAGTGTTCATATTCTTTTCTGAAAATGTCTTCCAAATTAACTTGACTCTCCTGTCATCATCTCTGTCTTCCCTCTCTCCTTCCCTTCTCAAGTGTTCCCTTGCTATGCATTAAATGAATTTTTAAGTCACTGCAGTTCCTCTTGGTCTTTGAGGGGAAAAAATGCAGCACCCACATATGGGTTTGAACGTCCTGTTTTGTACGGCTTCATTTTTTAGGGATGTGAGTGACAGTTTTAAAGTTTTCTTGTGAGACTGCTGAAGTTTTTTTCTACCTTCATGAGAACATTCCTCTTCTCATGTTTTTGAATATTTTGATCATTTTCATTTCTATTGCTTGAGGAAAATTAAATGGAGCACTAGGGAAGGTGACTTTCCTCATTCAGATTAGATTGGTCTGGTTTCTCATTTTAAAAAAAAATATAAAAAAGGACAAAAAAGTTGAAGCACTTGACAGTGCAGCCATATCAATCTTAGCTGATCTTAACTTTTGCGGGAATGAGGGTTTCTGAATTAGTCTTTCATCAGGCTGTCAGGACATTATTTTCTCTTATAAACTATAGGTCCTGTTCGCATTTTTGTGGCATCTTCAATCCCGATGGACTGACAGCACTTCACCTTCTATCCATCTGCTCTTTCTTCACCCTCTGTTGAGGTACAGCTGCCACAGTCTCTGGTGCACAAATTGGATATGTGTTTAATTGTGTATAACAACCCTGTCCCGTAGTGAAGGACAGAAGCAGAGCAGAATTCAGCAGAAACAGCAGGGGACCTTCACATAAAAGTGTAGCTGAAAAGTGAATATTTAACTGAAATAATTTTCTGACAATAAATTTTGCTTCATGTCATCCCTTACATGGTTCAAACTTATTTGTATTACAGGTATCATGTGGAAGGTATCTGATCTGCCTGTCATACCCTATAGCTATTTTTTTGATCAAAACCCATTAATTTCTAGTTTATTCTGAATTTATTTAGGTAGTACATGCTTTCTGACTCTCAGAGGTGCTCAATGTCCTTGCAAAAAATCAGTGTCTGTTGGTGTAGCCTCATACTCATCCTGCTGAAACACAGGCTCCCTAGACAGCCAAAGTCAGGAGTGTTGAATGAATTCCTGCTCCAGAAAAGTTTGATCATAACAGCAGTACCCTGCTAATGCACAATGAACACAAAGTCAGAAATTTGGTCAGAATCATAACAGCCTCTTCTAGCTAATCAGGCAGCTCAGCACCTGAGATAAGCACAGGCATTCAGGGTTTACAGCTGCTATAAACAGTGGCACTTCTAATGGCAGAATAGCAACAGTGCTCTGGGACTTGAATTCAGCAACTGGATGGTCAGTGATATAATTTTATGTGGCTTCCACATTGTTGTCTGCAAGAAAACAGGACAGCCAGCACAGAAGCCCAGAGGCACCACTTCAATGTCCCTACTTTTGTTGGGAAGAAGCTATATTGAAGGGAAAGAAAAGGTGATGGGAAGAAAGCAAAGCAGCAGTGTGCTGGCAAACTCGGGCAGGGGTCCTTGGTAAACAGCCCCAGAGGAAATGTCTTGTTACATGAAAGGATTTCAGCCCCAGTTAGCTGAAATTGTAGGGAAGGATGTTTTGCTAGTAAAAAAAAGAGTTTGAAGACAGAAATTTGTTGAAGTCAGTGAAATGCTGTTTAAGGCAGATGAAAGTAGTGAGATCATTCTTGTAGACAGCTTTTCGAGAGTCCTGATTTCACCAAGGTTATTCTGATTTAATGATACTCTGCATCTCTAAGCTGAGGCCATGTGACTGGCAGTACTCTAGAGTTATCTTTAGCATGGGCCATTTTCCTAATTGTACCTGAGCATCATTTATAGGTGAGTCAGTCTGCCAAGGAGATTTGGTATTCATGGCAGCAATCTCCCTCCCTACCTTCCAGTAATCTCAAAGGACTCTTTTGGGCTATCACATACAATTATATAGGAACCCTGTTAATTAATTAATATTAACTTCTAACCGTTATGCAGTTAATTGCATTTGGAAGAATATAAAAAATTAGTAAATAACCTCAAAGTATTGAGTTCTATTTGGCAAGATAATACAGCTCATCCTGCCCAATTACAATGATAAGATTTTAAACTAATTGAACTCATACTGTGCCTCTTCATTACCTGACATTCAGCAGCACACAGTGAAGATTAAAGGGATTCAGGGGATGGTGTGTTTATAAAACCAGGAATAGTCACTCCTGATTCTTATTTAAGCATAAATACATTTTAATTCACAACTGAACATTACTTTAAATGGAGTTTGCCAAAAAAATTAGCATGCTGAGAAGTTTGGAGCTTTTTCTGGTGTTTCAGGTTAAAAATAGTGACCTAGGATGCTCAGGACCTCATTACACAATGGCAGGTGCATATCCTGCAATCAGTTGCTCACCATGGCACCATAGGAGCAGAGGGCTTGCCAGACTGTATTAAATCATTTGTTCATCTAACTTGACATTTTGCCTTCTGCAATGATATTCTTGAGGAAGGTGGAAGGCTCCCATAATGCCTATTACCTATCCAATTACGCTGTGTGGTGTACAGGGATGAAACATCCTTCCAGAGCCCTGCAGGCAATTAGCATACACCCAGAAGCGTGATATTCAATTACCCTTATTATTTCAGAGTGCCAAGCAGCAAGAGGTGGTTAATGATTGCACAAAATTATCCAGCCTTTTAGGATACTACGCTCAAAGTTACCGGAACCTTACACTGCATATCAGCAAGACCCATATGAGGCCCACTAACAGCAGTAAAGCTGATGGAAGACCAGTGACAGATTATTCACTTGCACGGCAAAAAATGTATTTTTAAGGCTCTTATTCATACCCACAGAATTAGTCCTGAGGGACATTTTACAGTATGAAAATTTTCACCCAGAATCACATCTATTACTCTCCCCAGCTGAAGCTCAAGGCTTTTTGTTCATTATAGGGAGCTGGATATTTTTCAGAGAAAGTTTTGGGCTGCTAAGCTCTCAGATTCTACTGCAGAGCTTTGGACTCAAGCTGATGGTGACCATGGTACCCTGACATCTTCTGCCACTCACAGAAAAACAAACAAAAGATTGAAAACTGAGTTACCTTTCAACCACTAATTCTAAAAGCTTTGCAGTAGAGTTTGCACTTGAATGGGTACTTCTGTTGTCATGGAAAAATGACAAGGTCTATGTAAGTTGTGTAGAGA
This sequence comes from Poecile atricapillus, assembly GCF_030490865.1. Lineage (NCBI taxonomy): Eukaryota > Metazoa > Chordata > Aves > Passeriformes > Paridae > Poecile > Poecile atricapillus. The sequence continues at coordinate 66,188,785 of NC_081251.1, read as the reverse complement.
GACAGAATAAACCCATTCCCAAGCCATATCAGACCACGCAAGAAGAGAGGTGGTAAAGAATAACTGAGTGTGAGAAATTATACATTTGATACCTATTTTTACCAGAAAGGTCTGGGCTGGTAATTTTATGTCCCTCAGAGAAAGCATAAGGGAGATGATGATGAAATGCATGTACGTTTTTATAGCACCAAACAAGTGCTGAACTTTGTCAAACTGGTGTTACAAGTGAGCTGCTGGTGAAATTTCCCAAGACCTTCAGTCTCTGAAGGACATATACTCTGATTAAGATGTATTGAATCATTACTTATTCAGTAAGAGCCAGTTAAGTTCTTCCTGCTAAAAATTCAAGCAAAAAGCACTATCTTTAAGGCTTAAAGAAATTATCTTCCTTTTAAGTGAAAAGCTGTCTGCTAAAACCAAAGGTGGGGTGATGGGTGCCTCTTGCAGCTTCAAACCATCATCCAAGCTCATAGAGAGTCAGGATCCCAGTTAAAATGCAGTCTCATACCTTTCACCAGTACTGAGTGGATCAAATGTACATACATTATCTGTAAATACATATCTATCCACTGATGTTCATGTTCCTCAGTGAATACCAGGACTGATACTGACCTGCTTCACACAATTTAATTCCAAAGCCTTTATAGAAAAAGACTAAATTGTCTAAATGGAGTTTTAAAATTGACTAGTTAGGAAATGTGAATTTTAGTCTCTGTTTTGGGCAAAGTGTTGGGATTCACAAAGAGGACATCAGGATTTATATTCCCCAATGACAGACCTACTGCTCATGGCAGATAAAAACCAGCTGCCTCCTCATGGGTCACAGTGAGCACATGGGAAAACTAGCTTACTTGATTATTGCAAAATTTGTTTCCATAATATCTCTGCTTCCTGTAGCAGATGATAGGAAAAAGTGAGACTAATCAGCTAAAATGTTTTCTTTTCCACATGGGGAATAAAATTTCATGGTGTGCTTTCAATTCAAATATTCTCGAATACCTACAATAGAAGCTTATTGAATAAAATGGGTGTAAACTAGAAAAACGTATGGGTTTACTTGTCTCATTAATCAGAAGAATAAATTGCATTAAGATGTTGATGTTTTCCTAGAACAGAAAACAAATGATTCTGTGAATGACAAATAGGAAGTAACACCAAACTGCTGCAAGTTCTGTAGCAGCGGCCGCCAAGAGCCGCAAACATCAGAGGTAAATGAATAATCACCAGCAGAGCAGAACAGCCATCAGACATAATGATAGAAAACCTCCTTTCACAGTCACAGACGTCAAGTTTTCTGTGCAATTAAAAGTTGGCAGAAGCAAACAATTGGCTTTAAAACAAGACAAAGAGCTATGAAAAGAACCAGGCTTTTTGCTTCAAGTGAGTGGACTGTGAATGAACTCAGTTGCTCTGCTTGGAAAAGGGAGCAAACAAAAGCATATGCTTTTGCACCCTTCTAAAAAATTCAGTGTGAGGAAAAAATGAAACTATTTAATAAATCGAACAAGAGCTACCTAAAACATTAATTTCCTGGATTTTTTTTTTGAAGCAGAGCTAGTAATGCCTCTCATAAGTGTCTTTAGATTTGTGTCCCTCTTGAAAAGGGCACAAAGATGTGGGGCTCAGGGGTTGTATCACTAACTGATGAGCAGCAGGAGCAGGATAAAGGGGGACCACTAAGTGTCTTCTTCAGTGGTATCTATTTTGTTCTGGTGGAGTGCTATTGATTTCTTAAGCTTGACTCACACAAGTGAGATGACAGTTGTTTTGTGTCCTTTGTGGCTCAGAATCCTTTAAGCACTATTTGACTTAGTATTTTATTGTGAGCTACTTCTATTTCCTGAAGGAAGTTGCCAAAGAAGATGGAGAATGTTATTTGGGTGGCACCTGGTAGGAGATACTGACTGAAGACGGGACAATGTAGAAAGAGACGAAGTGTACTGGAAATAGAGAGTAATTGATCTTTTCAGTGTCACAGAGTAAAACTGAGACAAGGGGACTTTGCACAGTGATTTCCTTGTGAATGCTTTTCTTTCTCTCTGGGCTTGTGAGTTTGAGATACAAAACTTGGAATTTTTATGGTTTCATTTTTGTTCTCATTCTAAATTTCTGGTAAATTCTGATTTCTGGAAAATTCTAATTTCCACATCCTAATTCCTTCAAACACCATATGTTGCATTCGGCAGCTGCAGGATCATTTCCAGAGAAGCTACACTTACCAGTGATGGGCACAAGACACCAAGGAGACGGGCTTCTGCTCATGAAACAATTTATTCAGAACAGGAACAAACTCAGATCCAGAGACAGAGAGCCCTGAACAGAGGCAGGGTGAGGGGTTTTGAGGGACAGAACCAGGGTGGAGTTCAGGGTCAGGGGCCACTAGGAACACAGCAAGGGAGAAACCCCAGGGGCTCAAACCCAACCAGAACTCTGGGGCTGCCACCCCACCAGGGTCTGGGGTGGGGTGACTCTTCCAGGGCTCACAGGGCCCAGCCCCTGAGGCAGAGTTTTAAAATTTACATTTCCTGGGCTTAAAGCCACGCCTCTCACTTTAACAATGCTTTTCTGAAACTAAATCTTTGCCTCCCTGGGCGGGGGAACCTCACAACTCAGTGGATAGCAGAATTTTATTGATCACCATCTTTAAATGACTCCAGCCATTCCTGCTGAGAATGTTAGGCAAATAAAAATCATGTATCTCATCACTGAGCAAGAAAGTTCAGGGCTGCATTTTTCTGTGCACTTGATGGTGGTTTTTTTATTATTAGGAAAGGAGATAGACTTTTAATTGAAGTCCTTTCCATAAAGAGAAATAGGAATTTTGGAATAGAAGAAAATAAATTAAATAGTACCTTTTAGAAACATTTTCTGATTTTGGCCACTCCAAGTGAACATACCGTACTGTCAGTTTAATTTAATGAAAAATTTCAGACATCTTGAAATTTCAGAGTTAAAATTTATCATAAATCATAAATTTAAAATTTAGCATAAATCTCATTAAATACTGTGGAAAATGTCATTTTATTACCATTCTTTACCACTGCTTTTTAGCTGTATTTTAAGAGCAAGGTGAAAAGCAATTTATTGCCTTAGCAAAAATTACTTTTCTGGGTTGGTTGGTTTGGCAACTAGTGTTCAGTGAAGGAAGTTCTAACACGAGTGGCTGGCTATTAGCACATTAAGGTATTGCTGTGTGGGAAAGCATTTCAACACTTGAGTGTTTCATAGAACTGAAACCACAGTTTAAAATGGTGTTGCAAGTTGACATAGTAATGTTTTGAGCTGGCATAAGTACGTAATGCTGGAGCAGATAGGAACACCTAGAAAAAAGGAAACTTCTCAGAAATGTGAAAAGATTAGATTATATTCTTTGTACCAGAAAATAAGGAAACTGAAAAAAAAGAAAATAGAACACAAAATAGAATCCTGTCCCCTTACCTCAAGAGGGGATCAATTTGAGAAATGCAAGATCAGATCCAAAGATTCTTGTGGATCTGGACAACCTGTCACAGTGACATCAACCACCTTCCACCCTCCTCTGTTGCCAGAGACCTATATAAGTACTGGCGAAAGTTAAATAGACAAGTTTAAAAAGTAAAATTTCTTTGGAAAAAGTTTTCTTTTTAGTTTCAGATTCATTGAAGTTTTCCAAAAGATAGGCTCTTTATTTATCACACATTCTCTACAAGCTGCAGCAGGGTCTGTCCCCATAAACACTTGGATTAATCAGATGTCATGAATAACTGGCCTGTCTTTGTTAAGTTTGAAATAGAAAAAAGGAAAACACAAAAGGAAAAGGTTAAGAAAGACAGGAAAAGGTTAAGAAACACAGAAAAATGCCCACTTCAATTCAATACAAATAAAATGCAAGAGGGGATGATGGTTAAACTGAGATTTTAAAAACTACCTGAATGTTAATAGTTTGGGAATTCTTGGAGTCAGATTGCTTTGTGGGTGCATTGAGGGATGATGCCAAGACCCATGAGAAGGAAAACTAATTGTCCAAGCTCCCTGGCTCCCTGTACTTGTCCTACAAATGATCACCCTGGCTCTTGCCAGTGCAGTGACAGAGAAGGATGTGGTCCTTCATCACTCCCAGCTCACCAGAGTGACAGCTGTGTCCCTCACCCAGGTATCAAGACAACAATTGAGGTGCTTCAAACATGATATGAAATTCAAATATTTTCTCTTGCTGCTTCTGTGCTAATTTAGGACCCAAATTACATATCTGGAGTTAAGTTTCAGCACTGAATTCTCCACAGATTGCCTGAACCAGGCAGAAACATTTTTCTTCAGCTTTGCCAGAAAATAGCTTTTATCAACAAGTTTATGGGAAACATTTGCAGGTTGAGCTTGATTTTCTGTAGCTTTTTTCATTTTCATTCATCAAGGCATTTAAAACTCTAACAAATTTTTATAGCATTTGCATGCCCCAACTATAGACACTTAGGTAGTGTAAGGACACAATCAACCTGCTGGCTTGGACCCCTCCTGTGAAATGTGATTGTTCTTCTACTCTCACAGTATATTTAACAGTATGAATACTCTACACAAAATAAACTTTTTGTAGGCTCTGAGCTTGGTTCTCTTACTAGAAAAATAGTAATTTTTCTGCTATATATATAACACTTCCCTTGTGGAATATAAATATGTATATATATTCAAAACCACATTTCCTATGTATTTACATCCAATTTGTTACCTATTGCTAGTGGATGATGTAATTCCTTAGTCTATGCAATAATTCTCTTAGTAGAAGTACTTTGCAACCACTTTAGGTTTTTCCTATATTCATTTGTTCAACCAGCACAATAACTTGTCCTGTATCACTAGGTTACTAAACTACACTCATAGAAGCATAGGTGCCAGGGCACAGGGGCTCCCGGAGATAAATGGTTCCTCTGCTCTCCTAAAACATGGAATCTGAGAAGACTAAAATCAAGGAGAAACCTCCTACTGCTATTTGCTATTTTGTCAATGATATCTGGCATTTAAAAAACAAACAAACAACAAACAAACAAACAAAAAACCACAAAAACCACAACCCAACAATGTCTTTAAATGTATCTTGGAACAGATCCTTCCTAATTTATGAAGCAGGTCTTTACCCCAGCGAGATCCCAAGGGAGAACAAAGTTCACACAAATAGTTTTTAAAGTTTTAGACCTCTTCAAATTTTAATCTTTATAAGGCACCTTCTAGAATTAAGAGAAATTCGCCTGTGTCAGGGCTACCTCTGGGTGTCCCAGGAAAGAAAGAAAAAATGCTGGGGCCAGAAACAAGGTTTGTGTTCTTTAAAACTGAAAGCTACATTTCTAATTTTCCTATGTGTTCTCACTTTCATGTGCACTTATTCTTTTTCTTTTCTTAATCTCAGCCTCAGGTTCTCAGAGCTGTAGCAGCATCTTGGCTCAGCTATGTTACCTGGCAGCACTCTCTCTCTGTCAGGTTTTTACATTATCCAGCAATCAATCAGTAGAAAAGTAGTGTGGTATCTGAAATTAAAACTGTTATTCTTATCAATGGCTCAGAGACATTTGCTAATGAGATGCTGGTGCAAAAGATTTAAAAATTTTAGCTACTGGCTTTTAACTTCAGGAGAACTGAGCAACAGGTGATTCGGTGATTTGGTGGTTTGGTTTTTTGACTCTTACTTTTGTGCATTTCAAAGTTTTTGAAACAAAGATCTCCTTAGCATTAATACTCTCAACTACTACAATGGCAATCAGTTTGTCTTTCACTAGTTACTGTTCACCACCATGAAGAGTTCATGTCTAATCCAAGCATCATCAACTTCCCGTGTTAAAACCACCTTGCCCTCATTATCTGTCTAATTTCTGCATGATTTAAATGTGCACTTGGCACTGTTGACTCGATGGACTATGCTGACACCCTGTGAGCAAAGGGTGACAGGCTGTTCCTGTCCTGGCAACAGGGGCAAGTGCCAGTTCAGCACTGTGTGGGGGTAACCAAACTGTGTATTTCACTCCCCTCTGCACCATTTATGATGAAATAATGTACTGTAAATGATGGGTCATTTGCAGGAGCTGCCCAGTGCACCCGGCACCTCAGGCTACAAGCTGGATCATAAATGAATGAGATTAAGAGGCAAACCCTGCAAGGCAGGCTAATGTTTCTTCACCAATGACTCAGCTGTGATAGCTCCCCTCTGGGGAAGCACCAGAACACTTACACCCAGCCTGAGGGCTCATCTCTGCTCATGGGCTGTGGTGGGCTCAATGGCTCCAGCTGCAATGACTTAGACCATCAAGGATTCCCAAAATATCTCAGGATTCAGTGTTACATGGTCCATTGTGAAACCCCCTGCCCTGGGGGAGGTACTGAGCATTCCCACCTGAACCTTAGCATGTATAAATCTTTGCCTTGGGGCCTAGGGACACCACCATTTGATGGATCAGAACTTCCCCAGGACTGTACAATGTCTCTGACCAACAGGTGCTAGGCTGTATTCTGATGCTGGGGGTTAAAACCACTTTTCTCTGTATCATTGTATTTGTTGTAATGTCTTCAATAAATTGTAACTCCAAGTATAATCTCTCTTGGGGTGATTGAGTGAGGTTCAGTTCTCTGACCAGATTACTTTTAGGCCAGCCTAGTTCCCTAGCTCTGAGCAGTCCTTGGCTGATACTTTTAGATGTTTTCTGACAGCTCCTGTGAAGATCAGTTTCCCTTGAGACATGTGCAGTACTCTCCTGAATCACTGTCTCTGGCTCCATTTTCCAAGGCAAAGATATTTTTCTTCTATAGTATTTTTCTTCTGTTGCTTCTTTTAAGTGCAACAGAAGAAAAATAAAAGTGCTGGGCTAAAGGCAGAAATGTTTTCTTCGTGGACTTCTTGAGTTGCTCATCTTATTATTTGAATGTATCATTCATTTGATGTCATGACAACCTGGCAAAATGGACTGCTGTTGTCATGCTTGATTTACAACCAGGATACTGAAGAAGAGGTAGTTGAAGTGACCAGAATAACTAGTGATCATTAAAGCCTGAGTGATGAGGAGCCTAGGGAGACACCTGAAAGCTAGATTTCAAGGGTGTTTAACTCTCCCATGCTTTTTGCCCCAGCTGCTGCCGTGCCACCCAGCAGCATCACCGTCTCCTGTCATCTTTCATCTCTCGCTTTGCTCTCTGTCTGCTGCTAAAATCTCTCTCCTAAATTTAGTCTGGTCACAAAAATGCACATTGATAGCCTCATATAAATGAAAGCATTCCTTAGCCCAACTAATCCCACTGACTTCTGTAAGAGTAATAGCATTTGGTTTCATATATTAATAAAAAGGGGGGGGGGGGGGGGGGCGGAATGGCGGAGTTGGAAATATATTTTGTATTTCATCTTGGCTGTGAAACAAATATGCATTTTCTGGTAGTCAATTCATATTATATGGACTACTAAAACAAGTCTATCAGATGACAAGACCTGCACAAAGGGTCATATTTGTGGGAAATAAATCAGGCAGGGAGTGAAGAACTGTGTGCTGCTGTTTCGAGGGAACAGTGATCATGCAGCCTCAGAGCTTGCTGTTGGATTAAATCCATAAGTTCTGGGAAAATAAAAATTTCTTGGTCCCAGAATTCATATTTTTGTCTCATTATTTATTTGTGGTTTGTGTATGCTGAGCTGGGCACACAGTAAGGGAATAATGAACAGCCTTGAGTTGCAAAGAGGAATCTTCCAAAGCTGGGTTGTGTTACTGTGTGTGTGTGACACCTCAAGAGCAGCAAAACTTTGGCATCTTGGTTGAGCAGCTGTATCCCAAATGAAGGCCTGGATACAAACTCCACAAGAGAGGTATGGAAGAGCTGCAGGGGGAAGATTCTTGCCATATTTGCCCTTTCAGTGCAGGAGCTGGGACAGTGCATGAAGTGAACTCTGCATTTTATACTGTGCTTACAGGGAGAGTCAGTGCCTACTTTTTAGTCCAACCTAAACTCAAAAGCCACTTCAATCTTTTGATAGTTACATTAAAAATATTAAAGCAAAAATTTCCATATCCCTTAGTTAATAGCCAAAGTTTTTTAATAATTTACCAAACCTATTCAATTCCCATTTTAGATCCCCTATTTCTGACAAGCGTGGAAAGGTAGGGGCAGAAGTGTATGACACAGTATCCTGAATCATCAGAAGGGGTTTTGTTTCCCTTCAGTCTTGCATGACTGAGTTAAAATTTAATAGGAAGTATCTGTCCCATGGACATATATTTTTCATAAACAACTTTGGTTAACAACCGCAGTGCTCTAGGCAAACTTCTATATTGAATATCCATCTATTCTGATGTTCTCCAGTACAGAAAAGGGAAACCTCTCCTTCTAAACTGTTCAGTAACAGACACTTGGATATCTCAACACTGAAAATGCTGAAAATGCTTTGGTGGTGTTGCTGCCCCATCAGGCAGCCCTACAAAAAATGTGATTTGGCTGCATTTTGAGAATTTTTATCAGGCATCCTAGCACTTTCTTTCCAGACTTGCAACTGCAGAAAGACCTGCTGCTTGCATTTCTTATTTCCTATATAAAGAGCACTGTATGTAATCCGTGGGATTACTTACAGCACGTACATACAGCCTGGGAATTTACGCTCCATTCAAACATAGTGACTCTCCTTTTTCAAAAACAAATGTAGGTAGGTAAACAACTCAACATTCAGTTCGGAAAAGAGAATCTACTGCTGTCAAGAAAAATAATGTGATTGGCAAGAGGAAATGAGAAGAGGGATGAACAGGAAAAGTTATTTTATCGAGGCCAGAAGGCAACATAAAGGAGGGTTGTTGTTGAGCTCTATAGTGTTTAGTAGTTTATAATGAAACTGCACACCTGACTATTTCCAGGTGATTCACCTCCCTTTACTTCCTTGGGATGTATTTGACTCCCACGTGGAAGCTTTGGCATTGTCTTTCCAAGTTCAGCATCTTTCTTCTGTATGCCAAGATGCATACATACATAGATGCATACATACATAGATGCCTACCTATCTTCCCTTTGTAGACCAAGATTATCTATCCATCCAAAGTCAACACCGGCCTCTGACATACAGTAGTGCTTCATTAACAGAGTTATTAAACTGTCCACAGAGCTGGCAGCAAGATAGTCATACCTCTTGATAGTGTTTAAATATATAGAAAGATTTTTCACTCCAGGAATTAAGCATTTGGCTATACTTTCATGAAAGGGGAATGCTAGGCCAGATACTTGGTGGAAACTGCTTTAAGGAAGAAGTGGATGAACTTGGCATCTTTGTAATCTCAGGTGCTTTCAGAGAAGCTTTGATCTTGGCACTCCATCATGAAATTCATTTTCCTGAGAGACTTCACAGAAATTAGACTGGTATTTATCTGCTTTTCTAAGGTCACATGGATGACTAGCATCCAACTTTAAAACATATTATCTTTACAACTCTAATTAAGAAAAACCACCCTAGGTTAATTGCTTACTTCCAGATATATTAACTGATGCACCTATTTATATGTGAAGGTGATGATAGCAACAGGAAGGTCTAGAAGTAAAAGAAAAATGATAAAGGATATTCATACCAAAAATATTTGTATTCCTCTCATTCCCTCAGGAAGAAAGCTTAGATTGCAAATGTAGGTACTAGATAAACTGACACAACTATTTATAATTTAAATATGCTATTCTCATAATTCTAAAACCCCCAGATATTAATACAAAGTCACCTCAACATCTGTTAAAGATAATGACAAATATGTAATAAATATTTTGGACAGTGTAGCGAAGTATGTTTTTTAAACACTGCATCAATTATTTAAATGTCCTGTTCCACCACAAAAACACTTCATGTCCTGAATTGCACAAGCTTAGTTTTGAATAAATGACAACAGTGAATACCACTAAGGCTGCTGAAGAAGTCCATGGATGAAAGCCTATACACACAAAGTAGGGGGTCACAGTTCAGTGGTGAAACAAGATGATCAGGAAGAAAAAAGTTTGCATAGAGACAACCATGAGAAGTACTATGATTTCATTAAAATGAGACATAAGTCTATGTCTTTTTTCTTTTAATCATACAATTCTTAGTTCAGTCATTTAGTGACTTGTTCAATCTGTTCTCAGTTATTAGAGGATCTCTGTCTAAAGATGTTTTAACATCCCAAGGGCTTGCCTTAAATATGTACTTAATACTTAATAAAATTGAATCAGACTACCTACAATCCTTCATTTCCATACTTAATGTGTACAAGGCATCACTTAAGCAAAAGGAAGCAAAGGGCTGAAGGATGATAACGAGCCTGTTTGCTGCTGTTCCATTCTGGTTTGTGCATATACTGTCAGCATTATGCTTGCTCACCCTGGATTGTGCCGTAAAGCCATTTCAAAAAACTTGGGAAAAGCATATTTTGCTGTAAACATCAGGACAGGAGGCTGCTAACTGTGGAAGGGTAAGAGTTTTTTTTTTAAAACAGGGATGCAGAAACTAATATTTCTGGGTATATGCTCTAAAGAAACAGCACTTGCTCCTGTAGAGATGTTGACAATCTGTGGTCCTGCAGCAGGAAAACAAGGTTGGTGTGCCTAGTGTAGTGTATTTTGGTGCTTTCCATTATGATTCTCTCCCAGATGTAAAGCAGCACCTTCTTTCCTTTACCATGTCCTTTACCAGTTAATCCACAGACATCTGCAAAATCACAGCTGATCTGCAAACTGAGGCATCCTTTAACTTAAGGACAGCGCACATCAAAGCCAGGTGTGGGAAGACCAATCTGCTTGAATGCATGGCAGGTCAGCAGGTGAGGAAATCTGCGGACCAGTTCAAAGATGTCGCTGAGAAAGCCATTGGCAGAGCAGGCCGTAACACACGAATTATTTAGTGAGCTTTCATCCCTTAAAGCACTGTCCCTTCTGTTTAAGCAAAAGGTAGCTTTTCAGGACACGACTGAGGGAAATTTGTACTTTTTCTACTTTTCTACTAAATAAGACTTCATGTCATTGCCTTAAATGCTGTAGTTTCCCAATAACAGAACAAGCACTTTGGGAAAATGGACCCATTAGTTCTTTGTTGGAAGTAATGGAAGAATCTGAAAAACACCCAGATCTGCTCTGCTAAGTGGAGTAAGGAGAGTGGGCCTGGTGAAGAGCTTTAAAAATTGAAATCCTGCTCATGGTGTGCTGTACCAGTTTGACACTAATGTAGTATTGCCTTCCGAGGTTAACTCTGGTTCCGTGACAATCACCTCAGGCTCTTTTTCTCCAAGTGTTTCAGTGGGTTTTATCCCATCCACAGATTTTTTTTGTGAGTTTCTCCCATCCACAGTTTTATCCTCTGAGCTAATTTTTTTCCTAATCAGAATCACCACTTGCCACAGTCTTTACTGCATGACTCTGCCAAAATTCATGTTCATCAATCTTAGGATCTTTCCCGAATGTAACCTTCCCTTATTTTGAAAGAGACTGCCACTGTATTTGAATAATCCCTTTACATAAACCAGTATTATCACAGAAAGCATGCCTTCCTGCAGCTATAAAATAATTTTTAATGTTTCTAATTTTGCCAAGAAACCCTAAAGGGAATATTTTTATCTTAGGGCAAGCTTGTAAATTTTAAAAAGAAATAAGGCTTGAATTCAGAATATAATTGCTCAATGCCCTCTCTAAATCTCTTAACTTGACACAATTAGGGGCTCTAGGAGGGCAATGATAGTGAACAGATGACAGCGTTTTAAAATTTATTGTGAATTCAACTGAATCGTGCACAAAGGTATATCCACCATTTCCACATGCATATCTGTCATCTGCTTTTCAGAACAACAAAGGATCAAGGTGATGCCCAACTTCCGTAACTAAAGGTCTGATGACATTTCCTACTGGCTTAGTTTTAGCCTTTGTGTTCTGCCTGGGCTCCACTTCAGCTGCTCCAGCCTGACCTACAATTTCAGTCATTTTCCCAGGCCCCGTGGCTGTGTGATATAGCGAGATTGACCTCAGCACTGCTGTGCCTTCCAACGCCAGCCTCAAGATCAGGGTGCTTGCTGGCTGGGGACAGTGTGGGGGAATGCCAAGGGTAGAAGGTGGGTACCTCAATTTCTTGTTATTTTTCACCAAAAACCCTCTCCTGTCTGTGAGAACAGCCATCGTACACTTAGGGAGAAGGACAGGCTACAGAGGATGTCCAGGGAACATCAAGATACTATCTCCTGACTAATAGTGGCATAAATAAGAATAACCCTCTGTGGAAATCAGTGGGGTTGATTTACCCTTTTGTCAAGAGGGGAATAATTCTCTTAGCCAAGGTGTTGTTGGTAACAGGGGCATCTGTTTTATAGCCTGGCTCCTGGCACAGGTCTGTGAGCACTGCAGAGCTATTGATTGAAAAAGAGAGTTTTGTGCCTTTGCTCTCACCTGCTCTAGCTTTGTGATTTTGTTTCTGTGTTTGTTTTGCAGACAGCTAAATCCTTTCCTCCCAGTGCCACTGAGCCCTAGACAAACACTATGGTATTGGTACGCCACAAAGAATATATTTTGACAGTATGATTAAAGAGGGTAAGGATGAGCTCTGGGCTGCTGGCATGGTCCCAAGCTATTTCTTTTTTTGTTTGTTTTTTACCTGGTATTTCTCTGTTAAACAGCTTGTTTGCTTTCAGACTTCCCAACAGCTGCCACCAGTCATGGCTAGCCCTGCTGTCCTAATGGCTGTAGGTGTTGCTTGACTGGGTCAATGAGAAGCCCCACTGAGTACAGGAACCTGAAGTGTCTTGTGTTGTTTCACAGTGTCTCACACAGAAGGATAAAAAAAAATAAAAATGAACGTGCCTTCAACATGCCTTCAATCCTGACTTTGTGCCAAAGCAAGAGAGGTTTTCATTTTCATTTTCATTTTCTGTTTATCCAACTAAAAATAGAGATGATGAGAAAATGGATTTTTTTACCTGGAAGGAATTTCCAGTATTGTGGTGTTTGGTTTTTACCTTTGGAAATATTAAAAAGGGAAAGAGAAACTTTTATCACAAAGGTGTTATGAAATTAAATGACCTGAACAATTTTGGAGCAATGAGTGCTATCAGATGTGCCTTCAGATGTATAGTTTAGGCAATATGTCCAGAGACCATGGAAACATCAAGTAGATGACAATAGCAGCCCCAAATCATGGAACAGCTGAAAAAACAGAAATTAATGCTGAAGCCATGCAGACAAATTATTTAATTTGGATCATCTGGTAGAGGAGGAATAAAATATACTATTTTTATTTCTAATTTAAAAAGAAAGGAAGGAAGTTTTTGACTCTGTGAAAGCCAGGTGTCATTGGAAAAGCAACTGGCTTGAATACTTTTGTTCTGTTCAGTTAAGAAGCATGTTACCCTTTTCTTTGTCGTGCTCCAGGAGAGCAAAGTCTCACTCACACTTCAGCCCACCCTCAAAAGGCAAACAAACACTTGCTGTGCCGGGACTCAGATCCCATAACACATAGTCGGGGACTTCTTTGTCTTTATCAGAAAGGTCTTAGTCTTTGTTTTCTTCCTGATTCCTTGGACACAGCCTTGGGACTTTTTAAATCTTGGACATCACCCAGCTCTTGGAAATAGAGCCAAGAGAGCTCTCATTGAATGCATCTACTGAAGGTATTCAAAGGAATGAGGCAGAATTTAGTGTCTCTTTCAGAATATGGGATTTTTTTAAAAAAAAACTTTTGAGTGTATTGTAGTATTTCTTCAGCTTTGTTTCATTGTCTGTCTAAGAGATGTAGACTTGTGAATTTTTAGAGGACGCTTCAGACATAGAGTTACTCACTGGAGGGGAGTTGCACAGACCCAAGTGATGTTTTCTCTTTTCATTGTCTCATGAGGTCACTTGCAGCCAGCCTGGAGAAGCAGCAGGCAAGGATGGCTGCAGTCCTTGCAGGTTTGTTTGGTTGTAGCACATTATCCCCCAGGGGTCAGTAAGATTGTCATTTGTCGTTTATTTGATTTGATTTCTAAACAAATCAAATTTAATTTGTTTCTAAATTTCTGAATTTAGAAAAGCAGGGCCCAGGCAGGAGAGAGGCAGTACTGTTCTTCATCATCCTTTCTGTGCTAGGGTGGGAGTATACACCTGCAGTGAGAAGAATGACTGCAAGTGACTTTTACATGTCTATTTTTCGGCCTGCACAGCAGTCAGAATAGTCTGAGGATTGCTTTTCCTGGGGGCACTGTGCTCTACTCAAAGAGCAGGCGTCTGACAGATGTTGGCTTTGCTTGGTGTCATGGTTCTTGCTGCTCTCCTTGTGTAACTCAGAGCCCTCACAGAGCATTATGGTTGGGTCTTACAGAGCTGTGAGAGAGTCCCTTAGAAAGAAACCTGGCAGGCATCCTTCCCTGGAGAGCTGGAAAGTAGGCAGGAATGTCTGAGACACTTTGTGCCCTTGAGCAGCCAGCACACCCCTGCTGTGCGAGCTCAGCCTTTCTGCTTGTGCTACAGGGCTGCAGAGGGGCAACTCAGCCTCACTGGACCATGGGATCAGTCAGATTGGAGGAAGAATCAGAGGGTTCACATGCTTAAAGCAGGGACAGCCAAGGTCAGACCAGGATGCTCTGGCCTCTGTCCAAGCATATTGCCAGAGAGACTCTTGCCACATAACTCTTCTCCAGGCACTTATGGTTTTTATTTTTCTGAAAGCAGTAATATTTTCATGAAACTGGGACATAAAAAGCAATGGAAAAATAGTGAAAAGCCTTGAATTTTTTCCTATTCTTTACATGTTTGCCTGCATATGGTCTATTTCTGCAACCTTTACTAAGGTGTACTGCTCCCTAGGTAGAAGATTTCCTTTACAAAAAGAGCCAGGTATCTCTGCTTTAAACATCTTTCTCATTCCGTTTCTGGTGATTACATGATAGATGTTTCATGTGGGCTGGAAACAGATAAAGAGACAAATCCTGATAAAGGCTACAATTTGGCTGATAGTTTCAAAGGAGTTTAGATGCTCCATATCTCTTTTGATTGCCATTCACTTTAGATTTGAGTACCACAGTCTACTTCAGATATGGAAATTTCTGTAGGGAACTAGAGCACACCCAAGAACTCGCTCCACAGGAAATAGCTTTAAGGATGAGGTAGCAGGATGTTCATAGAAGATCTGATCCTGTTTCCATCAATGTTTCCGTTAATGTTTCCATTAATGACCTGCACACAAACAGGGTAAGTGCAGCACTGACAGATTTGAGAAGCATCATCATGCAGAACAGTATGAGAATACCAGGACAGGAGAAGGATGGTGGATGTGGCTGAAAAATATTTGAGTACAGGACATTAAAAAGACTTTTAGGACAATAAAGTCTTTTTTATCAACTTCCACTCTAACCTGATCAGGGAAAAGTGACTAAGGTAGATTTGAATGTACTTGTCAATGACAGGTGTCTTACCACTTGTCACATATAAGAGAGACAGACACACTCCTAGAAGTCTTTGGGAAAGATATTTCCCAGTTCAAGAAGTCTAAATATCACTGGGCAATGTCTTGACAAGCCCTCCTCTGAAATACAGCAGTCAAGAGTTTTGTCATTCATTTAAGAAAAGTGAACTGAACCCAGAAGATAAAGAAGTTAAAAAATTCTGGCCAGATAGTCAGAGAACAAGGTACTCTGTAGGAGAACAGAAAACGATTCATGAAATGGAGACAAAAAGGCTGATTGTGGTGTGTGTTTTTATGGTACAAATTCAAATAGAGAATGTGTATTTTACATGATTAAATGTTTTAGTTTCCTGTGCTCTCCTTGTTTTTGGATTTTTCACTGAATTAGCTTGACTCTAGCAGAGCCAGGAGCAGCAAGAAGACCAGTGGGAGAAACTCACGTGTAACAGGTAGTCCCTGTTGAGATTAGGGTACTGTCGAGACACTTTGTGCTTATCTATATGTCTGTGTTCTGCTTTCCTTCCAAAGGTGTTATAAATCCGTATTACTGAAGTCAAAGACTGATAATTGTTGTGGAGAAGTCTTCTCTCCTTACGTGCCACTTCCTTTTTTCTTGTAAGTAGATTCAATTTAGAAAGTACCAGATTTGAGGGTTTGGAGTATTTCCTAAGAACAGCTCACAAACACACCTACATAGTGTTTGAGACCTTATTCGTGGTGTGGAGACTACTCCCACTTCTTCCTCTCCTACACTCATTTGTGACCCTCCTTAAATTTTCTCTTCACCAGGGAACTAAGTTTAATTTCCATATTGCCATTCCCAGTCTATATACTGCCTTTGCTGTCTGTGCATCCTTGGTTATTGAAAAGCTGGGTAAATTGTTCATTTATTTTTGGGATTGTACCTAACTGATCTATAATTTACAGGTTACCCAATCATCAGGACTAGCAGGAAATTTCATTTTCCTTGTTTCCTTCTGCTGTAGATTTCCAAATGGCTTTTGTTTTGGTTCAGATTTTTACCCCTTGCAGGATCCAGCTCTGGTTGCTTTTTGTGAGTTACTGTCTTTTATCCTTGTATGTTTTAACCTGCAAAATTTAGCTTTACCTACATATATGTCTTTTTGCCTTTCTAGGTCATATAAACTTTTTTCTTATATCCTTTTAAAGGGTAGTATAATGTATTTTTAAATATTGTTTGAAAGGTGGATATTTATTTACATAAGAGTTGAATCCATTTCTATAAGTTGTATTTCTGGCTGAGGTTAAAAATTTCTGTTACTTCCAGAGCTCTTTAGACAGCAATAAATTCCTTTCTCCTTTCACCGTCAAGCTGCTGTATCATCTCAGTCCAACAGATTTTGCTAATCAGTTTCCTTAGCTTGTCTAAATTTGCTTTTCTGAAGTCCAAATCTTTAGTTAAGATCTACTCCTATTTGTTCTTTGATTTTGAATATAAACTGAATCAATTTTTTTATCATTCTGCAGCTACTTTCTATTATTCTGTCCATTAGTCTCTTTTAATGTCCTTTACACTTGCTGAAATACCACAGTGTTACATCTCGTTGACTGCTTGTAGCTGTGATGAAGAAATGTGCTGGGTAATATATCCATGAATGCTTTGTACTGGTATTGACAGTGCTCATTTTTTAGCCAGTTTTTAGGAAATTCAGCCTTCCCATAATGCAACAAGAGTCTGCAGTATTTCTCTCCAAAATGGAATCAGGCCTCTCTGTCACAGTCATGCCAGTCTGAAAGTGCAGCCTCTCCACTTACCTGAATATTCATCCAAACCCACCAAGCATCTGGCCTTGACTTTGAAGCACCAGGATATCCCCAGAAATTCCTGTCCCACTTCCCGTCACCTTACCTGTGTGTCATCCAGCAGTACCAAATGTTGCACAACCTCACCCCTCCTGTTATTAAAACTATAAAATTCTTCTTCCTCAAAAATCTGTGGAGAGAGGGAGACACTGAAGCTTTCCAGAGGGTCTTTTGGGAGAGCTGAGCCATGGCCGTGTTCGTCAGTGGTGGAGGATTGCCATGGACATGTGTCACCTCACAAGAGAATCAGGCATTGCTCGTGCCCTCCTTGGTTTATCTTCCCCAAGGGTATTTGATTGTGGAACTGGAGGTTGTATTTTCAGCTTAAGGTAGAGCAGAACAGCACATGATGGACTGCTCAGGAAATGATTTTCAGTCAGTTGGATCAGTGTTTAGAAAACATAACTAATGGGCAGAGAAAAAGATTACTTCAAAGTCTGATGCATCTGGATTTAAGACAATTATAGCTGGATGTTTTTTCAGATTGTACACAGTTGTAAGGAAACAAGGAATTTTAAGAAATCCTTTAAGCATAAAATTCAGAGTTCATGCAGTGACAAATTAGGATCATTTACGTTACAAAGCCTGGTCAAGCGTGTTTAGGCTTATGAGGACTGCCTGATTTTTCTATGCAAAAAATAGATTTTTAAACAGGTTTCATGTCTTTTAGGGTAGGAGACCTGACATAAACTGCAAAACTTCAGAACAGAATGATGGTAACCCAGTAAAACTCCTGAACTGTGGCCCCAGAGAGAATTTGATCATTTTCTTCAATGAAAATGCTTTAAAGAAGAATCATATAGACAAACCCAAACCCAAGAAATAATTTTACATTTTCCAAGGTGTTTTCAAAAATGTGCCATTCTAATGGGGAAAAAAGATTAGAACCCCACTGTGGCCAGGTGGATGAGACAGCCATGCTCTTTGCAGGCAGCCACGTGGTGCTTAACATAATCTGTCACAGGCATTTTGCAGCATTTAGCCTGTGATCATTAAAACTTAAAATTACGTTCTTTGGATGGTCTAATCCCTATCTATCTTTGCTGTAATCGCTTTGCTCAGAGCTGAAATTTCTTTCTTTCCCTTGTAATTTTTACTATGAGGATGTATTTGCCAAAGTAAGAAAGTGTGCCTGAGACTACAGTCTGTTGAAAAGCAACTGTCAAGTAGAATTATTATTGTTAAAATACAGTAACTTCAGATATAGTCCCACTAGAGAGACAGGAAATATGGATTGACTGCCTGAAAATCTTCATCATCTGGATCTTATTGTGGCCAGGTGATGCTAGCTGGCCTGTTCAAAAATTCTGGTGAAGCACAGCCTCCTGTATTGTGTCACAGCCTGTCTCGAGAGTGCTCTGACATCTCAGGCAAAACCTTCATCTCTCCTCATCTCCTACATTTCAGAAGCATCTATGAGGGCTGTCATGTCAAGAAGAGCTGGAGAAGTTCCTGTGTTGTAACTTTTCTTGCTTTGAGTTTTACATGCTTTGAAGATGATGAGGAGTAAGTGCCATTTGACTTCTTTAAGGTTAAATTTCTAATAGTTAGTGACTAGCATGTAATTGAGAGCTAAAAGTAATTACTGAGAGCAGTTCACATCTGCTCTTCTGGATACCTGCTTGAAGCCCCTAGTGATGACTTCAAATGGATTAATCCTTTTTCCAAAGACCAGTGAGCTGCTACAGGGCTGGATTTTTTCAAACGAGAAAACAAGTCAGTTCTGCAATAAAAGACAGGGGCAATGGAGGGAAGAGACTAATAAAAACCTATCCTGCAAATTGCTGCAATAGCAGAGAAAGGACTTCTCTCTCATCAGCATTTTCCAGTTGGCTTATAACATTAAAAAAAGTTATAGCTTTCATTAGGTCATAGAATGGTTGAATGTGTCACTTATTGTTTACATAATGGGTACCTCATTTGCTTCAGCATTAACACTGTAAATTGAATATTTGCATAGACTAATATCAAGCTTTGCCTGAGCCTTCACAGGCATCCTTCTTCCCCTTTGCCACCACAGTCATACAAACAGCAGAGCACCACTAACCAGAGCAGCAATGAGTGGTGGTGTGGACAGGATGCTTGTGTCCAAACTAGTGCCTTGTTTTGTTCTTTCTGTGTGAGCGTCTGTTCACTGGAGAAGAAACCTGAAGGGGAAATTTGCATCAATACAAGAAGATCTGGGATAAAGTTAGCTACATATCTATTGTGCTGTTCCCATACCTTCCCATTTTGAATCTTCTGATTTTTGTGGGGAGTAATTTTACATCCCAAAACAAGTCTTACCTTGTAGTTTTAAACATTTTAAATTTAGACAAATATCATACCAGATAATGATTCCATAGTAAAAGAATGGGAATGTAGAAGAGAATTTCCTGTTGAAGCTGCTTAGCACAGGAGGGCTGTAGGGACATTTTGACCAAGACACTTCTGGTTGGAGAGTTGGGATCTTTGTGGTTCAGGAGCAGAGAATGAGTGAAGGCATTCAAAGGTATTAGGCGAAAGAGCCAAACATAAAATTGCCTGAAGCTTGTACTTCTCCAAAGATAAAAGAGGCCAAAAATTCTTCCTCTAGCTTTTGGCAGTCTAGACTTTCTGTGGAACTTATGTCATACTTTTGTCACAACATTAAATCTGGGTTTCCAATAATGTCTGAAGAAGATTAATTTCTTGTGGTACACAAGAAATTAAAGAAGCTATGGAATGCAATTAAATAGAAATGTTTCTATAAGTGCTTTTTTCCTCATTATGATAACTGAACACATGATGTTTAAATTGAGAAGAAAGAGGCTGATCAAGGTTTTTCTGCCTCCAGGCTGCTCACATGTAAAATATACCAGAAAAATGTAGCACATTTTTATGGGCAGTGTGGAATACCTTCTCTTTCTAGTACGTGAGACATTCTAAATGACCATGTGAAGGAAAAGATGCTGAGGTCATTATGAGAATTAGAGACAAACAGTTTTATCTTTGATAAAGTGAAGATGCTGATCTCACCCAAACAAGTGCAAATCCACTGGGCTACACAGATGGAATCAACATCAACACTGAACCTGGAATTTTCGGTCTTTCTCAGCAGCATAGTAATTGGAAGGGTTTTTCTTAACAATTGGAAAATGTTTTAAAATTGTCAAAATCAGTCTAGTCTGGGCATAGGCTTGAAACTGCACGGGAATTTCACAAGTATCAAGTGATCTGGAAGTGTAACCATAACAGCCAGTAGAGCACACGCTCCTAATCACCTCAACAATTTGGAAGGTCCCAGACTGGTGCTCTCACAAGGGTTTATGACATTGTTGACACAGCATTTAGTGTGAAACAGGAACAACACTTGGTGGAATGCACTTAATCTTATTTTAGCTGCACAAAATAAAGCACATAAAATAGGCTAGTTTTTTACACTGACCGCATTAGTGTGAAATTACTAATAGAAAGGGGAGAAAAAGCAATAAAGCAGCACATGAGTTTGTTCTCAAATTAAGTTACTTATGTCTTTATTTCTTATTTCTCCAGATGAAGAACTAGGAAACCAGAGAGAGTTCTGTTCACCAGGAAAAAATGGCACATCATAACCAGATCAATTCTATCCTTATTGTTAATTTTGCACTAGAAGAGGAGAACAACAAGCTCATTGTGCACTGTGCTCAGTGAAATCAAACTGGACTATCAGATCTCTGTCTGGGTGTTTTCAAAGGCTTGCTATGGAGTATGGGCAGGATAATCCAAGGACACTGAGAGTGCATAATAACTTTGGGGGGAAAAAAAGAAGTAAGGGTGTGATTTTGATCGTGGTCCTTGACAATATGCTGCTGAAAGACAACTTAGAGTCAGCACTGATAAAAATTGTCCGTCATGTGAGTGATGTGCAGTAAGACAATGCCTGGTGAGTCATAGAGGTCAAGAATTTACATCTAGCCTGTTGTTTCTTTTTTTAGAGAAAATAGCTGACATTTTGTCTTCTGATTGCCAGGGAGAGAGACAAGACTGTCACAGTTTGTCCAAATGACTCAATTTCCTATTTAGGAACATAATATTTTTCACTTTTTTTCGCTGGTTTTTTTTCACTTTAGCTAAAATAAAGTGTATTAAGATACATTTGTCTCTGAGTTTATGAAGTCATTGGATCCTTTGAAATGAGTGGGAGCCTAAGGTTTTAGTATCAGTGCTATATCATACTGCCTTTAAAAAAAAGCGCTGACACTTAACCTTCTTATAAGAAATGATTATGTGCTGTTGCAAAGATGCAAAACTCACAGCTGAGATGTGTACCTTCAAAGATAAACAGCTGCTATTATCTTTCCCTAATCAGGGTTGTTTTGTAGACCGAGACAAAAAAGAAGTAGGCTCTTGTAAATGCTGTCTGCATATTCCCTCACAATACATCCCTTCAAAACCACTGAACTGTCACCAGCTGCCAATTTTCATCAAGAAAAGCCTCTCATTAAGTTCTCTGAGAGCATTTCTGAGCTGTGCTCACAGGGCTGGCTCTGAGCCCCTCAGTCTCTGGCTGGATCAGCACCTGCTCTGCAGTGTCTGTCGTGCATCCGCATTGCTTCAAGGCTTGTGCTGCTCACCTGGACGAACGGACGGACGGACGGAGGGAGGGAGGGAGGGAGGGAGGTGGAGTGCTTTGATGCGTAGCTTGTTTTTGCAGATGAAAATGGAGAAGGTGATTTGATTTCCTATGACCCACTCTCCTGGTAGCTTCTGTTCTCTCCTTGCAATTCCAGAGCTTGTTGAGATTTTTGGAGGTGCCCAGGGTGACAAATGTAGGACAGGGATACTGTGAACTGTTGTAAGCTGGAACTCTTTTGTGTGCTTGCCTAGAATGGCAAAGAGCTGGTCTTATGTTCTTAATGCCTCCCTTTGGACACATTGAAAATACACTATGGCCTTACACTTGCTATTTTAATAACCTTTTTTTCACTCATCATCTGTAGGATAGGAGGTAGTCTTTGAGCCAAGTTATGCTGCTATAGCCCTGTCTTTTACTGCCACATGGGAACATGAAGGATGAATCACTGAAAACAATAACCTTTTTCCTTGACACAAAAAATTGCTAGTTTTCAAGTTATAGATTGCTTGCCAACGACATGGAAATTCTGAAAAAGTTGCATGAAAATAATTTACTTGCATAAAACTTTAATTTACACCAGCTGTGTTATTAACATAACAGTCTGCTTGTGAATGCTCCAGGCTAAGGGGATCCCCAATTGTATTTGAGGGTGGCTGGTGCCAGTACGGGAAGATGGAGAGTTTCAGGCATGACAAGCCAGATCTGCAGTGTGGAACTTGATTTTGGAAGGTAGGGGAAGGGTATGGAAGAACAACTCTGGGAGAAAATAGAACAAGGTTGCAGAAGTTTTACAGTGAAAACTGTTATTTAGATTAGTTCTTATGTGTTTATTAATTTTTAGTGTAATTTATGACTATAATACCTTTACTATTATAGGTCAAAAACCTCATATACCAGTCCTTGGCTTCATCTCTGAAGAATAGCTGAGGTCACTCTTCCTTGCTTCAGGTTGAAACAGAACAAATGTGAGAGAATGGAAAGGACTGCGAGCTTTTCTTGTCTTGCAAAGAGAAAAAAAATTGGCAAGAGCCAAGAAATACTAACAAAGATTGAATTATCTTTTCTCCTCTTATTGCAACTTTCATTCTTCCACTCAATTCACCAATTTTTAAATAATTTTAAAAATATAGTGCTTTCTGTAAAAACAGACATGGATATTTACAGACCATTTTCATCATCAAGTCTGACCTCCTGAAAAAAAACAAGCCATGAAATTTCACTTGTGGATTCCACTGTCTAATAATCTGTCAGAGAAGATAAATCTTGGGTAGAATTTATTCTGTGTTGACTGGCAAACTTCTCCTGCTCCAACACAGGAATTTCAAAAGACTTTCACCCCAGCCTGCCACTTAAGTCAATGCTGATAAAACTAGATCAGTCTGTCTAAAGGAATTATTTTTCTTTCATTCTGAAGTGCAGGATGACACTTTGCTTTTATTCATTTACTGGCTGAACTAAATGCCCCTCACATCCTTGTTTCAGTGCACCATGTTGCTCAAGGAGCTTGGAGACTGAATTCACACGATACCACTGCCCACCTCTATAGCTGCCCAGAGTCGTTTCCTCTGACATGCACCAAGCTGACACATGAGTCAAAGGTACCAGTCAAGAGCTGATCTTTGTAGAGATATGGATAAGAGGTGTTAAGATCACTTTCTCCTAGCATAAGAGAAAGGATGCCCTGCCAGCTCTGAGAAATTAATTGTGTAAAGACTCAGGATGTTCAATATATCAGGCAGAAGATGTGCTCCTCTGTCCTTTTAGGAATTTAAATACTGCTGCAGTTTGCTTTTGTATGGGTCACCACTCTACTTCAAGACAGCAAGCAAAGTGGCCAACACATCACAAATCTGCATGAGGACCCCTTGAAGGCAAGAGGATATTCACAGAATATTGAATATTCCATTCTAAGCAGCCCACGGGTGCCTGCCAGACTTTAGTGACTCCTGTTCACCTATAATCCTGTCTTTGGTACTACAGTGACATTCACTGTTTACTTTATCCTTGTTCAAAAATAAAAAAGGAACACTTAAGAAATACATTGAGAGTTCCTGAATCAGATGAGTACTTAGATTTTAGTTGTAATCAAAGAAAATGTACCTCGATGCAGTGAGATGACAAAGTACCTCTTCAGATATTTTCCCTTGAGCAATTCACTTGAATGCAGCTACCTCACTGTGAGATGATTTTAATGAAGGTTTGCCTGCATCCATCTGGTCTTCTGGATTTTGGGGCTCTTTCAGCCTCTTCAGAACCACTAAAAGGTAAGCAACAGTTTCATGCTAAATGTTTGAAGCCTACAGCAGGACGGAGTCCGTGAATACTTGATAAATATATACCCTAATTGTTAACAGTTTTTGGTACTTCAACAAGATGCTCATTCTTCTGCCACTTTCCCTAGAAAATAATTCTTCCTTATGTTTTCCCACTCACTTATTCTATTCCAAAGCTCACATTTGCTAAATAATAGTAAAATTATATAGTTAAATATAATTTAAATGTAGTTTAATTATATAAATGTTATATACATAACATTAAATAATTAATGTTAAATATAGTCAGTTTTCTTGAATTTTAAGAAATCCAGATATTATAAAAGCTGTGAACTTAAAACAGTATTCTCTTTCAAGCATGACCTTAACTCCAAGTTTACTATACTTAGAGAGCTGTAGCTGGAGGAGGACCCAGCAAGACTGGTGGGTTCTGGATGAGGACCTCAGTCAACTCTGTAGCTGGTCCATCCCAGTGCTGCTGAGGAAGTGCAGCTGAATCTTTCAGTCAGCTTTCTTTCTGCTGATTTGATTTCCCATCAGAGGAACAGAAAAGGATCATCTAAAATCCTTTCTTAGAAAAGAGGATTTAATGCTTTGTCTTAACAAAATGCTACAGACTCTGCAGTGCAGTTAGACCAACCAAGGGGGTCTTCCCTGTTTCTCAAGTCAGTAGGACCAGATTGCCTGTGATCCCTTGCTTTGCCGATACAGGCTGCTTACTTTGTCCATGACATGTTCAGCCTGGGGGTCAGAAATGTGGCTTACATCCCAGGGAAGGTTGCTTTTTTTTTAACTTTCCCCAGTGATGAGGGGACTATGTTCCAGGAACATCCTGCACCTAATCAATTCTTTGCCGTTCACCACTCCTCCAGCACCACCTTGGTCTCTCTGGTATTCTGCCTGCAACATGCAGTTTAATCTCCTCAAAAGATGTGAGTGCCTGAAAAATCTTTAGTTTTTCTGAAGCCTTTGGATTTAATAGATACCATCATGAAATTTAATGGCCTATGGTATTTCAGAAGCCTGACTGGATGATCTAATGACTCCTTCTGGCTTTAGACATTGAACCTCTTGGATCTTCATTTTTCCGATGGCTGTTTCATATAAAATACAATTTAAAATAAAAATAACCTGTTCATTTATCATATATATATTCTTCATGGGAGAAAATTATTTCTCTGCAGCAAAATCACAGAAAAAGGAATTTTACTGGGGCATCTGTGGGATCAGTGGAGTGTTCCTTAACCCAAAGCTTCATCTTGTATGGAGGATTGGAGCCATTTCTCCATTTCCCTGCCAAAAAGAGTTCAAAGATTGAGTGATGTGAAAGTCTCTGGGAGAATAGTGAGGAGCAAATGGAACCTTATAGATAATTACAACAAAAAATAAAAATGTTTGTTTAAAAATTATTGAAAAGGACAGCTGACTAGGAGTCAGAAAATCTGGGCTCAGAACAGTGTATCAGGCAGAGGAGCCCAAAATGAGATGTCTGTTTAGATCCAAGTTTGTGACCAATCTCATTAAAACCTGGCCTCAGCATGGCAGCAGCTCTACACTGAGACTACAAGGTGCTGGGCTGGTTTCTGCCAAATCCTCTGTGCAGCCAGGGATGGCACAGGGCATGGAGCATGGGACACAGGACTCCTGTGAGTGTCCAGCTCAGGGGGTGGCTGAAAACCTATCCCTGGAGGGGCCAGCTCCTGCAGGAAACACAGTCTTGTTTCCATCCCTGCTCCTCATGCAGCCTAGCCATCAAAGGGAGTGCTCACACAATTCTTCCTCCCTCCAGGCCATCTGCTTTTCCACCCTGTGACGATTCATAGATTGCAGGTGATCTTAAATCTGAATTAGAGCCAAGAGCCCAGAAAAAGTCCATACCACTACAAGCAGCATGCTGTCTGCACTGGGACACTGTGGGAAGCAGAGCCCCTGTGGAAAGTGCCTGGCAGAGAGATGGCATCTCAGTGTGGGCATCTCCTCACAAGTCTATTTTGAAAAGGGCATACAGAGAAAAAATTAGATTATTGAGAGAAAAGGACTGTAGCCCAGCCTATTTACTGCCTTTTGTCTCACTGTTTAGGCCACTGCCTGAGCAGTGATTGGTTTCCTTCCC
The DNA here is from genome assembly GCF_030490865.1 of Poecile atricapillus. NCBI lineage: Eukaryota > Metazoa > Chordata > Aves > Passeriformes > Paridae > Poecile > Poecile atricapillus. Next base: position 66,162,638 of record NC_081251.1, on the reverse strand, counting down.
CACACTGAGAATGAAACCAGCAGGAATTAAGAAGCAGTTCCTTTTCAGGTACAAATCACTCACTGTTTCCCCTCTCTGCTCCCTTTGCTTTGACAAACACTTGTATGAGGCACGGGTAGTGCAATCAGTTCTGTGCCCTGTCAAACTGGGTTACCGTGTGAGGTTTAGTCCCCAAATGCCTGACACAGTTACTTTTTGAGAAAAAATTGCTTCTGAATAGTCTCCAATGTAGTCTCCATCTGTGACTGAGTTCCTTAAGCAAATTATTGTATTGACCTTGCTCACCAATGTCATAGGGAACTTCATACTGCGAAGAATTTGAAGGATGATTTTGTTTTGATTTGCTGACTTCTGAGTCACTCTTATAATGGTAACAAAACACATAAAATAATGTTTTATTCTTGTTTTATATCTTTTTTACATGCTTAGTTACTGTGTACAAAGTCACTGGTGTTACTAAATGACACAAAATGCAGCAAGATTTAAATTTTACGAGGACTGTCAGTCATAGACGTACCAACAATTACTGCCCTTGTTTTTCTGGTACATCTACAAGGAGAAAGAAGAAAGAAGAAGAAAGAAGAAGAAGAAAGAAGGAGAAGGAGAAGAAGGAGAAGGAGAAGAAGGAGAAGAAAGTTCTCATTACCTGGAATATGTTGAATAATGTCACCAGTCATATTACCTATGGTCCCTCTTGACTACGACTTGACATAAATGACCTGAATATAATTATAACAAATGAAAAGTAAAGATAAATCCATTATTTTTCCTTGTCTATTTTGTAATAGACACACCTTGTCACACAAATGTTTGCTACTGTTTCCAGCATCTGCTGATGGTATTTGTATCTTCTAATTCTCTAGGACACTGAGTTTAGTTGGTTATTTAATCTGGTGGTACTAAAAATTCTAATTTTCCACAAATTTTCTTTAACCTTTGCATGAACTTTTCTTCCCTCTCCCTTCTGCCATTTGGGAAAGAGCAGAAAATCAGCCTTTTTTGTTTCCTTATGTTGGGATTTGTGTCTCATCTTCTTGCAAGAGATTATATACCATATTTTGCCTGCCATCCTCTTCATGATGGAATGTTGCTTAATAAAGAGCATTTGTACTGTAGGTGTGCACATTACTTCACAGTTTAAATGCAATCCTGCTCATTTTCCTGCTGTGCCATGACATTCAGAGGATGACTTTTTTCCTTTCCATAGTGGGTTCCTGCATTTTATCAATTATGGTGATTAAAATGCAGTTTTCTGGAAAATAGCATGAATTGCTCAGCTGAAGAATCTGGAGAATATATAGCATTTGGATATTCTTGAGTTATAGCACTGATGCAGCTCAGCTTGTGAACTGAGTTGGTGCCAAAGTGGCTTCTGTGGACTTCCTTGTGCAGTGTGAGCCCAGTACTTTAATTTTTGAGCTTTGCTCAGTTAAAATGCACAGTATACATAGTTTGCTTGTTTACCTGAAAATTAAATCTCTGTCACATCAGCTGGCATATCATTTTGCTAGATCTGTTATAAAGTTTGGAACAGGACAACAGCCCCAGTATGGAGGTGTGGTGAGAGCCCCTTTCCCCTGCAGGCACTGCACGTGCCAGGACTGAGCTGTTCAGCACTGCAGGAGCAGTAGAAACAAACATTTGGGTAAGAGCATTTCTTCTTTCTTGAAAATCTGGTACTCTGGCAGGATGATAATAGCCTGATCCTGGTATCACTCATATCTGGAAAGCCACCTTAGGATGGCATAATTCAGTGCTGCTACCAAAGAGAGTGTACTGATCAGTCCCCTCCCTCTGGGGCTGGCAAATAATTTGTGCCATCACTCAGTGAACTACATATGGCCCTGAAGTGGCTGAAAAATTACTTGAGAAATGGCTTGCTCTTGGCCATGTTAGTTTTCTGAGCATCTTCACAGCTAGACTGAAAATTGCTGCAAGGGTTGAATAGTCTGGGCATGAGAAAGAGCTGCTTGGAATGGGAAGTGAGCAGGATGACAAAAAAGTAAATACATTGAAGCCAGTCCGCGTGGTAAGTGGAATTTGGGGATCCTTGTGTATAGAAAAGCAGCCATTCAAAAGAGAGAAAGACAAAGGGGATGAGAGTTCTTAATCTTGGCACATCTATGAGCTTAAGTTTCAGCCAGGTCATGAGTCTTGCTCAGAGCACAGAAATTTAAGAACATACATGGAATTCCGTGTAGGAACAATGTTTGAAATGTTCTTGCTTAACTCTATTTCAATTGTAGTTTAAAGTGAAAAAGAAAAAAAACAAAAGAGGAAAATAAATTTTCTGTATTTCCTCTGAGAATATTAGAATATAAAAAGTCTTTAGAGACAATTGACACAATTTGCCCTGGTTTGTTTTTGGTTGGTTGGTTGGTTTTTTAACTCATGTAGTCTAAAAAACTTCCAGGATGTCTTCTCAGCACAGGGCTGAGTTTCCTGCTGTTAAGTTGAGCATAATTCACAAAATATGCTTCTAGTTATTTATGACCTCTCAGCATGCAAGAACATGACAAAATTTATTTCCATCACTTTTTCACATTAAGAGGCAGTTAGAGACCAAGGAACTGCCTCTACAATTAGGACCCAGAATTTTCAACTCACTGCATGAACAAGGGCTGCCTACAATGATTATTTCAGTGCAACAAGAGTAAAACCATTTTATCCAATAGTACCCCATTCCATTAAAAATATGTGCCTCAGCTTTAATCCAATCAGGTCAGTTTGCCTCATCTCTTTAAAAATTCTGTCCTCCACAATGTATGGGATGGATATTCTTTTTATAGAAGAAGTAATTATGGCAGTTTTCCAAACGACCACAATACCACTGTGCCCTCAATTCCCAAGGGCCATTCCAAGAATTTCTTTTAACTCAGAAAAAGATTACAAAAGTGACACAATATTTTTGACTGAAATTGAGTATGTAAATTTGTCTGGGGAACCTCAGTCCTTCAGCAGCTCTGTCTCTGAGCCCCAGTGCCCAAATGTCCCAGCAGGTGAGGAAAATTGGGCATTTTGGTCATTCCAAGTAAAATGGCCCCAGCTCTGCAGCTGGTGTAAACTGACTCAGCGGTCACAGGAGTGATGCTGATTTTTGCCAGCCAAGGAGACTATTATATTTATTTGGCTAATCTATGAAGACTTTTTCTGAAATAGTGTGTACTGATTGTCTCTCCAAGGTAGAAACACACCAAGAATTTAAATTAGCTATGCATAATACATTTGAGGTAATACTTGTGTTTATTGCCTCTTGGTAAGTTATTAAGCTTTTATTGTAGCATATTTTGTATGAGCATCAGTATTATCCACATGCTTTGTACCTAATGTGTTTCGCTTCTTTAGCATATCTCAGTTAAGGGTTCTAAAACAGGCTACAAACGCTAATGAGGCGAGATTTGCTGTGCTCCAGTGAGGAAGGAAAGCAGCATCATTGCAGGTCCACAGGTCAGGACTCTGAGGGGTGGAGAGGCTTTCTAAAGACAACACAATAAAATTCAGATAACAGTTCTGACCTTCTGTCAGTACCTCGAGCCCTTTTGCCCTTTCTCCCCAGCAGTGCTGTATGGAGGGAATGCAGCCTGCCCGTGGTTGCTGGCTGCATCCCCAGGAGCAGCAGGGTGCTGGATGCACCCAGGACTGGACATCCTGTTTGGTGTCCCCCTGCCCCTAGGCAGAGTTACCCCCTCAGACCTCACAGCCTGCTCTCTCCTTTTCCTTTTATGCCAAACTCTATAATTCCTTGTTTGTGGTGCCAAGCATGCTCTTGCCAAAGTCCTCATTGTAGTGCATCTTCCCAGCTCCTGCCTCTTGGCTTCAGCCCTACCTGCTCCAATCCCACTGTTCTCCCCTTAACAGCAGCACTTGGGGGCTCCCTCACACCCTGGGTATGCATCCTTGCACACTAAATAATTGCAGCTGTAGTGCAGAATTAAAGCCAATCCCCCACAAGTGGGAGATCTTTCCAAAGCTCTTTTTCAAGGCACATTACCTCAGAGGACCGCTCTGCTGAGACCTCCAAGCTAGCATACTTTAAGTGTGAGGGCTTAGGGTTGCTGGAAGTCTTTGTCCTTTATCACATGCTCTGCTCATGGGAACTCATTAGGAGTCAAGTAGGAGAGCAGCTATGCCACCAAAGAGCAGAAGGACAATGCTGTGAGGCACTGAGATGCCTCATCCCTGCCTGCCATGTCCCTGATGGGGTCCTGGGGCTGCTGCTGGTGCAGCTGCCACTCAGGCACACATCTGAGAGGAAGCCGCAAAACCATCAAGCACCATGTGTATCAGCGGGCCCCAGGAGGCTGCTGTGCCTTCTCCTGCAGGGCTGTCTGCTGCTCTGCAGGGATCCCGGTGATGCAGAGCTGGCAAACATGCCCCTGCAGCTACACTGTCCCTCCTTCTGCCTCCTGCCCTCCCCAGTGAGACCAGGGCCACCGCAGGTCCCGGGCTGTGTCACAGGTGAGCACTTGAAATGCAGCTTGAATTGGCTGCACAGGGCTGAGAACTTTGCCTGAGCCCAGAGCAAAGTGCCAGAACAGGTGGAACAAATTAACAGCCATCCCTCTAAGTATGGAAACAGAGGAGAAACTCCCATTAGGAAATTTACTTGTGCGTTCTTACACAAGAAACACTTCTTTTCATCCCATGACTTTAATTTTTCTCCCTCAACACTGTGTGTGCCTACTATTAACTTTAGAAGTTTCTTTCTCTTCTGTGCTGGGTACTTTGCTTACCTCCCCCAGCCCAGACCTGCCTCTTGTCAGGAGATGTCAGACCTGCAAGCTGAAATGTCAGGTCAATTGGGAGAAGTTTCCTTTAATAAAACTAGAGCTGCTTTGGCAATACCTTAATATAAATCTTTAAAATAATCTCTTCCTCTCTCATTTTTGCTTTCACACACATGCATACGTTTACATATTTATACTAATTCTTTCCTGGATCCCTGAGAGTTGATTTTTCTTCAGAGATTAAGATGAGTTTCAGTACCATCATTATAAAAATAAGTCAAACACTTTTTTACTTCTGGAACTTTCAGAAAACCTCTAAGTTTTAATTTTATTTTCTTTTCCTGAATGCAATAATCTGTAGAAGCCTTTAAATGTCTTCTACCAACTCTTATGCAGTCCCTTCCATTTTTTCTCTATGGCCAGTATTTCCCTGTAGTGGAGCTTCTGCATTCAATGCACTGCTGTGTTCCTCAGTCCTCAAAATTGAGAACTGTCCCTTCTCAGCACCTCTGATCAGTAAGAGATTCTTTCCTTTTCTGGCTAAATGTAATCTTCTCAATCTTTCTTTATCAAGATTTAAAAATATGATTGTTAAAAGAACATGAACCTTCTCTCCTGAAACACAAAGTGCACCTACATAGATAGTTCTAAACTTTTCTTCCCCGTACAGAAATTCCGCCACATTTCTGTGTTCCAGGTTCACCCACTCATCCTTGGTGCACCCCAAAGTTCCACACCAGAGTTTAGTGGCTCGTTTATCTATATAATATTCCTGGATTAACTGTTTGTACAAGTCTATGTAACAGGGACAGAGAAAGCAGTGTTTGGATTCCCAAACCCTAGTTTTGGTTCTGTGGGATGGGACAGTGAGTGGTAACTTGTGTGAGTGCTTGACTCATTTTCATGGTGTAGTCTCAAGAAAACCTAATTATGCAGATGCTTGTTCTAGACACAAAACCCTCACCATTTCCCTTTTGTCCTTTTCCTTCTTCCTTTTCCCTTTTCCTTTTCCTTCTATTTATTTTTCTCTTCTTCTTTCAACTGCCATATTACATGACAACGGTGCAGAGAGGGGACCTTCAGAAATTTAGTAATGGTGTTAGCTCATTATAAGTTTCCAGGGTTACATTGGGAAAATTTTGCCAGTCCATGACAACTTTCCTCTCAGACAAGGACCAAAGAATTTTTGCAGTAAAAGGGTTAGCACAGGTCAGGTCTGTTTGTACAGTCAATTTTTTAGTAGATTAAATATTTCCATCACCTGATACAATGAATTCTGGAAAACAAGAAAGGGGATTAATTAATCCAATGGAAAAAAAAAAGTTTTAAAAAGAAAGCAACAGCCATGTTAGAGTTATGGAAAAGAAAAGAGAAAGAAAGAATTTGAAACAAAGTAGCACACTGGAAATGAAGCTTGTTAAAAAGAGAGAGAAAGAGAGAGAATTAATTTTTTAAAAAGTGTCTCTGTGGAACAAAATGGTACTTTCCTTGGGTTGATACTGCTTAATAATACGTTTCACAGTGTACAGTGTGCCAGTTCTTCTGTGCCTCTTGTCCTTTGTCCCCATATATCCATGGTGATCCAAAACTGGTAGAATTTAAAAGGAAGTGCTTTATGTAATTAGCTGATTTGCAGAAGCCTAAGTGTCTGTGCCAGAACAATGAAAGATAAATCAAATTAGTTCTTCATACAGCTTGGGAAAAAGTGGAAAGCATCCAAAGAAAAATAACTGAGGCTGCATATGGGCTAATATTAAGGCAGTCCCCGAGCTGTTTGCCTATCTGTCAATGAAAGCACATCTTCCCCTAGTGGCCCACTTCAGATTTCAATCATGCATGGAAGGAAGCCTACAGAGAACTAGAGAGAATATATTTATATTTATTTATTTATATTTATATTTATATTTATATTTATATTTATATTTATATTTATATTTATATTTATATTTATTCACTGTATATTGTGAATTCTTTATGCTTTTATGCTCTGTATAATTATTACACAAAATCCAAAACTATAGTGTTAAAATAGAAAGAAGTTAGTGTTCCATCCTTGATGTGTTGAGATGTAGCCCTAGGATTCTCCCTCTCAACAGTGGTGTAGCAAGCACAAAATGTTTCATTACCAGTCAGTCTTGGGTATTATATCCATTTTCATATATTAAAGTACGTAGGGACCCAAGTGTTTAGGTGGTAACTTCCAGACAGCAGCAAGTCTGCCTTGCCTAAGTGTGGCACACTGCTCACAGTGAAAGCTTCTTTGAGCTGTTTGTCAGAGACTGGAATTGCTGTGAATGCTTTCTGCAAACCTTTTAGAAGCTTTGCTTCCTCAGAGCAGCTTGTGAGGGCAACAAACACAGATATTTAATGATGCCACAAGTTGCAGCTTCCAGTTCTGTACTTCCCAGCGTGCCTGTGAGCTAATCCATGGGAATACAGCAGATCCCAACTCTGACTTCCATCCAAAAACTGTAACCACTTACAGTTATGTACTGCATTAGTTCTTTGTCTTTGTTTCCTCTCTAGTGAGGCACCTTCTTTACAAAGTCAATAAAATGTTGATATATTCAGTGCTGGTATATTTAGGAGCCTTAGAAAGGATGGTGAATGCAATTCCCAAACCAAAACAGGATTCTCTGCTCTGGATTTCAGACAGTAAGGATTATCCAGTCCTGTCCCTCACAACTTCAAATGAGTCAGTAGCTGCTTAGTCCAGCTAAATCCGCAGAGTATTGAGTCCTTAGTCTCAGGAATTCAGCCAGACAGTACTTTTTGCACTCTATTATAAACCTCAATTCAGCCATGAAAAGATTTTATGTCACAAAAGAAAAAAGCAGGGTAGTTCAAGGGTGAGTTGACAACGTTCTAGCTCACTTTAGTAGCAAGTAAATGTTTTAAGTGGAAATGTTCAAAGTGATTCTAAAAAATTGATGTCTCCACCTGCTGCAGAAAAGACTTTCCTACCTTATCACCAGTACCTGCCAATCTGAGATACAAACGTGTACTCGGTCCACTTTAGATTTTCATCTATTGCTGCCTTAATAGGAGCTCATGAGGAAGCTTCTGACAAGTGATTATTATTTTCTTTAGTAGTTTTTTTCCTTTTGAGAAAATATTAGCAGCCATTTCCTTGACGTAGGTTGCAACTTCAAGTCTGCAGGTTTGACAGTTTTACAGATTTTACTTCCTTTACTTGTTTGTAAATTGTGTTTTATCCTCTCCTCAGTCTGGATGTATCCAAATATCTGCAACATCTCCAGAAACATTCTCTTTTTAGAACTTTCATAACTTTTCTTCCCTGCCTGGTTTAATTTCAACTGGCTGCTGATGTGTGAGTGTTTGGGATTTTGAGGGTAGGATTTGCCACATGCTGAATACTTACTTGTTGAGAATTTTGGGGTAAGTAATCAAAGCTAAAGGAAGAATTGAAATGTAAGTAAGAGAAAAATGAGTCGGGGAAGGACAAAGGAGATTAAAAAAATATATAAAATAATTTATTTTTCTTGTGTTTACATGCATTATGTTATAGATAAACAGCTGGCATGGACAAGAAGCAAAAGGGCCCTTCTTGGGGTGAATGTTTGAGGGCAATGAGAAATACTGGTAAACGCACTCTGGTGCCAGAGCAATTTTGTTATTTTGTTCTGACATTATCTCCTCAGGCTCTGTCCTGTGCTGATGTGTGATGGTTTTTGACCACAATGGGCCCAGGGAGAACCGTGACAGAGCCCATTTCTGCAGTCAGTCCCAGAGGTTTGCCAAGTGTTCCCAGCTTACCAGAGACCTTGGCAAAGGAAGATGCAGCCACAGCACCTAGGCATTTGTTCTCTTACAGAATCCTTCCCCAGACAATTTCTATGAATTTCTTAGATGAGGTTCTTTTTTTTTTTTTTTTTTTTTTTTTTTGCAAGGGATAATTTATGCATTTCTTTCCATATTGGATATATTTTGTGTCAATAGCTCATGTTTACTACAAGCCTGGCACTAAGAAACATATCCTGCTGGGACTATCTGGCACAACTTAGAAGAGTTAAAACTTTTTTCATCCCTTTCAAACTATGAGAAATTTGTAGCAATAGCTTCTCGGAGAGAACAGTGGAATTATCTAAAAGTATTTTGTTACCTACAATTTCTCCCAACCAGCTATGATATTTAAAAGACACTAATCTCTTGCTGGGTTTCCCCTGTCTCTCCAGATCCTCTGCTCCATGTCCCCTGCCCAGCCCCTCCACCTCTCCAGCCTCTCAGCTGGGAGTCTTTAGTAAAGACCTTGCAGCTGAATTGTGCCTTGAAAGTTCCAGCTACAAACATCTTCTGAGCCTGACAGCAGATGAGTGCAGGAGCCAGAAGCAGGTAAATCACACCTCCTGGATGCTGACTTTTCTTTGTGCTCTGAGTTTTTTAACTTCCTGCATAAGCATATGAAGGCAGAGGAATTGCCAACTGTAAAGGACTGAAGTGGCTTTTGTCTTCAAAGCTTCACTGCTACTTGTTATTAGTTATGTCAATTCAAAAGGAGACCTTTAGACTGATGAGAATACATTGGCAGTCAAAACCTTTCCTGGAATATTAATAGAGGATTATATGAGATTCCTCTCCAAACAGCCAGTAGATCCTGTTTTCCTTGAAGTAAGCCAGAAGACCTTCCATCCATAATGATCTAAAAATCATTGCGATAAGATTTTAAATATTTAAATATTTAGAGTATGAGGTACTAAATAGGAAAAAAAAAAAAGCTAACCTAATGTGAGTTTTCTTTGTAACAGATTTTGTTGATAGTTATTAAAATGAAAGTCCAAGGAAGTGCTGCAAATGTCATACAAAGGCCCTTGGAGCAGGGAAGACTTAAGGAAGCAAAACACTTTTTGTCTTGGTGCCACTGGATGCACTGCAGAATCATACTCCACATAACCTTTTTAATGGTTATTAAAGGCATTTGATCACCACCTTAAGTGCCCTCAATAAAGAAAGAAGCACAGTCTGCTCTGGAAGGTCTTCATCCTGCAGAGACCAAGGGTTTGAAGGGTTTGAAGAAAAGTCTCCATCTAGACACAATGATTTATATGTTCAAGCCTGGTTTTTAAACTTTTTTTTTTCTTCTATTCATAATTTTTTTTTAATGTGTCCATATTTAAGGGCAAGGTTTTTTTTTAGGATGAGAGGCCTTTCTTCTATCCTCGATGTAAAACTGTGAGACTGTTCTGCAGACACCAGAACTGAATGGTTCCATGGTGTATTAAAATCAGCCCACAAGCTGGACAAAGTCAGTATCAGAATAAATGCTGTAAGTTTAGCTCAGAAAGTCTAAGGAATCTCATGGTTTTGTTATAACACTATGACAGAAAATGGTATCAAAAATGTTACTCATACTTCTGTCTGACACTCTCTATGAGATTTCCAAAATCCTCATTCTATATATGTATTCATTATAAATATGTATTCAGCATCAAGACTTGTATGAAAAAAGAAAAGCCATTAACACATTTTAATAATAAGCCACCAATAATAGTATTAAAGTTCCCAAGGAATGGCACACAATACAGTGTTTTTTTCCTTTGTGCTAAAGGACTGAGCAGAGAATAATGTACTACTGAGTAGTAAGTAATAGGAATGATAAAAGTCTGCAGAGTTGTTCTGTCACTTTATGCTGACTAATAGTGATTGAAAGGTGGTTTCCAATAACAGGTGTAATATTTTAAACACAGGTAGTAGCTATGTGCATTGAGTACACAGGCTTACAAAGACACCTTCACTTTGAAATTGCCTAAAATCTTAAAAGCAATGAGGAATTTTTAAACAGACCAGCTCTTTTCTGCAGAAAAAGACAGTCTGAAGTACATGAAAAGAGATTAAATCCATTCAGAAATGGATGCACTCTGCAAGGTGTAGAATCTCTGCAAAATCTTTTCCCTGTGACAGAGGCGACATTGGCTCCCTCTTGGGAAGGAAACACTTTGTAGTCCAGGGCAGAAAAAGTGAGAGCTGTGATGTGAAAAGCACTGAATCAAATAGACCTGTGACTGATGATTCTTAAGGCACATCTAAAGTCTTTTATTTATCTCCCATGAAATGGAGACAACTGGTTGCGCACAGGTGATTGAGAAGCTACATATATCATCCTAGAAAAATCCCATTTATTTGCTCCCCTGGGGGAATGGAAAAAGAGTAAAGCTGCATAGAGGCAGGGGTTTACAGGGATTTAGGACTTTAAAATGAGGGTGGTTTTAATGAAAAAGCATTATGTCTGCACATTCATGTACTTTTATGCAAACATTTGCTATAGAACAGTTTATATGGCATAAGAATATTAATTTTCAATCATAATTCCTTAGATTGTTATACCTCTAAGACAGAGATCTTTCTCAAACTGTCATTTTTCTACTTTTTTTTTTTTTTTTTTTTTGCCAGCAGCCCATCTCATTGGTGTGCTGTGTGTGGAAGGAGGCCAACAATAAACATTGATAATACACCTAAATATATAGAATTTCTGGAAAGGCTCACAGTTAAATTCCAATTTTTATGTGCTGCTGCAAGTAAGGAACTATCCCATTGAAATGTTTCCCATGTTGAAACCTTGCCTCCAGCTTTAATGAGTATGGAAAGCCCTAACCAACCTAAAAGGGGATTAAAAGAGTTACTGAGCATAGTTTTTTGTCAACCCAGAAACTTTGTTGTGTTTTTGTCACAACAAGGTGAGTTCATATATTCCCCCAAATTTAACTGACCCCAAGGGTGATGTGAAGTCTCACCTTGCTTGCCCTGTAGCAAAGGACACAATAAGGAGCTCCTAGAAGACATTTAGGGACTAGCTGGGGACTGTCCTCTTTTTATAAACAGCAATAAACCAGCAGTAATGTAACCAATGAATTCACATCATGAATCCACATTTACAAATTTGCATTAATGTTGGATAATGTCAGTGAGAAGCAGCAGAGGCACTAGGTCACTTAAGGTTATGTATACCCTTGGGGCTACCCAATTTTATGTATTTCTATCAGCCCTGAGAAGGTCTCTGGGATTTCTTCTGATAATAGTCCCAACCAATTCCATCCTATAAATCATTTTACATAAATCTCTGAGCTAGGCTTGACATTCTTGTTTATGTTCAAGCAAGTACAACAGAAGAGCTTAATGTCTAATGAAGGAAAGGAGTGTCTGAATCCTCCAGTTAGAGCTAGAAAATGCCTCACTGAATCTTACTTTCTCACACATTTAGTGTCTAGGAGTTTGTCTCATGAGGGGAGGATGGTTTGTACTAAAGTGGCTGTCATTTGAAAGTTATGCACAATTAGGAGCAATAGAAGGTAATAAGTCTGACAGAGTTCCCTGCAAAAGATTTTGATTTATCTCATTCTCACTACCCACTTGCAGTTTATGTCACGTTTTTCTGAGTTTCCTCATATTCCAGTTTTTCCCTGTCCTATATCTCCAGACTCCTCTTGGCTACAGGAATGATACCAGCAATGGGAATAAAAATTATTCAGCAGAATAAATGCTTCACTATGAGCACTTGGACTAACATCCAGATAAAAGCTGTGGTGGGTGTTCCTCGGTGTGTTTTTTTATTTAACACTTTGGCTCAGATAGTTGCTTAGTTATCCAAATCAAAATTTTCATCCTATCCTGCAGGATTGCAAAATAGTCTTTCTCCAGAAAGTGCTGCTGAGCACTGCCTTCCAAACCTTTCTGACTGGGCTTTGCAATAATTGAGAAGCAGTGTACAGCTTAGCTGATAGCCAAAACTGCAGCTGAAGCTTCCAAAGCCCTCACCCAAATTTGCAGAGTCAGGGATCTGGATTTACATAAGGACAGCTTTGGGACTTCACCTTTCCCTTTTCTAACTAACCCCTCTTTTCATTATACTTTGCATGGGGATTCATCCCCTGTTTTATTGATAAATTTTGATAATCTTCTTATGTTGATTAGAAACAAAAGGTGATGGTAGTCTAGGGAATCTTTACTGTGGCAAAGTGTTTGCTTTGTGAATCTCTGCTTTGAAAGCCATGTAGGCAGTGCTTGGGCTTAGCAAATGCAGAAGCTGTAAAACCTTAATTGCTCCTTCCAACACTGAAAAAAAAATAACTCATCTTACTATTGTGATCTTCGCAACAAATTATATTTGTGGTATAAGTGAAAAACATACCTTAAAAGAGTATTTCCCTTTACTTTTTTTCATCTTCAGAAAGATGTTCATTCGCAAAATATAATCAGAATATGCATTAAAGGAATTCTTTGAAGGCTTTTCATCCAGCCTCTGCTCAAAGTACAGCCAGCTTCAATGTCAGAGCAGGTTGTACAGAGATATTAGCAGCTGAAATTTGAAAAACTCGAAGGATAGAGATACCCAGATTCTCTGGGCAATCTGTTCTTGCACTAAATCACCCTCATGGTGCATTTTTTCTATCCAGTTGAAATTTCCTTGCAACTTGTGACTGTTACCTCTTCTCTCCATCGTGCCCCTCTGTGAAGAATCTTAATTTTCACATTCTCCCCTCTGGGGAGGGGAGGATAGCAATTAAATCTCCCTTTGTCTTCTCCAGAGGAAGCAAACCCAGCTGTCCCAGTCTGTGATCCTACACCATGAGCTCCAATCTCTGCTCTCTGTCATCCTCACAACACTTACCACAAGTGATACAGTAAGTAAGTGATCATCACAACATTTATCACATGTGATACAATAAGTAACGCAAATCAAATTGGTTTTGCATTCCAGTTGGAGTAAGATAAAGCACTAATGTTTTTTTGCAGTGTTTTCATGCAAATTTGAGTAGAAAATAACAGATAATGGAACCGGGCATGAAAACGAAAGGAAGGAGCAGGGTTTTCACTGTGTCCCACTAGCCTTTAAGTCCTGATGCCTGCACTATCACTGAGAAGCCATAAACATAATATGGCACTGTAGATCCATTGCACATTGCATTTTTTAATACCCTAAACATAGCAGTGTAGGAAGTAGAGCACTGACTCCAGCTCAGTGAGAGATATGGCAAGATGAGCCCAGTGGGATCCAGTCCCTCAAAAAGACACCACCCAGCCTCTCAGGAGACTGCATGTCCTAGGACTGAGATGTCCTAAGACTAATGGAAATCACTTACTTGTCTTAGCAGAGCTGCACAAGTTGCTTGCTGTTTCCAGAAATGGTGCCTTGTTTAAAAGACCAGGTCTGATTCATCACTTTGTTATAGAGGTTTAATAGGGTGATGAATCACATTTGTCATTTTCAAAAACTTACAAGCATTGGTAGAATTTGCCTCAATTCATAAACTTTAATATATATGTTAGGATAGGATTTTACTTTTAAATTTAAGAAGAGAATGACACCCAGTAATCAAAATTAAGGGTGTAATAATAAACCAATAATTTTCTGGAAATGTATATCAAGAAAATGAAAACTTGTAACATTACTGATTTATATTTTCATCTTGAGATTCATATAGCCTGACATTTTTTGCCATTTTTAAGTATGATTGCAATAAAAAACATTATTTCAAGACATTAATTCCTGCAATATTTCATTTGTGGGTTTTTTTTTTTTTTTCCCTGACAGTTTGGTATAATGTTCAAAATCCATGTCCTTTTTTTTTATCCAAATCCTGTTAATTTTCTTCTTCCTCAGTTTCTTCATCTGTTTTATCTTATCCAGCTTGCAAGCAGAAAGGAGTGAGAGGAGCAGGAAAAAGTTTAAGGGGCAAAGAGAAAAATAGTGCATCCACTTTAATTCTCCATTCAGGTATAAAAATAATCTGCAAGTATTTTCAATTTTGTTATAGAAAATATTTCAACCACCTCTAGAAGTTTAGGTTAAAATTGCCTAAGGTAATTCTGTCACAAACAGAAGACAGATATCCTCATCTTCCTTAAGTGTGATGTTTGGCAAATAAAAAGAAAAGTTGTGGCTGATTAAAGTGACATGTCCTTTCACAATTCTTGCTGTCATGTATTAGCTGGAAGAGAACTGCTTGATGTTTTTTTTCCTTTTTCTTTTCTGATCTTTCTCCCTTATTTAAAAGGAATAAAAAGAACTGAGCTGGAAACCCCTTCACAATCTCATAAAATGCCTCTGCATGATACTACACATTTTCTTCTCCATTCTGTCAGCTGTTATGGTATATTTTATACAGGAAAGCCTTGGGAAATGTAAACCGTTATTGCAGTATATGTCCTCTTGTTCTTGAAAGGCGCTGTATTTAAGCAATACTCATACCACGATTCCTGAGACCTATTTCTAATCCTGTCGTTATCTCATTTTATGACCTTGGGCAAAACTTCTCTCTGCCCTTCAGGCTACTCGTCTGTTTTTCAGGAACAGAAATCTGAGATACTTTAGGGCATTATGATGTTTAATCAATATCTGTAGATTCCTCAGAGATGCCCAACGGAAATTTGTCGTCAAAATGGACAGTTCATACCAGTGTACATATACCCTATCAACCAAAACCTTCTGGAAGGCTTATCTTGAGGCAGGGAGTAGAGATCATAAGCTATGTATTTGTTTCATTTACTGTCATCTGCCTACTGCCAGGTGAATGCACGAGTAGAGAAAACCTCTGCACATTTTTTCCCGTTCATTTGTTTTTTGTAAGCAAATGCAAACAATGAAGAAAGCATGCTCTGACTTTGACCCTTAGGGCACCACTGGGCTGCTCGCTTTGCCAAATCTGAGGTTTTCTGGTTGTTTGCTGAGCTGCCATCAACCCAAGATAGAGATCTGTCTTCTCTCTCACTGGTTTTATACAGGACAGCAGTACGAGGAAACAGAAACTTCAGACCAGGATGCCCTCACTCTGGATGGGATCCCACTGTGAGTGCAAGGTAAAGGAGAGGAGAAGAAGCAGAAGAAATTCATCCAGCTGATGGATATTTTATGCTCTGAGTGCATTATAATGAACTAGTCACTACCTAGGCCAGTGGGGTGGCCAACAGGCGTTTTTCAAGCTTTTTTAAGGTGACCATCCATAGGTACTGCTCTTGAACATGCACTAAAAATATATATTTATTTATTGATAAACTTCATATGATAATACTGCTACTCAAAAGAAAGGCTTATTCAGGATCACATACATACTTGGCATCTGTGTTTATGGTTCTCTGTTTCTTGCAATAATGTGCATTAAATTTATCAATATTTAAACACTGGGTCAGAAGAAATAGGTATTTGGATGGAAAATTGTTATATAACACTTTAGCTTGAAGAGAATTTTCCAGATGTGAGATGCTGATAATTCACCATAATTAAATGGGAAGTCTATGATTTTCTTGGATTTTTCACAGGTTTGCATCATGTACAAAGGTAGCCATTTCCTAGCTCAAGGCTTTCATAAATTCCTCTAATTAGGTCAATGTAATAAAACAGCTAACTAAAACATGCCTTGAGACATATAGAATATGTATATATTAATCAACAGGTATTCATCTCCTGGCAGAAGTTTGTAGTTACATGATTAGATGCTATGTTAGGTGCCAAATGTAGATAATTTTCCTTTTTTATTGCAAACGCTCCAAAATAGGCCCAGCTAAACCAAAAGTGCAAAACCCAAAAATTATTGCCACCTACTGTTGTTTTCCTTCACGAAACATTACTGAAGTATAGTTTACAGCATGTCAGAACTTGTTAGGACAGGTATCTGAGAGCTGGAAGTCTTCTGATCTAGCTGAATTTTCAGTCCTCTTTCCTGAAGTATCTGCCTGCAAAAAGGAGTGCCACAGACAGGGATGACTGCTGAGCTTTCTGCAGGGGTATTGTGAAGATCACAACTGCTCTGTTGTACATCCTGCTTCCTCTGAAATCCTTATTTTACATCTGCAGCCTATAAAAACCTTTTCCAGTTTCACATTTCAAGCCTTCATTCTCCTCCAGACACAGAAGCTGCCTTTATCCCCGTTTTATAATTGCATGCTCATACAGGGTTGTGAATTGTTTTCTTTGGGATTAACACTCCTGTGCCAGTCCCCCAGGCCGTCATTCACTTCCTGGGATTAATACTGTCCGACCTTCTTCAGCACTGATCAACTGCTCCATCCTTTGCCTTGTTGCCACCTGCTCCTTCAGTTGTTGATAAGGTTAATTCAGTTATACACCCAAGCCAGTCTACAGAGGGAAATCTTTCCCAGAAAAAAGAGCTGCAAGAGGTGCAAAATCTCCTGAAACACTGATATAGGCCATCCCTTACAGGCAAAGACTGTCATTTAAATCAAACAAAGAAAATCTGAAAGTATTTTCAAAGAAAATAATTAAGTTTTAGTTTAGAGAGTCAAGTTAAGAGCTGAGAAAACCTGTGGCACCCTGATGTTTAATTTCCGCTGCTTTTAAAAAATATGGTTGACCGAATATTTCAGATCTAAAGTATTTTATTGCAAAATTATAAGTATTTATGCAGTATACTCCGAAGCTGCTCTGTCTGTTTCAGCCATCCCTCATCCAGGTTGGGATGCAGGTTGGAATGTGAATCTTTGTTCAAATAAATTACGTCAATAGAATAATGTACATAGCTCTAACTGAATAGTGATTTCAGCTGCTAGTCTGATGATCACACATGACTTACTTTTTCAGTACTTGAAAACACACTTCAGTGGTTGAAGATCTCATTATGGGCTGTATTGGTGATGTGAAGTTTCGAACTCCCATTTAGTAATTGTTAATCAGGAGTTTTTACTGGAAGTCCTAGAAGTAGCTTCTGGGGGCTGCAAGAATTGCAAGTGTGTCTAAGAGCTTTCCTGCCACTAAGTCGATGGCTACATAAGGTTGTTGCTATATTTTATATATTAGTAAAGGCCTGTATGCACAAGCCAGCCTTTGAACTAAGTCGTAATATTAAGGGCTAAAGTCCTTGAAACCTTCATGCAGAAGAGAGAGTAAAGCAAAACAATATCTTGTGTGTAAGAGAAAAAATGTAAACTGTGTGTGTTAGCCAATAGTAGCTTGTTCTGCCTGCAGACCCTGTAGAACCCTATAAAAGTGTGCTAAAGATAGAAATAAATTGGCATTCACAATTACTTCTGTGAAGACTGGTGAACAGCTCGGGGGTCTTTCAATATTTGGCGCCCGAACAGGGACACCCCTGCGGGCAGAGGGGCTTTGGAGTCATCGGAGTGGATCTGGGCATTAATCGTCGCGGGCTCGGATCGGCACCAGATAGGCAGCCTGAGCGCGGTGAGACGCGGAGAGGTAGGACATGGAAGTAGGGCTGCTGGGGGGGGGCCCAGAGGCAAGGGTGCTGTAGAAGGGTCGCAACCTTCCCTCTTGCGGGGTGCCGTCAGCATGGATGTGGGATTTGGGGCGGCAGATAAACTGTTTCTCAGCATCCTCGTTAAATGAGGCGAAGCAGCCCAGGAAAAGGACCTGGATATGCTCATTATATGGGCTAATCGTCTTGGGCATTTGCAGTGCTCACTGCTTTTTGCGGTGCAAGAACGGACTGATATATCGGCTCTGATATGGGAAACGGCAATTACGGAAAAGAGCAAGGACACTGTGTTTCTCGGTCGAACTTGGCAGATTGTAATTAATACCTTATAAAACAGAAAAGCGAGATATGCTGAAGCTGTGAGCCCCGTAATTCTACCTGCGTCACAGCGGCAGATGCCTTTACCTCCCACTGCTGGGCAAGCACTCCTATCTATGCTGCCCTTGGAGAGAGGGAGAGAGAGTTAGGGAAAAGAAAATAATGAGAAAAAAAGTTCCACAGGGAACGCTGAAACAACGAACAGAATCTGTTCAGTTATGGCAGGATGTGATACATCCAGAACTATTTGCTTCATTTTTGGAGTCACTTTTAGCACTACAACCTTATTTAAGTTCCATCTTTACCACCCTGGAAGAAAAGAAGCCGGATTTGGACTGGTTTCCACCTAAACCAGGGGGAAATGAGGGAGCACTGAGGTGGGCGCAGAGCACAAAGGCACCCTGGGGGTAGAAGCAGCGCAAGAAAAGTTCCAAGGCCACTCTGAACAATTACAGAAACAACTGAGCAGAAACAGGTGGCTCAGACAGCTTCAAAGAGAGACAAACTAGTCAAAAAATCTCAAACTAAATGGTATCTAGTTCAAAATTCATCCTTGTAATTAGAAGCTGATAAACTGCAATGATCGCCGTTGTTAGCACCTGGCCGTGAGAGACTTTTCGTGTAAAATCTCCTGCTTTTGCAAAATCGTGCCCTTTTTTCCTCTATCAGTGAACAACAAGAGAGATTGAGAGAAAAAACTGCATTTGTTAAAGTTAAATTTGTGAGGCTTTTTTTTTCTTTCTCTCCGTTTTTCCTCGCTGCCAGAGTATGTGGAGAATGTGAAGAAAGATAAGAGCAGAGCTGCAGCAGCGGCAGAGTGGGCAGTCCACCCCCCCCGCTCCCTCTCTGGGGTGGGGGCACTGGGATGGTGCCTGGTTTGTTGCAGGGTCGTGATTTATTGGGTTTTCGGAGTGTTTTTGTATACCCTTTTAGAGTTAATTTTGTGTTTTAAGTAATTATGAGTTTATGCAATTGCAGTTTTTAGAGTTTTACTAGAGAAATTATTGTGGTTCTTTGAAGGTTTGGAAAAAAAAAGAAAAAAAAAAGAAAAAAAAAAAAAAGAAAAAAAAAAGAAAAGAAAAAAAGGTGTTTAAGGTGAATCTTAACAGAAGTTGCCTTGCAATAATTGGTTTTAGAACCCAAGGTTAAAATATGGTGTGATTTACAACTTCTAGGAAAACCTTCTTCCAATTAATGTTATCTACAGAAGAGATTTGTGGTTTAAAAAATAATTAGTCAAGAGAATTTTACTGTATAAGAAAAGCTAAGTTAAAGTATATATTATCTATTTGCTTGTTTTTTCCACAATTTTAATAAGGTAATTTCAATGTGAGTCCTTTTGTTATATAAAACACATATAACTGCATATATACCAATTTGGATTTTGGGTTTTAGTTTAAGAATTGGACTCAATGTTTTTGAAAAGTGCTACAGAAGCTGGATGGCAACTTGCCAAATCCCATGTTGTGGTGGTTTTTCTCTAGAAAAACTGCATTTTAACATCCTAACCAATTTAAGCATATATTAGGCAAATTTCTATTATGAATAAGTATTTTTAGTAACATTTGCAGTTATTGTGGGTTATTCTCAAAGCTAGATGACATAGAATTATGATGTGTTTGCTACATTTTTATAATCTTTATAGTGAATTTATGTTATTGTTATATTGTGTTTAAAAGGTATATATTAAACTTTTAGTTGCTTTTTTGTAGTAACAGAATAAGATTAAGTTATGTTTTCATTTAATATAGATTAAGTGTTAATAGAATTAAGGATAGTCAAGTTTTATAATGTTTAAGCTTGAATGCTTTTAAGTTAAGTTTTCTAACTTAGATATTCTTTTAAAGTTAAGTTTGTTATTTCCTTTTGTCATATGTAATTATTGTTGGGTTTAGATATTGTTTAATTTAAATTGTTTTATGTTTTCTTGGAGACACTTGTTTAAACTGCAAAGTATAGTTGTTTTCCTAGAGTGAAGAGGACGGCCACAGCTGAGACAGCTGTGATGAAACACTGATGAACACCTGCTTGTGAATGGAAGTGAATGCAGTCTGTGACACCCTTGACTTCATTGGGAGTTCTATTGGTTGTTGCAATCTCTGCAATTTTTGTTTGTTATAGTTTTCTTATTTTCCAGTGTTTCCAGAATTTTAAGAAGATGTACCATTGCTGAGGATCAGCTGCCATAGGAGAGGCTTCAGATTAAACCAACTGCTGAATGGTTTAATTGGTCTGGTACCTGAGGCTTCTGATCATTTGCTTTGTATAAATGCATTTTAACATTTTGCTGTGCTGTAAGCATCTCATAGCTGCTACTATTGAGAACCTTGTTTTAGAAATGAGTTAAGAGGCATCTTTCCAGTTTAAAGCCTAAGGCCCTGGCCAAGCCTTGACTTTACCTGGACAGAATGTTTGCTAACAGATCCAGATATTTTCTGTCCCAAATCAGTATTTGAGTCACTTTTTGACTCAGCAATTTGACCCTATTAATATGACAGCTGGATCAATTTTGAAGTGGGCTTGGAGAATCATTTCCGGAGGTGATGATCCAATCCTTCACTGATTTTTGTTTCTGTTTGTTTGCTAACTATGGGATGCTAGTGCAGTGTTTTAGTAATTAATAGTAGTTTTATATTATATTCCCTATTAATAATGTTTAAGATTTAATTGATTTTTAACTAGTATAAGTTCTTATTAATTGTGTATATGGTTTTGTGTTGCTGTTGATGTTTATAACAGAAGTACATCTCATTTTTATTTTTTTTTAAGAAAAACGGGGGAAATGGATGCCCCACAAGCATTTAATTAGTGTAATTCATTAACTTCAAGGAGAGAAGTGTCTGTGTTTTGTTGGCAGGTTCAAAAAGGTCACCTGTTCATCTGACCAGACTGTGTGCCTCTGAACACACGAGATCCAGTGAACAGAGATGTCATCACACAGCCGTGGTACTCCAGACATGGATCAGAAGTGGACCTGTCAGGACACAGTTGTGTCTGAACACTATACAGACAGTTGCCAACAGAGATTTTGTGTTGTTATTATGATGTTGTGTCTCTACCAATTTTCAGGTATCCTTTGTTTTAAGATTTAGAAGGATCTGAAGAACAACTTGAACATCAAAGCCCTCAGTCACCGATCAACTGCCAGCTGACATCACGAGAGCAGTGAACATTCCAGGACTGAATCGTGCTGGAGAAATTCTGCAGAAGATCTAAGAAGTGTAGAGACTCCATTTAACTGTACATAAAGCAAACTGTAGTTATGTGTTTACCCTTTTAGCAAATTGCTTTCACGCTTAGACTACATATATACCAGAGCACCTGTGTTAAAAGTAGTTAGATAATAGTTTAAGTGTTTAGCTTGTGTAGTAATTGTTATGTTAGTATAAAGTATAAGTATTCCCTCTTCAAGAGGTAGTGTAAGCATCTTTGAAAGTTCATTTAACGACTGAAGTTCTAGCTGTGAGTTTGCAAATATGGTGTCATTTACATGGTAAAATGCTTATGGTAATTGTGTTGTGTATAGTCGTGACCAACTGTCTGCTAACTAGCATCCAAAAGTGACAGAACATATGGGTCACTCTGGCACATTGAACTGGCCAAAGGTCAATGTGTTTGAGCCTAGCCACCCCTGGAGATCCTTTCGCACCTGTCTCGTAGGAGTCCCTGAATGGGATCCTCCAGCATTTAAAGCCTTAATTAGTAATGAGACTCGACTGAATCAATTGGCAATGTTGCAAGAGTGTAGTCGCACTGTTGGCTTCACATTAAGACAACTTGAAGCCTGTTGGCAAGCAGAAATTACCAAAGTTCTTAATGTTACAACCCTCAGAAGAATTAGATTTGTTAAGTTCCACCAATACCTCAGGTGGATGGATAATGTTTGAACCCCCGACAAAAAGTCATTCTAACAAAGTAATACAGCACTGGGTTGCAGTCAACCCTATAGCTGATCTCGTTACTACCACTGTAAGTAAAGCCTTTATTCGTGGTGCAATCTCACAGGACAATTACCAAAACGATCACCTAGTTCCATATTCCTAATCTGTGGAGATAGAGCATGGAATTAGATTCCTGCTAATCCACATAGAAGACCCTGTTATCTTGGGAAACTCACTTTGTTCCACCCAAGCTTACATCAATTGTTGAATATAGCTAGCAAAATGAAGAACATCAGTCAAAGCGAAGCCTGAATGAATTAAGGCCTAGCAACTCTAAAAAGGCTCACTTGTTAGACTAAGGAAGAATTGAACCTAACATCCACAATGTTAAGTGAGCTTTCAGCTGATGTGAGTAGTGTGTATCATGCAGTACTATGAAATCAAGTTGCAATTGACCTTTTGCTCTTAGCACAAGGACATGGTTGTGGGGAGTTTGAAGGCATGTGCTGCTTGGATCTTACTGATCATTCAGCTTCCATCCATGAGCAACTACAGCAGCTACAGGATGGGTTGCATGCCCTGAAGGAAGATAGTGATCCCATCGGAGGTTGGTTCGCCCGCTGGGGCATCACTGGATGGTTGAGGTCTCTTGTGCTAGAAGGGGGACGGACTTTACTTATAGTGTTAATTGAGATGACAGTCTAAGTTGTATGTTATCTTATCCAAAGCCTGGTTTGTGCAAAAAGAGAAAGGGGGAATTGTTGCTATATTTTATATATTAGTAAAGGCCTGTATGCACAAACCAGCCTTTGAACTAAGTCAAAATATTAAGGGCTAAAGTCCTTGAAACCTTCATGCAGAAGAGAGAGTAAAGCAAAACAATATCCCTGTGTGTAAGAGAAAAAATGTAAACTGTGTGTGTTAGCCAATAGTAGCTTGCTCTGCCTGCAGACCCTGTAGAACCCTATAAAAGTGTGCTAAAGATAGAAATAAACGGCATTCACAATTACTTCTGTGAAGAGTGGTGAACAGCTCGGGGGTCTTTCAATATAAGGTTAGCACATGCCTGACAGTGGAGAGGAGAGTGAAGAGGAACAGGCTATCTAGAGGTCCCATGAGTTAGAAATGATAGGATTCTATTGGTAAGTATTTATATCAAGATCTGCTGCAGCATAAGAATTCTTCATGCTTTCAAAATTGAACCCACCTCTAACTGCTGGCATTAATCCCTAGTTTGGAATTTCTTTGAAGCAGAAGTTTTCAATGCTTTCTAAAAATTCCTAGATCATGACCATCGTCCATCTCAATTTCCAAACCTTTTTTCTCCTTCATTCCTCCAAGCTCTGTTCAAACCTCCAAAGATTTTCTGAATCCTCTTTGCAAGCATCTTGTGGATTGCTCTGTCTCAGACCTCTCCTTGCACTTCTCGAAAGACACACACACTCCTATTGTTTTCAAGTTCAGAAAGCCAGATGGAGATGGCATTCACCAAAACTCTGCTCCTCACACTGGTCTTATCAATAGGAATGAAATGGGAAAATTACTGAAGATGTTGCTTCTTTGCTTCCCTCCATTCTTTTCCATTTTTTCTCTACCATCTGACCACCACAGAATTGATGTAGAGACACAGATGAAAGTTACATGAATTATCTTTTTCATTCAGGATTTGTGAGCTTTCAATCTATGGTCATATTTCTCTAACGTGAATTGAATTTTTGTCAGATGAAGTCCTTACACTAGAACCTAGAACCCCAAAACCTGACACCTAGAACCCCGAAGCTCAACACCTAGAACTAAAAACCGCGATACCTAGAATCCAGACACTCGACACATAGAACCGCAAAACTCAACCCATAGAACCCCAAAACCTGATACCTAGAACGCTTGAACTCAACCTTTAGAAGGCTAAAGAGCTGAAACTGGAATCCCAAAACCTGCTCACCAGAACTCTGAAACCTGGAACCTAGAACCCCAAAACCCGACACCTAGAAACCCAATACCCTTCACCGAGAACCCCGATACCCGACACCAAGAACCCCAATACCCGACACCTAGAACCCGAAACCCGATACCTAGAACCCCAAGATACATTACCTAGAACCCCAGCACACGTTACCTAGAACCCCAACACCCGACACCTAGAACCCGAAACCTGACACCTAGAACCCGATACCCGACACCTAGAACCCCAATACCCGATACCTAGAACCCCAACACCCGACACCTAGAACCCCGATACCCGACATCTAGAACCCCAATACCCGACACCTAGAACCCCAATACCCGACACCTAGAACCCGAAACCCGAAACCTAGAACCCAATACCCGACACCTAGAACCCCAATACCCGACACCTGGAACCCCAATACCCGACACCTAGAACCCCAATACCCGACACCTAGAACCCCAACACCCGACACCTAGAACCCAATACCCGACACCTAGAACCCCGATACCCGACACCTAGAACCCCAATACCCGACACCTAGAACCCAATACCCGACACCTAGAACCCCAATACCCGACACCTAGAACCCCAACACCCGACACCTAGAACCCAATACCCGACACCTAGAACCCCAATACCCGACACCTAGAAACCGAAACCCGACACCTAGAACCCCGAAACCCGACACCTAGAACCCCAATACCCGACACCTAGAACCCAATACCCAACACCTAGAACCCCAATACCCGACACCTAGAACCCCAATACCCGACACCTAGAACCCCAACACCCGACACCTAGAACCCGAAACCCGACACCTAGAACCCCAATACCCGACACCTAGAACCCCAATACCCGACACCTAGAACCCCAACACCCGACACCTAGAACCCGAAACCCGACACCTAGAACCCCAACACCCGACACCTAGAACCCCGATACCCGACACCTAGAACCCCGATACCCGACACCTAGAACCCCAGCACACGTTACCTAGAACCCCAACACCCGACACCTAGAACCCGAAACCCGACACCTAGAACCCCAACACCCGACACCTAGAACCCCAATACCCGACACCTAGAACCGCAACACCCGACACCTAGAACCCCAGCACACGTTACCTAGAACCCCAACACCCGACACCTAGAACCCCAATATCCGATACCTAGAACCCCAAGATACGTTACCTAGAACCCCAACACCCGACACCTAGAACCCAATACCCGACACCTAGAACCCCAACACCCGACACCTAGAACCCGAAACCCGACACCTAGAACCCCGATACCCGACACCTAGAACCCAATACCCGACACCTAGAACCCCGATACCCGACACCTAGAACCCCAGCACACGTTACCTAGAACCCCAACACCCGACACCTAGAACCCCAACACCCGACACCTAGAACGCGAAACCCGACACCTAGAACCCAATACCCGACACCTAGAACCCGAAACCCGACACCTAGAACCCCAAGACATGACACCTAGAACCCCGATACCCGACACCTAGAACCCCAATACCCGACACCTAGAACCCAATACCCGACACCTAGAACCCCAACACCCGACACCTAGAACCCGAAACCCGACACCTAGAACCCCGATACCCGACACCTAGAACCCAATACCCGACACCTAGAACCCCGATACCCGACACCTAGAACCCCAGCACACGTTACCTAGAACCCCAACACCCGACACCTAGAACCCCAACACCCGACACCTAGAAACCGAAACCCGACACCTAGAACCCAATACCCGACACCTAGAACCCGAAACCCGACACCTAGAACCCCAAGACATGACACCTAGAACCCCGATACCCGACACCTAGAACCCCAATACCCGACACCTAGAACCCCAATACCCGACACCTGGAACCCCAATACCCGACACCTAGAACCCCGATACCCGACATCTAGAACCCCAATACCCGACACCTAGAACCCCAATACCCGACACCTAGAACCCCAATACCCGACACCTAGAACCCGAAACCCGACACCTAGAACCCCATACCCGACACCTAGAACCCCAATACCCGACACCTGGAACCCCAATACCCGACACCTAGAACCCCGATACCCGACACCTAGAACCCCAACACCCGACACCTAGAACCCCAACACCCGACACCTAGAACCCCAATACCCGACACCTAGAACCCCGATACCCGACACCTAGAACCCCAATACCCGACACCTAGAACCCCAGCACACGTTACCTAGAACCCCAACACCCGACACCTAGAACCCCAATACCCGACACCTAGAACCCCAATAGCCGACACCTGGAACCCCAATACCCGACACCTAGAACCCCAATACCCGACACCTAGAACCCCAACACCCGACACCTAGAACCCCAATACCCGACACCTAGAACCCCAACACCCGACACCTAGAACCCCAATACCCGACACCTAGAACCCAATACCCGACACCTAGAACCCCGATACCCGACACCTAGAACCCAATACCCGACACCTAGAACCCCAATACCCGACACCTAGAAACCGAAACCCGACACCTAGAACCCGAAACCCGACACCTAGAACCCCGATACCCGACACCTAGAACCCCGATACCCGACACCTAGAACCCCAATACCCGACACCTAGAACCCGAAACCCGACATCTAGAACCCCAATACCCGACACCTAGAACCCCAATACCCGACACCTAGAACCCCAACACCCGACACCTAGAACCCCAACACCCGACACCTAGAACCCCAATACCCGACACCTAGAACCCAATACCCGACACCTAGAACCCCAATACCCGACACCTAGAACCCAATACCCGACACCTAGAACCCCAATACCCGACACCTAGAACCCCAATACCCGACACCTAGAAACCGAAACCCGACACCTAGAACCCCAATACCCGACACCTAGAACCCCGATACCCGACACCTAGAACCCCAACACCCGACACCTAGAACCCCAACACCCGACACCTAGAACCCCAGCACACGTTACCTAGAACCCCAGCACCTGATACCTAGAACCCAATACCCGACACCTAGAACCCCGATACCCGACACCTAGAACCCCAGCACACGTTACCTAGAACCCCAACACCCGACACCTAGAACCCGAAACCCGACACCTAGAACCCCAACACCCGACACCTAGAACCCAATACCCGACACCTAGAACCCGAAACCCGACACCTAGAACCCCAACACCCGACACCTAGAACCCCAACACCCGACACCTAGAACCCCGATACCCGACACCTAGAACCCCAACACCTGATACCTAGAACCCAATACCCGACACCTAGAACCCCGATACCCGACACCTAGAACCCCGATACCCGACACCTAGAACCCCAGCACACGTTACCTAGAACCCCAACACCCGACACCTAGAACCCCAATACCCGACACCTAGAACCCAATACCCGACACCTAGAACCCAATACCCGACACCTAGAACCCTGATACTTGACACCTAGAACCCCAGCACACGTTACCTAGAACCCCAACACCCGACACCTAGAACCCCAATACCCGACACCTAGAACCCAATACCCGACACCTAGAACCCCAATACCCGACACCGGGAACCCCAATACCCGACACCTAGAACCCCGATACCCGACATCTAGAACCCCAATACCCGACACCTAGAACCCCAATACCCGACACCTAGAACCCCAATACCCGACACCTAGAACCCCATACCCGACACCTAGAACCCCAATACCCGACACCTGGAACCCCAATACCCGACACCTAGAACCCCAATACCCGACACCTAGAACCCCAATACCCGACACCTAGAACCCCAATACCCGACACCTAGAACCCCAACACCCGACACCTAGAATTCCAACACCCGACACCTAGAACCCCAATACCCGACACCTGGAACCCCAATACCCGACACCTAGAACCCCAATACCCGACACCTAGAACCCCAACACCTGATACCTAGAACCCAATACCCGACACCTAGAACCCCGATACCCGACACCTAGAACCCCGATACCCGACACCTAGAACCCCAGCACACGTTACCTAGAACCCCAACACCCGACACCTAGAACCCCAATACCCGACACCTAGAACCCAACACCCGACACCTAGAACCCGAAACCCGACATCTAGAACCCCAATACCCGACACCTAGAACCCCAACACCCGACACCTAGAACCCCAATACCCGACACCTAGAACCCCAACACCCGACACCTAGAACCCCAATACCCGACACCTAGAACCCAATACCCGACACCTAGAACCCCAATACCCGACACGTAGAACCCCAACACCCGACACCTAGAACCCAATACCCGACACCTAGAACCCCAATACCCGACACCTAGAAACCGAAAACCCGACACCTAGAACCCGAAACCCGACACCTAGAACCCGAAACCCGACACCTAGAACCCCAATACCCGACACCTAGAACCCCAACACCCGACACCTAGAAACCGAAACCCGACACCTAGAACCCCAACACCCGACACCTAGAACCCCAGCACCTGATACCTAGAACCCAATACCCGACACCTAGAACCCCGATACCCGACACCTAGAACCCGAAACCCGACATCTAGAACCCCAATACCCGACACCTAGAACCCCAATACCCGACACCTAGAACCCCAATACCCGACACCTAGAACCCAATACCCGACACCTAGAACCCCAATACCCGACACCTAGAACCCAATACCCGACACCTAGAACCCCAATACCCGACACCTAGAACCCCAATACCCGACACCTAGAAACCGAAACCCGACACCTAGAACCCCAATACCCAACACCTAGAACCCCGATACCCGACACCTAGAACCCCAACACCCGACACCTAGAACCCCAATACCCGACACCTAGAACCCAATACCCGACACCTAGAACCCCAATACCCGACACCTAGAACCCCAATACCCGACACCTAGAAACCGAAACCCGACACCTAGAACCCCAATACCCGACACCTAGAACCCGAAACCCGACACCTAGAACCCCAATACCCAACACCTAGAACCCCGATACCCGACACCTAGAACCCCAACACCCGACACCTAGAACCCCAATACCCGACACCTAGAACCCCAACACCCGACACCTAGAACCCGAAACCCGACACCTAGAACCCCAATACCCGACACCTAGAACCCCAACACCCGACACCTAGAACCCGAAACCCGACACCTAGAACCCCAACACCCGACACCTAGAACCCCGATACCCGACACCTAGAACCCCAACACCTGATACCTAGAACCCAATACCCGACACCTAGAACCCCGATACCCGACACCTAGAACCCAATACCCGACACCTAGAACCCCAGCACACGTTACCTAGAACCCCAACACCCGACACCTAGAACCCCAATACCCGACACCTAGAACCCCAACACCCGACACCTAGAACCCGAAACCCGACATCTAGAACCCCAATACCCGACACCTAGAACCCCAATACCCGACACCTAGAACCCCAATACCCGACACCTAGAACCCCAACACCCGACACCTAGAACCCAATACCCGACACCTAGAACCCCAATACCCGACACCTAGAACCCCAATACCCGACACCTAGAACCCGAAACCCGACACCTAGAACCCCAATACCCGACACCTAGAACCCCAACACCCGACACCTAGAACCCCAACACCCGACACCTAGAACCCCAGCACCTGATACCTAGAACCCAATACCCGACACCTAGAACCCCGATACCCGACACCTAGAACCCCAGCACACGTTACCTAGAACCCCAACACCCGACACCTAGAACCCGAAACCCGACACCTAGAACCCCAACACCCGACACCTAGAACCCCAATACCCGACACCTAGAACCCGAAACCCGACACCTAGAACCCCAATACCCGACACCTAGAACCCCAACACCCGACACCTAGAACCCCAATACCCGACACCTAGAACCCCAACACCCGACACCTAGAACCCGAAACCCGACATCTAGAACCCCAATACCCGACACCTAGAACCCCAATACCCGGCACCTAGAACCCCAATACCCGACACCTAGAAACCGAAACCCGACATCTAGAACCCCAACACCCGACACCTAGAACCCCGAAACCCGACACCTAGAACCCCAACACCCGACACCTAGAACCCGAAACCCGACACCTAGAACCCCAACACCCGACACCTAGAACCCCAACACCCGACACCTAGAACCCGAAACCCGACACCTAGAACCCCGATACCCGACACCTAGAACCCAATACCCGACACCTAGAACCCCAATACTCGACACCTAGAACCCCAGCACACGTTACCTAGAACCCCAACACCCGACACCTAGAACCCGAAACCCGACACCTAGAACCCCAACACCCGACACCTAGAACCGCAACACCCGACACCTAGAACCCCAGCACACGTTACCTAGAACCCCAACACCCGACACCTAGAACCCCAATACCCGACACCTAGAACCCGAAACCCGACACCTAGAACCCCAACACCCGACACCTAGAACCCAATACCCGACACCTAGAACCCAATACCCGACACCTAGAACCCAATACCCGACACCTAGAACCCCGATACCCGACACCTAGAACCCGAAACCCGACATCTAGAACCCCAATACCCGACACCTAGAACCCGAAACCCGACACCTAGAACCCCAATACCCGACACCTAGAACCCCAACACCCGACACCTAGAACCCAATACCCGACACCTAGAACCCAATACCCGACACCTAGAACCCCGATACCCGACACCTAGAACCCAATACCCGACACCTAGAACCCCGATACCCGACACCTAGAACCCCAGCACACGTTACCTAGAACCCCAACACCCGACACCTAGAACCCCAACACCCGACACCTAGAACCCAATACCCGACACCTAGAACCCCGATACCCGACACCTAGAACCCAATACCCGACACCTAGAACCCCGATACCCGACACCTAGAACCCCAGCACACGTTACCTAGAACCCCAACACCCGACACCTAGAACCCCAACACCCGACACCTAGAACCCCAATACCCGACACCTAGAACCCCAATACCCGACACCTAGAACCCCAATACCCGACACCTAGAACCCCGATACCCGACACCTAGAACCCCGATACCCGACACCTAGAACCTTGATACCCGACACCTAGAACCCCAGCACACGTTACCTAGAACCCCAACACCCGACACCTAGAACCCCAATACCCGACACCTAGAACCCAATACCCGACACCTAGAACCCCAATACCCGACACCTAGAACCCGAAACCCGACACCTAGAACCCAAAACCCGACACCTAGAACCCCGATACCCGACACCTAGAACCCCAATACCCGGCACCTAGAACCCCAATACCCGACACCTAGAACCCCAACACCCGACACCTAGAACCCCAATACCCGACACCTAGAACCCCAATACCCGACACCTAGAACCCAATACCCGACACCTAGAACCCAAACACCCGACACCTAGAACCCCAATACCCGGCACCTAGAACCCCAATACCCGACACCTAGAACCCCAATACCCGACACCTAGAACCCAAATACCCGACACCTAGAACCCAGATACCCGACACCTAGAACCCCAACACCCGACACCTAGAACCCCAAGACATGACACCTAGAACCCAATACCCGACACCTAGAACCCCAACACCCGAAACCTAGAACCCCGATACCCGACACCTAGAACCCCAACACCCGAAACCTAGAACCCCGATACCCGACACCTAGAACCCCGATACCCGACACCTAGAACCCCAGCACACGTTACCTAGAACCCCAACACCCGACACCTAGAACCCCAATACCCGACACCTAGAACCCAATACCCGACACCTAGAACCCCAATACCCGACACCTAGAACCCGAAACCCGACATCTAGAACCCCAATACCCGACACCTAGAACCCCAATACCCGACACCTAGAACCCCAACACCCGACACCTAGAACCCGAAACCCGACACCTAGAACCCCAATACCCGACACCTAGAACCCCAATACCCGACACCTAGAACCCCAACACCCGACACCTAGAACCCGAAACACGACATCTAGAACCCCAATACCCGACACCTAGAACCCCAACACCCGACACCTAGAACCCCAATACCCGACACCTAGAACCCCAACACCCGACACCTAGAACCCCAATACCCGACACCTAGAACCCAATACCCGACACCTAGAACCCCAATACCCGACACCTAGAACCCAATACCCGACACCTAGAACCCCAATACCCGACACCTAGAAACCGAAACCCGACACCTAGAACCCGAAACCCGACACCTAGAACCCCGATACCCGACACCTAGAACCCCGATACCCGACACCTAGAACCCCAATACCCGACACCTAGAACCCGAAACCCGACATCTAGAACCCCAATACCCGACACCTAGAACCCGAAACCCGACACCTAGAACCCCAACACCCGACACCTAGAACCCCAGCACCTGATACCTAGAACCCAATACCCGACACCTAGAACCCCGATACCCGACACCTAGAACCCGAAACCCGACACCTAGAACCCGAAACCCGACACCTAGAACCCCAATACCCGACACCTAGAACCCCAACACCCGACACCTAGAAACCGAAACCCGACACCTAGAACCCCAATACCCGACACCTAGAACCCGAAACCCGACACCTAGAACCCCAACACCCGACACCTAGAACCCCAGCACCTGATACCTAGAACCCAATACCCGACACCTAGAACCCCGATACCCGACACCTAGAACCCGAAACCCGACATCTAGAACCGCAACACCCGACACCTAGAACCCCAACACCCGACACCTAGAACCCCAACACCCGACACCTAGAACCCCAATACCCGACACCTAGAACCCAATACCCGACACCTAGAACCCCAATACCCGACACCTAGAACCCCAATACCCGACACCTAGAACCCAATACCCGACACCTAGAACCCCAATACCCGACACCTAGAACCCAATACCCGACACCTAGAACCCCAATACCCGACACCTAGAACCCCAATACCCGACACCTAGAAACCGAAACCCGACACCTAGAACCCCAATACCCGACACCTAGAACCCGAAACCCGACACCTAGAACCCCAATACCCGACACCTAGAACCCCAACACCCGACACCTAGAACCCCGATACCCGACACCTAGAACCCCAACACCCGACACCTAGAACCCCAGCACCTGATACCTAGAACCCAATACCCGACACCTAGAACCCGAAACCCGACACCTAGAACCCGAAACCCGACACCTAGAACCCCAATACCCGACACCTAGAACCCCAATACCCGACACCTAGAACCCGAAACCCGACACCTAGAACCCAAAACCCGACACCTAGAACCCCAATACCCGACACCTAGAACCCCAATACCCGGCACCTAGAACCCCAATACCCGACACCTAGAACCCAATACCCGACACCTAGAACCCAAACACCCGACACCTAGAACCCAGATACCCGACACCTAGAACCCTAACACCCGACACCTAGAACCCAATACCCGACACCTAGAACGCGAAACCCGACACCTAGAACCCAATACCCGACACCTAGAACCCGAAACCCGACACCTAGAACCCCAATACCCGATACCTAGAACCCCAAGACATGACACCTAGAACCCCGATACCCGACACCTAGAACCCCAATACCCGATACCTAGAACCCCAAGACATGACACCTAGAACCCCGATACCCGACACCTAGAACCCCATACCCGACACCTAGAACCCCATACCCGACACCTAGAACCCCAATACCCGACACCTAGAACCCCAGCACACGTTACCTAGAACCCCAACACCCGACACCTAGAACCCCAATACCCGACACCTAGAACCCCAAAACCCGACACCTAGAACCCCAATACCCGACACCTAGAACCCGAAACCCGACACCTAGAACCCCAACACCCGACACCTAGAACCCGAAACCCGACACCTAGAACCCCAATACCCGACACCTGGAACCCCAATACCCGACACCTAGAACCCCGATACCCGACATCTAGAACCCCAATACCCGACACCTAGAACCCCAATACCCGACACCTAGAACCCGAAACCCGACACCTAGAACCCAATACCCGACACCTAGAACCCCAATACCCGACACCTGGAACCCCAATACCCGACACCTAGAACCCCAATACCCGACACCTAGAACCCCAATACCCGACACCTAGAACCCCAACACCCGACACCTAGAACCCCAATACCCGACACCTAGAACCCCAATACCCGACACCTAGAACCCCAGCACACGTTACCTAGAACCCCAACACCCGACACCTAGAACCCCAATACCCGACACCTAGAAACCGAAACCCGACACCTAGAACCCCGATACCCGACACCTAGAACCCCAATACCCGACACCTAGAACCCAATACCCGACACCTAGAACCCAATACCCGACACCTAGAACCCCGATACCCGACACCTAGAACCCAATACCCGACACCTAGAACCCCGATACCCGACACCTAGAACCCGAAACCCGACACCTAGAACCCAAAACCCGACACCTAGAACCCCGATACCCGACACCTAGAACCCCAATACCCGGCACCTAGAACCCCAATACCCGACACCTAGAACCCCAACACCCGACACCTAGAACCCCAATACCCGACACCTAGAACCCCAATACCCGACACCTAGAACCCAATACCCGACACCTAGAACCCAAACACCCGACACCTAGAACCCCAATACCCGGCACCTAGAACCCCAATACCCGACACCTAGAACCCCAATACCCGACACCTAGAACCCAAATACCCGACACCTAGAACCCAGATACCCGACACCTAGAACCCCAACACCCGACACCTAGAACCCCAAGACATGACACCTAGAACCCAATACCCGACACCTAGAACCCCAACACCCGAAACCTAGAACCCCGATACCCGACACCTAGAACCCCAACACCCGAAACCTAGAACCCCGATACCCGACACCTAGAACCCCGATACCCGACACCTAGAACCCCAGCACACGTTACCTAGAACCCCAACACCCGACACCTAGAACCCCAATACCCGACACCTAGAACCCAATACCCGACACCTAGAACCCCAATACCCGACACCTAGAACCCGAAACCCGACATCTAGAACCCCAATACCCGACACCTAGAACCCCAATACCCGACACCTAGAACCCCAACACCCGACACCTAGAACCCGAAACCCGACACCTAGAACCCCAATACCCGACACCTAGAACCCCAATACCCGACACCTAGAACCCCAACACCCGACACCTAGAACCCGAAACACGACATCTAGAACCCCAATACCCGACACCTAGAACCCCAACACCCGACACCTAGAACCCCAATACCCGACACCTAGAACCCCAACACCCGACACCTAGAACCCCAATACCCGACACCTAGAACCCAATACCCGACACCTAGAACCCCAATACCCGACACCTAGAACCCAATACCCGACACCTAGAACCCCAATACCCGACACCTAGAAACCGAAACCCGACACCTAGAACCCGAAACCCGACACCTAGAACCCCGATACCCGACACCTAGAACCCCGATACCCGACACCTAGAACCCCAATACCCGACACCTAGAACCCGAAACCCGACATCTAGAACCCCAATACCCGACACCTAGAACCCGAAACCCGACACCTAGAACCCCAACACCCGACACCTAGAACCCCAGCACCTGATACCTAGAACCCAATACCCGACACCTAGAACCCCGATACCCGACACCTAGAACCCGAAACCCGACACCTAGAACCCGAAACCCGACACCTAGAACCCCAATACCCGACACCTAGAACCCCAACACCCGACACCTAGAAACCGAAACCCGACACCTAGAACCCCAATACCCGACACCTAGAACCCGAAACCCGACACCTAGAACCCCAACACCCGACACCTAGAACCCCAGCACCTGATACCTAGAACCCAATACCCGACACCTAGAACCCCGATACCCGACACCTAGAACCCGAAACCCGACATCTAGAACCGCAACACCCGACACCTAGAACCCCAACACCCGACACCTAGAACCCCAACACCCGACACCTAGAACCCCAATACCCGACACCTAGAACCCAATACCCGACACCTAGAACCCCAATACCCGACACCTAGAACCCCAATACCCGACACCTAGAACCCAATACCCGACACCTAGAACCCCAATACCCGACACCTAGAACCCAATACCCGACACCTAGAACCCCAATACCCGACACCTAGAACCCCAATACCCGACACCTAGAAACCGAAACCCGACACCTAGAACCCCAATACCCGACACCTAGAACCCGAAACCCGACACCTAGAACCCCAATACCCGACACCTAGAACCC
This sequence comes from Poecile atricapillus, assembly GCF_030490865.1. Lineage (NCBI taxonomy): Eukaryota > Metazoa > Chordata > Aves > Passeriformes > Paridae > Poecile > Poecile atricapillus. The sequence continues at coordinate 66,126,198 of NC_081251.1, read as the reverse complement.
CAACACCCGACACCTAGAACCCCGATACCCGACACCTAGAACCCCAACACCCGACACCTAGAACCCCAACACCCGACACCTAGAACCCAATACCCGACACCTAGAACCCGAAACCCGACACCTAGAACCCGAAACCCGACACCTAGAACCCCAATACCCGACACCTAGAACCCCAATACCCGACACCTAGAACCCGAAACCCGACACCTAGAACCCAAAACCCGACACCTAGAACCCCAATACCCGACACCTAGAACCCCAATACCCGGCACCTAGAACCCCAATACCCGACACCTAGAACCCAATACCCGACACCTAGAACCCAAACACCCGACACCTAGAACCCAGATACCCGACACCTAGAACCCTAACACCCGACACCTAGAACCCAATACCCGACACCTAGAACGCGAAACCCGACACCTAGAACCCAATACCCGACACCTAGAACCCGAAACCCGACACCTAGAACCCCAATACCCGATACCTAGAACCCCAAGACATGACACCTAGAACCCCGATACCCGACACCTAGAACCCCAATACCCGATACCTAGAACCCCAAGACATGACACCTAGAACCCCGATACCCGACACCTAGAACCCCATACCCGACACCTAGAACCCCATACCCGACACCTAGAACCCCAATACCCGACACCTAGAACCCCAGCACACGTTACCTAGAACCCCAACACCCGACACCTAGAACCCCAATACCCGACACCTAGAACCCCAAAACCCGACACCTAGAACCCCAATACCCGACACCTAGAACCCGAAACCCGACACCTAGAACCCCAACACCCGACACCTAGAACCCGAAACCCGACACCTAGAACCCCAATACCCGACACCTGGAACCCCAATACCCGACACCTAGAACCCCGATACCCGACATCTAGAACCCCAATACCCGACACCTAGAACCCCAATACCCGACACCTAGAACCCGAAACCCGACACCTAGAACCCAATACCCGACACCTAGAACCCCAATACCCGACACCTGGAACCCCAATACCCGACACCTAGAACCCCAATACCCGACACCTAGAACCCCAATACCCGACACCTAGAACCCCAACACCCGACACCTAGAACCCCAATACCCGACACCTAGAACCCCAATACCCGACACCTAGAACCCCAGCACACGTTACCTAGAACCCCAACACCCGACACCTAGAACCCCAATACCCGACACCTAGAAACCGAAACCCGACACCTAGAACCCCGATACCCGACACCTAGAACCCCAATACCCGACACCTAGAACCCAATACCCGACACCTAGAACCCAATACCCGACACCTAGAACCCCGATACCCGACACCTAGAACCCAATACCCGACACCTAGAACCCCGATACCCGACACCTAGAACCCCAATACCCGACACCTAGAACCCGAAACCCGACATCTAGAACCCCCATACCCGACACCTAGAACCCCAACACCCGACACCTAGAACCCGAAACCCGACACCTAGAACCCCAATACCCGACACCTAGAACCCCAACACCCGACACCTAGAACCCCAACACCCGACACCTAGAACCCGAAACCCGACACCTAGAACCCCAACACCCGACACCTAGAACCCCGATACCCGACACCTAGAACCCCAACACCCGACACCTAGAACCCGAGCACACGTTACCTAGAACCCCAACACCCGACACCTAGAACCCGAAACCCGACACCTAGAACCCCAACACCCGACACCTAGAACCCCAATACCCGACACCTAGAACCCCAACACCCGACACCTAGAACCCCAGCACACGTTACCTAGAACCCCAACACCCGACACCTAGAACCCCAATACCGGACACCTAGAACCCCAACACCCGACACCTAGAACCCGAAACCCGACACCTAGAACCCGATACCCGACACCTAGAACCCAATACCCGACACCTAGAACCCCAGCACACGTTACCTAGAACCCCAACACCCGACACCTAGAACCCCAACACCCGACACCTAGAACCCGAAACCCGACACCTAGAACCCCACCACACGTTACCTAGAACCCAATACCCGACACCTAGAACCCCAACACCCGACACCTAGAACCCCGATACCTGACACCTAGAACCCCAGCACACGTTACCTAGAACCCCAATACCCGACACCTAGAACCCCAATACCCGACACCTAGAACCCAATACCCGACACCTAGAACCCAATACCCGACACCTAGAACCCTGATACTTGACACCTAGAACCCCAGCACACGTTACCTAGAACCCCAACACCCGACACCTAGAACCCCAACACCCGACACCTAGAACCCCGATACCCGACACCTAGAACCCCAACACCCGACACCTAGAAACCGAAACCCGACACCTAGAACCCAATACCCGACACCTAGAACCCAATACCCGACACCTAGAACCCCAATACCCGACACCTAGAACCCCAATACCCGATACCTAGAACCCCAAGACATGACACCTAGAACCCAATACCCGACACCTAGAACCCCAACACCCGACACCTAGAACCCCGATACCTGACACCTAGAACCCCAGCACACGTTACCTAGAACCCCAACACCCGACACCTAGAACCCCAATACCCGACACCTAGAACCCAATACCCGACACCTAGAACCCCGATACCCGACACCTAGAACCCAATACCCGACACCTAGAACCCGAAACCCGACACCTAGAACCCGAAACCCGACACCTAGAACCCCAATACCCGACACCTAGAACCCCAACACCCGACACCTAGAACCCGAAACCCGACACCTAGAACCCGAAACCCGACACCTAGAACCCCAATACCCGACACCTAGAACCCCAATACCCGACACCTAGAACCCGAAACCCGACACCTAGAACCCAAAACCCGACACCTAGAACCCCGATACCCGACACCTAGAACCCCAATACCCGGCACCTAGAACCCCAATACCCGACACCTAGAACCCCAATACCCGACACCTAGAACCCAATACCCGACACCTAGAACCCAAACACCCGACACCTAGAACCCAGATACCCGACACCTAGAACCCAATACCCGACACCTAGAACCCCAATACCCGATACCTAGAACCCCAAGACATGACACCTAGAACCCAATACCCGACACCTAGAACCCCAACACCCGACACCTAGAACCCCGATACCCGACACCTAGAACCCCGATACCCGACACCTAGAACCCCAGCACACGTTACCTAGAACCCCAACACCCGACACCTAGAACCCCAATACCCGACACCTAGAACCCAATACCCGACACCTAGAACCCCGATACCCGACACCTAGAACCCCGATACCCGACACCTAGAACCCGAAACCCGACACCTAGAACCCCAATACCCGACACCTAGAACCCAATACCCGACACCTAGAACCCGAAACCCGACACCAAGAACCCAAAACCCGACACCTAGAACCCCAATACCCGACACCTAGAACCCCAATACCCGGCACCTAGAACCCCAATACCCGACACCTAGAACCCCAATACCCGACACCTAGAACCCCAATACCCGACACCTAGAACCCAATACCCGACACCTAGAACCCCAACACCCGACACCTAGAACCCCAATACCCGACACCTAGAACCCCAATACCCGACACCTAGAACCCGAAACCCGACACCTAGAACCCAATACCCGACACCTAGAACCCCAACACCCGACACCTAGGACCCCAATACCCGGCATCTAGAACCCCAATACCCGACACCTAGAACCCCAGCACACGTTACCTAGAACCCCAACACCCGACACCTAGAACCCCAATACCCGACACCTAGAACCCCAATACCCGACACCTAGAACCCCGATACCCGACACCTAGAACCCGAAACCCGACACTTAGAACCCCAACACCCGACACCTAGAACCCCAATACCCGACACCTAGAACCCCAACACCCGACACCTAGAACCCGATACCCGACACCTAGAACCCCAATACCCGATACCTAGAACCCCAAGACATGACACCTAGAACCCCGATACCCGACACCTAGAACCTGAAACCCGACACCTAGAACCCCAACACCCGACACCTAGAACCCAATACCCGACACCTAGAACCCCAAGACAAGACACCTAGAACCCAATACCCGACACCTAGAACCCGAAACCCGACACTTAGAACCCAATACCCGATACCTAGAACCCCAAGATACGTTACGTAGAACCCCAGCACACGTTACCTAGAACCCCAATACCCGACACCTAGAACCCGAAACCCGACACCTAGAACCCCAATATCCGATACCTAGAACCCCAAGATACGTTACCTAGAACCCCAACACCCGACACCTAGAACCCAATACCCGACACCTAGAACCCCAACACCCGACACCTAGAACCCCAACACCCGACACCTAGAACCCTAATACCCGACACCTAGAACCCCAATACCCGACACCTAGAACCCCAATACCCGACACCTAGAACCCGAAACCCGACACTTAGAACCCCAATACCCGATACCTTGAACCCCAAGATACATTACCTAGAACCCCAGCACACGTTACCTAGAACCCCAACACCCGACACCTAGAACCCCAATACCCGACACCTAGAACCCCAACACCCGACACCTAGAACCCGAAACCCGACACCTAGAACCCCAACACCCGACACCTAGAACCCCAACACCCGACACCTAGAACCCCAGCACACGTTACCTAGAACCCAATACCCGACACCTAGAACCCGAAACCCGACACCTAGAACCCCAACACCCGACACCTAGAACCCAATACCCGACACCTAGAATCCCAAGACATGACACCTAGAACCCGAAACCCGACACTTAGAACCCCAATACCCGATACCTAGAACCCCAAGATACATTACCTAGAACCCCAGCACACGTTACCTAGAACCCCAACACCCGACACCTAGAACCCGAAACCCGACACCTAGAACCCCAATACCCGACACCTAGAACCCAATACCCGACACCTTGAACCCCGATACCCGACACCTAGAACCCCAAGATAAATTTCCTAGAACCCCAGCACACGTTACCTAGAACCCCAATACCCGACACCTAGAACCCAATATCCGACACCTAGAACCCCAATACCCGACACCTAGAACCTAAAACCCGACACCTAGAACCCAATACCCGATACCTAGGACCCCAACGACTCGATCTTCTCGAGTGGCCCGGCTAGCTCAGTGATGAGGTTTCTCTTCTCTCGAGTTTCGAGCCAGCATATTTTTGTGTGGTTCACTGATTTTCTTCAAGAATTCAAGTCTATAGAGCGAGTAAAGAAATCAGGGGGGGACTCTCTCTCTGGTTTGCATTCCACAGTTTATTTCTGTGAAGGGGAATCCAAAGGATGAGAGACCAAGGATTTGGGGTCTGGGGGGTCTCTTTTAACAGGGTTTCTCGGGGGGAGGGAACATCAGAGAAAGAACCTGTTATAAATTCACTCGAGAGAGTGTTAAAGTTTAATAAAGGGAAGTTTTATTAATTATAGCAAGCAAGCAATAAGCAAAATACAGCGCTGGACAGCCGGGAAGCGATCCCGCTTTGCCGCGGCCGTGCTTTCGTTTTTCGTGTGTCTCCTTTTAATCAGTCCGGCTCTCCGGGCTCTCCTGTGATGTGTCCTTCCTCGGGTCTTTCTACGCATGCGCCTTCATCGGTCTAGGGGTCCGATCGTTCGGTCTTTACCTTATCTTCCTTTAACCTTTCTTCACTGTTCTTTGTAAAGGCTTAGCTCAGTAATTTTTGGAATGCAAGGAATCTTAGCAAGGACATGATAAACGTCAGTAACTATACAAGCATCAGTTACTATGCATACGTAAGTAACTATCGTAAGTAAGTAAGGGGTAAATAACAATCTTGATTTTACAGAACATAACATTACAGGATATCATATCTGCATGTTTAGTCGAACAAAAGGGCCTCTGTTTATCACAATCCCCCCTTTTTCTATTCCCTACTTTTGTTCGCTAAATCTTTGCAATTCTTTTTTTACTTAGTTCTAAATAATCTTTGGTTTTTGCCTCATTTAAGGTTTCATAAGGTGAGCTGCTTCTAACTTGCTTTTTACAATGTTAATAACTTTATTAAGAATGCAAGGGCTAAAAGTAAGTCTTAAGATTAGTAAAATTAGTGGTCCTAATTATAGTAGATAATAAAATTGTTTGCTAGGGAGAATAATTAAACTAGGATTCATACCAACTCTGTTGCATTTGTTCTTTCTTTCTCTTTTCCAGTTCTTTTTGTGATTTGGCCATGGTTTCTCTTACTATCTCGCTTTTATTTACATATACACAACACTCTTCTTTAAGTGTAGTACACAGGCCCCCTTGTTGTAAAAATAATAAGTTTAATCCTCTTCTATTTTGCAAGACTACTTCAACTAGTGAGTCTAGGGAGTCTGTGAGGTCTTTTATGGATTTATCAATTCTTCTTAAATTTTCATCTACTGAAATTTTAAGCTCTTTAAGCCCCTGGTGTTGATTAACTAAGGATGCTACACCTGTTCTTAATCTAGCTCCTCCTATGCTTAGTAATACGGCTATTGTTAATACTGTGAGGGGTTCTCGTTTCACCAAATGGTGTTCTGAGTTTTAGTATTGTGTATACATATATTCTTCAGAATGATAAATAATTCGGGGAACTATTATAACTTGTATATAAAATTCATAGGTTTCATTAAAGGCTGTTACAGAGACACACGGGGTTACTCCTAAAGTGTTACAAACTCATTTAGTATTAGGTGCTGGAATCAGCTACTGAGCTGGCTTGTGAGGGTCATTAATCTGTATTTTTGTCTGACATAAGTGTTTCTTATCTGGGGGCACATTTTCCACACATTTCCCTTTTCTAGTGACTCTAGATAATGTTATTCCAGGAGTGTCTTCCCTTCCCGATTTCCATAAGCAGGCAGCAGGATTGGTGCCGTTTACTCTTTTTGGTTCTGCTATGGAGCTTATGGCCTCATAAAAGGGTGGGTTAATGTTATAGCATAACCAACATTCTCTAGTTAAATTTGGGTGTGTATCATTTAATACTTTAAAGGTAGCTTGCAATATTTTCCAAAGAACTTCATTTCCATATTCTTGGGGTGTTTCTACTGTAGTTGTTACTTGTGTGCTTATTTTCTAATTTTCTGAATAGTTACTCTGATCTCTTACTTTGGGATCTATTACTCTCTACACCACTGGATTTGGTCCAACAGATTCCGAATCATGTGGAACCATTTCTTTCTTTATAAGAATGTGCACTCCTCGATCTTTTCCGGGTTTCCATACTCTGAGACTCCAGGTTCGTCTCAGTAACCACACAGGGTTTTGGGACTGTGTAATATTGATGTAATGAAATTTACAAGTCCCAGTATATGTTACTTCTCCTGAAGGGCCTATCCAGGGCTTTATACATCTATGTGGACCCTGTTCAACCTTTAGATACTTATCTGGGTTTTGTACTTTCCACCCCATGGAAATTGTTTCACAGCCCCAATATCTACAGTAAAATTCCCCAGGATAATTACAATATCCTCTGCCTGGATTAGAAGCTGGGCACATATATAGTACTCGCCCAAGCGGGATATTACTAGTACTCTTCTATTTAATAAGAGAATCTAGTGTAACTTGAAAGCTAGGGTCTCCAGAAGTGATCTGTGATTGGATAATAGCTTGGTCTTCTCATCGAATTATAGACCAATTAAAGGGTTCGTGAGTCTTACTTATACAAATGTTAAATGTGCTAATTAAGATTGTAAATGTTATTAACTTCTTTAATGAGCATTAGCTTCCCCTGCTATAATAGAGGCTTTTCTTTTCTATAGTGTTAGTTTTGATTTTCCAAAAATTATTTCGCTGGGTTGTATCATTCCCATTCTTGTGGCATTTCCAGGTCTATGACCTTTTGGTCCCATATATATTGGAGTGTTTCCTTCCACAGTTTATTACTCCTCTGCCTCTCCCATCATCGACCCGGTTGCTATGGGACATGGGGTGTACCATCTTCTCGGCAGCAAGAGTATTCTTCGGGAGGGAAATTACTCCTTCTCTTATTAATTCTTTGTATGTATTTTTCTCAACTTTTATGCTTTACTAAAGGGGTATTACACCTCAATTCCTGAAGACACTGTCTGCACAACTCAGCTACTATATTTACTATAAAAGGTGCAGGTTCGTTTGGATGGTAATAATACAAGGGGTTAACTCCTCTGGCATAAATAGTCCACCACTCCTCTGATTTTGTCTCAAAATTTTTTTTTTTTTTTTTTTTTTTTTTGCTCGTATTCTAGTTATTAAGGGCCAATCCGTGAGTTTTCTCTGGGCAGTGTAGCAGGATCTACACACCTTTCTTAGTGGGTAGCCTCTATGACAGTGGGTCTACTAATGTTCTTTACATATTATACATTTAAAACAAACAAAAAAGATAACAATTCTGACATAAAGTACAGCTTATTTTAACACTTCTATTATATATTTCTTTACTACTAGATGGGGGTATTTTATATTCTATATAAAAATCTTTATGAAATTTACTATTTATAAGTTTTTAAGCCGGTTAATAGTCCTTGGGTGTTACTTTGTTCGGGATATCTTAAGTCTCAGGTTCCCAGCCGGGCTAACCACTTCTCAGTTATTAGTCTTTTGTGGGTTCACAGGTCTCTTTATACGACTGGCATGTGTCCACTCCTTTTTAGCTGTTCGAACTACAGAGTTAGTTGTTAATAACACTTGGTACGGCTTTTTTCACTTTGGTGTTAGGGATTTTCTTTCCAGTTTTTTATCAGCGCTTACTCTCCGGGTTGTACCTGAGAGTGTAGGGCAGTTGAAGATAACTCCATTCTCGGTCACTATTAAAAACTCAGAAATCTCAGTTAGAATAAAACAGTATCTCTTGTCACTTGAGGGACGAAGAGGGTTGAAACCAGAAATAGATAGATTGTTAAATAAGGGACTATTAGAACCATGTATGTCACTTTTTAACACACCCATACTGCCAGTAAAGAAGCCAGATGGGACTTATCGTTTGGTACAAGATTTAAGAGAAATTAATAAGAATTTAATAAACGTACAGTGGCACGGTTCCCTGTAATAGCAAATTCGTATACATCATTAAGCAAATTGGGACCTGACAGTCTATAGTACAGTGTTATAGATTTAAAGGATACATTTTGGGCCTTGGTCTCATCTCTTGATGAGACTAGTCGAAATTATTTTACATTTGAATGGGAAGATCCAGACACAGAGAGGAGACAACAATTGAGATGGACACTATTGCCCCAGGGATTTACAGAACCTCTCAACTTGCCTGGACAAGCACTAGAACAGATTCCACAGGATTATCAGACAGACCCAGGAGTGACTCTGATACAATACGTGGATGGTTTACTTTTAGCTGGAAAGAGGAGGAAGATGTAAGGAGAGAGTATTAAATCGTTAAATTTCCTGGGTTTAAAAGATTGCAAGTATCTAAGGCAAAGCTCCAATTTGTGGAAAAGAAGTAAAATATTTAGGCTATTACTTTAGAAAAGGGGAGAAAAAATAGACTCTAAAAAAATACAAGGAATTTTGTCACTACTAATTCCTAAAAATAAAAGACAGATACGTCAAATCTTGGGATTAACAGGGTATCGTAGACAGTGGATTGAAAACTATAGTAATAAAGTATAATTTTTATATCAAAATTGACACAGGAGGGGGTAATAAAATGGAGTTTAGAAGATACAGAAAAATTCCGGGAACTACAAGAAAGTTTAATTCATGCTCCTGTCTTGAGTTTCTCAGATTTAAAGAGACCCTTTTACTTGTTTGTAAATGTAGAAAATAGGGTCGCCACTGGAGTCCTAACTCAGGAGTGGGCAGGGAGGAAGAAACTAATAGGGTATTTATCAAAGATCTTAGACCTTGTGAGTAAAAGCTGGCTAGCCTGTTTACAAGTAGTAGCAGGATGTACCTTGTAGAAGAAGCTAGCAAAATCACCTTTAATAGCAATTTGAAGATAATGTCCCCTCATAACATTCGGGGTGTGCTACGACAAAAAGCGGAAAAATGGATTTCAGATACTAGACTTTTAAAATATGAAGGAATTTTAATTGAAGCTCTAAACTTAATATTAAAAACCACAACTGTACAAAACTCGGCTGCCTTTTGTATGGAGAACTTGAAAGTAAATCTTTGACACATGACTGTATAACTACAATTGAGGAACAAACCAAAATTAGACCTGATCTGGAAGAAGAGGTATTAGAAAGCGGAGAAAAGCTGTTTGTGGATGGGTCCTTCAGAGTGATAAAAGGAAAGAGGAAAACAGGTTATGCTATAATAAGAGGACCTGATATTCAAGTTTTAGAATCAGGTCCATTAGACAAATCTTGGTCAGCTTAATCCTGTGAATTGTATGCAGTATTAAGGGCATTGAAATCACTAGAAGGAAAGGAGGGGACAATATATACAGATTCCAGATATAATTATGGGGTGGTGCATATGTTTGGTAAACTGTGGGAAGAAAGAGGTTTAATAAACTTTCAAGGGAAAGATTTGGTTCAGCAAAAACTTATAATTGCAGTATTAAAGGCTCTGAGAAGGCTCAAGAGGTTAGCAGTGTTTTATTTGAAAGGACACCAGGAGGAAATAGACTTGAGGAGTAGAGGAAATAATGCTGCTGATTAGGAGGCAAAACAGGCGGCATTACGAACAATGGTCTTAAAAAAAAAGGGAGGGACAGGAAGAAACTTTAGAACATAAGAATAGTGACTTAAGAAGTAGACTTACTGAGGAAGAAAAGCCAAAACTCTCAGAGACAGGAGCAATAGAAAACTCAGAGGGGAGATAGCCTCTCTCAGATGGCCGGGAAGTACTACCAAAAGCTATAGCTCAAAGAATATTAGAAAAATACATCAAAGAACACATTGGGGAGCACAAGGGTTAATAGATTATTTTGCAGCAAAGTATATGAGCACAGGTATTCAAAACTTAGCTAAGCAAATTACTAGAAGCTGCCTCCTATGTTTAAAAACAAATAGGAAAAATCTCTGAAAATTACCTTATGGAGGGAGACCCTTAGCAAAAAACCCTTTGCAAATATTCAAATTGACTTCACAGAACTACCAAAGGTAGGAAGATTTAAATACTTCTTGGTCTTAGTGGATCTTAGTAGATCAAAATCCTAGTGGATTTTCTACTCAGGTCTTTGCATAAGCACTTCCCTCTGGGTTAAAGGGGATCCTTTGTTCCCAGGAATTTAATTTTTGTTTAACCCACTCTTCGGTTGATCTAAATATAGGCCAAAATACATTCTTTGAAATTTTTTTCCTCTCTATATTACTACACAATAATTACTACACAAAATCATTTTTGCCCTATCTTTATTTTCTGTCCCCGGGAAATGTTTCCAATTATCTAGTATAAAACTCAACGGACTATCTTTAGGTATCGGTGGGAGTTTAACAGGTACAGGAGGCTTGCTCTTCCCCTGTCCCATTCTTCCGGAGTGTCTTCAATCACACAATTCCTTTCGCTTCCCCTCGTTCGTACCGCTCTTGCTTGGGGAATCCAGCTGCCGGTCCCCTCTCAAACACACACACACTCACTACACTCCGGGATCCCGACCCCGCCCAGACGGATCCCCGTTATACTCACGCGTCCCACGTCCCGCGTCTTCGTCCGGACTCTGTGCACAGAATTTAAGGGGTCGACCGGTCCCCTTTTGCTTATTGCTTTAATTTTAGGTTCGTCGGTGCAATTGAGGCAGGAACCGGCCCCCCCGGGCCGCTAAACCTTAGAGCGGGGCGCCCCCCGGAAGTGCCGATCCGTCCTACAGATTGCATCCGAGTCACGGGCACCAAATTGTTATAAATTCACTCGAGAGAGTGTTAAAGTTTAATAAAGGGAAGTTTTATTAATTATAGCAAGCAAGCAATAAGCAAAATACAGCGCTGGACAGCCGGGAAGCGATCCCGCTTTGCCGCGGCCGTGCTTTCGTTTTTCGTGTGTCTCCTTTTAATCAGTCCGGCTCTCCGGGCTCTCCTGTGATGTGTCTTTCCTCGGGTCTTACTGCGCATGCGCCTTCATCGGTCTAGGGGTCCGATCGTTCGGTCTTTACCTTATCTTCCTTTAACCTTTCTTCACTGTTCTCTGTAAAGGCTTAGCTCAGTAATTTTTGGAATGCAAGGAATCTTAGCAAGGACATGATAAACGTCAGTAACTATACAAGCATCAGTTACTATGCATACGTAAGTAACTATCGTAAGTAAGTAAGGGGTAAATAACAATCTTGTTTTTACAGAACATAACATTACAGGATATCATATCTGCATGGTTAGTCGAACAAAAGGGTCTCTGTTTATCACAGAACCAATTATTTTTCTCAGTGAGTACATCTTACAAACTTTCTACAAATCAAGGTTACACACACCAAGATAAGAAATAACAGACACCAACTTCTTCAAATGCCCACAAAGGTGTAGGAGTATTCTCCACACAGGGACAGAGGGGGAGAGAGAGGGGGGGCTTGGTTTCCTGGCAACACAGGGAGAAAGAAAGGGAAGGCAAGGTAAGCATGCCCTCTCAGCTTCCATAGCTCAGACGCATTCTGGGACAGGAAAAATAGAGTTACAAACTTCCGTGTTGGAAAGAAGGGTCTCTCTTCTCCCAACACCGTGCTTTCCTGGGCTAAAGAAACTTCAAGCAGCTGGAAATGCCAGCAGGGTCCTCTCTTTACTCTATCCGGCCTCTCGCTGTGGGGCTGAGGAGAGAAACTTCAGTAACCATGGTAACTTGACGCCAGGTAAACAATTAGGAGAAAGAGAAGCTGGGGGGGGGGGGAAATCACAACTAAAAGATGAGAAAAATACATTTCAGGCTATCAACTACAACACCCCAAGATACATTACCTAGAACCCCAGCACACGTTACCTAGAACCCCAACACCCGACACCTAGAACCCAATACCCGACACCTAGAACCCGAAACCCGACACCTAGAACCCCAATACCCGACACCTAGAACCCAATACCCGACACCTAGAACCCGAAACCCGACACCTAGAACCCCAACACCCGACACCTAGAACCCCAACACCCGACACCTAGAACCCCAATACCCGACACCTAGAACCCCAATACCCGACACCTAGAACCCCGATACCCGACACCTAGAACCCCAATACCCGATACCTAGAACCACAAGACACATTACCTAGAACCCCAGCACGCGTTACCTAGAACCCGAAACCCGACACCTAGAACCCAATACCCGACACCTAGAACCCCAATACCCGATACCTAGAACCCCAAGATACATTACCTAGAACCCCAGCACACGTTACCTAGAACCCCAAGACATGACACCTAGAACCCCAAGACATGACACCTAGAACCCCAACACCCGACACCTAGAACCCCAACACCTGACACCTAGAACCTGAAACCCGACACCTAGAACCCCAACACCCGACACCTAGAACCCCAATACTTGACACCTAGAACCCCAAGACATGACACCTAGAACCCCAATACCCGACATTTAGAACCCGGAAACCTCACACCTAGAACCCCAATACCCGACACCTAGAACCCCAATACCCGACACCTAGAACCCCAATACCCGACACCTAGAACCCCAACACCCGACACCTATAACCCGAAACCCGACACCTTGAACCCCAAGACATGACACCTAGAACCCCAAGACACATTACCTAGAACCCAAGCACACGTTACTTAGAACCCCAACACCCGACACCTAGAATACCCATACATGACACCTAGAACCCCAATACCCAACACCTAGAACCCCAAGACACATTACTTAGAACCCCAGCACACGTTACCTAGAACCCCAGTACCCGACACCTAGAATCCCAGGAAACGTTACCTAGAAACCCAAAAACCCGACACCTAGAACACCGGTACCCGACACCTAGAACCCCAGGAAACGTTACCTAGGAACCCAAAAACCTGATATCTAGAATGCCTAAACTCAACCCTTAGAAGCCCAAAGAGCTGAAACTAGAATCCCAAAACCTGCTCCCCAGAACTCCAAAACCTGATACCTAGAACCCAGAAACCCGACACCTAGAAGCAAACCCCGAAACTCAACACCTAGAACCCCAAAAAAGCTGAACTCGACACCTTGAACCCCATCAAGATGTTCCCAGCTACATGGACATCCACATTTCTGGCAGCTTCAAAATGCTCTGTGAGCCAGTCTCCAAAAGAAACCAAATGCCCCAAAGAAATTAAAAGTCAGGTTAGGTACTTCAGATCATTTGGACTTGTTGATTTATTCTGCTAAAGAAATCTGTCTCTGAATGTCTAGAGATCCTTTTGCCTAAGTGGGTAATTCCTTCTTCAAATCAACCTCTAGGTCTTGTCAATCTCACACAAGCAACATCCATTTATTGACAGACTCTAAAGACAGTTTAGAATGTGTCCATTCTAAATTGAAAAGTTTCAGTTTTTTCTCGCGGAATGATGATTCATATTTGAAAGAGAGTTTTGTTTAAAAGCACAAAACATCAAGAAGTGGATGAACTTTTTCCTCTTCAATTCTTAAGAGAACAAGTCCCTGGGAATTGAGGACTCTTTTTGGTCCTTTTAGATGGTCGGTACACTTCTTTCAAGTTTGCTGACCAAATTCTTGCTTCACTTTGAAAAGACCAGGATGGTGGGATCTTTCTTCTTCTTGATCCCTTGACAGATGATGAAGATCTCATTATGGGCTGGATTGGTGGGGTGAAGTTTCAAACTCCCATTTAGTAATTGCTAATCAGGAGTTTTTACTGGAAGTCCTAGAAGTAGCTTCCGGGGGCTGCAAGAATTGCAAGTGTGTCTAAGAGCTTTCCTGCCACTAAGTCGATGGCTACATAAGGTTAGCACATGCCTGACAGTGGAGAGGAGAGTGAAGAGGAACAGGCTATCTAGAGGTCCCATGAGTTAGAAATGATAGGATTCTATTGGTAAGTATTTATATCAAGATCTGCTGCAGCATAAGAATTCTTCATGCTTTCAAAATTGAACCCACCTCTAACTGCTGGCATTAATCCCTAGTTTGGAATTTCTTTGAAGCAGAAGTTTTCAATGCTTTCTAAAAATTCCTAGATCATGACCATCGTCCATCTCAATTTCCAAACCTTTTTTCTCCTTCATTCCTCCAAGCTCTGTTCAAACCTCCAAAGATTTTCTGAATCCTCTTTGCAAGCATCTTGTGGATTGCTCTGTCTCAGACCTCTCCTTGCACTTCTCGAAAGACACACACACTCCTATTGTTTTCAAGTTCAGGAAGCCAGATGGAGATGGCATTCACCAAAACTCTGCTCCTCACACTGGTCTTATCAATAGGAATGAAATGGGAAAATTACTGAAGATGTTGCTTCTTTGCTTCCCTCCATTCTTTTCCATTTTTTCTCTACCATCTGACCACCACAGAATTGATGTAGAGACACAGATGAAAGTTACATGAATTATCTTTTTCATTCAGGATTTGTGAGCTTTAAATCCATGGTCATATTTCTCTAACGTGAATTGAATTTTTGTTAGATGAAGTCCTTACACTAGAAGTGTTGCAGTCCGCAACCTCAGGATCTCGTCCAGGGAAGCAGCAGGGTTCTGGGGACCAGCATGAAACACCAACGAGACGGGCTCCTGTTCATGAAACCATTTATTCAGCATGGGAACAAACTCAGGTCCAGAACAGAGAGCTCCGAACAGAGGCACAGCAGGGGTTTTTGAGGGACAGAACTGAGGGTTTACACCTTTGAGGGTGGAGTTCAGGGTCAGGGACCATTAGAAACACACCAAGGGAGAACCCCCCAGGGACACAAACCCAATCAGAACTCCTGGGCCGCCCTTCACAAGGGGTTTGGGGTGGAACAATGTTAACTCTGTCTCCCTGAGGCCGCTGCCACATAGAAGCTCTTACAATCAGCTTTATAAATGTTATATCTCCAGTGGACCAAAGAGTGTTTTTCACACAGAAGATGTGTTACAGCTTCACGCATGTTTCTAGGTTTCTGGCTGGGCCTTCAAGCTTATATTGGACTAGTCACTGATGTTACTGGTCAAGAAATGGGAAATCACTGTACCTGACAGGTAACAGTGTGGAAATGTGCCAGAAACTACAGATAGTGCTGAAAAGGAAGGCATGTTTCACAGCAGGTTAAGTCAGGGTGTTTGGAGTGCTTCTGTGCCAGGATTCACTGGTATTTTCAGGGTATTTCACAGGTATGTTCAGGGGATTAAAGCTCTGTAAAGCCAACAGATCCTAAATGTCATTTATCCCATATAAGACTGAGGTACCAGAGGTACCAGAGGTATTACAGGTACCAGAACTGGAACCACAGGGGAAAACCTAACTAGGCAGGCTGTGTGCGAGGAGGCTGGCATGAAGAAAGGGAAATACAAGAATACCAAATGACCAAAAAGAGTCAGAGCAAAAGAAAATGGATAAGTTACCCAAAGTACCTACACAGGGCAGTGCTTTTTCTTGAAAGCCCAGCATGTGGTTACCACATGTGCAGCACAATAGAGCAAAACCATAGTTCCGATTGCAATACAAAACACAAATCTTTTTCCTTGGCTTCCTTCCAGGAGGAAAGCAAGAAAGAAGCACCTGCATGGAGAAGGATGGAGAATTCTGGTATTGCCATGTTACAACCCACACACCCATAGAAAAGTGTATGAGATCTCACTGGTCTGGACCTGAGCTATTGTCTCCACTACATGTCGAAAATAAAAATATGAGTACATATACTGGACTGTCTTTGAAGAGCATATACAGTATTTTTGCTCACATTTTCTATAATTTCTGTGTGAAGACTATGATAACTGGCTTTAGGTAGCCCTGATTCCAACTTCATTCTATACCCCATGTGAATTATAGTACTTTAGGTGTGTATCTTGCCTGCAGACAGAAGTCCTTGCCATATAAAGATTATGCAGTTAAATAATCCTTAACTTGTAGCTTAACCATATGTTAATGCTGATTTTCATAAATTCAATGTAAATTCAAGAGAACATGCATAGGCAAATGTTTAGCAATACACCTGTACCTCTAATGTTTATTAAGAAGTCAAGAAAGCTTCATAAGAATAAGCTTTTAATTCTGATGTCATGGCTAAAGTTCAGCTTATGTAATTACACTCTGTTGCAGTGCATTGTTGTTTATTATATTTGATTCAATTACATTCTTTATTGTTAAGTTGTACCCCCCCCAACATGTTAATACTTTGGTCCCAATCGTGCCCTCCTACCCCAGCTGCCAATCCACCCTGATACCTGCCCCTTGTTCCTGAATGTTCCCTGTTCCCCCTCCCATGAAGTTGTCAATCCTCCCCTGTGTCAACCCCTGCCTGGACCGCCCCATTTGGAATTCCCCTATTCCTCGGAGCCCCATTAGCCCGTGTGCCCCACTCTCCTCCCCTTGTGTTCTCCATTGGTTTATGTATTATGTAACCCCGCCTTGTGCTCCTCCCCTAACTGTTTTCTATTGGTTTATTATTTGTACACTCCCCTTGCTCCTCCCCCATACATAAGTTGCTGTACCCCTGTAACTTTTGTCTTTCTTCCCTGGAACCTTCAAGAGAATAAATCCCTCTTGGAAACCACATGGAAGACCTCTCCCTCGTCCTTGCTCCTGCCCTCGACGCTGGACAGCCAGTGCCATAGAGCATAAGCCCTAAGCTGCCCTGCTTTCCAGGAGCAGCCCACTCTTGGCTCGGTGCCGGGAGCTGGCTGGGGAAAAATCCGGCTCCGCGTCACACTCTGCCTGCTTAGTTTTTCCTTGCATTTTTAATTAGATTCAGCATTCTTGTTCTTTTGTCCTGAGACATTTTACAGTATGGCTATGCTCTATTAACCACTGCAGCATGATACACCACAAATATACTGCAGAGCTGGCTGAAGCAATTCCTTTCTATATAGCTTGCAATGTAAAAGAGTTCTGAGGCATTCCATGAAGAATAGTTCTCTACAAACATATGGACACTTAACATGAAATCAGTGTAGCAAGCAAAGGCTGGCCAACCCTTCTGGTTCTGAGCTAGATAAGTACTTCAACACATAGAAGATTCTTTTGTCTTCATCTCCCACGTGTAAGTACTTTGCTATAATAGTAATAATAATAAAGAAAAGAAATAGCAATTTTACTATTTTTAACATTTCAGATCAAAGAGAGGGAATTCTGTCTGATCTGCAATCAGGAGTGCTGGTGAGGATCTGTACAGTCTTTGACACTCATCTCTCACTTGGAACCCACTTCCACAATTTCTTTTCTCTCCGTTCAAGACACAATGTTTTCTGCAGGAGCCACACAACTTTATAGGGAAGGAAGGAAGGAAGTAGGCAATAAAGCAGATTACTGTATGTTCTCAGGGGGAAAAGGATATTGTTAACTTTAACTTCACAGTTGCCTTTATGCCAAAATCAAAATGTACCTCATCACTGAACAAAGACAAAAAACGTGGTAATCTCTAGTTGTAATAAACCTGTTGCTATAAAGGAGATATTGAGAGCTATGTGGCTGATAGGCACATCCTTTTTTCATAGAAAATTTCATTAAATTAGATACTGAGACTAATTATTGGAATTCTACATTAACCTTGCCTTCCTTCTCTGACTCTCAGTTATTAAAAGTACCATGGATAATGATAACTGACCACAAAAAAATCTAGCACACATCAGTTCTACTATAGTGCTTGGACTTCTGTATTCCTTTTATAATATATACTAGATTAGGAAGACAGACACAGATCCCTACTAACTGTTTTACTTTTCATAACCTAATAATGTAACTGACAACTCAAAAGAATTGTGAAAATAAGACTCTTATTTAGGTAGTTGATTAACCAAAAAAAAATCATATACCCAAGAGGAAATTATTCCCAAGGAGCAGAACTCCTCATTTTTAATGACTGTGAAGATATTCTCCAAATTTATGGAAGGAAACAGAATGGGTACAAAGGATACAAAATCTGAGTTCTCTGCAAACATATGTTTATCTCCTTCTCCACAGAGAACGGTACATCACTTTTAAAACAAACACTTCTAGGGAACCTATATGATATTAATTAAAAAATACTAAAAGTCTTATTCTCTTAATAAGAAAGGAAAATCTCATTTTGATTACAAGCAGCTCACAATTAAAGACTGAAAAAATATAATTATTCTTTCAATACAATACTATAAAGTGTTCTTGTGTGATGGTCATTTTATGGCCTTTGACATCAAAGGCTGAAAAACTAGAACTGACCGAAATATTTTTTAAATAATGTCTTTTCAGCAAACTGCAGAGAATGGTAATGTGAAAGCATTTAACAGGTTTGCATTGATTTTGCTTCACTGTTTGCTAGGCAACTTTTTCATTTATTAGCTCCAGTAATGATAGCACATATTCTGAAAAACAGCATTATAATCAACCTACTTCTGTATTGATGTGATGGGGCATAGGAGCCAAACAATAGCAGACATAGTATTAATGGGAGTCAAATGGTTCTCTTAGCCCTTGAGGCTGAGCCTAGGTATGAACAATCAATCAAATTAGGAATTAAAACATGCAGTTTCCTTTAATGGACAATGGGACTACCCTTGAGAGAAGCTCTGGCTCTTGAGAAGGGGTGTGGCAAAAGAAACTGCTTCTGAATCACTGTTTCATAATAAATACACTTGCATTAAAAGAAAATATTTAGTTGATCTTGGCATTTTATCTTCTAGTAAAAAATGGGGTGACAAATTTCTGGTCACATAATTTAAAGAAGAGATACTAAGAAGTACTCCAAATGTGGGGCAATATCAGAATAATAGTGTATTTGGAAGTACTAGAGAGTGTTAATTTTACTATGCACTGTTCTGTGATATTATCATGCATTTCCAAGCAATTTTTAAAGGTAAGTTTCTATGACTGTCTGTAGGAGAAACTTACTTATTGTGTAACCGCATTTAGCATACATGGTCTTCCTTAACCAGCTTCCAATGTCCTTTGTATTGTTCTAAAAGATTGCTTATGTGAGGAGAAACAGAGAAATTTGCTTCTAAAACAGAAGGATGATGCAACAGTGAAGAGCCACTACAAACCCTGACAATGCCTGGAAAATCTTGGCTCAGAAACAGCAACTCATCTCAGTGTACCTGCTGACACCACGTGGACCTAGACTGTTCCAACCAACCCAATCACAGTGGAAATGGAAACTATGCAAGAAGCTCTAGCCTAACCTCCCCTTGGCTGAAACAGATATTAGTAGCTAATTCTTCATCTTTGTTGAGCTTTTCTTGCAGTCTTACAGCGATTTTAAATTAAATAATGTTTTATGGTTGTGATTATAAAATACTTCTTGCACAATAAAAAAGAATATTTAGTTATTGTTATCTACACTTATCCCTCACCTTATAAAGAGACAGATTTTTTCATTTTAGAAGAGAAATTTTTTTTTAAAAGCCAAATACCATACACATGCCAAAAATTTCAGTCCTAGTGATCCCACTCTCTTAAGTTCCAAGCAAAAAAATGTTTCGTTTTCTTATCTAGAAAAAAATGTGCAATAATTTGAGACAATCCATTCTACTTGAGGTATTACTAAGCTAAAAACTAATATTTGTGATGCACAGTACTCAGTTAAAATAAAAGAAGTGTAGTAAAATATAAATATCAAAATTCAGACTTTTAAATCTAATTCAATGACACAAGGTTCTCCTTATGTTACCTTAAAGTGCTGCTATGAAGATTTCCTATTTCCTTGTTAGTAACATTCCAATCAGTAGAAAGTAAATTTTTTTTCTGTTATCAAGAAATCTCAGACCGAAAAAAAAACCAAAAAACAATCCAACAGCAAATCACTAGAAAGTTTGATGGTAAAAACAAAAACTAAAACCACAAGTTTTTAAAACAGTTTGGCCTTATTTGAAAACTTGTGTCGAGTTTCTCGAATGGAAAACTTCTTCTTGAAGGCAGCTATTAGGTTTATCATTCTTTTACAGTTATAAGTCTTGACTGTAGAAAGTTAAAAAAAACTCAAACCAAAACAATAAACTAAACTGCTCTATACCTTGGGTGTAGCAAGCTAATAAAAACATGATGGAAACTTGCACAAGTTATTTTGTTTGTTTGTTTTTTGTGTGGTTTTGTTTGTTTGATTTGGTTTGGTTTGGTTTAGTTTTTTTGGGGGGGGGGCGGTGGTTGTGTGTGGGGGTATTTTTCTTTCAGCCTAGAAAAAATTGTGACTCAAAAATGAAATTATATTCCAAATGTGATAAACATAGACCCTTTTGTTCGACTAAACATGCAGATATGATATCCTGTAATGTTATGTTCTGTAAAATCAAGATTGTTATTTACCCCTTACTTACTTACGATAAGTAAGTATGCATACGTATGCATAGTAACTGATGCTTGTATAGCTACTGACGTTTATCATGTCCTTGCTAAGATTCCTTGCATTCCAAAAAATTACTGAGCTAAGCCTTTACAGAGAACAGTGAAGAAAGGTTAAAGGAAGATAAGGTAAAGACCGAACGATCGGACCCCTAGACCGATGAAGGCGCATGCGCAGTAAGACCCGAGGAAGGACACGTCACAGGAGAGCCCGGAGAGCCGGACTGATTAAAAGGAGACACACGAAAAACGAAAGCACGGCCGCGGCAAAGCGGGATCGCTTCCCGGCTGTCCAGCGCTGTCTTTTGCTTATTGCTTGCTTGCTATAATTAATAAAACTTCCCTTTATTAAACTTTAACACTCTCTCGAGTGAATTTATAACACCAAATACACACACCTTAACTGTAATTATTTTATTTTCTTTAAGCAAGTCACAGGTCTGTCTCATGAGTTTTAGCTATATCTTTGCGAGCTAGAAAACATGTTTTATACACAGAAAGATAAAACCCTAGGTCCTCCATTTATATGTTTTTCCTTTATATCTTCATCTTAAAAAATCTCTCCCATTTGAATTTTACTGACTTCAGAAGAGCTGGATAATTTAAACACCTTCATGAAGTGCATTATTAACCCAAACAAATATCACCTGAAGTACTTCAGATCAGTCTTCAACTTAGACAAAATATGAATTTCTATCTTATCCCTAAGTCGCATCTTTGGCAAGCTGAAAAATCTCTTAAGATTGGAAATAGAAGTAGTAGATTAAGGTGGGCTAGTGAGCATGATTCATTAAATATGCATATATATATATATTGAGATTGTTGAAATTACTTGGTTTTGGTCAGGCAAGAAAAAACATCTGTTCTAGACCTAGGAAGGGTAAAACTTTGACACTAGAGTATCTGAGAATCAGTCTAATAATCTGAGATAGTTTAATTTTCTCTGTGAAAGAAGCAGACATAATTGATGGGGTGGCTGAGACATGTAATTCATACTTGTTATTTAGTATGCTTGGTCTTGTCCAGAAGACTGAGGAGTTAGAAGCTCCAGTTTGAGGAATTTGAAGTTTCAACTTTTTAGAAATAGTTTTCCAAAAAAAGACATACCTGCTTGGTTTAAATTCCAGTTGCTTTGTGTCTTAGTCTCAGAGAGATCTGAATTTCCGTTTAGAGCTTGAATTCTCTATTTGAAAGATTTTTAAATTAGTCTGACTGGACCTGTATTTGAATTCCAGTTTGAGGCATGAAATGGCTGCCAAGGAACGGTCCAAAAATTGTCCTATTTCCTAAACTTTTTGATTCATCAAAAATCCTACTAGTGGAAATGTTATTTGTACCAATTTTACTGCTTTACTTAATGGAGCAGTGGATATTTTCTGTCCTAAAGGCAGGTATTTAACTCCTTGCATGGTAGTTAGTGGAGGAAAGCTTTTCTAATTCAACCGCAAGCTGACTATATCCTTAATGCTTTTGAGACACTATAAAACATGGGAATGAAATCTACAGGGGACCAAAGTATTCTAAAAAATTTTGTATGTTTACAAACTTTTCTTCTGGAAAACAGTGAAGAGAGGATTGAGATGATGTTTCTCCTGATTTCCATTGATAGTACATCCCAAAATTGTTCTATTTTAAAATGGAAAGATTTTTTTTTAATTTTTATTCTTTTTTAGAGAGGAAATTTGTTCTGCAATCATTATTGGGCTACATGTTATTAATTTGTATGTTCTTTCTGTCCTCCCAGACACATGGCTTTGAAGAAAGGTCTTTATTTTTTAATAACTAGTACCTGGATCAACACTTTTTTTATTCAAAAGGTTCTTTAAAGCAACAGTTCAAATTTCTGTGTAGAAAGGATAGCCCATAAGTATTCCGTTCATAAAATAAATATATATTAAATTTTGACATACAGCCATGTGAAAGTCCTCTAGTTGAAGAGGCACAACTGAATTTCTCTCAGAATAGCCACTGGGGCATTAAGAAGCTTGCTAATAATTTTAGAAGGTATGCAAATACTTTTTTAGTTAAAATTGCTCCTTTCAGATTCTTAAGAGTGGATAAATGAGTTAAATTATCTCCCCTGCATGGAAGATGCAAGGATGCATCTTCTGGGGATGTGTAATAAACCAACAGACCTCCTTTGCTGACAAGCATTACCAAAAATGTATCTCATTTCAGTGTTGATATAAAATAATTTCCAATACTATAAGGACGAACATCAATATTTACTTGAAATATAATAGGAAAGAGGGAATATGAAGGAGTCAGAGCCAAAGATAAAGAACATAAATCTAAAATATTATGTTTGCTTGCTTTTTATAGACTATCATTCAAAACTGCTGTCATTGGATCCAAGAGTTGAAAAACAAAACTGCACCACATTGCAGAAATACTCAGGGCCTTACCCAGACAAGAATTATTTAATATAGAGTATTTCTGTTTTTCTTCTACTGCTTCCAAAGCTCACTTCTGAGAAAGAGTCAAACCTTTCCCATTTTCTCAGTTAAGCAGCTATTTGGTGTTTAAAACCGTTAATACACTAAGTACTGTGTGGTATGGCTGTTTGAAATAATTTAAAATTAGCTTTTAATAAATATATGAAATTATGCATGTACCTTTTTAAGACCTCTTTTTTTTTTTCTTTGTAACTGCCAAGACACTGGATAACTGAATTTAAGATTGTTATGTATTGTAAGATTGCTATGTATTGCATATAGTTTGACATAAAGCAGGAATTTTGTTTTTCATTAGCTTTTTCTTAAATTTCCAGTCTTAACTTCCCTGGTAATTTTTGTTAACTTCTCTGTCTAATAATATACCAGCAGAGCGGCAATGCTGGTTCCTAAAAGCTTTTAAGCTGTAAAATCCAATGCTGCTATATGGCCAAAGATCCTTAGATTATTGTTGTACCTAGCAATAGCAGTGCTACATGAACAACCTCTGAAATGCAAAGCCCTTTGATATTGAGCATGGGGAAAGAATGAGTTGGTGTAAACTCTGGAATGATAAAAAACAGACAAACCCTGTTTTTCTTCCTGTAACACACCTGAGACAGACGTGTTTTTATGCCTGTATTTTAGTTAACATGGGAACAAAAACTCCAAGACCAAAACCAGTCACCATTTGTACTAAAGTCTCACATGAACAAACTGCAAGATGTTTCAAGTCCCAGAATGTAGGTGCTTTTTTTTTTTTTTTAATTGCTTCAGTTAATTTAATTTACTGAAATTTTGAAATTTAATTAGATGTCACTTAGCAAGGATTTATGAGTTTTCCAGGTCACTTGCATACTTTTTCTTTTTTCCTTCAAGTATCCTACTTTGGAATAAGGAAAACTAAGCGACCTGAATAAGGGAAAGCTTAAGCTTTTCTGTGTCCTGCAAGTGATGGCACAGAGGGTAACCAACATCTTGTTTAGCCATTTTAGTGTTTAAAAATAAATCTCCACATCGATACAGCAGAAGAATTTGCAATATTTCTCAAGGAAATGCAATATTTTTTTTTTTTCTATTTCCAGCTACAATGTTTCATAGAAGGTTTTGTTATACAGTTACATAATTGCTTTTTTGGTCTAAACAGTAGTTTAGTTTCAAATGGAGAGACAAACATGTAAAACAGCTCTGAAAATAAAACCAAAATTAAAAAAAAATATGATGCTTGATGAAGCATCACAATTCCTATTAATTTTGAGGTTCACTCTAGTCCATAAAGAATTCGTGAATATGCATCAAAAAATATAAAAAATATTTAAATTAAAGTTGTAAAATAAAGTGGGAATTTTAAACTCAAATTATATTAGTTTCATTTTCTGAATCATTGTATAAGGACTATGTTGATCCATAGTATAGTTTTCATTTTTAAAGAAGAGTTGAAGCAAAATCTTTCAGTTGTCCTTTAGACTGTAGCATGATTCAAAAATGTATTCTTGTATTTCAGGTATAAGTATGTATCCCAGAAAACAGAAGGTAAAAGAACATTGCAGTTACAGAGCATGGTTATATTATCTTAACTTCTAAATATGTCCTTGCTTTAAGCCAAATTGTACCCCACCCCCATGTGGGAAAACAGATAATAGCCAAAGATTTAATTATCCATATTCTACTGATGATTTAACTAATTTTAAACTTATCTTTCGAAAGAGCAGAGAAGAGTAGGATTTCAACCATCACATTCTGTGTACCAAATGTATCTTTTTTGATGTTACATGGATTGCTAAATCATAAATCCTAGGTTTCCTTTTTTTAGGCTGAACCAGCTGCTGCATTAGCTGATCCTGCATCTTTTTTTCTGTGTCAAGCACACTAAAGCC
Organism: Poecile atricapillus; assembly: GCF_030490865.1. Taxonomy (NCBI): domain Eukaryota; kingdom Metazoa; phylum Chordata; class Aves; order Passeriformes; family Paridae; genus Poecile; species Poecile atricapillus. Next base: position 66,100,554 of record NC_081251.1, on the reverse strand, counting down.
TTTATGCAGCCTAATACTTTCTGTTCATTGGAATAATTTTCTGCTGTTAGTCAAATGCACATTCTACTTTGCAGTAGGGCTTTTTCCAGTTCCTGTGGTAGAGGTGTCTTGGGTTGTAGTGCAAGATGTAACCAAAAGTATGTATGCTGTTAAAACCAGGTGGTGCAGTGTTCTTTATCTCTTCAACGACCCAGCCTCCCTCCAGGAGGTATCTTCTGTTAATGAGCCATTGAGTCTCACTGCATGACTGATAAAATTACATCATCCCTGTAGCCATTAAACCGTCTGGGCGACCTGGTTCGACAGGGAATGACATGGCCTGCTCGGGCCACAGCACACAGACACCAACATGGTGGATGGCAAATGGCATTTATTAGGAAGTTATCTTGCTTTTTATATCTTCTAGCCCACCGCGTCATTTCCGCCTGCTTATGTCACTGCCACCTGCAGCTGGAATTATAACTATAAGCATAACGGGTTTAACCATAAGCATAAACAGGGGGTGGGGAGGAAGGGGCCCTATCTCCTCGTACAGCGTGCCATCTTCCCGTCAGTTAATCTAACTCTTCACTTTTCCCACATATCCCATTTTGAGATGCTCTACCAGTGGGAAGAGCCAAGCATTCCTACCTGGATTAAATCTGAGACTTAGAACACCACAAGCAGCCTTTCTCCACTGTATTCCCAGAGGAAGACCAGACTGTTCTACACCACCACTGTCATTGTCTTTTACTACTCCTGTATGTAGGTGTCCATCCTTAAAAAAAGGCTGTCAGGTATCTGCATCTATTCCAATATGTCTTGTTTATAGTCAGGATGCAAAGATGCCATCCACTTGAATTCTTAAATGGCTGTTAGGCTCACACTTGACATTTGTGATGGAGCTGCAGCTTTCCCTGTGTCCATGACTGTCAAATGTCCTGTGTTTTATCTGGTTCTTTTCCTCAGGGTCAGGATTAATGAGTGAGAGAGATGGTTTTCGTGTTTGGACTCAGTTGTTTCTTTTTTCTTATCTATATTACATTCTCACAGACAGTGAGTTCATCTGTACACTAAGCTAACAGTCCAAAAAATGGAGCCCCAAGTATCTTTCTCCAAGACCTTTTAAGTGTCAGCTACCTAATTATAAAATGCAACTAATTTATTTTTGCTTACAACCCAATAACCAAACACCCATGTTCTACACTGCAGATTTTTCTATCCAATCACACAATATTACCCAAAACCCATGAAGAAGAAGGTGAAAAAACAAGGCAAGCTAACACCCTAAAACCTGCATCCTGTTACATATATATATTACTGTATTCTAAAACCTTAAAGTCTAAATTTTCCACCAAATGATATAACACACTTTTATTCAAATTAAACACTCACAGTTTCAGTTTTATCAATCTTGGAAGGCTTTTCCACAGCCTCAGGTCAAGCACAGTGTTCTCTTGTGTGTCTGTGCCTGTCAGCAAAGAAAGCATGAAATTCTCTGTGCAATGGCAATAAAGTTACATCCATTAAGATGCTCTCTGATTACTATCCTTCTTAGCTGCTTCTTGGCAGAAATGGACATTTAGTTTGATTATATATAATTAAATATGCACTTGAAAGTTTATGACATGTCTGAAAAACTCCATTCCCAAAAGCCATGTCCCAGACTTACTTTTTTTACTTTTTTACTTTTTTTACACCCTAATTTGCTTTGCAACTGGTGTGAAAATGGCTAGACAGACAACATTTTTGAGGATGGGACTTCTACAAATTCTTTATGAATTCTGCAGTCTTTGCTGGACGCTGTGCATAATGTTACACACCTTGTAGAATTGGAAACACTAGAGTAAACACCTGACTTTTGAAAGCACTGGAATCACTGGCTATGATTTTCCACTGTAAGAAAGCCTGATATAGCCTTGTTAGATTCTAGTATAATTTAAGGACATTTATATCACACCCTTGCTACGTACCATAGACTGGTGAACATAACAGCAATTCAATCTGTGCCTGTCTCAAAGTTGTGATGTGAAACCAGATCCTTACCCTAGTTTGGCCTCCCACATGGTCCTTGCAAAATCAAAGTCATATGCAGTAGGAATTTAAGGCAGAGAAGACAGGTTACTGAAGTCAGAAGCAGGGGATTTTATTGAGGCAGAAGTAGATCTCAGGTAACATTCTCTTACTTTTTGTGGAGCTTGCATATGACCCACATTGCTCCTGAGAAGAGCAGTGTTTCTTCCTGAAATCTGCAGGATCTCAGGCACTGTTTCTTCATTTGAAGCTCAGTCAGTTGTGACTTTCAACATTTCTGATCCTCTTAGACAAAAAATGAAAAAGGAATGGTTTGGGAGATGCTGAAAGAGGGCAGAAGGAAATATGAGGAATGAAGAATGTATGTCAGTGTTGCACTATATTAGGAATGGCAAAGTACAACACAGTCTCTTAACTGGGTTGCCCATGAGAGCTAGTTTTATTATTCCCAATCTTCATTTATAGACAGGTATGAGAAGGTCTGAGAGGTAAAACTCTCATTGGTGATTAAACCAATATATCACTATCATTGGATGATTGGGTACTACACCCTTTGACTGTTTCTTGCAAGTAAACAACGTAGATCTAAACAACACCTGCAAAGGTTGTTGTCTTTCTCCAGGGACTGTTTGGATTCCTCCTTATGTTTTCTCAGGCCAGAGTGAGAGGCTTGTGTGACTTAGTTTCACACAGGCTCTGTGCTCCCTGCCTGCTTTCTTGCATTCAGCATCCATATGTCAGGATAAGAAGGAAGAACATGAGCTATGACAAATGTCTGGGGTTAGGCATTAGTGCTGCAGTTCTCAAAGTGAGAATATTTTACTTCTTTCTGGGGTGGTATGCTGCTGTAACCATTATCTCCAGGTCATAGACTTGAATATAAAGAAATGTAAGTTTGCTGTCTATAATAAACGAGCCAGAAGAAACAAAGTATTTTTATTTGATCATATTCTCCTGTCCAAAGCTGTATTTCTAAATTGAATGTGTATGTAGGCATAGGGGAAAGAGGCCTGCAGTCATGTGTTTTTCTTCTCTTGCGGAAGGTGACAGCAAATGATTCAGTCCATGAATGCCAAACCCATCACAGTGGTAGGAAGAAATATTGGTCTTTAGAGGAAACATGCTGAATGTACACCTGATTTTTGTCTCATGCAAGAAAATTGTGACAAGCCAAATACAATGCACCATGAATCATACTGAATCTGTTGGCTGCCAGTTAAGCAAGTTGCACCAACTGATCTATAAAGCAATACCAATTAATTTACATCTGTAAAATAATCTCACTGTACTTTCTCCTTAGTAGGTTTTTCCAACTTCTATGCTTAAAAGAAAATCATTCATCTTTCACTCAGTAATTAACGGTGTTGTGGTTTAACCCCAGCCAGCCTCTAAGTACCATGCAGCACCTTGATCACCCCCTGCCACCAGTGTGATCAGGGAGAGAATCAGAAGAAAACATGTGGATTGAGATAAAGACAGTTTAATAGGAAAAGCAAAAGCCACACACACAAGCAACGCAAAACAAGGCATTAATTTATTCTTTCCCATGGGCAGGCAGGTGTTCAGCCATCACCAGGAGAGCAAAGTCTTTAATCTTAAAGATTACAAGTCAATTCAAGCCATTACTTAATTTTTACTCACAGCATAATAACTACTGTTCATTTCTTAAATGGAGCAATTACTTCCCTTTCTTTCTGAGGGTCACATTACAGTGACATGTGTACATCACATATTTCCTTCATCTCTGCATCCTCTGCAGAAGCACAGTGAACAGAAAAGGGGCAAGAAAATCAGAAAGAGGGAGTCTTCTGGCAGAGAAACGTGCAAATCAGCAACAAGAAAGGCAATGAATGGGGAAAGAGAAGAAAGAGTAGATGAAAGCAGTGAATAGACTAACTAGCCAGACTTGTGGTACCTGGCAAGTTGCTAACAAGAGGACAGTGTTGCCTTTCGTACATAGGATCTTTGATGTGGGATTTGAAAAAGCTGGAGCTCCTGCCCCAGTACATCTCCCAAGGATTGCTATTTTTCTCAACTTATTATGGACGTTTTTAGCCTGCTGCCTGCAATAGCCAAGCATTTCATCTCACTGGCCCCCACAGCCATCTGCTCTGAAGACCCTCCCTCATCATCTCTTTTCCTGTCCTCTGAAGTCTGCTCACATGATAGTGGAACTTGGGATAATAGCCACAGCCAAGTGCTGTCAAGTGCACTCCATAAAAACAGGAAGGGTCTTGGTGTCAGAAGTGCCACAGAAGGAAGTGTGTGGGGGGGTTCTAGAGATGATGGGGACATTTGCTTCAGAATTGTACTCCAGGCCTGAAAAACAAACAAACAACATACTAACACTTAATTCAGGTTTGCAGAAGGAAGAGATTATTACATGCAGTGAAATTTACTGAAGAGCAAGGAGCAATGGAGTCACTCACTTCTAAATTGTACAGACAATTGATTTTACATATATTCTGCTTTTTCCCTTTTTCTTATATATGGCATGATATTCTGATTTATGTCATGGAACTTAAAGGCCTTAGATAACTAAAAAAGCCCAATTTACTTATCTGAATCCTAACTAGTTCTTTGTATATTATGACAAAGAAATTTCACAGCTTAAGAACTGTATTTAAAAGCAAGTCAACAACTTTTTTTGCATTGTGTCTCATTTCCAGCTTTCCAGTTTCATAAACCCTTGTTTCTGTTTTATGAGACAGCTTTAATGGAGATTTCCAGATTAATTTCTCTATGTTGCTACTGATTTTGAACATTTCATCCAGGATGTTCTCTAAGACAATAATGAAGGGAAGTTTGAAGCGCTTAATATTTATAATGGATTTGCTATGAACTTGGTTCTCATTTGAATAAATGGATTGTGCCATATTTTCATTGATCTTTTTAATGAAATAGAATTTAGGACATTTTTTAATACCTCCACAACATGGAAAGCTTTATTCTCCAAAAGTCTCTGTTCATAATTCCTACTGAACCTTTACTGAGGCTGGATGACAAGAACAAGGTACAGCACTGAAGGTATAAATGACCCTTTGAAATTACTCACTTTGTTTTCGGTCTCATTCTTATTTATTACTGAGCTGATCTTTGCTCTCCTAGCAAGGGAAGATAGAGTTCCTTAAATCATGCCTATTGCAGTAGTGGAGCTTTATAGTTAAAAGCCACTGGACTGCCAGAATTTTCTAGGTAACAGAGGACAAGGGCACAAATTCTATCTGCTCAATGCCTCAACTTTCGCAGACAGGCTGACTTTAAAACTTTCTGGCAGTCAAATGTTACATTATAAATTGAAATATGTTTGTGCATTTCTAAAGGGTTAGTGACTAGCCATGTACTTGAAATGATGAGGTTATGGTGTGGTTTCCCTTTTGTGGTGTTATGGCTTTTAAGGTTTATTTGTCTTACCATTTCAAAGTCATTCAGGTCTCTAGAAAGATAGAAGAAGGATGGCATCCTACATACGAAATCAAAATGGGTAGGGTACTATTTCTCATATAAGGTTTTAGTTCTGCTGGAATTTTGAGTGTTTATGAGAGGTATTGGTAACCTTTACCCTTCTTGCCATTAGGATTCATTTAACCTTCTTGTCTATACATGCAGTGACAAACAAGAGTTTTAAATTAGACCAGTTGCCTGTTAGCCCTGTAATCACGGAGAGACGTTCACAGCAGCCCACTGCTGGGCTCAGGTCACAGTCTGGAGAGTTGCCAGTGAATACCCATGTGCCTGACGTGTGAATCAAATTACCTCCTACAAGCAGTGTCCAGAGAGAGAATTATCTTATTAATTATACATGGAAATTGAGATCCAGTAACATCTGACGAGGTCCTGTACTTCAAGCCTTGGTTTTCTGATGCTGTCAGCAGCAGATCAACGATCTAATTAAAATGGTCATCAAAGCAGATCTGAAATACATTAAATGGTTCACATTAATGTCATATTTAATTTAGTGGCTCAGTGTTGAAGATGTTCATTACTGTCCTTTGCTTGATTTTGAACTTCTGAGCAAGTTTATAAATGATATTTACGTATCTAGAAACATAAACACTGTTTGTATATCTGTCATTTTTTCTGTCTTTTCATTCCCAGTTTTTTTGCATCTGGGTTGCCAGCTACCCCTTGGTTGCTTCTTCAGAACAGCTTGAGAAACTTAGGAAGGGCGGGGGAATTGCAACCAGGGGGAATGGCACAAGCTTTTTTTGCTGTTTTTTCTGCCTGTCCTTCACAGCAGGCTTTTAGTCTAATTGTACAACTGAGTTGAGTCTAGTGACAGGACCTGAATGGCCTGAAGTTGTGTCAGGGGAGGGTTAGGCTGGGTATCGAGGAAAGGTTCTTCAGCCAGGGGGTGTCTGGGCACAGGAACAGGCTCCCCAGGAAAGAGGTCACAGCACCAAGGCTGACAGGAGCTCAAGAGGTATTTGGACAATTCTCTCAGAACATGGTGTGACTCTTGAGGATGGTGTTGTGCAGGGCTGGGGGTTGGACTCGATGTTCCTTGAGGGTCCCTTCCAATTCAGTCTATTCTGTAATCCTGTGATTCATTAACACGATGGGATGGCTGGACCTTCCCACTGACCATCAGTGCTTCTTCTGACTGCTGTGGGCTGAAACTCACTGGGTACTGTGAGTAAGGAAGACTGAGTTGCAATCTTAGATAGAAATCACCTGTTAGAGGTCAGATGAGATGTGAAAGTCTCAAAGTCAGGTTCTGTAGAATTACTTCACCATTCCTTCTTGTGACATAGCCAGGAATGTAAAAGGTATCTGTCACTAAAACCCCCCACACACACAGAAGAAGAAGAAAGAAAAGAAGTTATTCTGAGAGGGTGTGTTTACCTCTATTTTAGTCTTTTACAGATGGTTGTGTTTTTGTCTAAAAGCAGATTTGTGTAATAGAATGGAGGAAAAAGCAAACCTAGTTATGAAAAAAATTATCCAAACCGCAGTTGTGTAATTGTATGCTGCCTGTGTATACATTGCCTTACTCTAAAATAGTGTCTTCCAAAGAACATGTGGAAGCTTTACAGTATTGATCTCAGATAAGAAGTCACACTTTTTTGTCTAATAAAACTGTGACAGAAATAGAAAAACACCTTTGCTGAATACTATAAGACACTATGAAAACTTCAAATTCTGAAGAATGCAGATATTTGGCATCTTTAGTGATCCAGGAAAGATATCAAATAGTATAGCAGAATTGCAGCCAAAGAGAAACTGATGACTTTCCCAGAAATATTTTTTCATTACCCATGAAAATTTATTATTTTTTTGTTTCACATATCTAACTCTAGTCGCCACCTAAAGAACAATATTAATTAGGAAAACACCAGAAATACTTAAATAACTTGGAGCCATTTCAATTTTGGAAAGAAGCAACAAAGTCATTCTTTTATAGTGACACAATTTGGTGTGTGCTTTTACATAAGCACACACCAAAAATTCAGTTACTAGAAGGAATAAATACCAAATTTTTGAAGATTATAAATACCATATTACAGGAAGAGTGATTGAAACAACGCCTGTCTGAAATAAATGAGATTAAATTCAGCAAGACTCAGATGAATGTTAGCATGCAATATTTTAGTTTTGGGATATTAGAATGTCAGAATCTGTTACTCTGAAAAAATCACCCAGAGCAGATCTCATGTCACTAAAAGAGGATTGGGGAAAAAAAAAAAAAGACTTTTTAGAACTACATATGTGTCTCTGAAAGGGAGTAAGTCTTAAATTTTGAGCAAGTCAAAGTTTTTTGACATGTGTGGGATTATATAGCATTTAATAGTTCACTGAGACTGACTACCAAGTGAAACAGGAATGTGTTAACTCAAATGAATTATTTCCCTGTAATATGCTAGCAGAGGAATTCAGCCTTATAATAGCTGTAGCCTATGCAGAACATTGGCCTTAGATGGGAACAACCCTTGGACATTTTTGCTGTATCTATACCAGTAATTGAAAAGGGAAGACTCCTAGAGGCTGTAATTCAGCCATCCATACCATAATATTGTTACAATGTCACCTGATACACTTTTGGACCAAAGCCCAAGCATTGTTACTTTTTTGTGTTTTAGAGGGGGCAGAAACTGTAGTTCCTACAACCCTGAAATTTTTCGTATGAATGTGTCATTTCAGCTGAACCATTCACAAGTATTTTGCTAGCAAAGCAAAAAAAAAAAAAAAAATTAAAAAAAAAATGTTGCTTTCTGGTTGAATTGAATTGAATTACATTCTTGGCAGCTCTCAGGAACTTCCTGTCAAAATTCTACAGTCAAATTAAAGGTGATTTTTTTTCTTTTCTGATCTGACTCTCCTTCTGTGTACAGTACTTTTTAATTTTTTAAAAATTATTTTTAATTACAGTCTGCTTTTCTCTCTAAACTCATTGATAAATCCTGAAGAATTAAGTTTTTAATTTGGAGTACAAAAAGTTTGTACAAGATGACTTGGAGAAACAATAATTTTAGGCTCCCTACAAAGACATCCTTCCATTGCTGGTAACCATGTGATATAGTTATTCTGGAGAAATATTAAACATACAGACTGACTAGACTTTTAAAATACAATATATTGGTCTCCAGTGGTTTAGCAGTAATATTGGTTTATTTAGAATTTGATAATTTTAATTGCATAAGGGAAAAAAAAAGTACTTTCTCCTGTTTTCAATCATAAAAAACTTTAGCTATTTGTACTTCAGAAACAGAAACGAAGGAAGGCCCCCACTTTACTTCATGGTTTCTTTGTGTCCTGCTGGTTTTGAGTTTGCTTCTTCTTGTTAAACTTAATTTTAGATGTGTAGGTCAAAGACACACATTCTGTATATGTCAAAGACACACATTCTGTATAATTCTCTAAAACACACTTTTTTTCAAGCAATAATGTGCCATTATTTTTGTTTTTTCTTTGTTTTTTCCCAAATATTGTCCTATTTCTTGAGGGGTAGGAGGGGGGCAAAAATATGTTCTGTGGCTCCAGAGAAAAGCCAGGTTCTGGTCATCCAGAGACAAAGAAGCTGTCTCTCATTCTGTCCCATTTTAATTGATATGCCAGGGAAGCCATGTTTTTTTCCTCAGGAAATATCATCTGAACTGGATGGCAGAGAAAAACAGACTGGAAGCAGAATTAAATTACACTTAGTGATTATGGTATTGAGAAGCAATAGCACATTTTGGGGTGGCTATATCACTTCCACCTTTCCTAGAGGCAGTGAATATATTGAAACGCACTAAAACTATGATCAGATCCTGTCCCCCAAGGCTTATACTTCTTGATGCAGGTAAGCAGGGAGCCAGGATTAGTGAATCAGTGCAATAAGACTCAGCAGTGCTGATGTTTTTCTGTAGGTAATACAGGCACAAAATCAAGTTCCAATTTATCACTACCTACCAACATCCTATTTAGCCTCTCCCAGAATAAGATACCTGCTCCACTAGATGATTTATTCCATAGTTTTAATATAATTTTATTTTTAAAAAAGGATCTTTGAATCAAGTTCCTCCTGCATTGATAAATCTAACACCTCTCTGTACTTTGAATACTTTCTTAGACATAACTGGGTTAATGAAGTTAATGTGTTAAAAAATGCAGCAAGACTTCATTTCAGAGACAGACAACTACACATTGAATTTAAGTCTGTTGAAATGTGTCTAGGTGGACACTCAGGGGGAAAAAAAGCTTAAATATTCCAAGTGTTATGCTTTTACAATACAACTCAGAACTAAGTGTGAATAATCACAATATTCTGATGTGTGAACTTACAGAAGCCAGGGCAATGTGACTCCTCTTCCTCCACTGATGCTTACAAGACTTACCTTGCACTCCTTCTTACAATTTTTCTCTGAGGATTTCCAGATTCTTTATAAACACAGACAAATCAAGACTCCTAAGGGAATAGCTCCCTGTACTCCAGCCATGCATATAACCTTAATGTCTTCTTTGCATGTGCTGTAACAAATCTCACAGAAACAGGTCTCTGCAAAGAGCTCTTGTAGGCAGGAGCCCTCCCAGCCCACGCAGCTGGCAGGGGATGCTGGGCTCCCGAGGGGGACACCAAGTGTTCATGTGACAGTGCATCACCTGCTTCTGTGCAGTGAGTTTCATAAATTGTTAAATTTGCCTCTGGCAGCGTATGTTTGCTTTCTGTGGTCAAATGCTTTTGAGGCAGGATCCAGGTAGCCTGATACCCAACTGGTCCAGTGCCTGGGCCTCTTGAATCTTTTCCTTTCCAATAAAGAGGAAAAAGAATTTATTGCAGTCAACCTTGTTGAACTGCCACTTGGGGGAAAAAAAAGAAATTACGCATTTAAACTACAATTCTTTTTTAGACTCACATCTTTTATAGTCCTTTGCAATTAACCTCACATGGCTGAGTCAAGACTTTGACCACAGCACTGTCCAGTTACTTCAGCCAAGGCTGTGATGTAATTGAGCATTAAAGATCTAGTCACTAGCACCCAGCATGATTTTAGAGCATTTCTTAGAATGACTGCATGGTATGAAACCTAAAAATACACTTCCAGACATAGCTTATTAATGGCACATGCATGGAAAACAGTTTTGGGAGACAATTTTCCCCTATGAGCACAATTAATTGAATAAAATATGTACAGATAATTCAACACTGTTGTCACAAACCTGCAGTTGCAAAAGCTGGGTGTTCAGATGTTAGCACACCACCAACACACATGCTGAAAACCAGTGTGAGTGATGCTCACCAAGACTCCTGCTATCAGTTTCCTCTGAGTAGTGAGTTTCCTGCTCTATGATTATGGATATATTTTCATATTGATTTGAAATAAATACAATTAATTCATGCCTCTCTGGAGAATCCTGCACTGGGTGCCTACAGCCCCCATAGGTGGGTGATAGTGCAGCTGTAGTAATGAAGGCAGAAAAATATTTCCTCAGTTTAGAAAAAAGGAGCAAAAATGTATTTTTCTTATTTAACCTTCTCAGTGCATCTCAAAAACCCTGAGTCAGGTGTTTGAAGCCTTTATTGATTCTACAGCAGAAGTGAACTTTCCACACTGACTTGGAGACAGCTGCAAGCAGGTGGGTGTTTTGCTGTTTTCGTAATGCATAAAATGGTCTAGAGAGCTAGACACCTAGCTCAGCATTTCTGAAGGTTTCAGATGAGTGCAAAACTGACTGCTCAGCCTATTACTAAATCATAAAAATGTGCTTATTTTGCTTGTTCAGTATGGAGTACGTTCACACAGATTTTTTTCCTTCTAGCTTATCCACAAGTCTAGGTAGCCATCTATCCACATAGATGGGGGTTGAAGGCTTAAAGGATACAGCTCTGGTAGCATATTCAGAGAGCTAGGAAAACTATTCATATCTGTGAACGTGGAGGCCTGCAAATATGTCGCCCTGAAAACTCAGCTTCTGAGCTTGCTAACATAGTTTTCTAAAGACTTTCCCAGGACAGTAACTATAAACATAGATATGTGTACATTCTTTCTGTTACACGTCTTGTGATGGGCATCTCTCATGGCCAGTGCAGTGAGAAAGTGTTATCCTGACCATCCAATCCCTGGCTGTGGTCAGGAGCCTATAAATCCTGGGGGGAAAAATAAACTTTCTCGTCTCTTCACCACACCTCGACCTGTGTCTGTGTGATCTATTCATCTCCAGCGGTAACACAAATACATTGTAAAATTCATGCACAAGGAGCTCAAATCAGTGCCTCATGCCATCATAACCCTCTGGTGAGTCACAGAACCTCTATCCTGTAGAGTTCTGATAATGGAAGACTTCATTTTGGTCGCTGGAAGAAGCTCAGCTTTGATCCTGATGAGCTACAACATGGGTTCTACGCATGTGGGTACTTCTCAGTAACTCTTTGGTCTCCTGGAATTTCTTCTGCTGTGTTAACCACAGCAGAGGACTCAGTGTGACAGAAACTGATTAAAATCAGCCTTTGTCATGTATGGTACCAACAGCCTACAGTCCTCTGATGATAAAAATTTTCCATCACATGTTTTGAGACTAACTTCCAAGAGGTTGAAAAATACATTCTCTTTATCAATCCCCTGAGTAACCACTACTGTCATCATTAAATTGTGTTAGAGGTGGTGTCTGGTGCCACAGCAAATTTAGAGGTTTTTCCCACTCTAGACTGTCTTGGTGTCTAATATTAAATACACAACCCCTACTTGTGGCTCAGAGGGTTTTCATCATAAGGAAGTGTAGTGGAGTGATAAAATGGGTGGCTGTCTGAAAAAGGCTCTCTGACTCTTTTCAATTCAAGAATACAGAAAGACTCTGCTCAATTTCCAAGCACAGCATAAAGAAAATTTATAGTCAAGTGGAACAGAATTTGAAGATAGATTTGATGGAGTAGTTATTCTGAAAAAAATGCATTTTGCTTTAAATATGTAGGATTTCAATAACAGGTGTAATGCATTTATAAATGGTGGTGTTTTTGTCACTAGTGTTGCTGGAGCAGCTTTGTTGCATCTGTATCCATGTTATTTCAGCATCTCATTCAGTTATGAAAAGCAGAAAGAGGATCACATACTGAAAAATACCTTGGGCATCTATATGAATTTCTCTATTTTTTAAATGACCTTGGTATTGCAAATACCAGATTTTTTTTCCTTTAGGGCACTTATGAAGGTCACTTTTTTGGGTTAGGTTTTTCTAAGTAACCTCAGGGTGTTTCATTTAAATCATTGGAGTTTTGAGTCCAGGTTTTATTCTTTTTCCCTTTAAATTTGTTCAGTGCAGAGCTCTCTGCTTCAGCCCTTCAGGACATCTCAAACTTGTTGGGTCAAGGAAGGATTTTGCTGAAACTGAGTTTTGAGCATTTGAACATTTGGGCATTTCTGAGGTACTCTGTGCTGTAAGACCAAAAGAGCAAGTTAGCAGCCTCATTCTTGTTCTAAGGACATGCTTTCAACTGAATTACCTTAAGCTATCATATCTTCACAAAACTTTTGCAATTATATTAAATTGATGGACTTTTCAGGAACTTTCCCTCAAGATTCTTCCTTCAAAATGTTCGATGCTTCCCATGACTCAGATGAGATTTAAAGCAGGAGACATAATTTCAGTAGCAAAGTTTCATCCTATTAAATTTCATGGAGCTATGTGTGTTTCATTTGAGGACTCTTTAAGATTAGAGACAGAAATATTTAGAGCTGGCATTTTCATAACAGCAATGCATGTCTTGTTTTGTCCATACACAGGAATGTCCATACACAGGAATGAAAGCAGGAGAAAACAGGTGTACAGGCTAAGGAGATGGTTTGGAGCAGAAAGAAACAGTAAGAAGACTTACTGTCTTCTGCATTCCTGCCTATCCTGCCCTTTGGGAAAATCCCCATGGAGTAATCTATCTCTAGAATCACCTATGAAATCGTCTTGAAGACTTTTATTTGTAACAGGTGAGGAAAGAGTTAACAAGTTGCTGGTAAGTTTTAGGGAACAATTCTTGAGTTAACTCACTTGTCATCTTTAATTTAGTAGTCAGTCAATATACATAGGAAATCAAATAATGCAATAGTATAAAAATATTATTGGTATTTTTGAGGCTTTTTCCCATGCCAAACTAACTCAGCAACAGTACAGCTTTTTATGCTACATGCTCCAAAGCATGAACTCTGACTCTAGCTCAGAATTTAAACTATAGACACTCCATGTAAATGCATAAGATTAAGGGCTTGGCCTTAATCTTGTATCTATTTCTTTCTATCTTTTCAAAATGGGCAGAATGCATGGTTGCTGTTTTCCATTTTACAGCCCCCAGCCCTAACTGAAACCTTGGCACTAATGTTGTTATTCTCTATGTATCATTATCATCCTACTGTAAAACAGAATATAATGCCTAGTCCAAATTTTTCCTTATCCTGATTTTTGGACCTTTATGGGATTCTTGAATTGCTGAAATATAACCACAGTCCTGAACTTATAACCTTGGGTAAAAATCTTCTACTAGAAGATTGCAGTAATTAAGAATTCCTCTATTTATCTCTGCAAAATAAAAAAAAAATGTTATAGCATAATAACCTTTTGTGTATTTAGATTTTTCCTATATTGACTATATTCCCACCCATAATCCTTACCCTATCCTTGCCAGAGGATCACTAAAATGCAAACACAGTAAGGGTTTTTATCAGTAAGCACTTGTCCTTACTCTGTATGCTGGGAACAATTCAATAATAAGAGAAGACTTTTAGACTTTATATTTCTTAACTGAAACCCATAAACCTAAACTTAGTTATAGACAATGCATCCATTTTAGTGATAAAATAGAACATAAGGCTTCAAGCTATAGTCCTGATTTTAACTATCCATTGACCCAAGAATTTACAGCAGACATTGGTTACAAATCAGAAACCCTTCTTTTGTCTAATGGAGAATCAAACAAGGGAAATCATGTTCTAAAAGAGAATATAATTGAACGTCCCAGATATGCACAAACCTTCTGAAAATCATCTGAGGTGTTATGGAATTCAGAAATAAACAGAACACCCAACAATCTGAATTTCCCAACCTTAATCCCAAAGTAATGCTAACTGCAATCACACCCAAAGAAAGAAGTTTGGGTCTTTTTAATGTATGTACATTAGACCTTGCCAACACCAGCCCCTTCTCCAATTTCTTTAGATCAGCTTCCTTTGTTCACTTTCTTTGGGTAGGGGACAAATTCTGCCTCAAAGGATTTAGTAGCATCTCATTTCCTCTGACAAATGCTTTTGCATTGACTTTTTCATGTCAAAGAATGTGTTCAACAGAAACTTCATTACTACCTGACAGCAATGATTGTGTGTGTTATTCTGAGCAATGGGGATAAAAAGCATTTAAAATGAGAGAGAAATCAATAATTTGTGAGGCTGAGGGTTGTATCCCTCTTTGGCAAGCCCTGACTCCATTAAATACCCCTTTTTAAACACTCATTTGTGGGTTGCAGTTTAAATTACTGTTACTTTTGCAGTGTAAAGTCATATTCAACCATTGGTTGCTCCTTGTTGCCTTTCAATCAATAATTTAAAAGCACTTTGAAAGCCTTAATTGAGTCTCAGGGTTAAGCAGTTGTGATAATGAATGCTGTCACCGGTAAAAAAGGAACCTGTTATGCCTTAGGATCTTATAGCTACCTCAGATTCTTGTCTCTTTCATTTATATTTACTGCTTATCTATCTTTTTTTTTTTTGAGGTTTCAAGGGAAATGGTCACAGGGAGAGGAAACTGATTATTTGAAAAACAGTCTTTTAATGGATCTGCAGTAAGTCTTTTAAAAAGAGCTAGATAATATTAAGAAGTTTATAGCAGGCAGATAGGTTGCAAAGATTTTAAAGGAAGCTTCTTGAAAAAAAAAACCTAGAAACAGTCAGTTGCCAGGCCAGATTGACCTTTTTCTTATTTTTCACATTTTTGTTGTGAATATTACTACAAAAAACCCAAACCAGATCCAGGACTCCAATGCCACCTTTTGTTTGCACTGATAATTAAAACTAAGCACACCAGAAGGCCTATGAAGCTAAAGAAACTTCCAAGTTAGACATCAGTAAAAAGATAATAGCAAAACAATCCATAAACTGACATGAAATATGAACAGGGTCTGTTAGGTTGCTTTCATCTCAGTGAAGTTATTACATGGATTTCACACAGCAAGTTACTGGGAGAAAGAGAAATATTAATTGCATGTTCCACAGTGGAAGTACAAATCCCAAGTATGACTATAAATAATATTGAGCATGAATTGTATATTGATATATTTTCTGTTAACTCCATAATCTACTACTCTTTTGACCACACATTTTTTGCTTAACGAGATACTGATTAGTGCCATCCCGATTTCTCAGTTTTCACATGCTAGTGTGTTAGAAAATATTTCTCTGTTCAGATTGTGAAGAGATGAAGTCATGAGGTTTATATTCTGTGGTATAAGATTCCAGGTTTAGAAATGAACTTGAAGATTATGTGTTCTCAGCCATAGAAAGTAATTTGTCTTTTTGTGGAGCTCTATGTGACAGAACTGTTCTTTTCGGTTAGGCAGACATAGAGAAGTCTGATTTAAAAAATATGATGCCATAAATCTAGGCTGTGGGAATATCATGCTGACCAGGTGGCACTTCATCTACTCCATTTTTCAAAGCATTTTCCAAACCACTTATAGGTGTTTTTTAACACTGTACCTCATGCCAGCCTCTAAACTAAGAGTTAGAAAGGTTGAGATTGGAGGCGGCCTCTAGATATTGTCTCATTTAATCCCCCCTGTTCAAGTAGAGTCACCAAGGGCAGATTTCCCAAGACCATGTTGAGTCAGGTTTTGAGTATCATCACAGATATCAATGGATATGAATGCCTAAAAATACTTTACATTTTGCACCTTCTCCAGGGAAGGTTACTCCAAGTACGCTGGCAACCATTACATTGGGAGTCTGACTTGTGGGATGTGTGCTTTATGGATCAGAGGAAATGCAAACACTGTCCCTTTCAAATAAAAGCCTCATATGGGACATTTCTGCCTTCAAGCAGAAGTATTTTTTCCTTCAAGGTTCCTGCAGTTTCTATCAGAGTCAGGCATGGCTCCAGAAGGTTTCTCTATGTGGTGTCTGCTCTGCTCTGAGTGTGGTCTGACCACAAGGCGCCTTCAAATCTGAGACTGCTGACTGTCTGCACTCCTGGCAGGGAGGGTGTCATGAGGCCCAGCACTGCAGCAACCTCCCTTCCTTCCTTTTTCTGCTCCTGAGAAGGCTTTTTCTTCCCTTTTTGAGGTTACTTCAAGCACTCACAAGGACCCATGGCTGTTCTTTAAAGGTCTCCCCATCCTCCTGGTGCAGGCTGTGGGAGGGACAGAAGGGGACCAGAGGGTTTTGTGGGCAATCTGAGCCCAGGCTGCATTCAGGCAGACTGTAAGATGAAATGCAGGTGCCAGGGGTCCTGGCATGAAGGTCCAGCCTCCCCAGCACAGCATATTTGCAGCTCTGACCATCTGGACTTTCTTACACAGGCGTTTTCATCCACCACCTGCTTCATGCCCCAGTTTCTTTTCTGAGGTTGATCCCATCTGGTTTTAGCTCTTTTTCCTGCACTGTAGGAACACCACAACTCTCTAACCAGACACTCTGCACATTTCTACATAGGCACCATCCATTCCCTTAGGAAGAGTAATATTATTTACAATTAAAATATTTTCTAATTCATTGAATCACCAAGGAATAGCAAATGTGGAAAATAATGGGCATCATTACTCTCCCACTAAAACCTCACCTCCCTTTAGCAGCTCCAATTTACAGCTTTGGAAATATTAAAGTTTAAGTTGACCCTTCAGAGATAAGTACATGGTAGTATTGTGGTTATGCAGATATTAGTGTTATGTTAATGCCCCAGTACAACAAAAAGCTGACTGGCATTTTCATTGCTGTATTCATAGTTGTTTATTAACATGGAAAGAGGCAGTCCAGGAACTATGAACAACATCCTTTTCTCACAGCCACTCTTCCAGAGCACTCAGCCATCTGCTGGCTTGTCTACCTGTGATAATCACTCCTTCTCCCTGCCAAATTTTGTGCTGCACCATGCATGACATTTCAAATGATTTGATGGACTAATTTGCATTTTTCAAATAATTTTGCATGCCAATTAATTTCAGTTTATGGTTAATCTGCCCTTCCACAAACAGCATTATGGAAAGACACAGATAAACACAAACTTTGCCTGTTCTGAGTACTTCAGAGAGGGAGGCCAGGGCTGCTGGGGTTAGTTTGTGGGTAGGGGGGTTGGAGAGGTATGCATGAGGGGTGTCTGAATTCAATTGTGGTAGTAGCAGGGTATCCAGGAGTGCTGTGCTTTGCGTACATGGCTGTTGGGAAGCAGGGCAGGAGGAGAGCATGCTGTATCCCTGATGTACTCTTTTCTGTGGTGCTGGCACACCCAGGAGAGCTGAGGTAGCAGCACAGGCTTTTCAGGCAGTGGAAACTGGGAGATTTGCTTTCCCCCCCAGCCAAGTCTTTGTTAAACCTGTCCTTTTTACCTGTCCTGCCCACCTTTCAGCTGCTGTCCTGACTGGGTGCCTGAGTCCCACCAAAGGCAGCAAAGGGCAGAAGGGGGAACAGCAGAGGGGCATCCAGATGTAGCAGTTTCTGCCAGGAGCTGGGCAAAACTTAAAGGGCATAAAGCCTGAAGCATAACATCCCTGTCCCTAGACTTAACTTCAAATTAAAGAAATAGTAGGTGAGAAAGTCAGAAATATATTCCTCCCCAATTTTTCAGTGTCATTTGTACTGTGGAACTTAGATACTCAAATCTTTATGAGCAGGACAACTCTGAGCTAAGCTGTTACAAAGACATGTCTTCATAAAGAGTACTTCCAAATGATGCAATTAAACCTTCTTATTATGAGTTTTCAACAGATTGAAATACTAAATTGCATGTCCAGGGGAAACCCCACCAGCCAAAGTTCTCCAGTTTCAGGCTCCATGGGTGCTCCAAAGGATTTCCTTTTCTCAGCAGCAACCCTGACTGACACCCCACCACAGACATCGTGGCCTCTTCTGATGCTGTGGGACAGGTGAGAGGTGGTAGGGAAAACTTCTTAAAATGTTACAGGGGATTTGCAATGGAAAATACAATAATTAATGCACAAAATACCCTGTGTCTGCAATATTTACTAAGTCTTTGTTGCTGTCTTTATTTTCTGTGATTACAAACGGCTTAGAGTTGCTCTCTACAAAGCTAATTTTCCAGGTTACCTAAACGCCTATTTTTATCCACTGTGTTAAGATGTCTGGCTAGAAATTAAGGACATATTCTCAAGGTTGGCAGATTCAAAGTATGACGTATTTTCTGTGTGGAATGCACTTCAAAGTCCTTGCACATGCTATACTGATTGATTTTATCGTGAACAATCAATTATTTTTTATTTCATGAGTCCATCTGAAAAACAATCAATGTTTGTGTGATGAAAAGGTAACTTTTAAGAAAAAGTTTTAGTTTATTAGTAGCCTTCCACATGTTCATTAGAGAAAAATGTTCTGAGAAAGTATCGACCTTGTGCTCTTTAATCCTTCTTATTTTTAAAAAAGAATTCAGCTGCACTTATCCACATGTCTACACTGAGAGAAGTGGATATGTGAGGGTCCTTTGCTCACACTGCAGTTTTTTGTCACATACCCTATGCAAATGGTTAGTGGTTCTGACCACTTGCTACATCTAAAAACTTCTGTAATCAGATGAGTGCCTGGCACCTTGAGCAGTCACATCTGTAGCAATTTATAGCAATCTCCCACAGTGAACTAAATCATGATAAAACTTTTCATTAACTTAATTTAGAGAAAAGCTGGAATACCTCAGTTTTTCCCTTTAGGGGAAACATACATGGTATTGCAGGTTAAACGAGGATTTAAACATTATGTGTTTGGTTTTAAGCCTTCAGGAGTGAAGCAAGGAGAAACCTGGCTGTTCATAAGTTGATCTGCTTCTGTGAGACTAGTTTATCTCTCATAAAAATGTGAATTCAAATGAGAAATCTCTTAAGGTATTGGACTAAGGCCAGTAGCCTCTAAGTAGCATTTACAAGAAGCTGTCATCAAAATGTGACCTCCGTCAATACCCTGAAGCCCCTTAATCCATATGAAGTCCCAACGGCAGTTACAAAAATTAATATTCATACAAAGTATACATGGACTTGGAGTGATGCCCATGATATTTTTCTGGATTTCACACTCTTCATGGGTTTTTTTGAGCGGAAAGAAAATCAGGAGGCTCTAATGTGTGACATATGTACTCATTCAGAATATGAATGATGTTTACAAAATGTTCTTCTTACTAACAGAATAAACAGCCTTATTTAATGCCAAAGGAAATCTAAATCACTCTAATGACCTTTCTTGAGCTGCAGGAACCTGGGTCTTCTCCATCCCATCAGATATTGTAGCATATTTCTGTAATTATGTATGAGGAATATGTAAATGCAGCTACTGTATGAAAGAAAAGGGAATATATGCTAAACAAAGCTATTGAAAACATTTCTGCTTAGTGCTACTAGAAAAGTGTTAGGCTCTGGGGATAAGAGTAATAAATTGTGTTTCTTTCTTAGTGCCACCCTGACATAGTGACAGAGCCCTTTAAAACCTGTAATGTATTCATCCTTACAACAATTCTGCAAGGAAAGAAATCCACCTCATTAATTTTATACTGAATGGAAGTACAGAGAAACACCATTATTTACACAGAGTCACATGAGAACATTGTGCCTCAAAAAGATTCAAAGAGCAGTCTAGTTGCTGTTCCATCTTCCCTTATCAAGAAAACCACACTTCTTTTTCCAGTTAGTAATACATTCACAGAATGTAAGCACAGAAAGAGGACCTTACACAGAGAACATACCAGTGAAACTGAGGGACTGGATTTTTTAGAAATTCTTCCCAAGGTTTCTTAAAGATTTTTGGGACCTTATGCAATCTCTGGGATTGCCTACTAGCATTGCTAAAACCGCTGTCCCTCCAGTGTTTTGCAGATTATATGATGAAGCTATCTGTACAACAGCAATCAGCCACTCCTGTCAGGGACTCGTTTTTTCCAAATGCAGCTGGAATTGTGGCAGGAGCAGATAGGGTGCAAAGGAATGAGGCTCAAAGACAGAAACATGAATGTGAGTGGCAGGCTTGAAGACCTGAGTACTGAACAAAATTGGGAACAGACCAATAATAGGAGGGTTAAAAGTTGGAATATCCAGGGACAAAGCAGCAGAAATAATGAATCAGCAGAGGAATGGTTCAGTGCAGGGGAAACCCTTGAGACAGCAAGAAGATCCTTCTGCCAGGAGCAGGGAAAGATCCCAAGGAAGCAGGGAAAAAAAAAAAAAAACAGGCAAGGAAATGGGCTAAGTCCAGGCTATTCATGGACAGAAGAGTCCTAATTGAATATAATTGGAGAAGAAGAGGTACTATTGAGAACTTATTTGATGGCAGGAGGTTGGTTGGATAAAGGGGCCTTCCAGAAGGCAGGAATGTCCTCTTGTCCTGTTGCTGGTCACCTGTGAGGAGAAACTCACCCCCACCTGGCTACAGCCTCCTTTCAGGTAGATGTAGAGAGTGATAAGGTCACCCCTGAGCCTCCTTTTGTCCAGGCTAAACACCCCTAGTTCCCACAGCTACTCTTCACAAGACTTGTCCTCAAAGTCTCCCCCAGCTCTGTTGCCCTTCTCTGGACCTGCTCCAGCACCTCAATGTCTTTCTTGCAGTGTAGGGGCCCAAAATTGGACACAGGACTCGAGGTGTGGCCTCACCAGTGCTGAGTACAGGGAGATAATCTCTTCCCTGGTCCTGTTGGCCACATGATTCTTGACAGAAGCCAGGATATCACTGGTCTTCTTTCCCCTGCTTTTAAAAAAATCTCCTAATTTGCTATTCTTATTCCTCTTTTTTTCCTGTACTGTAAGATACCTTCACAATGGCTTGGAGACTTTTTAGCTTTCTTAAGCTCATCCTAAGCCACTGCACACATCATTTATTCTGCTCTTCTCATATAATTCAGATTCTATATTAAAGACTTCTGTAAAATAGCTTTGTAGAATGGCAAATACCATTGGTACCTCCGTGTTTGCATTTATTTGCATTTAATATATGAAGGATGGTAGAAGTAATGTTAATCCTTAATATGTGTGTACCTGTATCTTTTTTAATAATTTATCACCATTGCTGCCCTTCCTCCAGTACCTCTTCCCAATTTGCATGTGTTATGATTAGGTTTAATTTAAGCCTGACAGAATCATCCTGCTGAGGTTCATATCCATACTTTGAAGACAGAATATGACTTTCATTGGTTTTAAAGTATCACACTTCTAGTCAGCTTCAGAGTTGTAAGGGCTTTTCAGATCTTCTGCCAATATCATTAGTGTACATTCAACATGCACCCAGTGGAACATTTTTAGTGTAACTGTCACCATGACCAGCTGTGGGCATGGCACTGCACTTCTGGAAACTTTCTACCCTTAGTCGTCACCATCCACACTAAGATTGCATCTCTCTTCTGATTTTTTTTTCTTAAATGTGTTCCACAGATTTTTTTTTCCAGGAATATGACATGAATTTTCAGCCCTTTCTGTGAAAAAAAATCCCCAATCTGATGTATCTGTTTCCTAGAAATAGCTGTATACAGTAGGCTGAAATTTATACTTAATTGTTGCAAATAAGTGAATGTTGTAGCCTCACTTCTACAAAACTTTAGTGTCTTGAACAAAATAGTTGCAAACAAACAGGTCAAACTAGAAATCTGGTATTTCTAACCCTGTTTTCTTAACAACACATAGAGATGTATCCACAAGAGCTATGGAGATGTTTCCCTGTATGTGTGGAAAAGTGAGATACTTTTCAGGGATGTACCTGATATTTTAAGTTCACCCTCTCCATCTACTATGGGTCAAGAATAGAGAGATTAACTTTTTATATGACTATAGTCTTAAGAATAATTTCTTATATGGCTACAGTTGATACCTGAGGGTTAGGATTTTTATCCCTTGGTAGAAGCCTACCTTCTCACCCTTTAATGAGGCAATAAATATGTTTGAAGGAGGTTCTTACCTCAACATATTTCCCATTCTCTCTATGAACAGTGGCAAACCAGAGTTTGAGTGCACCAATGATCAGCAGCAATTGTGAAACAGCCTAGGAGCTTTTAGAAATATGGATCTAAGGAGCAGATTCCTCTGTTCTGTGCTTCCACTGCAGTTGATGAATATCATAAGAAAAAGTTATTTCATCTTTGACTCCAACACAAGCTGTACCTAAGTATGAGGATTTTTGGATAAATTCTATTACGCTTCTTCACCCTGCTGTTTCCCTGCTGATTGATGAATACTTTTTGAAAGCTATCCCTTTCCCAATATATCGTGTCTTCAACAAACCCTATGCAACTATTGCAGAAGTTTAGTATTTTAATTAGTGAGATATGAATAACAAGATAAAAAAACTAACTAACAAAAACGAACAACAAAGCAACTCAAATACAACACTGAAAAATTGGGTCTTGTATGCAGGTTTGGGCACCACAATATAAAAAAAAACATTAAGATATTTGGAAACATGCAAAGGAGGGCCACAAAAATGGTTAATGGCTTGAGGAGAAGCTTTGTGGCCGAAGTCAGTTGCTCTGTTCAGCCTGGAGGAGACTGAGGGGACAGCTCATTGCAGTCTCCAACTTCCTTGTGAGGCGAAGTGGAGGGGCAAGCACTGATCTCCTCTCCCCAGTGATGAGTGACAGAACCCAAGGGAATGGCCTGAAGTTGTGTCAGGGGAGGGTTAGCCTGGATGTTAGAAAAATGTTCTTCACCCCAAGGGTGGTTGGGCACTGGAACAGGCTCCCCAGGGAAGTGGTCACAGTACCAAGCCTGACAGAATCCAAGTGTTTGGGCAATGCTCTAAACACATGATGTGACTCTTGGGGTGTTATACACAGGGTCAGGAGTTGGACAAGATTATCCTTGAGGGTCCCTTCCAACTCAGCTTATTTTATGATTGTCTGATTCTGTTATGAATGTCTTTGCCAGTCCCTTTAATCAGTTCGTATTACTGGACTCACCCTGTGTGCACAGAGCTAAGTCTCAGATGCCATTAAGTGATAAACTGGTGCCTGGTCTTGCAGCCCTGCTCCCTGCAGGCCTGTGCTGTGCTCACATAAGCCCCTCTGAAAACAGGAAATCTCTGCCTGCTTTCTTATGGTCAATTGCAGGACTTGTAACAGCCCTGATCTTTCCAAATCTTAATTTCTATTCTGAGTAGTAAAAATGATAAAGGTATTTCTTGCCTTGATAACTGAAACAGTGGAACATTTCAGGTTAGATTATGTTTTGGAGAGTGTGCTTGATCATGTATTTAATCACTGCTTGAGACGTCTCCAAGCATCTGGGAGCTTGCATCTGGTTATTGAGTACCAGCATGGAAGTCAATAACAATTAAATTATTCAGTAAGACAAAATAGCAAGTTCATAACGGTAGGAAATTTTCTCAAGTGAAAAAAGTTTGTTATTTTTTTTTGCTTATTACACTGCAAAACAGTCCTGCATTTGCTGCTTTCTGATTGACATAGAATTGTTTACTGAGAGCAAATTGAAATTAATTGTTTAAGTCCTACTTACAAAAAGCACACTGGAATGTGTTTTGCAAGAGCCTTTGCCTACACTTTTTCATGTGCAAAAATTTAGAAACCTAATCACAGTTTTGGAGCGTCTGGTTACCTCTGTCCAAGCTTCCTAAGTGTATCCTTTTGCCCTGCCCTTTAGAACGAGCATGGAAACACAACTGAGTCATGGAATCATGAAGGCTGGAAGTGGCCTCTAAGATCATTGAGGCCAGCCACTAACCCAGCCCCACCATATTTACCACTGAACTATGTCCCCAGGTGTCACATCTACACACCTTTTCAACAATTCCAGGGTGATATGCCCATTAACAAATACCAGGTCAAATAACCGTGCAATTCAAATTTGATTTTTTTTTCCATAATCTTGCCATCTCCGTGGAGCTAGTAGCAGCTGACAGCATGATTAGTAGGTTATGCACAGTTTTGATTAGCACCAAGTATATTTTAATAGATAAGTCAGAAGCAATATGGAAATGTTTGTTGATAAAGATAATTGGGAATATAAATTCAGGCATGACTAGAGAGAATATATGATTATCAACAGTATGCTTCACATACTCAATTTTAAGTTATTCCATGCACTCTTGTAAAACTAATCACAAACAAACATTGCCCAGACTGAAGCTGCTTAAATGATCTGTGACTCCAGAGTATTTACAATACAGTTCACCTTCTAGCTGAGGAAATGTCATTGAAAATGCCAAGTGAAGCTGAAAGTTTGATAGGTTTGATATACCAGCAGTATTAATTTCCAGTGTTTTCCCACTATTGTCAAGTTTTTTCAGGTGTTCAGTGATACTATTCCTCCTTAATCCTTTTTAGTCTTCCAATGCATTTTCAGCTCTTGCAGGGGAAGCAGTTACAACTCCTTCCTTTTCTGTGATGTTGGTTTTGGCTCACAGAGCTTGGCAGCATTTGCAGTGCACTGCTTCTGAGGGCACTGTTAGTCCTGAGAGAATTATCTTGGTTGGGATGTTACAGGGCAGGATGCCGATTCCCTGCTCAGTCCTGAATTTCACAAAACACAGGATCCTTCTTCTGCAATCTTTCCCATCTGTTATCTGTCAATACACATCTCTACACAGCTTCCTTCTGCAGGCATGGACACCAGCAAGTTCCACTTCCAAAACTACTTTCAGGTCAATGACTTACTCCCACAGATACAGCTGGCATCTTTTCAGAAATGCACTAATTGGTTTGCAGAGTGACTGGGCAGAAATGGCAGACAACAAATACATTGCAAAGCCAGTCACAAAATGCTGAGACAATTTGTTTGAAAAAGTGGAATAAAACTGAGTCCTGAACTGGGAACTTCTCCCCAGTCTGAGCAAGGGGTTAAACTAGACGACAAAGTTGTTTTCATTACTACTTATTTTATGTTCCTGTATTTTGGCAGCTAGGTAACTGCAGTTCCCAAAGGCATTGTGTGCCAGGCAGCCCTGCTTTCACTTGGCTGTACAGCAATCTCTGGTCACCTCAGAGGCACAGTCACACTTATACCTAAATAAATAGTTAAGGCTTCCAACAAAGATTCTGGATTAGATTTTGAGAGTCGCTTTTGTGGACCCTATCTGAACTTTTGATGAATTTATTTTTTAATATTTCATGGTTTAAGCAATTTATTCCCTTTTACTTCTTTCAATCTTTTGAACCACACAATCCTTTTCAAAGCTGTCTGATTATCTTATACCCTCTAATTTGTACACAATATAAAAAAGATAATAGGGCAGATTTCCCCACCCTGAATTAAAACAGCCCACAAAACCAATCTGCTTTTGGAGCAATACATTGATGGTTGATACCAAGCTCAGAACACAAAGAAAGATCTAGATAATTTTTGTGACTTGCTTGTTTTCTTCTGGTTTGCTTTTTGTTTATTTTATTAAGAATTGTTAAATTTCAGGTTGAGGAACTAAATTTACATGGGTGCCAAAAAAAAAGAAGGGAAAAGTCTTATAATTAGGATGCAGTTTTTGTCATTGTGTAATAAGTTGATCAATCCTCATTTCAATAACACTACTTCCAGTTAATTTTTCAGACCTGCTCCTATGTGTGGACCCTGGATTGATGCTTATTTCTCTTACATGACTACAAAGCAGCACAGATACCTGTAAAGTCAATGAAAATTTGAAAGTCTCAAAGTGAGAGTAAAAGTAAAATAATTCCCTTATTGTTAGCAGTATATTTGTTTAAACACCCTGGAGAAAAGCCACAAGACATTTCACACTCTAACAAGCCTGTTATTAATACAGATCCTGAGGCTGCTGATACCTCAGTGAAATATCTTCATGTGTTTATGGCACCAGCATCATTTCATTTGAGAAGAAAGAATGTTCTAATCTCAGTAAATATATTGGTTTATTGTGATCTCTGTTTTCATATATTTATAGGAACTGCATAATGGAAAACCTTCCTAGAGGTAAAATAGAAAACTAAGAAATGAGCTTTTTAAAATCACCAATCAAAATGAAAAACAGCTTCAGTGAAGGAAGATGAGAACAGGTATTTTTTATTCCACTTTTTTGTCTGACTTATGAAGTGACATTGCAGATCTGTAATATTTTTTCAATTTCTTTTCCAGTCAGAGATCAAGTTTGGTGGGGAAATAGATCTTCCTTTCTTTCTCATAAAATACAAAAGGTAGTGGACTTTAATGTCCATCTTTGTAATTGCAACTGGACAGGAATTCTTTTAAGATCACTCAGCTGGTGGGTGACCATTTCCAGCAGTTTAGTAGGCAGAATGGTGGTGGGGTGGGGAGAATAGGCAAAAAAGCAGACTGTCCCAAAAGACCTTCCTCCTCACCTCTTTGTGGCACTGAGTGACAAAGGAGCCTGTGTTTTTATCAGGGAGCCTCTGGGACAAATCCTGTGTGTGCCCTGAGGCAGACAGGGGCAACTGGTGGAGGCCAGAGCAGAAGCAGCAGGGACACAAACAGCATTAGGGAAGTACAGATACATAAATTAATGTGCTTTAGTGAGGATTTAATTACCAGGGAGCTTTGCTCTGAATAGAAGCCTCAAAAAAGTTATTTTAACCAGTGAAACAGTTAAACAATTAAGTGAAACTATTAATCAGAACACCTTTGACTTTTAGTGGGAATAGCTACCTAGAGATTTTGAAAAATAGGGACACTGGATATTTTGAAAAACATTCATTGGTGATCATTTGCATCTGGCTTAAATTTTGTCCATAGATAAACAGCCACAGGGTTTCCTCTGTGGCTGATGTCAATGAAGATCAATAGAGATGTCTGGAGACGTCAACTGAGGCATCCACATACAAGCAATTGCAGCACCTTCCAGCACCTAAAGGGGAGTTATGAGAGGGCTGGAGAGGGACTTTTTACAATGTCATGCAGTGATAGGACAAGGGGTAATGGCTTCAAACTAAAATAGAGTAGTAGATTGGATATTAGGAAGAAATACTTCCACTGTGATGGTGGTGAGGCAAAGGAACAGGTTTGCCAGAGAAGTTGTGGATGCTCAATCCGTGGAATTGTTCAAAGCCAAGATGGATGGGTCTTTGAGCAACCTGGTCCAGTGGAAGGTGTCTCTGTCAATAGCAGGAGGGTTGGAACTAAAGGATCTTAAAGGTCTCCTCACCTGAACCACTCTATGATTCTATAAAGGCATAGACAGTGCAGCTGTCAACTGTAAGGCAGTGGTGTGGCTCCCATTTTGCCCTTTCCATCATTTTATGCTGCTGGCTTTTAATATTTACACTTTATTAATGCTGTTTGGTTTGGGTTTTTTGCTTTTTTTTTGCTTTTTTTTTTTTTTTTTTTCATTTTCAACATGGGATTGCCATGCATGATTAGGGCCTCATCCATGTTTTGGGTGACACAGTTATGAGGGGGGAGTCAGTGACCAGTTTGTTTTACATAACATAACATGGTATTTTAATGCTTTTCACATTTCCTAGTACTGTAGTTATTCACAGCCCAGTTTCAGCAGGATCTTTGTTGAAATCCGTTAAGTCAAACATGATTTAAATAACTTTCTTAGCTCTCTCCATGGCTTTGATTGCTTTTGTCACCATAATACTATTCAAAATGTGAGCAATAATGGCAAAAGCAAAATCCTGGAAAGAGATGCTTAGTGGAAAGAGAAATTGAGGGTAAAGGGTACTGCCTAGATCAGTGATTCTACTTATTAGTAACCACAGGAAAAATCCAGAAAGTACAAATGTGGCATACATAACTAGGTTGAAACCTGACATGAGAGCTGTCTCACTTCAGATATGGCAGTTCTGTGTGCTGTTTCTGAGCCTCCAATGTGACTAACTTCACAAAATCAGGGCATGTCAAACAAGATTCATATCTCTAAAAGCAAAAAGTGATAGTCTACCTCATTGGATACACATATAACATTAGGTACTGATATAAGGCGCTTTGAGTCCACCAGAAGCTCTTCACTGAATTCTTCATGTTCTTCTTCTCTGTTAGTGTAGGGCTGAAAACAATTTTCTCTGCACCATTTAATTCTCCTGTCAGGGTATGCTTGCAGGTCTGCTAAATCATAAACCAGTAAGTCTGATTTATAGTGCATGACATTACCAGTGCAAGATGGAAGAATAAAATGGAGAGGTTCTTTATATCATACTAGGATTGAAATTCTTATGGCAAAGTCAACATTGTTCCTATGCAGTTTTTGTCCTCTCTTACATTGGTAAGTTTAGCTGATGTTTGCACAGTAAATCAAGTTGCCTGAAAAACGGATCAAAAGTAGAATTATCTTAATAAAATATTTTATTTATTTTGCATAAGGTTCATGTAAAATTAACAACTATGACAAAATAACACAGCCTTTTGTTTTCTAGGTATAATGAGATCACTCTTACTGCTGATATTTGGGCCCGTGAATATTGCATTGTTCATACAATAAGAAATCCCAAAAGTTCTTAGTGAACAAGCAGTCTGACATCCTGCTCTATACAGACCACAGAATTTCAAGCAAAAATTTCTGTCCCAAGTATCTCACTGAGTTACAATGAAAAGATCTGAATGTTTTAGCCACCTTCTTCTAGTGCCATATTAAAAAGTTACTTAATAAATAATGTTACTGAAGAATTTTTACTTCTTTTTTAAAAAAGCTCGGAGTTTTAGAAGACTGAGGCTGAGTTAACTTCTGAATAAACTGCAGACAGCTGACAGAACCACTAAGACAACATTTCTAAAGTGAATTAGACACTAAATATTAACTGCTCATTGTAGCTCCCAATTTAGTGTGGGAATACAGAAATTCTTTTCCCAGAGCACAGAAACAGTGAAAACTAGTCTTGCTTGTGGCACCTTGAAGGTCAACGACGCACATGCCCTAAAAGTCATAATTGCTGCTGAAAAAAAAGAGAATTTTTAAATAGTAATGTCTATTGAATAATGGATTTCCAGTGCAAAGGGGTGAGGCACCAGATTAACATCAAGATTTGAGGTTGATCTGCTTGTATTTCAGTTATAAACCTATATGAAAATCCTTCTCAAAGACTTTGTAACAGTAAAGAGAACTTAAAATTTGACAAAAAAACATTGATAAAAAAATAATCTACTGCTATTACACTGAAGAAGATAGAGGATTAAGCTGCAGGCAGTGGAAATCCACATCACTCATGGTTTCTAATGTAGATCTGAGAAAGGAGATGCCCCTCTTCTGAAAGCCAGGAGAAGTCTTAGTTAAATCAAATTGAAAGCATTGGGGAGTTTAATCCAAAAAGTGGAGAAAACACAGGAGTGTACACAAAGCCAATCAGAGAAGTGAAACACCATATGTACCAAACTGAAGAGGCAATAATCATAAAGCAGTATGGGTAGAAGCATCGTTAAAATTTCTAATGTTGAGGGAATAACCAGAGAAGAGAAATGATAAAAATTATGTAGATTGATCTTTCCTGAAATCTTAGGGATAATAAATAGTATTGTTGTCAAAAAGCTAAATACTTTGCCTGCATATTTTTGGAACTTTAATAATGTTGTTAAAGGCTAGGAGTCTGAAGACTTAATCTTTATGGTTTAAAATAGATTCATTATTATTATTATTATTATTATTATTATTATTATTATTATTATTATTATTATTATCAATAACAATAACAATAACAATAACAATACTAACAATAACAATAACTTGAATTGTTAATCCAAAGTGCTGGCAAACAGCTTCTTTCTATCTAACCAGAAGAAGAACTTTTCTTTCCAAGAGTATTTAGCCATGAACTTCATTTAGCAATGAACTTATTTAGCAGTGAATCTCATTGAGAGGCATCTTACTTCAGAAAATGTCTCTTACCACTTTTCAATTCCTCTGTCTTCAGTTTTGATGACTTTGATTGCTTCCAGTGAATGAAAAAAACCCTAGGAGAACCTACAGTCCTTTATCCAAGCTATAGCTGAAGGAAGCAGAAGAACGTGTTTTTCTTGTGTCTTTCTGCTGCTGTTATCACATTATATTTGACATTAGTGACAGTCAAAGCCTACTTGACTATATTGAATATTTTAGGTTTATGTTTATTCCCAGCTATCATAGAAAGGTAAAAACAGTACCTTGTTGTTTCCGAGCTAGTTCCAGCTGGACATGAAAATCCTGGTTATATCTCCAAGCTGTCCTTCCAGCTGATGAAACTGTTTTGTTACCAGTAATAACATACAATGGACACACACCAGTGCTACATTTGAGGTATCACCTCAATTTTTGCTTCAACTCATTCCTCTTTCCTATTCCTCCTTTCACATTCTGATCAGCAGTCAAACAGAAAACCCCATAAACTGAAATCCCAATTCCTTTTTGATAGTCTTATCCATATGGAGAGCTGTTGGAGTCAGAGAGGGATATGGAAGAAATTATCATTAACCAGAATAGAAAGTTTCAGCATTTTCCTGCCCTTTGGCAGAACTCTAGAGATATGTTCCAAAGCTTATTAGGAGTATGAAAAACACCTCCCAATTTTATTTCCATTTTTCTAGAAATGAACTAGAAAAAAATGCATAAGAATGTCACTTTATTTTGTATGTGCTACTCTCTTCTATGCCAAATTAATTCTTTACTCCCCAGTGCAGATGATCTTGAATCAATGTACACCTGATCTGTTGCTCTTGAGGTGTCTGCTACATAGTTATTATATAAGCCTGATATAAACCAAGATGCTATAGATATTAGCTGGGGAGAAGAAAAAAGAAGAAACTGTACATTGTCCTAGAGAATAATGGAATATAATAAACAAAACTTGCTGAAAAATTCTAGTGACTAAACATCTAGAATGAAAAACTGGGATCCCATGCCAGTTTATGGTTAAACAGTTTCCAGATCACTTTTTGATAACCACTGTATATTTTGTTCAGACATCACAGTTTAACAAAATTTAATACCACAGAATTTTCATCTGGCACCAAATGTTCATTGCTTCTGAAAAAATCTGATTCATTCTGCTTAAGCAAAAGCCTGTCTCATAAAAAATGTGTGTCCTTTGAATGTTAACTTGATGTGTACAGTCTCTAGTGAAGGCTTCAAATCAGTTCTGAGTATTCCTGTGTGCTGTATAGGTTGTTTGCCCAGTAAGGATGGCCACCTGAGAAGGGAATAAGTGACTACAAGACTTTCACAGTGAAATACATCACTAAGCTGAGCAGCAGGAGAAAATATAGCTAAACCAAATTCTTCAGCATAAGGAACTCAAATTATACACTCCAGAAGTGATTTTAGAGGTGAGCCATGCCATAACTTACAAATAAAATTCAGAGTTTACACAGAGTAGCCACCAATTTTAAAAAATAAAAGTTTGCTATCAGAAAAAACAAAGCTCTCTTGGGGAACATGAGCCTTGGGGAGCAAGAACTCCAGACACAGCAATGGAGCAATCCTTCATTACAGCAGCTGAAGGCTTGACTCCTGAGTTCTCAAGGTGTTTTAGGTATTGGGGGTTCACTTAATTCCACCAGAACAGCTCAGCCTTTCCTGTGGGCAGAATGTTACAGCTGAGATGCACATCTGGCAGATGCACAAAACAGAATTATGCCACTCATGTTGCGGGTGACCAGTGTGCCTCAGCAATTTCTTTTGCCAAGTGCTGGGCTTTCCCTGACAACTATATCCTCACAAACAGATAGTGCATCACACATTCCTCAAATGTGTAAATATGAGATCCCTCTGACCCTAGAAAACATTTCACAAATGTTGCCACACAGCCATATAGTAGACTCCAGACTTGATCTGCTTGCAAGAGAGGAAAGATTTTTGCATATCAAGTTTTTTAAAAGCACTTTGCTTCCTCTCCGGCAAGTCAAGCAGCTCTCTGACCCTTCCCTTTAGAGGGAGAAACAGTGTTGCCAACTCTCCAAGTCTTTCAGCAAAAGAGTTATTCTCTGTGTTTTTTATGTTGGTAACAGGTGGAGGAGGAATTCTCCTTATCGGGGAGCAATTTGCTTCTAATTATAAAACATAGTTTTGGATAATTTGATTGCTTTCAGTTTGTCTAGGTTTACAAACTAATTTCTTTCAGATTTCCAGCACTGTTTATTACATAGGCAATAAATCACAAAAACTGTTAATTTAATGAGGCTTTGAAGTAGACAAACAATTACAAGGGTGACACATTCTGCAGAGATAGAAAATCCTAATATAAATTATAACTCAATACTAATATATACTAATTATATATATATGAATTGAATACTTGAAAAAATATATATAGCTCAATATATATATGAATTATATGAATATATACAAATATAATATGTCCCAAATTCTAAGGTAAATCTTCATTGCAGGGTTACCCATTTTCTTAGAATCATAGAACAGGCTGAGCTGGAAAGGACCCATCAGTATCATGACCCACTCAACATCCTGATACAAAAGCCTGACTTTGCCTATAATTATACTAGTGAAATTTAAACCAAGATAAAATCTGAACACAATTATTCAGTGTTCTGCAGTCTCCTAATATCCTACTATTTCAATGCTTCTAATTACCCATCCCACTATTCACACAATTGTTTTGCAACTTTAGCACCAGGCTGGTTTTAAATACCCTTTCCCTACCTCAAATTTATTCCATTTAAGGTCCTCCATTTAACACTCTTTAGCTCACCTCACCTAAATGATACTGGATACTCTCCCACAACAGTGATCCTAAAGGATTTAATCAGACTACTGAAAAGAGATATGAATTTGGGAACCACATCAGAAGGAGGACTGGTATGGAGGTATCAGACAACACTCTGAGAAACAGGATCTGCTGCATGGCTGGCTAGAGCTGGGCACACATGAAAAGTTTTAAGGTGGACTTAACTGCAGCACCTGCCAGACATACATTCTGTTTTGTACACCAAAAAAGATTAATTTTCTTGTTATCTGTTCTCCTAATTATTCCAGTTCATTGAGCGAAGTCCACATTTAAGGATCTCCTAGAGATTAGTAAGTGTATGATCAGTGAAATACTGGCTCTGGCCTGGGGGTACTGTAGCTACATTACCGTCAAGTTCCACCAGGGCTCGTTATTGTCTTAACAGTTCAATTTATTCTGGGCACAGCACAACTCTGCTTTTACTCCTGCTTTTAGCTCCATGACTAACTTGGCTGTCTTTCAGCATTACCGGACTGCAAAGTGCAAACAGACCCTAAGTTCTTTCCACAATTCCGCCGCCTTGTTAATTAGATGTGTGAACAGAGAAATCCACCTTTCCCTTCCCTCACAGCTCCTTCACTGCAGAAAAGTGACTCTATGGGTTACTCTTAATGTGTCTCTGCCTTCTCCATTTCCTTTCATCTGCTGAGCTCCTCATGGCCTGGGCTGTGCTCACTCTGCACAAAGCAGACCATCTCAGCCTGAGAAATGCCACAGATCATTCCCGGGCACAGAATAAGGAAGCCATAATGAGGCAGGATGGAATGAATGCAACAGGTGGAGATGTTTCAGGAGGACAGATATCAAAGAATAATTTAACTGTTCCAAATCATTTACATTTGTAGCCAATTTCTATGCACTGAGTGTACTGTCCCCCTTAGGGCCCAGTGTCATTAGACTAAAATTTATCCCTTGTCAATACCCCTTCAGCAAGGCAATGCATCTCCTTTTACCTTGACTACTTGTATTTTATATTAATACCTTTCTTCACAGAATTCTGTTCTAATTCTTGCATGGTCAACCATGAAACAAGACTACTGTTGACAGACCTCAAATCTCCTTGGCACATCATTCAGAAACCTTGGACACGGTTTTGTAACCAGCTGGGGTGGAAGCCAGCTCTAACTAAATAAAAGA
This sequence comes from Poecile atricapillus, assembly GCF_030490865.1. Taxonomy (NCBI): domain Eukaryota; kingdom Metazoa; phylum Chordata; class Aves; order Passeriformes; family Paridae; genus Poecile; species Poecile atricapillus. The sequence continues at coordinate 66,066,192 of NC_081251.1, read as the reverse complement.
TTAGCTCTTGGCAATTGTCCCTATCATTTGAAATCTCTTGCTAAATTTCAGTCTGTTGTGCTTTTGTTTTGCTGAGCCTTTCAGTCTATCTGCTACAGTTCTCAGACTATGAGGCAGAGAGAATTTCTTTTGATCTGTTTTGTGAAAGTTAATCTTGAAATAAAAAAAAACAAACAACAAAAGACCAAAAACATTGATTGGTTGTTGTTGTTGTTGTTTTTCTGGAGCATGGCAAAAACATCTCTTAAATGTTTTAACTTATGTGTTCACATTTCAGTAAAACTAGCAGTAGGAAATTTCTCCCCACATGGCTGCAAACATGCAAGACATCAGCTGTGTAAACTCCAAGTCTTATTTAGGTAATTGGCAAAAAGGAGTAGTTACAGAATTCCTCAGCAAATACTTCTTCACTGGAAAGTCCAGAATAACCCAGTTTAAATTCCATATACTTTATTTCAGAGGACACCTTCTGAGCTGTTGGCCCCTTACAGTTCTATTCAGTTCAGAGGAAAAATGAAGGCAAATACATGAAATGGAGTAGCACTGCAGATGTCAGGGTGATGGCCACACAATCTCTAGCAATTGTTACTAGGGCTGAACTCATCTTCAGTCAAATCACAATACCAGACAGTATGTGCATCTTTCGGTCTCCCTGCTACCCTGACTGCAGCTTAAATGCATGACCTTACACCACCTTTTCCAGGAGCTAAGCAAACACTTTTCATCTTGCAGCAGGCTCAACATAATGATGTCTGCAGGTCCTGTGACTGCAGAGGTAGCTTGGGGCACCCACTCAGTCACTCCACAGTCACTTGTCTGTATCAAATGGCTTATCTGCACAGTAAATATTTTCTGGAGCAGTGGTTTCTCATTGACTTTCTGCATGAATACTTTTGTAAAGATTGTATATATATTTGATCCAATTTAAAATTAAATCAGGTTACATAAATATGGATTATATTATATGAGTTATATCAGATCAGCCTAATTTTTAAAAAGTTACTTCTATCTTAGAAAACATTGAAACATGGATTTAGAAACCATTCTTCTTCAACTGCTGCTCAGAGAATGACTGTCATCACTGCTCACCTTCTACTGCTCTTCTGTAGAATAAAGGCACATGTTACATTAGTGAGAAAACTCACACTTTAAAAAAATCAACTAATTTTTCTCATTAGCATAAATCATATTAGTGAGAAAATACTATTCTCCTTATACTAACTTAATTATAATAATTTTTCTATATAGAAAAAAAAATTTTGAGCAGAGAAATCATGCTTTGTTCAGCCAATAGGGCTCATAACACAATAAGGATTTTGCTCAGGAGTCTAGTCTAAAAATTAATGTTATGATATTCCCATGGAACTCTTTTTGCAGAGGAAACATGAAACATGCCTCCCTCATACTGTGCATTTTATGTCCTTCTTTTAGGTCACATGAGAGTTTTTGAGGTATAGTCAGCACAGCAATGTGTACAGAGGTGTTTAAGCACACTGCCTGCCTTGCAGGTGTGAGTTGCAGGTAAGTGGCTTTTGCTATGATGGAGCATTTGCAGCTGTTCCTTGTGGTACTAAGGGTTGAGGCTAGATTCCCTGCAGGAACCATGATAAACAACAACAACAACAAAAAGTAGGACCATCAATTTGATATTTAGGTAAGAGGGAGATTTGAGTGGTGCCATACGTTGGCATGTGGAAATATTAGGCGCAGCAAAATGGTTTAAGCATTTCTGAAGACCAAAGGTTGCTCAAACAGACAAGGGAGGAGTAAAAAACGCATGCAGAGACTCAGACTGTTCTTCCTGCATGCCATTTCTCACAATCTGTCCTATGCCTCCAGTGGAATTTAGCAGAATGCATCTTTTCTGGGAGAGGTTTGTGAGTTGTAACAATGAAGTCCTTGGGACTTTGGCACTGTAATTTGCTGTGTGACAGTCACAGGGATATTATAAAATAAGCTCCTACAAGGTCTCCATGCCTCTAGATGAGAGACAGTGAAAGAAAGGGGACAAGACATTATATATGAAACTTAGGAGAAAATGTGACTTTTTTTTTCAAACCATCAGTAAAATAGGTTTTGATGCCATTCCAGCTAAAATCTGTGGGACTTTTTTCACTGATATCAACAGGAGCAGACTAAAGCACAGTTTGTTATGGAGATTATTATGCAAAAACAAGAGATGTGAGCAGCAAAAAAACCTCTAGAATCCCTTATGAAAAATCCTTTCCTGTCTCTTGAAAATATTGGCTGTTGTTGCCACTTTCCTACATGAAAAAGACAAGGGCTAAACATCAGAAAGATGATTTTATTTGTAATCTCTAAAGGATATCATTCTGCTTTCATTAAGACAGATTTGACTGTTCTCCTCTGTTGAGGAGGTCAGATGGTCCCAGAAAGGCTTTGCTTGCAATTACACTCTTGGCTAAGACAAAGGTGAAACAGCTGAGTTCCAAGTCAGATTAAACGTTTCAAAGGGCTGGAGACTGGATCCTCAGGCTCTCACTCGTATAGGCAAGTCTGGGGAAGGACTTTTTTCATGCTTAAAACTTAAGGATTAGGCTGTAAAAGAATGAAACTATTCCCAAGGGTCAGCAATTATTTCCCAGTGTTTTTAAGTTAATAATTAAAAAGAAAATAGAATGCTAGTCATTGAATGGCACAGCCAACTTCAAGGCAGAGTCAGGGGATGTTAGAGAACTTAGGATATTTATCCTTTACAGCAAGGGATTATTAACCTGGAAACAGAGGAGCTCTTACAAAACCATTCATGAAAAATGGCCTGTATTATTACACTCATGGTGCAGGAAGGGAAAGGAAGGCACAGGGATATAAACAAGGTTTTCAACATTAAACCATAGGGGACTGACTCTGTTACAGTACCATGGATACCAGAGCAGGTCTCTGAACATCCAGTCCCTCATGTATGAGCAAGAATTGGATGCAGCACATCCTGCTCATCATACTTTTGGCCTATCCAGTGCATAGAAAGAAAAATCCCAGAACTAGAGGAAACAAAAGTTGACAAAGTATTTAATTTCAGGAGGAGGGGAGGCTTGGGTTTGTGTTCATGTGTTCTTCCAAAGGAGTCGTTGTTGTTCTTCAGAAGAACATCATCTTCCTCACAGACAAAGCCATCAGAAGCCTGGAGTTCGGTGTGCACCCCTCAAAGGGAGGCTCTTGCACTGATGCCAGGGGAAAGGTTGGTTCTGCAATGAACATGCAACACCAAGATTTAGGAAATCATTGTTCAGCTGTGAGAGCAGATTTTTGCCAACAGTTTGAATCAAGTTACAAGTGAAGATATATATCTTATAGCTTTGGCTGTTTCCCAGGTCTGTGGCAGATATTCTATTCAGATTTACAGGGCACTTTGCCATTGTTCTGTCCATTTCTTGCATTTTATATTTCTATACATCATCTTGATTTCAGTCAAGCCTCTGCTGTCTCTGGGTGACGCTTCTTACATTCTCAGAAAGAAAACAGTAAACCACAATTTCAAAACAAAAGACAGAACAAACAGGAAGATAAATATTTGCAAGGAAAATAGACCCAACCTTAAAGAGAAAGAAAGAATAATTATAGCTGTTAAAGTTTGGAAACCAGTAAAACATTCCCTACATTTCTTAATTTTATATAATAATGAAATAAATCTAAATCAGAAAGCTCTGTAAAAGATGTGAGAGCAAGTACCTGACGTGGAGGAATTCTTGTTACCATTAGGCTTAAAATGGCTGTTTTTTCACCATTGCAGAAGTACAGTACCTTAATTTTAAAACTCTTGCTGGCCTAATTAATGGACCTTTTTTTTCTTGTCACAAAAATTATATAACCCTTTTGAGTGGTTTGTAAAGTGAAGAAAAGTGTCTGAGTATCTGTTAGATCTATTACTTTGTTTTCTAGTTTGAGAGTTGGTGTTTGTTTTTCCTCCACCCTCAGGACTCTCATCTGTAGGTTCTCCCAGTGCTCCACAGTTCCTTCTTACTGGGAACAAACACAATTTTTTTTTCAGTAATGCTACTAGTTATTAACAGTAAGCCACTGATGATGATGATAATGATGATCATTATTATTATTATAATCAGTCATTATTTTTAAAAACTGCCACTTGAAATTCCTAGTCTTTTTATCCCCACATATGAAAGAGCAGATAAGGAATATATTATATTTAGGATGCTCCACCTCCCAAAAGTCCATAAAAAAAATCTAATGAGGTTGGGGCACAATGGAAATCTCTTTCTGTGTACCTTTGTTTACATAATGTTGACATCTTAAGAGTAATGCAAGTTCTGTGGTCAGCTGAGATTTTAGACGTTCACATACAGGTGCAGGCCTAGATTTCCAATGCTATATATTGTAAGTTTTTCTCACCATATTCACCCAGAGAAAAGCACTTTATTTTTTTTTAATTTCCCATTTTAATGTTATTTTATCAGTTAATTCCCTGAGTTTTTTCCATATCAGAAATTAATTATTTCTACTCTCTTTCCAAGATGATAATTGGGAGTGAAGGGCAAGCCTTTCTTTTCGGTTTGAATTCAGCAAAAATAAGAACACCTTCTTCCCAAAAAATAAAAAAAAACACCCAAGCAAACCCAGAGAAATGCAAACAGCAGGATGACTCATCCTACTGAGGATAAATGTTCTCCTACTAGAAATACTGTGTGGGTGGATCTGATCTGCTGTAGTGGGTCTATGATGCATTGAATAAAAAAACAACCAAACAAAAAACTCCCCACTTTTGGCTCCTGATTCACAATGTTACAAGAAAAAGATACAATAGTAGTCATATCTCACAATGAAAGAAAACAAAGTCAAGTTTTGGAACAAAACTGATTTAAAAAGTGGCCCATGACTGGTGTTTTTCACAGAGCAGCAACCATAAATTTCCAGCTGACCCCTGCTGAGGCCTGGCACTGACAATACAGAGAATAAAATCTAGACAGGCACAAACTCTTCACAAAGAAACTTTTAGCATCTTCAGGAGAAAAAGATAAGACTGACAATAAAATACAAAACATCAGTTAAACTGAACTTTAACTAATGTTGCTCTGAATGAGCTCTAAGTTATTTCTCACTCACTCAGCACCTCTCAGCTGTCAACGTGTCAAGGAGACTTCTAAAATTTCTAAATTTCTAACCCATTTTTTGGGGGGATATGAAAGATTCTCTCCACTCCTGATCTTCCAAGGAAACGGGTCTTGTGAAGAAGCTAGGGAAAGAATCAGCTATATAAGAAGCCGTGAAAACAAGGTGAAGAGCTGTTTAATGCTGCTCCAGTCCTCAAAATGAAAATGGTAATTCCAAAGTTTTTCCTTTTCAGCTACATTTTTTGCACTTTCTGTTACAAACTGCTGGTCATGAATGAGTCGAGGTTTTATTATTCCACGAAAATAATGAACAGTGGAGGCATTCTACGTCTTAAAAGAACTCTTTTTATCATTCAAGATCGTCAGCTCCAAAAAAGAATCAAATAATCTGTCTGATTGTTAAATTCTGCCATCTTCCATGCTGCCTCTCTTTATCAGAAGCTTTTCTTACCCCACAAAAACCTCCATAAATCTAGCCAGCAATAACTGTTAAATATTTTATGAGGTTTCCATAATAAATAATATTCTGCATCTGCCTTAAAATTGTTTTTTAAGGGCTCCTAATCAATCAGACTCAGGTAGCTGTGAGCTCAGAGACTGCCATCAATGGCAGAACACCTTATATATGTACTGGGTTTCATAATAGACCTCTAAATAGATTCAACAATGCATTAAGTTGTTTAAATATTCATACCTGGTCCCCTACAAACAAGATTTAATATGTTTAATTTGAAGGGATAGTCAAATTTATAAACTCCATCCCAATCTCAAACTCATGGCCATTACCATATCCTCCTAAGGTGATGTTAGCATCTCCATGCCATCATTCTGCCAGATGTATTAGCCAGATGTAAGTTAATTATTGGCTTGGAGAAAATTTATTATATGCTATAATGCTTTGCATGAAGTGTTGCTCGGAGAAGTGCAAAATGAAAGAAAAAAAGAAAGAGGAGATAGAATAAGTAAATGTTAAGCCTTGGGCATTGAATTTACATTTATGAGATTCTCTACGATTTACTGCTCCAGCTTGTTTTCCTAGAAAAGCCTTGGGTTTGTTTCCGATAAAATACGCTATAATGCTTCTAACATTAATTTGTTTAAGGTGCTCTTCACTCTGTGAGTCTTCAAGTACAAAAGTGAATGCCCCACAGCAAAACTCAAGTCATATTCACAGCTTAGATACATCCCAAGGCAGCTAGAAAACCCACATGTGTACAATCCCTTACCCATCCCCATTCATCAAAATCTGCCCTAAGTCACCATCAGAACCAGAACTGCCTGGTTTGCTCACAGTACCTGGATTTCTAGCCAGGATTGCATCGTGCCCTTGCAAGAAGGAGGAAGCTATCCCTGGCACTTTCAGCCCTGAACACTCAATACTAGAGTAGCCACATGGTCCCCTGGCTGGTGGCTCAGGGGCAGAAAGTTCTGAATAGCACTGATCATTTATTCCTGGTTTTTTTGTCACCTCTGATGTCAGTAATTGTGTGTTAATAAGACTGCTTATAAATCAGAAGTAAAGGTAATGAATGAGTAGCTGACTGAGACTGAGATCTCCTGCCTGCTGACACAACAGTCCTTCCCATCTTTCACCACTTCAGTATTCCCTGGCAATTAGTAACTGCTGGTGAATGCTGACTCCTGTGGGCCATATTAGTATGATTTGGGGGAATAATTCCACTATTCCTGTGCTATTCATAGCTTCAGAGATCCTGTTTGCTTGGCTCGGTGCCAACTCATGACCTATAAGAGGCAGCAATTTTTAATGTAATTCCTTTTCTTCCATATGCTCTCTCTTCAAAACAAGAAGAAATAGAATGGATTATGCAATGACAGATGTAGAAAAGTTGAATAAATATAATGAAAGAGGCTTTGTCAGAAAAAGTTACGTGCATGTTTTAAGTTGACAGGAAAGCACTGTCTGAGAGAATTACTGCAAAGCATTCTATAAACAAATATCAAAGAAACAAGAATTATTCACATTTTCATATTATCTTAAATTTTGAAGGGAGTGGATCTAACCAAAGAGAGTAGAAACTCCAAATGGCAATTAAATACAAAAGTTAATCAGCAAAGACAAACATTACTTTCCATAACTTTCCCATCAACCTCACTGAGTTACATTTTTGATACAATTTGTTTTTGACCAGTTCTCGTAAATACATAAGAAAACTGGGTTTAGAATTAAAAAAAAAATATTTGTATAAGCAGAAAAGTTTTTTATTCAAGTGAATAAAGAGTGACAAGCTAGTTTCAGAAACCAGCATGTGAACACAGAGAAACAAGATGGAAAGCACTTTGAAAAAAGATGACAGAGATTATTAGAAGTTGGATAATTCTCTTCTGAGACAGCTATTTTTAAAAGACCTTAAAGTCACAAAGCACTACTTATATTCTCAAAAGTTGTTTTTTTTTTCCATGAGTAATACTTGTAAACTGTGAACTGATGTTGCTAGAGTGAAATCATAAGGAGAACAATTTTTAAAGTGGTATCATGGGAACTACATACGCAAATCCTGTTGTTTGCTAACAGGATTTGTGACCAGAAGTCCCCATACACTACGTTACAGATTGAGCTCTAAGACGATTAAAACAGGCTGAATTTTTCTTTTCCAAACCTTTTCATTTTTGTTGCTGTCCTTCCTCCTCAGTATTCAAGAGAACACCATCTCCACAGCTAGAGGGAGCTGGGTTGTAACAAGGTCCCTGTCAGCTGCAGTTTGTAGGCTGCAGAAAATCAGAGAGTTTTTCTGGAGCTCTGTTGATTCAATAAAGAAAAGCAGAAGGATCCACGACTACCAAGTTAAAAAGGATAATCTAGAACGAGGTGAAACCAGGGTGAGAAAAGGGATTGATCTGGATCTCCACCTGAGTCCCTGGTGGAGCAAAGCCATCCTCCCTCCTCTGAAGCACAGTGATAGAAGGAGGAAGGAAAGGATGTTAAAAGGGTTCCTTCCAACAAATGCCCCATCACCAAGCATGTGCAGATGGGTAGGGATGGCTTCAGCCCCACCTGATTGTAAAAACATTCCTGTTCACCGTCTTGTAAAAAAACCACAAACCAATGGGTAATTATTTGCCTTTTTTTTTTTAATTTTTTAAAATTATTTTTTCAGTGGCGCACCTGAAGAAAATATAACACATCCATTATTGGACCTGAGCGCCTTTTGAAAAATGCTTTATAGATCAAGAGTTGAAGGAGAAGGTAGAATTGGCCCATCTGCCAAAGGCCAGTGCAAAGTCAACATATCATTTGCTTTCTCAAAATGAGTTTAAGGGACCCCTACAGTTCCATGCCTAAATGCCAAACTACCACACTGGTCTTTCCCAAAAAGATGAGCTTCAAGAACATTCAAACGGAAAATAATCATCTGAAAAATGAAAACTCTGATAGAGGAAAAGGAGAGGTTTCTTGACAGGGTGAAATACAGAAAACCCCCAGCTCATATTACAGAAATAAATGTCTGCTGAGATTTAGAAAGAGAGGCAGTGTATTTTTGTGATACTACATCCAGGAAATTGAATCACATGTTAGCTTGAAAAAGATGCTGTATTCTAAGCAGAAAGAGCCTGGTATATTTTAAAATGTAACGCAATCTAAACATCATAAACTCCTTTGAAATGTAATTTAATATTTCTTCAGTAATTCCAGGGGAAATAAGAGATTTATTTTAAATTCTCTTTCTAAATACCATCTAGCTGTTTCCATGATAGTGGGAGCTTAAAGAGGAAAGAGACAGAAATAATGCTGGAATGCTTCTGAGTAGTTTTTATTCTTGAATGCTGCCCAGCCTTTGGGCAATTTGTCCTTGCTGTTGTCCTCATGTACTTATTTCTGTGAAAGAAAAATGTCACTGCTCCAAACTAGAAACATCTTACATCAATTTAGTATCCCTATGAAGGACTGTTTGAAAAGGTGTCAGGTTGAAAAAGGATCCCATACAGCAAAAACCAATCAAGGCTATGAAATGCAGCAGAAGCAGTTATTTTAATTGCATGGGGTTAAATGCTATTGGCACCATCTTCATTATTGTCTTTTCATGTATATATGTATATATAATATGTATACATATTTCAGGAAGCTTTTTATGTTAGACCCACAGCTTGAAAGGGGTGTTAAGTGTGTTTGGCAGATTCCTCATCTGCACAGTGTCCTCTATTTAATTAGTCATATTTTGAGGGATGATTGTTGGTTTTAGTCTTTTTATTGACTGTATTTCCAAATAATTATCATGGGCACATCTCTGAAGTTTTTATAAAAGTACCCCAAGCATATAAATAATGGATCTTTCATTTGATTCCAGATGGTAACATATTACCCACCAGGGTCTTGTCTTTCTTTAGAACTTATGAGAAAGCTGATAGGAAACTAACTTTCTAGAAAGCTGTGAAAATGCACAAGTGAGCAGCACTCTGATGAGATTCTACACAAGCATGCACTTCTAGGCTCTGACACAGACTCACAACCCCTTGCCATGCTGTGGATTGTCACTGCATTTAACTGCATGAAATAGCAGAAGAGGGAAAACAGTGCAAAAGAAACAAAAGAATTTCAGAGCCAAGCTGTAGTTACATTAATGTTTTCTAACAATAGAAAATATGGATTGTGAGAGCTGAAAACCTCTGAAGTAATTTCTAAATGGTCTCCAGACATTTAAAACTGGACTGGAGACATAATACTAGTCCAGTCACCAATTTTCAAGATTTGCACTTAAAAAACTATTGTGGACCAGTTAGAAGAATAAACATCTGCAGGACAAAATTAAAATTTTAAAAGTAAACATGCAAGATGACTTCCTTTTATAGCAAGTTTGCAACTTCTACATAGCTAAAATATTTGGGTGTCTGCATTCTTTTTTTTTTTTTTCTTTTTTCCCTGTATTATTTTGCTAGTAATACAGAAGAAAGGAAAATAAAATGTGAACTCTAAAATGCATGGTAAATATGATATTAATTCCAGTTTAGAAGCTAATGGCTTTGCTGTTACAAACGGCACTGACCAATTATGCCTCATACCTGACAAGACTATGCAGAGCCACAACAATACAAAGACTATTATAAAGCAGTCCATGAACCTTGTTAGACATAATAGCTCAAACAAAATTGAAACCCACAAACATGTATTTGAAATTTACCCAAACATTTTTATCTTTGACACAGTCGCTGGCCATGTAATTAATATAAACTTTATTTTTAGATTTCAGATATTGCCTAGCGCTTTCCTGATCATAAAAAACACAGGAACAACTCTTTTCATGCAATATTTTGATATGATTTAGATCATGTTAGATAATAGGAATCTGATAGTGGAAAATAATAAGGTGTGTATGCACGTATGATTCAAGTTATTTCCTGTGTTTATGAACTTGTTTGGCTCTCTACATCACTGTCTTGACATCTAGTGAACAGAAATTCCTTTTTCTAATTTTCTTTTGCACATTTACAAGGTCACACATTTCTATCTGGTATAAATCTATCACTTAAAGCTATGGTGGCTTTATCTACAGCTATATATTCTAAACATACACAAGGAACCCAGGGCCACAGGTACACACAAAAGATCTGCTTTAGAACTACTCATAGCTTTAAAAGAAAAGGAGTGTCAAATGCCTAGAAGTGTTTGCCATGGCTGGTTGACAACACCAGGTCCCAGTGTTCCATGATTTGCTGCCAATATCCTAGGAAGACAAAGCTCCTCTTTCCATTCCCTGACTCAGCAAGCTACATATTACTTTCAGAAATAGGAGAGGCAAGAGTCCATAGGTCTGATGGAGTAAGTATATTTATAGAAGAAAAGTCACCTTGAAAAAGTCAGTGGAAGAACTCATGTTCTTACAGCAAAACAAGCTGCTGACAATTTTTTTTTAAGTACGTCATGCTCAAAGTACAGTCTTGTGGATCATGTTTCACTACTTGAAATAAAATTCAGTACAAGACAGTTTAAGGACAGCAACCATTCTGCCAGCAAGGGATGCAGGCAGTGTTACTGAACACAGAACTGAGAAGAAACAGGAGGCTTGTTTTTAAGACCATTTTTTTGAAAGATTTGCCGTGGTGAAATGGCACCATGGTGAAATAGAGATACAACTCCTGCTCTTGTGGCTAAACAGAACTATCTCCCACTTGAAATTTTTGAAAACAGTGCAAAAGTGAAATATAATTTGGAGCTCAAATATTCCTATAAAAGAAAAAATTCCAAACAGGAGGTCCACTCACAAAACAATCCTTTGTGGTGAGGGAAAGGGTTCAGCAGATGACTTGTGGGGGTACTCCCTTCCCTCTAACAAACTACCAAGCATAGGAAGCAGGTGATCCTCCGCACCTTGTTACATCTACACTGTCAGAGAAGCACTCCTCAAGTCAGTCTTACAAAACACCCACTTTGTAGTCTTTTATTTTCTCTCCAAGCTTTTTAATCTATTTATTTTGTCACAAGCTGTACCATCATCTTCCATTACATTTGGGAAAGTACTCCATGGTCTTATGGATTTCATCTTCAGGCATCTAATTATTCGTGCTATGGTATTAGTGCAAACATTCAATAACAAATTCCTATCAGATTTGAGTTTAGGAAATAAACAGCTTATGGTTCTATATCCCTTTAATAATAACAGTGTTTACCTCAATAATCCCCTCACAAAGCAACAGAAGATGGAGCCCCCAGAGAAAGATTGTCTTCATTAAACTCTGTGTAAATGTCCCAGCAGTATACAAAATCACAGATATAGTCTTGCCATTTAATTTCAGCTTGGAAAACAATTTAAGCACGTACAGATGAATTTACAGGTGACTAAATATCCCTGGGCACAGCTGAGAATGTAGAATCTTAGCAAACATCAAAACCACCTGGATTTCAGTCACTCAGTGGGTGGGGCATGTGTAGAGCTGCTTTAATGTGAAATTAAACCCTCACTCACAGAATGATGACTTTTTCCAGGTGCAGCATGTATGAGTGTGTCTCACACTTTTGCAGGTGACATTGCAGCTCAGCACCCAGTGCTTAAAATAGAGAACCTGATGTATTGTGCCTGCTCCAATTCATTGCTCTCTCACTTTGGGATTGAAGCCATTCCAGGTAGACAGATCATCTGTGAAGTCTAACACACTTTTAAAGCATGGACATCTCTCAGCAGAGCTTAGGCTTTAATCATTAGGTGCTGTCAGCAGGCTTCTAGGGCTGCTGCTGCATTTCAACAAGCACAGCTTCAGCTGCAACCCTGAAGGTGCATGAGGTAAAATCCTGAGGTCCAAAGGAAGCCTTTTCCCAAAAATAAGTGAAGTTTGACCTTGATGATAACTGTCATCCAGCTGGAACATTATCAGGTTACAGTTTGGATGGAGCAGGACCACTCTCTTCACTCATATTTTGTTCTCAGCCAGCTGACAGTGACACTAATTCCAAGAGAATTGTTGTAAGATGTAATATTAATATACTGTATATTTAAATACTGGTTTGTATCCAAGAGCAGCTTTTGACTCTCTTTGACAGGCACGTCCTGGCATGTATTGCTATACTACCAGAGACACAATCTGCACATATTAATGCATGCACATTTTCTTATCAATAAAAGCTAACACAAATTGAGGTAAATGAAAATTAACTTCACAGTCAGGTAGAGAGGTCATTATTAATTAGACTATGCAAATTAATATTAGCCCTAAACTATGCAGGAATTTGCCCTTTAATATTTGAATAAATTAAAAAATAATTATACAAATGAACTACAAGAAGTAAGGTTATTTTTTCCAAAGAAAAAGAGGAAAACTTTCCCGTTTTAAAAGACCATACAAGTGGTTTGTTTTATACATTGTTTTCATTTGTTGCACAGACAAACTGAGAAGGTTTTCTTGCAGAAATACCAATTACTGTTTTATTTGGCGATGTCTTATTTAGCAATACCTGGCATGCAGCATGCAGGAAGTAAGCATCTTCTTTATGCAACATCACGACTCCAGGTCACAACACTTATGTAGGATGTATACAAGAGATTATCATTTGAGATCTTTCTGTTTATAGGAGACCTGAGGCTGGCAAAAAGCAAGAGAATCATGCAGGGTAAGAGGGAAGGTTATGATGGAGGTGAAATTTGAATTTGGGAGCTACTGCTTTGTACTCTATTCCTACTTTTTTTTTTCCCACGCAATAAATAATGTAAATAACTTTTGAACATTTAGCCATGTCCGAAACAAACCACAAATTCCAAGCAAATTCTGAAACTTCTTATTTTTTTTAAATTTTGAATGAGTACATATTGAATGCCTTTGAACACTGTAGATTTAAAGTAATGAAGAAAGTTTTATTAAGAGACATTTTTGCAGCGAGGGGCAGAATTTTGTTTAAAAATTCCTTTCTCTAGCAGACATTCTTCAAGTTCTTTTTATTAGCCCAACATTTTTCTCCTTAGATGAGTAAGTAAAACATTAAACTCTTTACTTTATCATCTCAAAGTTCCTCATAGAGTCTCCTGCCTTTCCAGTTCAACATTTACAGGTATCTTAATTTGAATGAAACTAGACATTACCAGTGGTAAGGCCTGGAGAAAGAATTATGATGGATAGAGAAGGCTTACCTGCCTTCCTCCACACTTGCTAATACTGTGTTCCTGACCTTGCTTTCAGGTCTTAGATGTTAGAAACAGATTTGCTGAATTGATAGGATGTTTTGACTTTGTTAATAATCTGCTTTAGGTAGGCTCCACTAAGGACACGTCACTTGCCCTAAATCCCGGCCTGGACCATATGTGCAGGGACCTTCCACTGCATGTTTTTCTCAGACTGAGCACTTTATATGGAGATTATATATTCAACCAACAGTTAAAAATGGCAGATTTATTTTTGTACCCAAGCTAAGGGTGCCAATAACTAATTACTCCTGATTTTGATGGAGAGGTACTCGATAAAATGTATTAAGAGATAACTTCTGAGAGTGCCAAGTGCAGAGCTATTCAAAGCCTGTGCTGAGGTTGCAACACAAAACAATGTGATAGCAGAATGAGTCCATGCCAAGACTGTAGAGGGAGTACTGTGAGAAAAGTGCAGGAAACTGAAATCACACCATATTCATAAGATGTGCTAGTTGTTTAATAAAGGCAGCTCACCCAACAGCTCCCATCTGGACATCTGAATCCTAGGCATAAAAGGTTCAAATTGCACATATTCACCTAGGATTTATCTTCGATAAAAATAACTAATAGCTTGAAATGAGAATAGTTTCATCTACAGCTGTCTTTAAGACTGTTGACTTTTGCAAAAATAGCTGTGTTCTTTTCTATTTTCTCTACCAGTCAGTTTGCTTTTGCTCTTTCCTATTTTTTCCAGCTCATGCCTTCCTTGCTCTGTTGCCCTGAATAATTCCTTAATCAACATTGCTCTTTCTTGTCTTCTTGTGCTTAAAGGCATGATGCTGTAGAGACTTCATCAATTACCCCTTTCCCCACAGCATTCCCTTTAGGCTGCTTTTGTTTTTTCTTCCTCCTCTGTAAACAGGGCAGAAACAAACTAGAAGTATTCCTAGCAGCCATGTGTGGATTTCTAGATACTTCTTTGCAATCCAGAGATGTAGCTGGAAGCACCAGCTAAAGAGCCATCTGACTCTCTAGGTCATCAAAATATCAGACATTAAAATCTTTTAAAAAAATATAAAAAAAATCAGTGCCATGGATGTATGACATTAATAAGTAAGAGTTATAAGAATAGGGGAAAAAAAATCACTGTTACTTTTTTCTTCTGAATTCTATACCAGTGTGACCCTAACTGGGACAGTAAAAAGTGTTCTGTCTCTAGGTACTCCTCTATCTCACAGCTCAGTTGAGAAGTTGGGAGACTGTAGGTTCCAGCTCCTCTTCCAGGTTCAGTCACCCACACTGTATTTGTTACAGCTTGTTGACTTGCCTGGTGTGTTGAAACACAGCAAAGATGTTTCATGCACAGGGACTAAGGGAAAACCACAGAAAATCTGGAGTGGGCAAAGTTCCACTGTGTCCTGCATTCCCTGAGAAGGGGAGATGGTGTTCACCAGCTGTAAGTGCTCGGGACGTGGGGGAAATGGTCTCAGCCCCCAGGGCTGAAGTACCATTTGTCCAGGGGCTGGATCTCAGTCCCTACAAACACCTCACAGAGCACATCTTGCTCCTCTGGTGCAGTAATGGCTCTCTTATCTTCTGCACTTTTGTGTAGATGTAGTTTCTTTTAATGTCTTGCAAATTAGTTGATTCAAATGCAATTGCCATGTCTCTCCAGAGCATTGAATTATGTTAATAAGAACATATTCTTGCTTTATTCAAGATATAAAGTAGAAATTCAAGTCTTCCTCCCAACTTGTTTTATTTATCATTGAGGTCATTCTAGTCACTGCAAATTTTAAACTGAAAGCTATAATAATATTTTAACCTCTTTTAAAGCTTCCCAATGAACTGGAATTCACCTATAAGGACAAAACTAAAAAAATAGTTTCAAAGTATCTTGGTGATCTCTAGTAACCATAAAAAGTTTCGGCTGGAATCAATGGGAAGTCAACTACAGGACTGTAAAAAATGAAGTACTTTAGTGTAACAGCATATTGATTTCCCACAGTATTTAGCAATGTATATCAATATCAAATAATGAAATTCATGCCGGTAACAAGACTCAACTTCCTAGATATATTCAGAAAGATTATTCTAAAGAGAGAAATAATGATAACTGAATACTAAGGTGGAAAAATGTTATACTTCTATCTGATGTTTTTTTTAATTTGTTTAATGAATATTTTATTAATGTATTCAATTTGACAAAAAAATCAAAACTAATTATGCTAAAGCTGTTGCTGAGTATCAGAATGTAAAAACACAGAACCAAACAAACTAATCCAACAGATATATTCAGGAATAAGCACCAAAATAATTTCTTTAACTTCAAGTTCTATGATTCTAATTCTCTTGTGGGACTCTCCAATGTGATTCAAATCTCCAGAAAAATTCAAATCTGAAGTTCAAACCCCAAAACTGGGGTAAGTATGTGGGTCTTGGCAATAAAGAGATTCCCAAAAAGAACCACATTGATAGAAAACTTGCATTATAATTTTGTCAGATATTTTAAAGAACTAATCATTTAAATTAAGTGTTTCTATAAACTGCTATAATTATTTGCTTTTCTCACTTAAAAGAAAGGCATGACATGAAGTGACAAACTGGCCCAGATAATACAAAAAGAGAGAGGCAGCCTTTCATTTCATCTGCCTGGGATACCCCAGTTCTCAGCTGTGTCTAAGAAAAGCTATACATTCCTGAGGGAAATCAAAAGCATATAATTGGTGTGAATGCTGTAAACACAATCTATAGTGAGCTGTGCCACTATAATACAATATTACAATTTATCAATGCTTTCATTCATTGCAGGTTATTTTTCCTTTTTTTTTTTTTTTGGGTCCTAATAGCTATCTAATACCTATTTTCAATGTGTTAATAGTTTTAGCTAATGTAATAATTTAAACAACACAAATAAAACTTAATTAAAACACTAAGCTTATACTTTTTAAGATTTTCTTTTTTTATATTTTTTTATTAAAGTATTCTTCATTAATATAATAAATGCATTGTTATTTCTGAGGACATTATATAATTAAATTTGTATCTTTATGGGTCCTTCAGACATATTGTGTTAGGGTGGGTCTCAGACTGGTTGAAATGCCGGATTCGAGATATGACTGATGTATGTGTGATACTTAGAAAAACTAGACAAGTGTGCTGCTCTGTGTTGCTACAATTTCACAGAAAAATATATGCACCAAATATGAACTAATTAGAAATCTTTTTGTTCCTTCCTTGTTTTCCCAGAAGACTAAGTGGAGCATTAATAGTTTCTTAAAACTCTTTCCCCGTTTTTTAATGATCTATTGATAGTTATGTTACCGAGCACGTCATAATTCTTTCAGCATGAAGTGATCAGTAACATAACTATAAATAGCTAAATTGCCTAGATTAGATAGATAAATCAATAGATTAATGGAAATATTAACTGAAAGCCCAAGGAAGATGATTATCTACAGGTCTTTCTAAGATAAATATCCAAGAACATGAATTGGTTACAAACCATAATCTGATACTCCTTAGTGACTGAACAAAGCCATCTCCTTACAGTACAAAACCTTCTCCTTCACCACAACTCGGCAATTCTCATTTCAGCCTCTGGGTTTTTTTTGCCTGAATAGCAGATTTATGCATCAAACATCTCTAAACACCCATGTTTTGCCATAATACCTGCTGAGGTTTTCTTTTCCAGGTCAAAGTAGTTCCTCAAATATTTATGACAAGAAATAAACCAAATGCAATTCAAAAAGCCATAGAATCTGCAGCAAAAGATGTGCAAGTCCTTAGGACAAGCTTCCCTGGAAATCTGAGATTTGTGCGGGCTGACTTGTAGCATGCACTAATATGTGTGGAGACTTTGGCACATAGGAGCACATGGATAGTCTGAGTGCCATGGAGCAAAAGATGACAAGGCCACTTCTGTCAGAGAAAGGTGCTGAAAAGAAAGCTCTATTCGTTAGTCCTTCCCACAGGCTTTGTAAAACCTGTCTCATTGCTGAGCTTCATTCAAATATAAAACTGAAGCTCTATTACCAAATCCCCGTGTGTGATGGCATTCCTAGTTATTCCTGCTATATTTTTGCTCCCTATAAACAGAGGACTTCATGCATCTCAGGGTGAAATCAGATTTTAAACATTCATCTCTGATTATTTTATTAATTTCTGACATCTCAGCGAGCTATGGGAAACCTTAGGGGCAGAAGAAAACAGCAAAAAAACCTTACTGTAATCTTTCCCTCTGAAAAATATAGCCAACATTATGTGAGATCAGTTATTTATGCTAGCCAAAAAGAGCAAAGGGACAATAGCCATTTTATCCTTGACTCTCACAGACACCCTAAATTCATAGACAAATAACACACACAAGATGCACGAGGCTCAGACATCAAAGTGTACAAATTCATGCCAATTAATGTCCCCATTGTTTTTCAAATAGGTTGACAAACCTGTCTGTTTGCCAGGCATAAGTACTGAAGTTTGCATACTGTATATATGTTGCCATTGGGAGCTTGTGCATACAGAATTTGAGAAACACAGAAAATAAATTAAGAATTTACAATGCAAACTCATAGTGCATACCCTCCTGAAACACTGCTGCTGTACTGTCACGGAAAGTCTGCTATTATAATTTATATTAAGCAGGGTACAGAATGAACATGAAATTCATCATGCATGGCCATGAGAAACCCCCATAGAGTGCAAGCCCGTTGAATGCCTAGTAAGAAAGGAAGACTGTCACAATAAACACAGTAAGACTTCTGACATTCTTTTCTATGAACTAACCTCCAGGCCTTTACCAACAGCAATGAATTAGACATCCAGAGAAGGTATGGTTTTCTTCAATTTGGAGTAGGATACCTAGGCATAGGAAAATTTAAACTTTCCTCCTTCATTAACAGTGATGGTATTCTCATTTTCATGCTTGTACCACAACGTCTGCTGCCTGAAAAATAAACTGTGACTTTAATTTACAAACTACCCCAATTTCACAGAGTTCTAGCTTTCCTTTGCTTATTATGTCTAAACCTATGAAAATATATCTGGAAAAGCCTTGCAATAAAAACGTTGTTCCACAACAAAGCTCCTCAGGTATGATTTGACCAAAAACCAATTGTGAATGAGTGAAAAGGGCAGGGGAAAGAAAATGACAGAAAACACTAGTTTCTATATCAGTGCTAAGAAATCCTAGGTCATTTGCTCCCCACCCTCAACAGACTGTTTTGGAGACTGATAACATAATTTTCCTAAAGGAAGATGGCAGATATGGAAAATCAGCATTCTTTGAATAACAAAGGACACAGCAGTATCCAGGATCTTGCAAGAAATTCTAATGCTGTAGTTTCAGAAAAAAACTGCAGTGCTGCTCTGTGATGTGAGTCTAAGGAAACAAAGATATTTTCAATTATGGCTTCTGGTGCCCTTTTTACTGTAGATAACAGGCAACATGAAGGAGCTGGCAGCTGAGACTGGGCAGTGACCGAAGTCATAGGTGTGACTATTAAGAATTACAGGGAGGATGCTGCACTAATGGGTGCCCACTGTCCATAAACTCCAGTGCAGACTGGAGTTTACCCACAGACAAGTGTACATGCAAATTGTAATGTAAGTGTACATGTAAATAGATCTGGTTACTATATTTCTAGTTTGTCAGTTTGTCTGTATACTGTAGGTGAGAAGTGTTTCACTCCATCCTTGTACAAGAGTGTTAGGAGTGTGCCAGACCTTGATTTGAAGGAATTATCCCAAGAATAAGTCAATACTGATATCAGTTAGTCTTTGTCCTGACACATGAAAAAGCCCCAACAGAAACAAACCCCAAAACAAAACGATGAGCTGACAGTTTTAAGGTGGGAGTGCCAAGGAACAATTATCCATAACCTGAAATTTCTTAGTTCTGCACATGGGCAGTCAATGTGTCAGAATAATCTCCATGAAGATGTTCTTGTATTCTCTTCACCTTATCCCTACACATCATTGCTAGTCACACCCCCAGTTCAGCCTTGCCTTAAGGGGAAGGGACAAGATTTGTGTCTCCCTCTGAGCTCGTACCATCTCTAGCAGAGATCTTGCATCAAACAAGTGAACCTTTGGTTCACTGGCTTAATTTTTAGGAGGCAATTTCTTCTTCTCCTGCAATTACAACTGCAGTTTCAGACTAGCCACAGCTCTAAACCCTCCCCTCCAAGGAGTCTGGGAGCAACTAGCTGGGCCAGTTTGGAAAGAAACCCTAATCCATTCTTTGCTCAACAGGAAGGAATCCAAAGCCTGCATACCAAAGCTTTATTTCAGAAAACCGAACATCAGCAGCTTTACAGTGATCTTTAATTTCCCATTTGGTTTAAGAAAAAAATATACAATCAAAAACAATTATTTGCCCAGAACAAAGCTCTCAAAGGGCTTTCCATCTCTGAAACAACCTTGCTAATGATCCATTCTCTGTGGTCTGTCCTGCTTTTCTTTATGACTTTCCTGCACGCTCATGTTGAATTAATTTAAAGCTTCCTACTTAAGTCTTTTTTTTCTTTTTTTTACTGTCATTTTGTACAAGAAATATCAGGACAAATTTTTAAAGAGGCTCTGAAAGCCTCACTCTTCTGAGTCACTGTTCTTCACGGGACAGACACCCTGAGCTGCATTCTCAGGAGCTGGCTGCAGGCATCCAGGCTCCATCCCCTCCTTCCTGACTGAGGTTCTGTGTTACTCCAGCTTTGCAGCATTTGTGGTGGTGCTGGTTACAGGTATCACAGGTCTTTCTGAGTCCTTCAATTCCATTGTCAAAAACTAGCATAGACCTTGTAGAGTGCAGAAAAGTGTCAGAGAAATGTAACATATTTATAGCCAAACTCCCATGTTGCTTACAATACCTCAGCAAATATTTTATTGTTTATGGATTTAAGGTCCACTGATACATTTAAAACCTGATCCTTTGGGCAGCTGAAGCAATGAAGCCTGATTTCCTACAGCAGCCTCCCTTCTTTAAATTCACTGGTGCCCTGTAACAGTGAAGGCACAACAGAATCCCATGGTCTTTATTTCTCTCTTGTTGCATGAAATTTGTAAAAAGGGGTTATTTTGGACAGCTGCTGCACAAATTTGAGTACAACTGGCTAATGGATTTGTAAATTTGAGGGTAGAGGCTTGGTATATGGATGGATAGCATGATACAGATATTATCTCCTTAGAATAAAGACTAAAATAGTTCTCTGGTACTTCAGATGTCCTACCTAGGGCAACCAAAGGGTGAAGAAGCTAAGCTGTCACCCAGCACACCATTCAGTGCCAGAGATCCAGAAACACAGTAAAAGAAAATATCCCAGGCTGGAAAGAAAAATAGACAGGAGCAGGCCACACTTGCTAAGAGAATATGTCAAAGTCTAACACTGAGGATGAATCATAAGCTGTAGTGCTTACTGTCAATAGATGAAGCCGGGAAATTGGGTGTTCAGTGGAGCAGAGCAGGACCTCTGTAATCAGAGTGCATAATCTAAAACACATCACTGCAAAGTGGGGAGGGGGAAGTGACTAACCCAAGAAGATGGTCGCTGTTCATTTCAGCTGTCAGGATGAGTAAGTGAAGATAAAATAAGCTCTAAGATTCACAACAAGCTCTTTCAAGTTCCTGACTAGAGGAAGAAGCATTTTGTTACCTGGATTCTGCCTTTCCAGGGTCTTGCCTCAATTTCACTTGCATGAGTGGGCTGAAGAATTTCAAAAGCTTCAGGCAATTTTGTATATCTGTCTTTTATAAGCATTGCCCATCAATTTTTTTCAGAGAAAAGCTGAAGGGTCCTTACATTGCTCCTTGATTAAACATTTACTGACTGCTAATTTGGTAATGCATTACTGCTATAAATGATTATTTGCGAGGCAGTGGAGAGATGAGTCTGAAATGTCTGCCTATTCCTATAGCCTTCACATCCTGTATGCTCATACAGGATTATTAATCTTTGTCAGGAAGGTCAGGAAACATCACATAGTGATTAATGGTAAGTTGCAGGGGTTTCTGATAACTGAGCTCCAGGGATTGTGGTTGAAACCTGCTAGATGGCTATTAATACCTCCTTCGCCCTTCCTGTAGTTCACTGTGACTGCAGATGACTGTTGAAGAATTGCTGGCTTTACAGCTTGCAAGGACACTCAGCACCCATCTCTCTCCTCAAAGGGGTCAACATTTGTAGACCTTTTGTATTACCAGTTGGGCACTAATGAGAAAGCATCAATGGGTCAGGAACAGCTGCATCCACATTTCTTTCCCTGTCCACAGTTCACCATGGTAGGCACTGCCCTCTGAAACATGCTGACAAATAGCAGGCTGGAGCATGTAATAGGGTAAGATCAAACACTCCGTGTCAAAGGTGGACAGAAAGTGCAAAGGCTGTTACTTAGTGAAATCTGTAAATCTGCGCAGGAAGTTTTTTCCGTGCTCAGATAATTTTAATCCCACTCTTAGAGACTTCATCCAAGGCTGTCTATTGGGGGGGGAAAAAAAATTAAAAAAATCCAACCCCAAAACCCTACCAAAAAACCCCTTTTTTTTAAACTCTAAGCTTGGTGAATACACATCCTGCTCAAATGTAAAACAGTATGTCAAAACGGGGTCAGGAAAAGTCTGGCAAACTTGTAGAAGAGCTCCAGTGTGGATGCTCATCTTGCTAGGATGGGAAGGAAACAAAGTCATATCTTCTGTCTTGGGAAATGTTCCCAGTGATTCTGAGCCCTTGCTCTTTACACTAGAGCTCTGCTGCTTCCAAGCACAGGTAGGGTTTCAGAGCAGGAATGCATGGCAAGGTCAGTTAAGCTCCCCATCCTCTTTGGTCAGAATGTCCATGCTAGGAGCAGAGAGAGTCTCACAGGCCGTGTTGGGTGTGTGGAACAAGTTCTCCAAAATACAGTCAGGGGCAAAATGGTGGCTAGTCATTTAGGGAGATATCCTGGCTGGATATTCGAGGATGCCTCAGTGTCTAATCTCTGCTCATTATGGTGTAATTCAGGTACAGAAGTGCTTTGAAATTCTTTCATGACTTTCTATGTCATTTTTTAGATAACTAAATATATTCTAAGATTTAGCTCTGACAGGCTACTTGAGGCAAAAGACCTTTCAGCTATGTGTTTATATGATTATGACTCTTGTTAATTACTCTCTGTCCCCACATTAAATTGAAATCATAAATTTATCGCTGGTGCAAGCAAAAGTATGTGCTTGCATAATCCATAACGTATCTGATTTTAAAACAGTAAATGCAGAGAAGCAAGTGTATGTAAATCTTTTGTGAAAATTGCTATGAAAATGCATAATCTGTAATTTTTTAGGACACCTCTTCCTGTGTCCTCTAAACTGTGTCATAAATGCTCTCCTGGAAAACCACTACATCTTCACATAAATGGTCCTTTCGGAAGGATGCTGTAAGCAGTATCAAATTAGCTGCCATAGAATTTGGCCACTTAATGCTTCTGCTGTCAATGTCACACCCCATGCTGAGTCACTATTATGTGATTGAGCTGATATAAGTGAACAGATTGACTAAGTCATTTATTTACATGTTGTTGCCACAAGTCTAAGAAAACTGCTAAATGCATTAAATAATCAATCCACTCAGCAGCTGATGATGCAGCAGTAGAAATTAAGTCCTGCTAGGTTTTTATTATTGCTGTCAGAGAGGTTCTTTCGATGCTTTGAAAGTGTATGCAAAAGGGAAGCAATTCAACAAATATAGCTCACATTTAGAAAAATCTGCATGACTTTTGAAAGAAAAGACATAATCCAAAGAAACTGGGAAGATAAAAATTTAAGATTCTTTGTTTGGGCTACAGCATTCTGTAAGAGCACTGTACAGGTTTGAAAGCTGTGGACTACAGTATGTGTCTGTTTAATACTTATTGTATTAATGATATAGGACAGCCTGTAAGTTACAAATTACTCACTGACAAGGATTTGTGGACAGCATAATTCTGTTTTTTATGGTCATATCAGTATGCAATATATGTAATTCTAAAATGTAAAAAAAAATGGTTCATTAAGGAGAAGGCAATGCAGGACTCACCAGAGAGTTGCTAAAGACCAAAAGAACAAAAACATTTAATGCCCCATGGAGCATTTTTATATACATACTTCAATTCTGTGGCTCCTGTAAGTTTCACCAGAGAACATTGAGATCATAAATGCTAGTTACAATCACCATCATTCAACTTTTATGTTAGTTATACTTGTCTGGTATAGGGCTTAGGTCAATGTCACATCCAGAATTATTCTCTATGTTAATTCTGAACTGGACCCTGTAAAAACAAAGATAAAATGTTTTGGGAATAACAATGCAATACGTGTCTGATTTTCTGCTTACTCACATCCAGAGGACCAAAGTGTGAAGATTCATTATTGTGCCTCTGTTCCACTTGCACACAGGCACAGGCAGTTATATAAAATAATAGAGAATATAAGCTCAGTGTCCTCTGAACAGCATGCCTTATTGATAGATATCACACACTGACATCAAAATTTGACTTTACAGAGATCACAGCAAAACTCCAATTGATGAAATGGGGTGCAGGTTTCACTACTAGAGGTTTGCTCTGCTTTCTCCCCTCTCATGGCAAGAATGAGTGTAACAAATCCCACTCTGGAAAAAAGTTTTGAAGGCTGGGCTGATATTTTACTTTGAAATAGAGATTATGAAATGAGCATTATAATAAACATCTTGGTTAGAAGGAAAATTTGTAGATGATAAAATAGAGATGATAAAATAATAAAACATAAAGATGATAAAATAATACCAAAAAGCAAGGAAAAAAAAAATTATGAAATATTTAATATAACTGGTTTTATTTGTGAGGAAAATTAGTGCATGCTCTTTAAAGTGTGTTATTTCCAAGTACAGCAACACTCCTGTTTCTAATAAAGTGTAGGCGGTGGAATGGGAACATCAGCAAAACAGCACTACTACAGTAAATTTCAAGGGTTTTCCAAAAGGGTGCATATTTGATCCTATGATATAAACAAGAGAAATGCCAAAACAAAAGTATTACAGAGACTTGCAGAAACGCTAAAAATAACTTGTTGCAGGAAATATTAAAAAATCTTGTTCAGAAGGAATTGTAAAATAAATCATATCACTTTATGAAGGCCTATAAAAAAGAGAAGCAACCAGATGGAAACGTAAGAGGACATAAAAGAAAGCAAATAAAGTGAAAACATAGGTCATAATTTTAAAAATATAAAGAAATCAGGATGAATGATTAATCAAATTAAACTGAGTAGCAAACACAATAATAAAAGCGTACCAAGAGAAGGAGAGGGACTGTTCAGGGCACTACAGCATGAACAGTTCAGCAGGGATGGTCTAGAGAGGTGGTCTTTACTGCAGTGATATTCCTGTACTAGTTTTGTTTACAAAAGTAGTTTCACAAAATGGTTTCATAGAGGGCAAGGAAGAAATAATTCCTCCCAGGGTATTAGCTCCTCCTGGGTTCGGATGCTATATATTGATGAAAGACCTGTAAAACATATATCAGTATTTGTTATTTTTCCAGACAGAGAGCTACTACATGGGATTCCCATTGCCATGAGGTGTCCCAAAGGTAGAATGAGCTGACTTCACAAATGTGGAAGTTTAAAAAGCAGACCATGTATTTTAAATGAGACAAGATGAAGGTCAAAAAAGTAATTTCCTTAACAAAGTTACTTACGCTGGAAGAAAATTTGAGACTTGCTTTTCAGCATTGCACTAATCAATGACAATTAGAACATCCACAAAATCTCCTTTTCCCCTTGGTTAAAAGCACCAACATAAATACAGTGAAATTTGTCTGATAAGAATTAAGATCTCCAAGCAACAACCAACCATTCATCCCCATTACATTAAATCCCCAGCTGCCAGGAGGTGCTTTTTTGTACCATAGATAGCTCCCGTTGCTCTCCAATTGTTTTCCTGCACTGCTTTAGTCTGTTGATTCACTACAGATTTAAAGGTAATGAGTCTGGCACTGTCCAAAGCATCTCCTGATATTTCCTCATACTCAGCTAAACACAATTATGCTGGAGAAACTGAGTGCCATTGCGTTCTCGTGGTGATTAGTGGCAGCCTGAAAGAGTCAAGAATGAAAAGAGAGCCTCAAAGGAGGTCTTTGATAAGCCAGATAACCCAGGTGGTGGCAAAGAATTACCTCCTTATTGCCAGAGTCAAAATTCAACCACACTAAAAGCCTGCTAAAAGCACAATTGCTGAGGAAGCTTCCCACAAGAATGCTACAAAGAATTGACCGAAACTCACCTGTTGTAGCAAACAGATGATAAGGAGTAGAGAAAAGGAGGAAAACCAAATGCTAATGACAACATAATAGATTGTGAATGCGAAGAAAAACTTCAGAATTGTAGTTTAAAACATAGTTATGTAACTATATAAACTATCAATAGTTTATAAAGGTGGTTTAATGTATATATTTTAAACATAAGTTGGCTTTACTATTACCAATGGTACTGCTGCTCTTCTATCACCTGCTATTGCCTGGGACCCTGATTTGTTGCCTCTGTTGATTTTGGTTGTCGGTTCCCAGAGTTTGATTGATTATTGTGAGCAGCAAGAGAATTCTCTGGTGAGAAACTGCCTCATCCTAGAATTTATCAAAACAAATAATTGGCAGGATTGTGGATTTACACTTTCTGTGTACAGTGTAGGAATCCAAACTAAGTATGAAACCCAGCTTTTTGGGCTGTTTCTTTAAACTGGGTCAAGGAAAGATTATGGTTACATCATTCAGTTTGCTGCAGTCAAGCAGCTGAGGAAATTGCTCGTTTATTTGATATTTTCTATGAACTATGTAAATCTCAACACAGGACATGCTTACTGTCAGAGTCTCCAGGACTTCAGAACAGAGATTATTCTGCACTGATGTCAGTCGTGGGCTGAATATAAACACTATAGGTGCAGACATAAGGAGGGATAGTTACATAAAATTAATAGCAAAAAAATGTCTTTGCACTCCCTGAAGCAAGCAACAAAAGTGTCTTTGTGAGTGCAGTTCTACACACATTGCTGTTGCCAGCCACTTGGTCTATGACCTAGAACTTATCCAACAATAAAACTGACAATAAACTACAGAGAGAGCAACTCTTCACGATAATGGTTAAGTACTCAGAGGCTAGATCATAAAAAGAATAAAATTTTCAGTTTATCTTATCATAATGGGATTATCTCACCATTCCTGCTTTTGCTAATATGGACAAAATGAGGGACTGTAAAAAGAAACAATCTGCTTTTATCTAAGGCCTTTATACCATGAACAATCCAAGAACAGCAGGGTTTGTGAATTCTGTAGCAAGACTATATAGATGATCTGTTTTAACAGTAAAATCACATCTGCATTACCTTTATGGACACAGCAGGTTTACAAGGTGGATCTGAGTACATAGTGTGTTTTTATATGCAAGTGTGATGGGATATAAGAAGCTGTTGTAGGTCTGTCCTTTCCAATTACCGCATTTATCTGCTTATGTTTGAGCTCAGACTTTTAGTATAATCACCATAAAGGGTGGTGCTCAGCCCTGAGAAACAGCATAATTTCTCTGCTGTTACAGCTGATGATCAAGTACTGCCTAGCACATTCCCTGCATTTACGTCAGCTTTTTCTTTATTTTGCTGCTAATCTCTAGTTGAGAGCTTACACAGCCTGGGAGCAGTGTCATACTGCTCGTCCTTTGAAATCCATCTTTTGTTGTTCCTTACAGCTATGCAAAATGAATCTCATGGAACTGTTTGGAGCAAGAGGATATTCAAAGCTCTTTTTCTCCTCCCAACAGAAGGTTCTTAATCCTGAAGTGCCATCCCACTGAGGTATTCAAGGAAATATGGAGGTAATGGATATCAGATGCATAATTTTCTGAGGAACATTAAACCCCTAGCAGGACAAGGTTAAATCCAGAAAAGACTGTTTCAACTCTGTCTTGCAGACAGAGTCTAGGTTACTCCTTCGGACTACCTGTGACCGCACATAAATTTGAAAATCATGGCCAAGAGATGCTAAGAACTTCCCTACCCTTCACTGTCAGGCTTTTTGGAGCCCATCCATGGGTTAAAGTAAAAAACCTTCCCTTTTTCTGTCCAACCCCACTGTGACTTGCACAAAAATGTAACAACCCCAGGGGTCCCCATCAGGCCCTGATCCCTCACCCCTAAAACCAACGCTGCAACCAGCCACTATTGTTTGTCTGGCTGTTTCTCTTAAGAACCCAGGGACAGAGAAAGGTGCTCTCGTTCATTGTGATATAGCTTAAAGAAAAAAATTCCAATAGCTTTTGTATTACCAAAATGTTTTGCTGTTTGCAGAAAACCCTGAGAAGCATACCAACAAAAGCATGACCTTCCTGCAAAATAATGACATATGGAAAGGCAGCTCCTTCTGCAGGGCAGTGGGAACAGGAGGTTATGAGTGATGAAAGTCTTCAAGGGCACTTTGCTTGAAATGGTGCTATGTACTTTCTCTGCCCTAGTGCAGACACACCACTTATCACTCTAATTGAATCAGTGGCTTATTTTTATAGACAAGCATACACATTGGCATTCCTGGAAGGCTGTGAAAGATGCAGGGATAAAGACAAGTAGGTCCGTACTGTCTGGAGCGTTATGTCAGTGCCATTTCATGTACCTGTTAAGCTAACACCCATGCTATGGTAGCACACTGAGACAAAGTGACATTCTGATGTATCTGGACCTGTTGCCTCCCACATGAAAGAACCTTTTTCTTCTTTGTGGGACGTAACTTCAGCATATACATTTCTCACTGGGCTCAGAGACCCATAGCAACTCCCAAAACTTGAACGTCTGACCACCACTGTTCTGGATTTCCTTTATCATTTTAGTGTTTTTTTACAGTTTTGTATAAATATCTCCATGTCCCAGTTTATTGCAATGACCAAGGGACTATTTCCTTTTAGTTTAGGATACCTGAAGCTCACCATGCAGAATGGCTCAAATTTGAGCAGGAAGAGAAACTGGTGCCCACCCTCAGCCAGCTCACCCAGCTAGGACAGCATTTGGTCATTCAGCCCTTCTGGGCTGAGAAAACTTGACACCTGCTTCCCCCTCTAGAAGTATTAAGGTATTTTCAATGATGCAGAGCACCAGAATTTCATATTCTTTTAAGTCTCTAGGTTCCAGGACGGAAAAAAGTTCAAACAGACTTTGACAGGTATCCTTCCTCACCACTAAGCAGCTCAGAGTGTCACCGGCTCAGCCTCTGTCAAGAAGCACCCAACGCTCTTGCTACACACCAAATGCTGTGTACAACACTCCTGTGTGCAAACCTTAGTGCTTAGGGACTTGGGTGCTCTAGACCATCACACAGCTGCCACATTGTTAGGTAATGTGACATTTGATGTCAGTGCCTAAACAGGAGACTGACTGGCCATAGCCTCTCTGCTCCTCCCAGCTAAAAGGATAATTCATTAGTAACTCAGTGTCTCACTTTTCTTAGATTACATGTATTTTGAGATCCTGAGTTTTGAAAATTTGAGGCCAATGGCACTCTGAATATTTAATGACTGAAATGTGAGCTATATATATTGAACACAGTGGTTTATTTCAGATCCTTAATCAAACTGGTGTGGGATCTTACTCCTTGTAGATATCCTGCAGTCTTCTAAAATCCATAGACGTGCTACTCAGTGAGTTCAGTTGGTAGAATACTGACAGCAAATGAAACTCCAAGACATGGGTGAGGCCAGCTCATACTAAAAGTGTGAAAAATATTTGAGGAATTTTATTAATCCATTTTTCATTGGGGATGTGACTGTTTGTCACAATAAATTATAAATTGATATCATATTTGGTCCTGTGATTGATGATCAGATCTCTGCTGCTGAGGTCCAAATTATGGAATTACTTTGGTCATCTTGGACCACCCTCTGAAGATCACCTCAAATTCAAAAACTCAGGAACTCACTCTTCTCCAGAAACAAAACAACTAGTAGTAGTTTTGCAGAAACAGACCCACTTTAATCCCAGAAATCAAATGGCAACAGAGTTGGTAAGAGAAAAGGAGATGTGTTGTGAAACAAATATTCTCCATGTCACCTCTAGTCTGCTGGGAGGAATTGCCTGGGCATTTTACAGAATATTTATGGTGAAAATAAATAAAGCAATCTATATAAGTTTGAGACACAGATACAATTAATTAAAAAAACCCAAACAACAAACCACCAAACAGCCCAATGCTCAGAAATCCACATCTAAATCCAATCAGTAGGAGTAAAAAAATCAGCTTCAGAAAATAACCCTTTTACATGCCAGCCGTGGGTGGAGAGACAAAATCCACAACTTGAGATCCAGATGCTCATCAGACAAAACAGCCTTGTTTATTATTCAGAGCCATATTTATACCTGATTCAAAACTCCTGGGCTTAGATAGCTATTGGCTGGGATCTCATCTCTGCCCAGATCTCTGGCCAGTGATGTGCTTCCTACTAACCTTGAATAGGGATGGCTCTACCTTATCTGGGCACTTGTTCAGGCATGAACTAGACTAGCTGAATTGGATTTGTGTTATGGTTAGGTTTACCTTGTCCTGCGCAGGCCATCTGTACTGTGACAATATTGTGATAATTCACCCTTTTCGGTTAAATTAAAAAGTGTAGAACGCTCTCCATTATCCTATCTGCAGGGGCCCATTGCAGACAGGGTGACAGGAGACTGCTTGGATTTAATTTGAATGAGATTTTCCACTCAATTTCACAAACCTAGTTCCCCTCAGCCAGCAATGTGTCTCATGTACAAAATGGAGTCTGTAGCACTCGCTCCCAGGAGCTGGCAGGCAAGATCAAAATCCTTCAAGCTTGCATGTCACAGGTTAACTAACTACTTATAGCTACAACTTAACACTAAAAAACAAGAAACCATTTATAACTGAATATTATACCTTAATTATACCTTAACTCTATAAACAAAAAACATCCAACCTTTAGAACTGTGTGGAAAACTCACTTAATAGAAAAAACAATCTGTAAACAAGCAGAGTCTTTAAATGAACTGTCATTTCCAGAGTCTTAGATTTTAATGAGGTGGGTGTATAGGTTCTTCTGGTCACTCCTTTCCATTGTTGGGGTGCTGTCAGGAGGATGCTGCCTGTGGTCCCAGGCAGGATGTAGGGCAGGTCCTTGAGATGTCCCCTGTGGAATGGACTTGTGTGGACAGTTTATTTTCACATTTGTCGTCCACACTTGTAGCAATGGGGTGTTGTTTAATAGCAGTTGTAATGGTGTTAGCTAACATATCCATGTTATGAGATCTAGTCTGAACCTTAGCACACACATTTATCTTTTCTTTTAATAGTGCTCGGTCTGATCTCTGGGTGATGTCAGTTACCAATGCAGAATCAGTTACTATATTTAAAGGAATGTGGGAAAAATGTTGGAAAGCCATAGCCACAGCATGCAGCTCCACTAATTGGGGTGATCCCTTCTGGTAACTTTCCAACATTTGCCACTCACCTTCCTCTTTCCATGTTACAATATTTTTTCCTGTTTCCCCAGAACCGTTTGTAAACAGTGTAATACCCTTTAAAGGCACTTGGCTATTCAGAGGTTTAAGAGACAGTGCAGTTCCTATGGCTTGGTAAATGATAAGGGATTTGTCCTGTGAAGTTTTTCAGGGTACTTTGCAAGGCTGTAATGTTAGCAGAACACCTTTCAGTGTTGTGACATAACCCTTCTTGGATCATCGTGTGTGTGTGTGCATATGCACTTCTGGGCCAGATGTTAGTAGCCAAGGAAAGCAGATTATTGAGGCTGAAAAAGAAAATTCTA
Organism: Poecile atricapillus; assembly: GCF_030490865.1. Classification (NCBI taxonomy): domain Eukaryota; kingdom Metazoa; phylum Chordata; class Aves; order Passeriformes; family Paridae; genus Poecile; species Poecile atricapillus. The sequence goes on along the minus strand of NC_081251.1, from coordinate 66,034,750 downwards.
ATAAAATTGAACACAGCCATCAGTTCTGTGCTACTTATGACACATCTGAGTTTTTCTTGTTTTTTTTTTTAATTTTTATTTTGTTTTCTGAAAAAAAATATTTAGAAAAAAAAGTATCAATAAAAATCAATTTAACTGCATAGCCATAGATCCTTAAGACTTTTCATCTTCTAGACAGAATAAAAACTGATGTGGAATGGAGAAGTGAAAGGATGTCTGTCTGTAAGAAAAATAAAATAAATGAGTAAAATTACAAACAAGTGGAAAAAATATTTATTTTGACATGGGTTAGCATGAAAAATATTTAAATTTAATTTATTAAATTTATTAAAACTTCTCCATGCAAAGAATTATTTTCAAGAGCAACTTCTTGTATAATACTTGGTGACTTTTAACCATCATTTTTTGGCAGTCGCCCTAATCTGATTTTCCAATGCATTGTTTCCCTCTCAGCCTAAATTATCTAACCTAAATTATCATTTATTACAGACACATATAAAACCAGCGATTTTTATAGCAGTGTTTTTATTAGTCCATTTCAATTATGTTGTTTGTTTTGCAGACTGTGATGACTTTAATCCTCATTTAAATACATAAAAAAATGCATAATCCAATTGCTAATTATTAGACTGTGTGGGAAATTATGATTAATTACCCCCAAAAAAGCCATTTGTCTTTTGCAGCTATCTATTGTGTATCTACTAAGTATTTTAAAGATAGTGAAGAAAATGCCTTCTGAGAGAACAAGGATAATGCAAATGAGAATTCCTCTTCATTGCAGCTTTGACACCATAATTAACTCACTTTCCTCCCAAAAAGATGATGAGAAGGGCATGTGGGAAAAACATGTTATCTAAGTAACAATGACTAATAAAAAGAATAGTGAAATAGTGTCAGCTTTTTCTAATTCAGAGAGAACCATTAGTAATAAACTCCTGCTGCTGCACTCCCAGCACCAGGACTCCAATATTTTTCATTTGAATGTAATCAGAATATGACTAATGCCGCAAAAAAAAAAAGTTTTCCTCATAATTCTATAGCCACCAATTGCTAATTATTAATCATAAATTGCCACCAACTTTCAGACTGCAATTGTACCATACCAAATTACACCATAAAATTGCACCATAAAAATTTCAGAACAATGTTTGAAATTATTAGATATGGGAAAGCTTGGAATTCTAACAGAAATATTTTTCTTTTCGTTCCTCCCCAAAAGTCACATTTATTTTTTAGCACCTATAATACCACCAAAGAAATAAAAAGGAGATTACCTTCACAGATTAGCAAAATCCTTTGTAAAGCAAACAAATATTTCAGTAGTAATTTCAGTGTGTTTTTGTACCTGAAAACAAGGAGAGTCCTTAGGTTTGCCAATCCAAAGTGGGGAAAAGGAAAAGCTACACTTGCTCATCCAGGAGTAGTTAAAAGCACACCAAAACAAATCCCAGAGCCTCTTTCCCAGATATTTTTCTGTTTCATAGGGAAAGAATATATCCAATGAGCAACAAGGGAGTAAACCAGCAAGACATGGTAAAGCAGTCAAAACATTTGGAATGCAAACTCTTATGATTGTGTTTATAAGTTAACAGGCAAGAAAATATTCGGGGCTTAGCTTTCTGTATGAGTCTTACTATTCCTACTTGAAATCTGAAATTGCTTACAAATATTTATTCCTGTGAAAACCTGAATTATAAAATCTTTCCAATGTGGGGAAATTCCAGCAAGATCTTCTACGAAAAATAGCATGTTTTCTTGCATCAGTGCATGTACCAAGGGGCTAACACACCTCAGATTCATTCTAAATGCTTTTGTTTTTGTTGGATATTATCATATCTGTGGGAATTGCTTCACTCCTGAACCTAAAAACTGCAGGGAAAGAATGAAAATAGCATCTCTCTAGGCTATGCTGTCATTCTTAGGTAAGACTATGGATCACAGGTAAGATGGAGAGAGAACTGAAATCCTTCTACAGCAAAGCAAGAAATTATTTTAAGGCCTGATAAGGTTCCTTTAATCCACTCCTCCCAAAATACACTTTTTCTAGGGAAATTGTCCTGGATCTTCTGTAGGTCTCATTTGTTTGTACTGGCACACTAAGCAGCCATGAATAAAATTTTCTTCTCTACTCATCCCTGCATATGCTCCTTATTCAGCCTCCTGGCCTCAGCTCTCTAGAAGAACAAGAGGGGACGTTCCTGCCTCCAGAGGCAGGTGCTTTCAGAAATCCCCTGCCAACTACAGTGGCACTGCTCTGCATTGAATTTATTGTGTCCTTTGAGAGACACTTAAGATTAAAGATATACCCAAAGACCTCCCAGGAGTTTCAAAATTGCTTTGGGGATACAGTCAACCACCCAAGTTTATAAAGCAGCTTGCTGATGGAGCAGGCTGAGTGCTTGGGAAACATGGCTGCAGGACTTTGAGTGATTCCTCATGCAGTTACCTACAAAGCAGCTACAGTGTTTTTATTCAATTCTCTCCAACAAGAGTGAAACACTCTTGACTGTCATGTGAATTGTGGCAAGGTTGCGAATATTTGAGCAATATATAACAAGATAAGCAAACAATTATGGCCAATGTCCTAAGGATCAATATGAAAGACAAGGGAATTCTACTGGCTTACCCACCACTTCATATTCTACTCTGCAGCAGATCAGAAAGAGAAGTTTCACATAACTCATTTAGTTATATGTCACACCTGCATCACTTATTGATAGTTTAAGTAATTTTCCCCTAGTTATTTTTTTTAATCTATAGTCAGATACTATGTAATTACATTACAGAGTTACATGTGACTGTCACTTAGAAGGTCAACGATTAACATTAACTTTGCTGTGAAAGAACACACCTGGAGACCCAGAGAATAAAATATCAAATCCACAGGCAGTAGGTTGTAATTTGCAGGTTTTTAACTATGTAAATCCACTAACAACACAAATCTTTAGTTTGAAAGGGGGAAGGTTTTAAGATCACTATGATGGTCTGCAAGTATTTAAGTGAACCCAAACACCAGAAGAAGATTTTGTAGGTAGACTTCATAGATGCCATAATTAGTCAGGCTGTAATTCTGACCAAAAAAAAAAAATGAAAAAAAAAATGCTTCAGCTCCCTGAAAAGTGTTGGTGTTAATTGCTTCTGTTCTACCAGAGAGTCTTGTGTAACTACAAGTTTTTCATCAAAGACCACTGTAGACATCTTACACTACCAATTCAAGCTCTCTAACAGATTTTATAGAGCTAGCACTTCTGTACAAAGAGGTGACTATTGCATTAAAGGGATTTATACACTGCCGTTATAGGGCTGATTTTCTGGTCAGATTTAATTAACCTATGCTTGTCTCATCCACTTCTAAAAGAATGCAATCAATGTAAATGTCATTAGTGCTACTAGAACACTCCATTCTTTCCAACTTAGAAATATAAATAATTATATAAATACACTTCTAAGTAAGCCCCTAAAAATAAAATATGATCTTGTCCCCATAAGACTTTGTCCACAGTACACTTACTCTGGAAATTTATTAGTAGTGCTACTGTTCACTCAGCTGTGTCATGGTCAAGTAAATAGTAGCAGCAGTATAGAAAATGGTATGATCAGTTTTAAGAAATTATTTCAAATAAGCAATGTTCAAAAGCAAACTGAAAGCACACAAGCACACATGAATTGGACAGAAACAGCTGGAATTACTTCCATCCCTCTTAGTCTACTCCCAGTTTCTGTCCTTAAAGCAAGGAGAGCTGAGTGTCACAGAGGATGATTCTAGAATCATTGCAGCTTTTTTGTCAATATATCCAGGCCAATCCAGGCCTCATTCAGAGGCACCTTCATATGTCAGGCTGCAGACAGCGGTGGTACAGAACCTGTATCTTGTATGGTGCAGCTTCCAGTAGGTCACATTGGACAGCTGGAAATTGTCACATTTTTAGATGTTCTGGTTCAATCCAGCCGTGTCCAGGAGATGACACCTGTGCCCAAGCTAAATTTAAAAAAATGTTCACTCCAGTAAATTAAGATATTCATGTGATGGACACTGAGAAGAGAGACAGGAATAAAGGAAGATCAACTGCTTCAAAGTCATCCTTGAGGCAGAGACATTAAAGAAAAAATCTCAAAGTGTGCTTATTTTACCTGCTCAAGTGAGAGAGAGTTATGTACACACAGCACCCTCTAATGAAAAAAAAAATCACGTCTGGATTGCAAGTACCTGAAGTAAGGACACAAGTTGTAGAAGGAATCTAAGTATCTTAAACATCAGATAACTGCATGATTGAGCCAGAGGGGGGAAAAAATTATAATGAATAAGTGATGATAATAATGATAAGTGCACAAACACAAAAGAAGAAATCACATGTTAAGTGTGTTCTGAGAGGAAGAAAGAGGCAGCAGTCCTCCATTCTATGCAAACCTTCAATCATGCAAAAACAATTTGAGCTTTTTCCCTGAACATGCAAGGTCTACAGTGCAAACTTATTTGGTTACCTACTGGAGGACTGGGGGGAAAAGGTAACATTTGTAAAATTTCCTTGGGTGCACTGACAGGCTAGAGTAACACTAAAACAAACAAACAAACAAACAAACCACTTTCCCCTCCCAAAACCCCAACTCAACAGCTGTGGGCAACAGTCATGAAAATAGTCAGAGCTAAAAGCTAACAATAGATCAGCTACAGGTTCAGACTCTGCCTAGGATAGAACTCCCTGGCTCAGAGTGCTTCATCCCAGAGCTTCAGAGACAGCAGAAAAGCCATTGTGCAGCAGCATTCTGCAGAGCAAACCTCCAGCACAGCAGTGAAATTTGGCTCTTTCAGGGACAGACAAAGCCAAATAAATAAGCAAATAGACCAGGCAATATTTCACAGCACTTGTGGGTCATAAACCCAAAACTAAAAGAGCCTGAAACAGCCAGGATATGGAAGACAGATTGAGCAGAAGTGCAGGAGCTGAATGCAAAGGAGCTAGAAACAGAGCACAGGAAAACAGGCAAAAAAGTAAATCATAAAGTATGGTTTAGACTTTCCACAGTAGCTTCATTTCAAGTGGTATTTCTTTCTTCCAATCCTTCTTGCATCGGGTAGAAGGAGCAGAAGGCCATAAAAGGGATAGGATTTTCATTTCCACCCCACTGTCATAGAGTTCTGTTTCTTAGGGGACAAAAACCATCTCCACGAGGGATTTTCCCATGCATTAAATGGGTCTGAAAACAAATAGTATCACAAGAGTGTCCCCCTGATGGGATCTTCCTATGTTATTACACTTTTATTTCTTTTCAGCCCTAAGTAGTAAAATATTGAAAATGACATACATGTAATTCCTAAATATTTTTCTACTATTGTTCAAGGTATTCTTACCTACTCCACACCTCTTGGTAAAATATGCTGAAATATAAAGATAGTCATCTTTTACTGCTTGGTTATGACCATTAACCAAATGCATTAGGCAGGCTACCTGAAGTAATTTTCTTTCACTGCTGCATTATTAAAAGCAAAGAGTATTATATTGAGTGATAAAATTAGTTTAGGAGCATAACTTCAGTCAGATAAGAATTTTGCAAAGCTCTAAAGAGCTATGTTTTTAGTGATACATTTAATTTATCACTCTCCATGCTTCATGAACAACCAGTATTGCCTTCAGAGTCCTTCTGAGAAACAACATCCCATGAGCAGTAAAACAGTAAAATGCATTGCATCTCTCCCTGGGCTCCAGTTGGGAAGCAGATTGTTTGCATCAGAATTATTTCAGAGATGTTATACTTTCCACTCATGTACATGCAACTTTATTCACATGAACTACCTAAAAATAACATTTTTTGGTGACATTTTTCTCCTGCATCACAGGCAGAAAAATACAAATATATGCAGGACTAAAATGAATGCAGCTCATTTACATCAGTCAGTTGGGGTTGGTGGATTACATTTTCTGTTCATGTGCAAAAGTATTACTCGACATATTAAAAATTTTCATGCTGCACTAATGATGATGATCTTCAAAAGGGTCTTTCTTTTTTTTAATCAAGGAACATTTCTGAAGATTGCTATTGGCATTTGCATTGACAAAGCAATGTTTAAATTATTTTAAACATTATTAAATTATTCTAAATTATTACTAGGAGGAGATTTTAAAAAAAGGTTAAAGGATACTTTTAATAAGGGAATTATAGTTTTAAAACAGACTCATCTTGGTTCTTTGAAAGCTATCTAGCAGTTAATTTAAAATGCTGGTTTGCCTATTTTGGGACAAGATTCACATATTTTAAGTGTTGATTTATAGTATTTTAGGCACAAATCAAAGTAAAATATTGATGTACTGTATTCAACTAAACCCAAATCTTCAGCAGTTAATTGCTTTTAAAAAAAGTTTAAAAAGTTAGATGATCCCTTCTGAATAGAGAAAGACAATGCCCAAAAAGTTACACAGGAAAAAATGACTGCTGTAAATTCTCAGACAGAAACTTGTTTTGACATGACATCTGGTGGAATAGAGTTTCTAATTAGAAGAAGTCCAAGTGAATGTCAGAGTCCACTAATTATTTCATCAGCCAATTAGGGGAACCGGTGATTTCACAGAGAGATTACAGAATCAGTGAAGGGGGAACGAAACTGTTTTGATTTAAAGTGTTTCTAATGTTAATTGAAGGGCACATTTGTCACTGGCTACGTATTGTTAGGCAGCCCTTTGTGGTTCCCCTCGCTCTCTGTATCAGCAGAGTATGGCCACAGTCAGGCTTCTCTCCATGAGCAGGTGCCAGAGGCTCTCTGCTACTCACAGTCTTCTTGTCCTCCTTGGAACTAACTACATATGCTACACTCCAGGATTTTCCTTGTCAGATGCTCACTTAGCACAGCAAAAGAGAAATAGAGCCTTTTATTTTTTTTCTGAGTTGAAAATTGAGGGAAAGAAAAATTAACAAGACCACATTTTGCCCTGCATACCCACTGCTGAATACCCACAGCAGTGAGCACAACAAGAAAATGAACACACAGAAAGCAGTTAGAAGCCACTATTTATTTTGGACCAAGGCTTTGCTGTTTTGTAGTACTGCTACAAGGCTCAAATATTTATTTGCCCATGGACAATTCTCTATGTACAAGAAAATCCTCGCATGTGTTGAACTCGTAGTCCTCATATACAAGCCCCCCAAGTGACTCATGTCCCTTCTCTATCAGCTTCTGATTGCTTGAACACTAACACTCCTTATCACAATAAATCAAGCTACTGAAGCAGGAAATCAGATGACAACCACACACCTTATATTAGCTTTAGACTCCACCAGCTTAAAATGTGCATCCCAGATGTCCCGGAGAAGCATCTCTCTAACCCCTCACTGCACTTAGCCCCCCTGCTCCTGTGACAGCATGCACTTACACAATTCCTGTGGGTTAGGTCACTGCTATATATAGAGGCTTCACCAGCATGCCAAGACGTGAGCCTACATGCAGGCTCCTCAGAGGTGGGTCCATTCATCATGTGACCTTTTTTCCCAATGTTCCAGTAGCAGCTCCCAGCTACCAGTAGAACGTTCCCATATCTACTCACAGCTGGGACATGTGCAGTGGGGCTGACGCACAACCAACACCTGTGTTCTTCTGTTTTGATACACTGGAATGGTCATGAACCAGCAAGAGTGATAATGCCTGAAGATGTAACAGCATGCTGTGAATGCCAAGAACATGTCCCACATATTCCCTTATGCCAGTTTCTGAGACTTGTGACTCAAATCCGCTCACAATTCAAAAGAGCATGTAATATCAAGACTTATAAATTATGTAAACAGTCAGTTTAAAAAATGTTTGTAATTTCTTTTGAATAAGGCCAAAAGTTTGTGTGCTGATCTAGGATTTTACCAGATTTCTTCAAGGGTAGGCATACCTTCTGCTTTGACTCATTTGACTTGTTAATTTCCAGTATTTTCCAGAACTTCATTTTTTCTCAGAATATGAGCTTTATTCCCATCTAGTTTTCATAGTATGAATTCAAAATAGACTCACGGAAGCAAAGTTTGAGTTAGGGATAAAGACTGTAAAATAGAAAAATGGGAACATAATTGGAAAAATTGATCACTAAAAAGATTTTTTTAAAAATAGCTGTGAAATTCTAACATATATTTTCAGTTAAAAATCAATTTTTATTTAAACTAATCTTATTTCCCATTAATGAAAGTGTTTAACAGCCTAGTAGTGGGGATAGCATCCAGATAGCAAAAATATTTCCTCTTATTGGAAAAGCAAGTGCAACCCTAGAGAACATCACAAGCCTGTAACTGGTAGAGAGTGTGTATTAATGAGTGAGCACTGTCATGTCATTGTAGCTTTAATGGACACCTGCATTCACCCTCTTTTCTGTGGGTCAGGATTTCAGAAGCCAGTGCAAATCCCAAGCTGTTATTGTGACGTTACATTTGGTACTGAATGGCACACGTGGGCCTGATGGGATCCTCTGAACTACTCTGAGTCTGCTGTGCCCTACATGTAAAATCTAGGTGATGTTACCAGGCTATCTTAATAGGCAAGAGAGACAAAAAAAAAAAAGCATTTCTAGGAGCTGACTTGTGCGTCTTTTGCATGTGTAAAGGATAAATGGACCACTGGAGCTGTTTCTCTCTTCACTGATGAGACTTAAGTACGCTATGACTGCTTAGACCTCCAAGTTACACTGAATTATCTTCCACACCATACAGGTGAGTAAATAATCTTATTTATGTTTGCATCTTCACTCCACATGAATGAGGGGCAAAAATCTGCTGAGCCTGAGTAATAAAAATCATAATGTTTTCAATGTGAGGAACAAATGTTTAGTTACAGAAAGGATATTTTCTTAATTCAGAAATGTGTGTTCCCATCTCCCTGTAGCAAAACTTCCTATCCACTCAAGAAAACAGAAGGATGCAATGAATAGGAGCAAGATCTTCACCTCTGGCTTATGAACAAACGGCAAATGCAGACACAGACATTTTTCCAGATGGATGCCAGTGGTAGAATTTGACTGATGCATTCCTCATGACTGCCCCACCACTGACTGAAGGCTCAGAGAGCAGGCACTTACTTAAACTACAAAGGAACTTTTAAAGTAGATTCTAAAATCTACCCTTTCAGAATTGTTTAGTTTATTCTGTAAAATGTCTATAAAGCCCATGATAAGGGTCTCACATGTAAATCTGATGCCATTATTTTTTTTGTTACTGCAGGACATATTAAAACCTCAATCTTTGTCATTGGCAAGTTTTTAGTGGTTTTTTTTCTATTAAAGAGATTATAGAACTGTGAATGATTTTAAGAGAATCCTTTTATTAGTAAGACTTCTTACATGTCAAATAATAAAATGCTTAGGTACCCCATACTGAAGAAAGGAAAAGTGTAACGAAGTTAGTTTTATTGACTTACACTTGGCTGCATCATCACATAGACTGGTGGATTTCAATCTACACTCGAGGGACCCCTGGGGGCTTCATGACCTTCTTTCACAAGAACCATATGGTTTCTGCACATCATTCCATAAATCTAATGAAAATCTATCGACAGCTGTAAATTAAACCCCATTGCATTAGACAGTGCTGCAAAAGCGGTCGTTTAAACCCTCAAATGATTGTAATGACCTTCTGGCTGTGGGTTCAATGATCCTAACACTGAACACTGAGTACAACCCAGTTTGCTGTGCTGTGGGGAACGGGGCTACACAAGTCACTTTGTATTGCTGCCGCAAAATAATCAATATTGACACGGTTTAATGAAAATGAAGGGAGTGGATACGTCTGTCATTTGCCTCTTTTCCATGAATAAATGCCTTCTAATTCTGGGCTGGGCTGGTATAGTCTACTGCCTAAGGTATAACAAAATAAATCCTAAAAATACAGGTGAATTCAAGGAAGAGCAGACCAGGGTATCATCACCAGAGTGCTGAGCAGTAATAAATTAAAAAAAAAAAAAAAGTGGCATACACAGAAAAACCTTTCCATCACTCTTCAGTATCCACCATCTTTTTAGTATTTCTATAGTTCTACTTTTTTCATTTTGGTTTTGCCCATAAAAAGCTCAAAACCAATTTTAAATAAGAAACTTTTTTTTTTTTTTTTTTTTGCATCAGTGTTCAAATCTTGGTAAAGTAAGAAAGTAAAAGATTTTTGTAACTCTGCATATAATTTTCAGTGTATTTTCATAGCTTGCCACAGTCTTATTTCACTGAGTTTAAGGCCAGAAGGGGTCTTATATCAACTAGTATTGCATCTTACAGGCCGCTACATTTCATCTGTTTCTTCCTCCACTGAACCTGTTACTTCGTGTCTTTAAGTATGCATTTTATGTATTTCAGAAGGCAATTACTGTTGATTTTAAGACATAAAAGAGACCATCCAGCAGGGTTTTTTTTTCTAGTTCTTAAGCATCCTCACCAGTAAATTATTTTCTCCTCCCTTAATTTCTGAGCAGGACCCAAGGAGCAGCTCTCAGCTATGTTGCTTCTTTATAGACACTGAAGAACCTTTTGATACCCAGTGTCCACTTAATCAAATTATTTCAGCTTTATTGATAAGCTAAGCAAATCCTCATGGTCCAGTCCTTTCCTTCTCCTGCCTTAGCCCTCCAGACGACCTCCCCAAGACTGCAAAGCCAGCACAAGCAGCCAGACCAACTCTTCTGGTCACCTTCTGTCCCTCTTCAGAAAAGAGCTGCTTTCTGCTTTCTGACTGTGTATTCATGCACCTGGATGGTGAATCGATCTAAAATACATGATCCAAAAAAAAGAAAATAATCAAGGGAGGAAACAATGCAGATCTGAAAAGGGTAGGCTTTCCCTTTTTAGGCAGTGATCTGGTTTATGCCAGCTTCATTTGCTTGTGCAATGGTGAGATAAAGCACTCTGTTCAGTGCATCAGTTTGCGTTTTTGGGGTTTTTTGTTTGTTTTTGGGGGAGGGGGGTGGTTGTTGTTTGTTTGTTTGTTTGTTCCAAAATTCTCATCTCAGATATTTCAAAATCACTCTCCAAGTATGGGCTTAGGAGGAAAAGGTCGTCTAAGAATATCAATCCTTCTAGTGGCATTTGCCAAAGCAAAACCACCTGCCAACTGGTATTTGTTATTCTCATATTCATTATTCTCCTTTTTACATAGCCACAGTTCTCATTCACCTTTTCCACAGTACTGGACAAGGACTCAGGTGGAATAGCTTTCACATTATAATGTTTAAATGGTTTTGAAGGTTACCTGTCTTCCAAGATAGAATTGCCTCCAGCAATGGCATCCTAAATTACTCAGAAAACATGAGCACATCTCCTATAAAGAGAAATGTATGTTCATAATTCTCATATAGCATGATTTCACTTGGGTGCCCATGTATAAAGATTAGTCTCACTATCACAGATGTTGTTTCATTCAATTGATGTAGGGAATAATTTCTTGCTTGGATATATATTTTTTTGAAATATTTCAACTTCTTTTTAATCATTTTCATGTGCAGAAATGGAAAATTAAATGTCATAGAAAGCTAGATTTCTTTTGTGAAGAAATTGCATCACAGGCAAATATGAAAAATATGAAAAATATTCCTTTCCCCTCACATTTTATTGCTTCTCTCCTTTTTGGAAACTGTCTCTCATGTGTTTGAATGATGAATTTTCCCTACTGCACATGGAAAGCAATCTGCAGGTAATATTTTCACAACAAATATCCATACCATCCTTGAAACTGTGTAAGCTGCATGGTTAGAAATGCAGAGTACAATTTCTGTAGACAGACTCAGAAAGAAACTGCCAAGAAGGCTTACAGGCCAGCACAGCACCACAACAGCAGCTAGGGTGGAGATAAAGGGCAGTGTCTCCTACATCTTCAGTTACATCAGGCATTCAAACAGGCTGGTGAGGAAACCAAAGTGACTGATTCGTGCTCCGCTTCCACGGCGAGTGAAAGGAAACAAAAAGAGCAGTGACATGGCATAAGAAATGGCAATTCTTCCTCTTTTAATTAATGTTAAAATACCTTTAATCATGGTACTTATAGACCTCTAGAGTTTATAGTTTGGCTTTTTATTGGGTTTGTTTTTCATTTCTTCCCCACACTATAACAACTGACATTTCTTAATAATCTATTTTATTAATTATAACCCAGGTTTACATGACTCCTTCCAAGCAGACATTCTCTGATTAAAAGCACTGTTGGTGGTCTTAATTTCTATACATGGAAGCTTTTTAAAAGGCAAACCTTTTGACTAAAGGTTATGTAAAAATAATCCAGTATAAGTGGATGAAAGTAGCATTTTTATGGGGGTTTGCAGTGATTTTGTTAGTCTTAAAATAAAGCTGAAAGAGGCAATCAAGTGTTATGCATAATTTACATGAAGAGTTGATGTCTGTTGGTGCTACCTGTAACCATATTTTAACAAAACCCACAAATGAAGACTGGATAGGAAAAGTTCAATCAAAGGACCAGAGCTGTCTGAGTAAAAAGAAAATGCTGCCATGCAGCTAGCAAGATCTGAACTATTCCTCCTATTTAGTCCTTAGTGCACAGGTGTCCCCAGCAGGAGAAATGGATTTTCTTGGAAGTGACCTCAGAACTGTCTTACCATTCTGTCCAACTAAGAACTCCCTTTTTATACAGAGGAGTATTAACTGCTTCTCCCTGATAAGAAAAATCTTTCACTCTTCAGGGCTACAAAGAAATTTTATCAGTATGGGATTTAAGACAAAAAGCAGATGATACACTGATACAACTATGTGAGGATTTCTTACTGCTTCCTATTGAAGTAATAAAACAGGATTTGTAGAGAGAAAGTATCTTTTCTTTAGGCAAATTGATAATAAGCAGGAAAAAAAAACAGATAAGAATGAGACCTTTCTTATCAAAAGAGTTTAGTAAATTCAAAAGAGCTTATTTTCTGGTGCTTCTGCAAATTTTCCTTGTTTCTTTTTTTTTCCCAAAAAACCTCTAACATCCCATCCACATGGAAGAAAATTCCACAGAGCCTCAAATTCAATGATGAAATTACTAAGGGATATGCTGAAGTCTCTTATAGTAACACATTGTCAAAGCCAAACTTTTCAGGAATTAACATTTTGTGGCTCATTGGCTTCAGAATAGAGGGGTGGATGAATATCCTGTTGTGGTGAAAAGACCTCCTAATGCTTTACTGTGTTCTGTAAAAATAGTTTCACGTTGTTCCTTCTCATACTATGACAGGATACAGAGAATAAAGAAATCAGGTTCAGTTGTTTTCTTATGGATCATAGCATTAATTTGAAATTTGAAATAATTTTAATAAAAGACAGTTATATACTAAATGGAGCAAAGAATGACTAGCCCTAAGGGTGGAAATCTATCTTTGCAGAGTAGGGCTTGCCATCTCCATTAACCACCATCACACGAATCCTAATTCCTGTAATACTTTCAGTATAGCCATGCAGTTTCAAAACAACACACACAAAAAAAGCCTGCTTTTATGTGAACCAGCCCTGCCAGTCTCCCAGACTGCAGATACATCAATAACATGTGTTGCCTCCTGGAATGCTCTGCAGTTTGAAGTCTGGGACTGACATTACCACACTCTCACACAACTCTGCTCATTTGGGACATGAGGTAAGACATGCAATTAACTTCCAGGAGAAGGATTTTCAACTAAAGGTTAATTACTGGGAGTCCACTGTTCTAATTGCCATTAGGAATGTTCTGAAAATAAGAATGTTAGACCAACAATGGATGTTTTATATTTTAATATCTTTGACTTGGATTAGCTGGATCATTATGCGAACATTTTACATGTAATTTAGGTATTATACACATAATCCCAACCAACTGTTGGGATGCATCTCAGGCTATAGGTTTCTTTTTAAGAAAATCATTGTAGCAAAATAATCAAATGTCATTTCAGCACTACATGAATTGCACATATCTCAATTTCATAGATAGATACATACATAAATACTAGAATTGTTTAAGCCAGTCAAGAGTGGTGATTGTTCCACTTTGCTCTGCACTGGTGTGGCCTTGCCTTGAATCCTGGGGGCTGTTTTGGGTACCACAATGAAGGAAGGAGAAATAAAGCATGTCCAAAGGAGGGCCATGAGGATGGTGAAGGTTTGGAGGTGAAGCCATATGAGGACCTGTTGAGGTACTTGGTCTGTTCAGCCTGGAGGAGACTGAGGGGAGAGCTCGGTGCAGTCTGCAATTTCCTCATGATGGGAAGAGGAGGGGCAGGTACAGATTTCTTCTCTTTGGTGACCAGTGACAGGACCTAAGGGAATGGCCTGAAGTTGTGTCAGGGGAGGTTTAGGTTGGATATCAGGAAAAGGTTCTTCACCCAGAGGGTGTTCGGGCACTGGAACAGGCTCACCAGGGAAGTGGTCATAGCACCAGCCTGACAGAATTCAAGAAGTGTTTGAGCAATGCTCCCAGACAATTCCACCCTGTACAGGTCCAGGAGTTGGACTTTGATGATCCTGATGGGTATTCTAGCTTAGAATATTCTGTAATACAAGGATTCTAAGCATTTTTGACACAACACAACTCTGCTCATATAAAAAAAGTTGTTTTTTTTTTCAAAGCCATATTGAACTACTGGGAGATAAACAGCACTGTAGAAAGAAGTTATGGTTGCACAGATGAGAATGAAAATGTGAGTGCCAATTAGAAAGCTCTGAAATGAAATATGAAAGTTATCAGTCATCTAAAATGTATGCAAAATTTGCCAACTAGTCCATTATCACAATTTATATGGTAAGAAAAGAAACTTTGCATATTAAAAAAGAGGGAAAGAGAATGAAAAGGTATTAACTGCAAAATAAAGGATAAGCTAGAGGAAGTAATTATTCACCTTTCACAAAGATGACTTCTACAGAGCTACTAGGTTTCTGGTACAAGTAAACAGAGAATTGCTGAATTTTGTTTCAATGACTATTTACGCTCTCTGCTTTTGCTTTCTACTGTTTTCAGTACAGGAGGTGAAAATCCATGGAAGCTGTCCTGCTAGCACAGTTTATATGTTATGAAGCAAAATATTGCCATAAAGGCAAATAAGAATGAAAAGCAATAGTTAAAAACCAGTGAAAGGGGAAGCTCTGTGGGACACTGTGTTGCACTGAACATTACAATATATACTCTGAAAGCATTGGACTTTTTAGCAGCACTTGTGAAACTAAGTACTCTTTTCAGATGACTTATTTTATATGATAAGAAATGCTCTAATAACCTGTGTGCTTAAACAAGGTTGGAAGCGTGACCTGCTGTGTGCACAGAACTGGATAATGTCACTGACAGAGACAGATGTAGATAAAACTGCCAAAAGTCAATCCTGACGAAACGGGAAGTTTTGTGATAAGGAGAATTATTTCAGAGACAAAGAATATATATATGCTATAATGCAGACAACACATGAATTTCTATCCTCCCACAGGCTTGAATAGGGTTGGTTACCTGTACCCAAGCATTTCTACATGGAGTAAAGTGCCAGCTGATGCTAGTGAAGGGATGTTGTAACTGAAGGGTTTGAGTTTCTCAGTTACACAGTCAAAGCCCAAAATTCAGGGACCTGTGTCCCACAGGTATACACCACTGTAATTCTAAATACCAGTTCATGTATTACTTCCTTAACATTTTGTTCAGTGGTGCTACAACTCTGTATTTACTTGTTAACAACCTATGATTTCAGACGACCGTGCCCGCTGTTTTTCATGCTTGCAGTAGTTCCATTGTTACCATAATCATGTACCTGTTTTTAGTTGCTATAGAAACTTTTGCTACTGGAAATTCTCCCTTCATTAAAGTATGCACTTTATCCACTTGCCCTCCTTGCAAGTGCCAAAGACTGTTGGGCCAATATACATAAATTCAAACCTTTAAAAAAACCAACCAACCAAATAAACAAACAAAAGGCATCACAGAGAAGTTTTCTTAAAAGCCAGGGACAGAACCTGAGTTTGTGCCTTGATAAAGGCTTGCCATACCCATTTCAGCTGCAGGCACTGCAGCCCTCCCAACAGAGCTCCACAGCTCCCTTTGGGCAGTAACATCCTGGCACGTGGTCTTGGTACTGGGGCATAACCATTTGCAAATGGGAATGGATAGAAATATTAATTCTAAGGCATTCATCAGTAAGCAGTGAATTGCTAGGTTAAGGTAGTGATGTAAATGGACTTTGGATTTAATTTCAGATTTTTGTGAAGGATGAACCTAAAAGTGACACGAGTGGTTTTTAAACATACAAAAGTAGTCTTTAAAAATTACAATTTCTTAAGTTGTTTCAAAAGTGGCTTTAAGGGAGATTTCCCTTGGTAACTTCTTCCCTTCATGATACATTAAAAAAAAACAAAAAAAAAATCACAATCAGACAAAAATTCCATCAATCTGAAGAACAGTCATATTTCCAGAAAAAAAATATAAATCTTTCAGTATAAAGGAACCTATTTGTAGATATTCCTTTCAAAACCAGATAAAGCTTGGATCTGCCTGCAGATTTTGGAATATACATAAGAAATAATTCTGAAAAATTCACAGTTTACCAATGTTCCTCATTAGTAAATTTTTTCCCCGCTTGATATCAATCAAAAGCATATTGGGATGTTTGAAGGGCTTGTGAGGATTCATTTTGGCTAGAGGTGGGCTGGAGTTTTACAAAATCTAAAGATTAAATACTGAAATATCCCAGCTGTCTTCAATTTTACAGGATGTTGATGCAGATAAACAACATGACAAAGTGAGAAATGAGCTCAAGACAGACATGATTCCTGCCAGCCGAATTGCAGTCTGCTTACAGTAGGATGCCTAAACAGAGGGAAGTTAGAAATAACATAATCAGTTGCTTATCAGACCTAAGAACCAGTGTAAGACTGATAGGACTACTGTCAGAATTGCTTTGCTTGGGGGAATTTAACAGCAGTTTTGTGCTGATGAATGATTACTGTAAAAAATTATTTGAACAGATCTTCACTCTCACTTGGCTTTGATGTGATAAACCACAGTCTGAATATGAACAGGGATTAGATTTCAGATAAAACCAAAATGAAGACAGAAAAGCTGACACATTGTGATGAGGCAGTTTTCAATAACCAAGACCTGGCCAAAAGAGACATCCTTTGCTGCTGGAACGGTCCCTCAGCTCCCTGCAAACATCTGACAAGAAACAAAGAGACACCTCTGGGGGTGGTCTCACCAGAAAACACAATGTGGAATCGATATGTCATGAGTTAGACACAACTGCTAAAATGAGCAAGTTTCCTGACAAGAACCATTTCTTTTCAGTGGATCCTGAGTCCCTGAGGTAGCTAGGAGCTTAGGGGAGGCTATGGCACTCATGCTAAACCACATTTCTTTTCCTCTGCTATAGGCTGATTCTCTGGGTTGCTAGAGCATGTCCCACTGAGGGGTAGGAGCAAAACTTGCAATCGGATTCTGTATTTGGCAGGTTGCCATGGCAGAGAGCCGTGAGCTACTCATAGGGAGCCTTGCTTTCTGAGAGATATTCAAATACTCTTGAATCTTAATTTTTCCTCCATCCCATGATGGTATTTGAGAACATCAGTGTTCTACAGGATTAGTACAGATAATCTTACCTCAAGTCTTACCAGGTTTTTACAAGACCTACTGGGATTTTAAAAGTGTCAATTTTTGTTCCAAAGGTAATTTAATCTTTCACACATTTAGGTGGTAAAAATAATTAATTATTTTTTATACCTATGGATAAATGGATAAATCTCATTCAGTCACAAGCAGACCTTTATTCTTTCTTTAAAAAAAAAATAAATAAATATTTTCACAAGCATTTCAAGTGAAAGGTGATTATCCAGTGACCAAAGTAATATACCATGGACTCCGTGAATAAACAGAAATTCTTCATCTTAACCTCTAAAAAAATCTGGGTTTTTATTTAAATCAGATAGCAAGGAGACATATAGGGTCCTGTGTGACCTTCAGTTTGTCATGTATCTTAACAACAATAAACACTGCCTCTTACAGAAATAACCTTTTAACACAAACAAATACATTACTTAAAATCTCAGAGATGAGGCTTCTCAGAAAACCTCTTTGACCTTAGATCCCTGATATTCAAAGGTACAACTGTAGTGAACAGAAGCTGATGCCCAAGGGATGCCCCAGGAGTGCCCACTCCAGTAAGAAGGAAAGAGGAGGAGGTAAAGGTAAAGGAGGAGTAAAGATGAGGGCTGTACCCTTTCGATAAGCAAGTCCAGCAGCATGACGACACGCCCGCAGTCTGACATCGCTCCTCACACTCACACAGGGGTCCTGCCAGCAGTGAAGAGCACAGCTCAGCGTGTTTCTGCCAACCTACTGCTACAGTGGATCACTCTAACAGCTGGGAGCCTCTGACACAAGTTTTGGTAGCTTGTTTACGAAATGGAGGCAAACCTCTGAGATCTGCTCATTTGTACGCCTACCTTGTCTGCTGTTTCTGAAGGCAATACCTCAGAGAAATCTCTAAGGAACACAGAGAGGAGACAGCTTGTTCTCTTTACTGCTCTTTCCCTTTTCCTCTGACCATTATTTCTAGTTTCTAGAGTTCTTCCACACTGCTCCACTTCTCACCTTTCCCCAAATAAACTGGGCTGTATTTCATGTTCTTGTTAAGCCACTGGATATGTGTAAGCACAGGCATAGACAGACACAGACACAGCTGAATTTCAAGGCAAGAAAGACTAATTCTAGCCTCAAGGACTTAGTATTTACAAGTATAAACGTTAATGAAAACACTAATTCAAATAAGGCCTGATTATTTTATTTCCATGCTTTGGATAAATCTGTGATCTGATGAAAAGACACAGAGGCTGTACTCCTTTTTGCCATTAACTATCATTGTGACCTACCTCTTGTTTTTGTAGTTTGGTTTTGGGTTTTCTTCTGTGTTTGCTTTTTTACAGAGAGTAATCATGCCCATCAATTCACTAGTGTGCTCAAGACTAAATGGCACTGGAAAGCATGATCACTGGCTTTGTTGATAGTTTATTTAAAGAAGACATCTGCTGTCTGGTAAGATGTACTCACACAATTGGGAGTGGGCCAGTTCCATTGCTACAGTGTGTTGACTACAACTATATTAACATTCTCATATGTCCCTATGTTGAATTATCTACAGGAGTGTTTGCCACATTTCTCAGCCCCAGGAAGAAATTGGGATGCTGTGGGCAGTGTTGTACCTCTTATTTCTCTGGATTCACCACTTTAGATGGTAATTAAATGGAATTGCAAGAGACAGAGATTGCTGTTGAGGACCATCAGACAAGAACAAAACACGAACTGAGGTTTCTAAGTAGTAATGACATGAACAAAAAAAACCAAAACCAAACACAATGAAAGTCCCCATAAATGTTAGAAGAATATTCATCTTGCAAAAAGAAAAGAAGTTTTAGAAGTTAAGCTATACTATGCAGGACTCTTCATCCCTTGTGCATTTGCACTGTGATGTAGCTTTAATTAAATTACCATATTTTATTGTTTCCTGTCTCATTCAATGAACAAGGAATTACTCAGTCTGTACATATCATTGCTATTCATGGTATAGCCTCTGGTCTTATTCTCCTCACATCAGTTAAGTCTAGACCGACTAGAGAAATGATTCATTTCTGTATGGACGCCTTTTGCAGCTTAAACAGGCTGTTTAAAATGTATTACAATCATTGATAAGTATTATGTTTGTGAAAATAGGCATCACATCCATTTTACAGGTAGGTAGAGGAGCCATAAAGAAATTAACACTCATTCTATTTAATTTTAATCCACTCAAATGACAGCTTCAAATTATTTTATCTACTTTTATCAGAAAACATAATTCTAATTCTACATAGCTTGTAAATATTTCTTTTTGGAATATTAAAAAAACCCATTAATAATACATTTTTTTGCACACAATTTTCCAGACTAAAAAGGGTGAGAAAAATCCAGAACTGTTATCCCATTGCATCACACTGACCTCTGTGTGTCATCAGCAAGGTGGGACACATCAGAGCACCTAGCAGAGCACCTTAGGTGAGCAGCAAGTTATCCTTCTCTGCATGGACCTGCATTAGAGGAGGCTGGTAAACTTCATCATCAGGGCTTTCCACATGAAACTGCCTAAAGTGCTTTATAAATATGGATGAGTTTCTCTTGTGAAATTAGGCAGTGTGAACTACCCCATTCTGTAGCCAAGTAACTGAAATGCAGAGACATGGATTTTAAACTCCCCAAATTATTGAAAGTGTCCTTTAAGTTTGCAAGCCCAGCCTTAATTTTCCAGACCACTTAACTTTTTATTTATTTTTTTCCCCCCTCTTTCTTGGTATGACAGATACTCACAGTGAAGTCAGCTCTCAGCATGTCCACTTCATCTGCACTCAGAAATGTCCCTTAGGGCACTTGAAAAATTGTGGGGTACCTCACCAGAAAGCACTTATGACATAGATGTCACATACAAAGTCCATGGCCAAGGACAAGAAAGACACCAGTTCTGTGGTGTGACATTTGGCATCTTTGGTCATGAGGCAGTACCTTATTTTCTACAAAGATATGCCTCTGTCATAGACATTTGTTCCACCCCTACACCAATTAGTGACAATAGGAATCTCTCCTGGATGCTCTAAGAATAATTTTAAATTTTTGGTCTGGGAGTACTTCTGCCCTTCTGAACATTAATTTCACTGGACACAAACTGGGGGAGGGTTGCCCCTGTATCAGCAACCACTGTCTACTTTGTACTGTGTCTTCCTTTGAAAAGATAAAAATGTGCCACAGACAGAACTCTGCCACAGACAGAAATGTGCCACAGTATATTCCAGTCAGGTCCTTTGCCTGGACAAGAGGCAGGTACAACATTAGCCATTTAGTTAGGAAGTTATGGAAGTTATAGAGAACCCACAATTAGAGACTCCAATCTCCTCACAGAGATGTTCAGGTACCTGACATTAAGCTCCAGCAAGATGTTGCCTCTTATCCTAGTGAAACCCAAAAATGAGCATAAGTGGCCAGACCTGGACCTACCATGAAACCACAGGGCTGCTGGAAACAAGAGTAGAAAGAACTATGAAGAGGAGACCTTATTGGCTCACTCCCAAAGAACTTTCTCCAACAGCCGATGTAGATTGGATGAAACCCCTGAAACCTTTCAGAGGAAGAGGGGTAAATGGCACATTTGCATAGTCGTACGTACAGAGACACAATTTGATTCTTCAGTACACTCATAGGAGGTTAAAATATCTCTGGCTCTACAGGAATTTTTATCTAATAATTTTAAATATATTTCTTCATGCTCTTTAGTCTCTGGTCTCCGGTGCTGATTCTCACTTGGATATTATTAAACAGTGAAAGCTGACAGAAGTTGCCAGCCAGTGCTGTTACATGAGTTGCTACAGAGGGTCTCTAAAAGGGAACACTTTGTAGTTTGAAGATCCTTAAAGAGGTTGGATGCTATGAATCTCTAACCATTGTGTTACAACCTTCATGGTCAAGTCAGTCTTCTCGGGGCTGGTGAAAGCACTCTGGCTCCTGACATGTCCTAAAGGTCTCTCTGATGGCTTTTGGATTCTGTTTTCAGATATAGTCTCCTTGCTAGCTGTAGCAAGCTGTCCTGAAGGCTGATGTTTCTTCTTTCAACCCTCCACCCTGAATGCCAGCATTTAGACTTTCCCATTTAGAAATGTCTCACATTTTGGTTTCCACAAAGGCTTGAGTTCATTATAGGATGGAGTACCAATTTGGTGTGGAAATGATCTTTTACTTTAAAAAAATACTAATATCTTTCCTATGACTTCTAAGTTCCGACTTTGAAAGGATGCAAGATTGATCTTCACAATATTTTAAAAAGAACAGTGACAAAGAAAGGTTGAAAGTCCTCTTTGAGAATTAATTATATATTTTAAATAAATCATATTAGAGATGAAAGGCTTTCTTAATGCACACATTTGAGACAAAATTCTCACTCCTTTTAAGCACTGATTGAGTAAAAGGACTTATTGGAAAATGGACAGAAAAAAGAAAAAGATAGAAATTTAACATTAATGAAATTTTGAAATCTTTTAGGAAAAAGAAATCAACACATATATTTAACAAAGTTAGAGAGAAATACTAACTTCTTGTATGTAAGCTTAAATAATACAATAAAACAAAATAATTACTTGAAATAAGTTGATAAAAATGAAATTAATTATTCTAATTAGATTCAAATCTAATCACACCTTCTAATAATAAACTCATGAAAAAACGAGTTAGCCTAATCAACCCATTCCCTTGATCAGTCAACATTCATCACAACTCTTTCTGCTCATCTCTGCATACAACAGCAGCAATAGAAATAAAAGAAAAAAAACAGCAGCAAAAATAAGCACCCATCTCACCCAGAACTGTCCTTTAATCACCCAGTGCCTGAAGAAATTGGCTGAAATACTTCCAAAGGGTTGCATTTTTATTTTTATTTTAATTTTTAGTTTTAGTTTTATTTATTTGATATGAAGAGAGAGTGGCAGGCTGTTGTAGCTTCACACATTAATGGTTTGTCCTGGTACGTGGAGGGTTATGTACTGCAGAAGGTTAGACAGCCTGCATAAACAGTGAAGCACTGGAACAGAATATGAACTGCAGTGGAAGCTTAACCGTACTGAATATTTGCTGGTTTGCTGTCTCAAGAGACCTGCCTGAATTACATACTACATCTAGACAGTTTAATTTTATTTTTTTTTTTTTAGTTTCACAGAATCTCAGTAAGACCATTGTCCTTATGGTAACTGTTTAAGACATTTTTTTATTTATTAGCAGCTGTCAGGAGTCTTTTTGCAACTATTTTGCCCATCTATAGCTCTTCAGCTTTTATTGACTAGGACAATAAACTTTGTATATGTGACTTTCTGTATATGTAAATACTGATTTGGAGACTCAGACATTTTACTCCACATACAAGCAAAAGATACTCCCATAAGTGCAAACGGACAGTGAAATTTTCCAGAAAAATTTTCTCCAGAGAAAATAATTGTTTTTTAATTATCTTTTCTGGAGTCCCTAGTATCTACAGGTTTGTGCTTCTCTGCAGGAAGACCTTGAAGGCTCTCTCAGCAGAGCAGACCTCTGGAAAATCTAGTAGAGGTCTTTGGCTGTGTCACCACCAGAGTTTCTCAAAAGCTGAGATATTTACAAAATATTTCTCTTTCAACTGTCTGTAGGATTTCCCTATAGCTCTGGAGAGCTTCCAGCTTCCTTTGATATGGATGCCATTTTACTGGATGGAAACCCTTGGCTTGTGCCCAAGTAGTTCATGCACTTACTAGTCTGAATTAAATTCAGATCTTTAAAATAAAATACTCCTTTCTCAAGTTTTATTGGACTGTGCCCCTCACCCTGGTATAATAGGAGGCAATGGAGTTGATCCTTGTCATTTTTACAGCAAGTGCACAAAAATCTGGGGAATGCTATCTTCAAGCTCTCTGGAAGCTTGTGTTACAATGATCAGGGTAATTTTCTTCTCTCCCATTCCCAGCATCATTACCATTCGGACTAGGTTTTGGCTGGAGTCTTTTAGACCATTTTCTTCCTTTCCTCAGGCCCTCTGCCTGATTTTTTTCCACAACACTCTTCCTTAGAAATAAAAAAAAAAATATTTTTTTTTTCTTTTAATTAAAAAGCACTGAAAAAGGTTAGCCTCAGCTCTTGCCAGGCATCAGTCTGATGATTTGTACTGGCAATTTATCATCTGAGTCACTTGCCAGCAGGGACAAGAGTCCCTGAAACTAACCTCTCCACATCAGGCTAAATTTCATTACATTATTTTTCCAGTAAAGATTTGCTTCTTAAGAGGAGAAGAAAAGGTTATAAATAGGTTAGACACAACTCAAGCCCTTGGGGGTCATTGTCACAAACTTAGTTATTTCTTTAATCCTGCCTAGCAAAGTGCATTTATCATTCTTCACATTCGGCATATTTTAACTGAGTACCTGACTTCAAAATTATTTAATCACATTTTATCACCATGAGCATTAATATCACTCCTAATTAACTACAAAACAACTGAAATATTCTCACTCTAAAACCTTGGGAAGTCTAAATGAAAAATTTTGTTTAGCACACTAGGTTTCTTAATATTCTAGGTCTGAAAAATTGGCCTAGAAGACTCAGATTATTATATTTTTTTCTAATAGTTTTATCCTTACTTCTCAAACAGAAATAGCTACCCTTCCTATGTTCTCTTGTTCGTGCCCTGTGTTCTCAGCAGGTCTAGCAAATTCTGCAGAAAGACAATAACAAGGAAGAACAAAAATGGATCGCATTTTTCCAAATGTCTTAGAGCTCTTGCTTGGTATTAAGTCAGGCCAGGTGGATGTCAATACAAGCACACTCTTGCTTACAGTTCTCTCTTAATCCAGTAAGTCTTAGCTATTGAACAGAGGGGCCCAGCTCTTCAACTCAGATGGAAATATGACAGAGAACTGAAGCAGGAATGTGGTACAGCTTTCCACAGAGACAATATAAAATAGATGAACTGCACTTGTATTTTTGCTTTCTTATGTCGTATCAGGGAGGTACCAACAAAATAAGAATGACGAAATAAGTGATCAAAAGCCTGGATTGTTGTCCTCTGTAGAGGTCCAGCCTGCATCCTCAAAGCCTTCATTTATGGAGTGAGTTGTCTCCTCACTATATTTTTCTCAAGCAGGATCATTCATGATTTTAAGGTGAGGATTATACTTTCTCTTAGGAAAATGAAATCTGAAGTTGTTTTTATGAAATAAAAGCTGCCACGAAGAGTGACTGTTTTCTGTGATTTTTCTCATTCGAAGGAAACCCCTCAATGTAAATTTTGAAGCTAATGGAATTTTCATATTAGTTCTAACACAACTTAAAAAGTCATATACAGCTGCTATCATGTGTAACATTATAATGTTCTCAGAATTAGCCCAGTGAGGGAAATAGATACTTACATATATTTTCACCTGTAAGCACTACTGAAGATAAAACCCGTGAAATTTCTTTATCATGTATTTCCTGTCACTCCCATGCACACAGTTGCTCAGAGCTGCTGAGGACCACAGCTCCATGGGTCACCTGGCCTGTGGTGTGTCCTCTCCTCACACAGTCTGAAGTGTCTGCCACATAGTTACTGAACTTTCCAAGGCTCATGTCAAAATCACTTTTCTAATTTCTTTTATTCACTGATAAAAAGGCTTTTTACCACTTAAATCCTCTTTGGCTGTGTAAATAATATGTGCTAAATTTTGCAATTTCTTAAAGCAACTATCCCATTTAAGACAATGTCTCTTTTGGTATGATAAGCTTTTAAATTTGTATAACTATTGAGTGATTAATTATTAGGATAGAATCATGTAGCCTTTTATTATGTTTGGTGAACATTAACATCCGGATGTAAAATGGAAGTGCAGGTTGTGTTTACATATAACATCTGTGTGTCACAACAGATAACTTTGCAAAAAAGCATATTTTTCATATGCAACTATGGGACACTGACATATGACCAGCAAGTCATATGCTACAGTCATGAAGTATATTTTTTCTGCATGTCTAAATCATCTGGATGTATATTTATTTAGCTCTAGGCTCTGTCTCCTTCAGAACAGAGAAATTCATACTGCTGTTTGTCCCCTGCTCTGGGCGAGCATCACATTTTTGTGCAAATGTACTGACATGATGTGAGAGATCAAACCTTTCCAAAACCTGCTTGCAGACACAGAGCTGAAGGTATCCACAGCTAGTGTCCTGAAAAGAACAACTCACAAAAATTTCCACCACGGGAGCACTTAACTTCAGAAACTAGAGCTAGATAAGGCTGAGGAAGCTGACTAGAAGAATATTAAGAAGCAGTAGTTAAATGGGTAAAATGCTCCCAGGGCATTTAGTTTTATGTTGTCTTTTACAATATATGTATTGCAACTATTAAAAAAGACCACCATGGAGAGGATTCCATTCCCCTCTTCTTCAGCATCATGTATGTTTAGACAGAGGAATCAGTGAGACTTACGAAAGAAAAAGTAGCATCTGAGCAGGGAAAGCTGAAGGTAAGTTATATGTTCCACAGTTTGGCTGATGGATATGTTTTGAATCTGGAAAAAGGAAAACTAAATGCAATTGCCAGTACCTGGTCTACCAAAATGATGATGGGGTGAGAGATGACCCATTTTTAGAAAAAGTAAAGTGACAGCAATAGAGGGAAAATGGCTTGCAGCTGTGCTAATATCTGGGGTTTTTTTACCCAGAGTCTGAGGAAATTAAAATATATGATTGCTAAACTAATTGCTGTGTGTGGTGTATCATTTCAGTTAACCTTGGTGCTGAAAGGATGGAATGTGCCACATTTGACAATTTTTTAAAGAGGAGGCTCAGGAGGAATCCACAAATTACAGACCAGTAAATTTGATGGTGCAGATGGGCAAAATGACAGCAGGCAAAGCTGAGAAGGCCAGCAGTGGACACCCACTGTAAAGAGGAAAGACTCAGCATCTCTCACACAGTGAAGAGGGATGTCTGCCCATTTATGCCAGCCCTCTCTCAGTGTACGATTTTGTTATTTTTACATGTCCCATTCTATGTCTCACTGTTGGTAAAATTCATCTGCCTCTGGTTCTTGATTGTTACTAATGTCATTCACATTTTGACAGTTTTGATGGGCTATTCAAGCTCCCTCTATTCCCTCTAGGTGTAAATGACACAAATCCAGATGATAAATTCATTTTCCCTCTAAGAGAAAATAAATACATTCTCTTGCACCCAAGAGACCACAGCTGCATGTTTTTCATTCTAATAATTCAAAGATTTTCTATGTTCTTCAGCCAAGGAAAAATCTATTCTTTCTGAGCTTAAACTGCTTCAAGCAGATAATTTAGGAACATTTGGTGTTCTGCGGCATTTTGCAGTTGCCCTCAGAGAGCAGCTGAAATGCAAACTTTTATTTTGAGATTGGAAATTTATGCAACTATAAACAATGACATTGAAAATAATAGTTTAGACACATTGGAGAGATGTAGCAGTTAGGGGAATACAATCAAACATTTGCTTTAGTCAGAAAAAAAAAAAAAGAGCCGTAGCCTATAAAAAAGTGGAAGTTATAGTAATGATTTTTTTAGTATGTATCAAATTCTTCTGAAAGTGAAATCTTGTCTTCAACAGAAAAAAAGGACAAAAAAAAAAGAGATTTTTTTTTTAATTTTAAGATTTAGACTACCAGTCTTCTGACACAAGACTTTCACAGGAAGTTTCTTTACTCCTAAAGAAAAGTGCTTTTTCTTTAAATTGTTGAGAATTTTAATTATGTTTGGAATTTTTACTGTGATTTTCTTCCATCTATTTAGTGAAAATATTAACATCTTCATAAATAAAATTTACATGGAGATTTTCTGAGTCACTTCCCACTTGTTTTTCCCATCTACTATTACTGTCATCTCAACAGTAAAATTAAAATAAAAAGCTTATTTTTTATTATGTAAATACATTTTGCATTGCTGGTGTTTAATTCTTTATTCAGTTGATGAATAGTATCCATTGCTATCTCTGTGAGTGTTGAAATGAAAAGATTTTGAAAAGCTAAACAGGTGGTGAGATACTATAACTTCTTCACTTCAAATTTATCTAAATATCCCAAGCCTTGCTTTATTCTCTGTATAAGAAATCAGCATGATTTACTTCTTATAACTTCAAGAATCTCACAGCACAGCATTTCTATTCATAGTGTACAGGATGTATGTACCAAACTGCTAGAGAAAGTGAAATCAGTGTGGGAGAAAAAAAATTTAAGAAAGAAAAAAAAAAAAAAAATATATATATATCCTACAGAACTCTTGGACTGACAGCCTGAATTTTTTGGAATGGTCAGAGAGCTGCCTTTGTAATCCTATTCTGTCAGCCCTGTACTTGGAGATCTTGGCCATTTCCTCTAGCACAGAAGTCTACTGTGAAGGAAAAAAAGGGGACACAGCTTCCCTGAGTTCAGTTTTCCTGTGCCATGGATACTAAGGAATTTCTCAGCCTGACTGAAGAAACAGTGTTTATATCCCAAAATGAGAGGAATTGCAGGTTCTTTGGTTTGAAAATGTCTTAAAAGAACAGAAGCTTACCACAAATGGCTGAATGGAATTAAAGTCACCTGCTAGAGAAGGACAGAGAATTTAGCAACACCTTCTGAGGTTTGCATAAATGACAAGAAGTATAAAACTTGATCCCTTAATATGAAGTCGTAGCAGCAGGAAAAATTATATAGAATCAGTAATGTACCAAATTAAGTACATCAAATTAAATGTGACCTCTCATCTCACAATCAACTCAGATTATCTAATTAATGATGAGAATATTGAAAAAGTCTTAGGCTGCAGATAGGGGAAGACATTTTTAGCATCAGTAAATACTATCCTCTGCAAAGACAGGCACAGAGCTGTTCTGTGTACCAGCCCTCAGCCAGAGAGTGCCTCTGCTCCTGAAACCATCATGAAGCCAAAGGGCTGCAACCATGCAGCTAAGAGAGAGAAGAATGGTGTTCAAGCACTGAAACACTGTGAAAGATAGTGGGGAAGAAAAAAAAAAAAGAAAATTAATTAATAATAATAGTTGAAAAAAACCAGATTGATCTGGCTTGCAAAGCATAAGCATAATGGCAGTGTGTGTACTTAAGTGAAACTTAAAGGTATCAAGAATAAAGTCCAGTGGTTTGTCTCAGTGGATAAGATAAATGTTGTATAAACAGCATAAACTGTAAAACTGAAGGAAGGATTGGCACATCTTTTGGAGACAAGCTAAATGAGCCTCTGCTCAAGGGCTCAGTGATCAATAAATGCCTTTCTTGTGTGATGTTACTTACATCTTATTGAGCCTTCAAAAATTTTCTTTCTGCAAAATCTTTCTC
The DNA here is from genome assembly GCF_030490865.1 of Poecile atricapillus. Lineage (NCBI taxonomy): Eukaryota > Metazoa > Chordata > Aves > Passeriformes > Paridae > Poecile > Poecile atricapillus. The sequence goes on along the minus strand of NC_081251.1, from coordinate 66,005,955 downwards.
AAAGACATCATGGGATGCAACTTTTTATAGCAGGAGTTTCTATAAGGCAGACACATCTGACAATAGTTTCTGTTAGTTCTCAAACAGCTTTTCATTTTGAGTACTTCACCTATATATGAACACAGTGTGCCAAATTCCCATTTGTGTAAATGATGAAGGAAATTCTTGTTTCAGAATGTTTCATACCAATCTTTCCTAGGTAAAAATGATCAGAGAGGTTTCAAATCAATTAAAAATCAGCCTCAATTTATTCTGTTTTAAAATGTCCCCAGAGACCTTTCCAGTCACTGCTTTTAACACTAGCTCCCCTGCTCTGTCTGCTTCTCCGTAGTACTCTCTTTTTAATAAACATCTTCGTTATCAAAATTGGCTTAGCCTGAAAAAATGCAAGTTTTCCTTGGGGAACAAGGAGAATTTTTCTGCAGAGTATAAAGCACATTGCCTAAACTGTTTCAGAGCTACAGATCATTAAAAATAAATTACTCATTTTGCATACTTTAAAAGCCACTGCTATTAAGATTAGAGGTAGCTATCTGGCTTGCTATAACTTGGAAATCACCACTAAAGAGGAGAAGTAGAAATAACTGAAAGCAAACGAGGACTTGTTTATAGCTCATGAAAGATTAGTTGGACACATATAAATTAACGTGTCATTTGCATAACACGTTAATTTTGTATGCGGATTTATTTTTTTACTTGTCTTTTGAGGGCTTTTTCTTTGTTTGTTTTTAACAGGGAAAAATGGAAATAAAACCAGGAGTTAATTTTTGAGCAAAAATTTATTTGTCCTGCTGAAGTCAATTAATGAGGAAAAATGGGAGGAAAGCATTTTTACTTCAAAAGTGACCCTCCATCACTGCTTCATTCCACTCAGGGTCATAACTAGTTTGTGAAAGCAAGAGAAATATTCACATGAGTCATAAACCTTCCCTTGATCATTCCCTGCCCGTGCCTGCCCACCTGGGTAAGTTCCCAACAAGCTAATGGTATCCATCTCCAAGTTATTATGGAGAAATTAATTAACTCAGGCCTCCTTGGGATAGTTTTGACTAGTGAGAATCACCAGCTGGAAAAAACTTGAGAAACACACAAAAAAAAGTCATGACTGCCACCTTCACCTTTCTCTCAATCAAAGGCATGGTTAAGAGCATGTCAGGAATCCGCAGAAGCTCTGGTCCTGCTGAGCAGAGGTATCTCAGCCTCCCACAGCCTGACCCTGCAGCTTGGGCTGGGCAGGCAGCTGTGGGGATCACACCTTGCCCACCCATATATGTCAGAGCAGACAAAAGAAGGAAGAGGTTTGCTTGGATTGTTTCCCAAGGAAGCAAGTCTTGTCAGAAAAATACAGAGATGTAGAGAGACAAATAAGGGGTCAAAATTTTTCCCCGCTTTCTTGCCTGTCCTTGGATGGAAATAAAAGTGCAGACAGTCCATTTGGTTCCTTTGCACATTTGAAGATAATAACCAAGCTGCAAATTGTGAGCAGAATGACAAAACTTCTGACCCTCTAAGCTTTTTTCCCACAGTCTTACACAAGCTCACTGCCTTTGGACAGATTGTGGTGAGAGGGCTCCATCCTCGGGCCTTTAAAAACACCAATTATAGGCTCCCAAGAATAAAAATACTCATTTCCCAGTTTAATTGCAATTCAGTGGCTTTATTACCTTTCTTCAAAGAATACACTGGCAATGTATAAATCAGACTTTTGCTGACTACTTTTCTGGTGTAAACCTTCTTTCTCAATGAGAAAACAAACACAAAGGAAAGATTTGAAGGCTATTTTCTATTTTTTGAGGCACAAAGTCATACTTGTACTCATGGTCTATGTAGAATTAAAAGTCACAGAATTTAAATCACAGCAGTGGTCCTCATGAATGATATCTATGCAAGTTTGTGCTCTAATATGAATGAATAATCAGATTTCCTTACATCAGAAAATGTAGTCAGCTAGATTGACAGGACAAGTTTTCTCACTACCTATGGAAGGAAGGATTATTTTCTGGTAATTGTGGGATTTAAGACTTCAAACAACATCTGTTGACAGCTAGAAGATGCACACAGCTGCCCAGCTCTGCCTCATTCTCTCCCTACCCACACTGATAACAAGACCTCAGCTATTCAGCTCTGTGATATTACTGTTGGGCATCTCCTAACATGGGAAAAAGACAGCACTAACGCTCCCAGGTTTCTTTTTAGTTTGGCCTTATCCATCAAAGGAAGCCCTTTTATGCTCATGACAGATTTGCTGGTACAGTTTTTTTTTTCTTTTCTTCTCTGTTCAATGTTTTCCTCCTCTTAGACTAAACAAGGAGTGAGCAATATGAAAAAGGTGGCCCTAGCACCTTTCGTTTCCAAAATGATATTGTTTCCCTATGTGAGTTTTCTTTTTTAAATTGGAAGGTTTGACAATGCAAGTGCATCTTAATGTATGTTTTTGTCATGGGGTTACTTTACCTTTAAGAAAGTTAAAGTTGCTGGGGACTGCCGGGAGTTTTTTCTCCTGACCAATTATCGGTCATTGCTGAAATTGACAGCAGTTTTAGCCATTGAAAAGTGGAATCAACTTGTGAACCCCACCTTAAAGTGTACAACCAGAAGTCTGTTGCTCTCTTTGTTTTCTGGCTGTGAAAGGTAGAAGAGCTTCGGCCTCTTGCGCTCTGCCCGGCCACGCAGCCGGGCGGGGGCCGGGCTGGGCCTGCTGCGTCTCCCGGCCGGGAGATGGGGCCTGCGGGAGCTTGCTCCGAGCCAAGCTAGGCCAGGCCGGTTCCTGGCTTGGCTGCAGGTTTTGCTGTGATGGAATTTACCAGAAAACTGTCGAGTAAAGAAGGAGAAGAGCTCTAAGCCTGCAGCAAGCAGAGACGGTGACCACGCTCTCCAGAGCAGCTATGAGGAACTTTCCATCGCCGACAGCTCCAGCTCCTGTTCAGCAGAGATCACCAAACCATCTACAAAAGCTTGGGCAAGATTTTAACTCTTTCTTATGCAGATGAGATTTGCGGATTAATCTTTTTATCCAGAGAGAGAAAAAGAGAGTGTTCAACATGAAAAGAGACTTTATAAACTACTAGTGGCAAAAAAGAAAAGAAACTTCAAGAAAAGTAGAGAATTAAGAAGATGCTTTAATTAAGCTGAAGTATCTTTCTGTTAAAACTATGGGGATGGACAATGAAGTCCTGAAAAGAACTCCTTTAATTCATGATGGAGTATGGGGAGGAATAGAGTGTTCAAAGTGTAAATTTGAGTAAAAAGTAGAGTAATTGTGGTATAGTGAAGTGCTGGGAGATTTGAAGCCTTGAGAGGCAATGAGAAAACTGTTTTCTAGTGAAGCTCAGGAAAACAGATGAAGAATCCTTTTTACCTTTGACTAACTTATCCTTAAAAATACTATCCCTAAACATCATGACCCATAACACATTTCAGAGTGATGTAGAATGGGAGGAGTGGGCTTTGATAACAGCAGCTCTGGGCAGCTGATATCAAGGAAACAGAAAACTATAACAAAAATAGCTTTCTTGTGAGAAACTCCATAAATTAACAGAAAGGAACTTCTGTTTCTTTACAGAAACTGATGAAAAGACTGTAGAAAAAATTGAGATTGTTTAAACCATCAAAATTATAAAGTTTTTATCTCTGTTGTCATGTGAACAAAAGAATGGTGGGCAGTGAGAAATGAAAAAGTTTTTCTAAAAGTTTATTCTGGTGTTCTTATTCTTGTAGTTTGTCAATAAACTTTCTTTATTCCTTTTAAGTGTTATGCCTGGTTTGCTCTTGTTTTAATCCATATCTCACAGCAAAAAATAAATAATTCTTTTTTCCCCTTTTTGTTAATTACTGGTTCAAAACCACGACAGTTTTTTCCTCAAAATTTGAGTTTGACAAGCTTACTTGAGGTCAAAAGGGCAAAGGAGAAATTCAAGTCCAATTGTGTAACTGTTGTAACTGTTGTATATAGAAACCCATATATATATATATATATATATATATATATATATATGTGGGGAAATGCATAGTTGTACAAAACAAAGCACAAAACCTGATAATGGGCAAAATATTTTTGCAAGTTTATGCCTTTCTAGCTGTAAGCACACAGTTTGCTTCAGTTTACTTTATGAATGCAAATATTCAGTTTGCACTACAGCTCTAGGTTAGTGATTAGTAGAAAATTGTTATTTCGCTTGCCACTTGTTATTAATCATTATATTATTTGTTTAATGACTAGTCTATTTTTTCCCATGTTCCCATGACAGCAACGATCACATTGTTTTAGGTATTGTGATTAAGGATGGTAATTTGAAAGGGTGTAATTTACTTCTGATTACTATATTGTGTCCCATGAATAGCTATACTTCATTATGGTGTACACTATTGTGGCAAAAAAGAAGAAAAGAGAGCCTTGCCTGAGGCTTGGTGAAGGGGAAGGAAATTAAATGTTAACATGAAGGAAAGCTTCTGTGTAAACACAGAATTTCTTGCTTGGAATAGAGCACTCTCAGATGGTCACTGCGTAGTGAAGATAAAGACAAATTGAAGAGAGTGTGGAATTATGTGTCTTCCTAAAAATTTTCTTTTAATCCCTTGAAATTATTTAAATCCTAAAAAAATGCCAGTTGCTAAAGTTGCCTATCTACAGAAGTAACTAGGGTAATATATATTTATTTACATAAAGTATTACAGGCAATACTGCTTGATGGCAGTAAACTATTACAGCCTTGTATGAGACATCTGAGCCACTCTTATAAGTGGAGTTTTTTTCTGTATCCTATCATAAGGTATATAACCTCATAGGCTACCAAGAACTACCTTGTTTTATACCTTCCTATATTATATAGACTGTTACAGAGGGATACATTGTATACTCCATTATCTTAAAACATGAATTACAAAAGTGGAGAGGTTTCTGAAACAGCTGTTTCCCTTGCACAACACAGTCTCTTTAGCAAAAAGTCTTTTAGATTTCTGCCAGTCATGTATGCAGAATTTTTTGTCATTATATTTACTCCAGCAGTGAGTAAGAAAGAAGGAGCAAACTTTGAACCCTGTTACCTTTCTCCCTTCCAGCTATATACTGGAACAGTAAAAAAACACTCAAAATATAGTAGATATTCTACAACCTTGGGGAACAGCACAGTGACCCTTTCTGTTCAAGTAGTGGAACAGTCACAACAGCGATGACGCTTCCTTTGTTAATACTGGAGCACTTTGTTGGTACTGGAGCAGTCTGCCATAAAAATGTCACCTGATCTAGCAAGGCACCCATTATCTCAGGACATTTTGTACATATAACTTTCAGCAGATTGCTTCAGCACTAGAGCAAAATGAAAAAAACAACTTGGATCTTAGTGCTTTCCAAAAAAATTTCAAAAGCATCCTTTTCACCAAGCCAAATCTTTTCAAGCTGATGAGCTGTTGGCTAAGAATGTCTGAGATGAAAGATCATATTCCAGTGAAGGTCACAGATAAAGTTGCTAGATCTTTTGAATCATCAAGAGGTAATGAAGAAATACACTGAAAAGTAAAATAATCAAGTGGGCCAAAAATTTTATGTTTTGCTCTTCCTTTTTAGACTCGTGCAGGTTTTTGACGTGCAGCTGTGTGTGTGGCTGCCTGCTACCTCCATATTATGAAATGTGGTGTCTCTCCAAAAGGCCCTTCAGGAGGAAAAACTGCTAACTTTCATGGAGAGACAAGCAAGAAGCAGCGTTGTATTACTTGAGGGCCTTTGAAAATACAAGTACCACAAACATCTGAATTGCTCAGTGTTGAAGTTCAAATCAAACCAAACATCCTGTGGAGGGGAACAAAGGAGCCACCTATTTTTTTTCTATTTCAAGTTCAAGATGGAGATAAAATCAGATGTCTAAATAATGTATTCCCATAATCACCAGAATATAAAATAAAGTCAGGGACACCTGGCAATAAGAAGACAATCAGACTTGCTCATTTCTTAAAATTTTCCACTTCAAGTAGAAAGATTTCAGGCATTTATCAGTGAAGAAAAATTATGGAGAAGGACAAAGTCTCAGAGAAGACAGGCAGAAAAATATAAGAGATTGATTAAGTATTCTGAAAAACACTGACAATGGCTGAAGGGGAAGGGTGAATCATACACCCAAAATTCCATATTTGTTTTGTGAGGTACTGCCGAACACTTTGGCATACAGGCAAAGCAGCTACTACCAAACTACTCTATAGAAATTCCCTTTCCTAATATAATTGTGGGATGGGATGTTTATCTACATCTCCATACGGACTGTAGAGTACAGCTACGATGTGTTCACAGGACATATATGGAGGTTATTTTCTTCATACTAGAACTTTCTAACAAGAGGCCTTGACTAGTCCAGCAATATCACTTTTAAAAGTTGACCAAATTAGTCTACAACCAGTGTCAAGCTACATCCTTTAGTATAGGATTTATTTGCTTGACATTTTTAATGGAAAACTGAAATTACTAAATCAGAGTTTTTGTGCTTTTTCCTTCTTTTATAGAAAAGCATCTGGTTCCTAGTGATTAAAGCTTGCCAAATGGAGATAGCTGAGTACTTCGGATGGCATTTTTTTCAAGAATAGGACACTGAAATTTATGCTCATGTTCAAGCTCCCGTAACAATTCATAAAGATGTAGGGCTCAGTTCAGACACCTAAATGTGGACCTCTAGTACTCTGAGTTACGTTGTGATATACAAAATACCCACTCCAGGGTTGCAGGTATGAATACAGCTAATGGAGTTTAGCAAGAAATTCAGGTTTCTTTAAAGCTCACAGCTAAGACTGAGGTTAGCTGGTTAGACAAAGACACAAAAAGTGCCATTTCAGAAGACCAAGGTTACCCCTCCCAGCCTCCAGCCAGGTTTGCAGAAGGACTCTGGTCTTTCTCACATCATATCTGACTATGTGAATGTCTTGGAAACGCTAGGATAACTCAAAAAGTACACAGCACCACTGTCAGGGAAACTGTCTTGAATGCAAGATCTTCACTGACTACAGTGGGAGCATAGATAGCTCCCTTGCACGTAGACACTCAAATAACAGAGACCTTTTTAAAGCATCATCGTCACAAATAGATTCCCATCCTTTGAAGTTGTGAGTGAAAAAATCTTTAACTCACATAAATCCAAGGCTCCTCGAGCACAATACTGGTGGTGTGATCACACTTGCTCAGATTTGGTTTTCTCTTTTTCCTACTGCCTTTTTATCTGGAACACAAAAGAGTTGGTAAGTGGTGTTATCAGCACTGTTTTTCAGTTAAGCTCAAAAGTGGTTTTGGGGTTTTTGCTGGCTTATCCAAACTGGATAAATATAAAGAGATGCCGATATCCCTCGCCTGGTGTCTCTCAAACTCAGCCTTTGCATGATTTCTGGAATAGCTTAACTGAAATATGTCTTGGTGCTTCTTTTCTTCTTTTCTTTTTTCTTTTTTTGCTAATAAATAAAAAAATGTGAGAATCCTAGGGTTTACTCTTCTGCAGTAAGCAAATCTGTCCTTAGGAGACTTACCAGTGTCCAGACAACAGCCATTTTTGTCCAAGCAACAGCCTCACTCATTCTGCTCTTTGCCCTCTTTATTTAAGTGACTGGAAATGGCCAAACAATGACAAATAGAAACATTGTAAATTCCCTGAAGAAGGTTGGCATTGGTGAGGATGAAGCTCACAGTGTGAAGGTCACAGAGCATATGAGACTAAACCTGCCTCAGGCAATAATTCTGGCTCTCAGAGTGATAACATCAACCATGGCATTAAAAAGACAGCTGCAAAAACAAATCTTACATCCAGCAACAAATGGCAATACAAATACCTAAGGACAGGTTGTGGGAGCCTCTTTTCCATGATGGCTGTTAGCAGAGGCCTCAGTACCCTGAATACCCTTACCCAGTGCCTGCTACTGCAGCTCTCTCCAGTGAAGATTTACCCAACCTGCAGTCTCAGTAAGAGTTCCTATCTCTTACACTATCCAGATGAAATATCAAGGCTTAAAGTATATTATAGGTGTTTTCTTTGTGGATTTCTCACCCTTCCTGGCTGATTTTTTTTTGCATGAATAATAGGGAAACGAGTTTTCAGAGAGATGCTGTATCAATGACTCTTCTAGTCTTGCAGTCACGAATCCTGTCCATCTCAATCCACTTCAAATTGCAGCTTAGGATGGTTTGGAACTGTTAAGCAGCTGCTCTGTTCTATTTGATGCACTAAACATTGCAGGAGCACAGACTAGGGCCTAACAGATGGAGCACAGTTAGGCAGGTGATGGTACAGCAAGCATGTCTAGTACCTGGGATAATCACAGGATGGCAGTGCTCTAAGCCAGCTGGACAGCTGGTCTCTTCCCCACTGTAGGAAAACACAGCACTGCTAGAAAGTGTTCAGCTTCTTCCTACAAACCCTTATTTTCTTCTTCAACATTTTCATTCTTTGTACTTATGTTTCTCTCAGGATGAAATTACTTTCATATCAGCTTCATTTCAAAAATCTTGAGTTCTGCTCCTTCCATATCACATATTCAGGGAAAGGAAAAAATATCTAGTAGCAGAGTTATAATTTGAGCAAAGTTCCTCTTGTACAAACCAACTGAAAAATGGAAAAGTAAAGCAGAGGGCTTAACTTTGGAAACCATCAACGGAACTGAACCCATTAAGAAACAGGTTTAGAATTAGTATAATTCAAGTTATACATCTAAACATTTCTCTATGCTTCCATATGTGAAGAGTGGCAAGTCCCAAAGAATTTAATGGTGCACACTTTAAATGGTTTCCATTAGGTTTTTTTCCCTTGAGGTTATGCTAGTGCCTTTAACTAACAAAAGATAACAGTTACTGCATTGTTTACAGATCAGATAAGGGCTGTGGCTAATTAGCATGTCCTAGTCATATTTTTAATTTGTTTGTTTGTTTATTTTATTTTATTTCAAGATTTCAGTGAAATTATAAAAGAGAAAAAGCATCATATATAATATTTATAAAACTGTTAAAATAAACATTTGATGAATGACTCCATGCTACCCAATGGATGCCTAGAAATAAAAACATTAACTATTTGCAAACTGAAAAAAGGGAATTCCACCAGCCCCAGGTGTTAGAAGATAATACAATTTAATTTGGCATCGATGAGGCACACATCAATTAAGATACTCCTATTTATAGAAATTGGATGACTTATCATAGAATCAATAAAGTATCTGTTTTCAAATACAGAGCACATGAATATTCTTGTCTCTATCATTGTGCTATGTTTTAAAATTTAAATAATTTGGCACAATCTGACCATCAAGATTATTCTCGTAATTCACCAGTGTGTCATTCTCCTTTTGGGCTTCTACAAAAAATCAAATACTTTGTAGGTACTTTTTCTCAGGAGAGATTTCTTTTCTAATTAAAAAAATAAATCTGTTCAACATTACCTCCTCCGTGTTTCTGGAGCCACTACAAGACTTTAAAAGAGTTTGTTCATAATGCTTGATTTAATCAGAGGATAGCTCTCTTGCAACAAATTCCTTCCTTTCCTCAATGACATGGCACTTAAAAGTATTTGATTTGATTACAGTAGATCCTGAAGCTGGCTTTCCATCATACAGTATATCCTAACCATTAGATAAGAATTGCACAAAAAATATTTCAAATGAAATAGAGGCAAAGGAAAGAAGCAGCTGTTTCTCAAAAGGTGATTTGTCAATTGAAACCAGAAAGGCATCATAATGTAAAAATGTTTGTAATAACCTGCAAACCTATTGCAAAATATCTGTCATTTCTCCTCCAGAATATCCCAAGTAAAAGTAAATTATCATTTTAGCTAATGATACCAAATTAGACTTTGAATTTTGTACTTGTAACAGTGGTCTTCTAGCATATAAAACAGGTGAGGCTTGCAGGGAGAAGTAGTGGGAAGGATCTCTTATGGAAACTGAGAGAATTATTTGGGAAGCTGGACGAGGTTTTTATCACTCAGAAAGCAGATGAAGGGGATAACAGATTTTACTTACCTTAACAGAGGCTTGATTCTCCTTCTATAGTGTGTCATTTTCCTGATATTGTCTTGGTGATTTTTCCACTCAGTTTAAGCATCACAGACAATTAAATCCAGAAATTGTTAGACCTCAAAAAGTTTTTTTCAAGTTCTTATTTTTTACTAGTTGGAGCTGGTTCAAGGAAGTACATCACTATAGCAACATGAAAAAAAAATCTCTTTGAGTTAATGTACCTTTAATTAATGCACAGGGACAAAAAGGGAAAGAAGAAAGCTATAAATACTGAAATGCCACATCATGGTATCTTTAAACAAGATGTGTGAAGGAATAAAGGTCTTTTTAAGCCATGTTACTGAGTTGTCTCTTGGGGTCTGTCACAAAAGGGTGCTGCTTACCTCAAGAAATCCTGTGACTAAGAAAGCAAACTGATTTCTGGATTCCAGCATACAAAAATATTTGTACCCCACAACTAGATCAAGAAATGTCAGTGGGCAAAAACAGCAACAGCAGAATAAATTAGAACAAACAACAAAAACTAGATGGTAATTCACTCTACAAGCACTTTCTTTCTAGCAGAGAACTGCTTGAGGAGTTACTTCTTCTATCAAAGCATAAATCACTTTTGAAATCTGCCCAGCTCAGCCTTTTCAATTCCTGGCTGCCTTCCATTCTCTGAAGGATCCAGGAACATCCAAAGCTTTTCAGAAAATACCAAAGGCCATCCTATGAGCAACTGTCATAAGAAGAGTTTGGTGAAACTTTCATATAAGTTTAATATTTTTATATACCTCCCCCTTTTGTTAGTAGAGTAGCAAGTAGGGGAAATAAGGGATTGTGTACTATGTAGCTCTTTATTTTGCTTGGAATCATTTTTGACCCATCATCTGAGGAGTTATGACACCTTCGTGCAGCAGGACACAGTTTAAGCAGAACAGGTTTGGTCACACAGAAAACCCCTACCTCCATTGACTTGGCCTAATGGTGCATCACCAGTTTAAATTTTATTTAAACCAGAATCAGAAGGTCTCATATGCAAAACACTGTCCTTGCATGAGGCTCATCCTTTAGCTTTATGCTCAATCCTGTAGTGTCAACAGGCACAGGCCCACCTTGCACAATGCAGTTAACATATCACACCCATTGTATTCTCCAGCCATCATGCCACTCACAATGGCCTGGAAGTATCACACAAGTTAAAAAGGACTTCAGCCTTATTAAGGGGAAATCTTAATATAATGTATTCATTTAATAATAACCAAGATTATGCAATCAATGTCTTTAACCCATAAAATCATTTAAAATTTAGTATGCAAGAGGTTGATATGAAATTGGGAGACAGATCCAATTTTAAAACAGCACAATATTTCTGTTCCCTTTGAAACAGAAAATTCTTCATCTTGACTATTCAGTGTAGACCAGGAGATATCAGAAAATAACGAATTTTTACTTACATCCAGTTTCCCTAAGAAGATACCAGTAACATGAAGTCGGTAAAATCTCCACTCACAGAATTTTGGGAAGTTGCTTGCTGCTGTGCATAAGCAGTGTAAGACTTGGTCCTCCTGAACTGGTAAATTTACAAGTGTGGATGTTTTTGCAAAAATGAAAGACAGTGGAGAACGAGAATATCATAAATCTCCAAGGACATGAGATACCACAGCTTCATAATTCTTCTGATATGCAATCATAACAAAGCAACTTATCACATTTCAGCAAGCACAGAAAACAGAATCTCTTCAGAAACTTTTCCTTCAGACTTTTCTTTCAGAAATATTTCTCAAATGAAGGACATATTTCTTGAGTTTTTGTCTTCATTACCTGATCTTACTTGCACTTTCAGCTGGCATTTTCAGTTGTCTATGCAGAATGAATATATTACTCTTAAGAAAGAAGTTTTCACCATTACTTCAAGAACAAATTATTCTCAATACAATGTCTTTACAATTTTACCATTAAATTGTTCCATGCAGTTTCTGCAAGATCATTCAAGCTCCATGGCTTTAGTTTAGAAAGGCTGACTTAAAAATTAATATAAATATTTTAAAATTACCTTTCCGTTAAGAACACTAAAATTTCCTGTTTTCAAGAAAATTCATCTTAGATGAATGTCTGCTTTTTAAAGCAAATATAATTTCCCCAATACATTTGTCAGTGACCATAAAAAAAATGAGAAGGCAAAAAATGGACCACTGAAGGACAAACTTGCTGCTAAACATTACTATGAAAGTAATTCATTTTAAAGCCAGCTGAAAATAAGCAGTAAAAGCCAAAAAATCGTCAGAATGAAAGCTGATACATGAAATCTCTCCCACTGAGTGCAAATATTTTCGCTGATTTCAGGTTCTGAATAAGAAATATAAAAAAATCAATCAAACACTATATTGGTTAGCCATTTTTCCTTTGTGTGGCATCCTGGATTTTGTGCAAATCAACATGAATAAGTCCAAACCCCAGGAGACTGTATTTATGGCCCCTGCCAACTCAGAAACACCCCATGTGGGGATAGCAAGCAAAATATTAGGGAGACTTTCTGGAGGAAATATTTGTATTTTTAATATTTGCCATAGCTTGTTGTCAGGAGGCAAGAAAGCACACAGAAATGTTGGTATTATCATTTAGGAACTTGGCAGATTTTCCAGCTCAGCTCTGAGATCACTTGTGGTTACTTGTACTTGCACAGATAGCTCTCCATATCCAGTTCTACAAACTGAGACTCCCTAAACAGATTTAATTGCTCCATGCATAAGTGTTACCCCTTTAACTGTGTGCCAGAATTTGGAGGTTTTGTAGCAGAAAGGAGAAATCTGCAACAAAAAACCACTCACATTTAGGCTCCCACTTAAATGGAAGCCAGGATGCACTCTGCAGACTGCACACTGCCAATGCCCTCTCTGACTGCTATCAAACCCAAAACAATGTCCAGATCCTGGGAAGAACCCCTTTGAGAAACTGCCCCTTCACATCTGGGGTTGGCAGCAAACACTCAAGAGTGATGCCTTGCAACACTTCTTTTTCATCCTGGGCAAAATGTAACCTACTGCTCCTCAAGGCACTTGACAGAAATGTAACAATGCAGGTTGCTTTTTTTGACAGCTCTACTGAGGTACTCCTCCTGTTCCCACTAGGAAGCTTGAAAGCAGGGAGAAGAGCAAACACTTAGGGATGGCCAAGGACTTCGATCAATGGTAACAATAAAAGAGTATGAATCATGCCTATTTAGCAGGTTCATATAGACTTTTTCCTGCTGGCTTGAAACTCTTCCCCATTAAATAATTGACTTATAAGAAAAAAGAGGTGGACAAACACAGTTGCTATATGAAGCAATAGTAATAGTTCATTCCTAAGCAACACCCTAATGGGTGATGTTGCTCGACAGTGCCACCCTAAAAATAAATCTATAGGGAAGTAGCCATCATTCCAGTTTGAAGTTACCTTTGTAAACAAATATTAGATTTTGAGTTCCCTCAAATTCTTCGTAAGTTATTGAGTCTAGTGCCAGTTCCTATCTTTCCTGTCTTTCTAATGCCCACAGAAGTAAACTAAGTTCAGTTTAAAAGAATGTATGATCTGAAGAAAGCTGCTATTGGAAGATGTGTGAAGCAGATTTCAAATTACCTTTTCATGTCAGGCACTAACAGAAAATGCCAGCAGTAACTTAAAGCAATGGTGAAGAAAGTGCTGTAACTGGTGGACAGAGTCAGCTCCAGCTCCTCACTGTCTCCTCTGCAGTCCCATCACAGATGCAGAGGCAGCTGTGCCCCTGAGGAAAGTGAAATTCACTGTATGGGCCATTCACAGCTGGTAAGTGCCCCAGTGGAAGATGCTGGAGCTAATCCTCACATGAAGCAATCCTGGTTGCCTCCAGCTGAGCAAAGGTTAAATCAAGGATCTGTGAGCACAAATATGACTTACAGCACTTTGTTCACACTGCATGATGAGAAAATGTACCTCAGATTCACTCATGGGTTTGGTATAAACATAGCAAGATAATCAAAGGTCTACCTGTAGTGGTTTAGATTTGTGAATTTTGTTTTCCTGGCCAATGCACCAGATAAATGTCGTGGTTTTAAAGCAGTAACTAAAAAAATTACTAGAAAACTTGCTGTGAGGTATGGATTAGAACAAGAGCAAAACAGGCTTAAAACTTAAAAGGAATAACGAAAGTTTATTAACAAAACCCCAAGAATAAGAGCCCCAGAATAAACATCCAGAAAACCTTTTTATCCCCCACTACCCAACCATTCCCTTGTTTACATGACAACATAGAGACAAAAAACTTTGGAACTTTGGTGTTTAAAACAGTCACAGTTCTTGCTAGAGTCTTTTCATCAGCTTTGTAGAGAAACAGAAGTTTTCTTCTGCTAATCTATGGAGTTTTTCATGAGAAAACTATTTCTGTTATAGCTTTCTATTTCTCTGATGCCAACTGCCCAGAAATCTGTCATCAGAGTTCACTCCTCCCATTTCACATCACTCTGAGGTGTGTTACGGGCCATGAGTCTAGGGATGTCATTTTAAGGAGGAGTTATTCAAAGGCAAAAGTTCTCTTCATCTGTCTCTGTGAGCTTCTCTGGAAAACAGTTCTCTCATTGCCCTCAAGGCCTCAAATCTTCGCTTCACTCTGTTCCAGCACCTCACTGCATCACAATTACTCTACTTTTTGTTCAAAATTCAGACTTTGAACACTCCATTCCTCCCAATATACTCTGTCATGAATTAAAGGAGTTTTTTTCAAAACACTATTGTCCATCTCCATAGCTTTAACAGAAAAATATTTCAGCTTATAAAGCATCTCCTTATTCTCTCTTCCCCATCTACAACTTAACTCTTTTCTTCACTGTCTTCTTCATGTTGATTGTCTCTCTCTCTGTCTCTCTGGGAAAAAAGAGTAATCTGTACATTTTATCCAAGTAGTAGAAGAATTAAAGTCTTGGAAAAGCTGCAAGTGTTCATGGTGTCAGGTTTCAATTCAGCAGCAGGAACTGAAAACTAAACCAGGCCGGCCGGCTCTGCTTCTCCCCCACTGTCCTCTGCGGCCTTGTCCGGCCTGGAGGGGAGGCCAAGACAGAGCTTTGTTACCTTGTCAGAAGCCGGCAACCAAAAAGAGAGCAAGAGAACTCTGGCTTTACATCTTAAGGTGGTGTTCACAAGTTGATCTCACTTTTCAATGGTTAAAACTGCTGTCAATTCTTAGAAATGACTGCTAATTAGTCAAGAGAAAAGACTCCCATCAGTCACCAGCAGCTTCAACTTCCTTAGCTCCCAAAACTATCTTAAAAGTAAAGTCACCCCATGACACTACCATTGAAAGGAGGAAATCACATTTGCATTCAGGAACTGCTTTATCTACCTCTGCACATAAATACCTGCATGCTAAAAATATGAGAAAAATACCAAAAGAAATATCATTTTCCAGCAAAAACATGTTCCTTATTGTTGAGTGACTAATTGATTTTTTTTTTTCCCTGCAGTGTAATACAATTATTGGAAATTGCAAAGCAATAACAAAGACTCTCTCTGCCTAAAATGGTTAGAGGATAAGAAATCAAAGTCAGGAAAAGAATAACTGCTTGAGGCATAGGTCATGTGCTAGAATGTTCTAACTACATTAACTTTGTTTTAAACCTGAAACTTATAGTTGCAGATAAGGCCAGATGTGAGTTTCCTTGATCTTAGGTGAATTCAGAGCACTGTCAAAGAAATTAAAAAAAAGAAAAAAGAGCATGTGAAAAGACAGAAAGTCCACAGTTCTACTAAGAAATTATTTTCCAGTTCCTATTACCTATTTTCCATGGTCATTTTTCACAGCAGGGCACAAATGCTGTCATAATAGGCAATACCTGCATCCCTGGGCACTCATCTTTGGGTGGATTCTGCTGTGATCTCCTCTTCTACCAAACAGCTACTGTTTAATTCAGTGCTGCCCTGCATTTCAGTGGCCATTATGTCTGTGCAGTCTGGCTGGAAAATACTAAAAATACCAGAGGGAATGAATGCAGGATTATAATCTGGCAGTGATTTGCCTACTTTTGTGGCTGATGTAGCTCATGGAGGAGAGGGAAGAAAGGGACTGTGGCAGTGCCCTGTCAGTTTTTGAATGCTGTTACTGCAGTTATCCATCCCTGTACTTTACAGAAATGAAGATGACTATGCAAACCACACTGAACATCAGAATATAAATCAAGAACTATAAGATAAAAGGGATTAAATGTTCTGTTGGGAAGTACTGAGATGTTAAATTACTCAGACTGGAATACAGTTTCTGTGTCTGACACACCTGTCTGTTGATGTTCAGACCTACTGCCTTTGGCAAGAAAATTAACAAAAAATACAAGTATACTTAGCTGCAAAATGAATGTTTCTGTAGGTTTGGGGTTTTCTTCTTCCCCAGTAAGCTGTTATATTTGCCTTTAAGCCATTACAATCAAAATTTAAACTGCTGTTTCTGAAGTGCCTGAAAAAGCTCACTATTATTAGCATGCATGACATTAGCAATCCTTTTGATGACATTTCTTATTTTGTCTTCAAGTTTACTGAGTAACAAAAGGCTACATCAACAAGGCAGCTATGAAGAAGGAAGGGGTGAAACAGTGAAAAAGTGAAAGAGTGAGTGAGCAAAAAAAGGCAGATACTGGGAAAGTAAATCTTAGCTTTGTGAACTGCACCACTTTATTTGCACTTGCTTTCACACACAGCTCCAAAATTCATGTTGCAGAAGGTATGAGCAAAACCACTATAAAGAAAAGACAATATTGGATTGTAATCCATTACAAAGTTGTTCTTGGGTGAATTTCAAACAGAACTTTGCAAAGATATTAAGCTTAGTAGCTCCTAAGAGCCTTAAAAAAGAAAATTACTCAAATCAATGAGATGTTGTTTAGCTGTTTCAGCCAAAGTTGAAAAATTTAATTGCTTAAATTCCTTTGCTTTAGGCAACCTCACAGAGTACTCAGGCATTCCTAAAGCCAGTTCTAAAAATGTGATGAGTGCAACACACTTTGGGCACAGGTTTGTTTGCACACCTTGCCCATCATTCCCTATGAAAAACGTGGGGGTCCCTTGCCTGCTTGCCTTTCTGTCTGGTGATTCTGTGTGTCTCCAACTTTAATTCTTTCTTCAGAACTTAGGACTTCAAACCACTAGAGTAATTCAAGGTATAGTCAAGGAGCTGTTTCAGTCCACTGATAAAAAACAACAGAGATAGCAGTTTCTAAACTCTCACACTCCAGTGAGAGCTCTAAATTCCTGCTGGAATCTGCTCTGGTTGGAGCTGCCACCACTGGCACTGCTGCAGATCAAAGGTGCACTTTATCAGAGTATTTTCCATTGAATACCTAATCCACTTAGCCTATATTTTTAACTCCCTCAATGCATCGCACAAAACCCTTCTGTGAGAATATTAGAAACTTTCATTTCCACTGGCTCTTCTTTACTGGTTCTTTGGGTTAAAGGCTATTAATGAAACTAACAACAGAGAGCATATGAGAGAATACAAACTCACAAGCATTACTTTAATTAAATAAGCTGTTTAATCTGCCTTTTATTATATTTTCTACAGAACACAATCAGTGTTTTAACTGTACAAGCTGGAGTTCACATTAGCATATGCTCCTGTAAGTGTCTGTGTTTCCATTTCAGCACAAATAATGGTAGCAGCCAAAGTTAACACAGGTTTTCACCTTTCAGTAATGTTTTCATATACTTTAGGATTTACTCTGGACAAGCTTATTCACTGAGCAGTGAAACATACTACACTTTTTATAAAGCTTGAACCACATTCTGCAGTCATTTCAAATGATAATTTTCATTTAATTCTCTTTTATTTTAAAAATATGTGTCTGTAAATTGTATATTTCTAACAATTTATAGACACTGAGACTGCTCTGACCAGCCTGGTTTTTTTTTAAGACTGGACAGACCATTAAGAAATTTTTGTAGGCTACACTGACAATGTGGAAAATTACACAGAGGGTTTCAAAGGATGTAAATGCCAGAATATGTTTCATGGCTGTCCAGGAGGTTCTGCCAGTTGTGGTTGTGCATCAATAGTTTTGTATTGGGTGTTCCTTTGATGCTGTTTTTCAGGCGTACATATTCAAGGAGTTACACATCTGGAAGGGTCTGTTTTCTCATAACAATTGATCCAAAACCCACCCCAGAGGGAAACCAGTCTTTGCTCTCTTTTAGAGACCTGACCTGGCTGCAGAACCACCTTCAAATGGATTCACTCCTTACAGATCTGGATAAGATCATCCAAATCTCCAGAGGAAACTGATTGCATAAGGGTTAAAACTAATGCTCTGTTAAGAGCTCAAGCCTTGAATAAAGTCCTGAGTTCCCTTTCAGGATTTTAAGCAGTAACTTACTAGCACAAGTTTGCTTTAATCTTCTAATCATTCAATAAAGTGTTTCCTGTCATTCTTATGTATCATTATTGGCTTTTGTTTGCTGACAGCCTAGTTTTACAGCTTCCCTTCTTAGATGGTCTTCCAGGGAGAAGATGCTTCTGAACAAGCTACTGGGATCTGCATTCATGGCACTGAGATGACAGCAATATGTTCTTTGAAACAGATAGTTGCCATTTGCAAGCTTTTCTCAAGCTCATCCTCTTACAGAAAAACAAATATATCAGAAAACATCTTCTTTGAACTGATCAGTCATATTAAATTTTCCCTTTTGTTGCACTTACAGTGTTATCAATTTTATTCAAAACAAACACATGTATTCATGCACAAAAGTGAATATGTTTCTGAGGGAAGTATTAAAGGAGGATGGAAGTTTATTGAACTTTCTTCTTTTTATACCTAACATAGGAGGGAATATTTACCAAATAAATATTTCATAAATAATTCAAAATTAGAATTAGTCTCAAAAGATACAGAGTTGAATGACACACAAAAAGGATGACTCTGACTGACCCCTCAGTGGAGCTGCTAAAAATTAGAATATGGCAATCTTTGGAAAATTTGGAATAGGATATTCTGTATTTTTACAGATTGTGTCTTTCAACTTGGTTAACCCATATTAATCTGCCTTTCATTAGCGGATTTTAATTTGGTATAATAAATTCTTAATATGGGAAGACTTTAAAACTCTTAGTTTTTGGTTTTGGGTTTAGATCATGTTTTGAAAGGCTTTCGTGTAAGAGAATTGAGGCAAGATGAAAAAGCTGAAAAGCAAACTCTGTGTGGGAGATCAGACACTAACCTCCCAATATTCAAGCCATTTGTTTGCAAAAGTAAAATGGAGAATGTGTTGGATTTTCCCATTTTGTAGATAGTGTTTGCAGATAATGACACTCCAGTGAGCTGAACCCCAGAAAATGTAGATGCTTACAAGTTTTGTAGCACAATACTGTGAGTGACATATGCAGAGGCAACCTTCGTGCCCTACTCACCTTCCTTTTAATAGGATCTTGCCCTTCACCACTCTCAAAACTGCTCTTTTTCACTGGAAAATAACTGGCAATGTTCCAAAATCAAGAAGAAAAAATCTGTAGACCTCTAAAGTAGAACAGGCCAGGGAACTATCAGAGCCCCTCTGCTACTGTTTAAAATTAATGTTTTGCTCAGAGAGGAGATAAGAGTTGGAGCTTATCAACCCAGGGATAACTTAAAAGACTTTCTTTTCTTTGATCTTAACAAGAACCCATTTATGCTTCTGTGCATCAGCAGTAAATTTCCTGGAAGATCCATAGCTACTGTCATTGAAGGAGTGACTAATGATTAAAATCCAAAGTTCATCTTCATTGCCAAGTGTCACTGCAGCAAATAAACTAAACTTATGGATACACTGCTTGGAAAGACTTTACATCAGTTGGTTGCTGGGGGTATGTTATAATACTGATTTAAATTAGAACAGAAATGTTTCCAGTGCTGTGTGGTAACTGCAATGTCAGTAGTCCTCAAAAATGTAGGGAGATTTTTTTCTCATCAGCTGCACAAGTTTGAATCATTTCCTTGTATAGTAGGTCTGAAGTTTGAACTGAGAAGTTATCTCAAGATACACTACAAAAGGTATGCTCATATTTATACTAAGGTATGCTATATTCAGTGCATACAGGTTTTTTATCTTTTTATTTTTATATGGCATAAAACAATGAATAAAGTGAATATCAAAAGTATAGAAACTGAAGAAGAAAAAAATACCAATCAAAAAACCTGTGGCAGGTGGGAGGGGGAGAGAACCCCAAAATAACCAAAATCAAACACATCCTAGAAGATTTAGCAGCTTGTCAGAAGACTTTTTAAGGGAAATGGGTATGTGCCTAAGAAGGTATGTAACTGTCCTCTCATAAATATATCTGCAATGAGAATCCCTGTTTCAGAGCAAAAAGGAATTTTCAGACCAAAACAACTGTGCCATGTAGGTTATCATGATTTCTTGGCTTCAATGCAGTGATTTGTATCACTGACAAATTGATTCCAGAAGGAGACATGCATGGTTATTGTGCCCTAAGGTTGTTACAAGAGTCAAATTAATTATTAAAGAATTTGAGTTTAACTGATACCAAATGTCACGCAAAATATTTCTGGATAAATTTGTTCATCTGATAATTGGGTTCATCTGATAGCTGGGTTCTACAAGTGCTAACTAAGGCCAAATTCTTCAGCACTATCTCCAAAATAGCAGTACATTTTACATTTGTTGGCTATCTTCTGCCAAAAAAAAATAAGTACAAACATAAAAAGGATAAAAAATTGCTGAGAATATTTTCTTTTTGGTTTTCTTCTTTGAATTAATTAATAGCATTAACTGTGACTCTTCATTTCTTCTTTAATGAGTATTGAATTTCTCCCAGTTTTCTAGAGTGCCTTTTGCAATGTTGTCCCTTCACTGTGGAAGCTAGAGTAAAAACAAAAAGTCAAAGGGCTAAGAAATATTCTAAACTTCAGTTTAGCAAACCAAATTTCAGAAATTTCTTGCACTGTCCCCTTAGCAATTATCATTTCCAGATGAACTAACACATAATATTAATTGGTCTGATATTTTTTTAGTTGGTTTTATACCAGAGGAACTCCACTGAGAGGACTTACTCAGTATTACTACAAGTGAGATAAGAAGCCTGTCTTAGTGGACCTTAGTCAAACATCAAGAGCAGCAAGTTGTCTGCACTTGGGCTACAGGTAAATTGTTTTCATAATTGATTTTATTAACTGAATTAATTTTCATGTCTAAGCAGGATTTAAATAGGGTCATATTTGCAACCAATTTAGAAGCACATTATTTCACAGAATCATCAAATCATGGAATGGTTTGTGTTGGAAGGGATCTTACCAGCTAGTTCAAACCCTTCTGCTGTGGGCAGGGACACCTTCCACTAACCAGGTTGCTCAAAGGTCCATCCAACCTGGGCCGGGAGACATCCAGGGATGTGGAATCCACAGCTTCTCTGAGCAACCTGATCAAGAGCCTCACCACCCTCACAATAAAGAATTTCTTCTTAATACCTGATCTAAACCAGCCCTCTTTCTCTTTAAAGCCATTGCCCCTTTTCCTATCTCTGCATGTCTTTCTGTTTCTGTGTTTTAAGTGACAGACTGCAGATGAAAAAGTTCAAAAGCAACTTATTAATTTTGCTTGAATGACAAAAGTAATGTCTCAGTAGGCTGGGGCAGTCTCTTTTTTTTCCACCCCAGACAAAGGTTATGGTTACAATATTTATATATATTGACATTGAGTACCTACCCATAAGTTTTCTAGTCTCTGGAAAGTAGTCATTCATATAAAAATTTTTATATGTTTGCTCAGCATAAACAAAAATCTGCCACTGTAGCTGAGAAGTACATTTCTGTTCTCAGCAGAAATGCCACAGACTTCACTAGCCTACATTGTGAGCAGTAGACTCTCCAAAATCATGGTTCAGTAGTTATTTTTCTGTTCTGCTGGTGGAATTGGTTGGCAGTCTTTGAAATATATTATGCTTTCTCTAGATTCTCTAATTTTTCTTTTCAGAGCTGCCAGACTCCAGTCTTCACCTGGTCCTAAATACAAATCCCAAAATATTTTACAATTAAGGAATTTTCTAAATTTATTTATTTATTTATTACCTGAAAGTTTGGAAACAACTTACAAGTCATTCCTCGACTTGTTTTTACTGTAGGATCACATAAAACTGCCTTTGTATAGAAGGCAAAGCCTTCCTAAAGGCCTCTGGGAATCTTCTGACATGGTCCAGTAGAGGAGTAATCAGAGGGTTGAAAGTGATTAAAGAGACAAACCTAGGTAAGGGAGAAAGAAAGGTTCTTGAGAGTCATTTTTGCTTGTCTGAAAGGGAAAAGGCCTAACAAACACAAAAGTAGTGCAAAGTGATACACTGGAAATAAAACCCAGCCACGCTGTGAGGAGTGCAATTAAATGTCTGAGTGTGCTCCAAGATTATACCTCGCTAATTGTCATTCAAGCTGATAACACACACAGAACTCCTGCTCACCAGAGGTCCCATTCACCTCACTACCTTATTTTCCTTATCTCTAGGCCAAGAAGGACAAAGATTTCCAAAAACATACGTGCTAACAAGGTCATAGGACAATCAGTGACAAGTGGAATAATAATTAATTTGCAAAATTGGATTTGAAGAAGCAAAGAGCTGAAATTACTGTAGAAATGGCAAATCTTTCTGTATCCCCCATATCACCTCGTCTGTTTTATTCATTGTAAATCAGAAATTAAGTTTTCCATTTCTTTAGTACAATCAGATTAAAAAAAATCTTGCAATAATCACCCAGGTTATGAGGACAATTCTGGTCCTGTCTGAGAAAGTAAAAGATTAAAAAGTCTACAAGTAACCATTATCTACAACACTTTGCTGCTTCCAGGTGTGACATAATGTATTAACCTGGATATCCAGTAAACTAATCTAATTTAAAATATATGTATTTTATAATGTAAAAAGTTAGAAAAAGTACTGCAGATAAAGTGAATAAAACAGATTATTTATGTCTTCATCATTCAGTAAGTTAATTTGACAACAAAACATTCCTATTGCTTTAAGAACTAAGGCATCCTTTAGTCTGAAGTTATATAAACCATTTCCATAATGATTTCATGTGTATGTATTTATATCCAACAACACTTTTAAACTACTTGGGGTGTATGAATAATTCCTAGAGGAAGGAAAAAAAAGTCAAAAAAGAAAGATCCTTGAGTTGAATGTAACCAGAAATACACAATAGTGGACCATGCTGCAGGTATAGAAACTAGTCAGGTGGAGAAGGGGTATTTCATGTAGATATCATGAAAGATGTCTCTGCTGCAAGCATATCTTGAACTGTTTTTTTAAATTATGTCCTTCTGAAAGAAAAGACCCAGTTGGGTATTAGCCTTGTTAAAGAGTATGTGATTAGAAAGCCTCACAGAAAACCTGCAAGAATCAAAGCTGGGCCTTTCCCCAGTCAGAAAATCGGTTCAAGCAGAATGAGTAGTTACTTAAATGCATTTTCCCCAACCACAGTAGCACAGAAGAAAGATAGCTTTGACAATTAAATACTTTGTGTTTTCAAAGGCATTTTCTCCTGTTTGTTTGGAGGTGTGTACATGTGTAAAATACAAAAGCAGCTGTCAAGAGAATCATGCTATGACTTGTTCCTGCTGAGCTGCAGAACTATCCTAAGGTCAGCCACCAGAGCAAACTGAGCTGAGTTTCCCATGGGTGGATTGATAAGAAATCACTGTGGTCTCACAGGTAAAACTTCCTTCTCAGTGACTTTAAGAAAGAGCAATTCAATTGCCTGAGGACATTAATATGGGGGACATAAGAAATATGAAGTTATAAGAGCACTGGTTTTCTCCTGTAGCCTTAGAATTCGAGTTTAAGCCAACTAAAGTCCAACTCCAGGGTCTACCCAAGGCTAAGATGAATGGCAAGCAAGTACTAAGAACTGAGCAGCACCATGAGATATTGATGTCTCAAGAGGTCTTTGCACAGTCATATTGATCATGGTATCCAATACAAAAGACAACAGTCAATTTTTTGACAGCTTCAGATCCAAGTTATTTAGAGTGAGACCCTACTGATGCCTGAATTCATAGGAAGGGTTAAAGAGAAATAATGCTTAGTGGAAAGGAAGATTTCCATGAGAGCAGGAGCTCAAACCACTAATAAATATTTGTGGATAAAGCAAACAAAACTATATTTAACAGCCAAATTACCATAATCGGGTTCAAAATCCAAGATTAATCTGCATCTGCTATTTCATATTTTCAAGTGTGCAGTACAGAAAGCATATGATGCAAATGACAAAGTTAAAAGTTGATGGGATAGCTATTTTGTTTAATTTTTTAACATAGAGCCATGAAGAGTTTGCTTCAGAGAAAAAGGTAGACAAAGAGAGTTTTTCCATTTCTAGGAATGGAAATACAAAGTAGCTACTGTAATTTTAAATGCTGAGCTGCCTCACAATTCTCTATGCCTCTCCAATTTACATTTTTAATATTAAATAAAAATCTTCTGCCTTCTAAATCAATTCTTATATGGTGCATTTTTCCACCACAAACAAAGAATATGAATTATATAAATTTCCATTCAAAATGTTTATTGTCACTGCAGATATAAAAAGATAATAACCCCAGTTCTGTGGCCTTCTCATTCACAGATTTTTATTGTTCTCACAATTCTTACTACATTAGGGAACAATATAAGATCTTTCCTATAATAGAATTATCTGGTGGATAATTCAACATTCCTATATGTCTGCACATTTTCTTATTGGATATTTTTTCATTTATTAAATAAATAACAACATTATAGTAGGATCTAATAGACTTTATGACCAGCAATTATATGAAATATTTAGCAGATACTTTATCTAAGTTTTTTGTATATTAATATGTCTTATCTTTCAAAAAAAAACCCCAAATGCTAAGGAATTTAGTACATTTTTGCTAGGTATTCTGAAGACATTCTCTGAAGTAAAAAGACATATTGAATATTCATTTGGTAGTACACAGGCCTTTTAAAAATGTTATATTAAAAATCTTGATAAAGTTACTAAAAGATCTTAAAATAGATCTTTTGCTTACTTGGAAAATACCCTCCAGACAGGTCACCTTAATAGACTGAAAATATGAATTAGTATTTATAATTATTTGCTTTAGCCTATAAAATTCATACAGCTTTTCATCACAAAACTGGCTGAAACAAAGAGTTTTAAATTCATTACTTTGTAGGTTTAAAAATGAAGCAATTGTAATTAAACTCATATCACCTAGATGTGCTTTTTTTTCCTCAGAAATAAAGGAAGCCGTGCTTCAGAAAGAGTTGCAAGAAAACTCCATGTGCAAAAAGCTTGGAGTTGCTAACATCCATGCTTCAACAACAGCCTGCTATCCAACCTGCCAGATAACATGACACAGGTTTTCTGAGCATTTATGGAGCCTGATAAAGTAGGGAAAAAGATCAAAGCCTCAAGAGGTTTTCAAGTTTTCCAGTATGCTGTAATAAGGGCAGACTATATTTTATGTGCTGCATAGAAGTAACTTGCACTGCATTTTTGTCTCCACAGGGTTTAGGGATAAGTCTCCGTGTTTAACTTTCTACACAGGGGAGTGTGTTCTCACCTACAAACAGAACTATTTTTATAGAGTCATACAGTATTAGACTCTCATGTCTCTAGCACTGGTTGCAGAACTGTTGCAGAACCCAACATTTCTAGAGCATAAATGTAAATATAGGAATAAACTTTAGAGTTAATAATAACGAATGAATCTATGTGAAAGGTAGCATTTGCTTCAAAGATAGGGAGTAATATCATAGCTTCAATGAAGCTGGCATCTGAGCAAAACATACAACACCCAAGCACTATATAATTCTGGGAAAAGAAGCATTTGACAATGTAATGAAATTGATACAGCCAGAACAAACAAGGTTGTCCTCACAGCACTTCCACAGGGAAATAGGAGAACTGTTGTAAACACGTTGGTAAAAAGTCTTTTAGGATTTCTTTCTTGACTTTTGCAAATCCTAGATAATAGAGAAATTTCAAAACTGTCCTGAGCAGTAGGAGGTTCTTTATCCTTAGCGACAGCTGTGACTTCTGCAGGCAATTTTTAAGCTCAGTAATTTAAGAAATATATGAAAAAATACATAAAATGGAAAGGTCAAGAAATAATTTCCCACCAGGCAAAACACAAGAGTAAAGAGGTAAGGAAGTAAATCTAAATAACTAGATAAACCATTCAGGAGGGAACATCACAGACTAGCATCTCCTCTGAGTTAACATAATAGAAAAAAATAATTATTCCCAGGTGAAGAAGAAGAAGGACCCACAGATGGAAAATACATAATTTCCTATGCAGAAGACAAATCATTTGGGATTTAAAATACTGTTAGAGATGCTTGATCCTGCATAGTACTGTGTGAGAGGTCATCACTTCTCACATCTAAGGATGCAGGACTTAAATTATTTTTCTTGGCATTTTCTATCCATGATTGACTTCATTCTGCTTGTCAGAATCCTGAGGATGCTGCCAGCCCCCCATGGGCCTGACCCAGCTTCCTTGGGAGTCTCCACATGCTCTGCCCTGGACATGGGTCCAGCAGCCAGGGGATGGTGGCCTGTGCTGGGGTCACCTCGGCTGGCCTGTCCTACTGCAGCAGCTGGCCCTCACCGTGCCCTGGTACCTGTCTTTCCTCAGACCTGGTCTTCAGACAGGGTCAGGCTTCCTACAGGGAGGCAAGTCAGGCCAAGTGCAAGCCAAGAAGAGCAGAGACCCAGCTCAGCTCTCATCAATGAAGTTCTACCGTTGGGCCCCAAAGAGCTAGGATTTCACCTTGGGTTTAATATTCCAAATACACCCAAAAGAAGGTCATGTTCACAGAGCTGGGCGCACCATCCCCGCATCCCTGCACCCCAAAAAAGGGCTGCCACTCCCACACTGGATTTAGGAGCTCCTCATGGGTTCATGCAAGCAGGACTCTTCAAATTTATCATATATTTCTGCTGCAGACTAGATCTATCTTTCCTAGAAAGATGAAAACAAGTCTAGAGAAAGAGTGTATCACCATAAACATACGCACACTGGATCAAAAATATGCGGGACCAAAAAAATATCTCTAGCTGAATGGTTTCCCACCCAGAGGGCTGCAAAACATGCAATGTATCAATAAGTTTCCTGACACCATAAAATTGAAACACCTAGAAGTCCCTCCTAGTTTAATTTTTTCTTTTTTACCCTCAAGTTATGACATAATAATTAGATTTTTTTTGCCTCAAAGCCCATGACTAAATCTCTTTAATTTTAATGACGTTGTTGGAGCTCTTCAATCATAGGGTTAAGCCTTTTCTCTAGCCCAAGGCATCTCATAATTACCTTCATAGAATGGCAATCAGAACATTCATAAAACATCAAACATTAAAATGTTGCAGTATTGACGCAGGACTCAAATCTCCAGAAAAAATATCTCAATACTATATATATTCCTAAGTGGTGTCTCTCCTGGGACCTACAAGCTAACACTTCCTCAGGATCAGCACAACCCACGGCAGCTCTGATCCGTCCCAAGATGTTAAAGAGATCGTGTAATTCCATCACAGTAACAGTGAAGACTATGCAAATGAAGGCTTTTTAAATGAATGCAATATTAAGGCCATTATGTTCTGACTCTTAAGGCAATGTTAGAATTTTCTTAAAGTCTGGCATATAAATGAAACAGACACATTTTTCTATGCTTTCATTAAACCAGAAAAAGCACAAGAGCAAAACAAGTAATTTTTATGTTTCACTCTGAGATGCAGGACTCTCTTTAGAATAGAGGATTTAAACCCCTAGAATCCCATCTTTATCAATTCTGAAGTATATTGCCATTGAAAGATTTGTCAAAACAGATTTGGACAGAAGATTTTTTACAACAAGAAATTGGCTCTTCCTGGAATTTACTTTATAAAAAATCCTGACTAGCTCTACACAACCTGCCCATACACAGAGTAGCAAATATGCCTAAAATATACCAGTGAGGTTCTGCCCTTGGGTATGCAGGTATCTGTGGAAAAATGATTAAAAAATCCACAGCACTCAGGGGCAGCATGTTTTTAAAATTACACTTACCAGTTTTAAATTCAAGAATAAAACAACCTAGTCTCTCCTTACTCTTCTGGGTGATGATGAGACAATCACTTCCCACATTTAAAGTAAGGACAGTAACTGCATCACTTTGCAAGCAGCTGCGAGATCTATTACTGCAGCACACAGTATTTGACTTAAGTATCAGAGCACTTTACTCCAGACACACATCTCCAAAAACCACAGCTCACACAGGGAGAACTTAGACATTAAAGAAATTGTTAGCACAGGTTATGGAACAATGGGCAGTTCTGAACATCTGAGGCCCCCCAGAGGTTTTATGAGGGGCACAGAAGGGGTCAGCTCACTCTTACCTGACACTCAAGAGCTAGGTGGTGATTTGCGGCATCTTAGACATAGACATGGACTGCGTTTGTGGCTCACATTTTGCTGTGACTGGTGGGCAGAAAAGGGTTTTCAGTCACCCTTAATAAAATCTGTGACACTCTCACTTCTCAATGGTGATCAGCACAACACAGGGATAGGGTGAGTGCAGCCAAGAAAACAGCACTGGGAGTACGGGATCAACTTGGAAGTTGCTGCTCCTGAAATGGTTCCCTGGGAGGCCGTCATTACCAGCTCCCTTTTCCAGGCATTCTGCCCCAGGAAGTTCAGGAAGACACCAATCAGATCCCAATGTTCCCACTTGTTGCCCTGGTCCTAGGAAGCCCTGCTCAGGCTCTGCTCACCCCTTCCAGGGTGTGCTGGGTGCACAGAACCTGCCAGCCTTATGCCAAGGGCAGCGTGGCTGGAGCTGGGGATCCAACAAACATGGGAAAGCAGAGCAAGGTGAGAGGAAGCCCCAGCCCTCTCCTCAAGCTCCAGACTGACCCTGCTGCTCTGCTGGGTGTCTGTGAGACAGGGGAAGGGAAGGGAAGGGAAGGGAAGGGAAGGGAAGGGAAGGGAAGGGAAGGGAAGGGAAGGGAAGGGAAGGGAAGGGAAGGGAAGGGAAGGGAAGGGAAGGGAAGGGAAGGGAAGGGAAGGGAAGGGAAGGGAAGGGAAGGGAAGGGAAGGGAAGGGAAGGGAAGGGAAGGGAAGGGAAGGGAAGGGAAGGGAAGGGAAGGGAAGGGAAGGGAAGGGAAGGGAAGGGAAGGGAAGGGAAGGGAAGGGAAGGGAAGGGAAGGGAAGGGAAGGGAAGGGAAGAGCAAAATTCTTTGTGATATTTAAAGTGTAATTTTGGAAAGATCTTAATGGCTTCTCTGAACTCACCTCAACTATTAGGAAAACCT
The DNA here is from genome assembly GCF_030490865.1 of Poecile atricapillus. Classification (NCBI taxonomy): domain Eukaryota; kingdom Metazoa; phylum Chordata; class Aves; order Passeriformes; family Paridae; genus Poecile; species Poecile atricapillus. The sequence continues at coordinate 65,976,706 of NC_081251.1, read as the reverse complement.
ATTTAAAAAGAGAGCCCTGGAGGCTATAAAGCAGATGTTCACATTTACTGTTGTTTTTACAAAATAAATCATTGTCATTTAATGCCTCTGATTGGATCAGATGGAGGAGTCATTACCCTCACTATGAATATAGTTCTAATGTCAAAGGATTCCTGGTTTACATGAAAAACAGTCGGGTGGTAGACTGAGAATTTAATGCTGGGAACTGGAGTAGAAAAGAATATTTTGAATCATCCAGATTTTCACAGATAAAGCTCCATTTATTGCAAAAGAAAACTTTCTAACAGTAGCAAAGGAATTTTTATTCATAAACAAGTTCACAGGGTCACTCTTTCATCATCTGCATAGGTCATTCTAATGCTTGCTCTGAATTCCTTAGGGTAGTTTTAATTTTCAATGAATGCAAAGAGTCATTACCACACCAGCCATGCAGTGGAGGACTGAATCCTGTATATCAAGTAGAATCAGCTAAACTGGAGGAGGAGTTTGTCCATTGATTTTTAGAATCTGAGGGCAATAAAATGACTTTTACTTCATCTTTCTCTTGCAATATGGGTACTCCCTTGGCTCCAGTAATTAAATTGCTGGGGAAAATCTAATTACAAATTTAAAATTAACTAGCTGAAAATTGTCCAGCATACAAGTGAGTTCCTCATAATTTCAGTTACACCTGTTCAGTAATAAATATTAATGAGTTTTCAGCTTGGGAGAGACAAAAGCCTATAGAACTGCTTTATTCACTTACTAGTAAATGTTGGTTCTGCAGCACCCCAGAGTTCTGTAAAACCAAAATATTGTGCAGAATCATGGCTTCTGTGGTGGGAGAGTATTTTATATAAATAATATTTTATACGTGAGGATAGTTTAATACATTTGGCAAAAAATATATATGAGATAAAGCCTTAAACTGTTCCTACTACAGACAATAGAAAGACCCTCATCAGGCTCCCAGCACAGACTGCACTGGCAGAGCCCTGACCTTAAGGGAAATGGCAAAGTCTCACCTGCTGCAATGAAGATCACTCCTGAGCCAACTGGGAGTGCTTCTGTTGGAGCAATGTTTGTTCACCAAGGCAACTGACTGTATACTTTCTCTTTCAATATTTAATTTATTTTTTTTTTCCCCCAGTTCCAATTCCAGGGAAACCATTTAGAGGCAATTCATGGGCACCATAAGAAATCTAAATTACTGGGTAACTTCAGGTCCCTCACCAAGGCTCACTCTGGTTTTGCATGAGCTAAGACAAATTAGAAAAACACCCCTAGAGGGAAGAAATCGTGCCAGTGAGAAAGATGTCCATGTGGCACCAGGACTAGCTTGTGTAAGATTTCCCACCCATAGATTAGAACAGTTAGTCTGTCCTCAGTGCTTCTCTCCATTTGCTATTCTTTTTTTGTGAACAATATCGCTTCTGGGCTCTGTGAAATACCAAAGTGAAATCAGGTGCATCTCAGTCAAAGTGACACAGGCATCTTGTCATACAAACAACAGTAGCCTGAGGTATCACATATATTTGTCACAAAAAAAAAACTGAAATGGAAAGCAAAATGTACTTATTTTTTAAAAATTAAGACTATTGCTTCACCTACAAAAAAAAACATTAACCAGAAAATGCTAACAAGTGTTAACAAAATATTTTCCAATACTTTAGTATAAAAAGTATGGAATGTCATAACTCATGGAATTTTTAATCTTGCAGAAATTAAAAATTTTTACTTTTTTGATTCAAAATGGTTATAAATTTTGTTTTTATTATTTTGGGGATAATATCTCCAAAGCTTATTCCTTATGATTTTTGCTTGGTAAAATTAGACTGACTTATGATCAAAATTGCTTATGCATCTTTATTCAATTTGGATCCAGAATACTATAGAAAAGTAATCTTTTCACCACTGAATTATTTTCTAAAAGAAGCCCAAAACAGCAGAATCATATAAAAATTTTCTTGTTTTAAGAGTTCAACAAATTTCACTTAAAAAATTGTTATAGGTCAGGAAGGAAATCCATTCTCATTTTACCTGAGTCATTTTATGCAGAGATGGCTAAAAATAAGTAGGTAATTTTGACTTAAAAGTGTCTCTGGGAACAGTTCATGTATCAGTAGGGCCCAGAAGGGAAGGTGAAATCACAAGTGTACACCTCTTACTTGTGTCTGCAATTATCCCAGGTCCCTTTCATCCCCAGCATACCATTATGATGTTACATTAAGGAGCCACTCTGTAACACAGCTGGACAGAGTCATTACTGGCCCAAGGGCTATTTGTGAGAAAAGTGCATACCTGTGTTTGTGCATATTACAATAAATAATTAGTTCTGTTTTCGTGGCATCTCGCAGCTCAGTTATGATGATCAGACCCTCATGAACTGATAAGTATCCTCAACAGAGCTGTATGGTGACCTGTGTATAACAAGCCAAGAGAACACCATCATACGTTCTTCTTCCCACTTCCCTGTTTTCCTTGTCTCACTCCCACACTCCCACTGTTCTTATGGCAAGAAATGCCATGCAGTCCTTTCAGACTCCCCAGGTTCCTCCTGCTTTTCCCTCTGTTTTTAAATTACTCTGAATGGCAGCCTCTTCCTCCCAACCCTGTGGGCTGGGCCGGCTACCTGATGCCCTGCAGGCATTAAAGGGTATTTTCTTACCTGCAGCAGTAGCAGCCAGGGAGAAGAGGACAGCCAGAAAACTCTGTGCTGACCTGTTGAAAACCTGAGCCAGAACGTGTCCCTCACTTCACAGAGATGAGCTGTAGCCTGACAGGTCGGGGTGGAAAAACAGGGGTGCTTGTCCGACGCAAAGGGCTGAAACAAATAAATGGCTGTGGTTAGCCAGGGACCGCTTGAGGCAAAGTGAGCAGGGCTGCATGGAGTGGGCTAATTTTTACTTTTCATTCACTGTCTTTGTCATAGATGGAAGTTACTGAAACTTTTTTCCATCATGTTTTTCACTTATATGCAGGTATAATTATCTGTGGGCAGTTTGACATGTGCCTTGCCAGCTTACAATGGAACTTTGTGAAGGAGAAAAGAGAACAAATTTTTCTCATGGTTATTAACCACTGCACCCATCTACTCTCTTACCTCATTACTATGCCAGTTTTCTCCCTAAAGATACAATTAATTGATTCATCCCTAATAAATACACAAGGTGACCTGTAGCTACAGGAGAGCTTATTTACCTGAGGGTGAAGGCTATCTGAAAAATAAGGTTCCTTATCAGAAACTGGAGGTGAGATGAAGAAAATATGATACAGGGAAAAAACCAATTAACATACTTGGGGCAACAGAAGCTTACAATTAAAGTTCTACGTGCTATAAATACCCACTTGTTTGAAAAGTTTCTTTTAAACTTGACTAACAAAGCCCAACTGTGTTGAAAGTATGCTGACCTATTTGCTGCAGCTTTGGTTCACATAGTAAGTCCCATGATGAGTTTCAGTCTTCAGGCTAAACACTTTCTCATTTATTGTCTCTTGTTTTACCAGCTGGACTTCCACATGCACAAGTACGTGACATGCAAGTAATTAATGGCACTTTAAGTATTCACAAGCCACTTTCTGCACCTACTATCCTGTACAAGGTCACAAGAAATGTCTAAAAAATTTATATATTTCTGTAGCAAAGAAAGTAAGAGTTGCACTTTGGTATTTGAAGTCTCAGGCTTTTATCCTGAGTTTTGAAACTGGGAAGGTGTCTTTCTAGCAAATGGAAGCTGTGATACTCACCTAATCTGAAGATTTAAGGGCTGAATTGAAAAATCTGAAGTAAGATCACCAGAAAAAAATCTCACTCTAGGTGGCATTATGGTTACGGACCTAACTGCAGTTCTGTCCGTAGGGTCGGGTACCTTGAACGGCATGCACTGCCATGGAAGACAGCACAATAACTGCATGGAGAAAGGCTCTTCTGTCCTGCTACAGGGGAAAAGGAGCACTATTTTAAAGGAAGCAAAAAAACTTGTAAATGGTTTTAAGGCAAGTAGAGCTCCAGTCTCCCACCAAACTCACCGTGTGTTTTGCCAGCGAGTTGCTGGAGCATTGTGAGCAACCAGAAGCTCACCGGAGCAGAGGCTCAGTCTGGCATCTGTCCTGTATCCTCCACTATGAAGTGCAAGCTCTCAGCCAGGAAGGGTGCAGGGGGTGCCTCTAGGTGAATGTTGGCACATGGGCTTTGCTCCTCTCCTGGAGCAAAGTATCAGCCACTGAAGTTCCCATCTCACCTGCCCTTTGGGAGCAGCCAGCCCTCCCTGAACCCTGACACCCAGCTCAGAGGCACGACAAGAAGCGCGAGGTGGTTGACCACAAGCAGATAGGGGATGTTGGCTTCTAAGGTGAAGGAGATCACAGCTCACAGTGGTGCTCATCTGTGCACCAAGCAGCCCAGCAAGGCTTCAGCCACCTGTGTCTCTACTGCATCTGCTCTGTAAGGGTTGCTTGGGCACCCATTATGCCCCCCACACCAGCTGCCATGTACTCCTTCCCTGCATGCCATGTATTCCTCCCCTGAGTGCCTCCCCGTGCCTGCAGGAGCCCATCTCCCCAGGACACAGCCAGGAGTTCTGCTGCAAAACCCACGCACCTTAAAAGCTGCTGTGGTGTGACAGGCAGCACAGATATGCCTAAATGGCTTTGAGCATCTGGCATTTAGGTGATAGTGCAAGTGAGAATATGACTTAATTTGGAAGAAAATTATTGACATAAAAAGACTTATTACTGCTAGTGATGAAACATTCATGAATGATGAAAAAAGACTTAAACATCAATGCATCAAGCTTTTCTGCTAATCTAGGACACACCATTAGGATTTGCTGTAAACAGATGTCAGCTTTCCCATCAACAATTTTCCTTCGCAATTATTGGTAGCACATCCATGATCAAATATTAATACCCCAGACACCAGGGCAAAATGAAAGTTCACTTAGAACTGCATAGGAATTTTCCTACAGTCTTCTGAAAAGGAAACCAAGAGGCAGTATGTGCCCAGAATCAGCAGGGGGTCTTGTTAAAATAGTTGAGATTCCCTGAATCCCTATGTTAATGATTTCTTAATTAACAGTCAGAAGCTTCATATTGCTATCATATCAGGCTCACAAGAGGCACCATTAGCAAAAAGCAAAATCCAGAATTCTTCAATATGTTGAGGAGTAAACTGGAAAAGACAGAGAAGAGGGGTCTAAAGAAGTCTCCACCTCTCCTGCAGAAAATCTTCCTTCAGCAAAGAAACAGGAAAAAAAACCCCCAACCTTATTCCCTCCATAACCTTTGGTGTCAAACATTGGTTTTGTCCAGAATAAATTAACAGTAAATCATTAGAGATAATTTAGATCAATTGCTAACAGCATCAGTTCAAATGACTTGTTAAATTCAGCTGAAATTTCTTCACTTGTACTCTGAGCATGAATTAGCCTATGCTTCCCCAGCATGTCTGCATGCTTAATTTGAAGTCAGGTAATACACAGAATTTGTGTGTCTGCACTTGAATTTTTTGGTAGTTTTCTCAGCATGTAAGTCACTGTTTACTGGCTGCTTAACCTCCTCAGTGAAACAAGTCAGCTGGGAGATTGAACAGCACCTTTTTTTTGGATAATCCAATGAATTAACAGGACAGGGACACCTCAGAGGGGCTGCCACTCAGTTTAACATTAGGAAGCACCACCTAACCCAGTTCCATGTATAGCAGCAGTTTCCATTTGAAGACTTGAGAAAACAAAGAATCTGCTGCTGTAGTTTATTTCAGTGATCAATCATGTCTCCTGGCTAAAATAGCAGTGCATCTGAGGCTCAACACAGGTCACACAGAGCCACTCCAAGAAAGTTGTGTTACATTGTGCATGCTTCGTGATATGCTTTTGTGGAGGCATTTTGATGTGGTGCAGCATTGTTGAGAGATTTTTATACAGAGTAATACATTAAAAATAATGAAATCCTTAAAATTCCAAGAGTTAGAGAGCATTTTGAGAGAAAAAATAAAACTCTTGCTTAACAGATGGAGTGGATAGAGCAAAGTGGATAGCTACAAAATAATTTAACTGCAACCTTTAAGTTGATGGTAAGTGCTGCCAGTGTTTAGAAAGCTCCTCAGAGTAAGCAGAGAAATTAAATCAGGTCAGGGGGTTTGAGGAATTTTTAAGGCAGTATGAAAATTTTGCACCAACTTTCTGGAACAAACAACTCTTTACTGAACATATTCTATACAACTCCTAAGTGTATTCCCATCAATAAAAATCTTCATTGTAAGCCTAGCAATTAAAGATGTGAACTGGAAAAAAATGCACTCCAACTCCTTCATGTTAATACTTGTGTGCTTGCAGTTATTTGTGGATATGAAAATTCAGGTCAGTTGGAAAAACATCAAGACGAATCTCTGGTGAGACTTTGCATGTAGCAGAGTCACTAAGAGTATCCAGGTCAGCATGTGGTGATCAAAATCTTTGTTTTTGTAGGTAATTACAGTAAACACAGCTATAAACTGTTTTAATGCTACTGGATTCAGGAATACTTTTTTTTACTGTACTTATTAAAGACCTGTTATGCAAACAGAAAATCACACTTCACATAATAGAGAAAAAACTTATGATGTCTGTTAAGAGACAAAAATTAATCCCTAAATTATATATATTGCTTATGTATATATACTTATAAAGTAGGCTTACAGATGAACACTGTGGGGAGTGAATTGCAGAAGAAGGTGTTTCAGAAGTTAAAGGTTATAAATTGAGTTGGTGATCAGAATTCATTCATAAGCTAAGGAAAGAGCTATCACTTCAGGTAATTCTGAGCAATTCAAAACTGCAGCCTTCTGGAAATCTCTCCATTAACAGAGCCATGGGAGAAGCTTCCTGTTTGAAAATCAGTTGCAAGGCCATGCAGTGACACATGATTATGAATAATTCACTGTAAATACTTGCACTGCCTCTTTAGATTAAAACAAATTTTAATTTCTGCCCCCTCATCACTGTATCCTTGTTGTAAAGATTCAAAGCTACTTGGTTGCCTTAGATCTGCATTCCTACATCTTGTTCCTTCCCATCATCGCAGTGGATTAGGCTTCTTGTAGGAATGTTTTGCATTATTAATGTCTGTGGTGTTTCAGATGTGCTGTGTGCTGGCAGTGCACTGGGATGGTGGTGTGGGAAGCGCCTGGCTGCACTGCAAAACAGGACTGACAGAACTCTACACTGTCCTGTGTCACTGGAGATTGGCACTTCTCTTGCTGTTGGCACTAAAGATGATTGTTTCTCTTGAATGGCTGCCTGCATTAATACCCTGAGTACACACAAGACAGCTCCCTTCCCCATTGCACCAAACGTGCCATTGGAAAGCAAAAGGATTTTATGATTTTATTTTGAAAATGTCCTAGAGTAGAAGTGCGTTCTTTGCTCGCGGAAAAGCGCCTGAAAGTCAGGGGGTACTGAGTGTACTGGACAAGTGCCCCTGAATTTCTCAGCATCCTTGACATACAAATACTGAGGAGCAGCACTGGGGCTTACTAAGGACATTCACCAGCAGCAGGCCTGGCCCTGAAGGCCTCATCCAGTGTCCTTTTTGACAGAGACCACCATTTCCGCTGACCCAAAACTCCATTCCCTCCTCTTCCCTTACACAAAAAGAGCTGGCTGACTAAGGAGCCACTCCTCTGCATGTTGCAATAAGCAATTCCACACTGAGCTAATAAATTTTGTGGGTTTCTCCCCCTCTGGATTTCTCTAGTTGTGTTTTTTACCCTACTCCATAACTGGCTTTCTGAAATTGGGTAGGTGGATTATATCTTGAGACACAGGCATAATCTGTTGTGTGCAAGGTTGTCAAAGTCCTTTCAAAAGCAAACCAACAAGTGGGCAGGCCTTTTTTTATCCTTCTTTCAGGAGGAAAAAAAAAAAAAAAAAGAAAGTAAAAGCAGGGTTTGGGTCTGAGACTTGGAGCACCTTTTGCTGGTAAAAAAAAAATTAATACCTGGTCTCTAGGAACACAATCTTAACTTTCTCTCCAGACTCAACTTTAATAGCAGTCTTGATTGCAGTAAAAAAAACCCAGCAGAGCACTGCTGCTGACACCAAGACATGCAGGGACACATTTTGTGGTACTTCCACAGTCAAGCAGGTTACAGTAAAGCACATACAGCTTTATAGGTGAGACAGTTCTGATGCACAGCTATAACTTGCCGCATTGATATTTAGTGTTTAATCACCACCATCTGCTCAATGCCACTGCAGAAGCCAGATAACCCAAACCCATCTCAATGACTGACCACCTTTGTAGGCCTCCCTCATTTACCCTCTGCTTGGCAAGAGGTACTACCTGAGCTTAAATCTCACTGTTACTTACCTCCCATTTACAAAGGTGAGAGGGGGATTTTCAACTAGGACTAGTTTTACCAAACTAGTGAAGCCAGGACAAGACTCTGAGCTTGGACTTCTTCCACAGTGCCATGGCAGCAACCATGTTCCCATATGGAGCAAAAGCTGGGAGCTGTTTCCTGGACACCTCTGACAAATGTAATGTCAAGTAAATAAAAACTAAAAACAACCAGAAAGTTAGAAGTTTCATATGCAATATATCTACTGGCTGAAAGAAATCATACTGTGGTCAGAAGCGCAATTGTCTCTAAGTCACAGAAATATTCAGCAATGTGAAGTACTGTAACAAGAATTAATACAGAACTGTACCAGTCCATATAAGCATTAAAAATAGAAGAAATTACAGGAGAATAAGAAAGAGAAGTCAAGGGTCAAAATTCAGTAAACCTAGCATCTTTGCTCTAAATGTTCAATTCCCCTGATTTCATCACCTTGCAACATTATCTCAGTTACAGCTTGCATTAATTTGCCAATCAATTAAAATATGAAGTGAAGCTATCACAGAAAATGTGTTGGAGTTGAAATGAGAGGCTAAAGCAATTCTAATTTGAGGAGATATTTTCTAAATACATACCAGTAATTGGAACAAAATTGCATGAAATTAAGCTTACATTGGATATTCTTCACAAGTTTGACTTGCTTTAAGAACAATTACCTTTTTTTTTTTACTTTTTATGATAATTATACAACTCTTCTATAGCTATCATTTCAGTCAAAATAATCTCTACGTGAACACTGTTTAAAGAAGAAACATTTATAGTTATATTAACCTGTAAATCTAATTTGCAGTCTCCGCTTTTGGAAACCTGGAAGGTAGAGTCAATATACAAGTGGTAATTTGCATTAACCCTGTGGGTTATCAGACTCTTTAACACTTCAGTTCACCAGACATGGCAACAACAGTGGCTTGAACAGCCTACTAATTTTTATAGCTCATGTTCTTTTAATTCACCTCTCTCCCCATGGTTATTGCACTTACATACAGCAGTGACTCCTGCAGATGCTTAAATCAAGTAATTGGCAATCAATACCACCTTCAACTATATCTGATTTTAAAAGTATTTTCTCACAACTCCTTCTGTATAGGCAGCGTCACTAGTTGGTCCAGCCAAAGAGGGACATCATTTATTGTATTACATTTTGGCCTCCCATCAGTATGAAAATACATCGAAGAGGGAAGTGACTGATGTGCACAGCAGCTTTCTAACAATCCTGTCAGCATTAGCACAGCTGTCACTGCTGATTTATAAGTATTGGTACCGTTTCACAGCAGAGGGTTCTTAGGAAGCAGCAAAATGCTGTTCAAAGCAGAGATGAAAACTCTTGACTTTCCAACAACATCATCCTTAAACTAAAAACCAGGAGTAATGAGAGTCCTCTCTCTGTAGTCATTGCATAAAAATAGTGGTTCCAAAAGTGGTTCCTATGTTAGTTCTTTGAATGCAGAGGGACTGATACCTTTATCCTGTTTACAAAAGCTTATTGTCAGGGATCATCAAGCATCTCAAGGGAGCAGAGTATGTGTAACACATCTTACCAGCAGGGAGCCAAATGAACACAATTTCTCCAAGAAGGTTGTGGCACAACTCTGATGCTCACTGAGCAAGCAGGACTCCTATCATAAACATTACCAATGGTCCTATGACTTCTATTACCAAGCACAGCCAGCACTAACAAGACAGTCAAAACAAGAACTTTGCTCCAGACTGTTTCTTCACTTGGTATCTGTGAAGATGATATATGTGTATGATGAAACCATAGGAAAATCCTGGGAAATCTAGCTGAAAGTATCACATCTGGCTTCCTGGTGAAGGCACTGTGAACAGTACAACAGGATCACCTGAGGATTCCAGGTAACATGTAGCTGTTACTTTGCCTGGTGCTTCAGTTCGGTTTTGTGACATTTTCTGACACCCTCTAGCAGGACAAAACTATGCTGAGGGGGATGCATGAGATTTGCAGACTTCAAAATAATTTTTCAAAATCACATGGGATTCTTATCTGTCCTTACAATGGTACAAAAACCTCTCTAAAATTAAAAATGCAATGCATTATGTATTAAAACACAGATGACTTCTACTGGCAGTGTGACTAATTACCACTCTCTGGCAGTTTTGCACTACTGAATCAAGGGAATACAAGAGGTGACCTTCTTCCCACTTCCCTCCTTGAGCTTGCAGAGAAGTAGTACATCTATTCTATCTGTGCAGGGCAGGCACTGTGAAAGCAAGAAGCAACAGTGCTGGGATAATCTAAACAGAATGAGACTGACAAACTGCTCTGCTGAAGGTGGGTACTGCCTCCATTGGTAATATTGGCACTGCCGGTGTGGCTGCAGCAAGTCTCTCTTGGAGATCCTCCCTTGCACAGCCTCTATTGCGCTTTGGCTGTTTGGGGTTTGACTCTTGAGATGTCAGTACCTGCCAGGCTAACGTGTTGGAACTCTGGATCTCTGCTTTCTGCAGACCAAGCCCCTCTGCCCTGCTGGGTACAGGCCTGGGCACATGGACCCTGTGGCACGACTATCACTGCATGTCCCCAGAGCCATGCTGAATGCTGCAGCACCAAGCACTGCCTCGTGTCACTCCCTTGCTCTCAGCAAGGAAGAAATAAACTCCTTTCAAGCACACAACTGGTCTCCTTGCTGTCTGCCATTGTGGAGAGTGTTTGTCCACATTCATTATTCGGGAATTTCTCATTTCAGCTTCAAACTCTGCATGTAATTCTTTGACCAACCCACTTGCAAAATGTGGTATTTCTAGACTAGAGTGCTTTAGGCATCAGCAGGCTCCCAGTTTTAAAAGTCTAGGATGAAATACAGGTAAAAACACATTGTTCATACACAGTAAATAACCAAGGGAGAAGAAGGTAACAAATGTTCACCAAATATAACTTGACAGCTCAGTTGTTCCTTCTCTTTGTTCTCTTTTAACTAATCAAAAAATTTCTTCTACCCAAATTTCAGCACGTACCTAATACAATATACCATAATACCATATATATATATATATACCATATAATATCTATTATACCTATGTGAGAAATCCTTGAATAATGGGGTTTATAAATTAAGAGGCTGACCTGACCTTATCTGTATTTATCCTACAAGAGCATCTCATTAATGCAGAACAATAATTCCAGCCCTAAATTTTGAACTGAGGAGGTTTTTATTCAGCTAAGGGAAAAATAATTCACAGAAAATGGGAAGCCCTTACTTACACAGTGGAGCACGGAGTGGTAGTTCTTTCTAAACTTTATTGCTTTTGAAAAAAACATACACAAAATGCATTGCCATCCATTAATCCTGAAGGGCAGATAGCTGGACCAGCATGGAACAGCTGGTTATATCTGGTAGGAGGACTGCCTTGGAAAAGACTGGTTTGGTTTTTTTCCAAGCTCTAGTACGTGCGTCCAGCTCTGGAGTGACTGGAATAGCATGCTTCAAGTTTCCAGACCAATGGAATCACCTGGGCCTCACCTGGTTCCTTGTATATACTTCTGGCTCCTGAGCTCCTGTACAGCATGAAAAAAGCACAGCGAACCAACTCATCCCAGAGCTTTTGAAAGTATTAAACCAGCACTTCATTTCTTTAGAACAGCTTTAGAACAGCTCATCGGATCAGCCTTTTCCTGTTCAGAACATTTCTGTAACATTTTTGACACATCTGAGGTTTTGCTGGGCTGGTGTCACCCAAGAAAGAGTGAAGAAACACTGAACCGCCCCGGGATGTTCCACATCCCCATGGATATGAAAATATTATATTGCAAACACTTTTCTGCAATGTATGTCAGATGTAGTTTACATGATGATAGGGGTGACACATTTTCTTGGAACTTCTTTCAGATTAATTATGTAATTTTTATTCATCTCTTCACCAACGGAAATACACAATTTACATTTATAGGCTTCAAGTGAAAAATGAAATGGTATCTTTATGTTATACATGTGTCATTCATACCTCCAAGGTAACAAGTTTTACTTGATTAGGCTACATTCATTGAATCTAGATCAGTGGAATTTAGATTTGCCAAATTAAAAATATAATCCATGAGGCTTTTTATCTTCAGTGCTTTATCTTTCAAACTCATCCTCAGGAGCATGTTTAAGCAACCCTCAGGAGAATAACTATCAGAGATAAATTAAAAGATAATCAAAACCAGCACCAAGCTTCTCAAAATTAAGGGTCAGGTTTGAGCAGCTGAAGCAATGCTGCAGTGAGCATTGCTGGTCAGGAACCCTTGGCACACAACTCAGGGGCACTGCAGTGCTAGCATGGTGAAAAAAATCATCTGATATTTGCTGAGCAAGGCAGAAGGTTTTCCTTCTCTGAGGTGTGCTCTAATAGGAGTTTTGAACCAAGATGTTCTTTCCCAGACATCAAAACTGGACTGCGTTATACATCTCTCCTCTGCCTTAGTCACTGCAGGCATTCAGCTTTACTCTGCAGCTCAGCCACCAGCTCTCCCTTCCCCCAGAAAACAGTGAAGTTGTGCCAGGAGCACACTGGTGTCATGGTTTAGGAGTGGTATTCTCCAATTCAGTACCTCACTAAAACAGGCCCACTGCTTGTTCCAGCTGGAGCCACAAAAACTAAAGGTCATGGGCTGAGAGAAGAACAATGTACTGGGAACACCAATGAGATAAGAAAATTAACAATATCAATATTAATAAGAGAAGGAACACCCTTGTCCTGGAAGCTACAGTGAGTCCCCTTCCTTTGCTGTGGTAATTGATGAGGTCATACAAAAAAAAAAAATCTGTGCCCCAGCCACAGTCAAGTCCTCTCTTGGCTACTGCAAAAAATGTAACCCTATCCTGGCTGAAACCAGGACAACAGGAAACAAAAATTTTGTTAGGGAAGAGCAAAGACAAGATCAGTACTGCAAGCAGATAAGAGGTGCTGAGGTTCAAATAAGCCCCGAGTGAGGGCAGCTGACCTGAGTCCAGCTAGGATGGCTCAGCTATTTCCCAGCTCTGCCTGGTGGAGCAGTAATTAGGCTTCACTGGCTCAGTTTCCTCTTTCTTTGCTCTGGATCCTACATAAGCACTACCTGCTGCTATGTCTCTTATTTAAAACACTCAAGTCAAAGCTGAAAATAACCTTTTCTGGCTGCAGTAAATTCATGTTGTTTGTCACTATGGCTGTTGGTACTTTGTAGTTTTAGATGCCAGCACTAATGATTTGCAAATTTCAATAATTTACAAGAGGGATCTGTTTTTGGTAGCCGTCTGATGTCTCACAGGATGGAGTTACAAAAGTAGATGATAAACATTTGGGGAATCTAGAGATTTTCTGCTGCTGCAGGGCAAAAACAGATTCCTTTCAGGCTTTACTAGTAATAGAGATAGAATAAATAGACTGTACACAGATCAAATCATATTAGATTTATAGGTAGGAGTTGGGATTTGATAACAAATCAAGTGTTTTAGGAATGTTGTATTTTTCTCAAAAACATCCAAACAAACCCAAATCAAAAATTCTCTGGCTTGAAATAAAGAGGTGGAAAGAACTACTCCTTTGAGTGATGTTCTTGAAACCAAAGCCACTTGGGAGCACTCATAGCTGTGAACTTTTAATGGTGTGAAAGCCAAGAGACTGTCTCTAATTTACAGCGCTGTAGCAATCAGGTCTGAACTCTCTTAAAACTCCCATGACATTCAAAGAGTGCTGGGTTTTGGCTCCTTTCCATTTTAATATTTGCAGTGCAGGTACTTCAGTGGCAGTTCTCAGTTTGCACTGAAGTGGCTGGGGAGTAGCCTTTTCAGTGGACCATTTTGTGGTTTTGTTATCTTTATTTAAAAGAGCTGCAGCTCACAACTGGTAGATCCAACAATGCCTGTGGCTTAACCCGCTATTAATTATCCCACGGGCACAGTGGAAGTGTAATCTAAAGAACCTTTTCTCACAGTTTTTTACTGAGTGGTCTTCCAGGGTTTGGCTTGGTTTTGGGCAACCAGGGAGAAGAGTAGGAGGAACTGAAGGGGTGCTTGTGACTTAAAATGGAATCATTTTATTTATAACACCTTTGGAAAGCAACAGCTCTGTGTGCATGGTGCCATTATTTCCCCCTTGTCATTTCAGTAGAATTCATTGTGAGCTGCATCTTGGTCGTAAGCTGGAGGCAGAGTACTAAGGAAAATTTTCTGCTGAAGAGTTGTCTGATGCTGTGGGACCCAGGTGAAAAGGAGACCCTTAGTTTTGTCCAGCTGAGATGGGCATTGCACAAAGCTACTGACTTCCCCAGACTTTGGTCTGATACTGCCTGGAGATGCTTCTCTCCCTCCTAGGGGTGTCCATACAGCATTGATCTGGCTTCCTGGAGGAGAAACTGCTTGAGGCAGGCACTTGACTGAAAAGTAATCTTAGTTTCATTCCACATCAGCACACTGTATGTCTATCAATTTGATACTGAAACACAAAACAGAAAATGTAGAGGTTGGAGTAGGAATTGAGGCTTTTATTCAGATTTTATACTTTCATTATCTTGCTTATAAAGACTTTATCAAAAACTGAAAGTGTTTTAGTTTTTTTTGTATTGCCATCCCTCTTATATAGTCCTGAATCATTTCCAGATGAGGGACTGGGTCCAGGAGCTCTGACTGCACCTGGAACGGCTGAGGGAGAGGCAGCTGGAAGAGTGTGGCTCACTGTCACTAGTGGTGAAATATGTGTATGTGACATAGCGAGCCACCAGCTGAGTGGCTGCTGGTGCAGCTCCTGAGAAGAAAGGGAAAAATAAATCTGAGTTAAGCTCTCCATGCCAAATACAAATGGGTATATGAAAATTATACCAGCAATTTTATAACTTTGGCAACTGTCACTCTTGGATACTGCCTCCTTCCCAACATACACTGATGTTCAGGATCTGCTCTAGTGAAAAGGAAGGCAAAGACTTTCCATGAGTAACAAGCAAGAAAGACAAGGGCTGAAAAGCTGTTGTTTCCTTCTCTATGAAGCCAGGAAGGTAAGGTGAAGGAGATTTATTAGAAAGCTGGTGCAGTAATTCAAAGAGCTGGAGAAAGGGCTGCCTGCCTCTTTCTAAGAAGCACTTTATTGACCAAGGTGATTTTTTTCATACTTCACTATTTTTTGACTATGTACAAAGACTTATTTGTGGCATAAAGCCTTACAGTAGTCTAAATAGAAAAGTTTTTAATCTTAAGACACTTTCACAGACTCATGGAGTGGTCGAAGTTGGACTTCTGGAAGTCATCTTACCCAACATCCCCTCCCCTCTCAAGCAGTGCCACTCAGAACTAGTCACTCATACAGTTTTTAATATCTCTGAGGATGGAGGCTTCACAACCTTTTTAGGCAGCCTCTGCCAGCACTTGGAGACTCTCATAAAAAGGAAATTTTTCCTGATGTTCTGAAGGAATCTCCTGTGTTTCAGCTTGTGCCCATTGATCTTTGTGTTGTCACTGAGCATCAGCGAAAACTCTGTCCTTTTGGACCATCCCATCAAGTACTTACATACATTGGTGCCCTTCTTCTCAAGGCTGAACAGTCACAGTTCTCTCAGTGTTTCCCAGTAGGAGAGATGCTCCAGTCCTTCCATTATCTTGGTGTTCCTTGGTAGTCACAGTTAGGAAAGCCACCACGTATGGCAACCGAACTATCTGAGTCAGCTTATACAACCTAGGGAGGTGTTAACTCATAAAAGGACTCATTAAGAGAGCTTTAAATCAATGCAGATAAGAAGTGATTGTTTAGTGGACAGTATTAGACTCTTGGCTGAAGTGGGATCAATTTTTTTTCCTACGGAATGTCTGAACTCTTCAGTCTATGCATTTGATGGATTTTTGGTTTAGGTTTTGTTTTTTGAATGAAGTGACTTTTCCCAGAAATTCTTTCTATTAGGAAAGAATGCCTGATGATTGTTGATGTTTAGAGTGATGATTGTTTTGTCATTTAAATGTAGTTTATATTTATATATTTCAATGGCTTAAGAGAGCTCATGAAAAAGGGCTTTAGGAAAATAGCTAGTAGAAATTTTTGTTAAATTTGGCAAAGTCTAAAATTATTATCATTCATTTCTTTGAGTTGCATGGTTAAGCCTTTACCTAGTTGCTTGCTGTATGATTAAGTGCTTACCCATGAAATACCCTGTAAATGTTTTGATACAGATTGCTAACCCTGGAAAGCAGTATGTCATTGTGATAAGAATAAAAATCTCTCAGAAAGATAGAGGTCATAATTAATGTCAAACATCCATCTGTAGTTGCAGCATAAGAAAAAACTGGAAATATAAAGCTTCTGAGATTAATTCCTTAAGAAAATCTTGTAAGTGCCACCAGTTCTGGAGAGAACAGCAGGAGTATGAATGCACTACCAATGAGAAGGGGATCATTAACAGGTATAAACAGGGGGCTTTTGCAAAAGATAGGGCAAGGTGTGTAAAAAGCTGAGGGCTAAAGTAAACCACAAGCAAGATTAGTAGTGCATTTTGACTTTTCTTGGTTTAATCTTTCTTTTTCCCTGATGTGATCATGTCTATATTGTCATATGAATCTTAATTTCTAGATGCTGGCTGCCTTCTGGCGTTCTTGAGAACCACAGTTTTAGAGTCTGGGCGGTATATTGCTCATTATTTAATCTTGTCAGTATAGTTCTTGGTAAAGACTTTTTGTATGTTTGGGTTTTTCAAATTATTTCCATGCAAATGTTTTATGTTGAGAAATTCTATACCTAAGAAATTAATCTACCATTAAGAATTCCATTGCCCTTACAGGAAACCTGCAGCTCAGGATGGCAGGTTCTTAATGCCTAAGTAGCCAGGACCCACAGCTAGACTGTAGGTCTGCTTTTAGAGTCCTTGCAGAAAGAGCATCTCTGAGAAGTCTGTCCTGCTACTGCTATATCAGTGCCATTGATTTACCTTAAATTCAACTTGATTTTTTTTTCTTTTTCTTAGAGATCCTATTTTTTTTCCTTGTCTGCTGACAACAAAGGCAAATTTCTGGCCTAGAATGTATTTAACTACTCACAAATTTGGCTTTTGCTGACACTTTTGCAGATGCATTTGTTTTAAATCTGCTTAAGACTATTGCAAATGTCATAGGGAGATAGTGGGTTGGCAAATCTATTCCTTGGCTCTGACTAAAGGTATGTGCAGTATATTACAGTGTTGCTGAAATACCGGAAGGAAGGAGTGGGAGTCATTCCCAAGCACACACTCAAACTGGCACAGAGTGAGTGTGTTCTGCCCTTTGTGCACTGCAGGAGAGATGAAGCAGAAGGAGATGCCCATCTATTCCCAAAATATTTTTTAGGGCTTCTTGGGGGAGAAGGATAGCAGTAAGGAAACATCTAGAAAAACTTAATATTTCAGTGTGTGTTGAAACTCCTTGCTGTAATTATAAAATGAGTAGTTTATCAGCTATACTAATATGTACATTAAATTTGCCTCCACCCTGCCAAATCAAGGTGTTTGGGGAGCTGAAAGGGCAATTAATTCCATCACAGACCCTGTGCTTTTATGTATAAAAGATGGTAAGTGGTAACACAAAAAATGTGTTTTTTTACAAGTCTGGCTCACAGAGACATAAATACTGATTGTATTGACTTTTTTGCATTTGTATTGCAGTAACTCAGGGATAAATTTTTAATGCAGGTTCAGCTCCTATATGGCACTCTAAATACTAAGCTGAAGGCTAAACATAAATGTTTGCAATCTTCAATCAAGAAACTTCAAGGGTGATGTGGGAATAGGTAATTGGCCAAATTATTTACTGACTTTGATATGAATGCTTATTCAGTGCTTGCTTCCCTGGAGCTAAAGCAGGAGATAATTGCCCCAGCCTTCAGTCTCTGTTCTTTCTCAAGCTCTAAGATAAGAGCACATTTTTAAGGTGATTATTACTTAATTACTGCCATTATGCTGCTAATACCCACCAGATAAACACAGCTTTCCTTTTCGAGCATTGCTGAACTAGAATATTAAGTGGTCCCAGGTTGAGGATGGGGAGCCTAAACTGGGATATCTCCCTTCCTGCCTTGCTGGTAGGTGGGGAGGACAAGGCCTTGGAATGCTGGATGGGGTGGGAGCCTCCAGGGACCAGTAGTGCCTGTCCTGAGAGGGGAGACTGCCCTCAATGGGGAGGGGTGAGCCCCAGGGAGATGCCAAGGCAGACGATGCAGGAGCCAGCTGTGATTACTTTTTTCTTTTTTTTTTTCATAAATTTTTATTAAACTTTCACTGGTATAATCATGTCCTTTTATATACTGTTGTCTCGTGTGTGTGTGTATATATAAAAAGTATAATATACTATGTGTATATATATGTATAACTGAAATAATGCCATGTTATTTTTGGTGCTACTACTTAAGGTGCTTCCTTTTGGAAGGGAAGTCCTCAGGACTGATTTTTTTACATCTGCTTCATTACAGTATTAATATTTTTGACTTTTGCCTTGTCATTTCTGCCAGTCTAGGAAGGAAGGTAGATGGGTGTAGGGAAGGTGTAGATGGGTTTACCAGGTGCATTTTGTTTGAGAGGGGCATAATACCACTATTAGAAACTAGAAAAAAGCCCCTCTTTTTCTTAAGTACCTATTTATATCAGCTGTCCAAGCAAAGAGAGATTAAGAAAAAATACTCTCATTAACTAAACTGCCATGTTTTATCCAATCTCTGAGGAAACAGATGTGCTATAAACTTATCTTTCCTTTGCAACTGGGTTAAAAGCTAATAAATAAATGCAGTGACTGCAGACAAGGCTGACAGTCTTAAGCTTCTGTATGTACAGTGATGTCTTTTCCAAAGATCCTTGAAAGGTGTGATGGAAGTTTTTTTTCTGGATTAGTTTATATTAACCTTAAAGAGCCCTAAAATCAGCAGTGTCAAGAAGAGATGACATTTGAGGGTGCTTGTAATCAGCCTTTAAGAAGTGTAACATAGCTGTGTGTAATGACATTGTCCCATTCAAGTTGTTATTTTAACTCAAACTTTCTAGGAAGCGTCAGCGGGAGCCTTGCTTTGGACAGAGAAATGGAAAGTGTACTGGTTTTGTCCACCCAGTAGTAATTTCTAAGGTACAGGAAATGCCATAAATAATAAAGTGAGCAACAACCGTGACAAGCCTGTATAACTTTTAATTAAAACACTAGGTGTGATTTGGTTTTCTGGCTTTTCAATGTTCAAAGGTTGACTGTCCCTGGACATGTGGATGAAAGAAGTCAATCAAACCTACAAATGTGTTCTAGATATATATTATATTATTGGCTTTTAACAAATATTAAAATGAATGTTATATGTATAAGGTTAGAAAACTTTGTTTTATTAATATAGTTCCTTCTATTTCTGTTATTGATGAAACTTAGAAATTGTGGTATAATACATATATATTTTAGGCTATGGTATGGTGTTAAAGCAAAAATTACTTTTGTTTATATAACCCAAAGACTGAAAAAGATAGTCAGAAACCTCTCTGCATTCTTACATGATCTTATCCAGATGAAGACAGTAGTCCTCCAAGTCCTCCAAGGGAGGAATTTATTACACTTCAGTTATCAGGGAGTGTGAAACTCAGCGGCGCCAAGAAGATTGATCGCCAAGAAGGGGGCGAGTTAAAACTAAACAAAGAAACATCTAAAACTTAAGAGAAATGTTTGAATCATGTATGAGAATTCTGGTTTTAAGGGACAATCCTTTGTTAGTAAGCTGTGCCCTCAATGCTGAGGTACCCAGCCGTATTTGTATATTTTACTTTATTTCTATCTCCTAATTGTCTTTCTATTAAACTTTCTAAATTTTATATAAAAAATATGTGAACCTTGTTTTTCACAATATGAGTCAATGCCTGGGAAAGCAAGGCATCCTACTTCAAGAAGAATGGCTAAATGAAAGTGGCATGCTAGGAAATATTTATCTCCTAATCCCATTTTTCTCCTAATCCCATTTTTCTAAATAGTGTTTCAAGTACTGTGATTTGCAGGAAAAGAGAACCGAACTGCCTGCAGTAACAAGAATATGAATAGTTACCACAAGAATTTCTTTGCCAAATGCCACCAAGCTCTGAGTCAAGCCGGTTAACCTGGAAGCCAGCAGCCTCATCTATCACCTACTGCCTTTTCCATGGATGGTCATGTGGTGTCCCAATGCAGAGTACTCTGGCAGCAAGGGGAGGCTGTCCTAACAAAACCAATCTGCACATCAAAGGGAGTGACTATTTCTATTTTTCTGGGGATACTGAGGAGGTGGGTCCAGCTTTGGACACTTGGTACAGACCCTTGCCATGAAATGGGTAGCACAATCTGCACTTTGAGAAATCAGATGAGTTTGAAAGCAAGAAAAAAAAAAATCTCTTCTGCTAAAGCTATCACTAATTTTCCTGTCACAGCAAGCAAGCAGCATTCTGGGGAGGAAGAGATTCCAAGTCTAGGCAGCTGTGATGGATCTGCATTTAAGAAAAAAGAAAAAAAACAAAAACCAAACAACAACAACAAAAAACGCACCTATAGAAGTTAAAGCTGCTGATGGGAGTTCTTTCTCCTGGCCAATAACTGGCCATTTCTGAAAATTAACAGTAGTTTTGGCCATTGAAAGGTGAGATCAACCTGTGAACACCCCCCTTTAAAACCTAAGCCCGGGAATTTCTCTCTCTTTTTGTTTCCTGGCTGTGAAAGGTAACAGAGCTCCAGCTGGCTCCCGTCCCCTGCCCAGGCTGTGCGGCCCGGGCTGGGCTGGGCTGGACCTGCCGCGGTCCCCGGGCAGGAGATGGGGCCTGAGGGGCTTTTCCCTTTCCTGGGCTGGGCTGGGTCTGCCGCGGTCCCTGGGCAGGAGATGAAGCCTCCGGGGCTTTTCCCTTTCCTGGGCTGGGCTGGGTCTGCCGCGGTCCCTGGGCAGGAGATGGGGCCTGAGGGGCTTTTCCCTTTCCTGGGCTGGGCTGGGTCTGCCGCGGTCCCTGGGCAGGAGATGAAGCCTCCGGGGCTTTTCCCTTTCCTGGGCTGGGCTGGGTCTGCCGCGGTCCCTGGGCGGGAGATGGGGCCTGAGGGGCTTTTCCCTTTCCTGGGCTGGGCTGGGTCTGCCGCGGTCCCTGGGCGGGAGATGGGGCCTGCGGGGCTTTTCCCTTTCCTGGGCTGGGCTGGGTCTGCCGCGGTCCCCGGGCAGGAGATGAAGCCTGCGGGGCTTTTCCCCTTCCCGGGCTGGGCTGGGCTGGGCTGGACCTGCCGCGGTCCCCGGGCAGGAGATGGGGCCTGAGGGGCTCCCCCCGGCCCCAGGCCAGGCCGGGCCGGGCCGGGCTCTGCTGCTCCCGGGAAGCTTTCGGGGTGGCTGAAGCTTTTCCCAGGGGGGTCTCCCAGCTCTGGGCGCTGCTGAGCTGAAACCCGGCACCCTGAATACCTGCGGCTTGAGCCAGCCTTTAACACTTTCACTACCCAGATGAGACCTGCAGATTTAATCCTTCTTCCAAGAGAGGAAGAGAGAGTGATCAACATGTAGAGAGACAACATAAACAATAAAAGCCAGTGAGGAAAGGAATTAAGCGTCAGATGGAAAGAAAATAAGGAGATGCCTTAATAAGCTGAATTATTCTTTTGGTAAGGCCATGGAGATGGACAATAATGTTCTGAAAAAAACTCCTTTAATTCATGAAAAGGTATTTTGAGGGGAATGAAGTATTTCAAAGTGTAAATCTGAGCAAAAGGTGAAGTAGTTGTGATTCTATGAGATGCTGGAACAAAAACAGAGAAGTGAGAGTTGCTGAAGACTTGTGGCCCCTAAGAAGAAAAGAGAAAACTTCTGTTCCCAGAGATGATCACAGAGACAGATGAAGAGAACTTTTGCCTTTTAATAACTCATCCTTAAAATGACACCCCTTAAATTCATAACCCATGAACACACCTCAGAGTAGTGTGAAATGGGAAGAAAAGACTGATGGCAGAGTTTTCCGGGCGGCTGGCATCAGAAAAATAGAAAACCATGAAAAAAATGGTTTTCTTGTGAAAAACTCTATAATATGACAAAAGAGAACTTCTTTTTCTCTACAAAGACTGAAGAAAAGACTATTATATAGTTGAGACTGCTTTAACCGCCAAGTTTTGTCTCTATGTTGTCAATTAGACAAGGGAATAGTTGGGTGGTGGGGAAAAAGGGTTTCTGGAGGTTTTATTCTGGTTTCTTATCCTTGTAGTTTTGTTAATAAACTTTCTTTACTCCTTTTAAGTTTTAAGTCTGTTGTGCCCTTCTCCTAATCCATATCTCAGAGCAAGAAATAAGTTAAGTTTTTTAGTAATTTTTTAGCTAGTGCTTTAAAAACCATGACAGCAACAAACTGACAAATACTGTTTGCGTATCAAGTCTGGCTAGTGTTTCATAATAAACTCAACTGTTACTCTGATCATTTACTGTCATTTCACTGGTTTTACTTTTCAGTCTACAAGCATCATCTTTGCAGGAATTGGGATTTAGGGGATGAAATAACATTGTTATTCTGCTCATGTTTCAGCCACTCAGGTTTTCTATTTGTTCATGTCTGTATTTTAATAGAAAATTGATAAGTGCTGTAATTATAGTCTGTTGAAAGCAAGTAGGTCAGAGCCACACTTTCCATTCCAAAGGGGCTGCTGGCTCTGGAGAGACAGAAATACAGCTGGATGGTTTTAGTTGTCTGGGTGTTGCTGCCATTCATTAGACTTCTCACAACTGCTCACCAAAATACTTTCAGAGATACTAAACAAAAGCAGCCAAAGCATCTGTGTTTAAAAGATCCTCTACTCATGTATGGACATTCTCTGGCAAAATATTGTTTTGGGACATCATGCAAGGATTATACTAACTGGTGAGGGAAAATTTCTTAGAGCATACTGGTGACAATTTCTTCATGTAAATGACTGAGAACCTGGTGAGAGATCTTGCTGGACCTCCTATTCACAAAGAAAGAATGGGAAAGGGATGTGAAGGTTAAGGGCTGCTGCAGCTACAGTGACCATTAGATGACAGTGCTCAGGATTCCAAAGGGATTAAGGCAAAAAGCGGGATTGCCTCCCTGGGTCTCAGGAGAGCAGGCTTCAGTCCGTTTGGGAACCAAGAAGAATTCAGATATACACCCCCCCAGTTCAGCAGGGATATAGGGTTAGGAAAGCCAAGACCTGATATGGGATACAAAAGGTGTAAAGAATCACTTTGATGACTACAGCAGCAGAAAAAAAGCAGGCTGGGAAAAACATGAGCTCACTGGTGAAGAGGACCTGGTGACAAAGGGCCAGGAATGTCTGATATTACTGAATCCCATCTTCATCTCAGTCTTTACTAGCAAGTCTGGAGCAATGAAGATGTCCTCCTCCTTGCTGAAGATTCAGGTTAGGGATCACTGAAGCAAACTGGATGCACTGAACAAACTGCCCATGGGATGTGTTGGGACATACCCAGGAGTGCTGTGAGAAGTGGCTGATACCATTGCAAGACTGCTCTTAATTACCTTTGGAAGGCCATGGGAAACAGAAGATCCTGAGGACTGGAAGAAGGTAAATATCACTTTGATCTTCAAGAAAGAGGATCTAGGTAATCCTTAACTTTCCTTACTTCTGTTTGCATTTAAATTAGTGATGTGGTTTGTCAGTGGCAGTTTCTATTGTATCTTCTGTCTGTTCTCTTATTTATTAAGAGATGTATTAAGGTATACAACTTCATTTATGGGTTCAGTGAGTGATCTCTCCTGTCCTTAGCTCAGCTCATAAACTTTCATTGTATTTTCTCTCCCAAGTCCAGTTGAGGAAGGGAGTGATAGAGCAGCTTTGGTGGGCACCAGGCATCCAGCCAGGGTCAACCCACCTCAGTCAGAAAACCAGACATTTTCAGTATTTATCTGACTGCATAAAGATAGTTGCTAACAAGAGCATGAATAGTTAATCTGTAAATACAATTTAGAGATGACAATAAGAGAGGACAGATAGCAAAGCATAGATGCTGAAGTGGTGAGGTTTTTTTAAGTTTTTTTCTCCTGTCCAATTATTTCAAGACTAGCACAGCTAGTAATTCTAGGCAGCTCCCCTGGATTCTGCTTTTAATAAGCATACTAACAGAGCAGGTTTCAATTTATATGATACCTTTGTGTTGGCTGTGCCAGTTTTTTGCAGTGCTGAGATGCCTGAGAAAATGAGCTGAGCCAGCCCACTCCTGGTGTCTCAGAGGTGTTTAGAAAAGCTGATGAAAACACTACCTACCCCTTCTGAAGGTGGCTACTGCACTTGCATGCAGCAAGTCTTCTTTCTTATGTATTAATTTAAGTTGTAAGGACTGTAATTTCTGCTGGTACGTGATGAAAGTGGCACTAAAGACAAGATATGTTCCCACAGCTATGTGAGCCAAGAATGATTTCACCTTTTCTATGCTCAAGAACATTGTCTGAGGAACACAGCAGCTGATGACTACTGAGAGCTTTTTCTTGCTTCTAAGATGCACAAGATCTCTTCCTGCTCAAATATTATTTTCTCCTCTAAAAGTTGTTTAGTTTTTTTTTTTTCATACCCCACTGTTACTAATTTACACCTTGCCAGGATTTGTAAGACTGATTTTATTGCTGCTGTTGTGGGAACAGAATTCTCAGCCATATGGCATGACATCTTCATTTCTGTGTGACAGGAGACAGAATCCATTTTTCAGTTTTGCAGTGCTACAAAAAAATGCCTTCATGAAGGCTTTTCTTAGGGAAACTTCATATTTTGGTCTTCTGCATAAATCCAAAACCTGCCCATTACAGTAATATAGTTTTAATTTGGCTGAACTTAAGTTTGTTTGTTTTTTAAATTTTGTCATTTGGTGGGCTTTTGGGGGTTGTTTTTTGGTTGGTTGTGTTGTTGGTGGCTTTTTCCCAACTGTAGAAATAACAAAAGAGAGGACAGAACTCCTGACCCAAGACAGGGAGGTGCCACAAATTGTCATGTGCATACTCATGGTCTCTGTCCAGTATTTCTGACTTAGCAGGGCTGGTGTCTCATAATCTAACTATTGTGGTTTTGAACATGTGAGGAGCCTTTTCTTGGTCCAAAAAGAAATAATACCACCCATACTAAGATGATTGTTTCACTGTGAAAGTTCCCCTGAAGATGAAGCCCCAATAACAGAAGGATTTCTACCCTCTGATTTTAATTAGATGCATCAATGTTGCATCTTCTCAGAAAAAACAAATTGACATGTTGATAATACAGCTTAAGGTTGTTTTCTAATGAGAATTTAAACTGATATTCTATCAACCAATCCATCCATTCTGGGCTGTGCAGGAGCTGTCCCTCCTGATGTTTTGCATAGATGCATATTTTGGACTGAGTCATAATCCTTCTCATGAGAAGTATCAGGTTGGCTGTATTGGGCCTGAGAGAATAACAGCACAAGAGGCTGGTCAGTGCTTAAAGATAAAGGCTGGGTGAAGGGAGGAAGTGCTCACCATTGCACTGTGCATGGAGGACCAGAGGTGGCCACACTGTCCCCAACACCCTTGAGACAAGTCCTGTGGCTGGTGAGAAGTGGGTGCCATTCTGTTCCCCCTGTCAAGGGCCAGGACCTTTGTGGCACAGCACTGAAGGATGATTTTCAAGCTGAGTACCTTCCTTACAGGTGGCAGCATCACAGAACTCTGGCACCTGCTACCTTGGCAATTGAAGTACGGAGGATACAACTTGTGGATAGAAGCACTTTCATAAATTATTCCCAAAGTCAGGCCCTTTTACTGATCCATACCCCTCTCTTCTGCTGCCTCCTACTCTACAAACATATAACTAAAATGTTTACTTTTTTTAAAATTACAGGTTGTGTGGTTTAATACGTGCTTTAATCTAGTAGTCTCTTCCTCTTAAGACACATTTATTGTTCTAAATACAGACCTTAATTTGACTTGGTATGTTACTATTTCTGTAGTTAAATTCATTGCTAACTGCTAAATCCCTTAAATAATGATATTTCCCTACAACTTATTTGTTAGCTATCGTTTCACAAACTGAGGGAATAGGTCATCACTTTGACACTTACATTTGATATTTGTTAGAGTTAAAAAAAAACAAACAAACAAAACCAAACAACTAAATGTTAAACCAGTGCTGTTATGATAAGGAACAGAATTGTCAGGGCTTTGGACCTTTTCTTTTTTTTTTTTAGAAGGGTAGCAATTCTAACACAGTCATTAACATCATTTGCATTAATGCAAATACCTAAAACCAGCAGAAGGTTGAAAATATACTTTCTGACTGAATACCTAATGCTGTGGGTTCAGCTGAGCATGTTGACTGAAAGCCACCAAAAACCTGAAGACTAATTTACAGTTCTCCTATTTGACACAGCTTCATGCATTATTGCTGTTCAGTAGTACATATTTACATATACAGAACATTTAAAAAGAAAAAGCAGTATGCTTCTCAGTGATCAGATTTACTATCTGTCATGAAACTGAGAAGGATTCCAGACTAAAATCACTAAGGATGGAAAACTGGAGAAAATATGCAAGATTTATGAAGAAAAAAACACTGCTTAGTCTCATTTATATAAACTCAAACCACACAGAGAAAAAGCTACGACATAGAAATTGACTATCATAGCTTGCTCATGTTAATCTTCAGAATGAAATTTTCAGCATTTAGCAAAGAGAAGATTGCTAGATTTTGGCAATTTTGGAAGAACTCCATACTTTTTCTCATGTTACTGCAATATATTTCTTTTATTTATTATTGTCTCAGAGGAAGAATGTTACAATGTAGTGTTTGAAGCAGCATTTACTTGGCAGCAGAGGACAAGGGATGCATACAAACACAGGCAGAAAAACAACTTTATACATAACCTCATATTCAGAACAAAAATAAAACCCACCAAATTCACTACTGATTTCTTTTTATACTTATGTTGGGAATATTTTTAAAGATTCTTTGCCTAGAGAATTATGTAGCTTGATAAAAGCCAAGTACTTTGCAGAGAACAGAATATAAAGCTATTTCCAATACTACTTATGAAGATAGGTCTGAGGTAGAAAGGTGGTCATGGCTTTCCTCTTCTGTAAAATCTGGGGTTTTTTCTTCTCAGAAAAACTACATTACATTTTAATAGGAGCCAGCATCTTCTTGTCTCACCTTGAGAACTTTGCTCCACTTGCTCAAGACTAACACTTAGCATTACTACAGTTTTTCAGACACTAAGTCCTACATCACCTCTGAGAGGTAAAAGCACTATCACCCCCATTTTACAGATGGGAAAACAGAGGCAGAGTGGTTAAATGACTTGCCAAAGGGGTCAGAAAGAACTGGCACTGGTGCCAGCAGTGGAAGGTGGTCAACACTGTGCCTGAATCACTCCTTGAGCAGCAGCAGTTCAGGAGTAAATACTGTGGGTGCAGGACAGTCTGGCTGGCAAAACTTCACAAAACCATTGGAAATTCCTGACCTGCTCTTTTAATGTCCCCTAGCACTTTTTAGTAGCAGTAGAGAATTTTACACCTCTTTCAATACTATTTTGAGATAAGTTTTTCTTTCCTTCAGTGATAATTAAGAACAACACAGCTTTTTTTCTCTTTACTATATATGAGAGATATTGCATGCAGTTTTACCAATTAAAGGTATGTTCTAGAATTAAAGCAAGTGTTCATGCAGCATTGTAAACTCTGTGAAGGAAGTAAAATCTCTTATGATAATCTTTAAACTACAGATCAGCTGATCAGTGCCATAACTTGCCCATAATTATCAAAAGTACATAAATAAATTATTTCAAAGATAAGGATGATCTGCAAGATTACAATGCCAAATGATAACATCTAAGTGCACTGCAGTTCTGGAGGAAGTTTTGTTGCTAATAGTATTGGAAAGGGCTTTCTAGTTGTCTCTTCATTTCCAAGAGGCAGACAAAAGAAAGGAATCTCACAGAAATGAGCTTTACTTCATAGACTGTAAATTCCAAAACTTGAAGCAAGTTTGGCCCAGCAGGGAACAGCAAAGCTTTGTCTCTGAACAAAGTTGGGAAAGATTACACTAACTTAGAGCATAGCTTAAGTTGGTTTTAGTAAGAACTAAATCCTCTTTTTAGCTATCTCCTGATTCAAAGTAAAGTAAGGCTTAATAAAAATAATCCTCCAAATGGAGTGTTGGCTGGAAATAATGAAAAGAAAGTTAAAAATACCGCTTAGGTACATAAGAATACTACTTATGACTTGAAATGAGAGTTTACCTTCTTTAACTGAATTAAAATATTGTATCTTGCATCCAATATTGTTAACCAGTAACAATAATGCAGATTATGGGAACTTCATATGCCAATGCTGAAAATAATGCAAGGATATTCTGAAATCTGTGTGGTCAGATGGTTAGCATATAAATAATCAGTATAGAATATTACATGTGTGAGAATATAACTAAGAGTATTTTACAATGCAAAAGCAAAGAGCTGAAAGGAATGTATAAATGTAACGTTTTGCTCCAAACTCCTTATGCAGTTCTCTTTACGATTATCAAAAAGAACGTATATAAAGCCCCTGCCCCTTTTCCCCTGGCTGTATATTTATACAAATCAGTGACAAATATTCCACTGCTTGTTAATTTACAGTTGCATAGAAAGGGAAGAAGGAAAAAAAAAAAAAAAGAAGGTACTATAAAAACAACATCCTCGTCTTTGGGTATTCAGTGTTGTACTGTTTCAAGTAGAACACGCGGTCGGAGCGCACGGCGTGTTCCGGGGTCCCGTGCAGGTTTGTGATGAGGCGGAATGCGCGGCTGGCAGGTTGCAGAACAGGGCTGTGCTGCACGCCAGGAAGCACTGGCTGACATCCCAATGAACACTTCACATGGCCTGTTGTGATGAGGAACAGCATCAGTACCATGTGTCAGCACACACAGAAACTTCTCACTGCTCTGGGCTCAGTCACCTCAGGACTGTGACGTCATCTTACAAAAGCCATATATTTTAAAAATTTACATGTATTGGCTTGAGACTCAGCAAATAACAGGCATACAGTTAAAAGAAATCCAAGTTTACAATATTGCAGTCCTTGAAGTGGTTGCCTATTCAGCACAGACAGCTTAATCTAGTGCCTAAGGTGCTGTGTGGCTCCTGATCCTTGTGTACAGTGCCCACAGCTCCTGATGGTGAAGCTGTGGGCACCAGGACACAAGGACGTATGGACAAATTCTTTGCAAGAACCAGCTTTGATCTTGCAAGCTGATGCTCGCTTGAAGCTAATTGGCCCAAATAAATGCGAGCTGGTTCCATGTGGAACCTGCAGAACCTGTGGCAGTGCCTGAACTAGTAGAAATTTTCTGTTACCTATGATATTCCAGAATCTGGCCTTTCTGTTGTATCAGTCTAGCTCTCAAATAGATCTCTAGAAAAAAACAGACAAAACCACCCCCTCCCCTTTGCTTTAATGGAACTTTTCACTGGCTTTGTTTCCAATGCCTATGCAAGTATGCAAACATGTCTCATACCTGTGGTCTGCCACTGAAACTTGCTGCAAATAGAAAAAAAAAAAAAAAGGTTAGAAATTTACATGATTCTGCATTTTGACAGTTTAAAAACAAAGTTATTATTAGGAAAATACATACTATAGAAGAAAAAAAGACTTATCTTTAAAAGACTATACATTTAATTAAAATGTGTTCTAGTGGTTTAATTCTTCACAAACTTACTTTTAACAATTTTATAGCATTATAATGATACAGCTAGTAAGAATTGTTTCACTTTCATGATTTGTAGCCACAGAAACCCCCGAGTGTTGTATTACAGTAACATCTGTTTAAAATTCACTGTTCTGGGCATCACTGAGATGCACAGACAAGACTTCTGCAGTGTTGTACACCTGCCTACTTCTGAGGACCAATGACATAAACAAGGAAGGAAAAGGGGAAATTATATCCATGATCAGTGGATCTCATGGACAAAAAAACCAAAACCAAACAACAAAACAAAAAACAACTAAAACCACCATTGAAGGCATTGTTGGCCTTACTATATAAATAATTGCTTCATAAAGGATATTTGATATAAATAGACAGATTTCAAGATGAATTATAACCTGAAATCCATGAAAACAAATAAAGCAAGTAAGACAATTATCTCTGTTAAACAGTCAAAATGGGATAAAAATTATCTGCATAAGGCTCAGATACTATTAACTCCTTGATAGAGGCTTTGGCCATGGCAGAAGAGACAAGTAAAGAAGAGGGTGAAGCTTTCTACTTCTTGGTTTTTGTTTTGTTAATAATTGGACATGAGATGTTTCATATGAAGGCTGTTTTGATAAAATTGAGTTTGGGTATAATAAAGAGGCTAAGGATGTTATTTTTTAAGGTTAGGAATACCGTGCTGCCTAGACAGTCCATGGAATTTACATAATTTGAAGTCTTACAGAACAGATTTGACAACTGTCTGGCCAGGAAGAGATCCCTCTCCAATGGCCACAGGAAAAGGTGATGGACTTAATGACAGACAGTATCTGTCTTCCTTAGCAAAACTCAGAGTGTAATGCACTTTGTTGGGAAGAGCAGACTAATAATCCTCATTCCAGGCTTCTAAAACATTTAAGATATGAACCTGACAGTCAAAAAAAATTTACTCCCAAGTAAAAGATGTTATAGAGTGACTGAATGAGAGCAAATGTAAGTAGTACTTACTAACTGGGGCAAGGTGGTTTAGCCTGACAACAGGGAAAAAATCACATGAAATTTGCCTTCTTTTAATCTTATATGCTCAGATAGACTTCACAATATGCATGGGCCATGGTTTTCACTAGCAGTATTCTCCTGTCTCATTCAAGGTGCTTGTTCATGGAATCAGAGAAATTTTTTTCTGTTTTACAGTCCTGGAGAACAGCCAGCATGACCAATGCAATTTACTTTATATTGATTTGGGCCAAATGACCATGTAGCTGTATAGTAATTATAGCAAGACAGTAATTTGCAAAACCAAGAACAAATGCTTGAGTTGCACTTTATATTGATTAGTATACACACACCCTCAAGGTGTGCTGAGCAGCTGCACTAGATGTTGACTTCAAATGAGATGCTCCTTAGAATTAAATCCTTAATTTGCAGAACAAGGGGCTCTGAATTGTTGAACTCATCAAAAATCAAAAAAGACAGCTGAAACAAGACCTTTTTACTAGAACACAATTTTCTTTTTAAAAACATGCAAGGTGCACCTTACGTGATGTAGTTTGTCACAGCCAAACAATGTATGGTCTAGAGATAAAAGGGGTATTGTAACAGGGTTCACAGAGCTTTCAAAACAGCAGAGTTGAGTCTTGATGCTTCCAAAAGGACTGTGCATAGACACTCTGACCTTTGCCTTTTAAAACTGACCATTATTATTACGTTTCATTTGAATCTTTCAACAGTTTTGAGAATATATCAAAGCTTTCACTACTGTTTTTCTAAGGCAAAAGAGCTGAAATATACATATCTAGAGAGAGACGTGTATATGCATATATGTATATGCATATATGTATTTTACAAAACCCACCAAAATACATGAGACAGCTCCTCACTTTTGCAAGTACAGAGACACTGGAAGGAGGAGGAGGATCAGTGGAAATATATGTCAGTTGATAAAAGACATGCATAGGAACAAGCTGGTTTTCCTTTTGTTCTCTCTTTAATAGACACTGAATAAAACATCAACTTCCAATGCATTTAAGCAGGGAAAGGTGTTACGTGCTGCATTCTCAGATGTCCTCTGGTCTATTTAATAACTAGTTCAGTAATTAGTGTAAGGACCTTTTTTTTAAACTTTATAACAAAAACTGCATTCAGAAATTCTGAATCTACTTAATTCACTTAAGTTCCACAAAAGGTTTTTATCAGCAGCTAGTGAGATTCTAGATCCTTCTCCTTATGTGGACACCACTGAAAATTCCACATTGAGCTACTGGCTTTTCTTATAGTGAATTGCTTCCACTTAAAACAAGAACATTTATCTACCTTCACAAATAGTGTTATTGAGGCATTTTAATGAACAAAATTATATAGCTTGCATATTTACACAAGAAATCTCCTCAGAGATATTTACTTTCCTAGTCAATATCACAAGAATGATTTTTTTTTTCCAAAAGACCATCTCAAATTCGATATGATTCTCAGAGACATATTTTGATAAACTTACAGCAGCAAGCTGGAAATGTGTTGTTGATTTGCTCCATAACATCTGTTAGATCTGTGTTGGTATCATGAGGTGGAACTAACAAGTCATCTGCAGATATGACAACAAAAACAGGAATTTTGTAACAAGAGGAGAAAAAAAAGGACAACAACATTCTAAAAGGCATTCTTAGCCAACCTTCCAGTTAAATACTCCTGTATATTTCCAGGGAAATATACCTGAAGCCTTTGTACTGTGCAGGAACTACATTAATAATTGCTAGCCTTGGGAGACGACATGAAAGTTACATTATTGATTTGTAGTTGTATTAATTTCTCTTTTATTAAAACTTAACCATTGCATCCAGGATTTAACTAGAAGTTACCAGCAAGGAACAGTATATAAAAATTTACAGTTAAAATAAATAAAATTACAAGATGATGGAATTAAGCTCAGTAGCTACTCAATTAAAATTCTATTCCAATTGCAGATGATTTGTCATGTAACTTTCAGAGTGAATACACAATTTTTCCTCTGAAAAAATCCCAACATTTATCTTTTAAGCGGTCTTTATTCAATATGTACCAGCCTTTTCAGTAGTGCTAAAATCCTCCTTGCCATGTCTTTGAAAAATGATGGTTAAATTTAGCCAAGAGAATGGTTAGGGAACATAACTGGCTGAGTTGTTGGCAGTTTTATTGGACAGCATCTTTTTACTGCATGAAATCAGACTCCAAGAAGTTCAATGTTTTTCCAGATAAAATAAAAACATATGTTAATGCTGAATGAAAAATGTTTAGAATATTTTTCCCGTTTTCTACAGAAACAAAATAATACTTAATCTATAACACGTGGCTTAAAAAAAAACCAAAACAGGCGGAACTGGTACCTAAGATAATTTGAGAAAAATATTTTCCTTTTTCCCCTACTTTTGACCATGAAATGGTCTATAGTTATTTCTGGTAACTCACGGTGAAATTAATGAGTTCTGATGCTGGAAAATTTAAAATATTCTTTCAAAAGAGAAGTCCCTTTATGTGCAAGAGCCTGTACCCATAAATATTGAATTATTCCTAAAGATGTGAACCTTTTGGGAGTGGGAACATCAAAATACCGGGATAAGCAGAGGTTACACAAGAATTTTTAAAGCAGACAGCAAGTGTAGATTACATGATTTGGACATTTGGTCCTGTATCTGACAGGGGTCCATGTGTTTGTAGGACAAACAGCTCTTGGCCACTTCAGTCTGATGAAGTCTGGTTCCCCTTTCAGTGAGGATGGATTTGCCCAGTAAATTCACTT
The DNA here is from genome assembly GCF_030490865.1 of Poecile atricapillus. Lineage (NCBI taxonomy): Eukaryota > Metazoa > Chordata > Aves > Passeriformes > Paridae > Poecile > Poecile atricapillus. The sequence continues at coordinate 65,943,006 of NC_081251.1, read as the reverse complement.
AGTGAGAACAGATGGAACCAAGGAGTCTATCGACAAAAGTCTGTAATTCAGAGTCATGTAGATCCTTGGGACACTGCAGCCTTTCACAAGTGTGAGGAAGCAACACCTCCAGCTGCACTGAGGAGAAGCATCGCAAAGATCCGCTCCTTTTGATTTACAAATCTTTCCAGAAGGTGCCAACAAAGCTATCCAGTAGTCACTATGGGCCCATGAGCACATTATCTGATGTGAACACTCACCTGTCTGGTGGAACTGTGAGCCTGTGTCCTGCTCCAGCGGGAAGCTGAGGACAGAGTGCTGGGGCGAAGCACAGGGGGAGGCGCCATTGACCCGGGAATCTGACTCGGGCTACATTAAAGACAAGACACAGATTTATGTTACTTATATCCTCATAATTATATTCAGATAATAATTGTAGGCTTGTATGCAGCCATCTTGTTCCTTTCCTTTTTTATGTGCTCTTTCTTGTTTGTTCTCCAAACTACTGAAAGTTGGCTTAGGTCTATACAACTAATGAGGGGGAAAAAACCATGAAAAACCAATCAAGAACTTGTTAAAAGAAAATTTACACTTAAGAACAGCTCTTACAAGACGCAGCTGATGGTCTTGTTAAAAACAACATTCTATTGTATCACAAAAACACAATGTAATGTACAACACACACAGTACACCAAGGTTCCCAGTCCAGCTCTGCAGAAAGACTACACAATGGGATTATTTGGGTTGTATTTATCTGCAGGAGTATATACACACATACACACACACAAACAGGACATTCAGCTAGGAGCCCATAAAAAGCTTTACTAGGTATGCTTAGGAACAACTGTTCAATCATGAACAGATTTGTAGAACTTCAGAATCAAATGAAGACTAAAGACAGATTTGAAACAACTTCATTAAATCTCAAAAGTGGTAGCCAGGCATCACTCCTGCTGATGCTGCTTTTCAACCACGTGGAAGACAGCAAATTTGCAGGGATTAGTACTATGTAAAAATCTGTACTATATAGATTCCTGAAAATTATGAGAAATAACTTATATACTTTGAAAAAAAGCTTTTCTGGACTCTTAAATTCACTTGAAGAACCACTGAAATTGGTATTTCATTTAGCTCTAACCATGTGTGTGTTTGAGGTTACATTTAAGTATACATACATGGATAGAAAATAAGAAAAGCCTATAGCAACTCAGAAATATTGGAAGGGGCCTTATTCAGGCTTTTTCCCTTCTTTACCTTCCTTCTTTTAAAAATTCCTTTGAGGAAGACACTAGTAATACAGTATTTGAGCTCTGGAAGTAATTGTTCTGAAAAAAACAGAAATAAGTGAAATAATATTTATATCTGAGGTAGATAAAGCTGAAATTGTTGTTGCTGTCACTAATCTTTTTAATAGCAAATCATTAAATTACTTCTGAACAGCTTAAGAAGCATGTTATTTAAGTAAATCTATCAAAAGCAGATACTGAAGTATTACAAAAGATCATTGCTTTTAAGGTCCTTTTGAAACTGAGCAAATAAACCTAGAATAGCTATGAGACTTTTTGCAGAGTTAGAATCAGAACAGCTGTTGATTGGTACACAAGTTAGCTCCTTAGCACTTCACAGCCTTAACTGAAATACTCAATTTCTTGAGATAGCTTCCAACTTAACAAAAACAATCTTCAGTAAAACTTCTCTAAATCTCATCTCTTTCAGCATGACAATACTAAAGGCCAGGTTTGACTAGAAGAATAAACCAGGAAATATTAGTCTGCATTGGAGACAAAGAAAAATGGAAATGTTTTCAAGCCAGAGAAAGATTTTACTGTCAAGACACTTCTATGAATAGTGAATTACTATCAAGTAGTTAAGTAATTTGCTGCTCAGTACCAGGCTTCAATCCAGCTAAAGAGTCTAAGTAAAATGAGTGTGGTGATTTTAAGTTGGAGAAGCCTGGGATAATTTAACCCAGGCAATTCCGTATTGCCAGGAACCACTGTCTAAGATGTCAGAGCTGTCATGGTAAAGAGAACAAGCAAATTCTCCAACGGTTGAGAGTCTTCAATACAGAACAACAAAACTAACTCCAGCAGCAGAGTCACTGCTTGCCCACCCCACAAACAGATGAACAGAGAGAATGTGAATCATCCAAAATGCAAACTTGCACCTGGAGTAAATCTCTGCCTCTGGTGCTGTTCAAGCAGGAACTATGAATAAATTGTGCACAGATGAATGAGGGTGAATGAGAAGATCTGTGCTGGACATACAAAATTGCATCACAGCAACACGTAGGCTCAGTCAAGGATAGTGAGGCACTGCAAAGTCAACAGTTCAAGTTGATAGATAGAAATTAAATGCCTACAAACTCAGGTGGTGAGTTAGTCAAGGTACCACTTCTGTTGTGATAAAAGAACACTGCAGAGCACAAGGACTATCAGTGAATAAAAAGAAAAAGCAAAACATACTTGGAATACCTTACATTGATGTACTATATATTGCTGCAGCAGTCAGAATGAAATATTGCAGCTGGATTTAAAAACAAGTCAAAACCTGCAAAACCACCATCATCTAATTAGATGGCATTGCCTGATTACTTCATTTTCATTTAAATATACTGATAAATGATAAACTACTGTGTAGTTCTAGTGACTGCAATAAAAAAAAAAAAAGCCTAAACAAACCAAAATCTTCCAAATTAAGGACAATATTGTTAAGCAGCTGAAGAGTGGGGCTTGGAGCAGAAAGTGAAGGTTTGTGGTAGTGGTATAATTGCCTTAATATAATATTCAGATACTGGAAAATGTTAAATGCAAAACAGTTGAAGATATAGATATATCGGCACATATTTACATGACTTAACAATTTTATTGTTAGAGAACTTGAGAAAAATAATAGTAGAAAATCACATTCTATTTGACTCCAATTATACAACACCCACAAAATATGAGCACTTCCATCTTAACCCACTTCAGGTGTCATGAAGTTCATGTATTCTTATTCAAAACAATGCAGCAGACAACCCTTGAGCCAGAAGCCAAAACCTCTAGGTATTATTATACACCTGCTGCTTCTTCTTGAAAGAAATAAAAGCAGGGATACTGAGCATGTCTCTATAGAGATGTGGGAGAGGTTTCCAACTCCAGTCTCAGGGAATTTCCAAACTTCTTTTTAGGTAAAACCAAGCAAGATATGAAGGGACAAATAAGTCCTTCTCCAGAAAACTCTGAAATTGTGGTTTTGTTTCTGTATTACAGCAGTTTTAAAAGCATTTCAAAGGAGATATTTAATTCAGCCAGTTTTAATCTAGAGCGCCTTATTTCACTATGCCTCCTGCTGGTGTCTTTCCCAAAGAAGAGCCTGTAGTGCTCTGTGGCTTAATGGATAGCTAAGGTATACCTGCTCTTCCCTTGACTTCTGCTGCTTTTGGTAAAAAACCTCAGTGTCCCCAGTCTGAATCACAAGAAACCTCAAAAATGCCAATTTTACTACCACATTCATTACAGGTGTTTCTTCTTGCTCCAGAGTTTACGCTACAAAAGAAGCCAAATTTGCTGCACTTTTCTGATAAAGCTCCTCTGTTTTCAGCTGGAGAGGGAGTTGCAGCCCCTGTTTACTCTCTGATCATATAGCTGTTGACAGATGATTTTAGCTCCCACTAACTTTAATATCAAATCCAAATGAAACCTCTATTCAGTAGCTCAGAGAAAACAGAGAGAAATACAAACAGACTTTAAATGCCCTTCATATAGGTCTCACTTTGACTTTGCAAATGCAGTATATATAAAGGTTGAAGAAAGAAAAATGAGAATGGATTCTTTGTTTTTTCTCTGTCTGATTAACATGCTGGTATCAAAGCTGTCACATGCCAGTTCTGTTTCACCTTCCTCTTTGGCACCCTAATCAATCAGGCAGACAAAAATGACAACATTCTGTGACAGCTACCAATCCTTTGGGCTTGCTAAAATAAAAATAGTAGGGTAACCTAAGAATTGTGACCTGAAGTAGACAAATGTGCACTGAGGATGCATGCATATTTCTGCTAAAGGTGCTCTCTTAAGAATGTCCTAGAATGCTCTCATCTAGATAAAGCAGTTACTACATGAAAGTTTCTAAATTTCATTAACTCTCTATCCCAATACTTGTGTGTAGACAGAGTCACTCCAATCTTTTGGAGAAAAAAAAAGTCCCAGTATTTTACATTCAGTGGTATAAAACACCAGTCAGGAGGCTAGTGGAGAAGAGGAATGGGGGAACTTGCTGTTGACAGAATAGATAAACAGAGATGGCATGAAATGCCAGCCATGGCAAAAAATATTGCTGTGAAACAGTTGTGTCCTTAATGCTAGTAATTATACTGTTGTTATATATTTTGAGATTGGGACTTAGGAGTATCTTTCTTGCAAGTCATCCATCTTATTAATAAGAAAAGGTATTCCTTCTATCCACTGGGACAGCCAGTAAAAGTAAAATAAATAAATAAATAAAAATAGGCTTCCAATAAAATCCTTCCCCAAGCAGTGAAAGAGATAAAGGCTGTCCTAAAAGGTAGTGGCCAAGCTGATGGAACAACAAACATGCTGAAGAGTGGTCATTTTTTTCAGAAAGGGGGCAATAATGGAAAGCAGTGCTACTTTATAATTCTATCAATGTAAAAATAAATTTCAAAGAACATTACTAAAAATTTAAATTATTTATAACTTCTGAATCCCCATCAGGGGAGTAGCTTCAGCATTCTGGAAATCACTTGTAGAACATCCAGTGTATTAAGTAATGATATGTATAGAAAGGCATATTAACAGCCACAGATATGTATAATGCAGATCTTCTCATGTACTTGACTCTGTATGAGCCACTTTATTAAATGACAGAGGAGAAACAAAGATGTTAGGAAATTATACTTGGAACAATCAGAAGCACGGCATGACTCCCACAGAGACAGGACAATGCGGACAGAAAGCAAAGGAGCCACAGTATACAGTAAATGTGGTGTAAACAGTCAGAAATACTGAAAAAGGTCACCTCTATTCTACTTTACTCTATCTGAACCCAAGAGCTGCACAATGCCTAGAAAATTCCAAAGGCAGAAACTATAAGAAAGAATTACTGTCCCTTCTCCCACCTATTTCATCACAACAGAAGTGTATATCCTAAAGGTGTTACTAAGAATAGCATAAGGATCCAAAAAAGGTTACAAAATTGTGAGATAATCCTCAGATACACTAGGGGAAAAAAAAAAAAAAGGGGGTTTTAAGGAGTGAACAAGTTTCTGCTCTAAGCACTAAGGCGCAAGTGATCACGGGCTTGGCAGAATTTCTGTGTTCTATTCAACCATGTTTCTTTGCAGATTTTGAACCACTCTTTGAAAGACCAAGTATTGACCATATATCCTAAGATCCTTACTTTATAAATTATTAACAGTGCACCAATTGCTCTTTCCTGTGAAATATTACAGCTCCTCAAATACTGATGAAAATGATAGAATAATAGGAGGAACAAAAAAAACTTCTCTGCTAGAGGAGAGGAGAAGTAATTGAACAGATGCATCTAAATCCTATTCAGCCAAAACTGCCTAGAAAAATGACAAAGTCAACCAGTGAAACAAACAGCAAATACCTTAATCCCTGTAATGAGAGTATCGTCTACAGCAGGAACTTAGGCCATTTTAATACCAGGTTCATGTAGCCTGTTTCTTGGCTTAGTTAAATCCTCTACTACATACAGCCAGTCATCTGACTCATGGAAGGCAGGAAACACTTGTCTTATTGTACTCTGACCCAAAATGTAATGATCAATTAGAAGAAAACATTCATACAAATTTATCTTCATTACTCAAGCTTCCCCACATGACACAGTACAAACCTACCATCTCTAACAACACCTGGTGTATGTTACTCCTGTTATTTCTGTAAGCCAGGTGTGTACATGCTGACTTCCAAAGCAATCAGTGTTTGTTCTGCCAACAAGGAAACCCTACGACCTCCAGCAACTGAGAGTTGCTAAAAGGCTCTTCCCTCCAGCATTTGCTTGTGTGAAAGATCAGTTTGCTGTAGCTTATTGGTCTAAATATGCTACTCGAGAGGAACTGCATTTTCAATGTAATTAATTGCTCCCTTGTATTTCAGACATCTTTTGCCATCTGTCTCTGGCATGCTAAGGGAGGTTTGAGTGACTAATTGTGAAAGCAAATAAACATATTATTTAAGGAAAGTGTCTGGGAAAACAAGTCAAACGTGGGATGTGGCTGCCATCACTACTTGAAGTAGCGTATATATTTTCTTCCCATGCTTTTTAATTAATGAGACCTATTGCTCTGTGTTATTCTCAGTGTTTTCTAAGTTCCCATGATCACTCCAGCACTTGCAGTAATTTTCTGCTCATTTGACATGAACCCTGGTTTATACTAGAGAACAAGAAAAAATATCTCATTAGAAATTATTGATTGCAACAGACCAAGAGCGCATGGTGAAACTATCTGCAGTAAAATGTCAATGCCTTTGCTCCACCAAGAAATCCATTGTGCAGAAACAATACGGGACAGAGTGTACAAGTACCTGCTCAAGCAGCTGCCGTAGCCGGTGAAGCTGAGACTCCAATTGTTTATTGTGATCTTCCAATATTTGCATCCTTGCTTCCAAGCGACCTTTATGTTGCCTCAGGAGTTTAGCTTCAGCAATGAGCTCAGCATCTTCAGAAGCATGCTGAGGTGACACAACGGAGTCAGGAGGTGACGCAAGAGGGTTTATTCCTCTCCGAAGATGCTGCTCCTTTAGCTGCTCATATTCTATCTGCAGACTCCTGCGATATTGAGAAGTGGAGGAGAATGACGACTTAATCAAGTAAATGAAAATAAAAGACTTCCTACATCAAACATTGTTAGCATCTCCAACTAACAACACAAATAGCTCAAAGACAATGTTTTGACTTGTGTTCTACGGGGGATCGAGAAAAAGGCAGTGAAGTAAAAGTGAAACTACTTTATTTCTTCACAGACACATCCCTCTTCTATCTAACAGAGCCACGCTATGCACAACATATGCCTTGATTGTGGACTGTTGTTTGGGTTTTTTTTGCTAATATCATGGCTTCTAGGTCTCTCATCTTCAACAGAGTACATGCATGGCTCAAACAGCAACAAAAGAATTCAGACACCAGTAGGATGATTATGAGACCTTTGCTCTTCCTCAAGGTCAGCAATGATACGCTCCAACTCTCCCCGCTCTTCCTTCTCCACTGACTTGAGTATCTGAGCAGGACTCTGTGGCTGACTCACAGGTGACTCTCCTCCCAGTGTCTGACAGTACTGCTGGATAAGGGCATGCTCATCCTCTCTGAAACAGTAAAACAACACAGATAAAGATAAAGCAGTAAAACATTTATTATGTGAGCAAATATCTCTATCAAGTTGAGGGATTTTGTTTGTTTATGGAAAAAGACTAAGTGAGAATTAAGCCTAAAAAGCATGCTGAAAGGAAACCATATAAACATATAATGCACAGGAAAAAAAAGATTCATCTGTAGTAAAGCATCAGTTTAATCTATGCATAAAGAACAAATGCTGCTAGTGGTTTGAAAAGAAAGAGTGAAAACAAGAATCAGTCAGCAATCAAAGATTTGAAATATCTTAAAAATAAGTAAAACAAACAAGCATCTTCTAGATCCTTTTTTTAACAATATGCGACATTTGTGAAATTTTTTGGAAATAATTTTCGTTTGCTAATTTACCTAATAAAATTAGAGAAAAAAAAAAGTCCCATTAAAATTAATGAAAAAAAGGTACATTTTTCTCCCCCTATTTCGATATACACATACAATACCCTGAAATTCTGCACTGGTAATAGATTTCCTTTTTAGAGATTCAGGGACAGAAATAAACTATAACAATGTCCTCCTCCTGACTCACATGAAATTACCTTCTGGTAAGGAGATACAGAAGTCCTGACACTTTCAATTATGCTTTAATACCCAAGTGAATTTTGTTTTGTATAGATGTGCCTTACTTTCCAAGTTGCTGGCTTTTCTCCATAAATTAAGTCAGATAGATAGAAAGTGAAAGATACCACATTCTTAAAACCAGTTTGCTTGCTTGGTTACTTCAAGAAGGATGAATCAACAACAGAAAAACAGATACTACTCATTTTTTAAGAGAAAAATTGCTACAGCAGTATAAATGCTGAAGAAAATTCTCTTTAAATTATCTCCTTTAATTGACTGCAAACCAGATACTCATACATTATGATACCATGAAGTATCGTTACCAACTTTACCCTAAGGATCTCCTACAGTTAAAGCATGGCCAGAGCAGAGTGACACCCACGGGCAGTATATATGCACATATTAAGATATTATTTAGAAAAGAGACTTTTCCACATTAAAAATATTTCATGTGCTAACTTTTTTCCTCCTATTGTTGGAAAGTGTCAGCTTTGAATTCTGCTATCCACTGGTTATGGAACAAAAAGTATCCTCAAGGATTGCCCTTGAAAACAGATGCAAAAAATCAGAAGTTCAATATATGCAAAGTATTTATTTTCCAAATAAAAGAGTAATGGAGATTTTTCAGAGGCTTTTAAAAATATCCTGTCAGTCAATTTAACATCATTCATCACAGAATTTCCAAATGTACCATCTCATTTGAATAACAGTAAAACCAGTTATTTAGAAAAGTACACCCTGGAAGAAACAGCAGTTACTTCTACGGAGAAAAAGAGTCTATAAATAAATGCATGTAAAAGTAAAACACATTAGGTGTCTTACAGGCCATGCATATAGATCAGGGGTTTCCTCAGAAATAAGTTCAAACTCTTGGGACAAAAGGAGAAAATGCATGTGACAGGAACAGTTGTGTTATGACAGTCGCATAAATACTATTTGTGTAAAGAAAAACCTCATTTTTTCCTGTTGAACCAAGATTTTTTGTTAGCTCAGGTATCAATATCAATTTAAAATATCATCAGTATTAGAAACAAGACAAAATAGCCAAAGATTAAGTAAATCCTGGTTCCTGGTGTGTCTTGGGAAAGTACTTCTATCATTTAGCAAAATCCTTTGGTTCTTATTGCACTGCTTAAGATAAAATTTGTACTGAAGACTAATCTCATGGTAGAATAACACCAAATTACTTCTTTCCAAGGATAACTATTCACTATCTACCAAAAGCTATGGGTTTTCCACTTTCCAAACCATCACGGAGACTTGAAATTTAGGCTTGTGCAGCCAAAGAAATGTACATCAAGTAAGAACAGCTATGTCTGCTGAAAACAATCCAAACAAGAAAAAATATAGCCTGTGACAGTTCTGTCTACTGGATAAAAACCCTTATTATTGAGTTTTGCTTTTAAAAATGAGTAAAAAGTTTAAAGAAAATAATGTACATTCACTTATTTCTTAGCTGTCCTGGCTGTTGTCAGTATTACATTCATGAGAAGAAATGACAACATGGATCTTCCCTGCCAATGAATAAATTTAATAAATGTTTCACTAAATATATATACATATAGAGAGAGTTAAATTGAGGTTGCATGTGCATTTAAGTCCATAAAAGCAATAGTTACATCAAAGAATCCTAGCTGAAAAAGAAACAGAAAGTATCTTCTTTACTACTTGAGTGATCTCAGGGAAATTTATAATCACTATTGTCATTAATACTTCACATCTACTTGAAACTAAGACAAAGGTGAGTGCAGGTAACAGAGTTTGGATCAGGTCCCAGTGCCATCATTAAAACCTCACTGTGCTTCTCTATCCACCAGCCATCCTGACAACAATACCTATCCCTATAATGAAATTTTTACCGAAGTGAGGTAACCCCTCTGAGGATTCCAAACTCTCCAAAAGGTGCACAGTACCCTGTGACTGAAATGGCCACAGCAAGCCAAAAGTGCCGGCAGTTCAATGTCCCACCTTGGGAGAGCACAAAAACAGAGTTAAAGCAGGTAGGTAAGGGAACACAGCTTCATCTTCCAGGCTTCAAAACATTGTTTACATGTCAATTTAGGTGACACTGTGTGACTACGCATACAGCCTTTTGAGCAAGGGTGTTGATGATGTCAGGAAATATTCACTTGACCTAGTTTAGTCTGGTTATTTTAATTAGGCATCAAAAAGCTGCTGTCCACATTTTGAAATGGTGAAATAGTTCAAAAGCAAAATTTCGAACATCTAAACTGGATCTTTTTTAAAACAGGGCTCTGTAAAGCTGAATTTATTATATTTATTGGATTTTTTTGTATCTGAGATTCTTTCAAGATTTTGCAATAGGTGTAACCTCATTTTTTAATGAAACCTATAAATGTTTTAAAAAAGGAGTTAACACAGTAAATGCTTATATACTCTTGACTGTGTTGTGATCCAGGAGATTACATCAACACAGCTAAATACAGGTAATTATATATTTGGTCTCAAAGTTATTCAGTCCAGAAAAAACTTCATTTCCCTTCTCTCCCACTGGTTCAGAGCCTCAGAAAGCCTATTGGAGGGGCTGTGAATATTGATTGCTCTTTTTTAGGCATCATTTGTTGCAACTGACAGCACACTTTTTCACAGGCACTTGATAAAAGAAGTCTTCTGAAGCAAACGTGTATTTCTACCATGTGTTCTATTTTTGGTTTGTCTTGCAAAATTACTAGTTTGAAAAACACAACCTTGAACCTGCACCAACAAACCTCATTACTGTAATTAGAATAGATTCATTAGTAGCACAGGAGTCCCAGGACAGGGCTTTAAATGACCTACAACATCAGGTCATTGATCTATGCCAGGCAAAAATTTTCATTTTAAGAATCTGGAACATTGTTCTGTAGGTGTGGTAGGAGATGGCAATCAGAAATCAAAATAGAAGTATCATGTAAAGTTTTATTGCTCACTCTTTCTTGGTGGTTATTTTATTGAATAACCTGTGTGCTTTGAGAAACAACCAGAAGTACACAAAGTCCTTTGACAGCAGAGGCTGTAGCTCCTATTCTGCACTTCACCACAGTAAAAAAGCCACCCCGGAAGGTCAGACTTGAAAGAAGTGCATCTCAGAGGAAAAGAACACCCCAACAAAGAAGCCCAGGGAAAACAGCCTTTGAAGTATCCTACTCTCTTTGTGGACATATATTTTCAAGATGTCTATTCCAAAACATGCATTGTGCATAGAGAAAGCAAGAGGCAAATAAAGCTGCATATAACCGCCCTTTTATTCGACTATGCTGTAGAAAGAAAAATTCCTATTTCCTGACCATCACTTTTCATCAGTGATTTATTTTGTAATTATATCGGATTAAAAAAAACAATTGCTCAGTTGGATTTAAGATTGGAAGATGTAGCTATTTGTGAACTTACTTCCTTGGCAATTTTCATTTTTGCTGTAGCTCTCATACTAAGCACCATGAGTTCTAGTACAAATAAAGTGTATCTTGACCTACTGATGCTATGAGAAATCCTAGAACAAGGATTAAAAAGGTACTCAAAAATACTCAGTCTAATTCTTTGTTCTTCTCCTAATCTTACCATCACATGAAACAAATTTCTTATTGCGACAAGATACCTTTTAACCACTTTATATCATGTCACAGGATTCAGTTACTACATACTGGGCCTCCAGTTTGACTTGCATCACATTAAGTAGCAATGCCAAGTAAAAGTATCAATGGCCTTCATTTCTGAAACTGTTCCTGCTTCTGAACCTGAGTGCAGAGTTCCCTAACAAATAAAATTTCAGGTATGTTCCAACACTGCCTTAGGATAAGCATGAAATAGCATCAACAATGCTGTGGATGTGAAGATTACTGGTAGTAAAGGCACTAACCAGAAAACAGCTTTTAAGCATCTGCATTTATTCTGAAAATATTTATACTATGCCCAGTGCAATTCACTTTGGTATGGGCTGGATAGGATAGCTCAGACATTACAGGAATAGGAGAGTTACACTCTTGTCCTATTTCTCTAACAATTTTTATTTTCATTGTACTACAACATGATTTCTCAAATTGTGAGGCATAGCTTTCTGTTAGGAAATGATTATTTATCATTGTTTGTTGTAAAGATTTAATTTTTTCCTTATGCTCATCTTCATTTGTGAATAAGTAAGTCTGCTTTAAAGATAGAGATGATATTGCATTAATTAAAGCCATATAAAATCCATCACAACATTCTAGCCTAAACATTTAGAACTGTCTAATGCAAAGAGAAGATGACATGAAAGGAAAATATTTCTATTCAATGTATTTGTACTAGAAAATTCATTCATGAGAGCATTAGAATGTTTTTAAAGAAGCTGGACATACTACAGTAGAGACTGTGCTTTTTTTTTTTTTTTTTTTTTTTGCTATCTACAACTATTTTTCTGATTAAGGAAAGGGCATTTTAAAATGAAATTCACAAATTCACATATCTTTTGAAAAGGGGAGGGTTAGCAAAGCTTAGTCAGAGAGACAGAAGTCACGATGACATTCAAGAAAGCAGGTTAGTTAAAACCCGAGAATTATCTTTGATGAGTGCTTTCTTAATCAAATGGCATATTGCAAAACATTCCTGAAAATAAACTCATTATGTTTAACTAAGAGCAGAAGTTTTCTTATTCAAATGCAGATGAACTTCTTAAATATAATCGCTGAAGAATGAAGAGTGTTAAAAGTATTGTTGCTGAGCTTGTGACCCTGACAAGACCAAAGAAGTAACTTTTAAAATCAAATGCAACACTGCCTCTGTTCTATATTCACAGTAAACTGAAGGACTCTTCAGGACCAGTGATAAGATTATGAAACAGAAATCCAATTATGAGAAGCAAAGAATTTGGTTTCCAAACTAGTAATTGTTCCCCGAATGTTTGAACTTATACTGTAAAAAAAGTAGTTTGGCTTGGGGGTTTACATCTGAACTGAAAAAAACATGTATTCACATTTCAAATTGTTCCTTTGAATTCTATCCATATGAAAATGGTTACACCATCTCCATTTCTATGTTAAATAGTATTTTAAAAAGTAATAGATTTGAACTACAATCCTAAATTCCCAATGTTTCGGCAACTTCTGCTCCAAACTGGGATACAAACTTCACAGCTCTGTAGTTCCCTGGAAAAACGTCTTCATCAAAAAGGGCTGTCAAGCACTGGAACAGGTAGCCCAGGGCAGTGGTTGAGTCACCGTCACTGGAGGTGTTTGAGGGAGGCAGATGTGGCATTAGGGAACATGGTTTAATGGTGGACTTGGATAGCTGGATGAATGACCTTAAAGGTCTTTTCCAACCTAAATGATTCAATTATAATAGTTTAAACTTTGAACCACAGACCTTCAGAATCTTGAGTATTTCAGTACTTATGCCTTAATGAGAGCATGCATTGTAATTTGCAAAAAAAACCAGAACTACAAGGTTACTTTCTTGCCCATGTTTTGTTTGTGTAACAGTCCCCTGACTGAAATCTAAATTCAGAGGTACCTATCACATGTTGGTACACAAGTTTCCATATTAATTCTTTTTCTAAGGAAAAGGAATGCAGGGAAATTGCTTTAAAAATCAACAGTTGATTTGCCAGTAAAAATAAAGCAAACACCTCCCCCTTTTACCATTGGGATGGATGGTTGTTTTGTCTTTGTGTATGAGTAGGCTCATTAATTGCAAAATACACAACTCAAGTGTATGAGCATTTAGCTGCCTTCAAGTTTCCAGCTTTCCTGCCAAATGACAGTATGTTTGCTCTTCTTTTTTTGTGGAAGGTAAATCAAAAGGGAATATTCTGGCTGCATTTTTCTTGCTGGAGAGGGTGCCAATGACAGAAATACATTAAAACAGTTCACATGAAAAAAGGTTTTATTTGGTATGTAAATACAGTTAATTAATCAGGAAAGAGGCAACAATTAAATGAGGCCACATGTGCTTCTTTCAAGCAAAGTATTTTAAAGCTCAAGCTGTTAGTATACTCATGGATAGAATAATTTCATTATTAGATTTTAAATCATTATTAAATTATTAACTATTACTGAGACCAACAGCATTTTCTAACTAAAGCTGAATGAGAACAATTTCAGTTTTCCTCTTTAAAAGTGCTGCTGGTATTTGTTAATAACTTAGAAGAGTCCTACAACGCTGATTTAATTAACTGAACTGATGATAAAGTGAGGTTAAAACATTGGTTTCTACATTAAAAAAAGAAAAAGTATTTACTTCATCAGCAATTCAAGGGGTTCTATGTTTTTCAAGCATAGAACCAATGCATTTTAATTAAGGTTTTTACAATAAAAGCAACACATAATTAAAAAAAAAAAAAAAAGTTAGAATTAATGTAGGACTATGTTTATTACACAGGACAATTCCAGGCAAAAACAGATGGATCAGCAGCCAGAAAACTGAAATATAAACTGGAAGTAGGAACACTGTTCTGGCTCTGAAGCATCTTCAAAGTACAGAAGTTTGTTGTGGTTTTTTTAAAAAATAAAGTTGTCCAGGGTCTAGCAAAAGCCTAGAAAGGGATTTATTTTCTTTTATACTATGATAAAAGCAGAAAAGGAATACAAAGGTACAAGGCTGTGGCTTTTTCCTAGTCACATGAAATATCCTCACTCTTGAAACAGAATGGCTGTCAAACACAGAGTTCCCACACACCATCAAGTGAACATCACCAATTTCCACAACCGGCGCTCAGAATAGCTAAACTTATGGAGGCATCCTTGGGCTCATACTTATTAGCTGCTCTCATTGGGACTAAGTTCTGTGTTAGAACTGCTGAAGAGTACACCATGACTGTGTAAGCAAAGTAACTGACAGCTGCAATGAGCTTGAGCTACTTACACGCTTCCTGTGGTGGAGCTGCTGTCCATGAGGAAGGAGCCGTTGGTCTTTTCCATCTGCGCAAGCCTGAAAGGCAGGGAAAGACCATGACTTTCAGACAACAGGCTGCACAATTTCACCAGAGGCACTGTGAAAATCAATCTATTTTGAAACAGCTCAGATATGGCAATCTTTGTATACATGCTTAGGAATAGAGCCCTAGATTTTGTGACGAAAACCTATAATCCAGAGGACTTTTATGAGAAACTTGTGCTATGATTAATTAATTCTACTTGCCAAACAACAACAAAAATGTATTTTCTAACTCTAGTATAATTATCATTAGCATCACCACAACTCTCATGGCAAAATTAGTTAAAGAGATGTTTTCACAGATGGTTTTCTTTTTGAATTTTCTAAAGCTGGACTAACAAAAGAGGATGAATCCTTTTTAAATATAGCACATGCAACATCTGAAATTACTCTTGGCAAATACCACACTGTGGACAGACAAGTCGTGTAAAACAGCACAAAAAGTAGTATAATTACAGAGAACCATTGCCTAGAGTTCCTCATTTTGGAAGCAAATAATCTAAAAAGACCAGATTATTAGACTGTATATATAAGGTCTTACAGTTTTTTAAAATCAAAGCAGAAATTTTCTATCCAAGTTTCAAGAAAAGATGTACCCTATGTACATAAGAGACATACATACAAATTTAGGAACACTTAATGCTCTACACATATATTCAACTGCACCAAATATGACTATTTCCAAATATGCCTTTACTATAAAAGTATCTTAATTTCACATATATTTTTGCAAGTGCATTATGCATTGCTACAGACATCTTCAAACTTCCTTTTGAAGGAAGTGTCCAAGGCCCTAAAGAACAGGGAACTCTGGTGACTTCTTTTAGAATGGTGCAAATTTGCCCTTCTGTACATTTGTCACTATTCCTGAGGGTTGAAGAAGAATAATAAATGAAGGCACACACTGAATGTCATTTTGATTGTCTATTCCACCAAGGCTGGGGTGAGACATTGTGCTCCAATATCTCCCCTGAAGGAAAGAGAATCTCTGAAGTGACTCAGGACAAATGACATCATCTCTGCTCTAGGGCATCTCAAACAAATCTAGCTCACAGAGAGCAACATGCTTACAAGTCACCTTTATAAAGCTGCTAAGCTCAGCATCTTTAAATCAATTGATGAAACAATTTTAGAAATTAATCCTCACAGTCCCTTTGTCACATAGGGAAGTAGTACAACCCCCATTGCTTTTAAGAAAGAAGGGCCTGCCCTGAATCCCTTAGTGACTAACAGATATTCCAACTTACAAATGCAGATTTCACCATTATTATCACATTTAGGATCTCCATCATTAACAAGGATTTGCTTGGGATAGTATACAGCACCAGATGGCCCTAGTCAGGAAGCACAGAGAGACAGGGAAAGGACCCTAGAGTTGCAAAGAGCCTTCAAGGTAGGATAAAAACTGAAAGCTGAGGAAGGAAATTAGAAGCAACTCAGAGGTGACACGGCACACCAGAACAGGGAGATGGTGCCTGATTCCAGGCAGGGGATTTTGTAAATAGAAAAGTGAGAGCTGAATGTTCTCCAATCAGTGACATAGGGCTTTAAGCCCTAATATACTGTTTCTGCTGGGCACTGTCTTATTAGGGGAGCCCTGACAATATTTCTTTAAAGCTGCTTAGCTGAAAAGACCAGAACAATAAAAAAGATTTACTATTTTATATGTGACATATGTGTAACAGATTCAACTAGAAAGGACACAATAAAAATTATATGAAAGACACAGAATTATGGGACATTTTGAGATTTTATTGCTGGAAGAAAAACAATCCTGAGTAGTTTTGGACAGATTACCTATGAGGCAATTAGTAGTAGGTTTTTGATTTTGGTAAGCAATGTTTGCACATAGCAGGTACAGATTTAGGTTTGTATCATGAATGATAATCGAGCAGTGCACAGCCCACCTTCAGCTAATCTTATTCCAAGCAGAACTGTTAAGAGGTGAGTGGAACAGAGGAAAAACATCTATTGCACCTAGGATCTCCACTGATCCTTAACGAGAGTCCACAGTTTGAGCTTCATCTTGGCACAAAAAGCCACAGTATTGTGGCACCACAGGCTGAAAAAAGGACACAGGTAGACAGAAAAGTCTCCATCCCTCTAGAGAAATTTAATTTGTCTGGTTCAGGGGCTTTAATTGATTACAACATGGCCTGAGTTTTAGACTCAAAGAAATGCCAGGTGATACATATGAATGACATGTTTCAAATAACTGAAAAGCTCTGTAATGACTTTGTATGTCATTGTGCTATATTACTAATGAAGGATGAAAATATTTGCTGTTGGGGGACAAAAAAAGAATAGGCTGACTGCAGGTAGCCCTTCAGCTTTATTTCCTGCCCTATTTTCCTTTGCTGCAAAGACCATGTGCAGCATAAGCTAGGCATTTAAAAAAATGGTCTGAAGATTTTTAAGGTGCCCATAAATAGGAATGCTATTAATTTAAACATGCCCCCTGAATTTTTATTCAAAAAATAAAAAAGTTAAAATTATTTTTCAGTTGTGGAGATCAGATACAACAATAAAAACACCCAAAGAGAAACCTAGTCAGTTCCCATGGTACTAATTTTTGAGAGGGTGTCTCTAGTTAGTGTTTCACCATCATCACGCCCTTAACTCCAGATGAGAGGAAAAGCCCTCGAATTGCACAAGGAGAGGTTTAGGTTAGATATTACAGTAAGTTTCTTCTGTGAAAAGATGGTCTGGTATTGGAATAGGATGCCCAAGGAAGATTTGGAATCACCTTCCCTGGAAGCATTCAAAAGGCATGTGGAGGTGGCACTTGGGGACATGGTTTAGTGGTGAGCACAGTCATTCTGAGTTAATGGCGGGGCTTGATGATTTTAGGTCTTTTCCAGCCTTAATGATTCTGTGATCACCAGCTCTGAATGTACAGAAATGAGTTAACAAAACACAGAAACATTGAGATGGACTTGGCATAACAGACATTTTATCCCAACAAGGGTGACCCCACAAAAGCCACAACATAAAACAACCATAATTACAACCTACTCTGCTAAAAGCCAACAATAGTGCAGAGTGTCAGCCTACCACAGAAGAAAACAAAACCCTGGATCTAAAATCCTACTGGGAAAACCTGTATACATAACAAGTTCAGTTTATTTCAAAGGCTAAACATGAAGAAAGAAACAAATAATAGCACATTTTAGAAACAATAAAATCTTGCAACAGCTTCCATTCTGTATGAGAGATGATATATTTAACACATGTATTTTACATTTAATATGACTGTAATCAGAAGCTAATGATTAAAAACTTTCTACTTTTTTCTAAGCAGAGAGAATGATATCGTTTTAATAAATAATATCCAACCAGTAATGTGTATTAAAAACTGGAGGAATCAACCACAAAATGCAATGGACTATTGAGAAACCACGTCTGTCTTACCTAGTAGCATACTGTTCTATCCTGGAGTGTGTGTCATCATGAAACAGCTGTGGAGACTGGGAAGGACTAGTTTGAACATAATAATAAAAAAATTAGTGGTGTCTAAAGCAATTCATCATACAGACAACATAATTTTTAAATCAAGTTAGACTGATGACAAATAAATACATGCACAATATTCCCGAGGGCGTTATTGCTTTGGGTCAGCCATGCCCTATAGTTCAGGGACATCAGATTAGCTGCAACTGAGCTAAAAGAACACAATTGGCAAATGAGGCTTTCCAGATAAAGGGGTTCTGCATACTCACTCATATTGCTCTGGCCACATACTGATGAGAGTGATAGGACTGTAAGAAAGACAAAAAAAAAAAAAAAAAAAAAAAAAAAAAAAAAGAGGGAAAGAATGAAACTATGAAACAAAAACCTTAGCACTATTTATGCAAGAGAAAGCTGGAGAAACACAAAATATTTTAAACAGCAACCCATCCTGAACCAGTAACAATTGATGTAGAAAACAGACAGCAAAATATACTGCCACATGTCATGGAGAGACAAAGGACTGACCTACATAATTTTGTTACATAAAAATCAATTAAAAAAAATCCAAATCAGTGTTATTGTTTGAACTACAGTCCATAAACCATAATCAATTAATTTAAATTCTGGTCAAGCAATGGAACTTTAATTTCAAAGTAACTAGTAAAATGTATTAAAAGAAAAGTGGGGTGCAAAACCCCCACCAATAAGCCATCCCCTATAGCTCACAGTTATCAATGCTTCTTTTCCTTACACATTAAAATAATGAGGTAAATACATATTGTATTACATTCTCACACTCAAATAGCTATAAAAGATTTTTTATTTTCTTTAATATCTTTCTATTAAAAGGAATGTATTACTGAGTTTTGCCACCTGCAGGGCAGAGAACCAATACCAAGAGTTTTCTCAGCATGGTGCTGACAATTTATCTGTATATTTCTCACATGACTAGACCAACAGAATTTTAACCTGACCTGTGATTATAGTTTTATCATTCCAATTTCTGGCAGCATTGGCAAACTTTCATCACATTAAAGCAGCTTTGCCTTCTTGTGTTGGTGGCAGCTGAAGACCACCCTGGTGGGTAACATTTGAACATCTGAATGTGCATTGCTTCCTTAGAAGCCATCAATCAGGCAGTTCTCAGATTACTTCCTCCTGTATCTTAAACTGCTAATGAGGAGGTTTTGTTTACTTACTGCAAATGAAAGGCACAGCCCTACAGTCATGAAAGCCCTTAGACCCTGGGCACTGGCGCTGAGCCCTGTGTGAATGCAGAGCATCTTTGCTGAAGCCTCGCATGAGCTGTTGCTAAGTGGTGCAGTGTTCAGACAATGCAGCTGTGCCACAGACTCCAGGATGTGAGGGACAGTCAAGCCATGAAACTAATTCTAGCACCCTGTCAACACATCTTAATTTTTGCTCTTGTAAGAGTGCCTTCTGCTGACAACTGCCAAGTGAGTAAATAAAGTGGAGCACTTCTGTCAGCGCCAGAAATAATACCATGGAGACACTGAGAGTGCTCTCTCTGATTAGGCCACCAATATTTCTGAAGCCTGTGGGACCCTAATTAAATCAGACATTTCTAATTCCAGGAATTTTGACATAATCAAATAAGCAGCGCAGTTCCAAAAACCCAGTCTCCTCAAAAGTATTCTCTGTAAAACAGCTATTCAGCCCCCGCCAAAATTACCTGCTGTGTCCATTGACATGGACATTGTACAGCCCATGGCTTCGTAATACAATACTGAAAAAAATCTAAACATAAAGTATGTTACTTTAAAAGTAATAAAGAAGATCTGCAAATAATGTGAGACAATACAGAATAATATATCACAAGGCTCTGCAACTGTTGTTGGCTATTTTTTGAGTTTCAGCTTCTTGTTTCTCACAGAGAAGGCCAGTGACTCAAGGAGCAACTGCTCTATAAACCACACTTACGTCTCCAGGTTGTCACCCTCCAATACTGTTTGCACAGGTAAGTAGCCAAGTCGGGGATGCTTTGCAAAATACTTCTTTGACCGGAATTTATTCTTCAGCACCTTTGTGAAGTCCCGTACATCTTCCCCAGATGTTGTCTTAAAAATAAAAAGGAAATAAAATTCGACATTGCTAAATAGTACTGATTTAATGTCAATATTATTGGTTAATACCACTGGTGCTGTCCTGAAAAAGAATAAAAGGAAGAACTTTAAAATTTCAGTAATGCTAAAATTGCCTTTTTTGTGTCATGAGATACAGTACAATAATAATGCTAATGCACCTAAAAATTGTCTTCTACTGGAAAATAATAGCAAATTCCCAGCAGTAAATGCATTTACCAATTACTTTATAAATTTGGGAAAAATTGAAACAGGTTCAAGTCTTAAGAGAAGTATTTATATCCAGTCTTACAAACCACAAGAATTTAATTTTTGAGAAAAAAATTAAAAAGGGCAAAAATCAGTTGGTAAGATACAGCCCTCTATATTCACAAAGTTTGACAAAATACTCACTGCCTCCTATTCTAGATCTACAATAGAAAACTCTACCACAAGACGGGAGTGGTATGTGCTAAACTCTTCTCTGCTGCAATGGGCAAGATTTTCATAAGAATTTTCTCAAGTTATCCTATCTCTTCCTATAGGATTTTGCCACTACTTGTAATATTCCAGAGTCAAAAAAATGCACAGATTAAGTGGTGGCCAGTGTACAGACACTTTTCAAAAGCACAGGAAGGCCTGATAAGAAAAATTAGTGCCTGAAGTAACAAACTCAAACTGATTCAGTGGTCTCCTTACTACCACAGAATAAGATTAGGACATAGATTAGCCACAAGATTCCACAAGCCTAAATTTACAAGTTACAATCAACATCTTCTATCCCTCCCCACAGCTTTTTGACTGGTCGTGACTGATGCAGACTCTTCCAAAACTGGTAACTTGTTAGCCCCATTCCTCTCTGCTCACTCCCTGCCCACCAGCCTATCCTGAGAACAAAATCAAAATTTATTCAACTGCTTTTAAAAATCCCTTTAACCGGTGATAATCACAGCAATAAGGGCAGCACTGCTTTGGTAATACTGTTCAGCTAACTTCTGCTTATAAAGCAGGGATACATACAGACATAAAATACAAGGCAAAAATGGCAATAAAGAGATCTGCAGGAAGAAACAATAGTATACAGTCTGCCTTTAAAGTGTATGAGCTCAGACTGTGCTGACTACTCCAACAGAACATCCCCTTCCAGCCGCTACTATTGAGCATTTTCTCTTGCAACTGCAGTAAAGAAAGCATGGCCATTCATCTCCAGAATTACTTGAAGATTTGCAGCAAGCTTTTACAGACTTGCAGACCAGTCTCTGTAACAAACTACAAATGCATTCCTGTACCCTCTGCTTTGGGAGAAGCCTGCTAGCATCAAAAGATGCCAAAGCCAATGGACAACCATGTGGAAAATAGAGAGGAAGACTGCAGTTTTGTAATCTTTTTCCTAATTTACTACAAAGTGGCCTAGAGACAGGTCAGGAAAACTATTCTCTGTGAAAACATAAAAACACTTCCATATTAATCTATATATTTTTATGTATTTATAATATATGCAGTTACAAACTCTCTAATGCACATCAGATGAGCAACAAAAACAGTAGAACAAGCTGGTGTTGGTAGGAGTTTCTCATACATGGCTTTAAAAAGTAGACAACAAACAGAGCAAATTTGTGGCCAAGGGCTGTTTGAACCCCTGAATTTTAATAAAAGTGAATCCAGGGAGGGTTAACAAAAACATTCTCAAAAAGCACCTCTCCAACCACTGCACCATTGAAAGAAGGAACATGAGGCAATGCAAAGGGCTCAAAAAACCAGTAACTCCAACAGATGGAACACTGCCCCAAGACCAAGGAATGAAAATTTTAATGCCTACACATTGTAGAAATAAATGTCTACTGAGATGCCAGGCTTTTCCTCTGGTGTATTCTTTATTTGGTATGGCAACCTGATTCTCAGAAAGAAGACTAATATGACTGTGTACTGACTGAGCACTGCAAATACTAATCAGGGAAATGTGACCAAATTTGAAACGACTATTTTGATTTACATGCAATTAAGGTGCATCTCTGAAAAATGTCTTCTTTTTTTTTTTCCTTTTGGGCATATAACCACAAAATACAGTCCAATCCAAAATCATGCCATGGGAGATGTACTATAACATTTTCCTTTAAAAAAAGAACAGCCAGGAACTGTTGTGTAGAATCTATCTTCTAAATTAAAACCAGCAGGTACCTTGTACACTTCCTTACATCATGACACTGTGACTATTTCCACACAAATCAACAGTACAAATAGCACCACTGTTACAGAACTACTTCAAAAGCAAAGAAAAATTACTTTCCTTCACTGAAAATTCAGCCTAAAGACCATGCTTTCAAACTCAATTTAAAATCTCAGTTCTTAGAGCAAGACAAAGTTCAGGAAGAAACATTTCATATCCATGGCTGCCACACACAGCTAAAAAAAAATTGGTAGCAAGACATCTCAAGATGTCAGTAGCTACAATCTGTAATAATGGACAAACTGGCATCGGTGTTCTTCAATACACCAGCCATGCACAAAGAAGAGTTATAAGCGACAAACTAAGAAACAATTACTTGTAGTCCAATAAAAACTTAAGAAACCAGGATTTCATGGAAAGCAATGGGGAAAAAAATGAGCACGGTGAATATATGTTTTCCATGTCTTTAAAACCCAGTTGGTGTGTGCTTTCAGTATATTGGAAGTAGAACAAGTCTTCATTAGTAAAAAGTAATACCAAGATTGTAATAAACTAATTGCAAGGCTCTAAATTAAGTAACGTATAGCATAAAAATTACAACAAATATATGAAACATGAATAAATAGTATCGAATACTTATAATACATATATATATTTAATTTTGCTTATTTCTCACTATTCTCTTTTTATAATAAAGAGTAATAGTGGAAGCCCATGTTCTTATTCCTTTCACTGCACTTACCTATGTAAAAGGACCTAGTCTGCACCTAAGTGATCATTCTCTTAATTACATTTATTATATCTAACACAAAACCAATTAGCTATTTTAACATACAGAGAAATTGATTCCCAGAAGAGATGTGAACCTCACTAATGTATGCTGTCATTAAACCCAGCCACATTAATATAACACAAGTGCCACTATTGAGAGGATTTCCATTAATAAAATCTAAAAATAAACAGTGTAGGTAGTTATGTAGGACTACTCCCAAATGAGAAGGTAGGAAAATCTAACAATATTTTTACACATCGGTGTAAAATTCTACATTAAAAGTCTTATTTCCCCATCTTTTCAGAGAAAGAATATGTAAGGGTGAAAAATAAACTAGAAAAATTTTGCATTTCTACTACTTAAGAGAGAATTATGTTTTCAGATGATTCTCATACCCATCTATAAGTCCTGGTTGAAAGAAAATACATAACTCATTATAATGCCTTTCTAATTTTTTTTTCAGTTTTATTTTAGCATCAAGAAACTAAATTGCAAGCTAGGAAAATGCAAAACCGCATTACAGATTAGAATGCAGTAACTACATAGAGCTATGTGGAGTAAACAGTCCTAATCTGAAATTATGAAGCAAATCTTACCTAATACAAATATTACAGAACTCATTAAAATGTGGACATATTCCTTAACCCATTCTACAAATTATTTTAAATTTGATAAGAACTTACTGTACTTCTGAAAAATCCCTTTATACCCTACACTGAACTGACCACCTGAAGACAACTAAATGGTCTTCCCTCCATCTGTGACTAAGCTCCAGTTCTAAATGTCACCTTAAGTAATGGAAGCTTTTTTTCTTTAACCTATTTATTGCTAGCATTCTTAATAAAAATGTACTAATATGCATTAGCAGTAAGAAATTGAAGCTAGATTTTATTAATGCAGTTTAATGAGTAATATTTGTACTCTGCTTTTCAACACTGGCCAAGAAAGCAACATTTTAACATCAACAGCCTTTGAATTTAGTTGAAAAGGCAGACTGGATGTACTCTTTCTGTTCAAGCTATTTGTACTGTAATATAATGGATTCTAAGGAACACTTCAGTGGCCTTTGGTACTTTTATTTCACAGACCCAGGTCTACGCTATTTTTCAGGCACTATTCCATTTAAACATATATGCTATTCTACTAAATGAAAAAAATTTGCAATTCTTGACTAATGTAGTGCATTTAATTAGTTCAGTATGTAGAGAGGTTTAACAATAAATTAGTATAACAAACACAGTGAATTATTACAAACAGTAAGAATAAATAATACAGGACTCTTTTTTGTGAAATCAATTCTTTATCCCTAGACCAAATATGACTAGTTAAAATAGATTGCATGTGGGTAATGATTATGGAAGTCTAACATATAGAAGTCTAACAGGTCTGTTCATGTAATGGGTCATTTCTTTTTACAGAAATGGAGGAAGCAGAGTGTACTCACATCAGGACCCAAATAAAATTCCAGCTCTCATATTCAACTTCCAAATTAACAGGGGTTGGTGCTGGACCTCTAATTTTATGCATCACCTAAATGCCATTTCTTTTATTCTGCTCCACCTAAAACTTTCCCAAGTTCCTTCCTTTTCCCCCCTTTTACACTGGCCTTCCTTCATTCAGTCTAATCAAGAATGTCATTTTACTCCCCTTATTATCCCCATTATAATCCATAATGGATTCATCTCATTCCTCCTACAGTTCATAGAAAGAAGGGACTTTTGCCTTATGTTACCTTATTTTACACCTAATATTGCTTTAAAACTACATTCTTTCCGCAGCAGTAGGAGAAATCTTCATTATAATACACAAGCCATCCCTATTCCCAGGGACAGAGAAGATTCCAGCCATTTCCAGAATATATTTTTCAGTCTATCAGCCTTCACTTGTAAATGAGATGGCTCACAGTTACACAATGTGAACTTGTTTAACAAGAACTGAAAATTCATCTTAGATATCAAATCTGCTGCTTCAGACAAAACCTGGAATTCATCAGAAATATACCATCATATTCTAGGGAGAGTACAATACCCCATAACAGATGTAATCTGTATTTGACTAACTCAACACGAAGGATATCTTATCCTGCAGACCAGCAGCATTATCTATTTCAACACCCCTGTAGTGGTTTAGATTTCCTAATTTCGTTTTCCCGGCCTACGCACCAAATAAATGTCGTGGTTTTAAAGCAGTAACTAAAAAAATTATTAGAAAACTTATTTATTTCTTGTTGTGAGATATGGATTAGAACAAGAGCAAAACAGGCTTAAAACTTAAAAGGAATAAAAGAAGTTTATTAACAAAACTACAAGAATAAGAACACCAGAATAAACTTCCAGAAAACTCCTTTATCCCCCACTACCCAACCATTCCCTTGACATGTTCACATGACAACATAGAGACAAAAAACTTTGGAACTTTGGTGTTTAAAACAGTCCCAATTCCTGCTACAGTCTTTTCATCAGCCCTTGTAGAGAAACAGAAGTCTTCTTCTGCTAATCTATGGAGTTTCTCACAAGACAACTATTCTTGTTATAGCTTTCTATTTTTCTGATGCCAGCTGCCCGGAAATCTGCCATCAGAGTTCACTCCTCCCATTTCACATCACTCTGAGGTGTGTATGGGCCATGAGTCTAGGGATGTCATTTTTTAAGGATGAGTTATTCAAAGGCAAAAGTCCTCTTCATCTGTCTCTGTGAGCTTCTCTGGAAACAGAAGTTTTCTCTTTGCCTCTACAATGGCCCCAAATCTTCAACTATTACTTCTCCCCCCTTTGTTCCAGCATCTCACTGTATCACAATTACTCCACCAATTGTTCAAAATCCACACTTTGAACACTTCATTCCTCCCCATATACTCTGTCATGAATTAAAGGAGTTTTTTCAGAACACTATTGTCCATCTCCATAGCTTTAACAGAAAAATATTTCAGCTTATAAAGCATCTCCTTATTCTCTCTTCCCCATCTAAAACTTAACTCTTTTCTTCATGGTCTTTGATGGTTTTATGATGTCTTTTTCATGTTGATTGTCTCTCTCTCTCTAGGAAAAAGGAGTAATCTGTACGTTTTATCTAGGTATTAAAAGAATTAAAGTCTTGGAAAAGCTGCAGATGTTCATGGTGTCAGGTTTCAGTCCAGCAGCAGAAACTACAAACCAAGCCAGGCCGGCCTGCAGGGGGGGGAGGAGGCGGAGACAGAGCCCGTTACTTCGTCAGAAGCCGGAAACCAAAGAGGGAAAGAGAACTCTGGCTTTACATCTTAAGGTGGTGTTCACAAGTTATTCTCACTTTTCAATGGTCAAAACTGCTGTCAATTCTTAGAAATGACCGATAATTGGTCACAAGAAAAGACTCCCATCAGCCTCTTGAAGTTTCAACTTCCTCCCAGCTCCTGAAGCTATCTTAAAGGTAAAGTCACCCCATGACAACCCCTTACACCACAATTTCTGAATTTTCTGCATATTTTAGGCAGTAACAAACATTTCTTTTCCACTAAAGATGAGGTCTATAGGGAGGAAAAAAAAAAGTGAATTTTTAATGACGTCTACTCATAGACCTCTGAATCCTGAGGTTAGAAAAGTCACATGATAAAATATAATAAACATTAAAATCTGCTGAAAAAACAACAAATCTACTTTAAAAATATTCTTCAGAGTATATCCTGGCATGCCAATTTATCAATAAAATCCTAACATTTAGTTATAGAATTAATGAAAGTACATTAACATTACTCATTTTTTCTGACCATAATGAAGTAAAAACACTACTTAATAGAATTTGAATTCTGTTACAGAAGACACTCCAGGAAAATAAAGAGAGGGAAAACACAGATAGTAAGTCGAACAACTACAGCAGAAGAGTCAAATAACTCAATGAATTTTTGCTATTATAAGAACCCACAGAATCTTGTAACACTATTAAAAATTGGCTCTGTTGAATCAGCTCTAGTTACATTCTGGTATGAATTTTTCTGAACATGCAGACCTTTCACTACTGTCATGTAGAGCACATACCAATTATCCTATTTATTTATTTCTGACTGAGTTAAAATTCTTGAATGTAAA
The DNA here is from genome assembly GCF_030490865.1 of Poecile atricapillus. NCBI lineage: Eukaryota > Metazoa > Chordata > Aves > Passeriformes > Paridae > Poecile > Poecile atricapillus. Next base: position 65,915,659 of record NC_081251.1, on the reverse strand, counting down.
CAACAATCTCATAAAAAAAGGAGAGTGGTATTTGCATGTAGCAACTCAGCCACCCCTTCAGTTAAGAAAGATTCCTAGGAATCTCCTTAAAAAATTGTGTTTGAAACATCATTAGGAAAAATACAGTGTTTTAAAATTAATTTTTGTTTGTAACTTGTTGATTTTGTACCAGCTACTGCTGGTAAACATCTCACACCATTTCTGGTTAGAAACTATCAATTCTGTTAATTTTTTTCCAGCTACACATCAACTTTTACTTATCCCAGTAAATAGCAGTTACACAATAGAATGAAACACAACCTATTTCTAACCACATTTTCATGAAGCAAGCAAATGCTTCATGAATGAAGCATTCGTGAAATGCTGAAAACAAAGACCCCCTAAAAATATTAATGTGCATTACTAGAATATTAAATACTCCTTGCCATGGTATAGCAATAGTAAAACAAGTCTTTTTTCTCTGACATATTCTTACCCTTATTGTGTGTATATACGTGAGCATACAAAAACAGCAGTTACATTTAATATTCAAGCTTTGTTTTACCAATCAGAAGTGAAGTTTAAGTTCTCTCAGAGGTGGATACTGCTATCCATTTGTATAGAATCCAAGCATTCCCCACATAAAATCAGAAAAACCTGAAAAGTTCCTGATGCCTTCCAAAGAGAAAGGTAGGAAGACAAGCCATATTAAACATATGAAAAAGAAATCCTGGCTAGGATTTTAGGTAACAAAGATTATGAAAAAAAAAAATTAGACCTCAAATCTGGGTTATTATTGATTAGAAACACTGGGTAAATTAGTACTCACAGGTATACAATACTCCACCATTGGATAATGCAATTTATGCCCCTTTGCTGTACGGCCAGAAAAGAAACAGCTCTGACAGACATCATAGTTGAAATGTTTTAAGCTCCGGTACCTGTGGGGACATTAAACAAAGTGATTAGAGGTTTACTTCTAATTAAGCCTCACAAAGCAAATTACTCTCTGAAATGCTGTCACCTGCTTTTCAACAGCAGGAACACAAGGACACAGTGGGTTTGTTGGGATCAGCTCAGAGAGAGCTTGGAGGTATGTATGTGGGCACCACCAGAATGTGGCATGGCTAACACTCATCAGAGCTGCAGGCCCAGGGACAGCAGCACCACTGCAGCAGCTGCAGGGACACAGGAAACCTGCAGCCCTCTTCATCCACAGAACCTTCCTGCACTACACTCCTCACTGAGTATTTAAAAGGTCTTGTCTCCATATCAATATAGAGAGCCAATCACCTGCTGCTCAAGTAGCTTTGATGCAGAAAATCTTACAGGTATCAGCTTCATTGATGGACTGGGAAGAATTTATAATTTTGAAGTTTTTACTGACTTTAAAACACATTGCTCTAGTTTTTCTTTTCCTCGATTTATGAGGAAAATATTATTTATTCTATCTATTTATGTGTTATCTCAAAGAAACTTTTATAAACCAGACTGGTTTATTTCAGTTTTTACTCAAAAATTAAAGGTTTGTAAATAATTTTGATGCTCAGAAATTCCACACACATTTTAATTTCTTGAGAAATTAAATTCTCAAGAATTCATTAATTGTAAGAATAATTTAAAATTCAGTTAAAAATACACAATTATTTGCTTACTTTTGGTTGTGTTTTTTAAGAGAGTGTATATGTAAATAGGGTAACAAACTTCTACACTATCCCTTGTACTAAATGTTATCATTGGGAGCATGATTTATTGATTTATTTAGACTAAATCAACAATTCAGTTCCAGATTCCGCCCACTGTTTCTATGGTATGGTTGTTCTGACTGGATGAGGTTATATCATTTGTATGAAACTAAAATGAACTAATTGAACCAAATTGAATAGCTATTGAATAGTTAAAGTTTAAATTAAATTGCTTCCTGAGAGCAGTTTTCAGTACCCATCCACATTTTTCCCCCGTTGAGTTTTATGTTTTGTTTTGCAAGAGAATGCATCTATAAATGTAAAGGTTCACTTTAAAAGATGCTGATCCAGCTTGTTTATAGCCTTTTCTCAGAGCATGTGCATTAAATGGCTACATTTACCTTCTGCTAAGATGCCAGATGCTTTTGCTGTCGCAGATCTCTAACTTCATTGTAGAAATTATTTAGAATGACCCATTCTAAATGGGTCTTTGTCTTCTTTTCTGTCTTTTCTGTGTCTCTGCCCTCCTACAGACAGTACCAGGGATAGTACAACTGGGCAACTATAACATAGCTGAGCTAGAGCTTTGTCACCCTATGCTTTCTCAAACAATAATAAAGACAGGAACACTTAGAGAATTTCATCTCCTCTTAAGACAGGCAACAAAGTTTGAACAGATTATTACTTTTTCAAATACTCACACAACTATATTTAGAATAAAAAAAGAAAAAGAGGGTTGCTAGCTCAATCCCATAAGATTGGCTAAAGTCAGCATTCTTAAAACTAGGCAAGATGAATCTGAACTCAGGATTCATACTATTATCCTCTAAAATAACAGGAAGATGGAGAACAGAAAGCACAATGAACAAAAATTATTCATCTGCCTAGATACCTAAAGAAAAATCTTAGGAGCACTTACATGATAGACTGCTTTATATTTTTCCTAGATAATAGATTAGACTCCATGGCCACAGTAGAGGAAAAAGCCAGTTATGCTTAACTCCAGCTCTAGCCTCTGCTGCAGATTTTGGAGATGAAGGTTTCATCACTTTATACACTGGAGCAGTCAATTTACAAATGCATGTTAGTCATTACAATATTTGCTAAGGGTACCAACTACAGTTTAGAAGAATAACATGGAGAATATTCCCCATATAACATTTTCTTTTAGAATTCACACCTTTCTTTGAAAAGACAAAAGTTAGATTACATTCAGGGACATAGACAGGGACTTTGCAAGTCTTATCACAGCAATGTGTCAGTGTTTGTTTCAGGCAAGAAAAGATTGATGCTGAAGGGTGTTTCATACTGCCTGGCATAAGTTAGTTCCCCCAGCCTTATATGCAGGAGAGCAGACAGACAGTCTACGTGTTTTCTTACTGATCACCTCCTTTTGATCTTGTGCTTACAGAACACATTTATACTTCATTTGCTGTCTCTTGGATCCACCAATCCAAAAACATCTGATGACATCCCACCCTGCACCTCTGTCAGACACGGGAACTCTGGGTGTCTAGCAGCGGCACTGCATAAGCCAGAACTGCATTGGCTCAGGCCACACTGTGGCCTCGCCAGGGGGTGGCAGATCCCACCTTAAAGAAGGAAAACAGTGGAAAAACAGGCAGAAAGGACTTTACTTGTTGGAAGACTTAAATATGTGGGTATTTTCAGAGAAACATTGCACCTAACACCTCTCCTCTTACCTAAATCCAACAATTGGACACTCTTTACAGATGTTGCACTTGGCCTGATGTTTTGCTGTTTCTGCAGCTGCCACACGGTGCAGAACTGGTAACCATACCATAGACTGTGGTTCTAAGCGCATCCAATCTATAAATTGCTTTACAGTTATTTCTGGCTTATTGTGGTTCTGTGGAGAGAAAAGAAACACATCCAAATTGGAAAAAAAAAAAAAAAAGCAAAACCAAACCAGACACCCACAAGTAGATTTTCCCTAGAATTCTATGGAAAAAAAGACCCCAACAACCTGCATGAATTCTTTCCATAACAGTTTAATCCAAAATCATCTACAGGATACAAGAAATAGCCTCAATTGAAATAAACAAGTTAAGTCAGTAAGACTTTAGAAGACTAGACAGCTGTGATAGAGTAGACAGATGGTAAAAAAGATGGAGAACATAGTAAAGAAGTAACAGAATGCATAGTACCGCCATCTTTCAACTGAAAGCACTTGAAAAATAAGTATGAGCATGAAAGGGAAGCACATTCTGCAGTTCAGACATACTGAAGACATGGCTGTCTTCTGAGTTAAGATTGTACTTAAGAGTGTACTGATTGCCCCCAGACTCATCTTTTTTTTTTTGTTGTGTCCTAAGCCCACGATGTTCTTTCTAGTTAGCACATTAAACATTATACACACACACAAAAAAAACAAACAGGAAAATAAAGAATGAGAAAGGAATCTGCCATTTATAGGCAATCACTGCAAGAATACAGCAGAGGTAATGTATTAACACGACTGTTTTAAGAAGCAAGCAAACACATTTCCACATTTTCTTTAAGTTGTAACCACCAGAGGAGCCTAGCTATAAAGGTATTGTATTCATCAACTTTGTCAGCAATAACAACAGCGACTGAATTTCTGAGCTCAATGGAAGCAATAAAATAAAACTTAAAAAGAAAGTTATTCTTAAATGGAAACACATGATGGAAAGCAATGGCTTTCCATCATGTGTTTCTTAACATATTCATGGTCCTAGTTCATTTCTGGTACTAACAGGGAGAAGCATGAAAAAAAAAAAGTGGACTTTTTTCCTCACCTTCTTCCTCACCAACAAAATACTTATTTCTACCGAGCTGAGATAACTGACATGCAGCTGCACATTTTCTGTATGCTCTCTTAATGACCAGGGACTGAACTTGAACTACTCATGAGAGATGAGTGGTGCAGCCTCATTATCAGTATAATTATAATAACACATCAAGTACTTAAACACTATCTTGCTAGTACACCCCCACCCGTAATGGAATAGCATAGGAGATGCACTAGATCCTTGAGGGACAAAGATCATTCCTCTGTCACACAGAAAGTCTGTGAATAATAAATGAATTCTTTATTTTGGTATGATTGAAACCACTCAAGGCCAGTGATAGGTAAGTCAAGCACCATCCCTTATTGTCTGGAGCAGCAATGTTAAAACACCAAGGGAAGCTTTACATGGTTAATTGGTCAAACCAACTTCTGTAAGCATCTACCAAATTGTTCATGACCTGGACAAACACTCTTCGAATCCTAACTGTCTGACTCCAGAAATTAATCTAATACTTCTTGAAAAAGGCTAACACAACTGCATTTTTCAAAGAACTGGACAAAAATGCAGAAACCTCTATGAAAGAATAGCAAAAGAAAATCCTTTGAATGTTTACTAAAATCTTTAATGTTCAATTTAATAAAGTCAGAATCATCCAAGTCAGTAATTTTATATAAACCATGATGTATTTTTAATCCATATACAATTTCTAACAATGCTCAAATCAGCTGCTTTCACAAAAAGAATGCACTGAAGCACTATAGCTATCACTGGCTAACAGTTGGAGCCACAGGCATCCTTGAAAAAGTCATAGTTGTATTCATTACAACATCCTGGTTTTAATTGTCATCTTCTTTAAACAGACAGACACTCCTTGCAGCCTCATGAACCCCCTGCATCTAGTGTGGAGCTGCACAGCAGGCTGCAAGAGCTTTATCCCATGTTCTGATCTGCTGCATAAAGCCTCGCAGTATTAAACTACTACGCTTGAACTTTCATGCAACTGCAAGGTCTTTTGTCAGTAACACAATGCTAAATAATTTCCTGGTGCACAAGGTCAAAAATTACTATCGACATAATTTTCTTGTTCTGTTGAGATCATGTCTTGTTCCAGCTGGAAAAAGCATATTCTTCTCACAGTAACAAGATGCTTTGAACAATGCAAAGCAGGATGATTGGCTGCTACAAAATTTTTTAACAGCTTTAGAGCAGCACTGTCAGAATCATGAAGATTTATATATTCTTTTGGCTAAACATAATTTGTTTGATCCTCTCCTAAACTATAAACCATCTTTTACAGCTGCATTGTCACATGAATTTCCCATACTTAGTTGCAGGAGCATATTCATTTGTTCGAAATTCAGTGGATGTTTTTATATTCCTCTCTTCTTTTTACATCGTGTATAAGTGAAACTGGAGACTTCAGAGAGGGTTTGGTTTTGTTTTGTTCTTCCCATTAAGGTCTTTATCTTACCTGCTGGAAGCAGCTGCGCACACTGGGTTCAATGTTGCTGCCACCGAAGGCTGCCACTTCCCCAAGCTGTCGCGGGATCTGGATGGCATCATGAAGCAGAAGGCCCAGCTGCCTCTGGTCACACATTTCTGTAGGGCCTGCCACCTCCTTGAAGAGGTCTGCAACATCAACCAAAGACACGATCTCATCCCATTTCCATGTACACCTCCTTTCCTTCAATAATGCTGCAGCTCAAGCTTTTCATTTCTGTATTACTGTCATGGTTACAAATGGCCACTGTCCCATTTACAAGAGTTTTCTTTCACCTAATCTTGATTCGTAACAACAAATAAGAGAAAAATAAGGCCAAATAAATGCAACTATATGGCTTCTTATGGCAAACACTGGACAGGAAGGTTATTTGAAGCAGCACAGCTTCACCAGCAAAAAATCCTGCCTGACAAACCCAATGACCTCCTTTAACAGAGTGACTACATTAGTGGACAAGACAGTGGCTATGGATGTCATTTCTCTGGACTAATTTTTTTAAGGCTTTTGACACTTTAACATCCCCATAACATCATTCTCTCTAAATTCAAGAGAGATGGATTTGATGGGCGGACTGGTGGATGGATAAGGAATTGGTTGGATGGCCACAGCCAGAGGGTAGTGGTCAACAGATCAGAGTCCTGCTGGACAACAATGACAAGTGATGTCCCTCAAGGGTTTGTACTGGGACCAGTGTTATTTAGTATCTTCATAAATAACACGGAAGAAGGGATGAGTACATCTTCAGCAGGTCTGCAAGTGACACTAAGTGGTGTGGCTGACACACCTGGAGGACAGGATGCCATCTACACCTGGACAAACTCGAGAAGGGGGCCCCTGGGAACCTTGTGGGGTTCAACAAGGCCAAGTGCAAGGTGCTGCACCTGAGTCAGGGCAACCCCCAGTATCAGTTCAGGCTGGGGGATGAAGGACTGAGAGCAGCCCTGTGGAGAAGGACTTGGGGGTGCTCGTAGATGAAAAGCTGGACATGTGCCAACAGGGTGCACTTGCAGCCCAGAAAGTCAACCTGGGCTGCATCAGAAGCACCTGGCCAGCAAAATGAGGGAGGTGATTCTGCACTCTCTGCTACTGTGAGACCCCACCTGGAGCACTGAGTCCAGCTCTGGGGTCTCCAGCACAGGAGAGATGTGGAGTTGTAAGAACAGATCCAGAGGAAGGCCAAAAAACTCATCACAGGAGAGATGTTGTATCACTTTGAAGAAAGGCAGGAAAAGTTGGGGTTGTTCAGCCTGAAAACTCCAGGAAGACTTTATTGTGGCTTTTCAGTACTCAAAGGGGACTTATATGAATGAGCACAAAGCTTTTAGCAGGGCCTGTTATTTAGCAGGGCCATCTGAGACTGTCACTCTCAGAGCAGCCTGCAATTGCCAATGCCTCAGAGACGCTTAGAAGAAACAGCCAAAAGAAGAAGCAAATGCCAGGAGTTGGTCTGAGAAAGGGAAAAATCAAAAGGCAGGTAATTAGTATTAAGCACCCATGTTTAGGGGTCCTGTTTCTTTTCCAAGTGACTTTCTTGATAATACGCAGTAATTACACTACAATTTTCACTCGAGGACTGAAAACTCAGTAGATATGACAAAATTTCTCTCAACAAAACATGAGTAGTAAGGAATGACAAAATCAAAAGAACTCATATCAAACATGAGGCTGATATAGCTCATGCCAGAGGACTCCAAAATGCTGACTTCAAAGCCACTGCAAGCCAAGAACAGTACCTGACACACACTACCTTTGTGAGCAAAATTTCTTTTGGATTGGAGAGTTCTTCTGTGACAATTTTAAGGTTCATAAGGACAATAAAGATAACAAAGATATCAAAGCCTGGCACATTGATCAGAGCTGGAGTTACAACAAAAAGGATGACAGATAGGATAGTCAGATCATTATCTGACTATTTATTCTCTGCTTCGAGAATGCAAGCAACTACTTTAATTTCAGATGTATTTCAGGTTGAAGTTACAATCACTTGGTACAAAAGTGTTCTGAGCCTTATTCTCTACTAATTCTTTTAGGACTTCTCACCACATACTTCAGAGTAAAAGTCCATCTTATTGACATAAATTATGTAAAATCTGCAGCCACCATCAGCTGCCATTTTAATTCTATTACTAAACACAAAGCAACAACATAAATATGAAGTTGTCTTAATAATTTCCTTATTCTGGTTCAGTGCCTATATTTGGCAACTATATACTAATGTATTACCAACAGCAATTTAATAGGAGTATCCTCAGGTTTTAGAGCTTTTTAAAAACCATCTTTTCCTAGGGTTGTCAGTTTATCATCCACAGCCTAACTCCTACACTTTATGAAAGCTTTTTATTTCACAAAGAACAGCAGATAACTTTCTGAATTGTCATTATGGAACAAAGGTATGTCCCTCAAGCTCTTTTTTTAGTGAAGGAATACTTCACGTCTATGTCAAATGACAGAAGGAAACTAAACACCCCAAAGTCTCAGTATGTCATTCAGATGTAAAAATATGTCCCAATGCATAAAACACTTTTACTCTTGTTCAGTGTTAATACCTAAGTTTACAAGATTGACTACAAATGCTCTTAAGGAAAGCACAATTTTTTACAGAGCTCCAAAGGTACATGGAGCAAATTCAGTCTCTCTATAATTTTTTTCATGTGTTTCCAAAATAAGTCAAGGAACTATGTAAAGAGCAGCAAATTTAAGATTATGTGCATAATATGTAAATGTCCATCATCTAGAATGCTCTAATATAGTGCTTCATCTGTTTTTCTGTATTTGTCAGGGCTTTTTTCCCCACAAAATTACTCAATTCTCTTCTGATCCTGCATTTATTTTTGTGAAGTATTTTTATATTACTCAGTATTTCTCAAGCTTGTGAGATTACTAAAATCAACATAATTTAAACTTTGATTGTGCAATTCTGGCAGAAAGCACATATACTGGAAAACCAGTATTTTCAGAGTTCAGACAGACTTTCTCATAGACCACTAAATACAATTGCAGGATTTTGATGTATTTCCTTGCTTTATCAGCTTTATCATATCAATCTGATGCAATCAGACTAACTTGCTTGAGTTTTCCCTAAACAAAACATATACACATATAAGAGAGAGCAATACTTCTCTTCCACACACCTATATTCTTCTTTCCTTTTGAGGACTGCAGTACTGTGACTTCTGACAATTCAGAATGGACAGAAATACTTTCTAGACAAGATATAAATCCTACTTTAACCATTGTCACTGGTGATAATGAAAATAATTATTTTTTACTTAGAAGAAAATTGCCTTGAGACAGGCATGAGAAATATTTTACTACAAATTTTGCGAGACGCTTTGTCATTGTACATGACTTAATTATACAGAGTATTTTGTAAAAGAAATTCTTCCTTACATCTGTACTTCTCTTCCAGAAGGCCCTTAGAAAGAGACATCAAGCCAATTTTCAGGGACTGCACTCGAATTTTTCCAGTTCGGCCACTGAAATTATAAAGACAAGACAATTTAGTACAGTTTCATTCTATTTCATTCAAACTCAAGCCTATTAAATAATACAAATACATTAGAAAGTTAAATTTAAAATATACTTCAGATCTCAAAAAAACTATTAACACTAAAAATTGCATTAAGAATTCCTCCCTTACTAAAGCTCAGTTTGCCTTCCAAGAGGTTTTACGTGACAAAACTGCTTGTATTACTACAAAAGAACAGACATTTAGTTCTGCAAAGTTCTGAAAGTGATTTTTTAATGTGATATACACATAAAAAATATATGAGCACACAGCAGGAAGGCCTGTTCCTCAGTGTGAAACACAAGGACTGTAAAAAAAACCCAAGTTTTCCTATCACAGTAATTATCTTTTAAAAAAACTCTTTTTCCTTTTTTTTTTTGTTTTAGGTTTTTTTGGTGGGGTTGTGGTTTCGTGGTTTTTTTTGTTGATTTTTTTAGTTTATTTTTTGTTTTCTAGGGGTTTTTTGGTTTTGTTTTATGTTTAAAATGTTCTGACATATACAATATTGGGACATAAATAGACAATCACATTCAGTGATTTGGAGCTGTCATTCTTTTTAAGCAATGTTACTTAATGTTCATCTTGTCCAGCATGAAAAAAAGTATGTCCAACCCTAAGAAGCAGCTTGAGAACAGATAAGTAGGTACCAAAGCAAGTAATGTTAAGACTGCAGGGCAAATGCTGTTCAGATAGACACTAAAACAAGAAATCCAGCTTACATGAAAAAGGACAATTTTAAAGTTCAGAAGATCAGTGCAGGAATATATTCTTAATTCTTTCCTCTTTCAAAAGAAAAAAAAACATGACACAATTTGTCTTTAAATGAGACATGGCAAAAAAAAATCTTCAGAATAGTTAAACTGTATATATTACACACAAAAGGTTAGCTGGGTCTTTCACCAACAAGTAAGATAACACTAAATTTAATATGATCTCAAACCTTACTTTGGTCTTTCCTGCCACACAGAAGTTATATATACTTTAATTACTTCTGAAGTGGTTATTGTGTATCTCTTTCTATCCTATCCATATTCAGCATATGGTCTGCTGTCTGATTTACTTCACAAATGTTGTGCTGAATACAAAATTATTAATTTACTCCTGGGTTCTTGATAAATTAGCTAAGCAACTTACAAATATTAATGCATTTGTCTTCACATCATCTAATCTAGTAACACTAGACAGCAGTATCTTCATTCCATAAGATGGAGCAGAGGTGCAGAGAAATTATTGCCAAATTAATCAAAAACATCTATAACTTTTAGTGCCTAGTTGGAAAATCAGGACCCAATTTTCCAGAATGTTATAAAAGTGCCACCTTTTATATATTCAAGCTTAGCTTCAAATTACCTCTTTCAATCACAGACACTACATCATTCTGGCATACCTTGCCATCTAAATGGCTCATTTTATACCCTGATAAAGTTATTTTCCTATTCCTTCCTGTGTATGGTTGTTTGTGCTTTAAATTTATATTCATCAGGGAAAAAAAAGTGAACATTCATTTGAGTTTGATTTAACTCAGGACTGACCACATCATTCATTTATCAAAGACAGAAAGTGAGACTTTACAGCTAAAAGATCAGGGCACAATTGCCAAGGCTTCAGGGTTCTCCTAATTTCAGGAGATTTCTCTAGGGTCTTTGAAAAACTTCCTTCACACAAAAAGCATTTTCTCAATAAATTACATAAATAATTACAAAGCCTGTAATAGAACATTTTTCAAAGGAGTAATATATTCACCACTAGTCTCTTTCTTGGAAACAGATAAATATTAGCACTGTAATGATATATATACAGTAAAAAAACCCAACACATCAGAACCAAATGCCACATACACTCCCTCTCTCCCCCCCAAACCCATAGACTTTGTAGTCCTGACATTTCCAAGCCAATGGTTTAAGTTTTCCCAGCTTAATGAGTCACAAAACCACTGAGAAGAGAAGGGGCCTCCAGAGAGCAATGTCCCTGCTCAGTCAGGCAGAGCAAGTTTTCCTGGATCATATCCCATCAGTTCAGTATCTTTAAGGATGGCGACTGAACAGCTTCTCGAAGTAACCTGTGGCACTGTTCGACCTCTTACACTAAAAACATCTTGATTTTTTTCATATATTTAAGCAAAATTTCCTGTGTTTCAGGTTGTGCCTGCTGCCTCTTGTCATGTCACTGTACACCACTGAGAAAAGCCTGGCTCCATTGTCTCTTCTGCTGCCGTTGGGTATTTCTGGACATTGATAAGATAGCCCTGAAAATTCTCCAGGTTGAAAAGTCTCATCTGTCTGAGCCTCTACTGATACATCAGTTAATCCAAGCCCTTAATTGCCTTCATGGTGCTTCACTGGATGCATGCCAGTTTGTACATATCTCTTTTGTCCTGGGGGAGCCCAGAACTGAACCCAGGACTCCAGATGTGTCTCACCAATGCTGAGAAGTGCAGAATCACCTCCCTTGACCTGCTGGGAGACTATGAGCCCAGTTTGCCACAAGCCTGTCATGCAAGGTGACTCTGAATGGCAGCACAACCATCCAAGTGTCCTACATGTAAAAACACCTAAGAATGAAGGCCTTAGAGTGGGAAGGTTCAAGAAACTTTTTAATTTCTAAATTCATAGAACTTTATGGATCATATATGCCACAAATGTCAGCACATGATTCAGACTCATGATAGCAATGCAAGCATGCTTGTAATTACAAAATCAATTGATAAGGCCACTTTCAGCAGCTCAGGTACTTTTTTACTCTCAACCTGATGAAAGGGAGCCTGAATCTATTCGTTTCTGTAGATAACTGCCTAACACAGAGTTAGGATCCAAAACTTCCTGTCAGGCAAACACTAAAATCTATACCATAGTCAAAACAGAGGCCTGTGAAATCCGTAGACTATAAATGTACTAATCAGAATATGATTAATACTAAATTGTTGAATGTAAGTGTAAAAACTACTGTTTACCAACAATGGTATGCAAATATTCTGTAGCATTGTGATGGCACAGACATAGCATATATAAGCATTTTATCTAAGTATGTGAATGCCAAAGGAATAACTGGTGATGGGCACAGTTGAATACAGGAGTTAGCCAGATTAAAAAAAGTGTTGTCAGACAGGTAACAGGATTAAATATAAGAGACTGCGAACAGGAATACACAATAAAGAATCTTGGAAAACAAAATTATAACATCAAGTCTAGAGGAGCCCTATGTCCCTGGGGAAGGAGGGACAATAATAAATTAATAATAATAATATCAGGTACTGGAAAGGAGAACTAGAGAATGAAGAAAGCCCAGAGCCATTCTGCCTAGACAACACTGGGGTTGCAGCTGAGGACTGCCAGGGCTATCAGTCAGCTATCAGTTATCTGCATGGCCCAGCACCACCCAGGCAGCCTGGCAGATCTGAGCAGGTCAGCACAGACACCTCCCCTTGATCACCCACAGACAAGTCAGACAAAGGAGCTCATTTTCCTGCCTAACAGAGAACCAGGACCTTCCCAGAGCCTTCTTACTGCTACCACAGCCTGCTAAGCTGCTCCCACAGAGTGCTCTGTGAATCCAGAGAGCCATCATAAATAGGGGATGCAATTGGAGTGCATGCAGAAAACTTCCATCAGCTACTGTCAAAACAGGGCATAAAGTTAAGGCTGACTGAGCAGGTGTCTCATCCTCATTCCTCAGAAGTTCAGATTTTACTGAAATGAACATGCCGGTAAGGCCTGGGATATTAACTCAGCCTGCTGACAGAAGCTGCCAGGTGTATGAGTGCAACAATAAATAACAAAGTTGTGATTCTTCAGGGGAAGATTGGACTGCAGAGAATGATCATGAAAGACAGCTTTGATCATATGGAAAATGTCAGCATAGATATCACAGATACTCTTCTCAGACTAATGTACCAAAGAAATTCAATTTAAAAGAAGGCATTATCAAAAGTATCCTAGCATTAAAAAAAAAACCCTAAGAAAATTTAAAAGTTGAAAATAGGAAGTCAGATAAACATTGCAAAATATTTAAACAGTGCACATAAAAGTTTCTTTATGGGTAATTCTAATTGAAATGAGTCATCACCCTAAATCAGTACATATAGAAACAACTCATTTAAAGAGGTGTGAAGCTATTCCATTAGAAATGAAAGCTATCAATCCTTTTTATATAAATGATGACTGGAGATTTCAGCAAATTTGACAGTATATAATTGAAAAGAAAAACCACCAGCTATTGCTTTTGGATGCTTTAAACACAAGCCTAGCCAAAGTATTTTACAGAGGAAAAAAATTCCTTCACAGTTTTCATGTTAAGTATCAAGATACTTATCTGTAATTTAGTTTCAAAAAAAAAACCAAACTTTGTATTTTTTTGGATTTGGACTAACAAAAACAAAGAACTTTAAGTTTGGAAAATGTTTATAAGGGCAGATGTTGATGTCTGGAACAACCTTTGAGTCCTTGATGTAGTAAAAGTCACTGAGTAATTTTAGCGTTTCTCTCCTCTGCCCAGAATAAATCATTCCTAATGTGTCAGAAAATAGTAGAACATAATAGACCATTTCTAAAAATAAATTGGTTCTTTTTAAGGGCCAAAGACATCATCAGGTTAAGTCTGGAGAACTATTCAGTTTGCCATTAATCTGTGAATCTGTAATTAAATCTCAGGTTAGCAGCATGTGACTAACAGATGCTTTTTGTTGGCAGTTTAACAACTTGACACATTTTATATGTATGACACCAATGCAATACATACAATGGAAATGCCAAGACACAAATTAGCTCTTTTATAAAGGCCAGTTTAGAAAACAAAATCAAAATTCCAGCTTAGAATTGGTGCCTGGTCTTTTAGCATTTCTTTTTCTTCCTGGAGTGAATTTGAAAGGGGAGCAAGGAAAAACACTGTAAAACAGAATGTTCTCCCAGTAAACCTCGATTTTTCGTCCTCAATTTTCCAAAGTTTAAATAAAGACTCAAGTATTTAATGAGCTTGAAGAATTATCTACACTAAGTTTTCAACATAATAGTCAAGGGGAAATAGGGGAAATTGGAAACATTATTGAAAGAAAGGTTTGCTGCTTACTAAGTGCATTTTAAATATGAACAGATTAAACAACTGACTTCTAACTGAAGTTCAGAAGCAAAGGTGAGCTGAAGAAAATGTAGTAGATTTGTGTTAAGTCTGAAAGAAGACAAAACCCAGACAATAACTACAAAAAAAATTCTGACATTATTATAACTCTTGTTCTAAATTGCCAATAACATTTAAATCAAGCAATCCACCTGATCTACTGCTCTATTTGCAAGTGATGTTATTTACTCACAATACAGAACTCTCCAAAATAGAAAGAAATGCAGGATGAAATTCCAGTCGATATTTGATGGACCCTCTAGTTTTTCAGCAGTAATGGGGAGAAGTCCAACTAACAGAAATGTCACAATGTTTAACAGCAATGTTTGAATGCCAGTAGCCAGCACATAAATGACAAATGGTTCTATGTACTCTGTTCCCTCCTTCCCCTCCCCTAAAACCAAAATAAAGTAAAATATCCACAAAGTATAGCAGAACTGATACATAATCCTCTGAGGGGAAAAAAAAAGCAAAAAGCTATGAACTGTTAGAATTTGGCACTGAATGAACATATTGAAGATAACACATACATCTATAAGCAAAAGCTCCCATTTGCAAAGCCAGATATAAGAATTTTTATTGCTATTCAATAAATACTTTTTCTTTTTTCAGCTTCAAGTAGGAAGAAAGAAAATAAATTTTGTAACCACCTTCATGGAGCTTAGAAATTCTGATTTGCAATTCTGTTTATAGCTCTGAACTCAAGCAGATATTCAAACAGACACACAACCTGTATTGCACTACTGAGGCTCCGGAAGAGTCCTGAAATGCCTTTGCTGAAGCAATGTAAGGAGACACATTTTAGGACATGGAGGAGCTGATGGAAACCAAGTCTTTCCCCAGTTTCTACTACACAAGGAAGATAAAGAGTAGTGAATACCACTAAGAAAAATAAGCAACAAACTCATGACTCAAAAGCACAACTACATAAGAGCAGATTGCTTGCAGGTCATGCAGACTGACATAGGACAGGGCAGAAAGGGCAGAATTCAATTTCCAGAGGAAGAAAGAAGGGATGAGGGGCTCAGGAAGAACTGGCCAAAGCCACAAGGGGCTGCTGGAGTGGATGCTTCCATTTTTTTTCAGACTTAGTTCTCTCTCTGGAAACAGCAAATGTGTATTTAAATAAACTCGCAAGTTCTTACTGTAAGCATCCCAAAATATTCTCGAGGCAAACTCAATGCCCTTGGGAAATACAGCCTTGCTGCCAGGACAAGGACAGGTAACAAGAACACGTAACACCAGCCCTCAGAACTGATCCATGGCAGGAGCTGTATGTGCTGGAATGGAGCCAGAACTAGGACACTGCTGACCCTCCAGAAACAGACAGGCTTTAGTGCTGAGATCACAACAACCTCCATTCAATAGAGGACTCAGGGCAGGGAGCTCAGCCAGGATTATGAATGCAAGTAACTAAGTGTAAAATACATGATAAAACCATCCCCACCTACGACAGAAAGAGAATCTGATATGAAAGGCAATCAATCTGGAAAACTTGGAATATTCACAGTAGGAACACAGCTAAAGCAGTGTTCTAGCTCTCTACTCACATATTTCTTGAAATCCTTTTAATGTTTCTTTGGTAGTAGTATAAAAGCAGTGTAGTCTTAGTTCAGTGCTGAGCAGGACAGCATAACAAACATATTGCATGCAACTGCCCTTTCATTATGGAGCCAAAAACATCAGAAGATAATAAAGAAATAATAAAGAAATAAATAAAGAAACAAAGAATAAAGACAAAAAATAAAGAAATTAATAAAGAAATTTTTACGTCTTTATAATTCATAATCCTTGGGGGTACACACTGTGACAAAAAAAAAAAAACCCAACACTTTCTTACCTATCATACACGTTGAGTAGCCAGTTTAAACACATGTCTACACAGAGAGGAACATTCACCATGTCTTTGTGTTTCTCTTCAAGCCCGCTGTAGATGGTAGTGAGACAGCTGATCACATCCTGGACACCAATCAGCTGATCGTTTTGACTCAACTTGTGCTGTTTGAAAACTTCACTTGTTGTGTTCAGGTCCAACAGGTCCACTAAGAATAGATTTTTAAAAAGAATAAGATTTTTTTTTTAAAAAAAAGTGTGACTACAGATGCCTGAGCATAACATTTACAATAATTGTTCATGTGTAAATTGTAGCAAACACTGCAAACAACTACCCCAGTGGCTTTCATTTGGTAACATGATAGTAACAAGCCATTCTCCATGACAAATCAACAGCATTTTGACACTATTTATTTTAAAAAGCTAGAATACAAACATCATAAAAAGACATTGCACACCTCAGCACAACATCAAAATAGCTGCTAAGTTAGTCTCTGTAATTAGAGGACCTTAACTTTGGGTGCACACACAGAGAATTCACTAGGTTTACAGGATTCTACATATTTACCATAAAGCAGAATACTATAAAATGACTATCACTTTTGAGCAAATGTAGAGCAAAGCAAATTCTTATGAAAGAATTCTTTCTTAAAGGCGGTAAAATGTACTGAGGCCTGATTAACTGAACAGCGGTTGCTAAAAATTAGGGCTTAAAATAAAGCAAGGAGAGGGACACAGAAAGATTGTAGTTTTCCAGAACACTAAATGCTACACTTTCTTGAAAAATATTTTTATCTTCTTTATTACAGAATTTTTTCTATAGGGAGTTGGTGATGCAATGGATATTTTACAGGGGAAGAAGGGTTTTTCTCTCAAAACCATTCAAATGTGATTGTGAAAATCTGGGGTTTGCATGGTGAAAATAAAAGGCCATCAATGAGCTCTTCTAACTCCTTTTGCAAAAGGAAGTGGAAAAGACGAAACAGAAGTGGTATAATCTTAAGTGAGGGTTTTTTTACAGAAGCAAGGACTTTTAAGTAAAAAAAAATAGCTTTGATGTATTGCAACGTA